>NC_137772.1:214988735-216188735 GCF_963455305.1 Plecotus auritus | reverse complement strand
TTGCTATGTTTCACCCATAGATTTACTAAGTGAGTCCAGCAGGAGAACCCTGATGGCCCACTCCTGATTAAAATCCTTCCATGTCTTTCCACAACCTTCTGAGCTTCCATTTCCTCATCTGTATAGCTGAGTAAGATCTGATGGTCTTTGAGATCCCTTTCTGATTTAAAAGTCTTTGAAACAAATTAAGCTGTGGCATGCCCTGCTAAGCCACCTTCTAGCAGTAGCTCAAGCTTTACCACCTAGGAGAGTCTGCATTTCCAAGACACATTGCAGAAGACAGTTATCCTGGGAAGCCCATCAAGGTCAAAGCAAACAGTTATGATGAAATTATTCAGGCTTTGCTTTTGAAAAATAGGGCACAGTAAAGTCAACTGGGTGTAAAAGTATTTGCAGCAATTCTTAGTACTATTTTCAAGTTTCAAGTGCTGGATGTATTTTGTCCTGGAGGGGAAGTTTGATCTTAAAAAAAAAAAAAATCAAGCCTGGGAGTTATAACTGTGGCTCCAGCTTCTATAAAGGTTATCTGGAAGTTAGGAACCTCTGAAAGTGACTTAATTGCTTGGCTGGGCAATTCTTTTGGATAGGAATCTTCACCAAACCACCTTGTGAGACTTTTCTTGAAATGAAATTCTGTGCTACCTCAAAAAGCTTGTCCTCACTTAACTCTGGGAAAAAGGAGAGCCCCGCGAAGCAGGGCACAGAGAGAGAGCCTTGAAGTGTAATTGATATATGAGTACACTTTAATTATTCGGCTGAAATACATTATGGGAATCACTTTCACTTTTAAACGACTTAATTTTTTTCTCCCTTCCAGTGCAAAGGATTTAGCAGTTCCTAATTTTATTTCTCAAGGGCATATTTTCAGGGTTCTGTTACAACCAGAAATTATTGTCCCTACCCTCACGCCATATGTCACAAAAGGGAGTATTGCGGCACCCAGCCTTGACCAATTTTAGGGAATAAAAGTCAAGAAGGACTTTTAGGAAGAAGGGAGGTGATGGAAAGGGAAATCAGTACGTCAGAAGTCACCACAATGCTGACAATTGAATGAAGCTACTAGAACAGAAAGTGTCTGAGCACCATTTGGCAAGAGCAAGGATTCTGGAACCGGACTGCTTATAAATCCCCACATACCAGCTGCATGACTTTGGGCAAGGGTTACCTAACCGCTACCTGCCTGCTTTCTCATCTATAAATTGGGGGTCATAGTAATACCTGCCTCAGGGGAGCCTTTGTACACATCACATGAATTTAGGACATGTAAGGTTCTTAGGGCAGCACCTGACTTTAAGTCTCAATAAAAGTTTTATATACAGTGTATACATGATATATATTTACTTATAATACATATTCAAATATTAATGAGACCACACCCATCTGCATAACTATTGTGTTAGGCTTCTCCAGAGAAATAGGGTCAATAGATGTGTGTGTATAAAATATTGATTAGCTGTAACTTATTATGCATTTACTTATTGTTAAAAAAAATATTATAGCAGATTGGACCCAGGAGAGCTGATGCTGCAGTTCTAGTCCAAAGACTTTCAGGCTAGAGAACAAGGAAGAACCAATGTTCCAGTTCTAGCTCAAAAGCCAGCTGCTGGAGGATTCCTACTACTCAGCAGATGGTAGGTCTATTTGTTCTATTCAGACCTTCAACTGATTGGATGAGGCCCACCCTCATTATGGAGGGAAATCTGCTTTACTCCAAGTCCATTAACTCAAATTTTTATCTCATCCAAAACATCCTCATAGAAACATCCAGAATAATGTTTGCCCAACTATCTGGCACCATGGCCCAGCTATGTTAATACATAAAATCAACCATCACAGCTTTTTTTAAAACAACAACAACAACAACAACAACAAACAAACAAACAGAAATCAACAAGCATTGGCAAAGATGTGGAGAAACTGGAATCCTGGTGCATTGCTGGTAGGAATATAAAATGGTGCAGCTGCTGTGGAAAATAATATGGCAGTTGCTCAAAAATTAAATGGAATTATCATTTGGTTAGCAATTATACTTCTGGGTATATATACAAAAGTATTGAAACCAGGGACAGGAACAGATATTTTTACACCCATGTTTGTAGCAGCATTATTCATAACAGCTAAAAGGTAAGATTCCCTCCCCCGCCCCCCCCAATAACCTGTGCCCCTAACCTCTACTCCAGTCAGGAGCAGGGCAATTACCAGCTTCAGACCTTCACTCTGGCTATAATCACAGACTTGCAAACCCTGATAATAATATAATAATAATAATCATCATCATCATCATCATCATCATCATCATCTAATACTTCTGGAAAATCTGGCCCAATTACTGTGTAACAGAAACTTACAGTTTCTCTGTATTAATTTGTCTCAATACTCACAACAATCCTGTTAGATACTATTATTGTCATTCCATTTTACAGGTGGAAAAACCGAGGCACACACCAATTTCTTAGACCAAGAAAATGGCAGAATTTGGGATTCCAACCTAGACAGTCTAAGTCCAAATCCCATGTTCTTCACTACCGTCCATGATCCCCTGAAGGGTTTTAGACAGGTGAGCCCAATTTGTGACTCTAGAGTGTCTTTGAACTGTAGCAAAGTGTCTGAGAATCCATATGGCAGTCAAGTATAATCCGTAAACAAATGTATAATACCTGAGACATTTATGTACAAATATTTTTCAAATGTATATAGATGTTGTGAAGAAAATATGAATTCAATTTAAAAATACTGAATATATCATAGCTTTTACTTATTATATATTCTCTTGATCATAGATACAGGGAAGACATCAAAGCCCTTAGTGATATATCCAATTACAGTCTTCTTTTGCCTTATTTTGAGACACTGATAGATTTGTTTTTCCCTAATATCTTAGCGAAACATAAATCAAAAGAACAAACAAGTGTGAATTCTAAACAAAGGTGACTTTTAAAGATTTCTTTTTTTGTTGAAACATACCATCCATAGAAAAAAGTGCATGTCTCAAAGCAGAATAGCTGGATGAATTTTCATAACCTGAAACCATAGCGTAACCAGCACCCAGATAAAAAAGCAGAACATCACCAGCACTCCAGAAGTTTCTCTGTGCTTCTTCAATTACTATCCAACTCCCCTCAACGTAGCCAATTATATCTCCCAAAGAGGTGCATTAAAGTCCTAAGCCCTGGTGCCTGTGAATGGGTCCTTATTTTGACGTAAGATCTTTGCAGATATAAGCAAGTGAAGATGAGGTCACCCTGCATCAGGATGGGCCCCAATCCTTGGTTTTTCACCCTTTCTTTCTGAGGGTGTCTGATAAACTTGTTGCAGAGCTGAATTTTCTGTGCTTTCATTTGCTGGTTCAATGAAGTAAATTTATACGCAATAATAACCAAATAATAAAATAAAAGTTCTTATACTTGAAAAGAGGGGGAACCATCAGAAAAAGTGATTATATGAGTTTGCTAGAGCTGCCATAACAAAATACCATAGACTGTGTGGCTTAAACAACAGAAATGTATTTCCCTTGGTTCTGGAGCCTGGAAGTTCAAGATCAAGGTGTTGGCAGGGTTGGTGTCTTCTGAGGTCACCTTCTCCCTGTGACCTCACATAGTCTTCCCTCTGTGCACGTACATCCCTGCTGTGTCTCTGTGTCCTGTCTCATACGCACACCAGTCAGATGGCATCAGGGCTCACCCTAACCCCTCATTTTAACTTAATCGCCTCTCTTTAAAGACCCTATCTTCAAATACAATCCCATTCTGAGGTACTGGGGATTAGGGCTTCCATTATGCAGGCTAAAGTCCCAAGATCTACAGGATGAGTCAGCAAGCTCGAGACCCAGGAGGAGCCAGTGTTTCAGTTGGAGTCTGAGCCAGGAAAAGCTGATGTACCAGTTCAAAAGCAGTCAGATGAGAGGAAGTCTCTCTTACTTGGAGAAGGGTTAGCTTCCCCCTGCCCTCCACCCTTGTTGCTCCCCCCACACACCATCTATTCCCCACATAATAGCCAGAATAGTTAAATAATAATAAGGTAAGGTCAACGCCATGCTCAAAACCCTCCATTGGCTTCCTGTCACACTCAGAACAACATCTAAAGACCTTATTGTGGCCTTCAAGGTCTCACACCACCTTACCTCTGTCTACCTCTGACTCTCCTCTCCCCTGGCTCACTCTCCTCCAGCCACACGGGTGCATTTCTGCAATCACGCCAAGCTCCTTCTCACCTGAGGGCCTTTATATTTGTCATTCCCTGAAACCTAAGAGATTTCCATGGTTTTCCCTGTGCCACAACCAAGTGTCTGCTCAAAGGTTATCCCCGAGAGGCCTTCCCTGACCGCCTGTTCTAAAATAGCCCCCTGCATCACTTGTAGTCCATTTATCCCTTCTTATCTTCTTTGTAGTACTTACCCCCTACCTGAAACTATATATTTGTTTATTTGTTTGTTTGTTTATCTCCCCAATAGAACATAATCTCCATGAGTGCAAGAACTTTGCTCATTGCCTTACCCACAGCTCTAAGAGCAGCAGCCGGCATAAAGTAATTGCTCAATAGATCTTCGTTGAAGGAAGAAAGGAATTTTAATACTTGCATTCTCCCTTATGAAGGGAGGCACTGGTTCTCCTTGGCTCATCGCTGTGTCTCACTCATCTTAGCAAAGTGCCTGGCCTAGGAGAGGCACACAGGGAATATACATGGCATGGGTTATTGCCTGTATTCTTATTATCTCTATACTTGCTTCTTTCCTACTCTAAATGATAAAACTCTGAAGCAGGGACACCTATTGATGTCCCACATCGCCTATCACAGGGCTCTGTGCACTGTAGGCCATGAGTGGTTTTTAAGTCCATTGAATTGTGTCTGTAAAGTGGATGGTAACAGCTAAGCTCCTACAAGGCACTCCATCAATATTTTTAAATTGCTACTGAGCGTTTCCATTTAAACCTTCCATTAGTGGGTTCATTATGAAGAAGGAACACACACATTAAACAAAAGAATGACCACTTGGGGAAGATTTGACCCTCATTTTGATTCATCGGGTGATTTTATGAGCAGCATTAGTAACCTGCCACTTGCCTGTGCCACAATTATTTTGTGGAATACAGGATTGGATCCACTTACAGTGTGATTGGGTTCTCTCTGAAGTGCCACTTCTGCCATTTCTAAAGGATGCATCTTCCAATTATCATTTTGGGACATCTTGTTTCAGAAAGCTGTGTCTTCGGTGAAATACAATAGCCTTGATGAGAGGCACTTTGGGGAATAAGTAAATGAAGGAGAGGGGAGACTTTTCTTTTTGATCGGAAGGTCACCAGAGAATGAAATTGTCAAACACGTTTGCCCTCCTGAGAGAGCTGAAGTGCTGAACTTAAACTGTTTCATTACAGGGGGAAGCGAAGAGTGGAAAGGAGAGGAGGGAAAGTGTTATTTAGTTAATTTCCTGCAGAAAACTCCAGGCATGCTACACCAGTGAGCTGGGGCTGCAGCGTCCATCTGGGGCTTGGTTTCTTCCTGGTGGATCAGAGGCCATTCCCCCGGCAGCACTGAGGTGATGCAGGCTCTTGTTTCATCCACACATCACCTGTTATAAGCAAAGCTCTGGAGAATTTGCATTCTCTCTGATTCTGGGGAAATCCAATTTAGAAACAGGACAGAGAGGGAATTTTCTAGAATCTAATGACTCCCATTATAAGCCAAAGGCAAAACATTAGCTCAGGGCGGCGTGATAATGAAGCTGGTCATTAGCAGCAAGGAAATACCATCCCAGCAGATCCTGCTCTGGTGAACCACGTGAAACTGGTTGGAAGATTACAGATTGTCCATGTATCCTGCTCTCACCGATCTGTCTGTCGCATAGAGAGCAAGGGTTGTCCCTGGTTGCCTGTTTATGTGAAAACAAAAGAAGCTGAATAAAGCTGAAAAGAATCTGTAAAAATCTGGAAACAACAAGGAAGGGTAATTTTTTAAAAGGTGATCAGATACTAGGGGATGGGGCAGGGTTTGTCATCCATGAGCAATATGCACGCCCATTCATTTTATTTTATTTTAAACCTCACCTGAGGATATTTTTCCATTGATTTTTTATTTTATTTTATTTTATTTTTTTTAAAACATATTTTATTGATATTTCACAGAGAGGAAGGGAGAGGGATAGAGAGCCAGAAACATCGATGAGAGAGAAACATCGATCAGCTGCCTCCTGCACACCCCCCACTGGGGATGTGCCCGCAACCAATGTACATGCCCTTGACCAGAATCGAACCCGGGACCCTTCAGTCCGCAGGCCGACGCTCTATCCACTGAGCCAAACCGGTTTCGGCTCCATTGATTTTTTAGAGAGAGTGGAAGAGAGAGGGAAAGACAGAGAAAAATATCAATGCGAGAGAAACACATCGATTGCTTGCCTCCTGCACGTGCCCTGACTCTACCACTGTCTCTTCATGCTGTATCTGCAACTGGACTCGAACCCGGGACCTTTCAGTCTGCAGGCTAACGCTCTATCCACTGAGCCAAATGGCTAGGGCATGCCCATTCATTTTAAAGGAAAAAAATATTATCGCCCTCCCCCAACAAAGAATTCATTTCCCATGAGAAACTAAACGTTTGTGCTAAATGGTTATGAACCATATACAAAGAGAAGTTTCATCTTCATCCTTATAACTGATAAAGTTTTTACAGATTTCCATGGGGAAAATGTACTATATTTTTAAAATTCTGGTAGAACCTGGAGAATCCAGCTTGAAAAATGCTGTTGAAGGTCTGGTTTCTGTCATCCTTAGCTTCCATCATATGGTTACAGGCTTATGACTGACATTTCTGGAGTAAGCCTAAAAATATGTTAACTGTAAGTTAGAGGTAGAAGAGGAAAAATGCATACAAATTTAGTGCATGTCTTTTATAGGGCTTTGCTTCTATTTCTGTGATTCATGGGACAATCAAGTTTTACAAGCATGTCTTCCCCCCAAAATGATTTGTTGAGTTAGTATTACAGGTTAAACCCCTCAGCGAACCAGAATACTCAAGGATGCATGTTGTTCTGGAACTTGAGCAGTGAGACTCTAAAGACTAAGTGCAAAGGTCTGTAAAACTCAAAGGCGTAGAAGCAGAAATGTGCTGAAGTGGCTAATACTGGATCTTGAAAGCGAATTGTTAAATATTCAGGAAGTGTGTGAGCTGGTTGTTAAAGGGATGGTAGCTTGAAATCTGCTGTGATAGGAATATCTACCCCATGGAACCTGGCACACACTACATATCTTGGCTTTATTGTTGTTGTTTGATATATATATATTATTGATTTCAGAGAGGAAGGGAGAGAGATAGAAACATCAATGATGAGAGAGAATCATCGATCGACTGCCTCCTGCACGCCCCATACTGAGGATCAAGACCGCAACCTGGGCAGTGCCCTGACTGGGAATCAAACCATGACCTCCTGATTCATAGATCAACGCTCAACCACTGAGCTGTGCTGGTGGGGCTTCAGAGCCATTTTAACAGCATGTCCCACTCCATAGAAGGATTTTTGGAGGCTTGCAAAACTAGTCCGTTGGCAAGGGAAGCCCAGGCTAAAAGGCATACTGTAGTTAGAAATGTTGGCCTCGGAGTTAGGTTGACAAGGGTTCTGATCCCAGATTGCCAGTTAGAGTTGTATGACCCTACACTAGTCATATACCGGAGCCTGAGTTTCTCATTTACAAAGTGGGAGAATGATAGCCAGCTCGTGTTTGTGATGATTAGGTAAAACAATGTGTGTATCATCATAATCTCACCTAAAGATAGTACCTGGAACACAGTAGCTACATAACAGGCACATATGCATTGAGTCCAAGCACACACTGAAAGCTCAATTGGCTCACAGACCTCTGGGTCCAAGCCACTTCTTACCTACTTCTGACTTCTCTCGAGTTCTCATCTGGTGTCTCTATGCCTTGTCTTTAAACTCCTGTTTCCCTATTCTCTATTTCCCCCACCCTCCCTAGTCCATGAGCTCCGAGGCCACAGAGAGCGATTAGCTGGGGTGAGGTTGGACTGAGTTCATCTGTAACCAGTAAGTAGAACAGGCACAATTTGTGACATAATCAAAACACAATTTTATATTTGTCTCCCACGGTTCCTTTTAAAGTAAACAGGTAGATCCTCAAAAGGTTAAAACAGAGTTAGCATAAGATCCAGCAATTCCACTCCTAGATATAGATTCAAGAAAAATGAAAACATTGTCCAAACAAAAATTTGTATATCATTGTTCACAGCAGCATTATTTATAAGAGCCAAAAAATGGAAACAACCCAAATGTCCATCAACTGATGGAAAGAATAAATGAAATGTGGTATGTTCATGTAACAGAATATTCTTAGGCAAGAAAAAGGAATGAAGTACTGATTCATTATATAACATGGGTGAACCTTGAAAACATTATGCTGTGTGAAAGAAGTTAGTTACAAAATATCATTCCATATGATTCCATTTATAGAAAATGCATAGAATAAGCAAATCTATAGACACAGGAAATAAATTAGTAGTTGGCTAGGGTTGTGGATCTTGGGGGAAATGAGTAGTGACAGCTAAAGAATATAGGGTTTCTCTTTGGGGTAATTAAAATGTTGTAAAATTGATTGTGGCAATCATGACTTGGGGTGATGGAGGTAGGAACCCGCCCCCTCCTGGGGGGTAGAGAATACTTGTGCAGGGCCACTCACACAGTGCCTACACATGGACCTTGCCACAAATCCTCTCTCATACACTCTGACCCCTTTTTATATCCTTGATCTGGTAAAGGGACTCAAAGGTCAAGACCTGTCCTTGGAAATTTGTTTTGTTAATTCTGCATTAGTGCTGTGATCTCTTGACCTTGAGGCGCAGGAACATCTGGGCATGGTAAGCACAAATACCATACTTACTTGTCGCCTGGCCTGGTTCCGGGGCAATCTCTGCTTTCAGGGCATGGGCCTACTCACCATGGTGAGAGCCCTAGAGAACTCTGCTGCCTTCTTGAAGCCACAGATGTTCCTGAGACAACTTGGGCTTTCCACTTGGGGAAACAGCGGGGATGCTAGCAAGCGTATTGATTCATTCCTTTACCTAATTGCTCATGGTAACTTAAGAAGTGTTATGAGCCCTGACCGGTTTGGCTCAGTGGATAGGGTGGTGGCCTGCGGACTGAAGGGTCCCAGGTTCGATTCCAGTCAAGGGCATGTACCTTGGTTGCAAGCACATCTCCAGTAGGGGGTGTGCAGGAGGCAGTTGATCGATGTTTCTCTCTCATTGATGTTTCTAACTCCCTATCCCTCTGCCTTCCTCTCTGTAAAAAATCAATAAAATATATTTTAAAAAAAGAGAAAGAAATGTCATGGGCAAAGAATTTAGTCTACAAACCTAGGGTACAAGATATGTCACAATACTTTTCATTTCTCAAAATCAAATATAATCTGCTCTAAGCTCTCCAACCTTCTCCTGGATGGTGGGTGACCTATTGGGAACTCAGTATTTGTGTATGTATTGGGGCGGGGGGGGGGGGGGTGGGGAAACCTCTCTCTCCCTTTCCATAGAGTAATTCAAGAATTCTGGACTTAGCAATACCAGGAAACTGGAGTAGGAAGCGATTTATTGCATCTTGGTGGTCACCAACTTTGCCACTGCCTCTTCATGCTGTGTCTGCTGAGCACTGGTCTCATGTCCCCTCCCAGGAGTAGTCCCCATGGCACAAGGACAGGGCCTTCTGCAATCATCCTCCAATTTGGGGTGCTTCGCAGGGCATTATTCTCTGGGACCCCATCGCCACACTCCTCCCCATTCTTGGATGACCACTCCCACCTTCCCTACGCCAAAACTCATCCCTTCACCACAGTTTCCCTCAGTGGGTCTTTAGAAATCTATTGTTAGCCTTGTTTCCTGGGGGTGGAGGGGTGTTGATGCTGAGTAGTCTTTTGTCTGTTTTTTTAAAAAAATAATTTATTCTGTTACAGAATCTCAACAGACCATGAGACTCAGCACCCAGACTCATGACTGTTCAACAGAATGATTCTGGACATGTGGACTCCTGGGTGCTGGGTGACCACTATAGGGGATCCAACCCACAGAGAATAAACCAAGCCGATTAAAGAGACAAGGCAGGGGGACCACCTTCCATTTCTCTCCAGCCAAATGCTCTGTGTACCAGGAGGCCCTGCCCAGGTGGACAGCTAGCATTGGCTTTTGTGAGCACATTCACTGTCTCCTGCCCCCAGCCCTGCCCGGGCTGTGTCCCTAAGTTACACATATGCCTCAGGAGGATGCAAACATCTTATTGGTTACGTTACACCAACACAGTCCCCAGGACAACGTCGTCCTTTCACTGAAGTAAATGACAGATTTAGAATTTTGTGTACAAAGAAAACAATGACTATTGATTTGTATTCCCTGAGGAAGAAGCTAGACAGGCCTTTGCCCCACTTCTATTTTATTAAAAACCCTCTGCTCCGTCCAAGCAGTCTGCGTCCTGGCCTCCGAAAGCCCATTACACCCTCTCCTGGAAATGTCACCGTCTTCCTTCCTGCCACCAGGAAGGCCCCCTTTCCTGCCACCACCTCGGGAAGCCTCGGTGAACCACGTTAGTCGGAGGGGTTCTCACCCCCCAGTGAATCTTGGCATCGCCTCTCTCTGCCCCTCCCAGCACGCAGTTCACACTGGCTTCCGTAGCTTTCACGTTTTATACATCTTGTCTCCTCAACGTCATGGACCGTGTCCTCTGCTTTGCGCTTCTCATCTCTTTTCCAGCCCCTGGATTTGTTCATCATTGGCATTTTGATCGTTACTGAGGTATTTTGATCATTTGGGGGCATTTCGTTCTTTTGGTAATTATTGTTATTGCCACTGTTCTTGTAGTCAACACTTGTCAAGGACATATCAGGTGTCAAACACTGAACCAAGTGTTCACACGCATTCCCTTATTCATCCTCACAGCAACCCTAGGAAGCGGGCAGAATTACTAAGCCCGTTTCACAGAGGAGGGAATCGGGGGGCGGGGGGTGGGAGTGGGGGCTCCTGGAGGCTGAATCTCTGGCCGAAAATAAGCATGCTCAGTCTTAACTTGGCTCCACCTGACCCCAAACCTGCACTGCCCATTTCCAAGGGTTCTGGTAGGTCAGATGACAGGGCAGAAAATGGAAGGTGAGGAATACTTCTTTATATTTCTTATAGATGAATAATCATCCCAGCAAGACTGAAATTTTAAAAGGCGACGTGCTTTCAATGCAACAGTGTGTCCAGGGCAGCGAGGGGCTTGCATGCAGGATTCCTGACCTCCAAGCCAGCTCTTGCTTCCACACCCTGCTGCTCTGCTCGATGACAAAAATACTCCTTGGGGAAACTTAGTCTTTTTGTACTTCTCTGCTGCAGAACAAACCACCCTTTAGGAAAAAGCAAAACAGTAATTTTCTGTGGAGTGGATAATCACTCACCCCAGTAAACTAAAACAACATACTGTGGTTAGAGCAGGAGAAATGTGAAGTCTTTTGCTTTGTTTCTGTCTGTATGTGAAAAGTATATGTGTGTGCCAGTGTGCACACACGTGTATACATACTTTCCAGTTCATCTACCTTCTAAATCAGTGCTGCGCCTAGTCCGGCCACCCGCCACGGCTGCTCTGAACTCCTTGCATAGACTAGAGCAGAGCCCAGTAGAATCTGTTTCTGTGACTATTATTTATAATCTTTAGTTTGAAAAATCCACATCCTGGAAAACTTTTGAACAGTGTGGCATTGACCAGGCACAAGGGAGGCCGCTGAGAGGAATGGGACGGGGAGAAACAGCCGGGGGCACCCCTCCCTGCATTGTGCACATTTTCCTAGAGGTCAGGTCCATGGACATTCACTGAGTGCTTATTACCTGCCGGCCTCTGCTAGTTGGTGGAGATGCCAAAATGAACAAGAGCTCATCTAAAGGCTTATAGTGATGGGTAAACTGACATGTCAGAATAAACACTCTTACGTAGATAGGAAAGATTAAAAAGAAGACAAAAAAGATTTCTAGTAGCCTGGCCATTGTGGCTCAGTGGTTGAGCATCGACCTATGAAGCAGGAGGTCATGGTTCAATTCTGGTCAGGGCACATGCCTGGGCTGTGGGCCTGATCCCCAGAAGGGGGGGCAGGAGGCAGCAGATCAATGATTCTTTCTCATCATTGATGTTTCTCTCTCTTTCTCCCTGCCTCTCTGAAATCAATAAAAATATATATTTTTTAAAAAGACTTCTAGTAAAGGAATCATATTAAGGAGGACCTTTCTAGGGACAGTATAGTATATGCGGGAATCAGACGGTCAGACAGCCTGGGTTCACATCCCAGCTGCATTACCGAGTTCCTGCACCTGTAGAATAGGAGAATGTCCACATTGATGCCTTGAGTTGTTGTCAGGATTAGAGAAGATCATGTGCATCAAACACTTATTGCAGTGCTTGGCATGTAGAGTGCTCAATAAATGTGTGGTAAAATAAAATGTCAGGCCCTAACCGGTTTGGCTCAGTGGATAGAGCGTTGGCCTGCAGATTGAAGGGTCCTGGGTTCGATTCCGGTCAAGGGCATGTACCTTGGTTGCAGGCACATCCTCAGTCAGGGGTGTGCAGGAGGCAGCTGATCAATGTTTCTCTCTCATCGATGTTTCTAACTATCCATCTCCCTTCCTCTCTGTAAAAAAACCAATAAAATATATTTTTTAAAATAAAATGTCAGTTAGCAAATAAGATAGGTGATTCCTTCTAACTGGAATCATACAACAGAGATGTGGAGGGACTCATGAATCAGATCAGGATTTGGTAGCTTAATGGGCTCTAAGGGACCTTCCATCCCTGAAGTGCTATTCTTTTAGAACTACATCTTAAGAATACGTGGTGTGTGTGGTGTGTGTGTGTGGGGTGTGTGTGTGTGTGTGTGTGTGTGTGTGTGTGTGTGTGTGTATCCAGGGATGAGGAAGGGGGCATGAGTGGGAGAGTGAGAGGAGATGCTGGGAGAACAAAAGCTTAAAACTATAATAAAAAGTTCCTGTCCTCTAGCGGTTGACAATCTAGCACAGAAATAAGACATATCACTGGGGAAAAGGCAACAACAAAGCAGGATATGGTAAGTATTCATTAAACAGTAAAACAAATAAATTTAAGAATTCATCAATAATGATAGAATTCAAGACATTGAGGCAGGCTATCTAAGAAGATGATTTTAGATGTTAGGCCTTCTGTCAGTATACATTTCACAGGTTTGTTTGTCTTTAATTTAGCAAATATTTCTATAGACCTACTACACATTACACACTATTCTAAGCACTTTACAAATATTAATCAACTTAATCGTCATAATAGATGATAGGACATGACCTTGGGAGGTCATCTAATGCAGCCCAGTCCCTCAGATGAGAACAAATAGTCATAATCCTTTTGACTTATGAAGGCAACTGAGTCCAAAGTAACCGAAGTAACTTGCCTAATAAAAATTAGATATTCTTTTGCTGATGATAATAGATATTCTTTTGCACTGACTATGAGTCAGGTCCATTGCAAAATGCTTTATAAATTTCACACTTATTCACAGAAATAGCAGTTATCCCCATTTTACAGATGAGGAAAATATGGCACTACAAAGGGGAAGCAGTGGGCCCAAAGCCATGCAACCAGGATATAACGGAGCCAGGACTCAATCCCGGTCTAGTTTTAAGTTAAAGCCACAACCCTACACAGTTTCCCAAGGTCACATAAACTCATTGTGCTATACAATCAATATTAGTTTCCCATCCTCCTGGGCTGGGTAGATAAGAGCAACACAAGGGCTCATGGGTAATTGGCTTCTGGGGGCGGGGTGGGGGGTGGGGGCAGTGGCTTACACTAACTCTGCTGCTCTTGTGTCCTCTTGGACTTGGCTCCTATTAAACTGAGGAGGTGGAGTGAGAATCAGTCTATTGCTTTTCTCCCCCACACATAGATCACCTATAATGAAAAGTATAGCAGGATAACTTGATATTGTATGTTATGAGAACAGATTGCAAATATCTGTGGAACTGATTTCTAATATCTATTCAAAGCAGCTATAAATGACCTAGAAGTTGGATGACCTTTCCATATACTGTGTAGGTTACTGGTTATCACCGGTTACCTATTCAATGTTCCCATGCATTTTAAGGACATATTGATGAAGATGTATTGATTATTCAACCTCTAGTGCTTACTTATGAGATGTTTTATATGTAGCCAATAGCTAACACTGAACCACTAACTCAGAAGTTATAGCATAAACTGAGAAAAGTAAACACTCAAAGTGCTTCATGGTACGTTAAGTTTTTAAAGGCTAACAATTTGTATTTTTCTCAACTTTATGAGAATGTGGTTTTTATTCATACAAGTATTAGATGGATTTTAGAAATGATTTCACACTTTTGGATACTGGAACATGTGAAATAATCATAATACCAAATATTGCATATTAATATATAAAACATATATGTGTATATATCTTACCTAATAAAAGAGAAGCATGCAAATTAACCATCACTCCGCTACGCCCACAGTCAGAGTGAGTATGCAAATTATCCCAACAAAGATGGAGGTTAATTTGCATATGCAGGCATGGAGTGGAGCGGAGTGAAGCCTGCTGTGAGGGGAAGGGGGGCAGCGGAGGGAGCTACTATAGTGGTGCTTCAGACAGAAGCAAGGACTTGCCGAGGACTTGCTGGCTCCAGGCAGTCAGGGGCCAGGGAGTGGGGACTTGCCGGCTCCCGGGCGGCTGGGAGTGAAGCCAGGGGAAGGAAGGCCTATTCTTGCACGAATATCGTGCAACGGGCCTCTAATATAACTTTAATGCTAATTGATTATGGAGCTATTATTTATACCATGTACTGGACAGAGAGTTCTAAGACACAGCAAAAGTAAATTGCATGTAAAAAACAACCACAAACAGAAGAGAGATTTTCCTTTTTTTTTTTTTTAAACATGAAGGACGCAAAAGAGACATTATCACTTGACCTTTATCAAGTCATGATGGTTATTTGGTGGCATGCTGTCTCATTCAAGAAAGAGATGAAATTAGGCCAAGGGAACTTAAAGCCATTACACTAATAGCTAACGTTTTCAGGTACGTAACCCCATCCTCACAACAACTTTGTCAAGCAGATAGTATCATTATTGTCATCTTGTAGATGGAGACAACAGGCAACATGAGCCTGAGTGAATTACACACAATGACATGACAAGTAAATGGCTGAGCAGGGATCAGAATGCAGGCAGTCTGGCTCCAAAGTCTAGGTTCTTAACCACTGCACTCTGGTGTCTCTCTGTCAGTTTAAATAATATCATTTAAAGCTTTTAGAACGTGCCAGGCCTCATTGTGAGACCCTTTTATCTTTTATCTTATTTAATCTTTCCAGCAACTCAATGAGGTTGGGTTTCCTATTACCATTTTAAAGGGGAGGAGCTTACAATTTTAATAGGCTTAGATTTATCTTATTTGTTTCTGCTTTATATTCTCGCCCCAATGAGTTGTTGTGCTAAGAGACAGAAATTGGGCAAATGTGTGAAAACATAGAATCTCAAGTCTGGAAGGGGCTTTAAAAATAGGAGCCTTAATCCCCTTTGTCACTCTCTCTGACTGGGCTGAATATCCACCAACAAGGTCAACATCTAGACTTTCCTCTCTGGATGTAGAAGTTGAATAATGTTTCAGATTATAAAAAGGAAATCCTATCCTCATTTTATTTATTTTTAGTTTTTAAAATATATTTTTATTGATTTCAGGGAGGAAAGAGGAGGGAGAGAAAGATAGAAACATCAATGATGAGAGAGAATCGTTGACCAGCTGCCTCCTGCACACCCCACACTGGGGATCAAGCCTGCAACCCAGGCATGTGCCCTGACCGGGAATCGAACTGTGACCTGCTGGTTCGTAGGTCAATGCTCAACCACTGAGCTACACCAGCCGGGCCTCTATCCTCATTTTAAAGAAGCTGAAGTAAAACAAGGTGAAGCTATTAATTAAAATGAATTCATGAGGGGAAAAAAGCCATGAGATTTCAAGATTACCCCCAAAACTATCACTTTTCTAAACCACACGAAGCTAAAGGAGGAAAAAATGAAGATACAGTCTGACAATCCAAACTACAGGCAAATGGCTAGCAGCGATGGCCTTTCTTTAACAGTAATATCCCTGTTAAAAGTGTAAAAGGGCATACAGCCAGGCCTGGAACTGGTATACATTACTTCTGCTCACATCCCATTAGCCAGTTGCTAGTCACATGGTCCTACCTAATTGTAAAGGAGGCTGGGAAATGTCATCTTTAAAGGTGACTAAGAAGAGGAAAATAAAACAGGCTTTGAGAAATGATAAGTTATCTCTGTCCCAATTACAATGATTTCTATAAATCTACTCCTAGATTTCCGTTTCATATTTGAGGAGGTAGTTATGAAAATGAACCAATGAACCTAACACTATTCCTAACACATTGTAGGAAGGCAGCAAATGTTTGCTAAATGAATGAATGAACCTCATAAATTTGGACATGACAAGTTCATCACCCTATAACGTCTGGGACTTAGAATACAGACAGAAATTACCCTTGACCTGGCTCCTCACCAACTTGCATTTCTTCCCCAGAACTTTCATGGCTAAAAGATTACTTTAGAGAGCATAGAGTGGAGAAATTAATTCTAGTACATAAAACCAAGGGTTTGGTCTTGGCTTTGACATTTTCTAAGTATGTGGTCTTTAGTAAAGCCCTTTACCTCAATGGACCTCAAATTCCTCATCTATAAATGGTGGTGGGAGGAGAAATATGGAGACCATTGGGTGCCTATTCAGCAGTCCTTTCACCTTCCTGTTAGTTAACAGAACTCCAATTGTTTGATGTTGTCAATGTGCCCACCCTCAGGAGATTAATTATGATTGGTTAATTGTGATTGATTTAAGCCAACAATGGCAATTCTTTTTTTGTTTTTCAACATTAACTAAAAGTAAGTTGGTGGTCAGGTTGTGGCCAATGAGATTAGGGGGAAATGTGCTGGAGGCCTTTGGAAAATGTTTGTCCTCTTTGATAAGAGAGAAAGTGGTGGAAGGAGGATCTTTTGGCCCTGTCTATTTCCTTCTTTTCGGGGTGCTTAAATATGAAACTGTGATACTCGAAGCTGCTGCAACTTGCCTAGACCTTGAGAGAAGACATTGCAGACAAACTGGAGATCCAGCACAGAAATATTAGAAAAGTTAGGGTCTCCAATGACATTGTTTACCCTTTGAAACAATCTGGGGACATCCTATTTCCAGTCTTAGTATTGTATGAAAAATGTGCACCCATATGGTTTGAACCACTTTGTTGCACATGCTGTTACTTGCAGCCAAGAACACTCCTAACTGACAAAGTAGAAAACTTTTAGAGGTCTTTCCCAGTCCCAACTTGTCTCAATGTTAAACAGAATCTCAAAAGGAAAAAAATAAGACAACTATACTGAAATAAATGAAGAAATAAGAAAAGTTTAAAACAGAGAAGAAACCTTTGAAGATGGCTAAACTTGGATATATTAGGCAGCTGACAAACTTGGGGTGAAGAGGTAAAATGTGAACTGAAATGTCCATAAAATAGGAAATTGGACCAGGTCCCTATGGTACAAAACTATAGGAACAGAATTAGAGAGTAAATATAACCCAAATAAATGCCCAGCTTTATTAAGAAACAAATGACCTTTAAAAAGCCTTTTGAAATTATATTAATTCAAAGTAAGTGTTGTCTTTTTGATAAGTAAGAGAGTATTTAAACCAAGTGACTCCAAAATGATTCCTTCCCATGTCAATTTTATGTGTCTATGTTGCTTTACATAGCTGCCATCTTTCCAGAAAAGATAGCCTATGGTCAGATGATTAGGACAGGTGAAAGTCAACCGAATAAAGAATTAAAGAGTTGAAGATGTCTACAGACCCTACACAAAACAGTTATTCATTGCCCATGTCTAATTCTATAGCAACATTAACTTTTCTTGGTAGAAAATCTAGGAGCACAATATTTGATTTTTATGTGGTGACTCTGTCAATATTGGTTGAATCTGATTTTGTACAACATGACTCTTCTCTACTTTCAGCAATAACCAGAACTAATTGATGGGCATCCATTGGCAAGGTTGGCAATGACAAACAGGAATACTTATGGGGTCTCTTAGAAGGGACATAAAGACCTTGGGTCTCACTTTGAACAAGAGGTCAAATTTCCACCTCTGTATTTGGGTGATGTACAGAGGTTTACAACAAAAATGACCAATGTTTATTGAGTGCTCACTGTATGCCCCACACATTGTACATTCATTTTCTCTTTTAATCCTCATAATAGTTCCTTAAACTAGGAATCTTTACTTTTTCCCATTTACAAATGAAGAAACTGAAAATTGGGTTAAGTAACTTGAAATTCACTCAGTCTAGAAAGCAACAGAAACAGGACTCAAGCTCAGCTCTATCTGATTATAATAAAGAGGGAATATGCTAATTGACCATCACTCCGTCACAAAGATGGCTGCACCCACAGCTGAAGCCAAGTTCCCATAAGGAGCCTTAACGAGCAATCAGCAGGGACCTGAGGCTACGCCCTTCCCTGCCCCCGTGGGGCTTGACAGGGGACCTCAGGCCGAGTCCCCCACCCAGCAGAGATTGACAGGGGACCTCAAGGTGTGCTTCCCGTCCTGGTGCTGGGCTAGGGGACCTCAGGCTGCTCACCCTGCTCCAGCGCCAGGCCAGGGGACCTCAGGCCGTGCCCCTAACCAGGTGGGGCTTGACAGGGGACTTCAGGAAACGCCTTCCACCCCAGCACCAGGCCAGGGAACCTCAGACTGCACCCCCCGCCCAGCAGGGCTTGACAAGGCACCTCAGGCCATGCTCCCCACCCCATCACCAGGCCAGGGGACCTGAGACTGTGCCCCCCTGCCTGGCTGGGCTTGACAGGGGACCTCAGGCTGTGCCCCCCACCCTGAGGGGCTTGATAGGGGACCTCAAGATGCACCCCCAGTGCTGGGTCGGGAGAACTCAGGCCATGCCCCCATCCAGTGGGGCTTGATGGGGGACCTGAGGCTGCACCCCCCTGCTGGTGGGTCTTGACAGGGAACCTCAAGCCATGTCCCCCACCCAGCGGGGCTTGACAGGGGATCTCAGACCATGTCCCCCACCTGGTGGGGCTTGACGGAGGACCTGAAGGCATGCCCCCCCACTCCGGTCTGGGCTGGGGGACCTCAGGCCACGCCCCTGTTTTGGTACCAGGCCAGGGCACCTGAGGCTATGCCCCCTGCCCGAGAGGGCTTGACAAGGGTGGGACTGGCTGGGTCTGGATCTAGCCCAATGGGGCCGGGGTGGGGGGAGCGGCCGGGTATGGGTCTCACGCGATTTTGAGGTGCATGTGGGCGGGCGGGGACTTGACTCTGGGTCCCGTGGTGAGCCCCAGACTCTGACAGGAGGAAGGTTTTCATATACATTTTACTAATTTTCTTTCATCTCTGACACTTCTATTATAGAGAAAGGGCAAATAGCAATATTCAATTATTTCCTCTAATTAATCCCCTTTTAATATGCATGAATTTCGTGCACCGGGTCACTAGTCAAATTATAAAATCCTATTGTTTACCACTATTCTACACTGACTTCTTTGTTAGGAAAACAAAAAGAAGAGGAAAGTGAAAAGGAAGAGTGGATTCTGTAATAGTCAAGCCTAAGAGAAAGTACTTTTCAGACAGGCAGGATCAAAAAAGTGTAGGCTAGGAGCAGGAACAGAAACATCAAACAAAAATCTTCCTTGGAGATTTGAGAGAATTGGGGGAAGGAGATGACTCAGCGTGGAGCTGGGATAGAAGCAGGTAAAACTAAAAAGAATAAAATAAAATACAGACTTTTAAAATAATTTGAAAGAAAGAGAACTGGACAAAGAACGATAGGATTCAGATATCCAGTGTATCTGGAATTCTCTGGTAATGCAGGAAATCTCAAAACAAGGTTTGATTTCTCATTGGGATTATTCCTAATTCAGTTTTATTTTGAGATCTGATGGAACTTTCAATCTGCAAAAATAAAAACATTTGATGAATCTTCCACTTGCCTTGTTAGCAATTTCTTCTTTTAGAAGATCCAGGGAGCAATGATGAGGGACATGTGATTGGGTGGAGGGTGTGCTGATGAGCTCAGATTTTCCAAGGACGTGTACAAGAGGAGGGATGGAGAGACACATAATCAAGACTGAATGCACTAAGACTAGCAAAGCCATGTGAGGATAATGTCCGGGGAGACTAATATTTTAAAATGGTAAGAACAACAAAAATGGCTTCTTATAGTTTGTACAGAGAATAGGCCTGCTGCTTGGGGCTGAAAACACATGTTTATGTATTTAAAACAAAGAAATAGCAACAAATGGAAACAAATGACAAAATCAAATTAGAATAATTTGTTCACAAAGGAACTAAACGTGAATATGAGTGGAACTAGGGAGACCACAGAAATGGTCCTGGGCTAGTAACAGAAGAGCTGTTACCACCCCGGGATTGAAGCAATTTGAGGAGAGCAGGATTACCAGAGCCTGGAAGGAGAGAGTGTCGTGTCGAGCAGGAAGCCTGAGAGGAGCAGTGGCCTTCAATAGAGGGACATAGCAAACCCAAAGCTACCTAGTAGGAATAAAGCTGGGAACAAACATCTCTGCACTTCTCTGCACCCCGTCTTTGGTCTCCTGCAGCGGCTCCCATTGGCTAACCCCAGGTGGCATCCAGAGGGCAAAGGAGGTCTTTAGTGTAGGACAGACCGGGAAGCTCTAAGGCAGAGAGTGGAGCAGAAAAGGGTAAGAGTGAATCCAGGGGATCCCCAGAAGATAGCTGGCCCCTGCCTCAGTGACTCTGCGCTTCTAAAGCTACCACATCGAGTAGGCACCAAATAGCAACCTGCACAACATCTCGAAGGCACAGAATCTTCCCCATGCTTCCCTGGATCTCACTATGTCTGTTTTCTTTGCCTAATATTTATATCTGAGCCGAAGCTGACAGTGCAACTCTCCTCCAATTCTGCAAACGTTCCTGGTAACAAATGCTTTCATTCTAGATTGCTGCAAAGGAGCAATGTTTTTAGCCCTCTTGAGGTTTTAGTAGGGTGAGAAGAATTGCATGCCTGATCACTTTGAAGCCTATAGCAGAGACAGCTGATGCCAAAGACCCAGGGTTCTCTTCCATTACGTGACCTTGGTACTGGGAAGCAGCCACCCAGCCTCATGATGGTCAGGTGACTAGTTCTGGCCAATGGGATAAAAGCAAAGGAGATGTGTGTCTGTAGAGCCAAGGCCTTTATGTCGTGTGAGCTCATACTAACTTCCCTCCAATAGTGACATTGGAGGTCATTAGTGAAGATTGTGGCATCCCAACATGGAAAGACCCTAATCCCTTAGTCACCACTTACATGGAAACCACTCAGGAGAGTCACCTGACCAGGAATATCCACATTTTGAAAGTGATAAGTAAATTTTTATTTTAAGAGAGGTTGGTTCAGCCCTAGCTGGTTTGGCTCAGTGAATAGAGTGTTGACCTTCAGACCAAAAGGTCCCGGGTTCGATTCAGATCAAGGGCATGTACCTTGGTGCAGGCACTTCCCTGGGCTTGGATCCTCATCAGGACTCCTGCAGGAGGCAAACATTCGATGTGTTTCTCTCACATTGATGTTTCTCTCTGTCTTTCCCTCTCTCTCCCACTCTCCCTAAAAATCAGTGGAAAAATAGCCTTGGGTGAGGATTAATAACAAAAAATAAATAAAATAAAAATAACCTCAAATGCACACACACCTTCGACTAAACAGAATTTTTTAAAAAATAGTGGTTGGTTCTTTGTTACAGCAGTTAGCCCCTCCTAACTAATAGTAGGCCCTTTACTCAGGGATTACTTCTTACACTCCCACTTTCAAGTTCCCCACCCATGGCTTCAAATGATGGTAGACGGAATAAAAGGCTGAAGTAGACAATTGTGCACTGGCTGCCTCTACAAGATTTTGCTGTTCGACCATTTTTGTATAGGAAACACCCGCCCTCATGTATTTTGTTGTTAAAGTGCATCTAAATTATTTGTTTGTTTGTTAAGGTGCAGTTTGATGTAATTCTGGAATCATATAAAGAATGGCATTTGGAGTGTCTGAGCCCAAGTTGTACCATTAGTTATGCCGCCTGACCTTGGGCAGATCCCATCAGCTCTCTTCTCTGTCAAACAAGGATATTAATAATGCCTCTCAGTCAGGTTGTTGTGAAGATCAAATAAGATAAGGGATATGTGAACATTTTGTTCACAATAAAGCTTTAAACAAAATTAGTTCTTATCTCCAGGAACAGAGAGTCAAGTTTCATCTGCCTTTTAAGTTCATTCTCTCTGGTCATGGTGTTGTCAAGTTAATTTCCCCTTCCTTTGCTCTCAGATGGCCAGATTCCCATTCTCCTACTCTCTCTCACCTCTATTAAGAGGAGTTGTTCTTTTTTTAGTTTAGAATTTTTTCAATTTGAGTTTTGCCCAAGGAAGAATGATTTTAAAAAATGGGTCCAAAAACAAATTAATAGAAATAACTTCTGAACATTTTAAGGCCATGGGTTGACAATAAAGCTTATTCTTTGCCATGGGCTGTAGTTTCAAAAGGAAGTTGAATTTCCCAATACACACACACACACACACACACACACACACACACACACACAAATGCCCTGTTTATTATTCCAAAAAGAATGTGGCTTTAAAAATATATATATATATATTTACTGATTTTAGGGAGAGGGACAGAGAGACAGAAACATTGATGAACCAATGACAGAGAAACCCAGGCATGTACCCTGACTGGACATGGAACCATTACCTCCTGGTTCATCTGCCAATGCTCAACCACTGAGCCACACTAGCCTGGCAAATGTGGCTTTTTGTTGTTTTAAATTTATTCTGTATATAAGTAATATTTTTTAAAATCACTGTGTGTGTTTTTAACTCAAGGCAAATAGTGGATCTAGTTCAATCCTCTTGTTTTATAAATGAGGAAACAGAAGCCTAGAGATATTTCATGACCCAGTTTAAGTATCTCCTCCTCCAATACTTTCCTAGTTTTCTCTTCTCACTCCAAGGCTGAACAAGATACCCTTCCTCTGTCATAGAACTTATTGGTGACAGACAGAACCGGATTCTGAAATCCTTATAAGAAAGAACCAAGTCTTCTCTGCATCCCAGGAACCTCTGACCACCATATAGCACCTTCTGCTTCTATTTCATTGGCCAAAACTGTGTCACATGATTACTTCTAGCTGCAAGGGAAGCCGGGTAAGAGAGTTTTTCACTGAACATGCTACCCACCCCACAGAAAAAATCAGGGTTCTGTGAACACAGAAGAAAGGGAGATGGCTATTGAGTTGGCTACTCGTAACATCTGCTGCAGCCTGTGACACAGTCGGAGCTCAATAAATATTTGCAGATTGAATGTCAGCACTAGGCATGCAAGATTAAACGAGTAAACTGTTCAAGTTCATCCTAGAAATAGAACAGGGGTTAGGACATAGTTATGCTAAGTTCCAGCCCAAAACTCTTTCTATTACCTAGTACTACCTCAGTATCTTAAACCCAGAAATATGAGTATTTGGTTCTGCATTCTTTTCAAGAGGCATTGTTTTCTCTGCAGCATCTGATTCCTCTAAAAGATATGTAACCAATCTTATTATTGGGGGGTTGCTCTCCAAATCCTCTGTAGTATTTGCCCAAAAACCTTCATAATAGAAATGTGACATTGATGAGAATCTAATAAATGTAAGATCTTGGTGGGTTTTGTGGGGTTTTCCCAGTTTTTGACTTGACTTACTTCCAGACTCAAATTTATTATGACAGGGAACTCTATCTCACTCAACACTACAGAGTTATTAATAACTTGCCCTGCTGAATAAATCAGAGACCCTGAAAAAATGTGGAGTAAGCACTTGTTATGCACATATGGGATTTACCAAGTTTCCGCATTTGAAGGTCTAATATTAGGATTCACACGTTATGCAAGGCTTTGCAGAGGAAAAGACACTTGAAATCTTTTCGACTTTGAAAATAGGGTATACTTTGCATGCAAACAAGTCTATGTGAGTATAGCAATTGTGAATAAATCACCCAGAAACAAGGTTTCAGTAAACTATAAGAAACACATTTCAGGATCATTTTTAAAAGCAGAAAATAAAACTAGATGGAAGGGAAAGGAGTTAGATGGAAGGACTGACACGGACTCGTGGATCAGGAGTTGGTTGGCTGCACTTTAGGTTGGGCTTTGCTTGTAATTAGTGGCGTGACCTTATGGAATCCTTTAACATTTAGGGGCTTCAGTTCTGTCATCTGGAAGCGGAGAGGATTGTACCCGGTGATCTTCAAGGCCCTGTGTATGTCTAAGTTCTGTGATCCCATTTCTTATACACCGAGATTTAAGAGAGCTATCTTGTGAAGTTACATGATGGCCAACTCTGAAAAGGGCATTTTTGCTGGTGTTAACTTCGAATTTAAGGCTGGTAAGTTTTTACATTTTATTTATCATGGAATTATTATTTTGGCATATTACCATTTGTTGGCAATTTACAGACTTGTAATCATTAGAAATACACTGTCTTAAATTCTACTGTTTTCACTTAACATTTTATCATAAATATTGGTCTATATTTCAACAGTCTTCATAAAGATGGTGCCATATTGTTCAATTTGGCTGATATGCCAGATTTGGAGTCATCCCTCCCTTCTACCCACACCCCATATCAGCTCCTCAGCCATCCTGTCAGCTCTCTCCTGATATTATGCCCAGACTCTGACCACTTCTCAGCATCTCCATTACAACCATCCTGTCCAAGCTACCATTATGTACCCACTGAGTTAGCATATGTCCACCTACTCAGCCCTGAAAAACAAAACAAAATAATATAAACACTAGTTATTTTAACGAAGAGTAACTCAGCAGGGTGGAGCCTCTCTTTTGACACTTGACCTTCCTCTTCTTCCTTTCTGGAAAGATCTGATGGCTGGACCTCCAGTCCTCATATTGGGCCCACGGAGCCATTTGAGGATGAAAGTAACATGCTAAGCATGGCAGAGCAGAAAATACACTCAGGTCCCTAATGCTATCAGAGATACCATATCTTCCCTAAAGTGTTTGCGAGTAGGCTTCTTGTTTGTGAGAGAATAACCCCTACTTGGTTTTAGTTGGGTCTCTGCTACTAGCAGCTGAACACAATTCCCAAATGATATGCCACCTTATGAACATGACTTTGAATTACTATTCCGTTCAGGTCTGGCCTTCTCCAAGAGCTGCCACAAAACTACTGCAATATTAAGAGCACTGAAAGAATCAGCTGCTTGAGAAATATACTTACCTAGTTGCTGATGCCTAAAAGTCCTAGGATAGTGGCCAGAGCCTGATTTTCCACTTAAAATAAGGCTTATGTGGCAAATACAATAAAATTTATTCTCTGAGCTTGTCCTGAGGTTTGATCAGAGTGGGGAAGGAACAAGACATGGATGAATACCTGCGGGAGATGGGTATCAAAGGGAGAGGAACTGATGGCAGAGCCAGGTAAGCAAGTACAAGTCCCAGATGACGTATTTCACCAGCTCCATAAGTTTACCTTAGGGTGGGCTTAGGTGAGGGACCAGTAATAAAATAACTAGTGTTTATATTAGTTACTTATACTATTTCATCCTTACAACATCTGTGTAGGTTAGATGGTATTGTTATTATACCCATTTCACAGATGGGAAAACTGAGGCACAGAGCTAAAATAAACAGGAGACTTGATATTTGAACCAAAGTCTATTCTCATTCCAGAGCCTTAGCTCTAAATATAATTTTTAAATCCTATATAATAAAAGAGTAATATGCAAATGGACCATACCTCCGCTACACCCACAAGCCATGCCCACCAGCCACACCCACCAGCCAATCAGGAGGGAATATGCAAATAAACCCAACCAAGATGGCTGCAGCCACAGAGAGCAGGAAGGAGGCTTGGGTTTCCCTGGCAATGGAGAAAGCCAAGCTTTCCGCCTGCCCTTGCCGGCCTAGGCCTCCACTCAAGGCTACAAAGTTTCAATTATAGAAGATAAATAAATCCCAACAGAAATGGTGGCAGCCACGGAGCTGGAGAGAGCAGGAGGCTAGGGTTGCCCACGGCGATGGAGGAAGCCAAGCTTCTGCAGCCCTGGCCTGCTTTGGCCTCCGCTTAAGGCTACAACATTTCAATTATAGAAGATACATAAATCCCAACAGAAATTGGCTGCCGCCACGGAGCGAGCAGAAGGCTTGGCTCCGCTCCAGGCTACAAAGTTTCAATTGTAGAAGATAAATAAATCCCAGATCCCAGGGCCTCTGCTTGGGTCGCCGGGGGGCGTGGCCGGCCTGCAAACCACCACAGGCCCCTTGCCCAGGCCACCCCACACCCCAAGGGGACCCCCACCCTGATCTGGGACACCCTTCAGGGCAAACCAGCTGGCCCCCACCCGTGCACCAGGCCTCTATCCTATCTAATAAAAGAGTAATATGCAGATTGACCATCATTCCAACACACAAGATGGCTGTCCCCATGTGGTCAAAGATCCTGCCCCCATGTGGACACAAGATGGCTGCCACACGATGGCCAGCAAGGGAGGGCAGTTGGGAGGAACCAGGCCTGCAAGGGAGGGCAGTTGTGGGTGATCAGACCAGCAGGGGAGTGCAGTTGGGAGGGACAGGCCTGCAAGGGAGGGCAGTTGTGGGCGATCAAGCCTGCAGGCGAGGGCAGTTAGGGGTGACCTGGCCGGCAGAGAAGGGAAGTTGGGAGTGACTGGGTCTGCAGGGAAGGGCAGTTGAGGGGGATCCAGGCCTGCAGGGGAGGGCAGTTAGGGGTGACCAGGCCTGCAGAGGAGGGCAGTTAGGGGCAAACAGGCTGGCAGGGGAGCAGTTAGACATCAATCAGGCTGGCAGGGGAGTGGTTAGGGGGTGATCAGGCTGGCAGGCAGAAGCGGTTAGGGGCAATCAGGAAGGCAGGCAGGTGAGCAGTTGGGAGCCAGCAGTCCTGGATTGTGAGAGGGATGTCCGACTGCCCAGTGGGATCGGGTCCCAGATTGGAGAGGGTGCAGGCTGGGCTGAGGGACACTCCGCACCCTGTGCACGAATTTCATGCACCGGGCCTTTAGTAATAATAATAAGATCCAACCTATTTCAAGCATTTATTATGTGCCAAGCATCTTATATCTCAACTTTAACAACTTCAAGAAGCAAAACTCACGTCCCCATGTTGCAGACAAGAAACCTGAGGCAAAGAGGGGTTAAGGAATTTTCTCACGGTCAATGTTGCTAGAAAGTGAGTGAGCCCAAGTTTGTCTCACTCCTGAACTAATAAATATTGAGACACATTTATTTCTTCTAAACCTTTTTGAGGGCCCTCAATTTTCAACCCACTAAGAAGCTAGAAAATAAACACATTGTGCAGTACAACATGGTTTTCCAAAGCTCTATTCACTGTGAGAAGCAAACACTATAGAAATCCACTCAGGTCAGCATTGAAGACACCCAAGAGACAGTGACACCCATCATTTCCCTTATTTTACAAATTTGTAAGTGCATAGGTCACACAACTTACCAAATACAATGAGGAATCCAAATACATTCTGGTGGGGTGCCATGGGACCCCAGTCCTGGCAATTTAGTGGAGAGATAAAGGATGCTATTCTGCATATACAGGTCCCAGAGACCTCAGACTTGAAGAAGCAATGTTAAAGATGAAACTAATTTCCCCTCCTCCTCTCCCTCTTTTGGAATGAAGGTTCATTTTTCGCTCCTGAGGGTTTCAGTCACCGCAGCCAATAGTCTGGGAATAATGTTCCACATGCTGGGAGCTCAGGGGCTGGGGCGAGAGGTGCTTGGAAATGAAAGAGGCGCCATGGATCATGCTGACATCCAAACAAACGTCTCAGAAAAGGAAGAAGGGGCTGGGCTGGGCTGGGACAGGAGCTGGCTGCCACCTTCCTGCTGCTTTCTGTGGCCTCGGGCATGTTCTCTTTCAGCTGACAGGAAAAGTCACAGAGGTGACTGGAGGAAACAGGAGAAATCCTAAACTGGGGCTAGAACTCACTTTCTGGTACGGGACAGACTCCAGTGTCTCCTTGGCCTCTCCTCTTTGCCGAGACCTTGATGTGGATGGATTGAGTCTCCAAGAATTCAAGCTGGAAGGTTCTGAAAGGCAGATAGGTCTCTGAGGCTGTGTTTGGAAACACGCCCTCTCAGTGCTGCTGTAAGGGTCAGCACCTTGGAGTTTCACCTGCCATGTTGAAGGGCCCAATGAGTGGACTGTTAAGGCACATGTTGGTCAATGCTTACCAGTATTTTTGCTTGGATTCAAGCTCCCTGATCAGTTTTTTAACAAAATCAAAACAACAATGAGAAACTATTTTCCACTTGAAATTTTTTTATAGCAGTCAATGCTAAGATGGGAAAGGGGTGCGTAATGATTTCTAATACTCAGCAGGTAGAAATGAAGACTGGCAAACAGCTTGGCAACAGCCTTGCAAAAGTTTATATCCTTTGGTCCACTCATTTCACTTGGGATTTTAACCTAAGGAAATATTTAGAAATGCAAACAATTATTGGTATAGAAGGATCTTACCTAATAATAGACAAACATGTAAATTGACCATACCTCCACTACGCCACCAGCCAATCAGGAGTGATATGCAAATTAACCCAAAAAAAGATGGCGGTTAATTTGCATACACAGGCGCTGAGTGACAGGGGCGTTCTGCCCCACCCCTGGTCTCTCAGGGCCTCTGGGCTGGTGGGAAGGTGGGGCTGGAGAGGAAAGAGGCGGCTCTGGGGCCTGAGGGGAAAGGGGCTGGGCCGGAGTGGAAAGGCGGTGCCGGCAGCCAGGGAAAGGAAAGCCCATTCTAGCACCAATCTTCATGCATCAGGCTTCCAATATTGTTATAAACACCTTTTTTGTTGTTATTATTAATCCTCACTTGAGGATATTTTTTCCACTGATATTTAGAGAGAGTGGAAGGAAGGGAGAGAGACACATCAATTGGTTGCTTCCTGCATATACGCCAACCATGGTTTTAAATTTTATCTACATCCTGATGACTTATAAGTCCTAGTTCCAACTTGGGTTTCTCTCCTGAACTCCAGACTCCTATCTCAAACTGCTTACTTTACTTCTGCACTTGGAGATCTATTAGGCATTTCAAACTTGTCCAAAATAGAATTCTTAATTTCCCCTGCACTCTGATATCCATCTCTGAAATTTGTTCTTCCCACAACCTTCCAATCTCGGCAAATGAGCACTTCCAATCTCGGTAAATTTACCTTGCTGCCCTGGCCCCTTTATTAATAGGAGCCCCTTATACAGTAGAATTACAGGTTATTTTTCTGCTTTTCTTTGCACTGTTGACTGAACATCCTTGATCAGAGTAAGAATCAATCATATTAGAAAAGGGAACAGATTCAGGAATAAAATGTAGATATGGACTCTGTGAATTCAAGGCAATAGGTACAAGACACAAAGACCTGGTAAATAAACAGGTGAAATAAGGAGATGGAAGCTGGAAACTGAGAAATGTTTACATCTTTGTGACCAAGGGGGCAAGGTGGCCAAGAGCAGCCAGTGCATGAGACCGACATGCGCAGCACTTGGCATGACCCCATGTGCTGGGCCAGTCCATAACATTGGGTTTGGGTTCTAGACTAGGGAAGAATGAGCCCTGAGATTCAGTTCAAAAGTCCTTCTCCTTAGGATTACTCCTAAAGTAGCAAAAGACTATGAACAGGACAAGGGTGCAAATGAATGGACTTGGCCCCCATTCTCTCTTATCCCAGAGAGGTGCACCCAGACTTAGCTGAGTGAAGTATCTGCCAGATCAGAGGAGCACAGAATCACAGATTCAATGCTTTCTGTACCCTCAGCCGTGGCATCAGCTAGAAACTGATATTACCATATAAGGCCACAGCTCTGGTTCTTCAGCCAGTCAGGTCATCTAAGCTTAAGGTCCTGGTTCCAAGCCTTGGAATTCTGCACCAGGTAATCTTCCATTATCTGCTCCTGCACTTCAAGGCCAGGGTCATTCTCTTTCTGTTTGCCTAAGGCAGCCGTGGGCAATCTACTGCCCGCGGGCCGGATCCGGCCCGTTTGGCTGTTCTATCCGGCCCGCAGAGCTGAAAGAGCGGAGGGTTCTCTTGCTCTCCCCTCCGCTCCTTCACCAGCAGCAGTGTTAACATGGCAACGTCGGAAACACGGCCGCAGCTCCTTCTGAGTGGGCGGATTTATATCCGCCCATTCAGTAGAAGGAACAACCTCTCAATCTTCCAGAGGCTCCTTGTAATGCCCGCGGACGCGTCCCCTGACATCACCCTGGGAATGCATAGACACGTTATCGTGGTGATGTAGGGAGACACGCCCCTGGAGAGCACAGTATCAGAGCATTAGCTAAAAAGGAGACCAACAACACTGTTCCCACTGAAGTTGATGTTTTAAAGACCAAAAACCTTTCAACCCAGTCTACATTGCCATCTACATCTACGTCCCGGGCATAATTTGGAAGTTGCACTAAAGAAAATGTTTAATTTACTGTTTACACATTTTGTTCTTTTCTATTTGTTTTAGTTTTAAATTATTTTATTATATTTAAGTTTAATTTGAAAGGCTTTTGTACCTTTCCTTTGTTAGGCAATTTTATTTTGCCTTTGCCATCTTCAATATAAGGTATGTTATTGTGCTATGATTCCTCCATTTTTTGAAGTTTCAAATTATAATAATTAGTGTTTACATTCTTCTTGTTAAAATGTTTGAAATGAATAAAACTATTGAAATTAAAAAAAAAAAAGACCGTACCCTTTTATGTAATGATGTTTACTTTGAATTTATATTAGTTCACACAAACACTCCATCCATGCTTTTGTTGCGGCCCTCTGGTCCAGTTTAAGAATCCATTGTGGCCCTCAAGTCAAAAAGTTTGCCCACCCCTGGCCTAAGGGCTTTCCGTGTGCAAGACCAGCCATAGGAATCTGTGTTAGTCAGGGTTCTCTAGAGAAACAGAATCAATAGGATATGTATATATAGAGAGAGATTTGGCTCACACCATTATGGAGGTTTGGCAAAACCAAAATCTGATGGGGTAGGCCAGCAGGCTGGAGACAAGAAAGAGCTGCAGTTCGAGACTGAAGACTGTCTGATGGCAGAGTTCCCTCTTGCTGGGAGGTGCGGGGGAGGTAGGTCTTTGTTCTATTAAAGCCTTCAACTGATTGGATGAGGCCCACCCACATTATGGAGAGTAATCTGCTTTACTCAAAGTCCACCAATTTAAATGTTAATCTCTTCCAAAAAATGCCTTCACTGAAACATCCAGAATAATGTTTGACCAGATATCTGGGCACCCTGGCACATTTAATTAACCCTCATAAGAGACTCACTTCAGCTAAGGGATCCCTATTTCATGATGAGGCAACTCCATGCAAGTGAAGACAATGGGGCATGTGTGGTCTAACTGGCTCCACTTTGGGGGAAGGTTGGGGAGGGAGTCTGGGAGAGGTTTGTGTAGCAAATAGAACACAGAGTTATGTGTAAATGGCCTAAAATGAGCCTGTGCACTTTAGAGCTTCTAAATGTTCTCATATCTGTAACTGACTTCAGGTGGAGTCCATGCAGACCATGAGTCATGTGGTTGCATATCTGTGCTATTCCGCCTGCTCCACCCGCTGGCATCACTGCCTGGAGGAAACCATGAAGTAGAGAGTGTCAGGCGCTCACTCACCTGTTGACCTGGGACGGCAGCATTTGCAGCTGCCTATTGATGAAATGACTATAGCCCAGGAAAACTGAACATACCTGAATACGAAAATGGGAGAAAAATAAGAAAGCAATGCATGCTTTCTTATTTTTTAAATTTCCTACAAAAATACTAAAAATATATTTTTATAAAACAGAAGTAACAAATATAAAACAAATACTTGTTGGGCAAGAGGAAGGAGAGCAGAGAGTAGGGGTCAGGAAATGAGAGGGCACAGACAGCAGAACAAGGAAATACATAAAATCTCACTGCACCTCCTAGAAGCTCTCCCCTGTGCCTCACTCACGTACTGCCTGGACTTGATCCCTTTGTTTTTGCTTCCTGCCATGACTCTAAGCTTGAATCCTGGATTCTGATGTTACTTGTTATCTGATTCTTATAGTCTACTTTTCTGAACTTGACCTCTGAGATTAAATATGATTGATTTTATAATAATAAACTAGAGGCCCAGTGCATGGATTCGTACACCAGTGGGGTCCCTTGGCCTGGCCTGTGCCCTCTCGCAATCCAGGACCCTTCAGGGGATGTTGGACTGCTGGTTTCGGCCCAATCCCCACAGGCCAGGCTGAGTGACCCCACTGGTGCAGTGCACCGGGCCTCTAGTATGCATATAAGATCTTTGGTTAATCTCTTCCCACCCTTCCACAAACCCCCTTCCCTCTGAGATTCATCAGTCGGTTCCATGTTTCCATGCCTGTGCATTGAGTGTCTGCCCCCTGGTGGTCAGTGCGCATCATAGCTACTGGTCAAACGGTCGAATGGTCGGATGGTCACTTAGGCTTTTATATATACAGTAGGTCCTCAGGTTATGTCGGAGATCAGTTCCCATGGCACGATGTGCAATTTTCACCGTAAGTCGGAACCCACCTACATAAGCACCTATGTCACTCACATGGAGCTCATACACAGCAGTAATGAAGTGAAACAGAAAAAAAAAAATTAAAAGAAAGATAACAATTCCTGACCTTTACTTGTGTTAAATAAATAATAAAAAACATAAAGCACATATGTACATATGTCGAAATGACGGAACTTTTTTTTTTTAAATAAATAAATGGGAGATGGCCACGTAACCACAAAATGACGTATGTCGAGTCCGACGTAACCCTAGGACTGCCTGCTATAGATGTTTATGGGAAGAATCTGAGCCTTTTTCCTAACATCTGATTGAGGTTGTCTTTGTCATATGGATATTTAAAAGCTATGTGCCCATTTCTTATTTATAAAACCATAAGTTACAAGGCTGGGTGATGTGTTAGGGTCCATTGAGTTCAACTCTCCAGGGGTTAGGAAGCTGAGGCCCAAAGAGGACCAATGACTTGCTCAAGACCAGCACCTCAATGAGATGAGCCTAGGCTCTAGCTCACCTGTTTTCCAATGTCTCCTCCCCTGCATCATGGGAGAACAAGCCAGCTGTATTATGAGGAAGAAGCAGGAGCCCCTCCTGCCGACAGAGGCATGTGACTCCTTCCACATACTGCACATTACTCTGGGAATTAATAGCTCAATTTGGTATTACACAAAATGGCTCATATGGCTGGTGTGGCCCAAGGATCAGCAAAGTGAAGACCTGAGCTTCTCTGCCTGATAATCAGGAGCGGTCCCTGAAGGGGTAAGACAAACGCATTAAGCTTTTCTGCAAAGCCAATTTTGGGCAATGGTCTGATTGCTGGATAAATCACACCAGGAAATTGAAATGAGTGGCGAGGATGGCACAAGCAGGGTATATTATGGAGTAGCAAACAGTTCTCTATACCTTAGAGAAATCACTCTACCAGAAGTGGAGAGGAAACGTGCAGGATGTCCAGGGAAATAACAAGAGACAAGGAAGAAGAAAAGAGCACATATGAGATACATAAATCAGAAGGATAAATTGATGTTCAAGAGAGCCTGGAATTAAAACGTAGTAAGAAACTGATAGCTAAAGACAGGGCTGAAAAGGGATAGAAAATTTGCAAGGAAAACAAAAAACCCCAAAAGTACACTTACCTCTCAACAGTTCATGGACTTGATGATTTATTCACAGTATATTTTTGAATGTCAGGTTAGACTGACATGACCGTGGAGTAGAGAACTCCTGCCCTCCCTCTTTGCTCACCTACACACAGAGAAGGTAAATTAGTGTGATGCCAAATAAAGCATGAATAGGAGATAGAATTTATTGCAGCCTTAAATCATTTATTGACTTATTCAGCTACTCAAACATATTTATTGAGCATCTGATATATACCAGGCACTGTACTAAGGTTTCTGTCCTCATTGAGCTAACACCCGAAGAGGGGGATATACTACAAAGGTACATGAACGTGATTTGGGGGTTTCGCTACCCTACAGCCTACATATCAGGTCTGCTACACATGGCAGAAAACCTGAATAATGTCTTAAACAAATAGTTTATTCTTCACATGTAATAAGAAATATAAGCAAATAGAGATTTATTTTCCACTAGAGGCCCGATGCATGAAAATTCATGCACTGGAGGGGGGGTCCCTCAGCCCGGCCTGCCCCCTCTCACAGTCTGGGAGCCCTCAGGGATGGGAGGCAACCCGGCGATCAGGGGAAGGTGACACCCCATCACACCTCTGCTGCTGCCACTGCTGGCAGCGCAAGCCTTGGCCGGCCCTGGTTACCTGAGCCTCGGGCAGCCCTGGGCGGCTGGGCAGCTGCCATCCAAGGCTTGCCTGTGCCTCGGGCCAGCCCTGGGCGGCTGGGGGACTGAAGGGAGTGGGGGACTCTGGTGGCAGGCGCTCGTCAAGGCCGGGTCCGCCCCCAGCCTTGCTGCACCTGCTGCCCTGGCAGGGCTGAGGGGACTGGGCGCCGCCATCTTGTGGCTGTGAGTGCCGCCATCTTTTTTTTTTTTTTTTAATATATTTTATTGATTTTTTACAGAGAGGAAGAGAGAAGGATAGAGAGTTAGAAACATTGATGAGAGAGAAACATTGATCAGCTGCCTCCTGCACACCCCCTACTGGGGATGTGCCCACAACCAAAGTACATGCCCTTGACCGGAATCGAACCCGGGACCCCTCAGTCCGCAGGCCAACGCTCCATCCACTGAGCCAAACCGGTTTCGGCAAGGGTGCCGCCATCTTTGAGGGTGGGGCAGTCAATTAACATATTCCCTCCTTATTGGCTGTGGGCACCACCATCTTTGAGGGCAGGGCAGTCCATTAGCATATTCCCTCCTTATTGGCTGTGGGTGCCACCATCTTTGCAACAGCGTGAGGGTCAATTAGCATCTTCCCTCTTTATTAAATAGGATACCCAGAATACAAATATAGGAGGTGCAGAGGAGGCACAACTCCTTGAAAATGACACCAGGACCCAGACTGGGTCTATTTATCCAGACAAGTAGTTTAGCAGAGTGGTGAAGGGCAGGGATGTTGGCACCAGGCTGCTACTTGTTAGCTCTTATTAACTCTTATTATTAAATCTTGGCTCTGCTACTTAATAGCTGTATGACATTGAGAAAGTTACTTAACCTCTCGCCAGTTGTTCAGTGTTCTTATCTGTAAGGCAGGGATGAAAATAATAGTTCCTCCTCTCCCCCCGCCCCGACACACACACATAAATAGAGTCAACTGATCTCTGACAAAGGAGCAAAGGCAATACATGGAGCAAAAAATGATATTTTCAACAAATGGTGCCAGACAGCTGACATCACAGACAAACGTGAGTCTAGATACAGACATTACCACCGTCACAAAAACTAACTCAGAAGGAATCAGAGACTTAAATGTAAAATGCAACACTAAAATACTCCTGGATGATAACATAAGAAAAAACCTCGATGACTTTGGGTATGGTGGTGATGCCTTTTCAGATACAACACCAAAGATATGATTCAGGAGAGAAATAACTGGTAGCCTGGGCTTCATTAAAATAAAAAACTCTGCGCTAAAAAAAACAAAAATAAAAAGTCCAGGGAATGAGAAGACAAGCGATGGACTGGGAGACATTTTTGCAAAAGACACGTCTGATAAAGAACCATTATCCAAAATATACCAAGAACTCATAAAACTCAAGAATAAGAGCACATACAACTCAATTTAAAAATGGTCCAAAGACCTTAACAGATACCTATCAAAGAAGACATGCAGGTGGTAAATAACCATAGAAAGAGATGGTCCACATTATATGTCATCAGGAAAACACAAACTAAAAGGTATTAAATCTACCCAAGACATCACCAAGGGGCTCTACCTGGGCGGAAAGGAGGAATAGCACAGTTGTGAGCGATGACTGCAAAAATAAAACTGCTTCGTGATTATTATACCCACATGGTTGAGACCCTTTGCAGAACTGATTGCACATACATGAATATCAGCTTTGGGCCTTTAAAATTAGCCTGTGAGATGAGTTATTATTAACCCATTTTCCAGATGAGGAAAGAGAGACCCCAGAACCCAGTTAGATGACTTGTCCATGATCACAAAGCTAATACATAGCAGAGCCAAAAGCTGAGCTAGAAGTCCAAAGGTCTTTCCAGGAACAACAAAATCACTATTACCTTTTATTAACTGGTGACAATGGAGTCAGACCCTAACAAAGGACTGTAGTTACAATATCTCACGTCATCCTGACAACTCTCCCGGGAGGCAGATTTTCCTATGGCCATTTGGCAGATGAGGAAACTGCCTTTCTCACTGCAGCCCCCTGCACCACCTCCCTGCGCCCACAGTGGTGGAAGGACTCTGGCTGCCCCGAGTCCCAGGAGGTGGACTTGGCACCCCCACAGCCATCTGCAGAGCACTGTGTGTGGGTGGGTAAAAAGGCACAGCTCCTGCTTTCTGTGGTGCACAGCTGTGTTGTGGCAGCACACAGCCAAGTCAAAGATAAGGAACAAATCAAAGTACAACATGATTAAAAAGCAAATGAGCCTGGCTGGCATGGCTCAGTGGTTGAGCATTGACCTATAAACCAGGAGGTCACAGTTCAATTCCCAGTCAGGGCACATGCCCAGCTTGCGGGCTCAATCCCCAGTGTGGGGCATGCAGGAGGCAGCTGATCAATGATTCTCTCTCAACATTGATGTTTCTATCTCTCTCTCCCTCTCCCTTTCTCTCTGAAATCAATAAAAATATATCTCTTTTTAAAAAAGCAAATGAAACACATCCTATATAATAAAAGGCTAATATGAAAATCGACCAAACGGTGGAACGACGGGTCGCTATGATGCGCACTGACCACCAGGGGGCAGACGGTCAATGCAGGAGCTGCCCCCTGGTGGTCAGTGCACTCTCACAGGGGGAGCACCACTCAGCCAGAAGCCGGGCTCACAGCTGGCGAGCGCAGCAGCGGTGGAGGGAGCCCCTCCTGCCTCTGCAGCAGCGCTAAGAATGTCTGACTGCCACAGGGAGAGGGCCTAAGCCATCAGTCGGATGTCCCCCAAAGGCTCCCGGACTGTGAGAGGGTGCAGGCCGGGCTGAGGGAATCCCCCCGCCCCCAAGTGCATAAATTTCATGCACTGGGCCTCTAGTAGTCAATAGTGTTATAAGACTTGAAGTCGGAAATGATCACATGAAAATGGGGTTACTGCCCAAGACTTCAAGAAAGAAATGGCATTTTTCCTGGGCCTTAAAAGATTGTCCAGGTTTGGAAGGCCAAGCCTGGAAGGAGTGAGATGGGACCCCTACAGGTAGAGTCGGGAAATAATCAGCAAGGCCACAAAAGCAAAGTGAACAAAGACAGTAAGTCCTCTAGTTTGGCTCAAGAGGAGTCTTTGGGAAGAGTAGACCTTGACTGCATGCGGAAACTTTCTCCTTATCCCTTCGTTCTCTACCCTGCTCAACTCCTTGCCCCTGGCTTACTCCTGCTCATCTGTCCAGTTTTGGCTTGGACATCACTTCGGCCAGGATGCCTTCCCTGAGTGCTCTCATGGATTCCCATGGCACTTTGTACTGTCTCTTCATTTTAGTGCCCACCCCCTTGTCACCCATTGCTTGTTTACTTGCCAGAACCCCCCAGCAGTCGATGAGCTGCCTGAGCGAGACTGTGTCAATCTTGTTCACCACTCAGTGTCTAGCAGTGTCTGGGATGCTGTAGGTGATGCAAAAAAGTATTTGTTGAGCCCTGACCGGTTTGGCTCAGTGGATAGAGCATCAGCCTGTGGACTGAAGGGTCCCAGGTTCGATTCCAGTCAAAGGCATGTACCTTGGTTGCGGGCACATCCCCAGTAGGGGGTGTGCAGGAGGCAGCTGATCGATGTTTCTCTCTATTCGATGTTTCTAACTCTCTATCCTTCTCCCTTCCTCTCTGTAAAAAAATCAATAAAATATATTTTTTTTAAAAAGTATTTGTTGAATGAATGTGTGACTACCTATATGTCTTTTTACATGTGAGGGTAAGGGGTTTGGACTTCATCCTAATAGCACTAGGTAGTGATTCAAATTCTAGAACAGAGAAGCAACATATCAAAAATAGAATTACTCTGGAATAAATTTACATTTACAGGGGAGTTGCAAAGCAGGTACGTAGAGTCCCCCTATACCCCTCACGCGGTGTTTTCTGTTGCTGACATCCTATATTTCTCACAACTAAGAAACAACACTGCTACATTACCGTTAACTAAATGCCAGGTATGATTTGGATTTCAATAGCTCTTTCATTAATGTCCGATATCTTTTCCAGGACCTAATCCATGGTGCCACATTGCATTTCGTTGTCCTGTCTCAAACACAGCACTTAGTTAAAGACCTGGCAGCCTGGGAAAGAGATTCAGGGTGAAGAGACTAGGTAGATGAGAATTGTAAGAACCCAGGTTTAGGGATCTGGTTAGTCTTTTAAAATGACAACAGAAATGAATGAGGGAGTAGAAAAACATTAATGAAGAAAAATACCTGCCCTTGGTCAGAATTTAGAAATAATGTGCTGGCCTTTTAGACGTCCCCAAGATTCCAAGCCTACTCCTGACTCACGGCCTTTACACCTGCTGTTCCCTTTGCCTGGAATGTTCTTCCTCTCCGTAGCTTTACAACTAGCTCCTTCCCTTTCTTCAGTCTTAGCTTAAAAGTGACTTCCTCTCTGAGGCTTTCCCGGACCCAATTTCCAGTCCCTCCCTAACACTGGATAATCTCTCTTTTTGGCTTTTTTTTCTTCTTCCTTTCTGTTTCCCTCATGAGAGCAGGGGTTTTGTCAGTTTTGTTTACTTCTCTATCCTGGATCCCAAAACATTTCCAAGTTGAATCCATGCTAAAGGGACTAGCCCAGTGGTCGGCAAACTCATTAGTCAACAGAGCCAAATATCAACAGTACAACGATTGAAATTTCTTTTGAGAGCCAAATTTTTTTTTTTTTAAATTTTATTGATATTTTACAGAGAGGAAGGGAGAGGGACAGAGAGCTAGAAACATCGATGAGAGAGAGACATCGATCAGCTGCCTCCTGCACACTCCCCACTGGGGATATGCCCGCAACCAAGGTACATGCCCCCGACCGGAATCGAACCCGGGACCCTTCAGTCCGCAGGCCGACGCTCTATCCACTGAGCCAAACCGGTCTCGGCGAGAGCCAAATTTTTTAAACTTAAACTTCTTCTAACGCCACTTCTTCAAAATAGACTCTCCCAGGCTGTGGTATTTTGTGGAAGAGCCACACTCAAGGGGCCAAAGAGCCGCATGTAGCTCGCGAGCCGCAGTTTGCCGACCACTGGACTAGCCAATCAGAACTCTATGGATTTGCCCTGGCCACTGTGGCTCAGTTGGTTGGAGTGTCATGCCTTACACACAAAAAAAGTTACAGGTTCAATTCCGGTCAGGGCACATACCTAGGTTGCAGTTTCCATGGGGTGCAACCACTCAATGTATATCTCTCTCACTTCAATGTCTCTCTGTCTCCCTTCCTCGCTCTCTAAAATAAAAATAAAATAAATCTCTAGCATGTTGAATCTGGGTGATGGTGGAATAGTGGTTGGGTTGGTATAAATTAGACACCTGAGGAAATTAGCTTGGACAGAAAGACTCAGCACCTGACATTTGTAATCAGTCCTGCTGGAGTGGCAGTCACAAGTGTAAAGAGTCAAAAAAGAAAATTCTAAATGTTTAACGACCCCACCCATGGTCAGTGAGCTCTGCCTGCACCCTGTCTGCCACCAGGCAGGCAACTGCCTCCGTGCACTCAGCTGCTATTTCTTCACTCTCCACCACGCCCCCATAATGATCAGCAATAGGCGGGGAAGCACTGGACACGGAGCAATCCTACTGGGGCTCTTGTCCTGGCGGAGCTAAGAACTGGCTGGGTGACCTTGGGGATCAGTTCTTCATTTCAGATCTCAACTTTATTTCAGTCCTTCATGTCAGATCCTCGGAGCTTTAGAGATCCTGTGATTCCAGGACCCAGGGGCTGCGAGCTAAGCCATTATATAAGAGGTCCTTTCTAGCCTTCACAGTCGGTGATTCTAAGGGTAGGAGGTGAGCTCAAACAGCAGATGCAGAGCTGGGCGGCTAGGGAAGACCCGCCCTGTAAGGGGGCGGGGCGAAGCTGTTTCCTTTAGGAAGATGCCCGAGGAAGGGTGGAATGTTGCTTTCTGGCTGGAATTCCTTGTCCCCACCGCCCGGTAATCCCATTCTTAGAGCGCCACCTACCGATTAAGGGCTTTTCCACAGCAGATAAATGTGTTCTCAAAAGGGTTGATGATCTCTTCTTAATTTGGGGTTTTAATAAGTAAGTTTCAGGAAAGAATGTCAGGTAATTTAAAAAAAAATTCTCCCATAAAGGGGCTCCCATAATAGTTTTAACATTTATGAAGGAAAAGGAAATAGAGCTTTGCAGGCCTTCTTCAGTATTGATAAGAAAGAAGCAAACTTTTTTTTTTTAAATATATATTTTATTGATTTTTTACAGAGAGGAAGGAAGAGGGATAGATAGTCAGAAACATCGATGAGAGAGAAACATCGATCAGCTGCCTCTTGCACACCTCCTACTGGGGATGTGCCCGCAACCAAGTTACATGCCCTTGACCGGAATCGAACCTGGGACCCTTCAGTCTGCAGGCTGACGCTCTATCCACTGAGCCAAACCGGTTTTGGCAAGAAGCAAACTTTTAATTTGCTCTTCTCCTGTGCAAGGGATCTATTGCTTAATTTTTTAAAAAAAAGGCAATTCATGAGTGTTAAACAAATGTGAGTAGAGAAATTTACATTTTAATTGCAGTTAGTGGGTGAGGGTGTGGGGAATCGCTGCTTTAAAATGCCCCCAGGATCACCCTGTTCTCAACAAAATAATCACTCCACAGTGTTTGCTCTGGGGACTTAAGCCTCTAGTTTACACTGTTTTCAATCTCGGCCCACCTGTTCTTGTGACGGGGTTCTGGGCAATTTTAAATGACAGCCTTTAGCTCACACTCTCTTTAAAAACAAACCAAATACACTCCAAACCCACTTTGAGCCGGCGGTGAGGCATGTGTAAGAGGGGATTTACGATGTGCTATGCCGCCTGGATCCCGCGGGCGGGTCCATGTGGGTCCCGCATTCCTGTCTTTCCCAGACAAGAGGCCTTAGCCCAGCCACCCTTGGCTCGTTAAATGTTGTCTTTAGCAACTATCACTCCAGACTTAGAAAAAAGCCTCCATTATGTCTTTGGCCAAGAAAAGAAGGTTCTGAGAAGTCCAACCACCATACTAAATAGTTAAAAGCTTGGGTTCTGAGGTCAGAAAGAACTTGATTTAGATCCCAGTTCTGTCTTGTACTCACTGTCATTTAAAATGCTGGGTCAGTTACTTATTCACTCTGGGACTCAATTTTCTCAGCTATAAAATGGGATAATAACAGGACTTAATTCACCAGGTTGTTGTCAAGATTGAGTGTGATACACAGCATCAGGCACCGGATAGGACTCAATAAATGGTAGTGTTCATCTATACTAATAAAAGGGTAATATGCTAATTAGACTGGATAGACCAGACGTCTTCCGGACGTCATTCCAGACGTCCTTCCTGACAAAACCAGGGGCGTGGCCAGCCTGCAAACTGCCCACGGCCCCTCACCAGGCTGACCCCACCCCCAGTGAGGGCCCCCCACCCCGATGGGGGGCGTGGCTGGCCTGCAAACTGCCCGTGGCCCCTCACCAGGCTGACCCCAATACCCAGGGAGGTCCCCCTACCCCAATGGGGGGCGTGGCTGGCCTGCAAACCCCTGGCAGCCCCTCGCCCAGGCTGGCCCCACCACCCAGCAGGGACCCCCACCCCGATTGGGGGTGGGGCCAGCCAGCAAACCTTGCAGCCCCTAGCCCCGACCGGCCCTGCCCCCCAGCGGGGACCCCCCCACCCCAATCCAGGGCCCCCTTCAGGGCAGGCCAGCCAGCCCCCACCCGTGCACCAGGCCTCTATCCTATATAATAAAAGGGTAATATGCAAATTGACCCTAACAGCAGAACAACCACTGGACCAGTCACTATGAGGTGCACTGACCACCTCTTGGTTGCTTTCCCCGGCCAGCAGGTTTCAATCTCCTAATGGCCACTTGTGGTGGGGGCGGGGCCAGCAAGTGGGCGGGAACAGCCAACCTGTTGGTCCCTTCCCCCAGCCATCAAGCACCAATCACCCAATGGCGAATGGGGAACCAGGGGTAGGGGGGGGGCCAGCTGTGGACAGCTGGGGAAGATGGCCCTGATCACAGGCCAGACCTAGGGACCATACCCGTGCACAAATTTCGTGCACCGGGTCTCTAGTTATTAATAACAGGGAATGCAAAAGTCCCTCAGCCAGCATTGATAAGGGGATTAAAAGGGCAGAATGAGGCAGTGAAAAGGGCATTGGGTTGGCTAACAGAAGACCTAAAGTTTTTATTCCAGTTCTGTTAGGAGCTACCCATGTGACTTGGGGCTAATCCAGTTGGTTTTCTTTGGGCCTCCATCTCTTCTTCATTTTCTAGATAAAATCCCTAGTGTACCTGATCCTTTTCAACTCTGAAATTAAACTCAATGAGATCTGTTGTTTTTAAACGTGGTTTTAAAGTTCTGAGTAATGGAAATAATGCTATTATTATGAAAATGATAATTCTTTGGCTAAGAAAACATATTTCAATCATTTCTTTAGGTTGAGTGTTTCCCCCCGACATGAGAGCTCATTTTAGAGCATAAAGACTTCCTTGTAGATTGTTATTAAAGGTTTGAGTGGCAATGAGGTCGTGGGGAGCTGAGCCCCAGCACCAATAGCAGGGCTCCAAGCAGGCTGTCAGGCTCCAGACAACAGGGTGGGACAACTCTGAGGGTTAGGACATTGGGTTCCCACTGAATTGAATTATGTCAAATTGAGGAGCTGCTTGTAAAATGAGCAAATATACCCCAAGGATCAGATTTTAACCAACACATTGTACCTTTCAAACTGCTGAGTACAACATATGGAGAAATGACCTTGTAATCAAACCAGACCGCCAATGTGAGGTCAGCCCAGAAAGGAAGTGATTTTGGAAATAGAAGTCAAATTTATGACTTGTCTTATTCCACCATCTTTTATTGACTCTGTGGCTGGGTTGGGGATAGGTAGTTAATGTAGCCAGTCTGAAGCTAGCCTGCTGAGCAGTGGAATTCTCTTTTACCAGAGAAATTTCAACTTTGTCTCACTAATGAATCAACCCAGGGGTAAGACCTTTAAGAAGCATATAAAGGCAAGTAGTAGATATGATAAGTTCACCTTGTCAAGCAAAGCATATTGGAACTGCGGAATTTTCCAATAAAAACTAGTATTTCTTTTACCAACTAACCCTTTGATTAGCTTTGTTTTGAATTATATTTAAACTAGAGGCCCGATGCATGAAATCTGTGCAAGAGTAGGCCTTCCTTCCCCCAGCTGCCAGTACCAGCTTCCCTCTAGCACCCAGAACCTGGGCTTCCCTCCGGCCCTGGCTTCCTCAGGAAGGATGTCCAGTCTAATTAGCATATTACCTTTTTATTATTATAGATGAGATTGCTTAGGACTAAGAACTATTTTATCAATCCACTTAGAAAATCAACACCACAGATTTTTATTACAAAACTAAAATTGTAACTGGAAAAACTATAACAACAAAAACAAAGGCTTCACTTAATCCCAGAACCCGACGAGAACCATGAGTAATGTGGTAGAGTATTTTTTCTATATATCTGTATGTAGTTGTAAATAAAATGTGTATCAAATCTATGACGTGTGTGTGTGTGTGTGTGTGTGTGTGTGTGTGTGTGTGTGTGTTTAATAGCTATAAAGAAAATTCTGGAATACTTTGAAAATCAAAAAGATTGACAAAGGGGGAGAATGGGCAGTTAGAAAACTAAAACTATTTGGCTGACATTCTAGAGTATAGTATAATTTACAAAAACAAAAATAACTTAAAAAGTGTGCTCTTCTTTTCAGAGTTTTCTGTCAGGTCTATTTGTATATTATGCAGTTTTTTGCTTCTACTCTCTACAGCAACTTGAGACCATTTAATTATGCCCTGTACATCTTTTTCAGTGCTTCTTTTCTGGAAAAAAAACTTCAAAGCCCTCCCCAAAATCTAAGCACAAAGACCCTCATTAAACAGCGAAGGAAAGTTCTGTGACTTAAGATGCTGCACAGCCCTGAGACTGGAGGGATTATGTTGTCAAGTGAGAGGAAAAGGTGCAAGGAAAACGGATTGAATATAAGACACTACGAAGATCTGTGTGTCAACCTGGAAATGAGTCTGTGATTTGTTTTCTTAAGATTCAAGGTATCTATTCCTATCAATGTGGTCATGTTATCTATGGAGTCTCTTATGGGATTAAGAAAAAAAACATTATGATAGTCCCCCCATAGCCCCAGGAGGATGTATTCCAAGACCCCAGTGGATGCCTGAAACTGTGGATAGCACCAAACCCTATATATACTATGTTTTTCCCTATACATACATACCTATGATACAGTTTAATTTATAAATTAGGCATAGTGAAGAAATTAACAATAATAACAATAAAATAGAACAATTATAACAGTAAAATAAGGGTTACTTGAACACAAGCACTGAGATGCCACAACAATCAATCTGGTAACCAAGGTGGCTACTGAGGGACTAAGGTGAGGGAGCCTATATGGTGTGGAGACACTGGACAAAGGGGTGATTCCATCCCAGGTGGGAAGGAGCTGGATGGCATGACATTTTCCATGCTACTCAAAGCAGCATACAATTTAAAACTTATGAATTGTTTACTTCTGGAATTTTCCATTTTATATTTTCGAACCACGGTTGCCCGAGGGTAACTGAAACCATGGAAAGCGAAACCACAGATTAGGAGGACTACTACACATTATACAACTCAAACTGTATTGTGTGGCTTAGAGCAGTACATCTCTCATTGTCATGTGAAACTTGGCCAAATTCTCATGTGCCATCTACACAAGCCCCAGGCACAACAGAGTCAAAGGTGGCCATGCTTCAGAAAAACGCTTAGCAACTTAGAGCCCATTGAGTTGGCATGGTTTTAATTCACAGAGAATATTTGAATCTGAAAAATAACTGAGGTGCAATGAATATTGCTGAATATTCCAGTAAATAACAATAAGGGCTAACTTTATACCAGACACTTACATGAATTAATTCATTTAATCCTGACAATAACCCGTGAAGTAAGTATGTACTGTTACTTTTCTGATTCTACAGATGAGAAAACTAGACCACAGCTAATAAATGGCAGTGAGGATTTGACCCCAGGAAGCACAGTCCACAGTCCATGCGTTTAACAAGAGACTTTCTGGTCTCTCTTCTCATTAAAAGAACAAAGATTCACTTAAGGTGAATTACAGGCTCTCTCTGTGGTTCTTGGTCTACGTAACACAGTCATCTTTCAAAACTCATCTTTCAAAGCAAGTAGAAACCTTGTTTCCTTAGGCTACATTTGGCCCCTTTTCTTTCAATGGCCCTCCTAGTACCATGAACTTTGACCAGCATAACCCAAATCCTAATTTTAGGAGGTTATTCATTGAATTAACAGTCCTCCCCAACAGAATTCTTCCAGAGGGCAGGGACTGTGTTTGTTTTGCTCACCACTGGTGTCTCAGTACGGGACACAGAGTAAGCACATGACAAATCTTTATTGGAGGAATAAATAGCTAAGCACATCATAGCTGTCCTGGATCATGGGAGATGACAGAGAAAATGTGTCCTGCAGGGTACGAAGCCCGGCATGTGGGAAAACGTTGTGTGATGAAAGCAGTTAACAGAAAGCAGAGAGCAGGCTCACCACAGAGACCAGGCAGGACATCTGCGGGTGGTTCTGGGTATACAGGGAGGCTGGTTGCCAACAGAAGACGCCAGCCATGATGCACTCTCTTGCAGCCAGCACCATTCATTCATCCAGTTCTCTACCTTTAGGAGGCTCTCACATGATGCTGTTCTCGGGGGTGAGGGGTGAGGTGGGGGGGTGACATACAATAGAAATCATCATTACCAGCCTGACGGGCTCTAGCTGTGGACCCTTGAATGAAAAAGGGCAAAAAAATCAGTTCACTCTCACCAACTTGAAAGCTAGCTTCCATTTATTTATCCAGGTTCTTTGTTGTACATTAGATTTTACGCAAAACAGAAGACGGTCCCCAAAGACTTTGTTGGTTTAGTATAAATAGTATCTCCATTTTGTCACCAGCTTCTAAAGACCATAGCTTATCTTTTACTAACTTGATCTTATTCATTCTATTTGGGACCCTAGCCTTGTATTCTCATTTCAGTTTAGTTGGTTTATTCATTTCACACATTTTTATCGAAGGATTATTATATGCCAATGGCTGTGCTAGTCACTGGGACACAATAGCGAACAAAATAGATGCAACCCAACCCGACCTCAGAGTGCAGACTAGTGTAGACAGATGTGTTAATAGGCAACTGCAAAATTAGCAGGGACCTCTGGTTCATGCATGATATTCAGAGAGTGGGGTTTTTTTTAATCCCTTAAACAGTAAGCAAAACAAGATATGTATTTATGTGTCTTTTTCATTGTCTTCAGCAGACTCTTAATCATCTTCAGTCTAATGGTTGAGATGAGACAAAACTACATGCAAAATGTACAAGAACATATATAACCAAAGCATGAACATCGCCCAGCTCAGCTATTTTGAACTGGATGAATCATATAATTGGGACCAGGCAGGGGCAGTTCTGAATTAGTTACTGAAAGATCTTGTTTAGAAATTCTATGTCGAGATATTCAAAGAGAACAAAAAGGCAGGTGTTGTAGATTATTGTTCCCTAGTATTATTGTTCCCTAGCATTCTGTGCTCCCTCTCCTGTGATGTGATTATACTCCCCACCCCACTGACCTCAGGCTTGGCCAAATGGTTTGCTTTGCCCAACACAAGGTGCGTGGAAGAATTGTGTGCCTTATCCAAGCAGAAGCTCTGAATGCTTTCAGGTAGTTACACACGTCTCTTTTGCCTCTGACACTAAACAGCCCGTCCCAGGTATGGGCTCCTCCTCCACCTGGGTCCCAGAATGAAGATGTAGAGCAGAGCCAACCACTGAATAACATGTAAGATAAAGAAGAAGTAAACCTTTGTGGTTGTAAGCCACAGAGTAATGGGGGTCGTTTGTTATTTCACAAAACCTAGCAAGAGTAGACTAGGTCACCAAGTTTCAGAGTCACCCAATGGGATGCAAACAGAGACTTGAAAGGAGGTATGATATAATTTAAAAAAAAAAAAAGTCTTACAGAACACATGAAATGCTATATAATAAAAGCCTAATATCCAAATTGACCGAACGGCAGAATGACCAGTGGAACGACCTGTCACTATGACACACACTGACCACCAGGGGGGCAGACACTCAATGCAGGAGATGCCCCCAGCCTGCAGGGCCCAGGCCAGCCAAGGTGGGAGCCAGTGGAGGTCCCCCCCCCCACCCCGCCGATTGCCCTGCAGAGGGAGGCAACCAGCGGCAGTGGTGGGGAGATCATGGGGCGGGGCCAGGGGGTGAGCAGGGGCACCACCCTCCTGATCGCCCCGCTGGTCGCCTCCTGCAGAGGGAGGAGACTGGCAGCAGCCAGCAAGTGGACGGCTCCAGGCCAGCCAAGGCAGGTGCCAGCGGTAGCCCCCCGATTGCTCTGCTGGTCACCCCACAGATCGGCCCTGATTGCTGACCAGGCCTAGGGACCCTACCAGGGCACAAATTTTGTGCACCGGACCTCTAGTCCTATATAATAAAAGGCTAATATGCAATCGACTGAATGGTGGAATGACCAGTTGCTATGACATGCACTGACCACCAGGGGCCAGACGCTCAATGCAGGAGCTGCCCCTGGTGGTCAGTGTGCTCCCACAGGCGGAGCGCTGCTCAGCTAGAAGCCAGACTCACGGCTGGCGAGCGCAGCAGCAGTGGCGGGAGCCTCGCCTGCCTCCGTGGCAGTGCTAAGGTTGTCCGACTGACAGCTAAGGCCTGCTCCCCAGGGGAAGCGGGCCTAAGCTGTCAGTCAGATATCCCCCAAGGGTTCCTGGACTGAAAGAGGGTACAGGCCGGGCTGAGGGACTGCCCCCCCACAGCCCAAATTTCGTGCACCAGGCCTCTAGTATAATGATAAAGGCCCAATAGCAGAAATAATAAAACTAACAATTTAAAACAAAGACATTTGATCCCATTTTTTTTGTTAGTTTCCCACAAACACTAAACAAAAGAGTAATTTGGGTTTATTATTTCAACCTTTTAGCTTTCACCACTATTTTCCTCCCTACATTCAGCAGGAACCCGAAGGGAATGAGAAACAAGCTGTGTGGCTACCTGGGAGAAGCTTCTGGAACCAAAGGTACATTGGAGAGGGGAAAACAAATTGACCTTCTCCTAGAAAAGCGATTTGTAACCTCTGTCATCTCATGGCACACATAAACTAATTACTAAATTCTGTGGTACACCAAAAAGCATATTTATTTTTTGCTGATCTGATTTAAAAAGTAGGTAAACTTTTGGTTCCTTCACATCAGATGGCTCTTGTGTTGGCAACTGTCATTTTTTTATTTGACAATCTAAGGGAAAAGAGTGCCCTGACTCAATAGTCACGTATTGCATGCTTTAAAAATTCTTGTGGCACACGGGTTGGAAATTGCTATCCCAGAATATCAAACATTGATCAGACTCACCAGGAAGGCAACAGTGAATCAACTTACATCTGGTCAGTGTATGACATACACCCCACTTCCTACCACTGCCTCTCTCCCCCAGATCTCAGCTTACTTTTATCCTATTCCGATAAAGATCATGGGATGCATTACAAAGCCCTCATCCATTAACTGGGCATAGTAGGCTCCATGTCCAATCACTACTTCCTAATCCCCAAGACCCCCGCTCTGGCTCTGAAGGGCTGTATTTGGTGAGAGACAGGAATCCCATATTCCCATTACTTTTTAAAATGTGCTCTTTTCTCTATTTCACTCCTACCTACCTCATTATTTGCCTAGAGTGGTCTTCTTGCCTATCCAGTCAATCTCCTTCCTGCCGCCAGAGATGTCTCTTCTCTTGAAATATACATCAGCTCAGTCCCCTGCTTAACAGCCTCATTTAATTCCCTTGAACTCCAGGAAGTGTCCATAGTCCTGACTTTAACATACAGATGCTTTCCAAACTGCCCTTAACTAACCTCCTCCCTCTTTCTCTCATGCTCTCTGTCTTCCAAGCTCAGTGCTGTTGCCCCTGCCTGGACTGTTCTCCCCACATCCATGCTGGATGGTGGGCCTTCTCCAAGCAGTTGTATAGACAATGTCCCCAAGCATACACCAAATGACAGAAGGAAGACGTGAGTGACACATTTGGGTGCCTTCTGGAAATGACTAAGGTCACCGAGAGGGGTAGGGACAGGCTGGGTCTATCAAGCCAGTAGATATCTGGGCTGCACACTGAAAAATGCTTAGCAGTGGTGTGATATTTAGCAGGCTTTTCATAAAGGAAGAGTCTAATTTAAGATTACCCTTAATTGACAGCAATGACCTATAGCCAAATGCTATTCCTGGCCTAACTCTACATTCAAAGTTAATTTGAACAATAAGTTGTTTCTGCCTATTTTAGCTGCCATTTCTAATGGTAGCTACTCTTTGCTTCTTGCATAAGTGCCTGTACTTCATTTCAATCACTGTTTCCTATGAAGGAGGGATGTAGCAAAGCTTGGCTTTAGCCACAATATTAGGCCCAAATCTATTTTTGGCATTTGGGCCCAATAATGAGTAGTAGAATGCCAACTTTAATGTTATTTCTGGCCTCCCTGAACTTGCATGATAAATATGCAAGTAACTGCACAGTTACCATTAAATCTAGTCAGCATAACAATATCAGTAATAAAATAAGACATATCACTCAGAGTCATTATTAATATCTGAGTATGTGCTTTCAAATTAGGTAAGCATTTAAATGTAACACAGCAAAACAAACAAACAAACAAAAAAAGCCCACAAGGTATTTGTGTGCTTTGGATTTTGAATCCCTACCACTCAGTTGAAGTTTGTGTATTTTTAGTTGCAAGAGTAAAATGTTAGAATAATTAATGAGAGAGGGTAAAGAAGGTCAAGTATATGGTGATGGGAGAAGACTAAACTTGGGTTGTGAGCACATAATGACAGATAATGTGTTATAATACCATACATTTGAAACTTATGTAATCTTGTTAACCAATGTCACCACAATAAATTTAATAAAAAAAGTATAACAGAATGAATGAGGATTGTGATAACTGTTCCTGTTATGAAAAATATATTACGAAATTTCTAATTACAAATAGAGTCAGCATTAACCAGGAAACTTTAGGAAGAACATATCTTTTTTGAATCCACAAAGCTTTATAAAAATTCAAATAACACAAGGCAGAATCCTACAACACCAAACAGTTCAATGAAGATTAGAGTTATGATATAGTCTTATCATATCATTGAACTGTTTGGTGTTGTAGGATTCATAACATTAAATAAAATAACCCCTCAAACTGTATTTGGCTTTTAGTTATTCATTCCCTTTGGACCATGAGTCTTCAGTTGTGTTTTCTGAAAGTAATTAGCATGCAGCCTAATGAAGCAGAATTCCCCACTTTAAACAGAAAGATAGCAGGGTACTTTCACATTTCTCTTTAAGCAGAGGCAAACCTCAAGGCAGACAAAGGACTTTGCGATTGCCTTGCCGTGTACTTATACAAGATGTTCAAATAAGATGAAATAGCAGCGCTTACCATCCTAAAAGGCAGCTTGAACAAGAGAAAGGCTTTAATGCAGCACTTTGCAGATTGAAATACCAATATAGCAGGGCTTACTCGCCGCCAAAGGTCGCCTGCAGAGAAAGTGGTTCATATGCCAGAACTTGCTGAAGAAGTACCAAAAGCAATGTTCCTAAAGAGAACAAGTATTTATCTGTAAAGATGCTCTTATCATTCTCAGCCACGGAAGATACTAGAATTGGTGTGTGTGCCACAAACTCGAGTTGCAGATAAAAATGCTGGGAATTGTGTTACCTTGGAAGACAATTAAATTGGTCTATGGCTGCATTTCTGGACAAGATTTGAGAACAGATTTTTTTTCTCAAGTGATGGTGTGAGGCAGCAAGTATATGTAGAAATATTAGGAATAAAAAAAATGAGAGCGATGGCAATAATTTTGTCTGCTTGAGAAAATAGCCTCTTCTTTAAATAGTGCATAGAGCTCTTATTTGTACAGAATTGCCTAAAAAAAAATTGTATCCTCACTATTAAATAAGTATGAATACAGGGAGGGGTATAATTAAGGCTGTTTCCCCAATGATCTGCCACATTTTTGTCCGCCAAAAATTCATTCTCTGGTGGTAATGTTCAGCTTTAAACTTGATTATAACACTCAGCCCTTGGGTATTTGGTGATCACAACCAATAGGAACAAGTGTTTGTATCTTCTAGATCAGTGGTCGGCAAACTGCGGCTCGCGAGCCACATGCAGCTCGCGAGCCGCGGTTTGCCACTCTGTTGACTAATGAGTTTGCCGACCGTGGTTTGCCACTCTGTTGACTAATGAGTTTGCCGACCGCTGACCTAGACTCTTGATTCCAATAATTACAGGCTGTTGTTGTTCCTTGTGATTAAGCCCCTATCCCAGTGGTCGCGAGCCGCAGTTTGCCGACCACTGTTCTAGATAAACTAGAAAGCTGTTGCTTATTGGCCTATGTATTAGGTATAAGTTTCTTTTTTTTTTTTAATATATTTTATTGATTTTTTACAGAGAGGAAGGGAGAGAGATAGAGAGCTAGAAACATCGATGAGAGAGAAACATCGATCAGCTGCCTCCTGCACACCTCCCACTGGGGATGTGCCCGCAACCAAGGTACATGCCCTCGACCGGAATTGAACCCGGGACCCTTCAGCCGGCAGGCTGATGCTCCATCCACTGAGCCAAACCGGTTTCGGCATAAGTTTCTTTTTTAAAATATATTTTTTTATTGATTTCAGAGAGGAATGGAGAGGGAAAGAGAGAAACCTCAATGATAAGAGAGAATCATTGATCAGCTGCCTCCTACACGGCCCCCACCGGGGATCAAGCCCGCAATCCAGGCACGTGCCCTGACCAGGAATCAAACCGTGACTTCCTGGTTCATAGGTCAATGCTCAACCACCGAGCCATGCTGGCTGGGCCAGTATAAATTTCTTAAGTCACAAAACTCAGATGTTTAAAAAACAAACAAACAGATATCAAATATATTTCTGAATAGCCCAACTTTGTTTAGCTGAGCTCCCAATCTGCCTGAGGGCAGAAATCTTAGCCTGGAAGTTTTCAGCTTTTCTTGGGCACCTTAGGTTTAAACTCAGTTGATTTTTTATTTTTCCCCTCTTCTTTTTTTAGTCCCTTTTCCCCAGGACTGATCTAAATTCCAGGCAGCTTGGAAGCAAGGCAGGGAACTGATTTGCAACTGTCCTTGGCCCTGCACTGACATTGGTTAGAAAGGTAAATCTCAGCTGAACTTTGGGCACGGGCATTCTTCCAGGCTGGCTTCTGTTGGGGCAGCCACGTCCCAGGTGGCCTCGCCTAGGCTGCTTTCTGTAGCCACCTCTCACCGGAACTGAGAATTTTTCTTCTCTCTCTCTCTCTCTTTCTCTCCCCGTCTCTGCCCTTCATGGAGACTTTGGATATTGTGCTTCTTCTTACAAACCTACCCAAATTCACTTGTCTGTCCTATCATTGCCAGGCTCCTATGGTAAGGATCAGGGGTGTCCCATGATTAGAGCAGCTAATATGTCTCTGTACAACCTCACTCCCAGGTGCTATCATACTATGAAAGCAACATGTGCAAGCATTTATTGGCAAGCGGGCACAAAAAAAAATCATATAGTCCCGGTAATTTCATTGACTCACTGCCCTTCTGGACCCTGACAAGCATCTTGCATGACAGGCTCATGCAAAGGCACGATGCAACAATATTCTGATCCTGGGAGCTTCCTATCTAATAAAGACAGAGTATGCAAATTGACCGTAACTCTGTGACAAAAGATGGAAGCACCCACACCCAATAAGGAGTGAATATGCAAATTGACGTGACAAGGCGAGAGGCAGAAGGCGGCTCTGGCCGGAGCGAAGGCAGTGCCGGCAGCCAGGGGAAGGAAGGCCTATTCTTTCACGAATCTTCGTGCATCAGGTCTCTAGTAAAAATATAATGTGAGTCACAGATGTAATTCAAAAATTTTGAGGATCCACATTTCTTTTTTAAAAAGGTAAAAGAAACAGGTGAAGTTAATGTTTGGCTTGTTTTCAACTTTTATATTGTCAGAAAAATAAGACCATAGATACTAAAAACCACATAGGACAAAAGTACAACTTTATGAGTTATTATAAGGTGAGCACCTATGTCACCACTACCCAGGGTAAAAAATAGGACTTTGCTGGCTACCTCAGGGGATTTTTCATGAGTCTTGGCCCAATCTCAACCCAATCCTGCTTCTCTTATGTTACTAGTCTCCTGACTTTTTTTTTTATAGACATAATTTTTAGAATAGTTTTAGATTTACAGAAAAAGTGACCAGATAGTACAGAGTACCTAGATATCTCCACAGACACACCCAGTTTCCCTTATTATATCACTGTCTTATATTAGTAGGATGTATTGTTACAAATAATGAACCAATATTGACACATTATTATCAACTAAAATCCAAAAAGTTCCTTAGTTTTTTGTTTTTGTTTAAATTATATATATCTATATCTATCTATCTATATAATTGATTTCAGAGAGGAAGGGAGAGGGAGAGATAGAAACATCAATGATGAGAGTCACTGATCACTGCCTCCTGCATGCCCCCTACTGGTGATCAAACCCATAATCCTGGCATGTGCCCTGACCAGGAACTGAACCATGACCTCCTGGTTCATAGGTCGACACTCAACCACTGAGCTACATTAGCCGGGCAGATTTCCTTAGTTTTTTAACTAACATCCTTTTTCTGTTCCAGACTTCAATCCAGGAAATCACATTATGTTTAGTTGTGATGTCTTTTTGGGTCCCTGTTGGCTGAGACAGTTTCTCAGATATTTCTTGTTTTTGATGACCTTGAGAGTTTTGAGGATTGCTCATCTGATACCAGAACTTGTCTAACATTTTCTCATTAAATTGGGGTTACTGGTGTTTGTGAGGAAAATCACAGAGGTAAAGTGTCATTTGTATCACATCACATCAAGGATACATACTATCAACATGATCTAAGGCTGTAGATGTCAACCTTGATCACCTGACTGAAGGTGAAATGAATTCTAATAATGTATTTTATTGGATCCAGTACATCCAAAATATTATCATGTTGACATGCAGTCAATATACAAGTTATTAGTGAGATAGTCTTGCCTTCTTTTTTAGACTAAGATGTTAAAAACTGGTGTGTTTTACACATAGACACATCTCAATGTGGCTTAGGCATTTTGCCAGGGCTTAACAGCTGCATGTGGTAGTGGCTACCATATTAGACAGTGCAGTTCTAAGAGGTTTCTTCTGCCCCCCAGGGGCTCAGGAAGGAAGGGAGATCCTAGTTCCCTCTTCTTGAACTCCCCAAGTATACCTAGGGGTTCGATCATACTTCCCCACAATGTTCTTAACTAATCTCAGAGGCCCTAGCAGAGGCTAACACTCTGAATTCTTTCTTTTTTATCCTCACCGGAGGATATTTTCCATTGATTTTAGAGAGAGGATGGGAGAGAGGGAGAGAAACATCAACCAGACTGAACCAAAAACTTAGGAATGTGCCCTAATGGGGAATCAGACCCGCAACCTTTTGGTGTACAGGGCAATGCTCCAACTGAGCCACCCGGCCAGGGCAACACTGTTCTTTGTGTGTTTTTTTAACCCAACTTTCTCCTCTCTCCACCTATAGCCCCCTTCCCATGGGATCTTTGCATTATTGAGGAAGGGGAAGGTGACAATTGACTCAGCAGGAATTATCCAAATTTTTTAACCTTATTCCTGAAACCTTGTTTGGGTTTTTGTTTTTTGTTGTTGTTGTTGTTATTGTTGTTTTGTCTACTTGTGTGTTTTGTTTTCTCCTAAAACCCAAGAATGTGAAGGCTGTGTTCCATTGGCCCTGCTTAGCCTCCTTCCCTTTGGTGCAGTTGAAGTGATCTGGTCTGTTTGAGGCCTGAACTGCCTGGTAAATATGAAGAAATTCAAAGGATTTGGGGGAGGAGGTAAGGAGAGAGAATGCTGTAGTTAGTACTTCACAATATCGCCTGGTCACACTCATTATAACCTTTAAAATTAGTTCTAATCCCGTAAAAGCTATCATGAGAGCAGCAACGTTACACTGGGGCTCATGACTCTAAAGTGTGCTATAAACAAAAGTAGACATCATTTTCTTTCAGGGAAAGTCATTTTGTTAGGGACAGAAATAGAATACTGGGGACCAGCTACAAGTATCCTATATAATAAAAGGCTAATATGCAAATCGACCGAACAGCAGAACAACTGGTTGCTATGACGTGCACTGACCACCAGGGGGCAGCTTCTGCATTGAGCATCTGCCCCCCGGTGGTCAGTGCATTCCCACAGGGGGAGCGCCACTCAGCCAGAAGCCAGGCTCATAGCTGGCCAGCGCAGTGATGATGGCGGGAGCCTCTCCTGCCTCCGCAGAAGCACTAAGGAAGTCCAACTGCCAGGGAGCAGGCCTAAGCCATCAGTCAGGCATCCCCCGAGGGCTCCCCAACTGCGAGAGGGCACACAGGCTGAGGGACGCCCCCCCCCCAAGTGCACGAATCCCGTGCACCGGGCCTCTAGTAAGAAATATTAATCATGCTCTGTTAACCATGATGGTTCTGTTCTGATTAGAGAAAGCACATTTTCACCTGGCTGGGAGTTGTACACCCTGGGACATGGGAGCTAATGTCAGAATGCAGTCCATCCTCCTGTCCCAAGAACTGCCTGTCATTATGGAAAGATTACGATCTCGTGGCTGAACCAACCTAGTCCCGAAAGCACCTGATCTTTACAACCCCCAGCTCCTATTACCTGAAATCTGGTCCCAGAGCGCCCAGAGGCACACGCCTTCAATGATCTCCTCGCCCCCTGGCCCACATGACTTGTAACCTGTAATGATTATCTTGTGCCTACTTTCCCATTCCTGTAATTCTTACTTTCCCATGTAATCTTTGTCCGTAAGCAACTGGCTTATGGGGGAGGGGGTGTAGAGCAGATTTTCGTGGATGACCTGCTGCTCTCCCATACTGCCGGCATCACTGGAATAAATGCTCATATATGATTCAACCCTGTCTCTGCTTAATTGGCTCAAGTAGTGACAGGCAGCCCAGACCCCTTGGTTGTCAGGTTACAATTTGTAGCTAATTCACAAAACACCCCCTGGATATTCTTGACTATTTCCTCTCATTTGTGGAGGTCAACATTTGACTTCAAAATTCCAATTGTTTCATGTTTTCAAAGTTCTAAAAAAACCCGATTTTGTCAACAGTTAGTTTCCAGGCTAGTTCCCCAAGTCTATTTGATTCATAATGTAACTGAAGTAAGTTACATTTGAACTGAAAATTGTCAGAAACAATATTGTTACATTATTTAAGGGAGCCCTTAGCATAGATGGCTACAACAAGAGTGTGTTTTCTATATACAAACGGCCCTGCAGGAAAAGCTGATCCAGCTAAACCGGCCTCATGGGCTCAGCATCTCACCTTCCCTCCCCATTTTCTTCTCCTGAACTCTTGAGGTTTCACTGAGGCCAGGAACTGTAACCGTCTTTTTTTCCTTTTCACCAATCTTGCTCATAGTAAAAGTTCTTAGGGAAAAAAGTGAAAAGGCTGTTCTTTTATCTTGGTGTCCAAGGAAGAGCAGAGGTGGAAGGTTGGTGATATGTACAGAAAATATTATTTTTAAACTTATATTCAAATGTTTAAAATGATAAAATGTTAAGCCTACTTTCCCTTAAACCTTTAAGTTAATATGCAAATTGTATTATTCTATTAATAAGTCTAGTACATTTTAATAAGGGGGGCTTTGATTAATATTCTCAAGTTGAACAAACTAAACTCCCTTCAACGAGTTGTATTTATAAGCTTAGTTTAATTAAATTTCCCTTCAATGTTTTAAACTGCATTAATAAATTTAACATATTCAATTTTCTTTTTTAAAGCACATTCATCACCTACCCTGACAAGCAAAACATTCTCAAGTACTTACAGACTAAATTAAATTGATAAATATAATGAATCTCTTAAATAGTCCAATATTATACTGCTCACAACCCATAAAATCCTCTTACACCTTTCAGCAACAAACTATAAATCTAAGGTCAATTACCATTACACATTTCAAGTTGAAATCAGAAGGCTAATCTCTCAGGTAGTTTCAGACACCCAATTATTTTAAACATTATAAATACGGTGAATACCAAATATACAGAGGTTGTTGTTCTTTAACACAAAAGTGTTAATACTGTGGATGTGGCCTCTAGATTTGTCTATATTTAATTGTAAATCTTCCCAAGGCTAAACTATATGCATACAGAGAACAGTGTGACTGGGAGTACAGTTATAGCATCCCAAAATGAGTTGATGTTCCCATCCCAAGCAAGTTGCATTGATTTCTTGCCAGAGACTTTTGGCCCAAAGCAGAATCTGAATTCCAGGGTTATTTTTCCAGCACCAAAAATAGACACATGTGCCATTTTAAAAATTAGTCACTTATTCCAACTGGGTGCTTTGAGTCCAAACCTTCTCCAATGGGAATGATTAGCTTCGCTGAACCCACCTTCTGGGTTTAAGTTGCACCGCTATCGAATTCTTTGCTCCTATTTAAGTCAATCCACCCCATCCCCCATGTTGTTTCATCACTTTAATTGGATTCAACTAGTTTTTTTGTTGCTTGGTTGCATTGGGCATTATTTTCACATTCTTGTCTTTGTCTGCTATCTGTACAATCTTCAAGTCTGGAGATGTCATGTGTTTGCTTCAAGGAAGAAATGTGTCCCAGGAATGCTGTGAGGTGGCATTCTATTTTAAGAAGGGGTGGAGAAGGAAAGAGCCAGGCTGGGACGGGAAGACGGTGGCCCTCCTCAAACGTGCTTAATACCTACCCTCCTCAAACAATCCCAAAAACTCCAAGAGGAAGGAACACTTCCAAGCTTTTTTGACAAGGCCAGTATTATCCTAATTCCAAAACCAAATAAGGACACTACAAAGAAAGAGAATTACAAGTCAATAGCCCTGATGAACATAGATACTAAAATCCTCAACAAAATATTAGCCAATTGGATCCAGCAATATATTAAAAAGATCATATACCACGACCAAGTGGGATTTATTCCAGGGATGCAAAGCTGGTACAATATTCGCAAATCAATAAATGTGATACATCACATAAACATACTGAAAGACAAAAATCACATGATCAAAAGATGCAGAAAAAAGCATTTGACAAAATCTATACCCATTTTTGATAAAAACTCTCAGCAAAGTGGGATTAGAGGGATCATACCTCAACATAATAAAGGCCATATACTGACAAACCTACATCATACTCAATGGGCAAAAACTAAGAACAGTAACAAGATAGGGATGTTCACTTTCACCACTCTTATTCAACATAGTACTGGAAGTCCTAGCCACAGCAATCAGACACAAAGAAAAAATACACGGCATCCAAATTGGAAAGGAGCAAGTAAAACTGTCGTTATTCACAGATGACATGATATTATACATAGAAAACCCTAAAGACTTCACCAAAAAACTACTAGATTTAATAAATGAATTCAACAATGTAGCAAGATACAAAATTAACACCCAGAAATCAATGGCATTTTTATACACCAATAATGAATTCTTAGAAAAATAAACTAAAAAGAACAATCCCATTTACCATTGCAACAACAAAAAATGAAGATACTTAGGACTAAACTTAACCAAGGAGATAAAAGTCCTGTACTCAGAAAACTATAGGATGCTGAAAAAAGAGATAGAGGAAGATATAAACAAGCAGAAGAATATACTGTGGTCATGGGTTGGTAGAATTAACATCATTAAAATATCCATACTACCCAAAGCAACCTATAGATTCAGTGCAATCCCTATTAAAATACCAACAGCATATTTCACATATCTAGAACAAATACTCTGAACATTTATATGGAACCAAAAAAGACCCCAAAAAGATGCAGCAATCTTGAGAAAGCAGGACAAAGTTGGAAGGATCACAATGCCAGATTTCAAGTTATACTACAAAGCCATTGTAATCAAAACAGCCTGGCAATGGCACAAGAACAGGCATATAGATCAAGAGAATGGAACAGAGACCTCAGAAATCGACCCAAACCATTATGCTCAGTATTTGACAAAGGAGGCAAGAGCATGCAATGGGATAAAGAGAGTCTCTTTAATAAACGGTGTTGGGAAAATTGGACAGGTACATTAAAAAAAAAAAGTACATGTTTGGAAGGAGAGGCATAATATTGAGCCCAAGACATGGAACCTCTACTCCATAACTCCCCACCTCTCACTCCAACCCTGTCCTGGATTTGCTATAACCTCTGCCAATGAGGCAGTGGCACTAGTGGGAAAATCAGTGGGGTCTTGTCTCACAGCCACATGGAAAAACATATTTCTGACATCCCACAATCCCAAGGGGGACCCCTGAATGTAGATAGATTTTTGTTCCCAGAAAATTCATTTCTGATATGCCTTTGCTGGCCTGCTCTACCTGACCGTAGCCTTTTATGATCTGCCATTCCTCGCCTTGCTCTGCCCACTCCTCAGTAGCCTTCCCCTGGTGCTTTCTCTCTATCAGACCTTTACTCTCCCACCTTTAACCTTCAGGTCTTCATTTCAATTCCTTTATCATCTTCCATATTCTGAACTTCCTGTTGGGTAGGACCCACATCCAGGTTGTGATAGCTTTTCACTGTGGTCGTCCCCACGGGGCTCCCCACCGGGACAAAGGACTGTGTCTGTGTTTTGTTATGGCCCCCAAACCTAGCACATAACTGTTCCACAAAACTACTTATAATGTAGACTCGAATTGAAATTGGAATGCAAATGTCTAAAAGTAAAGAAGAAATAATGCATCTTGAAAAGTGCCCCACTCCACGTACAGCTCAGCGAGTGTTCAGAGTGAGCACCCACGTATCCAGCCCCAGATCAAATAACAGAATATTTCCAGCCCCCTGGAGCCCCCTTTGAGTCCCCTAACAGTGACTTCCATCATATCTAAATTTATAATTCAAAAAATAATTTCTGATTGCACGCCACTACTCGTGGACATTAACAGCAACTATCTTGGGCAGCTTCACCTCTGAGCCTTAAGTTGCCTCATCTGGAATATGGAGCTCATAGTAGCTTCTGAATAGGTTCACTCAATCAAGGTCTAGCAAGGAAATAGGAACCACTTTAAGTCTTTCAAACAAAGAGAAATAACGAAGGGAATTAATATTGGAAAAGCTAAGAAACCAAGCAGTCTGGTGAGACAACCCAGAGGTCAGTAATAGAGATAAATGGTGCCACTGCTGGGCCTGCAGGAGCAAATGGAGAAAAACACCTTGTCGGAGCCAGGACCACAGTGGGGGTTACCAGGCAGAAAGTGGCATCCCTGAGAGAGGGGCTGTCCAGCCGATAGTAGGACAATGAGGAATAACTACCACGATCAGAAACGAAGGCACAAGAAAGAGTGGTGGCTGGGAGGGGTGGCCAAACCTATCTGGCAGCCAGAGGCCAAGGAGCCTGGGAAAGGAGGTTCACTGAATTCAGGGCAAAGAAGATACGAGCTCATGGGGATCTGAAAGGAAATAGGCAGTTGGTAGTACAGACGTTGTTGCTGCTGCTGTTATTATTATGATTTTCTAATTTCAAAGCATGTACCTTTCCTTATCCTTGATAAAAGTGTCCCATCAAATAATGAACAACATAAACTGATGAACAAAAACAGACCCGGAGAAAGGGAAGCATCGATCAGACTGTCAAACCTCAGGTAAGGTAGGGGAGGGTGGGGGTAAGGGGGAGAAATCAACCAAAGAACTTGTATGCATGCATATAAGCCTAACCAGTGGTCACAGACAACAGGGGGGTGGAGGCATGCATGGGGAAGGGTTCGGGAGGGGAATGGGGGGATGAGCACAAATATATGATACCTTAATCAATAAAGAAATTTTTTTAAAAAGTGTCCCATCAACATCAATCTTACTTTTATTAATAAACTAGAGGCCCGATGCACGAAGATTCGTGCAAGAATAGGCCTTCCTTCCCCTGGCTGTCAGCACCGCCTTCACTCCGGCCTGGAGCCGCCTTCCGCCTCTTGCTTTGTCATGTTAATTTGCATATTCCCTCCTTATTGGCTGTGGGTGTCGCCATATTTGTCACAGAGTCATGGTCAATTTGCATATTCTGTCTTTATTAGATAGGATGCTAGAATTTCTTTGGGGCTCACAAGTGGTATTTCAATTACCATTGCTGCTTAACAAATCACTCCAAAACTTAGTCACTTAAGACAGCAATAATCATTACTTTACTCACAAGTAGACAAATTGAGCAGAGTTTGAAAGGGACAGTGATCTCTGTACCCATGGCAACTCGACTGACCAAACAAATCCCAACCTGAAACCAGCCCCATGTTCAGATGTTCAGTTATTGAAAGCAAAACTGTATACATTTTTAAGTCAGTTGGAGCTATGTTTTCTGTTGCTTACAACTAAAATATTCTGTAGAGGGCTGCCTGGGAAGGCACATGGGCATTTCTTTAAATTGTTGTCAGCTGAGCCCGAGGCAACTGGCAGAGCCGCGTCTTGGTTACGCCCTCCCCAAGAAGGTGGGGGGCGTTATCAGTACTGACTTTTTACCTTTGTCCAGGTGCTGGGGAGCGGGCTTTGATATGTAAATCCAGGCAAGCACCAGGAATACTAGGGCCTATTCAAGAATGCAAATAAGCTCCTTTGATCCTAAGTTTTGGTGATACTTCCTGGTATTTGGGGGTATAAAATAAATGTGCTGCGTGGGCTCCGGGGTCGCTGCCTCTCCATCAGAGAGGATGGCGTCCCACCTGGCTCCCAGCTTTGTTTCTATCTTTCTATCTGGTCTCTTTCTTTCTTTTATTTCTTAATCCCCAGCTCCTCCACTCAGGAACCGGACCTGTTCCTTTTCCGTGCTGGAGGCAGAAAAGAGAGAACTCCTCTACAATATTCGTAACTGATAAGAGGGAGGTTAGGAGGTGAGGGTAAAATAAAGTATCTTAGGGAAGCAAGAGGGATTCAGAGTACCAAGGACGAAGAAGAGATGTTCCCTAACAGTGGGGGAGGAGCAGGGGTCCCAAGGAGCACCCCAAGGAGGCGTCAAGGCCCCAGAGGAGTGGAGTGGTAACCTAGGAAGGTGGCTGCTTGGCTGGGGTTGGAGGAGATCCCAGCAGCAAAAAACAAACCATCATTCTGTATGTGAGGCATAAAAATGAGCAGATAATAGCCAGCTCTGAAAGGACCGTGTGAGACAGACAATAGCCACCTCTGTAGAGACCACCATGGACAGACGACTGAGGGCCTCCCAAAAGAAGGCACTGCATGAGGCCACATAACCTTGCAGGGAGAAAAAAACTTCAAGAATGACTGAGATGGATTTCCTGACAATTGGGAGCATGACATGAGAAAGTAAGTTGATTTGTAGAAAATCATTTTTCTCTATGATCTGGCTTTGTGAATTGAGATTCATATAGGCAAAATAAGAGTGCTAAAGAGCTTGCCTGAGGTGGAATTAAATTTCAAAAACGGGGGGGGGGGGGATGTGAGCAGGGGAATGGGGTGGGGAGGATTGGTATGGATTGGATGCAGAATGCTTAGTAGGTCAAGATCCCTTTGAGTGTTAGGGAATGGGAAGTGACTTACAAGCTGGTCTATGACAATAGGTGCTTCTGATATTCAAATTATCTTATGTGATTGGTTAATAAAGAAATGATGTCAGTAAAAGGCAAAGGTTGTATTCAGTTATACGCAATTTTACCAATAGGTCAATGACTTGTTCCATAAATGTGTTCCACTTTGGTCCATTAAGTAATGACAGCAGAATACAGCAAGCCACACAGGAATACAGTCCAGTATTGAATACCCATGAGTCATCCTGTTATTCTCTTGTCTAGATCTAGCCATGTCCTCTTCTTAGAGATGGAATTCTACCTGACCTTTAGTTATTGAATTCTGTCTCCATGAATCGGTAGCCTCAATCTGTCTTATACCCATTTACATCAAGCTAGCTTCACTTTTTAAAGATAAATCCCTATATTTCATTACTTATTTATCAGGTATTAAACTTTTCTTTTTAACTGTACTGTTATTTTCTTAGGTTCTTTTTTTGCTGGTGGCATAGTTATTAAGCTGCATGCATTTTAAGTGGTCTGTCTCAACCAAATATTTTCTAAAGCCTTATTGTTTTAACTAGTGGCCTGGTGCATGGATTTGTGCATACTGAAAGGAAATTAATTAGAATAAATATTTTAATATTGCTATTCACCCTTTCTCTATAATGGAAGTGTCAGAGATGAAAGAAAATTAGTAAAATGTATATGAAAATAACATATAAATTGATTAATGAATAAACAATAAAAACATGATATAAAAACAACATTGATAAAAACAATGACTGATAAATTGATTAAACTTATTCTAATATTTCCCTGTATACCACATTAAGAGTAAAAACACTTTCAGAGTGCTTGACTAATTTCACTTGTGATGAAGTATTTACAACTTTAACGTTAATGTCACATGCTCTTTGAACACAGTTCCCCAGCAACAACATAAGCCACAGCCAAAGGTGGAATCTTAAGGCCCCACAAGGAATCGGGCTCCCTCCTCTCTGGTTCAGGGGTGCATCACCAGAGAACCGCCGCTGCCAAGGCACTGCAGCTCAGAGCTCCTGCATTGAGTGTCTGCCCCCTGGTGGTCACTGCATATCATCTGTACCAGCCAGTCGGATAGTTGGATGGTCACTTAGCCTCATATATATACTAGAGGCCTAGCACATGAAATTACGCAGCCCCGCCCACCCGTGTGCGCCACGCCAACCTGCCTGTCGCCCCACCTTGACACCCTAACCTCTCCACCCAGAGCTCGAGCACACCTGGCCCCACCCCAAACCCCTCCAGCCTTCTCTGGCCACTTCAAGCCCCGCCCTCGGTCCTGTGAGTCGCCTCGGGCTGGTCCTGCCTCCTCCGGGGAACCTCCCCACTTCCACCCATCTCCGGAGCAATGCGGTGGCTCCGCCTCATCATGGTGCTGGAGGAGAGTGTGGAAGCCTCACACCTGCTGCAGAGTTTCGAGTGCTACTTCCTGGCGGTGCACGCAATGCACTCCTTCCCCTGGCAGGTGGGTGGTGGGCTGCTCTGAGTGCAAGCGGTGGGTGGTGAAGGACTGGTGAGGGGGGTGCTAGGGCTCTCACCCCCGCCCTCCCTGCTATGAGATGGTCCCACCTCCTCCAGGTGCCTCTGGGCTTCCGCCCTGGCACGCAGCCTCCTGCTGAACGGTCGTTACGGCGTGAGGGCATCACGACCATTACCATATTAGCTCTTTATTATATAGGATATATAGGATAGGATAGATTATGCCTCTTTGCAGAGTGGAGATTTTTCTGAACATATGTATGAATTTTTGTGGAACTGCTTATACTTTTTGAATTAGCCACCAGGTGGCATCACCAGTCCCAGACAAAATCTGTTTTCCAGGGATTCTGAGAGGTGGGGGCCAGGGAAGTAGTTGGTTGAGCAGTGCCTGTTTGCACTACACAGAGCATATACAGGGTGGGGCAAAATTAGGTTATAGTTGTTCTTATGGAAAATAATACAATAGTTAATAAAGAGTAACACAAGAATAAACTGTTTCACGTATTCACAACTGTAAACCTATGTTTGCCCCACTCTATATGTACTATATAGTCTGCCTCTTCTAACTTGTCTTAGTCTTCAGTGCTAAATATTGTTACTTAAAAATCTAGCTTTAAGTACAGAAGCATTGTTCTTTCTTCTGCATTGAATTCATAATACTTGTCATTTGTGAGTATTTTTTTTTCTTTTTAGAGAGCTCCTAGCAGTCCTTTTTGGCCTTGTTACCTTATAAAGTAACTCCTAAGTCCACTTCTCTCCCTGGATCCTTCTCCAAGTACTACTGTCTCAATACAACAACACAGGAGTGGGTGGTTTACTCCTCACCGAATGGTCAAGTACCACTGGAGATGGGCCCTTTGGAAACACACCAATATCTCTCAGTAATATTCGGCACAATTCACCACCATCCTTCTGCCCTACTTCCCCATTCCTGCCCTCTTTCATACTAACAGGCTGTGTTGATGTTGCAGTTATAACAAATACCCCTCCAGCTTTCTCTCACTCTTCACTAGGTTTTCAATTTATACTTGTCAACTTTTTTCTAGTGTATACTTAACTTTATTTCATGAACATTTTAAATAAATATATTGCTTTATGTTGCACAATCATCTACTCCTTTGGAATCCTTCACTTTCTTCCCTTAAAGTAAAAAAAAATTGTTTTCCCAGCACAAGTGCTACTTTCCACACAGAGCCTCCCCGGATCCATCTGACCCAGAGCTCAGCCTCCTCCACGCTCTGACACTCCTTATTTTGTACTTGTGTGGAAGCACCCATGTGTCAGTGCAACGAAGGCGACCAGATGTGCTGGGCAACCCACAGCATTTGGAGTGGGAGAGCCTGGGTTTGTTTCCTGCCTTTTCCACTTTGGAGGGCAAATTATGAGGACTTCACTATTCTGCGCCCCGGTTTTCTTATCTATAAAACAGGAATAGTAATATCTATCTCATGTGGCTGTTGTGAAAATTAAATGAAATCATGTAGCAAGGGTACATAGCATAGTGTCTAATATAGTAGTTCCGTGTCTGGCACATATTAAGGACCAATGGATATGGGTATTATTAATAGTATTTGGGGTACTATCTCACCTGCCCTTATTTAGGATTAGCTCCAGATTTCTACACAAGCTTGGGGTGTTCTGAGAGTAGAAAAGATGAGTCAGTTTCCCATCTGAAATCTGGAGGCTGCCTCATGGAAGTCCCCATGCCACTCTCCTGTGGCCCTGCCTATGAGGGATGCCATCAGACACAGAGGGCCTTGGATTTCCACCCTCTATAATTATGAGGGATACATTTTTGTTGTTTATAAGCCACCCCAGTCTGTGGTGTTTTGTTATAGTTCTCTGGCCCGAGAGTGCTGACAGCCTGGGACACCCTGGCCTCCAAATGTGAATAGACTAAGACACCCCACACTATGTATTAAGTGAATGAATGAGGTATTCTTTTCTTTAGAAAAGACCAATGCTTACCTATCTTATTTTCCTTGCACTCATAGTCCACTCCAGCTTAGAGAATGTTTGTACAATGTTGGGGGGAGGAGTGGGGAGCAGCAAATCTCTCCTGATTTACAACTGGATCAAGACTCTTGAATTTAGAACAAAAATTGTTGGACTACCTTTGTCCTCTAGTTCTGTCCCTCTGAAGCAACAGGGGACTCCCATCCAATGACCTGAATGGGGATGGTCACAGGACAAAAAAAAGATCTGTGGGGGAAAACATCTGCTAATATTTCACAATGTCATATTGCCACATTTGTAATTATTTGCACTTTCTACATGCACATGGTCAAGAAAAGGGGTAAGAACAAGCAAGACAAGTGTTCACAAGCACTTCGTTGTTAATGGATTGTACCAATGTCCAATGAGGAGACAGAAACCACACAGCAAATCCAACAGGGAATGTTCATAAAAAGAATTATTAATTATAAAGGAGGAAAGGGAACTATGGAGACAATACCCGAGGAAGGACAAACGTGGAAGGGGAGTGACAGGGGTCATCTCCAAGAGTGGGATCTGATGGCTAGCGGATGGTAAAGAAGTTGACATGGGCCAGAGTTGATCTACCGTCTTGAAGCCAAGGCCAGTGGGAAGAAAACCATGGTTGGGAATGGCCACAGGAAAGGAAACATCTGGCCAGAATGGAGGTGGGCTGAGGCAGGGTAGCTGCCTGCTGGAATGCCTGCAAGACTTAGCGGGGATCCACCAGCAGGAATGCCACTGGCCCTTGATAGAAGCAAGTGCCAGTGTGTCCTCACCCAAGGGCCTCTGGCAGCAGTGGAGTTGGAGTAAGAAAAGAAAAAAAAAGCATAACAGCACCAAGAAGAGAGGCCCCTTCCTCCTGAATTGTCCCTCCAGTGTTCTCCACTGATAGCATTTAACATGGTGCCTGTGTTAAATCCGTACAGGGTCTAAATCTATTAAAGAGAAGGCATGAAAGGTAGATTGGGAGCTGAGAAACAATAAACTGGTAACTGACATGCAGTGCTGTGTCCATGTGATCAGTTGGGTGTTCCCATGGTCTCTGGAGGAACACTGATTGAGTGTCTGCTCAGTACCAGGCACAGTGGCACCGTGCTAATGATGAAATGAAGAACATGATAGACGCAAATCTCTGCCCTCCTAGAGTTTGCATATAGGGTGGAGGCAGGCATAGATTTACTCATAATCCTGTATAATAAAGAGGTAATATGCAAATTGACCATCACACCCTCACACAAGATGGCCGGCAGGGGAGGGCAGTTGTGGGAGATCAGGCCAGCAGGGGAGGGCAGTTGGGGGCGACCAGGCCAGTAGGGGAGGGCAGTTGGGGGCAATCGGGCCGGCAGGGAAGCAGTTAGGTGTCAATCAGGCTGGCAGGAGAGTGGTTTGGGGGTGATCAGGCTGGCAGGCAAAAGTGGTTAGGGGCAATCAGGCAGGTAGGCAGGCGAGCGGTTGGGAGCCAGCAGTCCCGGATTGTGAGAGGGATGTCCGACTGCCGGTTTGTTGGCTGTCGGACATCCCCCAAGGAGTCCCAGATTGGAGAGGGTACAGGCTGGGCTGAGGGACACCGCCCAGTGCACGAATTTCATGCACTGGGCCTCTAGTAAATAAATAACCAACCAAAAAATACATATCATAATTGGTGCTATGAGGAAAGGAAATAGGGAACCATGATATGGACAAAGAAGAGACCTTTTTTAGAATGGGCAAGTGGGAAGACCTCTCTGAGGAAAAGGGGACAGAAATTATGAATGACTTTGAGATTGGCAGAAAAGATTACTAGATCTCTTGTTTAGTGCACCCTTCAAGTTATTCTCTGCCTGTCGTTATCTTTGGACTATTTTACAATTCTGTAAATTGTAGATAATTGAGAGCAATGCAGATGAGTCTTGTCCATGGACATGCAAATATATTTTGTCATGTGAAAGTGCAATTGATTTCCCTCCGAAAACTCCTTTTAGGAGGAGAAGCCAGTTTTGTATATACAGTATTAAGCAAATTAATTTTTAACATTCCCGATGGCCTAAACATGTAACTGCTCCATGGAATCTTCTTTTATTCCATTGTATCATCTTACTGATTCCCTTATTAGTTAACAAGTGAAACAAGTGAAGTGAGATATTTGACATGTGTTCATTTCATATTGATATAAGACTCCTAACTTACCTTTTAAAAAAAATAGTGATCCTGCCCTGGCCAGGATGCTCAGTTTGTTGAGTGTAGTTCCATACACCAGAAGGTTGCCAGTTCCATTCCAGATCAGGGCTCATGCCTGGATTTCAGGGCCAATCACTGTTTCTCTCTCTCTCTCTTTCTCTCTCTCTCTCTCTCTCTCTCTCTCTCTCTCTCTCTCTCTCCCTCTCTCTCTCCCTTCCTCACTCTCTCTAAAATTAATAAAGAAAAAAAGGTAAATAAAAATATAAGATAGTGATCTGTTAACACATTTAAATTCAATCCCCCAAAGACTCTAGTGTTAAGTAAGGGTCCCTCAGCCAAGAGCTACCAGCCTAACATTCACATTACATCAAGACTGAATGAGCTGATCACACAGTCTACTCCTTCATTACTTACGTGTTTAAAACATATGCCAACAATTACCTCTAAAAGATAGGGTCAGAGAGACGATAGGCTTTTAATTTAGAGGCTGACACACTTTTATCAAGGGTGCTCATGAAATCAAAGAGATACTGATATTCCTAGCATTGCTGGCAGTTAAAAGAATGTTTAATAGAACTCTTCCTCAATAATTTTGAGCCCATGGCAGGGTTGTATTCACAGAATCCTAGGATTTTAAAATAGAAAACTTAGAAGTTATCTAGTTCAGTCTGCTCATTTTATAGATGAATTAATCAGGTCAAAAAAGCCTGGGTGACTTGTTAAAGATCACCAACTAATCCAGCAATTTTCAACCAGTGTGCTAAAAGAATTTTTAAAACATGCAATGCCTGACTATTTAGTCAGGGGCACTGACCTCTTTTCCCTTAGATTGTCAAATAAAATATGACAACAGCCAACACAGTAAGAGCTGGCCCATGTGAATGAATCAAAATTATACCCATTTTTTTGGTCAGATTGGCAAAAGAAATATTTTTTGGTGTGCCCCAGAATTTAAGTTTATATGTGCCATGAGATGAAAAAGGTTGAAAATTGCTGACCTAATCAATGGTGAGCTGAGATATAACCCAGTCTCATACTCTTTCTACCACCATGATGTTGGAGCCAACCAGAATTTCCCAAGATTCCTGACTATGCTTCTATTTATATTTATACTAGAGGCCCGGTGCACAGGTTTATGCAATAGTGGGGTCCTTAGCCTGGCCTGCACCCTCTCGCAATCCGGGAGCCCTCGGGGGATGTCAGAGAGCTGGTTTTGGCCCGATCCTGCAGGCCAGGCCAAGGGACCCCACCAGTGCACCAGGCCTCTAGTAAGCATATAAGATCTTTGGTTAATCTCTTCCTGCCAACCCCCTTCCCTCTGAGATTCATCAGTCTGTTCCATGTTTCCATACCTGTGGTTTCCACTCCTACATTGAGCATCTGCCCCCTAGTGGTCAGTGTGCGTCATAGCTACCAGCCTATCCATATATATATATATATATATATATATATATATATATATATATATATATATATATATATATCCTAGAGGCCCGGTGCATGAAATTCGTGCACAGATGGGGGTGTCCCTCAGCCTAGCCTGCACCCTCTCCAATCTGGGACCCCTTGAGGGATGTCCAACTGCCCATTTAGGCCAGATCCCACTGGGCAATCGGACATCCCTCTCATAATCCAGGACTGCTGGCTCCCAACTGCTTGCCTTCCTGATTGCCCCTAACCGCTTCTGCCTGCCAGTCTGATCACCCCTAACCACTCCGCTGCCAGCCTGATTGATGCCGAACTGCTCTCCTGCCAGCCTGTTTGCCCCTAACTGCCTTCACCTGCAGGCCTGGTCACCCCTAACTGCCCTCCCCTGCAGGCCTGGTCCCCCCCCCCCCCAACTGCTCTCCCCTGCAGGCCTGGGTCCCCCCCCAACTGCCCTTCCCTGCAGACCCAGTCACCCCCAACTTCCCTCCTCTGCCAGCTGGGTCACCCCTAACTGCCCTCCCCAGCAGGCTTGATCACCCCCAACTGCCCTCCCCTGCTGGCCTGATCACCCACAACTGCCCTCCCTTGCAGGCCTGGTTCCTCCCAACTGCCCTCCCTTGCTGGCCATCTTGTGGTGGCCATCTTGTGTCCACATGGGGGCAGGATCTTTGACCACATGGGGGCAGCCATCTTGTGTGTTGGAGTGATGGTCAATCTGCATATTACTCTTTTATTAGATAGGATAGAGGCCTGATGCATGGGTGGGGGCCAGCTGGTTTGCCCTGAAGGGTGTCCCGGATCAGGGTGGGGGTTCCCTTGGGGTGTGGGGCAGCCTGGGCGAGGGGCCTGTGGTGGTTTGCAGGCCGGCCACACCCCCCGGGGACCCAAGCAGAGGCCCTGGGATCTGGGATTTATTTATCTTCTACAATTGAAACTTTGTAGCCTGGAGCAGAGCCAAGCCTTCTGCTTGCTCCATGGTGGCAGCCATTTCTGTTGGGATTTATGTATCTTCTAGAATTGAAACTTTGTAGCCTTAAGCGGAGGCCAAAGCAGGCCAGGGCTGCAGAAGCTTGGCTTCCTCCATCGCTATGGGCAACCCTAGCCTCCTGCTCTCTCCAGCTCCGTGGCTGCCACCATTTCTGTTGGGCTTTATTTATCTTCTATAATTGAAACTTTGTAGCATTGAGTGGAGGCCTGGGCCGGCAAGGTCAGGTGGAAAGCTTGGCTTCCTCCATTGCCGGGGAAACCCAAGCCTCCCTCCTGCTCTCTGTGGCTGCAGCCATCTTGGTTGGGTTTATTTGCATATTCCCTCCTGATTGGCTGGTTGGCGTGGCTTGTGGGTGTAGCGGAGGTATGGTCAATTTGCATATTACTCTTTTATTAGATAGGACAGATATAAATACTTACTCTGAAAAAGAAGGCGAGTGGTGGTGTCAGTCAGTGAGGGATAGTATACGATGGAGAAAGCTTAGATTCAGAAATTGTCTTGTTTTTCAATTAGTTTTACTACGTATTTGTATTTCTGAGGTTTAGTGTTTTCAGCAAAGTGGGCATAAATTATTATTAAATACAAATAAGCTGCCTCAAAAGATTATTATGAGAGTTAATAATAACATATAAAGAACCTGGCACATAGTAGGTGCTCAATAAGTCATATCCTATATAATAAAAGCCTAATATGCAAATCAACCAAACGGCAGAATGACTGGTGGAATGAGCAGTTGCTATGATGCGCACTGACCACCAGGGGGAAGACACTCAATGGAGGGGCTGCCTTCAGCCCACAGGTCCCAGGCCAGCCAAGGCAAGTGCTGGGGGGGTGGGGGGAGCACCCAGATAACCCCGCCAGTTGCCTCCCACAAAGGGAGGCGACCGGCAGCGGCAGTGGGAGGCGGGGCCGGCCAGTGGGCAGCGCCAGGCCGCCAGCCAAGGCAGGTGCCAGCGGGGCCCCCCCAATCACCTCACCTGCTGGTTGCCCCACAGATCGGCCCTGTGGGGCCCTACCCTATATATTGGGAACAGTCTCTTAGATTTAAAAATTAAAACCTGGCAAGGCTACTCTAATACTGAAAAAACAGGATGATGGCAGTGATGACATGCATGGACTCTGGCTTGCACAGTGGTCAGCCCTGATTCTGACACTTATAACTGTGTGACAAAGCCAATTACTTAACTTCTCTCTGCTTCAGTTTTTCCACCCATAAGATGGGGAAAATGGTACTACTGCCTCAGAAGGATCATGTTATGTACTACTTTTTATAATCAGGGCAAAAAAATGTAACTGCCCATACAACAGCAAGATGCCTTTCACCTGTATGAAAAGTATGGTCACTGGTGCATGCAGCATCCTGAATTGCGAGAGGGATGTCTGACTGCCAGGCTGAGGGACAACCCCACCCCTCCAATGCATGAATTTTGTGCACCAGGCCTCTAGTATATTTAATAAAGATATGTTAAAGTAACTGTCTATATGCCATAAAAACCCTTCAGTCTTTGAGAAGTGCAGTTAACAATACTGACACTTTTATAATCAGTACTTAGAAGTGTAAATGAAAGTTACACACCCACCCACATACAGCTGTCTGTTAAAAAAAATCCATCTTCATTGAATGAACATCATAAGTCAACTCTACACAAATCAATATTCTCTTCCTCTACCTCCCACTGTCTCATTTGGATGCTTGAAAACAATTCTTAATGTCTTTAGACACAATCTGCTTACTTTTAAACTGCCTAAAATGAAACGAGAAACACTGTATTTTTAAAAGTACAAAAGGCCCTGGGGTAGGAGGCAATCCAAGCGAGGGCACAGCTCTGTATGCAACATCCTCTGCACAGGTCATGTACCCCTCAGAATGGTAATTACCCCAGGCTCATCCCATTGCTAAAAACAACTTTCTGGTGAACAAAGAGTTTTCATATATAATTGTAAATGCTCTTAAGAAATCAAGGAAAAAATGCTATGTCCTCTGTGGCAACAAAAGCAGGGGTAGGGAATACTTTCCAGACACACTGGCTCACAAGATGACTGAATTTATATTACTGTTATTAATTTGCTAGTCACTAAGTAGCTTAGAACAACAGGCATTTATGGCCTCACAGTGAGGGAGGCCAGAAGTCTGAAATTAATGTGTTGGCAGGGCCATGTTCCCTCCCTCTGTAAGCAATAAGAAAGGATCTGCTCCAGGCTGCCCCCTGAGCTTTGAGTACATAGTTCCTTGCCTTGTTGCAGTTGTGGGGGAGGAAAATACTTTCCTCTACCCTCAAGCTTCTTTGGCTGGTCAAATAGACATAAGACAGAATTGCAAGAGAAAATAACTAAGTTTAATACATACGGTACATATGTAGGAGAATCCAACATACATGAGAGAGTCAGAGACCCCACATACACAAGAGGTTCAGAGACAGAAAGGGAACATGGATATGTAAGACATTCTGAACTGGGGTGAGGTAATGCACCTTGGGGCTTCAGGAGGTCACTGCAGGGAGGAAAGCACATGTTCAGTAATTTACTAGTTTGCCCTACCATATAGATACTTAAAAACTTATTTCTGGTGATAACTCTTTTCATAGGTCAGGCTCCTGATTTAAATTCTTCTAGGTAGTGGAGGTGGGAGGCAGAAGTTTCTCTAGAGCCTGCAGGGTTCATCTGCACACCAATGAGGCACATCTTGGGGTGACTAGCTCTGAACCCCCTCCTCCCCCAGCATAACTCCAATCTTCACACGGCATTCTCCTTGTATGAGTGTTTGTGTGCAAATTTACCCCTTTTTTAAGGACCTTAGACAAATTGGATTAGGGCCTATCCTAATGACATCTTAGCTTGATCTTATCCTATATAATAAAGAGCTAATATGCAAATGGTTGTCACGCCCTCATGCAGTAACGGCTCAGACACTCAACACTGGGGAGAGAGGAATGGGGACCAGCCAGGCACAAATGAGCTCGAGAGAGGAATGGGGACCAGCCAGGCTGTGGTCCAGGAGAGGAAGAAGCTGCATGCCCCGCAGTCCTGGGCACCAGTGCCTGCGCCTGCAGCCCGGGAGAAGGACAAGCCACCCAACCCGCGGTCCCGGGTGCCAGCCGCTGCACCTGTGCCTGCAGCCTAGGAGAGAGACAAGCCGCCCACCCCATGGTCCCAGGTGCCTGTGGCTGCGGCCCAGGTGAAGCCACCCACCCACAGTCCCCTGAGGCTGCAGCTGGCCTGGGCAAAGTCAGCCCGGGTACTGGCTGTCTGCAGCCAGCTAGAGGGAGGGAATCCTAGGTCCCGGATGTGGGGTGAAGTAGAGGCGATTAGGGGTGATCAGGCCAGCAGGGGAGCAGTTAGGAGCGATCAGGCAGGCAAGCAGAGGGGTTAGGAGCCAGTGGTCCCAGATCGCGAGAGGCAGTTGGACATCCCCTTAGGGGTCCCGGATTGGAGAGGGTGCAGGCCTGGCTGAGGGGACTCCCCCTTCCCCCAACGTGCACGAATTTCATGCACTGGGCCTCTAGTTTTCAAATAAGGTCACACTCACAGGTACTACCTAGGGTTTCTATGAATTTAAAGCACACAGTTCAGGCAGTAACAATTGCCATATCCTTCTTCCTCCTAACCTTGCCAGACTCTGGTGGCAAACAGCATTCATTAACTCAGTCATTCAATCAACATTTGATGCTTATGTATCAGGTTCTGTACTGGGTGGGTATTGATGCAAAAAAAGAAAAAAGAACTGGGTGGGGCCATGGTCCTTAACAAGACACACTTTAGAGCAGGGGTGGGCAAACTTTTTGAATCGAGGGCCACCATGGGTTCTTAAACTGGACCGGAGGGCCGGAACAAAAGCATGGATGGAGTGTTTGTGTGAACTAATATAAATTCAAAGTAAAGGAGCGGAGGGGAGAGCAAGAGAACCGGATAGAACAGCCGGATCCGGCCCGCGGGCCGTAGTTTGCCCAAGGCTGCTTTAGAGGGAATCAGAGACACATTATTATTGTAGTAAGTACAATTATTGAGCACCTACTTGCACTAGTGTTGAAGTAGGCACTTTTCATTGTCTTCTCAATATAATCGCGAGTGTGGTAAGTGATTATCAAACATGCGGGGCGGGAGAGGCAGGAGTATTTTTACAAATTAGGTTGCACTGCATCTGAGTCTAAAGGGAATGTGTAGAAACATACTAGGTAGGGCAAAGGTGGTTGTAGTGAGCAGCAGATGCAACCAAGATTTTATACAGGGACAAAAAATAGCAGAGTAAAGGTTTAAGAGATACAGATTGTAAACTGGGGTTTTAGCCCATTTTCTTCTCTCCTGGATCTCCAGCACTTGGAGCAGTGTCTGGTTCATTCAGTAATTGTTGAATGAATATAGGACATCACATGAATAAGGAATGGCATGGATTACAGTTCAATGTCCTCGGTAAGGTGGGCAACGGCCGCACTCAATGTAAGAGACGAGGGCTCACATACTGTTGATATTCGCTAGTATTAGGGAATTACGAGAAGTCCAGGAATGCTTGGCACCCGCCCGGCCAATTACTCCACATCCCCAGAGCAAGTTCAAGGGTTACAGCACCTTTGGAATGGCGCTGCACACTCCAAAGTAGGGTTCTTGGCACAAAGCTGGATTGATGCACGCAGTTTGGCATCAAAGTCGACGTTGAGCCTCCTCCGTCCTATTCTCCTCCGTCCACCCCATCTGCCCCCACTACCCGCCGGGCCCCCTCGCAAGACTCTCAGAGGGAACAAAGCCGCCTCCGAGCCTTCTAGGGACCCCCACCCGCGGGAGTGCCCAAGTGCGTCTGCCGGCGGCCCCGCCCTAGTTCCCCCAGAAACGCAGCGAGAGCGCACGCGCATCTTCTCCGACAGAGCGCGCGCCCGCGAGCTGCTCGCATCCCCGTGCTCATCCGGGTCTCAGCGAGCCTCAGCCAATGGAGGAGGCTCATGGCCACCGGGGGCGGAGCTAAGCCTTCCCTCACGTGGGGCCTGTGAGCCCCCGAAGCCCTACCAGGCAACCGCGACCAGTCCGCCTAGAAAAGGGATTGAGGTAGAGAGCCCAGCTCCTAGGCGAGGACCCACAGTTTTGAGATCGAATGGCTGCCGCCCCCTAGAAGCGACTGAAGAGCGAGCACATTCCCCAGTCCGCGCCGCAGTAGTAAACACACTTCAGAAACGTGAGGTGCCGGTGGTCACGTGGGCAGCGCGCCTTCCAGTCAGGAGCTGGAGGCGGGGCGGAGGCCGCTGACGCGGCGTTGGCGGCGGAGTCACCCGGGCCGGCTCGACACCGGTCACCGGCGGCAATCCTCCAGCGGCCTCGACCGTCGCCTCCGTGTTCCGTCCTCGCTCCTGGGCTGAGAGGCAGCGTAGCCGGCAGGGGCCGAGTCCTCGCTCCTCCTCCTCGGTGGCTCGCCTCGGGCGGGCCGCTTTTCCTCAGGGACCGCCTCGGTGGGGCGAGGTTTCCGTGACGAGCCTCCTGGGGCTCCGGGGACCGGCTCGGGCTGTCGTGGCGGCTCGAGCTCCTGGAACTCGCTCACCCTCCGGGGGTCCGCAGCCCTCGGAGTTATGCGTGTCATCCAGGCGGTTGCAGCGGGTGCCGGCTCCTGAAGGGCGTCACACCCGGACTCCGCTGCCCGGGCAGCCTCCATTCGGCTCCCAGCTGCGCCTCCAGCGCCCTCTCCCTCTCCGGTTCGCTCCTCAGACTCATTTTTTCCTTTCCCCCCTCTGCCGCCCTGTCCTCCTTCCTGGGGTGCGGCGATTCTCCTGGAAGCGGAGGTGTCGGTGATGAGCCGGACCCTCGTGCCTTGAATTTCTCGGTGGAGGAGCTCGGCGGTGCCCCGCCACCCGCCGCGTGCCCGGGATGGGGGTGAACGCGGTGCACTGGTTCCGAAAGGGGCTCCGGCTCCACGACAACCCCGCCCTGAAGGAGTGCATTCGGGGCGCCGACACCATCCGCTGCGTCTACATCCTCGACCCCTGGTTCGCGGGCTCCTCCAATGTGGGCATCAACAGGTGGCGGTGAGTCAAAATCTCGGGGGGAATTGTTTTCGGTGTTTTATTGAATCGGGACTCGGCAGATCAGCCCAATCTGAGCACTTCAACCCGGGACCGCCTTGCTTATGCCGTTTGAAGAATTGTAGCTGCTTCGAGTACGAACTAGAATGGACCGAATAGTTCTCTGGTCCGAGAGTGCTGGCAGCCTGGGACACCCCGGCCTCCCGAGTGTGAATTACGTGTCTGGGCGCTAAACGGGACTCTTCCCCAGATTTGTGGGGACTTCTTAGCGGCGGGGTTGAAGAAACACCCGCCCATTTCTCTGTGGCCAGCGGGTTGATTTCCTTGGCCTCTTTGTGGCATTCGAAAGGATTGCGGTTTTTAATGTTTACGGTTGTGTCCCGGTAATTCATAGTATATGGAGAAAATTATTCATTCAGTACAGTCGCCTCCAAACCCAGTTTTCTTCCACCTTGAGGTTGATGGAGGAAAAGCAAGGGAAATCACATCTGGTTTCTCTTTGCTCAGCTCTTCCTCTCGAGCTCCCCCTGGTGGTGGACTGGACAACACGGTTTTTCTTTCTAGGCAAAGTATAATCCTTCTAGGGTTCAGAGGACTGGAGGAAATCTTAGAGACGCTCGATGATCTTCCCTGAAATACCAGGCTAGGTGCTTGTTCGGCCCTCTGGTGGAAATGAAAGTGTTCGATGGCCCTAGCCGGCTTGGCTCAGTGGAGAGAGCATCAGCCTGCGGACTGAAGGGTCCGGGGTTCGAGTCCGGCCAAGGGCACATGCCTGTGCTGAGGCCTGATCCCCAGTAGGAGGTGTGCAGGAGGCAGCCGATCAATGATTCTCTCTCATCATTGATGTTTCTATCTCTCTCCTTCTCCCTTCCTCTCTGAAATCAATAAAGAAATATATTTTTAAAAAAACGAAAGTGTTCAATGAACAGAGTGATCACCTACTATATACCAGGCACTGCTTTAGACATCAGGGATATAGCGGTGAATAAAACAGACAAAAAATTCTTGTCCTTTTTGAGCATATGCTTCAGAAAGTAAGACATAGAGTATTTGGTGGTGGAGAAATGCTGTGGAGAAATATAGAGCAGAGAAGGGGGATAAAGAATATAAGAGGTTGGGATTAGAGTTGCAATTTTAAATGTGGCGATTGGGAAAAAATTCAGAGAAGGTGGCAAGTGAACAAGGTGATGAAACAAATGTGGACTGCAGCTGTCTAGGGGAGAAGCATTCCAGGCAGTGGGATGTCGGAGAAAGGGCCCTGAGGTGCAAATGCCCTTAACCTTCGGAACAAACAGCAGAAGAAGCAAATGTGCCTGAAGCAGAATAGGTGAGAGGGAAAGTAGTAGATGAGGTCAGAGATGTAACAGGGCCATATTGAGTAGAGCTTTATAGGTAGTTGTCAAGATTTGGACTTGTACTCAAAGAGGAAAGTGTGAATAATGGCAGGATTATGAGCAGAGAAGTGACATGATCTGATTTAAGTTTGAAAAATGTCTCTGGCTGTGGTTCTGAGAACAGACTGAATTGGAAGGGGGTGGGGTGTACAGATGGAAAAGAAGCAGGAAGAGCAGTTAGGAGGCTATTGTTCATCCAGGTGAAAGGTGAGAATGGCTTGGACCTTAGTGATAGTGGTGGATGTGGTGAGAAGTAGTCAAATGCTGAATATATTTTGAAGGCAGAATCCACAGTATTTGTTGGCAGGTTGGATATGTGGTGTGAGAGAAAAAGAGGAATTATGAATGCTTTAAAAATATTTGGCTTGAGGAACTAGGAGGATGGAACTGCACTTTGCTAAGAAAGTGAAGTTAGAGAAGCCATTGGGAGGGTGTTTGGAGTTCTCTTTTGAACTTAGTTAAGTTTGAGATGTTTATTACACATCCAAATGCAGATAGCAGACAGGTAATTGGAGTTCAGGGCAGACAGAGATCTAGGCAGGAGGTATAAATTGGAGAGTTGTTAGTTTATATATAACACTAGTGGCCCGGTGCACGAAATTCGTGCACATTAAACGGGGATTAATTAGAGGAAAAAATTTAATATTGCTATTTGCCCTTTCTCTATAATAGAAGTGTCAGAGATGAAAGAAAATTAGTAAAATGTATATGAAAACCTTCCTCCTGTCAGAGTCTGGGGTACACCACGGGACCCAGAGTCAAGTCCCTGCTCACCCACATGCACCTCAAGATCGTGTGAGACTCAGACCTGGCTACCCCCTCCCCTCATTGGGATAGATCCAGACCTGGCTAGTCCCACCCTTGTCAAGCCCCGCTGGGCAGGGAACATAGCCTCAGGTCCCCTGGCCCAGCGCCAGGACTGGGGGGTGTGGCCTGAGGTCCCCCAGCCCAGACCGGGGTAGGGGGGCATGCCTTGAGGTCCCCCATCAAGCCCCACCAGGTGGGGGACATGGCCTGAGATCCCCTGTCAAGCCCTGCTGGGTGGGGGGCATGGCCTGAGGTCCCCCATCAAGCTCCGCCAGGCGGGGGGGGGGGGTGCAGCCTCAGGTCCCCTGTCAAGCCCCATTGGCAGGGGGGTGCGGCCTGAGTTCCCCCGACCCAGCACTGGGGGTGCACCTTGAGGTCCCCTATCAAGCCCTGCCAGGCAGGGGGGCGCAGCCTCAGGTCCCCTGGCTCAGTGCTGGGGCGGGGGGTGTAGCCTGAGGTCCCCCGGCCTGGTGCCAGGGTGGAGGGCGCAGCCTGAAGTCCCCTGTCAAGCCCCACCTGGTGGGGGGCGCGGCCTGAGGTCCCTGGCCTGGCACTGGGGCGGGGGGAGCAGCCTGAGGTCCCCTAGCTCAGCACCAGGACAGGAAGCGCACCTTGAGGTCCCCTGTCAAGCACTGCCAGGTGTGGAAGGCGGCCTGAGGTCCCCTGTCAAGCCCCACAGTGGTGGAGGAGGGCGTAGCCTCAGGTCCCTGCTGATTGCTTGTTAAGGTTCCTTATGGGAACTTGGCCTCAGCAGTGGATGCAGCCATCTTTGTGATGGAGTGATGGTTAATTAGCATATTCCCTCTTTATTAGATAGGATTTAAAGCTATTTATTCATCCACCCATTCATTGAACATATATTTGTAATGTATTTAATATATGCCAGGCACTGTGTTATGTGCCAGAATTCAGCATAAACAAAACAGCTAAAACAAAACAAAATCCCTACCCTGTTGAAGCTATATTCTAGTGAAGCCATGAAACTATATGAGAACATTAAGAAAATAAGTATAGTTAGAAAAGAGAGAAGAATATTGAATGTCAACTAATTTAAAAAAAATTTTTTTAAAAGAGAGTGGGGATCCACGAACTGAGCCTTGGGTGCTCTAATGGGTAGATATTGAGGAGAAACATCTATTAAGTTAGGAAGAAAACCCAGCAGAGTGTAGTGTCTGAGAAGCTAAGTAAAGAAAGTATTTTAAAGAGAGTGTTTTACCTATGGTCAGGTGCTGTTGATAGGTCAGGTGAGATGAGGATGAAAATTTAAAAATTGTATTTAGCATTTTGAGGCCATTCATAATCTTGAATAGAGTGGTTTCAGTAGTGTAAAGACAAAAGCCTTTTTGGAATGTCTCAAGAGAAGCTGACAAGAGAAAGGTGGGAGACAACGCACATAGACAGCTCTTCTGGAAGTGTTGCTGTAATGGGATCAGAGAAATGTGGTTCCTAGAGTGCAATGTGAAGTCGAGAGGATTTTTTTTTTAAGATGGGAGAAATTACAGTATGTTTGCATGTTGATGGGAATGATACAGCAACTATATATGAAACAATCATTAGCAGAATTAGTGTCATTAACGTTGATTCAGGGAAATATGGTAAATGTAATATGTTTTAATGTATTAATAATATCTTACAGTAATAGAGTAATAATTCCCTTTTCATAAGATTGTTAGGAGAATTAAATTACTTAACCAATGTAAAATGCTTAAAATGTGAGTGGTAGTAGTAAATGCTTGTCAATTGCTATTAAATTGGAAGCCTTAGGTAAATAATATCTAATTAAATGTCTATAGTAAGTTTTTTCTAGAGCAGTTTATAAATTTATAAAACCTAGACTGTTAGCTTCTGTAGGAGGGGGATTATATATTGTTTAACTTTGTACACCCAGAAACTCACATTAATGAGTCAAATAATGAGTGAAATAAAACTGGTAACCACAATAGAAATAGTCCCATATTTTCCTTCTTAAAACGATTCTTTACTAAATATTGCCCTTTCTAAAGATGGGTAAAGCTGTAAATAATAAATAGAGACAAACTAAGTTATGAAAAGGAACAGAGTTTTATTTAATCTGTTCTTGTAGAACCAAATTCAGTGTTTTCCATAAAATAGTAACTTGGTTATTTGTTGAATGAAAGGACATCCATGAGTCAATAATTTTATGTATTTAAACAACTTTATTTCTCTATTGACCATTGGATAATGTGTAAACTCCTTGGCGTGGCATTTAAAATCTTGTGGGTTTCTATCTTCCGTCTTTGGTGCCATTTCTTTTAATCAGCATTTCTTGGAAAAGTGAATTCTTGGAATGCTGTAACATAAAAAAGTTTGAGAGACATTGTCCTTAAAATAAAGGACAGTCCTTTGACTTGAGTAAATTGAGCTTTATGAAAATTCATTTTGCCTCATTTGATCTCAGACCAGTGAAAACTTTATCTTGAATTTGTCATCTTTGGAATTGAATGGTTTAAAATATTTCAATTCCTCCCTTCACTTATCTCTTATTAAAATCATATCACATAAAAACATATATACAAATATTCATAGATTATTCATAACTTATTATTAATCATAATAAATGTCCATCTGATGAATGGATAAACAAAATATTTTATATCCATAAAACGGAATATTATCTATAATAATAAAAATGTAATATGCTAATTTGACTAGATGACCTTCTGGACAAAGCGGGGGCTGCGAGGGAAGTCTGGGTCCCAGGTGCCTGCTGACGGCCGGAAGGAAGCCTGGGTCCTGGGTGCCAGAGGGAAGCTGGTGCCGGCAGTGGCGGGGAGGAGGAGGAAGGCCTACTCTTGCACAGATTTCGTGCATCAGGCCTCTAGTTCAATTATAAAAGGGAATGAAGTACTGGTACATGCTGCAACATGAATGAAACTTGAAAACATGCTCAGTGTGAAGAAGCCAGTCACAAAACCCCACATATTATTTGATTCTATTTATATGAAATGTTCAGAATGGGCAAATATGTAGAGACAGTGGCTTCTTAGGGTTAGGAGGGTGGGGGGAGTTGGGAGGTGATAACTAAGGGTCATGGGGTTTCTATTTGAGGTAATGAAAATGTTCTAGCAGGTTGCACACTCTGTGAATATACTAAAAACTGTTAAATTGTACACATAAAAAAAAATCTCACCCCTTTAAGGCCCAGTCCAAATGCCATTTTTTCCATATTACCTTTTTAAAAAATCTTCACCCAAGAATATGTTCATTGATTTTAGAGAGAGGGAGGGAAAGGGGAGAGGAAGAGAGAGAAAGAGAAAGAAAGATTAATGTGAGAGAGAAATATTGTTTGGCCGCCTCCTGTATGCTCCCCAACCAGGGACTGAACCCACAACTGAGGTGTGTAACCTAACAGGAAATCAAACCTGCAACCTTTTTGTTTATGGGATAGCACTCCAACCAACTGAGCCACCCAGCCAAGGCTTTCCATAATACCTTTCTTTATTACCTTGTTCAGGATGATTAACTCTTGTGAACTCTTAATTCTTTTTTTTATACTGCTTCTCACATCACTTTTAGTATTTACTCCTTTCATTTGTAAATATTGATATAGTCCTCATATATTCATTTCTCCCCATTTAATAGATTGTACCTCTCCTTTCTGAAGAGAAGGTACCATTTCATTAAATCAAAAATTTATTTTGTTCTGCCGAAACCGGTTTGGCTCAGTGGATAGAGCGTTGGCCTGCAGACTGAAAGGTCCCGGGTTCGATTCCGGTCAAGGGCATGTACCTTGGTTGCGGGCACATCCTCAGTGGGAGGTGTGCAGGAGGCAGCTGATCGATGTTTCTCTCTCATCGATGTTTCTAGCTCTCTATCCCTCTCCCTTCCTCTCTGTGAAATATCAATAAAATATATATTTAAAAAAATTTATTTTGTTCCTATTTATGGCAGGCATTATTTTTGGTACTGGGGATATAATAATGAATACAACAGAAAAAGTCCCTGCCCTTGAGGAGCTTCTTCTAGTCTAGAAGGAGAAATAGACAATAAAGCAAATACAATAAGTCAAGTGGTGGTAAGTGTAATGGAGAGAAATAAAGCAGAATGTGAGAACAGAAGCCTAAAGGAAGGAAACTAGCTATGCAGATACCTGGGGAAGAGCCCTCTTTTGTATTCTCCCCAATGTCTAGCATTTTGTCTTATACAAAGAAGGCATTTGATAAGTATCTTCTAAATTTCTAGGAGTGGGGCAGTTACTTCATTTAACTTAGATGCTAATGTATAGCTTAAACTCATAATTCAGAAAAATAATTTTCAATTAACAGATTATTTTTAATATTTAAACTTCAGCATGTTATTACTATCCGATGTAGAGTCTCTTAATTTTCAGTAACCAAATCTATACTTATACCTATATATTTATTTACCCATTCTTTCCTTCTACTGCATGATTTCTGTAGAAGATATATTGTTTCCACTATTCAAAACCAATCTCTTTACTAGTATATCCCATTTGTAAGACTTTGCTCATATTTGTTCCAGTTTTTTTGAGGTATAAGTGACAAGTACAAATTGCATATACCATATTTAGGTTATACAACAAATGTTGATACATGTATACATTGTGAAACTCATTCTTTCACCTCTTTAGTCTCTTTTTAGGTTGCTTCCAATCAACATTTAAATATGCTTAGTCCAAGCTCTATTTAAAAAAAAAAACACAAACCAACAGAGGAGCAAAACCTAACCTTAGCTATGTTCCTTTCCTACGACTATGTTTCTTAATTCTTTTATCACCAAACTTCATGAACAAAATCTTCTACTCACCCTTGAACTCACTTCAAACTGGTGTCATTCCACCGAATACATACTCCACCCAAACTATTTTCATCCAAAGGTTACTTTTAAACTTTTCATTTTTTGATTTTCTACTGTGTTTGACACATTTGACCACTCCTTCTTTTTCTTCCTTCTGCTTTGGCTAGAGGACCTTTCTATGTTTGTTTTTCTGCCAGAGCTGCTATTGTTCTCCTTTGACTTCTCTTTTTCTGTTCAACCCTCAAATGTCTCTGAGGTCTACACCTTCTTAATTTTACATCATTCCTAGGCAATCGCATCTCTCTTTATAAAGTCAGTTACCATCTATATGCCCAGAATTCACAAATCAGTATCTTCATCCCATATCTCTCTCCTGATCCACAGATATGTATAGATTCCCTGCCTATTTGAATGTACTATATTACCTTAAACTAAACTTGTTCAAAACAGTTCATCTTTTCCCCTTACCTCTCTCTCAAAAACAAACAAAAAACCCAAACTGAATTTTTCTGTTTTCCATTTTCATAAATAATATCGCCATTTGCCCAGTTGCTCAAACAATTTACAGATCAGATTGTTAATGATATATTCATTTATTCAACAAATATTTAAGTGTCTACTGTGTGCCATTCACTTTGCTAATTTCTGTGGATAAAATGGTAGTCAGCAGAAAATTTATCCTTACGGAGTTTACAGTATATAGAGAGATTTATTCTGAATTAAAATAATCACAAAAATACATTCGTCTATCCCATTGCCACTTTAGCCCATACCACCATTCACTTTGCCTAGATTACTTGAGTAGTTTACAAATCATTGTCCCCTGCCTTGCCCTTCTCTAAGTTATTTTCTACAAAACTGGAGTGATCTTTTAAAATTGTAAATATGATCATGTCCTTTATTCTTTAAAATCCCTCAATGACATTTCCTTACCCTTAGGTTAAAATTCAAAAAGCCATGGAGCATGGTTTAAAATCCCAGTGTAATCTAGTCCTCTGCTTCTTTTTCAACCATGGAAGATTGCTTCACTGAGGCATTTGAGCTGAACCTTGAAGTATGCGATGGATCTTAACCACTGGTTATTTTAAAAAGGCAAGCCTTAAAAAAAACACATTTTAAAATATATGTTAATTTGACAGCCTTGGTGTAGGGCAAAATTCCAGACCTGAATTCTCTTGCTTGATTTCTTTATCCTTTTATTACTTAGGTGATCTCATCTAGGCACGTACTTGAATTCCTCATGATTTCGGATTGTGCATCTCCTGTCCTGACCTCTGTCTTGAGTTCCAGACTCTCATATTCAGTATTTTTACTCTGATTTTAATTAAACATCCTAAGCTAGGTCTTGCCCCCAGTCTCCCATCTCCCAAGGTTTCTTTAAATCATAATAAATAGCAACATTTACCTCATTGCTCTACAAGAACCTAGGAGCCATCTTCCCTTCATTTCTTTTTCCTCACAACCTCATGTCTAGTCCTTGAGCAATTATTATGTCTTTTCCTTCATAATAACTTGCATATCCATTCAAATCTCACCCTTCCACTGCTATGACACTATCCAAGTCACCAGCATTCATTGTAAGATTAGTGCAGTAGCCTCTCTATTTCCATTTTTATGCCTTACCAATCTGTTCCATGTGGAAGTCATGTAATATTTTAAAAACTTGAATCAAATCACATCATTCCTATGCCTCAGACCTTAGCAGGGATCATTCCTTCAATATCCCTCCTCAGAGAAGCCTTTTCTGACCATCCCATGTAAAGTAATTGCCCTACTGCTTCCCCACACCTCCCCCTTGTCACTTTTACCTCCTTGTCCTGTTTTGTTTTGGTTTCTTTTTTTTCCATGGCATTTATGACTACCTGAACTTATGTATTTATTGATTTACTTCCTTATTGTTGTACTCATTCATTAAATTACACAAGAGTGGGATTGATCCATTATTTGTTCCTAAGCCCTTTAACAGTGGTTCTCATAGTTGGTCCAGGGACTCTTATGGTTTCCTGAGACTCCAGGTGTCTGTGAAGTCAGAACTATTTTCATGATTACAGGAATAAGACATTATTTGACTTTGTTACTGTCATTCTCTCATGTCTACAGTCTTGTTTTCCAGTAGCTGCGTGATAAGTGAACGCATTAGTGCTATGATGGCTAATGGAGTGTGTGCTGGTGTATTCTTGTGTTGTAAACTTTTTTCAGCTTTAATTTTTCACATACTTGTTGATAAATATTACCTGTAAGACAAAGCTCATTGGGGTTACTCAGTAATCTATATATATAAAAGCCTAAGCGAACATTACGACTGGTTACTATGACATGCACTGACAACAAGGGGGCAGACGCTCAATGCAGGAGCTGCCCCCTGGTGGTCAGTGCCTCCCACAGCCAACCTCCCACGGCCAGCCAACCTCCCGTGGTCCCTCCCCCTGGCTGGCTGGCCCCTATGGCCCTGATCACTGGCCAGGCCGAGGGACCCTACCCATGCACGAATTCATGCACCGGGCCTCTAGTTTTTAATATAAAGGGTCCTAAGGCCAAAAAGTTTGAGAACTGCTGCCCTAGGAACAACAACTGGCACATGACAGGTAGGTGTTCAATATGTACTTATGGATTGAATATATAAACGAATATTCTGATTTTGTTGCTGGAGTTTCATGTTAACTTCCATGCATAAATTAGACCCATAGCCTGATGTTGCCTATCATTTTCTTTAAAATTGGTTAAAACCTTAAACACCTTGGGAAGTAAACTTGAGTTCAGAATTTCTTTAGTATGTTTTCTTTTTCTGATCTATCTTATTCACGGTTAATTAGAAACTTTTTTGGTGATTTCCCTTTTATCAAGCCCTTTGAAGCATTCAGTTTAGTTTTTAATAAAACAGCTTTCTTTTTACACTCCATCAGTGTATATAAAATCTAATTAAATGATGTGGTTACAATAAAAAGTTCAGCTGGCATAAACAGGTTTGAGTAATACAATTGACTCATGACATACCTAGTACTTTCACTAATTGGAACAGGAATCAGATGTACTAGAAAACAACAGTCTGGTGTTCTCAACCTAGAAATAACCATGGCCATCAGGCAATATGGCCAGTGTATGTTTTACAGAGGATATGGAGGGACTGCATAATTTCTGTGATGGTAATAAAAATAATTATCTTACCTAATAAAAGAATAATATGCAAATTAACCATCACTCCACTGCACCCACTAGCCAATCAGGAGCAAGTATGCAAATTAACCCAACCAAGATGGCTGCGGCCACGGAGCAAGCAGGAGGCTTGGGTTTCCCCAGCAATGGAGGGAAGCCAAGCTTTCCGCACACCCTGGTGGGCCCAGGCCTCCACTCAAGGCTACAAAGTTTCAATTACAGAAGATAAATAAATCCCAACAAAAATGGCGGCAGTCATGGAGCTGGAGAGAGCAGGAGGCTTGGGTTGCCCCTGGTGATGGAGGAAGCCAAGAACCCGCAGCCCAGGCTTGCCTTGACCTCCACTACAAAGTTTCAATTATAGAAGATAAATAAATCACAACAAAATGGCTGTGGCCAGGGAGCAAGCAGGAGGCTTGGCTCTGCTCAAGGCTACAAAGTTTCAATTATAGAAAATAAATAAATCCCAGATACCAGGGCCTCTGCTTGGGTCGACAGGGGGCATGGCCGGCCTGCAAACCACCACAGGCCCCTTGCCCAGGCTGCCCCATGCTCCAAGGGAATCCCCACCCTGATCTGGGACATCCTTCAGGGCAAACCAGCTGGCCCCACCCTCAACCGTGCACCAGGCCTCTATCCTATCTAATAAAAGTAATAAAAGATTAATATGCAAATTGACCATCACTCCAACACAAGATGGCTGCCCCCATGTGGACACAAGATGGCTGCCACAAGATGGCCAGCAGGGGAGGGCAGTTGGGAGGGACCAGGCCTGCAAGCAAGGGCAGTTGTGGACGATCAGGCCAGCAGGGGAGGGCAGTTGGGAGGGACCAGGCCTGCAAGCAAGGGAAGTTGGGGGCGATCAAGCCTGCAGGGAGGGCAGTTGGGGGTGACCAGGCCGGCCGAGGAAGGAAGTTGGGGGCGACCGGGCCTGCAGGGAAGGGCAGTTGGTGAGACCCAGGCTTGCAGGGGAGAGCAGTTGGGGGGGACCAGGCCTGCAGGGGAGTGCAGTTAGGGGTGACCAGGCCTGCAGGGGAAGGCAGTTAGGGGCAAACAGGCTGGCAGGGGAGCAGTTAGGCATCAATCAGGCTGGCAGGGAAGTGGTTAGGGGGTGATCATGCTGGCAGGCAGAAGCAGTTAGGGGCAATCAGGAAGGCATGCAGGTGAGCAGTTGGGAGCCAGCAGTCCTAGATTGTGAGAGGAATGTCCGACTGCCCGTTGAGGCCCGATCCCAGTAAGATCGGGCCTCAACGGGCAGTCGGACATTTCTTGAGGGGTCCCAGATTGGAGAGGGGGCAGGCTGGGCTGAGGGACACACACCCCCGTGCACGAATTTTGTGCACCGGGTCTCTAGTTAGTAATATAAAAGATGTAACTATAGTTTTTAAATTTTGGTATTTTAAAATTGATTCTTACATAATTTTATTTGGTTTGGATTGCATATTTGTTTTAATTAGATATTAGGGTTTTCTAGAGATGAAAGAAAACAATGGTATTTTATAAATGAAATTCTATTGATTAGTTATTTTTGTCATTTTTATTTAATCCCAGCTCTATCTCCTCAGCAACAATAACAACAAACTAAATATCTTAATGATGCTTGTGGGGTTTTTTTTTTAGTTTGCTGTTTTAAGTGATATGGACCATCAGTAATTAAAAGGTCTTAAGTAAGATGACAATATTAAATTACTGTGCTGTAGTGCTATGTACTAGAGAATGTACGTGGCCAATCTTTATATTGGTACTAGAGGCCTGGTGCACGAAATTTGTGCACAGGTGGTAGGGTGTGTGTGTAGGGGGTCCCGCAGCCTGGCCTGCAACAACACCAGTGTCTCGCGCCCCAGCCTCTGGCCAGAGGCCCCTCCCTTTTTCCATGTGGTTGGGGCGCGGGACGCTGGGCTCGCATCGCCAACAGAGGCCCCTCCCTCCTTCCACGTGGCCGGGGCATGGGATGCTGGGCTCGCGTCGCCAGCATCCTGCCCTGGCCGCTATGGGAGCCGCCACCTTTGTGATGGAGTGATGGTTAATTTGCATGTTACCCTTTTATTAGATAGGATTAACATATAGTGAGTGGTCATATTTTAATTTGGAGGTTAAAATCCCTTTTTATACAGGATTTAGTATAACTATTTTTTGTAATGGGTTATAATTTTGGGTAATGGGAATAGAAAGAAAATACTAAATTAAGTGGAAATACTAATGTGATTTGGTGACATATGTGAGATTTTAGAAAAGCAGGAGACAATGATGATTTCAAGTTTGAGAGGGAGACATAAACTCAGAAGAGGTTAGTTTGGGGGTTAAGATGATAAGCTTGTTTTAAGATATATCAGAGTTAAGGTAAAGCAGGATATCCCGGTATAATTGGTTAGTAACGACCGAAGCTAGGAAGGGAGGTTGGGATAGATGTATATATGTAACTGGAAATAATCCTTTGTGAGGTGATAATTAAAAATAGGAAAATTCTGAGAACACTTTATTTTTATACATAAAACCTTTTGTTCTATCTAGAGTTTATATTGACACTGTGATTGAGCTCTAACTCCCTCCTCCCCAAAATGACACTATTAATTGAAATGTCATACAGTAGATTTTTTTATGTTTTGAGATCTGTTTCTAGGCTATTTAATGTTTAAAAGTGAATTTTTTTCTGAGAAAACTATAATGGTAAATAATTCAAACAATCCAAAGAAAGTGTCTTATAATATCACTCATAAAAAGAATACTATTGGTAATAGTTTAAATAATTGATAATGTAAATACATATGAATATGTTGCTGATTTATATATAAACTTTTGCAAATCTATTAAGAAAATGTGAGTAATATCACCCTGGCTTGGTGGCTCAGTTGGTTAGAGCATCGTCCCATACACCAAAAGGTTGCGGGTTCGATTCATGGTCAGGGCACATACCTATATTTCAGGTTCGATCCCCGGTCAGGATGTGTACCAGGAGGCAACCAATTGATGTTTCTCACATCAATATTTCTCTCTCCCTTCTTCTCTCTCTAAAATCAATTAAAACATGTCAGGTGAAAATTAAAGGGAAAAGAAATGTGAGTGATTCACTGAGTGTTGCTTTGGGAACTAATTTTGTTAGTTTTTTTTAATTTAAGTTCTTTATTGTTTAATGTATTACATAAGTCTCCTTTTTCCCCCATTGACCTCTCCCCGGCCGCCCCCAACCCCCAACACATGCCCTTACCCCCTCACCCCCCATCTGTCAGTGTCCATTGCTTATGCTCATATACATGCATACAAGTACTTTGTTTGATCTCTTATCCCCTAACCCACCGCCTTCCCTCATAGTTTGGACAGTCTATTTGATGCTTCTATGACTCTGGTTCTGTTTTTGTTCATCAGTTTATGTTCATTATATTCCACAAATGAGTGAGATCATGTGATATTTATCTTTCTCTGGCTTATTTCACTTAGTGTAATGCTCTTCAGTTCCATCCATGCTGTTGCAAATGATAAGAATTCCTTCTTGGAACTTATATGGAGGAGGATCCAAGATGGCGGTGTAGGTGAACACCTAAACTGCTGCCTCGCACAACAATTTCAAAACTACAACTAAAAGACAAAACGTCTATCACCCAGAACCATGGGAAAGCTGGCTGAGTGGAAGTTCTACAACTAGAAGGAAAGAGAAAAGAGCATTGAGACATGCACAAGCACTGAAAAGCTGAGGTATGGAGGCGTGCGATCCGGGCTGGCAGCAGGCGTTGCTTTTTTCAACCCGAAGGGAGACAAGCCCCCAATTACTCTTAAATCCAGTTTCTGGGGAGACGTGGGGGACCCAAACTCCTACAGGGAGAAGCTGGACTGTCTGCCATCGGGTCGGAAAGTGAGGGTGGCTTGCTTGCAGAGCTGCGCGCAGGAATAATTGTTTACTGCGCTGGGGTGCGGGACGCGGGGACGCAGTCCGAGACGCAGAGCCGGCTAACTGGCAGCCATCGCTGTTTGCCACGCCCTAGCCTAGTGATGCCCTGAGACCCCACCCCACACAACCTACAAACCCACCCAAGCTCTAAGCAGCAGCTTTAGCATATGAATGGCCTGCCCTATCGCAGCTTAACCTAGCAAACTTGCAGCCCAGGTCAGACAGCTCCAAAGCCTCCAAACCCCAAGCAAAGAGGAGAAAACTGTAGTTCTCGCTGTAGCCCTGCTGGGTGGCCTCAGACAGCAGCTGACCTGCACCCCATTGGAGATCCAGAAGCCAGTGTACCTAGTGGTCAGTGTGAGACACCAGATTTCAACTCCTCACATCCATAAGTGACACATTCAAGAGGCAGACTCAGCACCAAAGCCCCACTGAAACAAGTCCTGCACTATGAGCGTGTCTCCAGTGCAGCAGTTCTTCCATTATAGACACAGCGGGTCCTCACAGCCAATTGGCCTGGAGGTCAATTCCTCCCAGTGTACCAACAGCAATCAAGGCTTAACTACACCAAGACTTTGCACTCAGCCCACAAAGGGGTGCACCAAGAGCGTCCACCTCAGGTGATTGGGGAGGCTGAGTTACTGGCCCCTATAGGTCACCTACCACACAAAGCCACTCCATCAACACAGGGAAGCAGCCAAAATGTGGAGACAAAGAAACATGTCACGAATGAAAGAAATGGAGGAAAGCAAACTACTGGACGACATAGAGTTCAGAACCACATTCAAGAATCTTCTAAAAACCTCTGAGGAACTTAGTGAGACCTTTAAGGATCTTAATGAGAATGCCAAAAAAATGGAAAAGGACCAGTCAGAAATTAAGCATACACTGTCTAAAGTAAAGAATATACAGAAACTCAACTGTAGATCAACGTATCCCAAGAATCAAACCAAAGATCTGAAATATGAGGGAACAAAAACACCCAACCAGAAAAACAAAAAGAAAAAAGAATTAAAAAATATGAAGATAGTGTAAGGAGCCTCTGGGACAACTTTAAGCATACCAACATCCGAATTTTTGGGGTGCCAGAAGAAGACAGCAAAATATTGAAAACCTATTAAAAGAAATAATGACAGAAAACTTTCCCTACCTGGTGAAAGAAATAGACTTACAAGTTCAGGAAGTGCACAGAACCCCATACAAGAGGAATCCAAAGAGGACCACACCAAGACACATCATAATTAAAATGCCAAGGGCAAAAGACAGAGAATCTTGAAAGCAGCAAGAGAAAAACAGTTAGTTACCTACAAGGGAGTACCCATACGACTGTCAGCTGATTTCTAGGTAGAAACTATGCAGGCCAGAAGGGAGTGGCAGGAAATATTCAAAGTGATGAACAACAAGAACCTACAACCAAGTTTACTCTACCCAGCAAAGCTATCATTCAGAGTTGAAGGTCAGATAAAGAGTTTCACAGACAAGAAAAAGCTAAAGGAGTTCATCACCACCAAACCAGGATTACATGAAATGCTGAAGGGTATTCTTTAAGAAGATGAAGAAGAAGAAAAAGGTAAAGATAAATATTATGAACAACAAAATGACATCAAATACATACCTACCAACAAGTGAATCTAAAAATCAAGTGAATAAAAAATCTGAAGAACAGAATGGACTGGTGAATATAATAGAATCAGAGACATAGAAAGGGAGTGGACTGACAATTCTCAGGGAAGGGGGTGTAAGGGGTGCGGGAAGAGATTGGACAAAAATCTTACACCTATCGATGAAGACAGTGGCGGGGGTTAAGGGCATGGGGTGGGGTGGGGAATCAGGTGGAGGGGAGCTATGGGGGGAGAAAAAGAGGAACACCTGTAATAATCTGAACAATAAAGATTTATTAAAAAAAAAGAATTCCTTCTTTTATACAGCAGCGTAGTTTCCATTGTGTTGATGTACCACAGTTTTCTAATCTACTCATCTGCTGATGGGCACTTAGGCTGTTTCCAAATCTTAGCTATTGTAAATTGTGCTGTATGAACATGGGGGTGCATATATCCTTTCTGATTGGTGTTTCTGTTTTCTTGGGATATATTCCTAGAAGTGGGATTACTGGGTCAAATGGAAGTTCCATTTTTAATTTTTTGAGAAAATGCCATACTGTTTTCCACAGTGGCTGTATTTCCACTAGCAGTGCAAGAGGGTTCCTTTTTCTCCCCATCCTCGCCAGCACTTGTCGTTTGTTGATGATAGCCATTCTGACAGGTGTGAGATGGTATCTCATTGTTGTTTTGATTTGTATCTCTGAGATGATTAGTGACTTTGAGCATCCTATATAATAAAAGGGTAATATGCAAATCGACCGAACGGCAGAACGACCGGTCGCTATGACGTGCACTGACCACCAGGGGGCAGACGCTCAATGCAGGAGCTGCCCCTGATGGTAGTGTGCTCCCACAGGGGGTGCGCTGCTCAGCCACAAGCCGGGCTGACGGCTGGTAAGTGCAGCGGCTGGCAAGTGCAGCAGCTGCCTCTGCGGCAGCACTAAGGATGTCCAATTGTGGGCCTAAGCTGTCAGTCGGACACCCCCCAAGGGCTCCCAGGCTGTGAAAGGGCGCAGGCTAGACTTATGGACCCCCCCCCCCCAGTGCACAAATGTCATGCACCAGGCCTCTAGAACAGAATAAAAAGCAATCCACATCTTCTTTCCTCTATTAAGATGGCCATCTGAAAGGCCTCTCCCTGCACTAAACATAAATAGTGTTAGCTGTCAGTACATCCCCCCTAAATATAAGAAATTTCATCTGCAGTGATTTTAATTTTAAGATTTTATTCTTCCCCATACTTAAAAAATTCCCACAGATTTTCCCATTACAGTCGGTCCTCGGGTTACATTGGAAATCCGTTCCTATGGCGCGACGTAACACAATTTTTGCCGTAAGTCGGAACCTACCTACATAAGCACCTATGTCACTCACATGGAGCACATACACAGCAGTAATGAAGTGTAACAGTAAAAAAAATTTAAAAGGAAGATAACAATTCCTGACCTTTACTTGTGGTAAATAAATAAAAAAACATAAAGCACATATGTACATACGTCAAAATGACGGAACTTTTTTTTTTTTTTATAAATAAATGGGAGATGGCGATGTAACCATGAAACGACGTACATCGAGTCTGATGTAACCTGAAGACTGTCTGTATATACATGTTTGTCAGTAGAATTAAGACTAGAACGAGCCTTCTACCCATAAGAATACATATATCTTATTTCTAGATCCTTGGGGGGTGAATATATTTACTGATGCTGTATGTTCAAACTTCATGTGGAAATACATACATTTTGTACCACTGAAGTCTTTTAGATCTCACAACACTAAGGCCACTACAAAAAAAATCTATCTATATATATAAAATGCTAAGTGACCATCCGACTGTCCAAACGGCCAGTAGGTATGATGTGCACTGACCACCAAGGGCCAGATGCTCAACACAGGAGTTGCTGAGCTGTGGTAACTTGGCAGCGGCAGTTCTCGGGTGACACACCCCAGAACCAGAGAGGAGGGAGCCCAATTCCTCATGGGGTCACCTTCAGCATTGGGTTTGTTGTTCCTGGGACACTGCTGACCCCAAATCTGGTTTACTGCACACTTGCATTTGTGTTCCACACCCTGTATGACAACAACTTTGCAGAGTGTTCTCTCGCACTCCAGGACCCCTTGGGGGGATGTAGGAGAGCCAGTTTCAGCCCAATCTCTGCAGGCCAGGCCGAGGGACCTGCTGGAGGGACCCTGCTCACTCCACAGATGCCCTTCAAGCCGCGGCGCTGCCCCAGGTGCAGCTGGCCGGCTGGGAGGGACTGCAGAAGGTTGGCTCCATGTCATGTCCAGTCATCTCTCCCAGTCCTGCCCCCCGGCCACCACCCAGGACCGCCTGCATTAGTCCCCGCACAGGAGCCAGTGCCTCGAGCTGGAAGACCCGAGTGTGAGTTTTCTTTCTCACCACCACCCCCACTCCCTTCAAGCTGAAGTGCCGCCCCAGGAATTCTAATTAATTTCCTTTCAATGTGCACGAATCTGTGCACTGGGCCACTAGTGTTTTCATGTCTCTTGGCCTTCTGTTTGTCCTCCTTCAGAAGGTGTCTATTTAGGTTCTTTGCCCATTTTTTGATTGGATTGTTTATCTTCCTTTTATTAAGTTGTATGAGTTCCCTATAAATTTTGGAGATTAAACCCTTATCAGAGTTAACATTGCTAATATGTTCTGCTATGCAGTGGGCTTTCTTGTTGTTTTGTTGATGGTTTCTTTTGCTGTGCAGAAGCTTTTTATTTTGATGTTAATCCCATTTATTTTCTCCTTAGTTGCCATTGCCCTAGGAGCTGTATCAGTAAAGATATTGCTACAACAAATGTCAGCTATTTTGCTGCCAATGGCTTCTTCTAAGATTTTTATGGTTTCCCGCCTTACATTATGGGATCATGTTAGTCTTGTAAGATAAATTGGTAATTTTATATCTTTTTTATGCTCACTAGTGATACAAATAACAGGAATTCTATATTCCATAAAGGTTTGCTAGAATTCACCTGTAAAGTCTTTTGGTTTGGGGGCTTTGGTAAAGAGGCAGATTCTTTTTGTAGATATCTCAGTGTACCTGCAAAGTCCACACCTTAAACTACCCACATCAAAACCCTTACTGAAAGGATGAATTTAGCTTCCACTTTAGTAGCTCTGTGATCTACTTTTCCTCTTCTTCCTGTGGATAGTTTATTAGATCTAGAGTCAATGCCTGGCCCACAATGTACCAAATTGGAACATGAAGGTTTGAAAAAGGGATACTGAGACTCTTGTTGGTTGGTATTGGATCTTAACACTGAGCAGTCATAAAATGCTAAGTCTCTTAGCATAGAAAGATGATTATAGAAAGAAAAAAATGAGCACATGTGCAGAAAGGAACAAACAAGACCAGTTCTAAAAAGGAACCAGTGTCCTGGTTCCTAAGATTCCAGAATCTTTCTACTTGACTATATTTCCTGAGCACAGGTTCCATGAGATACTCCAGTATTCTTCCAATACTGTTTCTTTCTTTGTTTTGGCTTAATTTAATATGAGTAGATTTCTGTTTAGAAACAATTACTGATGTAGGCCATTTTTTGTCATACTTTTCAATTCCATTGGTGTTTATTAACTTTCTTAGGTTTTCTTTTCAGTCAGTTCATTAGTTGAATTTGATAATAATTTTTATTTTCCTAACATGTCTACCATTTAATGTAGTCTGACATTTCTAACATTACTAATATGTTTTATTTTTCTTTCTTTTTTTGTTTCTTGGTTAGACTTGCCAGATGCTTTTCCATTTTATTGATCTTTTGAAAGCAAAGCTCTTACAGAAGGAATAAAGAATATTGTTAATGAGTTATGTCCATAAAAAGCATCAGGCTCAGTTGTTTTATAGTTTGGTTCTACCAAACTTTTAAGAACATGTAACTTTAGTGCTATAAAAAGCATTGTTCTAGAGCATAGTAAAAGAAAAAGAAACTACAGTCCTATATGATTTAGGAATAAAATGTACAAATTTTTCAAATAGAATACACAATCATACTTTAAAAGTATATTCTACATGTACATTGAAAATGCAAGATTAATTCTATATTGAAAATATGTATACTAATGTAAAATATTAATAGGCCAAGGAAAATTTGTAAGATTATCTTCATAGATGCTGAAAAGACTTTTGATAAAGTTCAACATCTATTCTTCTTTTTGTTAATCCTCACCCGAGGATATTTTTTCCATTGCTTTTCAGAGAGTGTGTGGAAGGGAGAGAGAGGGAGAGGGAGAGAGGAGAGAGAAATAGACATGTGAGATTGGTTGCCTCTTGCAACCGGGGGTGGGAAAGGGGTGGAGAGCGAATCTGCAACCCTTTGGTGCACAGGCCCATTCTCTGTCCAATGAGCCACACCAGCCAGGGCTCTTCCCTAAACTTTTCTTATACCTTCCTTCCCCAGTTAGTATGCACTCTAACATCCTGCTATATAGAGTCTCCTCCTTTTCTCCTAAAAAGGCCTCAGTAAAACCACAATAAATTTCCAGTTCATAGATCAACACTCAACCACTGAGCCATGTTGGCTGGGCAGTATTCTGTTACTCTTGCCAAGATTTCTCTTGGACTTCTGTTCTCTGTTTAGTGTGTACATTCCTATTTAAAGTTTGTTGTTGGGGTGTATGTGTATGTGTGTTTACCAGGTGCTAGTGGAATAGGATATTATTCATTCTGTGTGTCATCTATTAATATTATAGTATCATCTTGAGTATGGACTTAGATTCTCTGTTAATTTTTTTGTCATGAGCATGATTTTTTTTAAAAGAGTTATGTTTTCATCTGTAGCTTTAAAAAAACTATAGCTTCAACATTTCAGACACTTTTCTTAATGATTGTGTGCCAGCGTTCTCACTCTTAAAATTTGGGCTTATGAGAAAACAGACACACAGAGACAGAGATTCTTTTATAAACTAACCTCCAATCTTAGTTTTATTTCTCATTGGACTCATTCACAATAGGGTAGAAAGGACTTTATCTCTTTCAAACCCTGTGCTATACTGCTTTTTTTGCCAACCCATCAGGTGCCAATTATTTATGCCTACTCTATAACAGGTATACTGTAATACTTTCTACTTAGCATTTACCAGTTATGATTTACACTGTTTAAACAAAATACCTGTGTGATAGGAACTTTATAATTCTTTCTACTTCACATTTTTTGTCTTTGTATAATTTTCAGTGTTGTCTAGTCAGTTCAGATTTTTTAGTCTTGGTAAAAAGCATTACTAAGTATTGTACAATAATTTTTACAACATATTATGGTGCTTTTACAACTGTTTCCCCCCTACTATATTGTAAGCACTTGGAGGGCACCTAATCCAGTGATTATAAATATGGATTTGAATTGGATCAGGAAACTCATAGAGAGATCATTGGTTTGCTCATTTTTTTAAAGGAGTTGGAACTAGAATCCAAGTGTTCTGATTATAAAATATTCTTCCTCTCAAAATAGGAGTACCTTGGTATCCATGTGGAAAAAAAAACCCACACAAATCTGGATACCTATCTTGCACAATAATACAAAAATTAATTGTAGATACAAATGTGAAAGATCAGTCAATAATGCTCTTGTAGAATAAAATGAAAGAAAGAATCTCTATGAGTTTAGAAGAGGAAAAGACTTCATGAACAGGACACATGTTATTGCAGATATGTGCCCGTGTGCACACACAGCATTAACTATAAGGGAAGAATTTATCAATTATTAATTTAATTTCATTAAAATTAAGAATTCTGTTTATTAAAAATGGTAATAATTAATAAATAAATAATACAAGAATAAACTGTGGTTTGTATAGTCACAACTGTAAACCTTCTTTTGCCCCACACTGTATGTAGCTCTCTAATACATTTGCCTCTTATAAACAGATTTTATTTCATTCCATGTAAGTACCATAAAGTCCCCAAATAGATGTCCTTCTTGATTTTATCTGTCCTTTTGAGGTCACAATGCAGTGCTGTCTAAAAATAGACAAAGATTAGTAGGAAGCCTAGATTGCAAATACATCTATGTGATTTTTTAAATGAGGGTGGCATAAGTTACATATACTTACATTAGTGTAATTCAGTTCCAGAAGATTACCTGATATTTCTGTTGAAGATCATCTTACACTGTTATCAAAAAGTGAAATGCTGTGACAGTAAAAGACCCGTATCAAACATTATCTTCGTGAAATCTTACGGCCCGCCTTGACAGATTTGATTCTTCTGTGTTTCCTTGGTGCCATGCACTTTTAATAATACAGTTTAATAAGTAATATAATAGTTCTTATACCTTATTTTAATTAAATTTGAGAGGCATTAGGATGGGAATTCTATGTTTAATTTTATATCTCAATAAAATGCCCAAGTGTTAAAGAATGAATGAATGAATAAAAGTGCTTCAGATACATTTTTCTTCATTTTTTTAGTCACTAGTAATTAACTATAAAAAAAAAATCATAAAAGTGCTATGGACCATACCACCAGTGTGTCTCCCTCTCCCAATCTAGAGACCACCACTTTTTTTTATCTATCACTTCCCTGAGTGCTTCCCTGCTACAACTTTTTCTCTTTTCTCCCATCCATCTGTTCTTCTATTTGTCTTACAGCTATTAACACCACTTATGCAATGAATCCCAAGTTTATAGTTAACTATCAATATGTCTATCCTGAATTTCAGAGTTACATACATCATTTGATAATTAACAAGTCCACTTGCCTATCAAATAGACACCTCAAAGTAAATACATATAAGACTGAACTCCTGAGCATTTCTGCTCTTGGAAATGGCTGATTAGGTTGTCTTAGACTAATATAACTGCTAAAAATATCTAGAGAAGCTGAAAAAGTATTTGTGAAAAATCTCTTTGAAGTCATCAGGGAGGTCCAAGCACAGTAAGAATTGGTGGGGCTAATATCTAAAAGAAAAAGAAAACCAAGAGAGTTGGACCTGGCATTTGATGCTGCTCTTTACTTAATGCAGAAGTCAGTTCTGAAAATTAAAATGGTGACTTAGAAGCTAAGCATAATTTTCAGCAGTCTCATGGTGCTAGAAGGAAAAAGTAGGAGTTCAGAACCTGAAAATTCTCTCAACTTTGGGTTGGAACCCTTGAAGGGCAATGTTCTAGGAGTAGGGTTTGAATAAAATAGCCTGTACAATCACTAAAGTTCTACATTAAATTAGTTCAATCATTGTTTGATTAATGGCATCAGCTGTATTTTAGAAACTTTCAACAAGCAAAAGTTAATAATTTTCTAAAGGAGGATATAGTTTTTTTTATGTGCATAGTATTCTGCACACCGTCAAAATTAACAAGGCATACTAAAGGCCAGGAAATTACTGAAACAAAAGAAAAAAACTATCAGAAGCAGACCATAAGAAATCCAGATATTAGAATTATCAATCATGGACTTGAAAACAATTGTGATTAATATTTTCAAGAAATTGGATAAGAGAGAATTTTGGCAGAAAGCTATGAAAATAATCAAATTAGAATATTAGAAATGAACAATTCAATAGCTGAAATTGATAAGTCAATGAATAAGTTTAACAAAAAGATTAGATGTCGCTGAGGAAGGAATTAGTGAACTGGAAGATAGTTCAGAAGAAAACAACCGGAGAGACATTAGGATAGAAAATACAGAAAAGGGTGTGAGAAACATATGGAACATGGCAAAGAAGTCTAGAATATTTGTATTGAAATTCCAGAAGGAGAGGAGAGAAAAATCATCCAGGAGTGGCAGATCAAATAGGATATTCTAAAAAGATTCTGTCAGGCAAAGAAATTATTCTATATAAAATACATAGATACAGGAGTTATAAAGACCAGTAGAAATGTATCTGAATGAATACTAACTGTTCAAATAAATAATAATGTCTTTTATTATGTGTGTGTATATACCTATATGCTAAATGGAGTCAATATATTCTAAGGTCTTTGCATTGTTAAAGAATCAATAAAAATACTCATTTATAGTGAACTTTAAGAAGTTAGGGATGTATGTTTTGATTTCTAGGTAACCTCTAAAAACAGTTAAAGAAGTTATAACTAACAATCTTAAGAATTGAGGAAAATGGTAAAATTAAAAAAAAATTTAAAAGAAGGCAAGAAAGGAGACTTAGAACAAGTAGCACAAATATTAAGATGGTAAATTTAAACCTATGTATGTCACTAATGCTATTAATTATAAGTGGATCACATTCTCCAGTTAACAAAGATTGTTTGAATTTAAAAATATAATCAGTTATCAGATTGAGCTATATGAAATTTCCGTTTTGTAGATCGATAACACTAAACTATTAGCAATTTCATATGGTTCAACCCAAAATATGCTGCTTATAAAAAATACATTTTAAATATGGGGTTTTAGATGGGCTGCAGTTAATAGTAAGGAAAAAGTTATATCATGCAAACACTAATAGAAAGAAAACTGGTGTGGCTTTTCTAATATTAAAGTGGAGTTTAAGCAAGAAATCATTATTAGAGATAAAGAGGGATGTTTCACAGTAATTAAAATGAACCATCTTCCTGGAAGATATAACAATTCTAATTTTGTATTTGTAAAACATAGCCTCAAAATACAGAAAACCCAAATTAATAGAACTTAAAAGGAGAAATAGACAAATTCATAATCACAGAGGGAAATACTAATACATTTTTAAATATATGTGTATATATATATATATTTTATTGACTTCAGAGAGGGAGAGTGAGAGAGAGATAGAAACATCAGTAATGAGAGAGAAACATTGATCGGCTGCCTCCTGCATGCCCACCCTGAGGATCAAGCCTGCAACCCGGGCATGTGCCCCTGGCTGGAATTGAACTCAGGACCCTTCAGTCCGCAGACTGACGCTCTCTCCACTGAGCCAAACCAGCTTGGGCTAATACATTTCTTTCAGTAACTAATATAATAAGCAGATCAAAAATGAATAGTTACGAAAGATTGTAACAGCCCGGCTGGTGTGGCTCAGTGGTTGACCGTTGACCCATGCACCAAAAGGTCACCAGTTCGATTCCTGGTCAGGGCACATGCCCAGGTTGCAGGCTCAATGTTTCCCTCTCATTGATGTTTCTCTCCCTCTCCCTTCCTCTCTCTCTAAAAATCAATAAAAACATATTTTTTAACAGATTGGAACAATACGATTAATAACCTTGCCTTAATTGACATATATAGAGCATTTAATCCAACATCTATAGGATACACATTGTTTTCAAGTGCACATTGAAAGTTTAACAAAACTAATTGTTTCTTGGGTCATAAAGCAAGTCACATATTTCAAAACATTGAAATAACAGAGAATATGTTCTCTGACCACAATAAAATAAACTAGAAATGAATAACAAAAAGATAATTAGAAAATCCCCTGATGAAAATTAAGTAATCCTATATAATAAAGAGGTAATAAATAAAGAGGTAATATGCAAATTGACCATCACTCCAACACACAAGGTGGCCGCCCCCATGTGGAAACAAGATGGCCAGCAGGGGAGGGCAGTTGTGGGCAATCAGGCCAGCAGGGGAGGGCAGTTGGGAGGGACCAGGCCTGCAGGGGAGGGCAATTGGGGCCAGCCAGGCCTGCAGGGGAGGGTAGTTGGACGGGGACCAGGCCTGCAGGGGAGGGCAGTTGGGAGTAACCAGGCTTGTAGGGGGGACCCAGGCCTGCAGGGGAGGGAAGATGGGGGTGACCAGGCCTGCAGGGGAGGGCAGTTGGGGAGGACCAGGCCAGCAGGGGAGGGCAGTTAGGGGCAATCAGGCCGGCAGGGGAGGGCAGTTAGGGGTGACCAGGCCAGCAGGGGAGGGCAGTTAGGGACAATCGGGCCGGCAGGGGAGCAGTTAGGCGTCGATTAGGCTGGCAGGGAAGTGGTTAGGGGGTGATCAGGCTGGCAGGCAGAAGCCGGTTAGGGGCAAGTAGGCAGGCAGGCAGGCGAGCGGTTGGGAGCCAGCAGTCCTGGATTGTGAGAGGGATGTCCAAATGGCATTCGGACATCCCTCGAGGAGTCCCAGATAGGAGAGGGTGCAGGCTGGCCTGAGGGACACACACACACTCATGCACGAATTTTGTGCACTGGGCCTCTAGTCTATATAATAAAAGCCTAAGTGACTGTTACAGTGGAACAACCAGAACAACTGGTCACTAGGATGCGCACTGACTGCCAGGAGGCAGATGCTCAATATCCTGGACTGTGAGAGGGCGCAGGCCGGGCTGACAGACTCTCCCCCCTCCAGTGCATGAATTTTGTGCACTGGGCCTCTAGTATTCTTATAAATAACTTAATGGGCCAACGAACAAACATATATGGGAAGACCTTCCAAAACTGTTTGCTTCAGTATGGAAGTTCTGATTCATCTACTTTTGTTTGATTTGTTTTTATTTTGAAATAATTTTAAAATTACAAAAGAGTTGCAAAAATAATAGTTACATATACCCTTCACCCAGCATCTCTTAATGTTAACACCTTATATAACCATAGTAAAGTTATCAAAATTAAGAAATTAGCATTAGCAACACTGTTAACTACAGACTTTATTTGGATCTCACCAGTTTTTCCACTATTTTCTGTTTAAGAGTCCAATTCAGGACTCCATATTACATTTAGTTGTTATATCTCCTTAGTTTCCTCTGGCCCATGAGAGTTTCTCAGTCTTCCCTGGTTTTTCATGCTCTTGAGACTTTTAAAAGTACTGGTCAGGCATTTTGTAGTATGTCCCTCAATTTGGACTTATATGATTTTTCCCCTCATTATTAGATTGAGGTTATGCATTTTTTTTAAATCCTAGAGGTGATATGGTCTTCTATCAGGGGGACATGGTATCACTATGTCTTATTACTGGTGATATTAACCTTGATCATGTGGTTAAGATAGTATCTGCCTGCCATAGCTGGTTTGTCTCAGTGGATAGAGCATCAGCCTGGGGATTGAAGAGTCCCAGGTTCGATTCCAGTCAAGGGCACATGCCTGAGTGGTGGGCTCAATCCCCAGTGGGGGGTGTGCAGGAGGCAGCTGATCGATGATTTCTCTCATCATTGATATTTCTATCTCTCCCTCTCTTCCTTCCTCTCTGAAATTAATAAAGACATATTTTTTTAAAAAAGATAGTATCTGCCAGCCAGATTTCTCCACTGTAAAATTATTATTATTTTTTTTGTAATTAATAAATATTTTGGGATACTTTGATGCCATGTAAATATCCTTTTTTCTCTTTATTAATGTTAGTATTGATTAGTGGATCTTGTCGGACACAATTATTATGGGCTATTATAATCATGATGTTTTTATTTCTCATATATATACTTTTTAATATATTTTTATTTCATTTTTTAATATATTTTTATTGATTTCAGAGAGGAAGGGAGAGAGAAAGAGATAGAAACATCAATGATGATCGTAGTAGGGGACTTTAATACACCACTGACATCACTGGATAAATCCTCTAGACAAAAAATCAGCAAAGAAACCGCAATTCAAAATGACTCACTAGATCAGATGGACCTAATTGACATCTTCAGAGCATTTCACCCCAAAGCCACGGAATGTACGTTCTTCTCAAGTGCACATGGGACATTTTCAAAAATAGACCACATATTGGGTCATAAGCAAAGTCTCCCCAAAATCAAGAAGATTGAAATCATATCAAGCATTTTCTCAGACCACAATGGCATAATATTAGAAATTACCTACAATAAAAACATTCCAAAAAATTCAAACACTTGGAAGCTGAATAGCATGCTGTTAAACAATGATTGGGTTACCACTGAGATCAAAGAAGAAATTAAAATCATCCTGGAGACTAATAACAATAAAAACACAACAATGCAAATGCTATGGGACACAATGAAAGCAGTCCTGAGAGGAAAGTTTATAGCTCTACAGGCCTACCTCAAAAAATAAGAAAAAATGGTAATAAATCATCTAACACAACAACTCAAAGAATTAGAAAGAGAGCAACAAGAAAAGCCCACAGTAAGCAGAAGGAAGGAAATAATAAAGATCAGAGCAGAAATGAATAACATAGAGACCAAAAAAACAATACAAAAGATCAATGAAACCAAGAGCTGGTTCTTTGAAAGGATAAACAAGATTGATGAACCTCTCGCCAGGCTCACTAAGAAGCAAAGAGAGAGTACGCGAATAAGCAAAATCAGAAATGAGAGAGGCCAAATAACAACAGACCCCCACAGTAATACAAAGGATTATTAAAAATACCATGAACAACTCTATTCTAACAAACTAGACAACCTGGAGGAAATGGACACATTCCTAGAAAAATACAACCTTCCAAAACTCACTCAGGAAGATTCTAAAAATTTCAGTAGGCTGATAACTATGGAAGAAATTGAAACAGTCATCAAAAAGCTTCCAGCAAACAAAAGCCCGGGGCCAGATGGCTTCACAGGGGAGTTATACCAAACATTCAAGGAAGAACTAAAACCTATCCTCCTCAGACTATTGCAGAAAATTCAAGAGGAAGGAACACTTCCAAGCTCCTTCTATGAAGCCAGCATCACTCTAATACCAAAACCAGATAAAGATAACACAATGAAAGAGAATTACTAGCCAATATCCCTCATGAACGTAGATGCCAAAATCCTCAACAAAATTCTAGCAAATAGGATGCAGCAGTACATCAGGAAGATCATACACCATGACCAAGTAGGATTTATCCTGGGGATGCAAGGATGGTACAATATTCGCAAATCAATAAAGGTGATACATCACTTAAACAAATTGAGAGATAAAAACCACATAGTCATATCAATTGATGCAGAAAAAGCATTTGACAAAATCCAACACCCTTTCTTGATAAAAACTCTCAGCAAAGTGCGAATAGATGGATCATACCTCAACATAATAAAAGCCATATATGACAAACCCACAGCCAGCATCATACTCAATGGGCAAAAACTAAAACCATTTCCCCTAAGAACAAGAACAAGACAAGGAAAAAAAAAAAAAGAACAAGACAAGGATGCCCACTCTCACCACTCCTGTTTGACATAGTGCTGGAAGTACTAGCCATTGCAATCAGACAAGAAGAAGAAATAAAAAGCATCCAAATTGGAAAAGAAGAAGTAAAGCTGTCCTTATTTGCAGATGACATGATACTGTACATAGAAAACCTTAAAGACTCCATCACAAAATTATTAGACTTAATAAATGAATTCTGCAATGTAGCAGGATACAAAATAAACACCAAGAAATCTATGGCATTTCTATACACCAATAATGAACTTACAGAAAGAGAGACTGAAAAAGCAATCCCATTTACCATAGCACCAAAAAAATTAAGATACCTAGGAATAAACTTAACTAAGGAAGTAAAAGACCTATACACGGAAAACTACAGGACACTGAAAAAAGAGATAGAGGAAGACATAAACAGGTGGAAGAACATACTGTGTTCATGGATTAGTTGAATCAACATCATCAAAATGTCCATACTACCCAAAGCAATCTATAAATTCAATGCACTTCCCATTAAAATACCAATGGCATATTTCACAGATCTAGAACGGACTTTCCAAAAATTCATCTGGAATAAAAAAAGACCCTGAATAGCTGCAGCAATCCTGAGAAAGAAGAACAAAGTAGGTGGGATCTCAATACCAGATATCCAGCTGTATTACAAAGCCACTGTTCTCAAAACTGCCTGGTACTGGCACAAGAACAGACATATAGATCAATGGAATAGAATAGAGAACCCAGAAATCAACCCAAACCACTATGCCCAATTAATATTTGACAAAGGAGGTATGAACATAAAATGGAGTGAAGACAGTCTTTTCAATAAATGGTGTTGGGAAAATTGGACAGATACATGCAAAAAAATGAAACTAGACCACCAACTTACACCATACACAAAAATAAACTCAAAATGGATAAAGGACTTAAACATAAGACGGGAAACCATAAAAATACTACAGGAATCCACAGGCAGTGAAATCTCAGACATATGCCAAAGCAGTTTCTTCACTGATACTGCTCCTAGGGCAATGGAAAATAAAGAGAAAATAAACAAATGGGACTACATCAAAATAAAAAGCTTTTGCACAGCAAAGGAAACCATCAACAAAACAACAAGAAAGCCCACTGCATGGGAGAACATATTTGTCAATGATATCAACGATAAGGGTTTAATCTCCAACATTTACAGGGAACTCATACAACTTAATAAAAGGAAGTTAAACAATCCAATCAAAAAATTGGCAACCGACCTAAATTGATACTTTTTGAAAGAAGACAGAAGGAAGGCCAAGAGACATATGAAAACCTGCTCAACGTCACTAATCATCTGAGAGATGCAAATCAAAACAACAATGAGGTACCATCTCATACCTGTCAGAATGGCTATCATTAACAAATCAACAAATGACAAATGCTGGCGAGGATGCGGAGAAAAAGGAACCCTTGTGCACTGCTAGTGGGAATGCAGATTGGTGCAACTACTGTGGAGAACAGTATGGAGTTTCCTCAGAAAACTAAAAATGGAACTCCCATTTGACCCAGTGATCCCACTTCTAGAAATATATCCCAAGAAACTAGAAACACCAATCAGAAAGGATATATGCACCCTTATGTTCATAGCAACACAATTCTCCATAGCTAAGATTTGGAAACAGCCTAAGTGCCCATCAGCAAATGAGTGGATTAAAAAAATGTGGTACATCTACACAATGGAATACTACGCTGTGGTAAAAAAGAAGGAGTTCTTACCATTTGCAACAACATGGATGGAGCTGGAGAGCATTATGCTAAGTGAAATAAGCCAGGCAGAGAAAGATAAATATCACATGATCTCACTCATTTATGGAATATAATGAACAACATAAACGGATGAACAAAAACAGATCCAAAGGCAGAGAAACATCCATCAAAACCTCAAATCTCAGGGAAGGTAGGGGAGGGTGGGGGTGAGGGGGAGAGATCAACCAAAGGACTTACATGCATGCATATAAGCCTAATCAATGGACACAGACAACAGGGGGGTAAGGCCATGAATTTGGAGGCGGTTAGGGAGTAATGGGGGAATAAGGACACATATGTAATACCACAATCAATAAAAAAATAAAATAAAGAAACATCAATGATGAGAGAGAATCATCAATCAGCTGCTTCCTGCACGCCCCCTACTGGGGAATGAGCCTGCATCCCGGGCATGTGTCCTTGACCAGAATCAAACCTGGGACCCTTCAGTCCTCAGGCTGATGCTCTATCCAGTGAGCCGAACCAACTAGGGTCATTCCTTTTATATTAATGGGAATTCTGTAATGAAGAGTTGTTCTTTTCCCACCATTTATTTAATTATTCAATAATCTATATATGATGCACACTGACCACCAGGGGGCAGACGCTCAATGCAGGAGCTGCCCCCTGGTGGTCAGTGCGCTCAGCTGCAGCTGCAGTGGCGGCAGTGGCAGGCGCAGCAGGGCCAGGATGAGTGGCAGTGGAGCTGCGCCCAGCCCCAGCTGCCTGCCACTTTGGCACTGCTATACATCCCTTGAGGGGTCCCAGATTGTGAGAAGGTGCAGGCCAGACTGAGGGACCTCACCCATGCAGGAATCCATGCACTGGGCCTCTAGTATAAAAATAGTAGGGGCCCAGTACACAAATTCTTGCACCTTAAAAGGAACTGTAGGCTGTGAGGCTGAGGTGGGCACAAGGGCAGGTCGTGGCCCATCCTTTGCACCCCCATTCGCCCCCTCGCGCCACAGGCCCTGGTCCCCTGTCTGTTGGCAGCCCCGCTCACGCCAGCACCACTCCCACAAGCTGACAGCGCCGGCCCCGCTCACACCCATTGATGGTGTAGAGCAATTGGGGCCATTGCCAGCAGCGGGCACGAGAGGCTGCTGCTGCCCCAATCACCCCTCAGGAGCAGGGGGTGGTAGAGAAGCCCTCAGGGGCAATCGGGGCCAGCAGCCGCTGCTCCCACCCACTGACAGCGCTGAGTGATCGGGACCAGCGCTGGGCGCCGGCAGCGAGTGGGAACTGCAGCTCCGGCACCAGCTGCAGGTGCTAGCGGGGCCGTCGCTGGCTGTAGTTGCAAGAGGCGGCTGCTGGCCTCAATTGCCCTTCAGGAGCAGGGGGAGGTGGAGAAGCTCTGACGGGCAATTGGGGCTAGCACCGGGTGCCGGCAGTAGGTGCGAGCGGCCGCTCCAGTTCCGGCAGTGGGTGCAAGTGGGACCGGTGCTGGCAGCAGGTGCGAGTGCTGGGCAGAACTATGGCATGCAGTAGCAAAGAATTTTCAGAGGCTCACCCCGATGACAGCGACTGGTGCCCCGCCTTGGTCTGGCACCCCGGCTCACCTGCTCCACCATCTTGCCGCAGCCGACACCCGCCATGTTCCATGCTCGCCCCCTGGTGGTCAGCACACGTCATAGCAACTGGTTGTTTGGGTGTTCTGCCATTTGGTCTATTTGCATATTAGCCTTTTATTATATAGAATGGGCTCATGAGTATTTGTTTTATTCTTTGGGTTATAATCTGTTACTATTACTGTTTATTTTTTTGTTTAAATTTTTCCAGCTTTGGCATCCATCTGTATTTTGACACACATCCATCTTATTTCTCTGGAGCTCTTCCATACTTTGTGGCATTTTTGAGATGCTGTAGTTCATCATGTACTTTCCTTGCTCAGCCCTGAATCAGCCACTGCTCTGTAGAACCCTTATTGGAGAAGGATGTTTAGAAACCAAGATCTGGATGCTTGTTTCATCTCTCATAGACTTTTTCCCCTGGCACTCCTGTTGTTTGTTTTATATTGTATTGTTTTATTTCATAGGCCTACCACTGAAAACCTCTGAAAAACATGAATTAAATCGAGAGTAAAATTAGCATTATTAGGAAAAGAGAGTTTTCTGGTAGGAATATCAGAAAACCATTATGTGTAACTCTGTCATTTGCTTTTGTACATGTGTTGAACAGATTTTATTTAGTTCTATTTTAATACTCTGAAGTCTAGAAGTAGATTTGAAATATTATTTTTGGCCTATCATTATAGTATCACATGCAGTGGCTTCTAAAAATACACACGGAATAGAAGTCCTAGATTCAAGTATCTTTATGTGATTTGGGGATTAAGGAGGTATAAATTACATAGCCTTATCTAGTGTAAGTCGACCTCAGAAGTTAAAGATACTTCAAGTAAATTCTAATTTAAACTGCTGTCACTAAGTGCTGTCATAGATACTTAAAAATCCATATTAGTCATATCTTTGTAAAACTTTAGAGATCTTCCTCAGCATAAATTGCCTTGCTTTTATATGTCCTTTAACAATAGGGATTTAAGTAATACAATTACTATGTAGATGCCCAAATGTTGGTTATATAAATGAAAGGCTATAACTCAGAATATGTGATTCTGTATTTTATTAAATTACAAATAATTAACTCTCAAATATTTCTGAGGAGATGAAAAGTTAATGTGATTCTAAATGAATCTCTTTACCAAATGAGAAATAGTGATATAATACTTGGGTTCATTTTGTTTCACTTATTATATTTCTCTCTCTAAGCATAGACAAGTTCTATTATATATCATCCACAAAGACATTTCTTATTTTCAACTGTGAAATCAAGTGTATATGGAATGTGTTTGAGGCCCATGACTGGTTCATAATTTGCTTATTAGTAATTAAATCAAATTGACCCTTTTTTGTTACTGAAAACTCCATCAGACTTAGGATTTTTAAGTTTCAGTTTGATTGTTCATTCATACCTCCTTTCCTCCCTTTTTTGACTCTCTTGCCATCCTACCCTCCATTCCATCTTTGTCTGTTCTTGCTTCTCTGTCTCATCAGTCTTTGTTTTTGTTTCATATACTCTTGCTTCTCTTTTTGAGTAGAGGTTGGAACATGATATGAGTTAACTTTGAAAATAATCACTTGGACTGGGTAGAAAATGGGTATCAGGCAAAGGTCAGAAATAGGAAGACCACTTAGGAGTCTAGTATACTTATCTTGAAGAGATGATGGTGGCATGGATAAGAGTGGTAATGGTGAAAATGATAAGAACACTTGGAATCTGAATAGAAATTTAAGAGGTAATACAGCGTAGGAAGTGGGATTACTAAATCTTGAGTCCAAAGTAGAAGTGTAGGCTAAAAATATAAAATTGTGAGTCATCAGAACATAGGTGGTATTCCTAAAACTAAATAAAGGGAAAGAACTGATGGAAGGAATGACCTTCACTTTGAATGAACAGGAGGAATGCTAGACAGAAGGCTACAAAGAAGGCTGGAGAGAGAGACGGGGGAAGGATCGAATAAAGTTTGGATAGAAGCAAAGAATAGATGTATGTATTTCTAGAAGGAAAGATGGATGGAATGACTGATGGAAGGAAGGGAGGAAGGGAGGACAGAAAATGGGATAAAGAGCAATGACCTGGGAAAGAGAAGCATAATCAGTTATGGCCAATTAATTGTGTAAGTAAGTGCTTGGCTGAGTCAATGTAAGGCCCCTTTATGCTTCTCTGGTTTTCCCCTTGTTGTGAAGGAGTCCTTTTGTTCAAATTATGGAGCCACAAGGTCAAAGCAGCTAGAATGATAAAGTCACCACTTGGAGAATAACTACTTAGAACTGCAGTGAACTCAGCATAAGCAACATAAAAACTTTTGTTTTGTCAAGCCACTTATTTGGGGCTTGTTTGTTAACCAACATAAGTATATCCTATTCTGACCAATCAGGTGACACTTTGGCCCAAGTAACTTTAATTATGGAATCATTATTAACTAAGATTGGGAGACATGGGAAGAGAAGGTTTGAGGGGACTTTTAAAAGGAGATGTTGAATAGGCAGTAGGGCATCAAAAAAAAAATATATCCTTCTATGACCACTCTATAAAGTTACCCTCTCCTCCTTTTACCCTATTTTAGTTTTCTCTATAGAAATGATCATAACTGAAATACTATGTAGTGGTTCAAGAGCTTAATATCTGGAGCCAGATTGAATGAGTTTAAAATCTTGGCTTTGCTACTTTTCTTTTAGTGAGTCCTTGGGAAAATTACTTAACCTTTCTGTGCCTCAATTTCCTCATTTGTAAATGAGGGAAATACCTATATCAAAGGGTCGTTGTGTTTATGCATGTAAAGTGCTTAGAGCTGTGTATAATACACACTTTTAAACATTTGCAGCTATTGCTATAGTGGTTGTCATAGTCGCCGTGGTTGTCATCGTCGTCATCATCATCAAATATGCAAACTTCATGACTCCAGGTACTTAATTTTGTTCTCACCTTTACCCTAGGGACCACAACAATATCAGTAGGGTCTCAATAAATTTTTGATGGATAGATGGATTAATAGATAGCATTATATGACTGTCACTTTTTGCAGCAAAGTAAGTATGGGAAAGATTTTGACCTTTGGCCATACTTAAGACAGATCTTTGTGACATGTGCTAGATCATAGATTTTTTTTTTTTAAGAAGAAGAGAAATTTTCAACATTACTGACATTTTTTTTACAGATGAAAATTAAAATTTTATTAAATTATGTTTTTAGCTTTATTGAGATACTAGAGGCCTGATGCACAAAGATTTGTGCAAGAATGGGCCTTCCTTCCCCTGGCTGCCAGCACCGCCTTCGCTCCAGCCGGAGCCCTCTTTCTGCCTTCGCTCCAGCCCTGGAGCTGCCTTTCCGCCTTCTCACGCTTCCCAGAGGCCTGGAGTGGCTGGGGCGGTGCAGAACGCCTGCATCGTCACCATGGTGATGACACAAGTGTCCCGCCCCTGGCTGCTTGGCACCTGTGTGTGCAAATTAACCCACCATCTTTGTTGGGTTAATTTGCATGCTCACTCCTGATTGGCTGGTGGGTGTCGTGAAGGTAGGGTCAATTTGCATCTTTCTCTTTTATTAGTGTAGATAATTGACATATAACTATTCTTTCTGAAGGAGAAATTTTTCAAATAGGATTATTAGACTGCAGAAAAGTATTTTATATAGATCTGGGACAGCATGTTTTTGACCACATGTTGGACAGATTTTATTTAGTTGTATGTAAATCCTTTAAAGCCTGGAAATACATCTTATACTTGATTTTGGCCTAACCTGGTAGAGCCACAATGCAGTGGTTTCTAAAATTAGACAAGTAATAATAAGAGGTCTAGATTATAAATAGCTTTGTGTGATTTAGATAAGAGAGGCATAAGTTACATAAATTGTGTTAGTGTAAACTGATTCCAGAAATTAAGTGATTTTAACCCTTTTAAATACCATTATTAATTTTAATAACTTTTCTGTATTTTTTAATATATTGATAATATCAGTACTCATGTTATCTGTAAATAATCATCTTCTTGTTTTTTTCCTTACCCATTGTTATACCTTTTATTTCTTGTTCTTCTATTACTACATTTTTTAGGCATTCTAGTACCGGTTGAATAGAATTGGTGGATAGCAGGCATCCTTTCTTTGTCCCAGTCCTAAAAGAAATGCTTTCAACATTTTACCATTACATGTGATGTTTTCTATAAGTATTTTTGTGGGTGCTCTTTTTCACATTAAGAAAGTTACTAAATAAATTGTATTTTAGTGGCTGCTTGTTCTGCATCTGTTAAATTGGTCATGATTTTTTTCTCTTTATTCTATGAATGAAGTGAATTGCATTAAACTAACCAACTTTCTGAGGTTAAGCCCAACTTGATCATGATGTATATTATTTTTTTAGATATTGCTGGGTTTGGTTTGCTAAAATGATACTATTGATATTAGCTTGCAATTTTCCTTTTGTGCTGTCCTTACCAAATTTTGGTGTCAAATCTAACCTTATAAAATGAGTGGAGTAGTGTTCCTTTTTTGTCTATCCTCTGCATAAGGTTAGGATACTCTATAAAGTTAGATTTGTTTATTCCTTAAATGTTTGATAGAATTCATCTGTAAGGCTGAGTGCCTTTTATGTTTTCTTTGTAATATTTTTAACCACTGATTCAGTTTTTTTAATGACTATAGGAAGGACCATTTATGTCCTCTTTGCTCTTGAGTCAGCTTTGGTAAGTTTTAAATTTCTTCTTGAGTTAGTTTTGGTAAGGAACTTACACATTTCATTTAAATTTTCAAATTTATTTGCATAAAATTTTTCATACTATCTTATTTTCTGTTTAATTCCTGCAGTATCTGAAATTATATTCCCTGTTTGTTCTTAATATCCCTTGTTTTTTTCTTCTCCCATTTTCCCCTTAATTCATCTTGTCAGAGGTTTATATTATTGTCTCTTCAAATAATAAATTCTGGCTTTGTTTCTATTATGTATTTGTGTTTTATTTTCACTAATTCCTACTCTATCATTTCCTTCTATTTATTTTTCTAAAAATTTTGCTGTTTTCCTAACTCAATTTCACATCTTTTCTAATATAACCATTTAAACCTATACATATTCTTCTAATACCACCTTTTTTTTGTTTTGCATTCTGCTCATTTTAGATACATTTTCTTCATTATCATTCAATTCCAGATATTTTCTAAAACCCATTATTATGTTTTATCCCATAAATTGTTTAGAAAAGTGTTTTTTAAATTCAAAATATACTAATGATACCATTTCCTTTACATTTGTTCAATACAGTGTTTGTTATGACCTAATAGAGAGTAAATTTTCATAAATATCCCATGTATACTTGAATAAATATTCTCCATATATTATATTATAATACCCATTTAGTATAATATTCTCGGGCTACTTTATATATTTTATTTTTGGTTTTGAGTAATTTCAATATGATGTGTCTATATGTGGATCCTCTCTCTTTGTCCTCTTCTTCTCTATATCTCTTCTCATTTCTATCTGTTCTTCATATCTATCTTAATTCCCCTCCTCCCCCCCCCCCCTTCATCCCATCCCCTGTCCCCTACCCTGTGTTCTTCTCTTTCTTAATCATGAGCTTTTTTTTTTTCCCCATGAGCTTCTTGAATTGGCATCTTTTAGCAGTTCCAAAAAATTCTCAGTCATTTTCTGGCCTCTCATTCTGCAACTCGGATTTAAGTTGTTTCCTTGTGTATTGTGTGATTGATTGATGGGTTGGTTGGTTGGTTGATTTTGGGTGGAACTTTTTTGTGGAAATTGAGGCATAAGTTGAAGTCGGGAATCCAGAGAATACTTAACTGTCATTTTAGATCACAACCAACCTGGGATCACTTAAAATGCAATGATATGCTTGAGGTACTTGAGACCACTTAAATTCCATGAACTTGCATTGAGATTATGCACTTGGAGGCATAATTTTAAAATAAATAAAGGAATAATAATTATAGATTTATACAAAATGTGCAAAGAGTTCCTGTGTCCTCTGTACCTAGTTTCCCCTAATATTAACATCTTACATTACCACTGTACTTTGTCAAAACTAAGAAACAACAGCACTAACTAAATTCCAGACTTCATTCAGATTTCCACTAATGTTCTTTTTCTGTTCTAGAATCCCGTCCATGATACCATGTTGCATTTGGTCACATGTCTCCTGAGTCTCCTCTGTCTTTGACAGTTTCTCAGGCTTTCCTTGGTTTTTATGACCGTTATGATTTTGAATACTGGTCATGTATTCTGTAGACTGGCCCTCAAGTTAGGTTTGTCTGATGTTTTACTCATTAGATTTGGGTTATGGGTTTTGTGGAAAATACCACAGAGGTAAAATGTTTTCATCACATTATATAAGAATGTACATGATATCAACATAATTGACCTACATAGGTGGCATTTACTCTGATCATGTGGTTAAGGGAGTGTTTGCCAGGTTTCTCCATTATAAAGTTACTATTTTTTCCCTTTCCTTTGAGGAATGGGAGATTTATCTTGTTTCAACTCAAACTGAGTAGTAACAGGCAAGTTTCCTTGCTGTCCTACGCTGTGACTTAAGACTTATATCTAAATTACACTTGAATTGTGGGTAGTGCTTTTTGAAACCCAGGTTTTATATTGAGGGTCTATTATTAGCTTCCTCACCTTGGATGGGCTTTGGGCTTTATTTCCTGTCCTCCTCAACCTGGATTCAAGGTTTCCAGGGCTCTATAAAAATCCTCAAGGTTAGAGCTGACTTTAGTACCCTGGTTAGCCTCTTATGACTCCTTACTTTTGGGGTAGTCGAGTAAATATGTTTAAAAGTTTCCTTTTGTTGTTGTTTGTTATTAGTTCTTTCTATTAGGGTATTTTAATCCAATGTAGTATCAGCAACGGAAGTTAGTAGGTATTTTTTGACATTGATTTTTGACTATATTTTGAAATGTTAACACTTGGGTTGGAGAAAATTTATATCTTAGTATGAAACTGGTCGTCATTCGCTCAGTCCTCTCTCCCCCCACTCATGTGTATTGTGTTCTTATGAATTCCTTGACTTAAGGACACTGTTTTCTCTGCTTTGATTGCCCTTTTCTCCTTTACCCTCTTGATCAACACTTCCTGATTCAAAATTGTGCTTAAATGTTTTTTTTCCCTCATGCTTACCCCTGTTCCCTTTCTTCTGCCTCCACACACAGAGTTAGATTTTTGTCTGTGCTGCCATAATACACCCTTCATTAAGAAATTCACCATTATATTCCCTTTATATTATTAATATTGCTTATTGTTATATAGCATATATATCAATATTGGTTTAGATATTATGGTAGATATTATTACTGTTCACCATTATTCAGTGTCATTTCCTGCAGGAAGTTTATGCCTTCTGCCTTAAAGTCTGGTTTGGCCATTTGACTTGCTTTAACCAATTAAATGTGAGCAAAAATGCTTCAGCTGATCTGCAATAGATATATATCATGAGTGAGAAATAAACTTAGTTATTTTAAGACACTGAGCTTTGGGGATTGTTACCTCAGTGTAATCTAACATATTCTATCTTAATTGACATACATGCTTGTCCTCCATCTGGAAGGTAAAACCCGTATCTAATCACTTTTATGTCCTTAAAGCTATCAGACTAATTTTTCTAAGACATTTTAATTATTATATATCCTGTAGTGTAGTAGTGTAGCATCGTATAGTGCAAAGAGCATGGGTTTGGAGTCAAACACATCCAAATTAAAATTTTTACTTTATTGCTTGGCTGAGTTACTTTGAAAAATGCCCTTGATTAGTTTAAGATTCATCATTTAAAAAATGAGATGTCTTATAAAAGTTGTTGTATACATAAGATACCCAGTACAATAGACATTCAGAGAATTTTCTTTTTCTTACACTACATTGACTGTTGAAGCAAGTCTCTAAAGTCCCTTTCATATGCCTTTACTTAGTTATTTGGTTTAGTTGTTAGATAAATATTTTTTATCTTCCATATGTCAAGCATTGTCCATGCACTGAAAAGTGGTAAATAAGGCCTAGTCCCAGTCTTTAAGGAAGTTATAGTCCAAGTGGCCAGTAATTTTCCCTCCCTATCTCCAGATATTAAAATCATGTTGATACTGCAAGGCCTCACCACATCCTTGAAATTTTTGCCTAAATTTTTCTCCATTTCAAAAAAAATATTCAGAAGTGCATTCTCCCTCCTGATTTTTCAAAGCACATTAATGGTATCCATATGTATCTCTTACAATATACAGTATATTGCATTCTGCTATAATAGGTTTTGTTATATTCATATACAGCATGTATATTTCCAAGTTTCTTTTCTAGATGTTAAGGTCCTTGAGTATTGGAATCTCATATTATTTATCTTGTATTCCTCAAATAAATGAAATGATGTGAGTAATGAACAGTATCACTTCTTAGAAGGTCTTTTAAGAATTTGTGGATACATTTTTGTTCGTCACAGTGATTGGAGGTAGCTAGTGGTATTAGGGAAAAGAGGCCAAGAATGGAAAACTTCTTGCAATGCTCAGGATAGTTTCTCAAATAAATAGTTGTCCTGAGTCCCACATATCTTTCAAATGTTCTACCAGATATTTCATGTAAGTGAAAAACTTACTCATTTTTTTCTGACCTAGAGCTTAAATCTATTCTTATATGTAAAAACTAGAATTTTTTACACAATTTTAATATACACCATGTTTTCCTGAAATATATTTATCGCCTATGTAAATCAAGCAAAAATACTTTGTTTTGTTCAGAACTTTACTAAGTTTTGCCTAACATTACAGAAAATCACTTCACCAAAGGCAATACCATGCTGTTTGAGTTGCCAATAATGTGCAACTGTATGAGTCTGTTTTTGTAGCTGTTGGATTTAAAAATAATTCCGTATATACTTGTAGGTTTCCAATAATTCATTGTCTTTTTGTGTCATGCCCAGGTATTTACATATAGAAGTACATGTTACTTTTTTTATCCTCACCTGAGGATATGTTTTTATTGATTTTGGAGAGAGGAAAAGAGAAAGAGAGAGAGAGTGAGAGAAGAGGGGAAGGAAAGGGAGGGAAGGAGAAAGACATTCATGTGAGAGAAAAACATCTTTTGGTTGCCTCCTGGCTGAGCATCAAACCTGCAGCCTTTTGGTGTACTCAATGATGCTCCAGCCAATTCAGCCACACGGCCAGGGCATGTGTTACTTTCTTTTAAAATATAAATGACCCTCCTTTAACTGACCTCTCCCATGTATTATATTAGAGCATTATATAATGTTTTAAAATTGTGCATATAGAGATACTATATTATCTATGAATTTTATTTCATAATTTAAAAGAGGGCATTGTAAAATATTTATTAAAGGGACACTGTGACATGGTATCGATCCACTGATTTGTTACCATTAGAGCCTTCCAAAATACAAAATTTGCTTCTAAAATATATATTTAATCTTTATTGAACATTAAACTATTCTCCATAGAAAATGTATATTTCAAATATTCTGACAATTTGAATGATGATTTAGCTAAAAGCACTAAGAATTTGTTGCAAGCCAGAAAAAAGCATATATAAATTTGATGCAATTTATAGAGAAACAAATTGCAATTTATAATTTTAAATTTCTAATAAAATACCATAGATTTTGGTTAATGACTGAAACACTCTATTTTTTCTTCATTATAGTTAATATGTCCAGAATTTTAATTTTTAAAATTTAATTCTGTTATTTCATGCAGAGGATAAGACAGGATATTATGCATGGGGTTTTAATGATTTTAATTTATATTCTTTAAATCAGTTCTCTAGAGTCAGCAATGAATTGTTTTAGCTTAGATATTCAAAGTGTAGTTTTTATTGTTGAGCATATATTTTATAAACTAAAGTTGCAGAACCAGATGGTTTTATTCTGGTATGATACATGTTAATTCATAATGCCTTATTTTCAGCACCCGAGGGGTTGTGTCATATTCTACCATTGTCTTTTATAAACTATTTTATAGACAGAACTAGAAATTCTAGTTATATAAAGCTGTTCTAGCACAGGCTGGAAAGTAGGTCATTGTGACGGGGAGTATACCAAACCGCCCACTGGTTGCTATGGCAGTGACCTACTTTAAGAAACGTCTGTTGATTCATGCTGAAATCATCTTTGGAAATGGTATAAGGAAACTCACTGCATGTGTTTTTTCTAATAGTAGTAAGCTAGTGATCTCTGGAGGTTAAAAACAATCCTTAAAATGTTTAAAGGGAAGAAATATATTTTCTCACCTAGCAACTCTGCAGTTTATTTTGAACTAGTACAGTTAGTGTTATAATTAAATAACTTGAGAACTGTGCTTCTATGTAGGCAATACAATTATGCAAAGGGATATAGTGAGTTTTACTGCCCTTAGGCCTATTTAAAAACTAATCTGTTGCATGTAGTTAATAGCATTATTAATTTAACCTTCAAAGGATTATAATTTCAAGGGAACAGTAAGTATGCCAAATTGGAGGTCTGAAAATATATTCCTGTTAAAAGTGTGCCCTTTGTATTTTCAAATACAGTATTTAAAATCACTGCATTCAATATTGGATGCCTGTTCTAAGGCACATGTATTTGTAATATATAAAGGTTGAAATTGGTGTGTTCTCTGGAACACACTGAATCTGAACTCTGAGAGAGCTCACTTGCTTCCCAGCTGAGGATAAAGGATGAAAGGTTAGACTTTATGTAGCACCCTTTCAAGTAACATTATTTGTTCAGCACTAAAAAGATATCTGTCAATAAGTTGATACTTTGAACCTGAGATATTGGAGGTTTTATTTTATGGTATTATCAAGGAAGAATTATATGCTTAGAGATTAGTTGATTCAGGGTCTTAATTGCACTCTGTCTTGCCATATATATTCATATTCACATTTGCCTTGTCACTGGAAAAATTTTCATGGAACCTTTTTCCAAAGTCACATTCAGGGGAAGTGATAAATTCAAGATGATTCTGTATATAGGCGTATATAGACTAATTCATTGTCTGCTCTTGGCATGCCCAGGTATTTGCATATAGAAATACACGCTACTTTTTTCCAAAATATAAATTATGGCCCTGGCCAGTGTGACCCAGTTGGTTGGAGCATCGTCCGTCCCAGGCACCAAAAGGTGGTATGATTCATTCCCGGTCTGGGCACATACCCAGGTTTCAGGTTCAATCTCCAGTTGGGGCGTGTACTAGAAGCAGCTGATGTATGTTTCTCACATCAGTGTTTCTCTCTCTCCCTCCCTCCCTTCCTTCCTTTGTCTAAAATCAATATATACACACACATATATAAATTATTACCGAGGGAGAATAATTATAACTTCTGTTTAATGATATCTGCCGAGTACTGATGATTCTACTAGGTAGTTTTATGCTATTTATAATCCTTTCAACACTGTACAAGACAACTCTGTAGGTCATTTTATCCTATTTCTAATCTTTTCAACAAATTGTATAAGGCACATGATGAGATTTGTTTGCAAAATGTAGAAACCAAAACACAGGTTAGGAAACTGTGTGGTTAGAAATGAAACACAGATACTTTATTTGAAATTCATCAGGAGGAGAAGGTGGTGTGTGTGTTTGTGTGTGTGTGTGTGTGTGTGTGTGTGTGTGTGTGTGTGTGTGTGTTAGCTATAAGGTGCCATCTGAAAGTTTCTTTAGGATGAGGTACATTACGTTCTTTGACAGTTTAGAGGATAAAGAAGTTACAGCTGGAAGACTGAAGATCAGTAGGATATGAACTTGAAGAGATGGGAATTGGGAAAGGTATTCCAGGCCAAGGGAAAACATGGAGCAAATCCGGGAGATTGGATGTCTAGGGAAAAGAGATGTAGTTTATTTTGGTAGAAGGGAAAGGAGAGTGGTAGGAAATCAACTGGGAACCCTAAGTTAGTGGCCAAAGAAAATAATTTGTTCTTTATTCTGTAGGAGATCTTTGTTCAGGAAAGTGTGCCTCAGGAATATTTGCTATTGTGTATAATGGGTTAGAGTAGAAAGAGATTGTTAGGCAGATCTATTTTAGGCATTGCGGTAAATAATACAGCAAGAAATAACAAGGTCTAGAATTATTGTAGCAAAATTAGAAGTGGTAGGAAGGAGTGGACAAAAAATAATAGATAACACATATAATCATGGTTACTATGGGTAAGGCACTTACCCATAATACATTTCTGTTCCTTTGTTCTAAGAGCTTCGCATATATTAATTTATTTAATTCTCACACAATGCTGTGTATGATATGAATCCTATTACTATCCCAGTTTTACAGATGAGGAAATAGAACTTTTCAGGATTGATTAAAGGATAGTAATTTGTTGCTAGACCTATTAAATTATGGGAAATCTGGGCAATGGGAATACAGTAAAACCATGAAAATTCTATTGCTTTAAGATGTTCACTATGGATTAAACCAGGTTTACAGTAGATACAGTATTTCTCAGTTTTACTCTACTTTAAAGGATGCTAATTATCAATTTTGTACCTTTTTATGAATTTTTTAATAATTTTTTATTGTTGAAAGTATTACATATGTCCCCTTCTTTCCCCCATTGACCCCTTCCAGTCTCCCCCTACCCCATCTTCCACCCCAGGCCTTCAGCACCCTATTGTCTGTGGCCATGGGTTATGCATACATGCATACAAGGTCTTTGGTTGATTACCTCACACACACTGACCCTCCCAGCCTTCCCTATTAGATTCCGCACTCTTCTCCATGCTTTCATGTCTCTGGATCCACTCTGTTCATCAGTTTATTTTGTTACTTTTTATGAAGTTTTTAAAAAGTGTTTTCTTCTTCAACCCCACCCCAAACTCCCATTCCCCAAGGATAGTTATTGTTAATAGCTTGGTATAAGTATACTTCCAGTTATTTTCTTTTGCACATATAACATAAATAGATACATGTAATGTAAATTTTATTTTATCAAAGCGAAATATGCATATAGTTTTTAAAGTCATAGTGCAAAGAGCCTTGTAAGAAAAGGCAGCATCACTGTTTTTCTTTTCTTCACAAGTCTTTTCTATTTAAAATATTTGAATACAAAGTAAGCATTATATTTTTTAAAGTACTGTACGTATATTTGAATACACTGTACTTCTGCAATTTTTATGTGAAATTACAGTGAATTATAATATCCATGGAAAAAAACACCATCAATAACATCTGTTTAGGGGGGTAAACTATAGCATAGGGACTATAATCAATAATATTGTAATCACTATGTATGATGCCATGTGGGTACTTATATTATCAGGGGGGATCACCTCATAGATTTATGAATGTTGTGCTTACTTCGGCAGCACATGTAATAAATTATATAATTGTCTAACCACTGTGCCATATGCCTGAAACTAATATAAAATAATACTGGATGTCAACTGTAATTGAAAATAGAATTTTAGGGAGCCAAGATGGCGGCGTAGGTAAACACCTAAACTGCTGCCTCGCACAACAATTTCAAAACTACAACTAAAAGACAAAACGTCTATCACCCAGAACCATGGGAAAGCTGGCTGAGTGGAAGTTCTACAACTAGAAGGAAAGAGCAAACAGCATTGAGGGGTGCACAAGCACTGAAAAGCTGAGGTACGGAGACGCGTGAATCGGGCTGGTGAAGGGTGACTGGGAGCGCTGCTTTTTTCAACCCAAAGGGAGATAAGCTCCCGATTACTCCGAACTCCAGTTTCTGGGGAGACGCGGGGGACCCAAACTCCTACGGGGAGAAGCTGGACTGTCTGCTGTGGGGTCGGAAAGTGAGGGAGGCTTGCTTGCAGGGCTGCGCGCAGGAACAATTGTTTATTGTGCTGGGGCGCGGGACACAGGAACACAGTCGGAGACCCAGAGCCGCAGAGCCGGCTTACTGGCAGCCATCGCTGTTTGCCACGCCCTAGCCTAGTGACGCCCTGAGACCCCGCCCTGCACAATCTACGAACCCACCCAAGCTCCAAGCAGTGGCTTTAGCATATGAATGGCCTGCCCTATCGCAGCTTAACCTAGCAAACTTGCAGCCCGGGTCAGACAGCTCCAAAACCTCCAAACCCCAAGCAAAGAGGAGAAAACTGTAGTTCTCGCTGTAGCTCCTGCTGGGTGGCCTCAGACAGTAGCTGACCTGCACCCCATTGGAGATCCAGAAGCCAGTGTACCTAGTGGTCAGTGTGAGACACCAGATTTCAACTCCTCACATCTATAAGTGATACATTCAAGAGGCAGACTCAGCACCAAAGCCCCACTGAAACAAGTCCTGCACCATAGCGTGTCTCCAGCGCAGCCCTGATAATATAAGTACCCACATGGCATCATACATAGTGATTACAATATTATTGATTATAGTCCCTATGCTATAGTTTACCCCCCTAAACAGATGTTATTGATGGTGTTTTTTTCCATGGATATTATAATTCACTGTAATTTCACATAAAAATTGCAGAAGTACAGTGTATTCAAATATACGTACAGTACTTTAAAAAATATAATGCTTACTTTGTATTCAAAAAAGTCTTCCATTATAGACACAGTGGGTCCTCACTGCCAATTGGCCTGGAGGTCAATTCCTCCCAGTGTACCAACAGCAATCAAGGCTTAACTACACCAAGACTTTGCACTCAGCCCACAAAGGGGTGTACCAAAGGCGTCCACCTCAGGTGATTGGGGAGGCTGAGCTACTGGCCCCTATAGGTCACCTACCACACAAAGCCACTCCATCAACACAAGGAAGCAGCCAAATGCGGAGACAAAGAAACATGTCACAAATGAGAGAAATAGAGGAAAGCAAACTAATGGACGACATAGAGTTCAGAACCACATTTATAAGGTTACTCAAGAATCTTCTAAAAACCGCCGAGAAACTTGATGAGACCTCCGAGGAGCTTAGTGAGACCTTCAAGGACCTTAATAGAATGCCAAAAAAATGGAAAAGGACCAGTCAGAAATTAAGCATACACTGTCTGAAATAAAGAATATACAGAAACTCAACTGTAGATCAACGTACCCCAAGAATCAAACCAAAGATCTGAAATATGAGGAAACAAAAAACACCCAACCAGAAAAACAAAAAGAAAAAAGAATCCAAAAATATGAAGATAGTGTAAGGAGCCTCTGGGACAACTTTAAGCGTACCAACATCCGAATTTTTGGGGTGCCAGAAGAAGAGAAAGAGCAAAATATTGAAAACCTATTAGAAGAAATAATGACAGAAAACTTTCCCTACCTGGTGAAAAAAATAGACTTACAAGTTCAGGAAGCACATAGAACCCCATACAAGAGGAATCCAAAGAGGACCACACCAAGACACATCATAATTAAAATGCCAAGGGCAAAAGACAAAGAGAGAATCTTTAAAGCAGCAAGAGAAAAACGGTTAGTTACCTACAAGGGAGCACCCATACGACTGTCAGCTGATTTCTCAACAGAAACTATGCAGGCCAGAAGGGAGTGGCAAGAAATATTCAAAGTGATGAACAGCAAGAACCTACAACCAAGATTACTCTACCCAGCAAAGCTATCATTCAGAGTTGAGGGTCAGATAAAGAGCTTCACAGACAAGAAAAAGCTAAAGGAGTTCATCACCACCAAACCAGGATTACATGAAATGCTGAAGGGTGTTCTTTAAGAAGAGGAAGAAGAAGAAAAAGGTAAAGATAAAAATTATGAACAACAAAATGACATCAAATACATACCTACCAACAAGTGAATCTAAAAATCAAGTGAATAAAAAATCTGAAGAACAGAATGGACTGGTGAATATAATAGAATCAGGGACATAGAAAGGGAGTGGACTGACAATTCTCAGGGGGGAGGGGTTGTGAGGGGTGAGGGAAGAGACTGGACAAAAAGCTTACACCTATGGATGAAGACAGTGGCGGGGGGTAAGGGCATGGGGTGGGGTGGGGAATCAGGTGGAGGGGAGCTAGGGGCAGAAAAAGAGGAACACCTGTAATAATCTGAACAATAAAGATTTATTTAAAAAAATAATTATTGATAAAAAAAAAAAAAGAAAAAAAAAGAAAATAGAATTTTAAAAAATAACATCTATGGAAGAAAAACACTATATTGAAATACATTTCTATTCCTTTGTTCTATTAAGTGCCAAAACAAAATTAATTTTTTGGTTGCAAAATTTTTTCTGTTGCAACACATTGATTGCTTCAGTCCATATCATTTTGTACAATGTTTGTTTGTTTCATAGGGTGTTTATTGAAAACATTAAGAATGACTATTCAGCTTGTGAACAAGAAAGGGAAAAATAAAGGGCCAATTATTAATTAATTGAGACATTCGATTTATTAATTAATCAGGTCCTTTTTCTTTCCTTTTCTCATCTGACAATCTATCATTGACCTACTTGTACCACATAGAAATATTTTCACCAAAAATTTGAATAAGGAGAACTCTTACTATATACTACCAGGTCTGGTAGAGAAGATACTGAATGAAACTAATGGTACAAAAAAGATTTGACAATTATCTCTGCCTTGAATTATCCTCTTTTACTCTTCTACTGTTTAAATTTAAGGACATTTTACTCTTCTACTGTTTAAATTTAAGAAAACTTTAAATTGCTAGTTCATTCAACTTTTTAATTTTTGATCTGACTACTGGTATCTAAAAACTCTTTAGCCAAGCAAATGCATCAACTAGATGATTCCCATTAAACATTTATCACCAAACATTGTAAGTTATAATAATCTTTTCCCCAAAAGAATTTGCACATTGGTAGTGGTGGGGTGAGGTAGAGTGAGGATGGAGTGTTAGTGGGGTAACTCTGAACCAAGATAGAAAAGGGATGTGGTGTAATATAATGTGAGAATACAAAGGTCTGTTTGCTGTTTGTTTTAGAATGACGGTGAGACTACTGAAGGTGAAATGATGAGATGTCTTTTAACATCCACCTGAGTGTAGCACTGTGACTCCCCAAGCCCACAGAGATCATCTTTCTAGCTGAAGGGAACAGAATATAGTTGAAATGTTACAGAAAATTAACATGAAGCAAACAATGAGGTTGAGCCTTCCAGAGGTGGAGGTGTGACATCTCTTTCAGATTTGTTCTTAGTGGCCACTCCATTTCTTCACAATAAAAGATGCACACTAGGTACTGCCCCAGAATTTCCCCAGATATCTATCGTGGATAAACCTTGTTGGTGCTTATTTCATTGAAAAAAAATCTGTAGCCCTACCTGCGTCATGAAATCTTTTAAAAAATTAATTTGACATAGTTTACACTCAGAGTTAATGCCATGTAATTTAATGTCTATTATCAACTTCTTTTTCTTTAATTAGATTAGAAACTTGAAAATGAGTATTGTTATCTCTCTCCTAGATCATTACAGTATCCCCCAGTAACATGCTCAAATTTTTAAATTATTCATTTGCTCATAGGATGTTTCTATATTTTTTCCAGTAGAAAATGCTTTGGATTTTTCAGATTCGTTTGTCTATGTGAACTTGAATTCAGTTCATCATGTTTAAACAATGAGATCAATTCATTTAATTATTTTATTTAATATAATTTTTATATTTACAAATTAAACTTTTGTCAAGTCACTATTATTTAATGAAAATTAGTGATTTAATTTAGGAACTTCGTTAGGAATACTAAGAAACTTTTGCTGTAGTTAGAAAACATTAGACATATAGATGCTGGAAATAGTAATTTATATACTAGAGGCCCAGTGCACAAAATTTTTGCACTTGGTGGTGGGGGGGTGTCCCTTAGCCTGGCCTGAGCCCTCTCGCAGTCTGGGAGCCCTCAGAGGATGTCCGACTGCTGGCTTGGGCCGGCTCCCTGTGCCAGTCGGACATCCTTAGCACTGCCACGGAAGCGGGAGAGGCTCCCACTACCACCCCTGTACTCACCAGTCGTCATTCTGGCTTCTAGCCGAGCGGCACTCCCCCTGTGGGAGCGCACTGGCCACCAGGGGGCAGCTCCTGCTTTGAGCATCTGCCCCCTAGTGGTCAGTGGGCATCATATTGACCAGTCATTCTGCCATTCAGTCAATTTGCATATTAGCCTTTTATTTTATAGGATTAGAGGTGATAAGAGATAAGATGATGGAGTTGGCATTTCAACTTTTAGAATAACATGATTTTGCAATATTTTATATCTTCTAAGTATATATTTTATTAACTTTAATAATAATATCCTCTCCCTAGATTTTTGCTTCAGTGTCTTGAAGACCTTGATTCTAATCTGAGAAAATTAAACTCTCGTCTGTTTGTGATTCGTGGACAACCAGCAGATGTGTTTCCTAGGCTTTTCAAGGTAATTATGCATAAAATAGTAATCTCTTGTCAGAGAAGACACATATTTGGTAAATAAGGTGTTTTGGGTAATTTAAAGGGTGGGAAATACAAGTTTTTAAATAAAAATTTTGTGGGTTTTTTCCTTTATTTAGTAAAAAAAGTTACACATTATAAAATCAGACAGTAAAAGAAGTGGCTTATAATGAAAAAATTTTTCTTCTGCCTTAAACTGCTAGTTCCTTTCCCAGAAGTAAAAACTACCAGTTTCTTGTATATTCATTAGAAATATTTTTTGAATAAATAAAAATGTATATCTGTGTATTTTTGTGTATATGTTATTATCTCCCTTTTTAAAAACACAGCATTCTGTGCAGTGCTTTACTTATATAACCATTATTTTGGAGATTGTTCCATATTACTTCCCCAGTCTTTTAAATGGCTTCATAGTATTTCATTGTGTAAATATGCTATAATTTCTTTTTTGTTGTTGTTAAATATATTTTATTGCTTTTTTACAGAGAGGAAGGGAGAGGGAGAGAGAGTTAGAAACATCGATGAGAGAGAAACATCAATCAGCTGCCTCCTGCACACTCCCCACCAGTGATGTGCCCGCAACCAAGGTACATGCCCTTGACCGGAATCGAACCCGGGACCCTTGAGTCCGCAGGCCAACGCTCTATCCACTGAGCCAAACCGGTTAGGGCTGCTATAATTTCTTTAGCCTTCTACTGAACATTGAATTATTTTTCCACAGGCCTTTTGCTAATACAAATAATGCTGTCAGTGAACATTCTTGTCCAAATATACATATCTTTGATCACATGTGCCACTACATTTGTGGAATAATTCTTAGAAGAAGACTTTCTGGGTCAAAGGCCTGTAACGATTGACATTGCTACCAATAATACAAAATTGTGGTGTGTTTTTTTAACTTGGTAGAATCATAAAAATCTCCTCATCTTATTTCTTTCTTCTTATTTCCAAATGAAAAAATTAGTCCTAGAGAGATTGAATGAGTTGACCAAAGTCATACAACTAGCTCATGGAAGTGCTCAGACCAAAAGCTGAGTTTCCTAGCTTTTTTTATTCATCCCTTCCTATTTACTACCATTAGAATTCCAAAAATATATTTTCTTTTTGTCTTGCAGCTGTTTAATTCATCAAGTTTTTATAATAGCAGTTTTTCTATTTTTAATTCAAAAGAGAACATTCCTTTCCCTGAATGAGAATGTTCCCAGTGCTGGGATTCAAGTAACACTTCCTAGCTTTTTCCCGCTAGTGTGAAAGAAACCTGTGATGTTTAGGGTTTGGCTAATACAAGAGTTTTGACAAGTGAAAATTTATTACATTAAAATTTGTTCACTACTGTAGCTGCTTAGAATCAGAATTTAACTTAGGTATATGGAAGAGATTTCAGTAGAAAGCATATCAGAAACAACAGTAATAGTTTATCAACAACTCATGAGTAAAAAAGTATGTGTGGGTAATTGCTTCAACCTTATCTCTGAATTCATGTGGTATAAGTAAAATGAATCCTAAGAGGATTGTAGTTGCTTTAAAAATAACAAAACTTTTATTTACTTGTTTTTTTAAAAAAAACTTAAGTCAGCAAGTCTTTTGTGTTCTTTGTTTTGATCATTTTTTTGCACAAAATAGCATATTATTAGATCAAACAGTCTTTTGCAATTAGATGATCTCCTGTCTAGTCAGTTTGCAGAGAGGCATATACACAAAGTGCTTATTATTTTACTAGAGGCCCGGTGCATGAAATTCGTGCACGGAGGGTGTGTGTCCCTCAGCCCAGCCTGCACCCTCTCCAATCTGGGACCTCTAGAGGGATGTCCGACTGCCCATTTAGGCCCGATCCTAAATGGGCAGTCGGACATCCCTCTCACAATCCAGGACTGCTGGCTCCCAACTGCTTGCCTTCCTGCCTTCCTGATTGCCCCTAACCGCTTCTGCCTGCCAACCTGATCACCCCCTAATCACTCCCCTGCCAGCCTGATAGATGCCTAACTGCCCTCCCCTGCAGGCCTGGTCACCCCTAACTGCCCTCCCCTGCAGGCCTTGGTCCCCCCAAACTGCCCTTCCCTGCAGGCCCGGTTGCCCCCAACTTCCCTCCTCTGCCAGCCTGGTCACCCCTAACTGCCCTCCCCTGCAGGCTTGATTGCCCACAACTGCCCTCCTTTGCAGGCCTGGTCCCTCCCAACTGCCCTCCCCCAGCTGGTCATCTGTGGCGGCCATCTTGTGTCCACATGGGGGCAGCCATCTTTGACCACATGGGGGCAGCCATCTTGTGTTTTGGAGTGATGGTCAATTTGCATATTACTATTTTATTATATAGAATAAAGGCCTGGTGCACGGGTGGGGGCCAGCTGGTTTGCCCTGAGGGGTGTCCCGGATCAGGGTGGGGATTCCTTTGGGGTGTGGGGCGGCCTGGGAGAGGGGCCTGTGGTGGTTTGCAGGCTGGCCACACCCCCCGGTGACGCAAGCGGAGGCCCTGGTATCTGGGATTTATTTATCTTCTACAATTGAAACTTTGTAGCCTTGAGCGGAACAGCCATTTTTGTTGGGATTTATTTATCTTCTATAATTGAAACTTTGTAGCCTTGAGTGGAGGCCTGGGCCTGCCAGGGTGTGCGGAAAGCTTGGCTTCCTCCATCGCCAGGGGCAACTCAAGCCTCCTGCTCTCTCCAGCTCCATGGCTGCTGCCATTTTTGTTGGGATTTATTTTCTATAATTGAAACTTTGTGGCCTTGAGTGGAGGCGTAGGCCTGCCAGGGTGTGTGGAAAGATTGGCTTCCTCCATTGCCGGGGAAACCCAAGCCTCCTGCTCACTCCGTGGCCGCAGCCATCTTGGTTGGGTTAATTTGCATGCTTGCTCCTGATTGGCTGGTGGGCGTGGCTTGTGGGTGTAGCAGAGTGATGGTTAATTTGCATATTACTCTTTTATTAGTTAGGATTCTGGTTTTTCCTTGGGCTACATACAATAGTCTCTATAAAATGCCATTTATGAAAACTTTCTTTCATATTTATTTACTTAGTCTAGGACAGTGGTCGGCAAACTGCGGCTCACAAGCCACATGTGGCTCACGAGCCGCGGTTTGCCGCTCTGTTGACTAATGAGTTTGCCGACCACTGGTCTAGGACATAGAGGGAATTAATTTTTATTTTTTTTTGTATTGATGTGTGTTTTTTTTTTTGTTGTTGTTTTTTAAATATATTTTATTGATTTTTACAGACAGGAAGGGAGAGGGATAGAAAGTTAGAAACATCGATGAGAGAGAAACATCGATCAGCTGCCTCCCGCACACCCCCCACTGGGGATGTGCCCGCAACCAAGGTACATGCCCTTGACTGGAATCGAACCTGGGACCCTTCAGTCCGCAGGCCGACGCTCTATCCACTGAGCCAAACCAGCCAGAGCTGATGTGTGTTTTTTAAAGTGTTGTTTAGAGGTTACTACATGCATGTGTTTGGAAAAACAAAAGTCTAAATGGTTATAAAATAAAAAGTAGATCTCCTTCCCATCCCTAATCACACACTCAGTTTCTTTGAAGGAAAAAATACTTGTGTCCATGACGAGCTGACTCATTTACATTATTGCTTCTGTTTTTTGTTTTTTTTTTAAATTTTTTTAAATTTTTATTTATTATTTTTTAGAGAAAGAAGAAAGGGTGAGGGGGCGGAGAGAGAGAGAGAAAAACATTGATTGGTTGTCTCCCTCGCGCTCCCCGACTGAGGATCAAACCCACAAACTAGGTATGTGCTCTAACTGGGAATTGAACCCACAACCTTTTGGTGTAGCAGATGATGCTTCAACCAACTGAGCCACCTGGCCAGGGTGCCTCTGGTTTTATTATTTTAATACAGAAAATAGTGAGATTTTTTAATAGGTAAGTAATACTATTTCCACATTAGAAGTAAAAATAGTTGAGACCTGATAATAGTGCCTTTAGTTTATTGGGTTGGTGACAATAGTTCCAGTATTGCTGTCTTTTTTAACATGCATATTCTCCTCTCTATATCATTTGCTCATTCCATTTCTGTTGCATAGACTTAGGAATGGGGTCAGAGCATTTTTATATACACGTATTTACATACATATATGTCTGATAAATTTTTTTTCTGATGTGTTTTGAGCCCTAGCCAATTAAAGATTGATGTATGTATAATCATTTGATATACAAATTATGAATTTAATTTCTAGCCTCCATTCTTAAAATTTGTGTACATTTTGCCCCTTCATCTTATTTTAGGAATGGAACATTACTAAACTTTCAATTGAGTATGATTCTGAGCCCTTTGGAAAGGAACGAGATGCAGCTATTAAGAAACTGGCTACTGAAGCTGGAGTAGAAGTGATTGTACAAATTTCACATACATTATATGACCTAGACAAGTAAGTATTTTTTCTTTTTTATTATAGTAAAATACACATAACATAATATTTGTCATCTTAACCATTTTTAAGTGTACAGTTAAGTAGTAGTTTGTACATAGACAAATATGTTTTAAGCTATGGGATATAGGTTTGTAAAATGGAAATAACATATACATAATAGAGTTGTGGGAGAATACAGTTGTGGGAGAATTAAATAAATATATATTAAACCCTTAGCATAACTGCTGTAAGTTTTACTTACCTCATGATAGATACCAAACTTAACAGCCATCTTACCTAATAAGAGACAAACATGTAAATTGACCCTCCACTACGTCACCAGCCAATCAGGAGTGATATGCAAATTAACCCAACAAAGATGGAAGTTAATTTGCATACTCAGCCACTGAGTGACGGGCAGGACGCAAGCGTTCTGCCCCACCACCAGTCTCTCAGGGCCTCTGGCAGCGTGGGAAGGAGGGGTCGGAGTAGAAAGAGGCGGCTCCCGGAGCGGAAAGAGGTGGCTCCAGGGCCTGAGCGGAAAGGGGCTAGGCTGGAGTAGAAAGCGGTGCTGGCAGCCAGGGAAAGGAAAGCCCATTTTAGCACGAATCTTCATGCATTGGGCTTCTAGTAGTACATAAGACCAAAATACTGAGAATTTTAGTTTCAAAATATTAAGAGTATTAAAATTCTCCTTGACTATTCTAACTCAACCTACTGTTGGTCTTGTCTTTCTGGGCTCTTAGCAACATTAATTTTATAGTTTATTTGATACATAGGCATAAACTGCCTTGATATCCTATCTAATAAAAGAGTAATATGCAAATTGACCATCACTCCAACACACAAGATGGCTGCCCCCATGTGGTCAAAGATGGCTGCCCCATGTGGACACAAGATAGCCGCCACAAGATGGTCAGCAGGGGAGGGCAGTTGGGAGGGACCAGGCCTGCAAGGGAGGGCAGTTGTGGGTGATCAGGCCAGCAGGGGAGGGCAGTTGGGAGGGAACAGGCCTTCAAGGGAGGGCATTTGGGGTGATCAAGCCTGCAGGGGAGGGAAGTTGGGGGTGACCGGGCCTGCAGGGAAGGGTAGTTGGGGGAGACCCAGGCCTGCAGGGGATGGCAGTTGGGGGTGACCAGGCCTGCAGGGGAGTACAGTTAAACAGGCTGGCAGGGGAGCAGTTAGGCATCAATCAGGCTGGCAGGGGAGTGGTTAGGGGTGATCAGGTTGGCAGGCAGAAGCAGTTAGGGGCAATCAGGAAGGCAGGCAGGCAAGCAGTTGGGAGCCAGCAGTCCTGGATTGTGAGAAGGATGTCCTACCAGGATCGGGCCTAAACGGGCAGTCAGACATCCCTCTAGAGGTCCCAGATTGGAGAGGGTGCAGGCTGGGCTGAAGGACACACCCCCCGTGCACGAATTTCGTGCACCGGGCCTCTAGTATTTTATATGACTGTCATAAGTTACTTAACTTTATGTATGTATCTTGTCTATCTAGATTTTAAATCCAGATGCAAATTGTATAAAATATTATTTTGGATAGCTATAGTCCTCTCAACAATGGCATCCTATATAATAAAGAGGTAATTTGCAAATTGACCCATCACTCCAGCACACAAGATGGCCACCCCCATGTGGACACAAGATGGCCGGCAGGGGAGGACACTTGTGGGTGATCAGGCCAGCAGGGGAGGGCAGTTGAGAGGGACTAGGCCTGAAAGGGAGGGCAATTTGGGGGTGATCAGGACAGCAGGGGAGGGCAGTTGGGGGCAACCAGGCCTGCAGGGGAGGGAAGTTAGAGGCGACCAGGCCTGCAGGGGAGGGAAGTTGGGGGTGACCAGGCCAGCAGGGGAGGGCTGGCAGGGGAGCAGTTAGGCGTCGATCACGCTGGCAGAGGAGTGGATAGAGGGTGATCAGGCTGGCAGGCAGAAGCGGTTAGAAGCGGTTAGGGGCAGGCAGGCAAGCGGTTGGGAGCCAGCAGTCCTGGATTGTGAGAAGGTTCCCAGATTGAAAAGGGTGCAGGCTGGGCTGAGGGACACACCCCCGCCCCAGGCCTCTAGTAGTAGTATATTTCTCAAAGTATATTTCTTGAAATATCAGTCTTTAGTGATACTTTGCCCAACAAAAAGTCTGTGGTCAAGTTTAAATTTAGGAAGTATTATTATATGCTGTGAGTTTTGAAGGTTCATAAGATTTGTTAATTATGCATACTGTTGCCCTCATAAGTGCTGAATTCTCATAATTTATCTACCTTTTACATTGTTTTACCTTTTAATTTACTTATACTTTTTATCAAATTAATATAGCTAATTATAAGTAACATGGCAAACTAATTAATTTTATTCTACTTTTCCAAGTGTATCAAAAAATGGTGACTTGATTCAGCAAGGTTCTTACTTGATATTAAGCCAGAAGTTATATATCCTTTGATAATAAACTTGCCTTCTAGTTTACCAGTTTTTTTAACTCTAGGGAGCTGATAGCAAGGAGTAAAAACAGGATAAGAGCAGTTGCTTCTAAGTGGAAGACCAGGGTTATACATAAAATTGAATTGTTTATTGGATTGAATGTGAATATTAACCATGTATAATCTATCATAAAACTGTAAAATATAGAAAACTAAGGTTTTTATTTTGTTTCTGTTATATAATTAATAGTAGTGTCATTGCAGTATTATTATAATTGACAGATTTCATTGTGACCTTAAGTATAAACTCAAAGGATTACACCAAAAGCAAAACTACTAAAATCAGAGAGGATAATTTTTTAGTTATGACCTGTACATATAATTGATACATAATATATGTGGCATAATGAATAATGTACTGTATTTGGATTAAGAAAACCTTGATTTGCTATTTATTAGCTATGTGACCTTGACTAATTTAACTCTCTTGGTAGGCTTTGATTTCTGATCATAAAATGATGGAGTTGGATTTTACCAGTAATTCTTTATTAAGGCTAAATGCTAAACAAATGGCCATAATAAAAAAGAATAGTTATTCCCAAATAGTGTTGAATTCAAACCACTTTTGTCAAACATGAATCTTTCCTTTTAGTACACTTGATTGAAGCAATTAGTGAGTGGAAGGAAACATAAAGTATGTAAGTAAAATGTGTATATAAAATATGTATGCTGATATTTTTAACAAAAGCATGAACAAATAGAAAATAGCAAGCAATTGTCACTGTAGTAATATAGAATCCTAATTAATGAGACTTTGTTTGCTCCTTGATATAATATTGGCCTGGTTTAGTTTTTATTGATGAATAATAGATTCTTTGAGCTGAGTTATAATGTCTTTACAATTCTTCTTTGAGCTAAGTTATATGTTTTTACATTTTTATGTTATTTCCTTTAATATGTTATTGTTATTTGGCCACTTGTTTTTTCACTCATAGGTGCTTAATACCCTTTATCTTAAAGTTTTTGGTATTTTCATGCTATATATTTTTGACATTTAGCAGATGTCTAGAAAATGAAGGAAATTGTTTTTCAATTCTTTACCATTTTTAACAAGTTTCCTGGTCATTCTATAAGTCAAGTAATTTTATTTATTTTCTGGTTTTAAGCCTTTTCAGAGCTTAAATATATTGTCTTTTTTTAATACTAACTAGATTTTACTATCTTTTGTAATAGGATCATAGAACTTAATGGTGGACAACCACCTCTTACTTATAAAAGATTCCAAACTCTCATCAGCAAAATGGAACCACTAGAAATACCAGTAGAGACAATTACCTTGGAAGTGATAGAAAAGTGCACAACTCCTTTGTCTGATGACCATGATGAGAAATATGGAGTTCCTTCACTGGAAGAACTAGGTGGGTATAAATGGTAAAAATTGAAACTTAAGAGCTAATAAATCACTCAGAAAACCCATTTCTGATTTGACATGTATTTTACATTAAGAGAGATAGGAGAAAAAGTAAAAGAAAATAAAACTAAGATGTGATAAATCTGTGTATTATTTATGTGTTCTAAAATATGTGATCACTCTGGCTGGTCTGACTCAGGTGGTTGAGTGTCGTCACATGCACAGAAAGGTTGACAGTTTGATTCCCAGTCAGGGCACATGCCCGGGTTGCAGACTGGTCCCCTACCAGAGACATGTGTGAGGCAGCTAATTAATGTTTCACCCTCACATCAATGTTTCTCTCTCTCCCTCTCCTTTACTCTCTCTCTAAAAATTAATAAATATATTTTTAAAAATAAAAATAAAGTATGTGAACTGTTATCAACTTAAAATACACATTTTAAAGCGATTATTGTCTATATGTGAGGATCTATCCAGGGTCATCAATTCATTTTTATTCTGTTGTCATAATTTTTCTTCAGTTATTTTTCCTTGCAATTATTGGGGTTAAATAAAAAGTATTTATGTTCCGGAATTATTATTATTATTATTATTATTATTTATTCTATTTTTTTTTTTAGGTTTTGATACAGATGGCTTACCCTCTGCAGTTTGGCCAGGTGGAGAAACTGAAGCACTTACACGTTTGGAAAGGCATTTGGAAAGAAAAGTATAATAATATAGATCACATATTTCCAAACTGGCATTGTAAAAATAATTTCGCTTTTTTTAAAAAACAAAAAACAGACCGGTTAAAAAGGATTGAGAGAAATACTTAAAAGAGCATAAACTGCCCGGCCGGTGTGGCTCAGTGGTTGAGCGTCCACTTATGAACCAGGAGGACACAGTTCAATTCCCAATCAGGGCACATGCCTGGGTTGCAGGCTCAGTCCCCAGTGTGGTGTGTGTAGGAGGCAGCCGCTCAATGATTCTCTCTCATCATTGATGTTTCTATCTCTCTCCCTCTCCTTTCTCTGAAATGAATAAAAATATTTTTTTAAAAAACAGCAGCCATCTCTTTCACCCAGTTTTCCTTAAAAAAAAAAATAGCATAAACCTAATTGTTTGAAAATGAACTAATATCTCTTTATTTAAATACCTTTTCCTCCTCTTCTGATTATTTCCTCTTTAGCTTTTACCAACACTACCTCTTCTATTCTTTTTTGTGTAAGTTGGTATCTGATGACCATAACTTTGAAGCTAGGGTAGAGTTCTTTTATTTCACCTTTACTTCAGTGTCAAAGAGACAGGTGAAAGGTGCTCTCAATGTTGTGTTAGGAATTTAGAGGTAATTTATTTCACAATAGAGGCCCAGTGCACGAAATTCATGCAGGGAGGGGGGTGTCCCTCAGCCCGGCCTGCACCCTCTCCAATCTGGGACCCCTCAGGGGATGTCCGACTGCCGGTTTAGGCCTGATCCCTGCACGGGATCGGGCCTAAACCGGCAGTAAGACATCCCTCTCACAATCCGGGACTGCTGACTCCTAACCGCTCGCCTGCCTGTCTGCCTGATTACACCTAACCGCTTCTGCCGGCCAGCCTGATAGCCCCCAACCCCTCCCCTGCCTGCCTGATTGATGCCTAACCGCTCCCCTGCCAGCTAGATTGACACCTAACTGCTCCCCTGCTGGCCCGATTGTCCCCAACTGCCCTCCCCTGCCAGCACGATCACCTCCAACTGCCCTCCCCTGCAGGCCTGGTTGCCCCCAATTGCCCTCCCCTGCCGGCCATCTTGTGACAATGTGGGGGCAGCCATCTTGTGATGACGTGGGGGCGACTATTTTGTGACGACATGGGGACAACCATCTTGTGGCCATTTTGTGATGACATGGGGGCACTCATCTTGTGGCCATCTTGTGATGACATGGGGGCACTCATTTGTGACAACATGGGGGTGGCCATCTTGTGATGCGAGGGCACAAGGGTCAATTTGCATATTTCCTCTTTATTATATAGGATGAGTATGTGCTACATGGGGATGGTTGAAACAACAAAATGCTCACTTTTTTAAAAAAATAAATCTTTATTCAGATTATTACAGTTCCTCTTTTTCCCCCCATAGCTCCCCTCCACCCAGTTCCCACCCCACCCTCTCCCCTTAACCCCCCCCCCCCACTGTCCTCGTCCATAGGTGTAAGATTTTTGTCCAATCTCTTCCCACACCCTCCACACCCCCTTCCTCCCGAGAATTCTCAGTCCACTCCCTTTCTATGCCCCTGATTCTATTATATTCACCAGTTTATTCTGTTCATCAGATTTTTTATTCACTTGATTTTTAGATTCACTTGTTGATAGATATGTATTTGTTGTCACTTTGTTGTTCATAATTTTTATCTTTACCTTTTTCTTCTTTTCCTTCTTCTTAAATAATACCCATCAGCATTTCATATAATACTGGTTTGGTGGTGATGCACTCCTTTAGCTTTTTCTTATCTGTGAAGCTCTTTATCTGACCTTCAATTCTGAATGATAGCTTTGCTGCGTAGAGTAATCTTGGTTGTAGGTTCTTGCTATTCATCACTTTGAATATTTCTTGCCACTCCCATCTGGCCTGCATAGTTTCTGTTAAGAAATCAGCTGACAATCATATAGGTACTCCCTTGTAGGTAACTAACTGTTTTTCTCTTGCTGCTTTTAATATTCTCTCTTTGTCTTTTGCCCTTGGCATTTTAATTATGATGTGTCTTGGTGTGGTCCTCTTTGGATTCCTCTTGTATGGGGTTCTGTGTGCTTCCTAAACTTTTAAGTCTATTTCTTTCACCAGGTAGGGGAAGTTTTCTGTCACTATTTCTTCAAATAGGTTTTCAATATCTGCTCTCTCTCTTCTCTGGCACCCCTATAATTCGGATGTTGGTATGTTTGAAGTTGTCCCAGAGGCTCCTTACACTATCTTCAACTTTCTGGATTCTTTTTTCTTTTTGCTCTTCTGGTTGGGTGTTTTTTCTTCTTTGTATTTAAAATATTTGACCTGATTCTTGGGATCCTCTAGTCTGCTGTTGGGTCTCTGTATATTATTCTTTATTTTAGTCAGTGTATGCTTAATTTCTGATTGGTCCTTTTTCATATCCTTGAGTGTCTCACTAAATTTCTCGGAAGTTTCTAAAAGATTCTTGAGTAATCTTATGACTGTGGTTTTGAACTCTATATCCAGTAGTTTGCTTTCCTCCATTTCTTTCATTTGTGACATGTTTTTTTGTCTCCGGATTTTGGCTGCTTCCCTGTGTTGATAGAGTGGCCTTGTATGCTAGGTGTCCTATAGGGCCCAGTGGCTCAGCCTCCCTAATCACCTGAGGTGAACACTCTTGGTGCACCCCTTTGTGGGCTATGTGTACAGTCTTGTTGTAGTTAAGCGTTGATTGCTGTTGATATCACTGGGAGGAATTGACCTCCAGGCCAATTGGCTGTGAGGACCAGCTGTGTCTACAATGGAAAAACTGCTGAGCTGGAGACACCCTTATTGGGCATAACTTGCTTCAGTGTGGCTTTAGTGCTCACTGAGTCTGCCCCTTGAGTGTGTCACTTATGGATCTGAGGAGTTGTAATCTGGATGGTCCCACTCTGACCACGGGGTACACTGGCTGTTGGATCTCCAAGGAGGTGCAAAGTCAGCCACCCAGCAGGAACTACAGAGAGAGCTGCAGATTCCTCCTCTTTCTTTGGGGTTTGGAAGTGCCCAGATGAGGCCCAGCTATGAAGCAAGGGTGACTGCTGCTGCCGGGCCTTGGGCCTTCTTTTGAAAGCTTTGGAGCTCTCTGACCCAAGTGCAATTTGTTGGGTTCTAGGCTGCAAAAGGCCGGGCCATTCATACGCAAAAGCCACTGCGCACAGCTTGGGTGGGGTTGTAAATTGGGTGAGGCGGGGTCTCAGGGAATCACCAGGGCAGAGCAAACAGCAATGGCTGCCCGTAAGCCCTGCCCCGAAGAGGCCCTCGGGTCTCTGGTCCCCTGGCATCGTGCAGGAACAATGATCACTGCAAGCACTTCTGAGAGAAAGCCGCGCTTGCATTCCAGCCTGATGCCAGACAGTCCAATTTCTCCCCGTATGAGTCTGGGTCCCCAGAGTCTTGCCTAGAACTGGAGTTCAGAGCAATCGGGGCTTGTATCTCCCTCCCCATAGGAAAAAAAACAGCAGCGCACCCATGCCAGGCCGTTTTGTGCGCACCTCCGCACCTCCTACCAGTGTCATTGCGCTTTTTTCTTTCCTTCTGGTTGTAGAACTTCCACTCAGCCAGCTTTCCCATGGTTCTGGATGATATTTGTTTTGTCTTTTAGTTGTAGTTTTGATGTGGTTGTGAGAGGCAGCAAGTACAGGTGTTTACCTATGCCACCATCTTGGTTCCTCCCCAAAAGTCTCACTTTTATCCTTTCTTGTTTTCTATTAAAACATGTCATTGTGTTGGCCAAAACCGGTTTGGCTCAGTGGATAGAGTGTCAGCCTGTGGACTGAAAGGTCCCAGGTTCGATTCCGGTCAAGGGCACGTAACTTGGTTGCGGGCACATCCCCAGTAGGAGGTGTGCAAGAGGGAGCTAATTGATGTTTCTCTCTCATCGATGTTTCTAACTCTCTATCCCTCTTCCTTCCTCTCTGTAAAAAATCAATAAAATATATTTTAAAAAAACAAAAAACAAAAAAACACATGTCATTGTGGCTGGAATAATAAGACTTTATTCCCTATGAATTATGTAACAGTTTTAAAAAATCTAAATCTTAAACACTCCTTTAAAGTGGAAAAGTTAGGGTAATTCTCTGTGTGTTTTCAGGCATGGGTAGCTAACTTTGAAAGACCTCGAATGAATGCCAATTCCCTGCTTGCTAGCCCTACTGGACTCAGTCCTTACCTCCGATTTGGTTGTTTATCATGTCGACTATTTTACTTCAAACTAACAGATCTCTACAAAAAGGTATTAATTAAAATTGCATTATTTTATTTTATTTTATTTTTTCAAGATACTTCTTTAAAAATTGCTTTTAATATTTTTTTGCTTTTTAATCTTAGGTAAAAAAGAATAGTTCCCCTCCCCTTTCCCTTTATGGGCAATTGTTATGGCGTGAATTTTTCTATACAGCAGCCACAAATAATCCACGCTTTGATAAAATGGAAGGAAATCCCATCTGTGTTCAGATTCCTTGGGATAAGAATCCTGAGGCTTTAGCAAAATGGGCAGAAGGCCGGACAGGTTTTCCATGGATTGATGCCATCATGACACAGCTTCGTCAGGAGGGTTGGATTCACCATTTGGCCAGACATGCAGTTGCTTGCTTTGTTACACGAGGTGACCTATGGATTAGTTGGGAAGAAGGAATGAAGGTAAGTGTTCTAACTAATGTAGCATGTGTTATTTTGAAGGACTGTATACTTTACTAAGATATTTCCTAGAAGTTGTCTATTATGTTTGTTCATTTACTAGAGGCCTGGTGCACGAAATTCGTGCACGGGGGTGGGGGTGTCCCTCAGCCCAGCCTGCACCCTCTCCAATCTGGGACCCCTCGAGGGATGTCGGACATCCCTCTCACAATCCAGGACTGCTGGCTCCCAACTGCTCACCTGCCTGCCTTCCTGATTGCCCCTAACCGCTTCTGCCTGTCAGCCTGATCACCCCCTAACCACTCCCCTGCCAGCCTGATCGATGTCTAACTGCTCCCCTGCCAGCCTGTTTGCCCCCAACTTCCCTCCTCTGCTGGTCTGGTCACCCCTAACTGCCATCCCCTGCAGGCTTGATCACCCACAACTGCCCTCCCTTGCAGGCCTGGTTCCTCCCAACTGCCCTGCCCTGCTGGCCATCTTGTGGTGGTCATCTTGTGTCCACATGGGGGCAGGATCTTTGACCACATGGGGGCAGCCATCTTGTGTGTTGGAGTGATTGTCAATCTGCAGATTACTGGTTTATTAGATAGGATAGAGGCCTGGTGCACCGGTGGGGGCCAGCTGGTTTGCCCTGAAGGGTGTCCCGGATCAGGGTGGGGGTTCCCTTGGGGCGAGGGTCCTGTGGTGGTTTGCAGGCTGGCCACGCCCCCCAGCGACCCAAGAGGAGGCCCTGGGATCTGGGATTTATTTATCTTCTACAATTGAAACTTTGTAGCCTGGAGCAGAGCCAAGCCTTCTGCTCGCTCTATGGCGGCAGCCATTTGTTGGGTGTGGGAACCCCTTTCACGTCCCGCGTGGTTCAGGGTTCCGGTTCAGGGTTCGGGTTCTGGAGAAGGCCGCACACAAATGAAAAGAGACTTGGAAAAGTATTAATTTGGAATATTGGGGGCCAGGCGGGAGCCCAACTCTAGTGGAAGGACTACCCTTTGCTCTGGCCTTGCAATCCCTTTTATTGAGACTATGGGATACGCCCATAACTTTTAGGCAGGAAATTCCAATAACAGAAATTTACATAGGAGAAACAGACAGAGGTGGATGCTGCTTCAGCTAACAATGTTTCAACTAAACAGTGAGTGATCAAAACAATTAAGGTTGTTGACCAGCCTTCCCAGTTTCCTGTCCACATCCTTCCATCAGTGGTAGAATGATTGGTTTCCGGCAGTTGGGATTTATTTATTTTCTATAATTGAAACTTTGTAGCCTTAAGCAGAGGCCAAGGCAGGCCAGGGTGTGTGGAAAGCTTGGCTTCCTCCATTGCCGGGGAAACCCCCAAGCCTCCCTCCTGCTCTCTCTGTGGCTGCAGCCATCTTGGTTGGGTTAATTTGCATACCCCCTCCTGATCGGCTGGTGGGCATGGCCTGTGGGTGTAGCGGAGTGATGATTAATTTGCATATTACTCTTTTATTAGATAGGCTAGTTTAGTTTTTCACTGGTCAAAGAATTTAATTCCTGCAATACAATCACACTTTTGGAGACCAGTATGGTGTAATTGGACAGGAGATATGGCAAAAACTGGTTCCATTAATTTCAAGTCACTTCTGTGGCTAAACCAGCCTCGCCATCAAGGGAAATATAAGATTTAACACTCTGTACTTAATTGCATTGACATACTTATAGGTAATCATATCTGTCACAGAAAAGATTCACCCAAGAGTTTTTAGAAATAGTGAATTCATAGCATACATTTGAAAATATATATCCTTTCACTTCACTTCAACTTCACAACTTTTTGGTAGTACTTTCATTATGTAAAGTGAAGCATACTTTATTTTATAGCATCATATTGGTTATACATAACAGTACTTATATTTTTTACCTTCCTACTTATATCATAAATTTCCCCTCTCCAATACCAGTTCTGATCCTGGTTTTTTTTTACGTCTGTTATATTTCCTAGTACAGAGTTTACATGAGGAAGATGTGTAACACCTACTTCATGAATTTATTAAAAATCGTTTATTTTAATTCTGTTTTCCTCTTGGATCAAGAAATTCCAAACTTATTTCAACAATAAAGATTTTAAAAATAAATAAGTAAATAAATAACTGATATTCCAAACGTAAACTTGGCATTTTCCAAGGTCATTTAATTTGGATGCTCTCTTTAGGTAGGCTGGTTTACCAAGCTTCTACGTTTCTGTTGGTGATTTATTTGTTAGCATTTTTGCTTTTTTGAAAGTGTTTCTTGCTTTTATGTTTCTTTCATTTTTTAATCTCATATTCCTTTTAAATCAGTGACTTAAATAATTTTTTACCCTCCTCCCACATAACACTGCCTTTTGGGAGAAGGGAGAAAGGTAAATTCTATTCAGAAATCCACTTATATTATTGATATATTTCTTTTCCTGAAATAATTCATAGAACAAAACAGAGACAAGGAAGCTAACTTTGGAATGTTTAATTTTATAGTTCTATGCTAGATTTTCTTTGTCTTGACTTTTGATCTACAGAGACCTGGAAAATGCTTGCTTTGAGAATTATGTGTGTGCAAACTAATTGGTTACTATTACTTCTGAAGGTATTTGAAGAATTATTGCTTGATGCAGATTGGAGCATAAATGCTGGAAGTTGGATGTGGCTGTCTTGTAGTTCCTTTTTTCAACAGTTTTTTCACTGCTATTGCCCTGTTGGTTTTGGTAGGAGAACAGATCCCAATGGAGACTATATCAGGTAAATTAAGGGTGATTGTTATTAGTTTGGAGTAACTAATCCAGGAAGAGCTTTTAATGTTTAACACTTTAAGTATACCCCTCATGATAGTCAGCAGAGATGAGGAGGAGGGTAAACAAATCATTAAAATGGTACTGATTTGATCTAGGTCATTCATAGCTAATAAATAGTTTGTTATAATTTGCTTATAGTTCATTTTATTAATAATTTTTCTCCCTTCTCCCAAAAGGCGATATTTGCCTGTCCTAAGAGGCTTCCCTGCAAAATATATCTATGATCCCTGGAATGCACCAGAAGGTATCCAAAAGGTAGCCAAATGTTTGATAGGAGTTAATTATCCTAAACCAATGGTGAACCATGCTGAGGCAAGCCGTTTGAATATTGAGAGGATGAAACAGATCTACCAGCAGCTTTCACGATATAGAGGACTAGGTATGTCAGTAACTGCCTTTGATTTGCTTCTTTGGCAGCTACCCTTGCTTTTACCTTGATCATAATTTAGTAGGATATTTTTTCCCTTTAGGTCTTCTTGCATCAGTGCCTTCTAATCCTAATGGGAATGGAGGCCTCATGGGGTATTCTACTGGAGAAAATATCCCAGGTTGTAGCAGCAGTGGAAGTAAGTGAAAAGGAAATTTCTGTATTTAACATCAAGAGATTAATAATCAAATATATTGTTTATTAAACCTCACTATGTTTTTAAAAATCTCTCTTTAAAATGTATGTAATAATTCTTTGTACATGTGCATACATGTGTACACGCGTACATACAACACACACCCTAACTCCATTTTAGTGACATATTAGATAGAAAGCATCATTACATATAGTAGAATTTAGGTCAAGGTAAAGATCTTCTTGCAAACTGAACAAGGAGAGCAATTTTAAGGATAAAATAAAACTCAAATATCATATTTTCAGAATGCTCATTATTTTTTACTCTCTCTAGGTATATATCAGCTATAAGGTAATAAATATAAGGTCAGTGGCCCTGTGAACATGGCCAAAAAATTTATCATAGACCTCTAGTCCTTTGCACGTGAGTTTTTCCTTACGAAGTCTGATTTTAATGTTTTTCTCTATGATATATGTTTAGTAGCCACATATATATATATATATATTTTTAATCCTCACCTGAGATCATGTTTATTTATTTTAGAGAAAGAGGAAAGGTGGGGAGCGAGAGAGGGAGAGGGAAAAACAGAAGGGGAGAGAGAGAAAGAGAAACATCAATGCACGAGAGTAATATTAACTGTGGTCGCCTCCCGTACACACCCTGACCGGGCATCAAACCTAAAATCTGGTATGTGCCCTGACCAGAAATCGAACCTGCAACCTTTTGGTGTACAGGATGACGCTCCAACCCACTTAGCCACCCAGCAGGGTGCCACATATGTTCTTAATTCGGGTAATAATAATGTCAAGAAGTCAGTATATATTTGCAATTTGAATAATTATGTCAGTTTTCAGAGGTTCTAACAAAAAATAGCATGAAGCTAATTAATTTGTAGTCTTAATATAAACTACTTAGAATTTAAGTAATTTTACTGTGTTTTAAATACTAACAGGTTATACTCAAGGGAGTGGTATTTTACATTATGCTCTTGGAGACAGTCAGCAAACTCACATATTAAAGCAAGGTAAGAATAAAGTGTTGGAGCCCAGCCAGTTGGCTTAGCTGGTTGAGCGTCAACCAAAAAGGTTTCAGGTTTGATTCCTCATCAAGGCACACACCTAGGTTGTGGGTTTGATCCCTCGTGGCACATATGGGAGGTATCGGAGGCAGCAGATCAATGTTTCTCTCTCTCCCTTTCTCTCTAAAATCAATGGAGATTATCCTTGGATGAGGATTTTTAAAAAAAGAAGAAGAAAGCATTTGAGCATACTGTTGTGTCTCTTCACCTTTCCTATTTTAAATATATATATTTTTAAATGTGTAGGAAGAAGCTCCATGGGCACTGGTCTCAGCAGTGGGAAACGTCCCAGTCAGGAGGAAGACGCACAGAGTATTGGTCATAAAGTGCAGCGACAGAGCACTAATTAGGTAAATATTTTATAGCCTTATTTCTTGCTTTAGTGGACTGTGTAATCAATATAAATTAAGATAATTTCCAAAATGGAGCTAACCTCTCTATTTTCAGACCAGAGAGGCATAAATTTTTCAGTGATTGTTACAAAATCAATTAGTTCTTAGACAAGAGAAATGCATCTGTACTGACCAAAGTGCTGTACTCAGTTTTCTGGTCATCTCAATCAATTATATTTAAATGTGAAAAGCTTATAAATTTGTGCTCAAGTTTTATTTTTCTCAGAAAGACATCTTACTCATTTCCTCCCTATGTGACAAATCTAAAACAGTTAAAGTGACTTTTTAATTTTAGTGGTATTAATATAACCCCTTTATGAATTTTTCCCCAAATCTTTGCCTCTTAAGTTTTTATAAATTTACCTGTTGTGATACTTTTAAAATCTAAATTCTTTCCAGTTGGAAATAGTTTAAAGTTTTTTTTTTTAATGTTGACCCTTTTTGGAAGTATCAAAATGCCATGCCTGTATTCAATTCACTTATCTACGGGATACTATTTTGTGATTTAAATTTATATGAAAAGTATCTTTTAAATATATTTTTATTAATTTCAGAGAGGAAAAGAAATGGAGAGAGAGAGAGAGACATCAATGATGAGAGAGAATCATTGAGCGGCTGCCTCCTGCATGCCCCCACTAGGGATTGAGCCCACAACCCGGGCATGTTCCCTGACCAAGAATCGAACCGTAACCTCCTGGTTCATAAGTCGTCACTCAGCCACTGAGCCACAGCACAGCTGAGCTGAAAGTATTTATAGTGCGTTTGACAGTTTTTGAAGACATTTGTTTCTTCAGTTATCTTAAACTATTTATATTTTTTAAATTATTACTGTTTTTTATTGCCAACTTAATTAGACTAAATTTCTTGAAAATAAGATCAGTAAATACTCATCAAATTTTTGTAATTTAACTCCTTGCAATTAAGCTTTACCCAGTTTTCTTTTTTTTTTCTCCCCCCCCCCCCCCCAAATCACAGAAAACATTCAGGAGGAATACTGTTCCAGCTGAAATTGGTGGGGAGTTCAATACTTTTTTCAGTTGAATTATATTAAAATGTTCTTCGTTGATGGAAAGCAGTTATTTCTAATCATATTTCTGTGGTTTTTAACTTTTCAATGAGTTTCACATAGGACACATGGTAATTTGTATATAAAGAACTTGGTAAAAGACTTTGCTTAATGTAAATATAAATATCACAATTAGTATAGACCCATCAATATATTTTTGATAATTTTTCATGTATGGTAAAAGTTAAAGTGGCAAACTGATATTCTGATAATAAAAAAATCAAAGTTTTTGATTGTCAATGTGGGAAAATAGGAGGTTTTTAGACTTTCTTAAAAGACTTTGTTAAAATTTTCTTGACATTGTTTGCTCTAACTTTGCACTCTTTGATAATAATGTTTTAGGAAATGTGTGTAATCAAAATTGGTAGTTTATAGCCTCTGTTAACAGACAGTATATGTTTTAAAGCTTCATGTATGCCTGTTTGACCAAACTTGTGCAATAATCATGTGTTAAGTTCTCTTTGTCTCCCTTTCTTTGTTCATTGACAGGTAAAGTGACCTTTGTTATTAAAGTATATGCATATATGGAATCTCGTGTATTTGGTTGTTTTTCTTCTCTTCTTCTCTTTTTACTTTTTGTTTGTTTTGAGAAAGGGGGAGAACATTGGTTTGTGAGATGTGATTACAAATTAAAGATATTCTATAAACTACATGTCACCATTCTGAATGAAGGAATAGCCACCATATACAGGGGTGGGCAAAAATAGATTTATAATTGTGAATACATGAAACACAGAGTTTATTCTTGTATTATTATTAACTAGAGGCCAGTGCATGGATTCATGCACAGGTGGGGTCCCTCGGCCTGGCCTGTGCTCTCTCACAATCCGGGACCCCTTGGGGGATGTCGGATAGCCAGTTTCTGCCCAATCCCTGCTGACCCGATCCAGACAGGAGGGAGCCTGATACCCGCAGGCCCGATCCCCACCAGCCCAATTCAGGCAGGAGGGAGCCTGATCCAGACAGGAGGGAGCCCGATCCCCACAGGCCCGATCCAGACAGGAGGGAGCCCGATCCCCGCAGGCCCGATCCAGACAGGAGGGAGCCCGATCCCCGCAGGCCCGATCCAGGAAGGAGGAAGCCCGATCCCCGCAGGCCCAATCCAGACAGGAGGGAGCCCGATCCCCGCAGGCCCGATCCAGGAAGGAGGAAGCCCGATCCCCGCAGGCCCAATCCAGACAGGAGGGAGCCCGATCCCCGCAGGCCCGATCCAGGAAGGAGGAAGCCCGATCCCCGCAGGCCCGATCCAGTCAGGAGGGAGCCCGATCCCCGCAGGCCCGATCCAGGAAGGAGGAAGCCCGATCCCCGCAGGCCCGATCCAGACAGGAGGGAGCCCGATCCCCGCAGGCCCGATCCAGGAAGGAGGGAGCCCGATCCCCGCAGGCCCAATCCAGGAAGGAGGAAGCCCGATCCCCGCAGGCCCGATCCAGACAGGAGGGAGCCCGATCCCCGCAGGCCCGATCCAGACAGGAGGGAGCCCGATCCCCGCAGGCCCGATCCAGACAGGAGGGAGACCGATCCCCGCAGGCCCGATCCAGACAGGAGGGAGCCCGATCCCCGCAGGCCCAGTCCAGACAGGAGGGAGACCGATCCCCGCAGGCCCAATCCAGACAGGAGGGAGCCCGATCCCCGCAGGCCCAATCCAGACAGGAGGGAGACCGATCCCCGCAGGCCCAATCCAGACAGGAGGGAGCCCGATCCCCGCAGGCCCGATCCAGGAAGGAGGGAGCCCGATCCCCGCAGGCCCGATCCAGGAAGGAGGGAGCCCGATCCCCGCAGGCCCAATCCAGACAGGAGGGAGACCGATCCCCGCAGGCCCAATCCAGGAAGGAGGAAGCCCGATCCCCGCAGGCCCGATCCAGACAGGAGGGAGACCGATCCCCGCAGGCCCAATCCAGACAGGAGGGAGCCCGATCCCCGCAGGCCCGATCCAGACAGGAGGGAGCCCGATCCCCGCAGGCCCGATCCAGACAGGAGGGAGACCGATCCCCGCAGGCCCAATCCAGACAGGAGGGAGCCCGATCCCCGCAGGCCCGATCCAGACAGGAGGGAGCCCGATCCCCGCAGGCCCGATCCAGACAGGAGGGAGCCCGATCCCCGCAGGCCCGATCCAGACAGGAGGGAGCCCGATCCCCGCAGGCCCGATCCAGACAGGAGGGAGCCCGATCCCCGCAGGCCCGATCCAGGAAGGAGGAAGCCCGATCCCCGCAGGCCCAATCCAGACAGGAGGGAGCCCGATCCCCGCAGGCCCGATCCAGACAGGAGGGAGCCCGATCCCCGCAGGCCCGATCCAGACAGGAGGGAGCCCGATCCCCGCAGGCCCGATCCAGACAGGAGGGAGCCCGATCCCCGCAGGCCCGATCCAGACAGGAGGGAGCCCGATCCCCGCAGGCCCGATCCAGACAGGAGGGAGCCCGATCCCCGCAGGCCCGATCCAGGAAGGAGGAAGCCCGATCCCCGCAGGCCCAATCCAGACAGGAGGGAGCCCGATCCCCGCAGGCCCGATCCAGGAAGGAGGAAGCCCGATCCCCGCAGGCCCAGTCCAGACAGGAGGGAGCCCGATCCCCGCAGGCCCGATCCAGACAGGAGGGAGCCGGATCCCCGCAGGCCCAGTCCAGACAGGAGGGAGCCCGATCCTCGCAGGCCCGGTCCAGGAAGGAGGGAGACCGATCCCCGCAGGCCCGATCCAGGAAGGAGGGAGACCGATCCCCGCAGGCCCGATCCAGGAAGGAGGGAGCCCGATCCCCGCAGGCCCGATCCAGGAAGGAGGGAGCCCGATCCCCGCAGGCCCGATCCAGACAGGAGGGAGCCCGATCCCCGCAGGCCCGATCCAGGAAGGAGGGAGCCCGATCCCCGCAGGCCCGATCCAGGAAGGAGGGAGCCCGAACCCCGCAGGCCCAGTCCAGACAGGAGGGAGCCAGATCCTGTGCTTTGAACATCTGTCCCCTTGTAGTCAGTGTGCATCATAGCAACCGGTCAACCGGTCATTCAGTCGCTTAGGCTTTTATATATATATATAGATTGTTTCTTTTCCATACTAACAACTATAAACATACTTTTGCCCACCCATGTATTTAGTAAAATAGGATTTTTCAAAATTATTCCAAATAAGAATATTGTCTTCCAAATACTTTAACATTTATAAAAAAATAAAGTTACCTGCAAGATAGATGTAAAACCAAAGAGTTTTTTTTCAAGTAATGGGGATTGTAACTGTGAATTAGTACAGGATAACATATTAAGAATGTGGGCTCTGATATAAGCATAACCAATGGACGCAAGACACTGGGGGTTGGGGGGTGAGGGCATGTGCGGGGGGGGGGGGGGGGTAGGGGAGGCCGGGGGAAGGTCAATGGGGAAAAAAAGGAGACATATATACTACTATTTGTAATACTTTAAACAATAAAGTAAAAGAGTGTAGACTCTGAGTATACATTCCTTAACGTCTTTCTCTTCTCTGTCTCCTACTCTGATTCCCTTTTCCTAAATACATGTGAGATACTTTGGTTAGTCTGGATACCAAGTCCCTGTATATCAGGAAAAAGAGTTCAATAAAACCACAAATAATAAGGTGTTGTTTTTTTTATAAGGGTAACTTAAAAGGAAAAGGGTTACAGGACAAGCACTTTGCTACCCTATAGTATACAAAAAACAGTTCATTCTAGAATATCATGGAGATCAAAGTCAATCTTGAGACAAGGAGTCAGGATTCTTGCATTAAAAAATATCAGTCCCTCTCAGCAAAGCCTATTGAGCACAAATTGGGTACTAAGGCTAGTCTCAAAGATTTAGTTCAAATTTCCCGAGTCCCTACCATATGCCAAGCATTATTCATAGGAAAGTAAATTCATCAGTACACACAGGGAGTTCACAAGGTGAGAGGGCAGCGTAGAAGAATCGCAGTGCTGTATGTTAAGGCTGTGTTAGAATTGTGCACAGTGCGCTATGGAAACACTAGGAAAATCTGACAGCTTTCCTGACTCCCAACTCCCACACACCAGCATAGGACAACTAGGCAAGGTCAGGGCATACTGTCCTTGGAAACATTTAACTGGAGTTGCGATTTATCATGTTGTTGGTTGTTAATGTCTTTGTCTTCCACTAGAATGTAAACTCCCAGAACAGGAAATGTACTTTATTCCCCTTTGTCCTGTCCACTGATGTCTGTCTTCTCATTGCCGTTTCCCATGATTGAAACTTAATTAGGCATGCCATAAATATTTGTTGATTGGATGGATAAACGTGAGAGTAAATGAGACAGACACTGAGCCTGGTTTTAAGGAGAAATTAATTTATTGGCATCACAAGTAGTCATTGGAATGTAAACCATTTGGCAGTTAACAAAAAGGCAAGTACTTAGGTGAAAATGGCAGGAGGGAGGTTTTTTGTTTGTTTGTTTGTTTGGAGGGAGGTTTTTAAAGATGAATCAGACACCTCTGACTGCTGGGTGGGGGACTGGAACAATGGGTCGTAGAAAGGCTCCATATGTTCCAAAGAGATTTGGGGCTTTTGTAAATTAGTTCTTTGCCTATTGGAGTATTTTGGGAATTCTGAACGGCTCTAGCTTAAATACACAATGGTTTCTGAGTTAATTCTACGTTTTTTCTTACGGGTTAGTGACATTCCCCAAGGGACCAAATAACTGAAACTCCCAACTTTTATAAGTCGCTGGAAAGGAAAGGGTGTGAAAATGCCAGAGGCAATAATTTGCCTGCACCCGGCTCAGTTCCCTGGAAAGGTGATTCCCACGCCACCCCGCCCCTGCCCCCCGCCCCCCGCCCCTGCCCCTGCCTGCGACCCGGCCCCACCCCGCCTCTCCCCGCCCCACCCCGCCTCTCCCCGCCCCACCCCGCCCCTCCCCGCCTCTCCCCGCCTCTCCCCGCCCCTCCCCGCCTCTCCCCGCCTTGCGGCATCAATGGGCGTCCGGAGGGTCACGTGGCCTGCGCTGCGCTCGGATTGGCTGCGCTGGGGGCGTGAATCTGCGGGCTCACGGGTCTCCCGTGTTCTGATTGGCTACCGGTGAAGGCAGGTGACCTAGTTGGCGCTGCTGAGGGAAATTCACAAACCGCGCCAGGCCCAGGGCCTCGTTCCTAACCCGCGGATAGACTACGGGCCACCGTAATCCTCGGCCTCGTGAGGGCGGGAGGACAGAGCCGGGGGCCCGTGACCCACTGCGCCTTGCAAGGAGCAGACGCCTTACAGGTGAGTCACGCCCTTTCTCCCCCCGGCCCCGGGGGGTAGTCGCGCCCGGCCTGGCCGTGGCTGTGAGGCGGGGGTTCCGGGGCCGCCCGCCGCTCAGCTGCGCCTGCCTGGCCTGGGCGGACGCCTGGGCGCCACGGGTCGGAAGTTTCTCCGGAAAAGCGCAGGTCGCGCTCGATGAGTGTGTGGCTTTCGATCGCTCCCCAAGATTCTCTTCCTTGGGCCTTCGGTTTTCCTTGCTTTTATACCCATGGGGGCTTATTTGAAACTCAGAAGTTCGTACACGTTATAAAAATAGAACTTAGTTGAGATTACCGATTATAGAGTGGCTCGTACATAAAAAGGATGCGTATTATAGAAGTGGACTTCACTCCTCAAAAATGTCTAGGAAACATGAAGTTTCAGATAATAGCTCGCGTTGTGTTTTAACAAACATTTACCAAGAGCGTTATTATGTGTAGGGCACAGGGCTAAGGGCTGGACTCTGTTGGGTTTGAATACAAGGTCTGCCCTTTCTTAGCTGAGCAACTTTGGACAGGTTACTTTTCCTGGTACTTTATCTGTTTTCTCACCTTTAAAATGGGTTGTATAATGAGTTTTCTGAATACTCTGTGGTTTTGTTATTAACTCATTTCATCTTCACAATCACCCGGGAGGTAGTGTCCCCGTTTTCCTTATGATCAAACTGAGGCAGAGGTGAAATGACTTCCTCAAGTCACAATACAACATGACAGGAATTAAGCCCCGGCAGCCCACAGTTTTGGCCACTAGGTTGGGTAGCTTCATGGTCTTAGTTTGTCCATTCAGTTCCGGTTGACAAACACTGATTTTATTCCTCTGTGGGCCAAGTTCTTTGCTTGGTACAAAGATAAAGTAGAAGAGTCAGACCCTGCCCTCCCAGTCCTTTGTTCATAGTGGGGCTGCAGGGTCTGAGTCCTGCTTAAATTAATCCTGCTAAAATCTTTTGCAAACAAGTGTTGGTTTTTGTTGTTGTTTTGTGTGTGTGTCTTTTGGTTGTTTGTTTTTTGTTGTTGTTTTTTTGAAAGAGAGTCTGTGGCTCTCATCATCAGGTTCTCTGGTGGGTCTGTGATCCAGAGGTATGAAGAAACATTTTAGCAGAAGAGCTAATATTAGCATAATGCCTGACACATTGTGTGAACTTAAAGCCAAAATACTTCTGATTGATTGAATAACAGACTTACAGGAATGTAGGGATTGCTACAATAGGATCAAGAGTTGGTTGCTATGAAGGAGCACACACAAAGGTCACAGGACTAGGAATGCCTCCTAGACTCACCTGTGTCAGCCCACCCGGTAGAGGGTAGGGAAGCAATTCATTGGAGTATGGTGGCCAATCTCTGCCTCATGGAGGCGAAACAGAAATAACACATGAACAACTGCAGCCATGACAAGTGGCACAGAGGAACCATCCATAGTTTCAAGAGAGTCTACAGTATCATGGGGACAGGAGGTTTCATCTGTTTATGATGACTCATGCTCTACTGTGTATGGACTGGGAAGACATGCTAAGCGAAATAAGCCAGACACAACAAGACAAATGTATGATTCCACTTATATGAAGTACCAAGAACAGGCAAAGTCATAGAAACAGAAAGTAGAATAGAAATTACCAGGGGCTGAGTGGAGACGGGAATGTGGAAATACTGTTTAATGGGTACAGAGTTTGTGCCTGGGGTGATGAAAAAGTTCTGGAAGTAGTGGTAGTGGTTGTGCAACATTGTGAATTTACTTAATGCCACTGATAAAAAAGGCAAACGGCAGGAATAGTTAAAAGGCAACACAGATGGTCAACATGATTTAAGAAAAGTTCAGCCTCACTAATAATAAAATGAAGTTAAATTAGTGTTGAATTCATTATCACATATTAAATTTCTAACTGATGAGAGAATCACTCATACTGCTTGTGAGAATATAGGTTGGGATCGTTTTTCTGGGTAGTACATTAACAACTGAACTTCACACATCTCCTCTTCAGTAATTCTATTCCTAGAAGTTCATCCTAAAGGGGAAAATATGAAATGTGCAGCAGATATTGAGCATATAGCAAAAAATTACAAATAGCCCAACTGCTCAATACTAGGAAGTAAATTACAAAATTAGAGTATGTTCATCCCATATATCATGCAGTCATTTTATATATTTAGAGCACTTTTGATGCCAAGGTATATATAGTGGATTAAAGAATAAAATACATATAAGAGGGTAGGCAAAAGTAGATTTACAGTTGTGAATACACAAAACACAAGAGTTTATTCTTGTATTGTTACTTATTACTGGAGGCCCGATGCACGAATTTGTGCACTGGTGGGGTCCCTCGGGGTGGCCTGCGGAGATTGGGCCCCAGCTTGGGCAGCCCCACCTGGCACCCCGCCTGGTCTGGCGCTGCCCTCTCACCTGCTCCACCATCCCACCAAGGTCCTGCTCTCGTTGTGGCCCATCAGGGCTGACAGCACCTCCACTGCCGCCCGCTGCCAGCGCAGTGTTGCTGACGTCCACCATGTTCCATGCCGCCCCCTGGTGGTCAGCACATGTTATAGCAAGCGGTCGAACTCCTGGTCAAGGGGACAATTTGCATATTAGGCTTTTATTATAAACTAGAGGCCTGGTGCACGAAATTTGTGCACGGGTAGGGGGTGTCCCTCAGCCCAGCCTGCACCCTCTCCAATCTGGGACCCCTCGAGGGATGTCCGGCCGCCCGTTTAGGCCCGATCCAGGACTGCTGGTTCCCAACTGCTCGCCTGCCTGCCTTCCTGATTGCCCCTAACTGCTTCTGCCTGCCAGCCTGATCACCCCCTAACCACTCCCCTGCCAGCCTGATTGATGCCTAACTGCTCCCCTGCCAGCCTGTTTGCCCCTAACTGCCCTCCCCTGCAGGCCTGGTCCCCCCCCAACTGCTCTCCCCTGCAGGCCTGGGTCCCCCCCAACTGCCCTTCCCTGCAGGCACGGTCGCCCCCAACTTCCCTCCTCTGCCAGCCCGGTCACCCCTAACTGCCCTCCCCTGCAGGCTTGATTGCCCCCAACTGCCCTCTCTTGCAGGCCTGCTCCCTCCCAACTACCCTCCCCTGCTGGCCTGATTGCCCACAACTGCCCTTCCCTGCAGACCTGGTCCCTCCCAACTGCCCTCCCCTGCTGGCCATCTTGTGGCGGCTATCTTGTGTCCACATGGGGGCAGGATCTTTGACCACATGGGGGCAGCCATCTTGTGTGTTGGAGTGATGGTCAATTTGCATATTACTCTTTTATTAGATAGGAAGATTTTGTTAGTACTACAACTGTAAACCTACTTTTGCCCACACCTGTACAATGTGTATTGATTGTAGAGGAGCCACAGCATTTGTGCTTTCCACTTTCGTAGTAAACTATGTTTGTTCATCAGAGAGAGAAAGAGCTAGAGCAAGACAGACAGCTTTAATTGCTCAGACAACTCACCTGAACACATCATAGTTCACTCTGGAGTAAGCAGGCAATGGGAGGCAGCCCACTTTTCCCTTAGCCTCACTGGGCAAGAACGTCATGCTGTGGTCAATGTAGTTCTAATATTTAATCATCTGTCACTTTTTATACTGTAACTCCAGAGTAAGTCAACTACTTCATCTGGTGCTTAGCCAAACACTGGGATCTGTTCCAGGCCTGGAGGAACCCATGGTGCGGGACTTACAGAAGATAGCATGTTGGTATTCAGTGTGGTGCCTGCTTAGGAGATTTTCAAGGAAATTTTTGAGTTTCTGCAATTTTCACTTGATAGGCTGAGCTTAGAACCTAATTGTCATGTATAAAGCAGATTTATGTATTTAAAAATTATAATAAAGGGGCAAGAAGCATAGAATAAAACTGTACTTACATGTCAATATGAATAGTTTTCTATAGGTGGTGGGATTATGAAAGATTTTTTCCATTTCCTTATACTTTTCAGAATTTGGCAGATTCTCTATAATGAGACTGTATACTTTCATAAGCAGTTATTTGCTTATAAAAGCATTTACAATACAGTTTTCACAATTTTCAGTTATTCTTTGTATAATGTACTTTTCCCAAAAAACAATTTAAAGTCACATTACTACAAAAATTTTAGCTCCATGTTTCCTAGTAATGGCTACCATTTATTGAGCACTTATAACATACCAGGCTGTGCACAAAGTACTTGACGTGCATTTTAGCCCTTGCAATATTCCTATAAGGTTTACCTGCTGTTCTACTACACAGATGATGCTATTGTTATTTTAATCTTATTGAACATTTACTGTGAGGCTGTATTCTAATTACTACTTGTTTAATCTGAGGTTAAGTAACTTTCCCAAGATGATCCCATAAATTAGAGCAAGGGCAGTTGGTGAGTTTGGCTGCTGAGCCACACTCCTTCCAGCTGGTGGTACAGATGTGAGGCTCGAAGTTGTGGGATTCCATGACAGTGGGGTGTGGGACTCCAGCCTAGATGTACCTCCTTGCTGTTAAAATCCTTGATCTCAGAAATTTAAAAAATATTATTTCTATCTTGGCTATTAGAGAGTTATTTAAGGAAACTGGTATTGGGAATTATCTGAAGAAAACTCCGGTTGAACTACTAGAAGTAAAACAGAAGCTATGCCTACAATTACTTTCGACATCATAGGCACTAACTGAGCTATTTTACCAAAAGTAAACCAAAATGAGAGCATTGTTCTCTGTTTATTTTTCCTTAGAAAATAGAATAATCATTTATTTGGAGTAGTTAGGACTTGAAAGTGAGGAGTCCTTGCCCTAACCAGGTTTGACTCAGTGGATAGAGTGTCGGCCTACGGACTGAAGGGTCCCAGGTTCGGTTCTGGTCAAGGGCATGTACCTTGGTTGCAGGCAAATCCCCAGCGGAGGGTATGCAAGAGGCAGCTGATCGATGTTTCTCTCTCACTGATGTTTCTAACTCTCTATAACCTCTCCCTTCCTCCCTGTAAAAAATCAATAAATATATATATTTTTTTTAAAAAGTGAGGAGTCCTGCCGAAACCGGTTTGGCTCAGTGGATAGAGCGTCGGCCTGAGGACTGAAGGGTCCCGGGTTTGATTCCGGTCAAGGGCATGTACCTTGGTTGCGGGCACATCCCCAGTGGGAGGTGTGCAGGAGGCAGCTGATCGATGTTTCTCTCTCATCGATGTTTCTAGCTCTCTATCCCTCTTCCTTCCTCTCTGTAAAATATCAATAAAATATATTTTAAAAATAAAAAAAAAGTGAGGAGTCCTTGGCATATGTGGCAAAGGCATTATTAAAGGCAGGGATTGGAAATGGCTTTTTCCCCCCAGTTTTCCTTCAGACCTACAAATACTAAGGAAATGCTGTTAACTATCCAAATAGCAGCCCTACACTTTTGTGGTAGAGCCAAGACACTTCAACCTCAGGTACCAAAAGTTAAAACAACAAACGAGGCATGTTTTCATTACCAGAAATATGAGAAAATAGTGCAAAGGCTACAATGCATCAGGCACAGTGTAGCATCTCTAGGTAGCTAAAGCTGTCAAGTGGGACAGCTGGTTAGACTGTTAAAACGTACTAGTGACCCAGTGCATGAAATTTGTTCACATTAAAAGGGAATTAGAGGAAATATTTTAATATTGCTATTTGCCCTTCTCTATAATAGAAGTGTCAGAGATGAAAGAAAATTAGTAAAACGTCTATGAAAATCTTTCTCCTGTCAGAGTCTGGGGCGCACCACGGGAGCCAGAGTCAAGTCCCTGCCCACCCACATGTGCCTCGAAATCCCGCGAGACCCAGACCTGTCCGGCCTCACCCCCATTGGGCTAGATCCAGACCCGGCCGGCCCCACCTCCATCAAGCCCTGCCGGGTGGGGGTCGCAACCTCAAGTCCCCCGGCCCGGGGCAGGGTGTGCGGCCTGAGGTCCCCCGGCCTGGGCCGGGGCAGGGGGCACACCTTGAGGTCCCCGTCAAGCCCCACCGGGCAGGAGGACACAGCCTCAGGTCCCCAGCCCAGTGCCACGCAGCCTCAGGTTCCTGCTGATGGTTAAGGCTCGTTGTGGGAACTTGGCCTCTGCTGTGGGCGCAGCCATCTTGACCGTTATGGCGTGATGGTCAATTTGCATATTCCTTCTTTATTGGATAAGATGGTCCCCATTCCACAGCTGACATGCCACTCCCATGGCTCCGCTGGGGCAGTCACACATCTCTCTCATTGTACCTGTCTAAGACTTACTTTAATTCTGGACTTATAAAAAATTTTTCACATAATTCTCATAGAACAAGCATATATTTAGTGACTCACTTTAAATAAAACAAATTAACTGACTTATTTGGGTAATAGTTATTCAGCAAAAATATTTTCTCTGAAATATAAAATTAGAGATGACGCGCCCCCCCCCCTTCTTAATAAGTATTTGCTTCTGCTAAATATCACCTTGAAAATGTAAAATGTTAAAAACAGGAACGAAGAATCTCTGTGTGTATGTAAGTAAGTAATATATGTCTTCTAAAGAGAAACATATCAGAGTTGTAGGAGGGGAAAGTTGTGTCAAAATAACATCTACGGTCTGTGATTCTTTGAACTTTTTGTGGTCTTGCTACTGCACTGTGAAAGAGAAATAACTACTTCACAAGGTGGCTGCAAAGCTCAAATGACAATGTATTTATAAAGTATAAGATGTCTAAGTTGTGAAGAAGTAGTTACTTGACAAATTATGTAAGAGGATATATTTAATATTCCACATGCATAGTTTTCCTGTCTAATTTAAATCCTTGTTATTTCCATGCTTACTGCTTACAGCTCAGGTTTGTGTTCTACAAGTCAACAACCCATATGTTAAATCCTGTATTTTCTTTCTTACAGGCACCCTGAGTACCTTCTGGCCGGTGGGGACTAGCTGGTGGATTTCAGGCATGCTGTGGAAGTTGCTGATGAGATCCCAGCCTTGCAGGCTGTGTTCTTTCAGAAAGATGCTATCAGCTCCCACATACAGACCTTTTTTAGCTTGCTTCACCTATACAACTAACAATCAGTCTAACAAAGAAAATCAAAGAACAGTGGAAAAGCTCCATAAATTTTCAGTGGACATCAGGAAAATTCGCAGATTAAAAGGATGGGTCCTTTTGGAGGATGAAACCTACGTTGAAGAAATTGCAAATATTTTACAACAACTAGGTGCCAGTGAGACTGCGGTAGCCAGTATTTTGGAACGCTGCCCAGAAGCCATTGTCTGCAGTCCAACCGCTGTTAACTCCCAGAGAGAACTGTGGCAGTCCGTCTGCAAAAATGAGGACGAGTTAGTCAAGTTAATAGAACAGTTTCCAGAATCTTTCTTTACAGTTAAAGACCAGGAGAACCGGAAACTGAATGTTCAGTTCTTTCAAGAGTTGGGACTCAAAAATGTGGTCATCAGCAGATTTTTGACAACCGCACCTAGTATTTTTCATAATTCTGTTGAGAAGAATAAGCAAGTGATAAGGATTCTCCAAGAGAGTTACCTAAATTTAGGTAGCTCTGAGACCAACATGAAAGTTTGGTTACTAAAATTATTAAGCCAAAACCCATTTATTTTGTTAAATTCTTCTGCAGCTATAAAGGAAACACTGGAATTTCTCCAGGAGCAAGGTTTCACAGACTCTGAAATTCTCCAACTTCTGTCCAAACTGAAAGGGTTTCTTTTTCAACTTGGCCTAAGAAATATACAGAACAGTATTTCCTTCTCTAAAAATGCTTTTAAATGCACAGATCACGACCTGAAGCAGTTAGTTTTGAAATGTCCTGCCCTTTTATATTATTCCGTTCCCATTTTGGAAGAGAGAATTCAGGGATTATTAAAAGAAGGAATTTCCATAGCTCAGATAAGAGAAACGCCCATGGTTCTGGAATTAACACCGCAGATAGTGCAGTACAGGATAAGGAAACTGAATTCCTTAGGCTACAGAGTAAAGGATGGACATCTAGCAAGTCTAAATGGAACGAAAAAAGAGTTTGAGGCTAACTTTGGTAAAATCCAGGCCAAAAAAGGAAGGCCATTATTTAACCCTGTGGCACCGCTACATGTTGACGAGTAACTCACTGGCTGATACTGCTTCCCTCTGGCAGTGCAGAGTGCAACTGAGTAGCAGAGACACAGGATCCAGGCTGTTTGTAGGCACCAGTCATTTTACCTCCAAGTAAATATCCCCCAACTCATATGCTATATTATAAAATATAAATTACATTTGTTTTAAATAAAAGTTGCTAATTTTGATCTTAGGCTATTTTTTAAAAAATATCTTGTACTAGTCAATGGCACATTAGTGTGATATAAGTGAATCATGTCTAAGAAACTGACAAGTGTCATTTTTAAAAAATTTATTTTTATTGATTTCAGAGAGAGGGAGAGGAAGAGATAGAAACATCAATGATGAGAGAGAATCATTGATCAGTTGCCTCTTGCACACCCCTTACCGGGAATCGAGCCTGCAACCTGGGCATATGCCCTGTCTGGGAGTCAAACCATGATGTCCTGGTTCATTGATTGACGCTCAACCACCAAGCCACACTGGCCAGGGAAACAAGTGTCTTTTTTTTTTATTTATCTAGCACATTTCATCTGGGATGTAGACCCAGCCTTCTTCCTCACCACCAGCTCTGAAATATCACTACTGTGGTCTGAGTTCTGTAGCTTAGTGTTAAAGTGAAACATCAACAGATTTCTAATACTTCTTTTTTTTTTTTTTTAAGAGAAAGCTGATTTTATCTCCTGGTTGGAATGAGTATCTTTCAGAACCAAGTATTACTCATCCAGAAAGAACAATGAGAGCTTATTTGTATGGTCAGCTTGTTTAAAATTGATCATTTTTCTCTCTCATGAAGTGCTTTTAAGTGCATTCATTACTTTCCCCTTTTACAGATGAGGAAACTGAAGCTTAGAGAGGCCGCTCAGCTGCCAAGGGACAGCCCAGATTTACTATGATCCAACTTCTTTTCAAACCTTGTGAATAGAAAAAGGATTGCTTATGAGTTGGCATGAAAAAAGTCACCCCTCCCTGACCTGCCAAAAGAGTGAGTACCAACAAATTTAGGGATTTTTATGAAAACTTCTCTGTAAAATGCCTTCAATTTGAAATGAGCTAATTCATATACATTTGAAGTACATGGAGCATTTTTAAGAACTTTCTGAAAATCCAGGTCTGCCTATAAAAGGGAAAGTGTGTGATGGTTGGTACTTAAGTAGCATTTCACATTTCTATTTCTTAATCTTGCCAAGATAAACATTACCCAGATAAAGACTGGCCCACTTTCAGCTGTGGAGTTTGAACTTTGTCACAACCAAACGATTGACTCTGATAGTCAGACCTCTGCACTATGTGTGCATGGCCTTTTCTTAAGGAAAATATTATGAAAAATGCAGGCCATGTCTTCAGCAAATGCAAGTAGCCCTCACTATCCGATTCTTTAAGTTCCTTAGGAGAGAAAAGAAATCTACGCAGCACCGAGTGCCAGGCACAGTGTGCTTTGCAACACTAGGAGTTCGGTACCATTGTTTACTGGTCTGCAGATGAGAAGACTCGGGCACAGCAGAGGGTTAGTTCCTCACCCAAAGTCACATGGGGATGTTTGTTCAAGAAAAGGAATGGCAGTACAGTGGGGGCAGGGTTGAGGGGCAAAGGGAGTGGTGTAGGATAAGATGAGTATCACACGTCCATCTAAAGAGCAGAATCTCATTCTGAGTGCAATGGGAAACCCTTGGAGAAACTAGATGCTTTCAGTGGTGCTTTGTCAATTGTCTCAGTTTGAAATACATTGTATATTATGTGATCACCTTTTAAATGTTAATTTTTGAGATGTCTACTAGATATCTGAGCAGAGATGTCAAAGAGGCAAATGCTAAAGTCCAGAATTGTGAGAAGTTAGGAATGGAGATAGATATCCAGGGGTCATCGGCATATCTATGAAACGTAAAGCTATGGCTCTCAATGAGCTTATCCAGAAACAAAGTGCAGATTTGTAGCAGTGGCTGTCCAATCCTGGAAAGGGTTCACCAGTGGAAGTCTGCCAAGAAAAGAGGGCATGGTCAATAAGATTAATGCCATGGAGATGCCAACTAAGATACAGACAGGTGACTAATGGATTTGGCAAACAGGAAATCATTAGTTGGCCTTATCAGGAGTGATTCTGGTGGACTGAGAAAGGTAAGAAAGCAACTGGAGTAGGTTGAAAGGCTAGATGAAGAGGAAGAAACTGCAGTTTTTTTCAAGAAATTTTTCTTTAAACAAAGCAAATACTAAGATTTGTTTACTAGTACATGCTGATGGGTATGACCCAAGAGAGATGGAGATGGAAAACTGTAGGTTTCATATCCTCCAAGAAGTGAAGGTGGGCAGACTTTGGATAAGCACACAGATACTAGTCCTGGTCTGAGTGTGGCATCAGGTGTAGGCAGGTTGATGGAGTGGGTGGTAGGAGAGGCAGGAGAGTTGCTGTCAGAGAAGGACAGTAGGATGGGAGATGGGAGTATGTATAGCAAGAGGGTTAGAAGGAGGAGGTATGAAAGTCATCTGGAGGAGTAGGAAAGTGAACATACAAGAGGGTATATAAGAAAGTTTGTCAGAATTGAGTGACCCTGTGTGCTTTGTAGCCATTATAGTCATTACAGCAGTGAAATTTAGGAGCACAGGACTGCAAGTATGACCGCCCCACGTTTGGGCTGCCAGTTGCGAGTGTCCCCCCCAAGTCCCGCATGGTTCAGGGTTCAGGTTCAGGGTTTGGGCTCTGGAGGAGGCCGCACGCAAATGAAAGAGACTAGAAAATATTAATTTGGAAATATTGGGGCCAGGCGGGAGCCCAACTCTAGGGGAAGGACTCCACCACGCTCTGGCCTTGCTATCCCTTTTATTAAGACTATGGGATACACCCATAGCCTTTAGGCAGGCAATTCCAATAATAGCCAATCAGCAAGGATTTACATAAAACTAAAAGGTGGAGGTTGCTTAGCTCCCTTTGTCTCAACTAGACAGTGGGTGGTTGGCTCTGACCTTTCAGAGCTTCAAAGTTGACCAGCCTTCCGGGTTCCGTGTCCCCACCTCTCTGCTAGTGAAGGCAGTGGGCGGCTTCCAACACAGGCCCATATAGAGAACTTGAGACACATACAGTTTTAAAAATACATCTGTAACTTACTCTAACTTGAAAAGATTAAGTTTAAAATCCACATCAGCCTGTGGTCTGAAAGGTCCTGGGTTCGATTCTGGTCAAGGGCAAATGCTTGGGTTGCGGGCTCGATCCCCCGCAGGGGCCGTGCAGGAGGCAGCAGGTCAATGATTCTTTCTCATCATTGATGTTTCTCTCTCTCTCCCCCCTCTCTCCCTTCCTCTCTGAAATCAATAAAAACAGATTTTTTTAAAAATCCATTATATTGACTTTATATTCCCTTAGATTAAATGTTACTACATTTTCTTTTGTAAACCTTTGAGTCTGCCTTTTTCCATTCTTGCATTCTTATTCAGATCTTTCTATGAATAAAATTTAAAATAATTCAAAATCAACAACAGAGCAGGGGGAGATACTCTTACATAAAACACTAGAGTCAAATTTTTATTTCCTGTGTGAAAAAAAGACTCTAGTAACAAAATTATTTCCTTTAAGTCATTTAGTGAAATATAATTACACTAAACTCATTTCTGTGGCAAAATGTAATTAGCTGCCACAGTAAATATGGTCACCAGGAAGTTCAAGCTAGACAGCCTGGTAAACCTAGCACAGGCAGCACTGAATGCCAACAGCAGAATTAAGGACTTGTTACTGATGGCCCCATTTCCGTTTCTGGACCTAAACTGGAGAAGTGACTTCCACTAATTCAGAAATTATATAGGAAATTCAACTAACATTGAAAGACTTCCATATTTGTACGAAGAGAATATATACCCTCGAAGTGATTAAATCAGATAATGTGTGGACAGCACCTGGTGGGTAAGTAGATGCCCAATATATATCCATTTTCTACCTTACTCCAACTGGTTCCCTCCCTTTGAGTCACTTCTGTTCAGTGAGATGTCTGAGTTGGTTCCACAGCTAGGTAGGACAGAGCGAAGTGCTCACTACTTTGTAACTTCATCAGTTCCCAAATGTCAGTGTGCTGGTGAGCAGAGGTTAAACTACAGTCCTATAGGCCCCAGAGATTCAGCAAGTTGTGGTGAAACCCAGAAATCTACATTTTTAATCTTTTTTAGAGTTGTTTAAAATATATTTGCATTTCATTTATTGTGTTGGCATCAAAATATATTCAGAGATGTTTTATCTTGTTTCTTCATTAACGTCAAAAATTTTTAAACTTTCTAAACTGCTATGTAACTAAAAATTTTAAGACTACCCTGTTTTAAAATTTCCTTTATTTCCTTAGATCTTTATGAAACATTTCATATTTTGTAGATCATAGTGTTTTATTAACAGATTCATGTATTCTTTTCTCATTCCTTTAATACAAAAAAATTCAGTCATCAGTTATTTTCATCTAAGTGCAGGACTCATAATATCAACATTATTAGATCAGTCATTCAGTGGGTCACACACGGTTACCCTCATTGTGCAAATACCCACTCAAAAGAAAAGCTGAATAACAGATACCTCCAGGTATGTACAACTACCTTAGTTTCTTAAAGTGAATTAGTACTGTTTACAGGTCAAATGCTAATCGACAAAAATAAACAGAAAGACTCAAGTGTACAGCTATACATATCAGATGGCAAGTTCATTTCAACAAGAACCTCCATGACTAACTTCATTTGTACAGTTCTCTGCTATCATTGCAAAAGCCTCTCCTGAACAAAGTTACAGTTTAGAATTTAAAACAAACTCGGTAAGATAAAATGTACCAGGTGGCTTTTCTGTAGCAGAAATTAATTACAACCATTTTATTTTCCTCAAGCAATTTTAAAGATAAGCAAAGTTAAAAATAAATATGCAAGCATACAGTGAACTAAAGTATATTTAGAAATGCAGGTATAAAGCACAGCAGAACCTATGACTAGAGAACATAAATTAGAAATATGACCTATTAATGAAGTAATAATTTCTTTCAAATAGCAGGAAACAAGTTCTCCACTACCATTATTTTAGGTCATTATTTGTGTTCATCTATTAATTTTGGATTTAAAATAAACCCACCTTTGCTAATTATGACATCTGACCAGATATACCAACAAGTATACCTTAAATAACACGGCATGAAATAAAAGGCCATTTAATTTCTGATGAATTGAACTCCTTAACAACTTTTCCGTTTTATATACTGTAGAAAAGTTCAAGAACCTTTGTAGATTTGCTTAAAATCCCTGCTGGTATTTATGAAAGTTTTGAAAAGTAATGTTCTTATCCGGTTCATAATCCACATTATTAATGTAAAAATTCTTTGTTGTTTATAAACAGTTCAGCCTTGGGTGCGAAAGTGATCTGTTTTAAGTTCTCAGGGAGGCTATTTCTCTTATTATCTCCAGAGCATCATACCTTTCCTTCCCTCCCTTGCAAGGAAAAAAAAATCTGCAGAATAGAGGCAAATATCTGGACTTAAGTATAAACTAAGATTTTTTTTCAGGATTGGATTATTACCCTTAGTTAAGAGGAATGCCAAATATATATATATATATATATATATATATATATATATATATATATATGCATGTCACTTTTAAATTTTTTATGAAACAAGAAACAAAAAGATGAATTTCAGCTAAGTCATATTCTTTGAGAATGAGTGAGACATGATGAGATATGTTAAGACATGACACTTATCCACAATCAAAACTTCAATTCCCTGCCTGAATTTGACTTTGAAAATGATACAAAGTCTACAACTGCTTTAAAGGATGGTGAGATAACATTTTAAAAGCCTATAAACCATTGAAAGCACTTACATATATTTTACATTCAAAACTAATCCATGGAGCCCATTTCATTCCATTTAAAAGGCAGCTCTCACAATCTGTGGCTCTTTTACCATGTTTTAAAAAAGACCTGCTTATAATTTAAGCCATCCTAGATGTAAAATAAATGTGAAGTATTCTTTTTATATCTGGGATGTTCTAGGTAATTTTTAAAAACTGAAAATTATTTATCCATCCTTAACCTGAAACTCTTCCTACAAAGCTTCTGACCAGCAAAGACATGTTCCTTAGGCACTGTGAGGTGTACTGATGATGGAGCATGAACCCAGGTTGAAGCGTACTGTTTGGTCATAACTACAGACAAATAACAAAAAGTTAACCACTGTCTAATCTGCTAAGAGCAAGAAATTCCTTTACCCCATGACTCCTGAGGTTCTTAAAGAAGGAAAACTGATCTCATACAAACAACTTTTAAGAGAATCCATATATAATTCTAAGAACTGCACAATTAGGGTGTTAGAAAAGATGTTTTCTTTTGTAAGGCATCGATGATGAAATAAATATAATGTATATCTAACAAAAGATGGTTAACACTCAGGATCATAAAACCCTTTATCTTTTCTTTTAAATTTCTCTAAATCTTGCTACTTTTACCAGCTTAAATAAGAAAAGAATGCCTCTTGGCCTAATCAACTATCATTATAAAAAAACTAAGACATCTGAAACTAGTAGGCACATCAAAATTACAGTTTATGTAGTTCAAGGTTCCCTTTTTAAGGGATAGATGTGTTACCTGGCACATTATACATATGGAATTGTAAAGATCATCCACTAAATTCAACTTTCACATTTTTAGTTAAACTAAAAGACATAGTAAATACTCAAATATATCTTCAGTTACAGCTGATAAGTGTAACATTTCACCAGATAAAAAGCTGGAATTTAAGTATGAGAAACCTTCATACACTGTGCTAGTATTGGTCTCTTCTTTTTAGACGAAAGCCAGTCATCAATACTTTCAACACAGCAGTTTAAGAAGATAAACGTCCAAAACAGTTGACTTAGTTGTAGTCCATAATTTAGCAATTCAATGCCACTGGCATCATAATGCTGTAGAGAGCAAATGTATCTCCATGTTTTAGTCAGATTTGTCTTTCTTCTTTCCTGTTAAGGGCACTTTGTTTACAACAGCAGACCCAACAGCTGTAACACCTCCAGCCACAGCAGACACGCCCCCTTTCACCAGCCCTATTCCCATGGAAGGTACAGTTGTAACAGCTGTTTTGGTCACCTCCAGACTCTTTCCACCAATCCAAGCCACACCACCAATGGTGGCACCAACAGCTCCTTTTGTAACACTGAAAATACCGCCAGTCACACGGGACAACATGCCTGGTTGCTGCTGTGGGTGATCTTTCATTGATCCTAATGATAAAATAGAATGATATTGTTAGATATGTCTACAAAAAACATTACAAATCAAGTAACCTAAGACTTCCTAACAATCAGGAGGTTGTTTTGAAAAGGTCCACCACATTACAAATGTCCATGTTCAGCAATGTCTAAATTTTTAAAATCCAAATTTTTAAAACTATTTAAGTAATAAACATAGTTAATATAAATTTTTAAATAGCTGAATTAAAAGGCTTAAGATATAGATAAGCATTTAAATATACCCTAGTCATGCCTTACCTATGGTTTCCCTTGGTTTGAAAATATTAAGTGGCAAATTTCAGAAATAAACAATTCATAAGCTTTAAATTGTGTACCATTTTTAATAACATGATGAAATCTTGACCCATCCCCCTCCATCCTGCCTAAGAGGTGAATAATAATCAATGTCCATCAAAATAAGATAGTTTGAGAGAGGGAGACCACCACATTCATGTAATTCTTTTACACTATATTGTAAATGTTCTATTTTTTTATTCTTGTTACTCTCTTGCCTTGTCTGATTTATAAAGTGAGTTTTATCATAAGCATATATGTATAGGAAAAAAACATAGTATTCATAGGATTTGGTACTATCCAAAGTTTCAGGGATCCACTGGGGGTCTTTGAATGTATCCCCTGTGCATAAGGGGGAACTACTGCATTAAGTGTAAAATTATGATGGAAAGGATTACATAATTGGTCATTCTTTTGTAATCAAGGTCAAGGTCAGTAATACTAGGGAAGGAGGGAAATCCTGATTTCAGGATAAAACAACTGCTTCACATTGAACACCTCATATAGGATCAGACTGCTAGGCTAAATTTGGTGCACAAGCATTTAATGAAGATAGTTTTTCTCAGTCAAATCCAATAAATATTAATGCTGTTGATCTAATTACAGTGTACTCTTAATTACCACACCATAAATTATCGACTTTGCAGACTACTTTTGTTTAGCAGGTTGCCATACACAGCCATTCCTGAGGCTTGTTCTTTTCCCTGGCGGTCATGCTCCTGGAGAGCCTTTATCTCTTTCCTGGTGACTTTCTCACAAAGTCCTTATTAACTTTTTTACTGAGCCCTAAGTTCTTTTCAGGGTTCTAGCCCTAAAAAATAAAACAAGGAAAACAGGTGAGGTGATAATTTTCTAGACTATTTCTCCAGCAAACTAAAGCTTAGTTACCTCCATCGTCTTTTAGGCTTAAGTATGAACTTTTCATTGTTTATTTTCCTAGTGATTTCATTTTTGTCTGCTAACATAAGTAGAGGAAGAAAGTTTTGGACAATGGGTAACAGAACTGGGAACAAAATACAATACCTAGGGCTAGAAGTTTAGCCTTAGCCTCTTCCCAGAGACATCCTCATTCGTCTTGCTACTGTAATCTATCTGGTCTGTAAGTCACTTAACATCTCTTATTCTCCAATTTGAGTCTCTTTCTTACCTAATATGACTGTCCTGTACAAACATGCAGTTGTCCAAAGAGATCACTATTTGAATTAAAGGTAATAATATTCTACACCAAAACCATAAATAGAAAATGCCCATCAAGACATTAGCTCTACAGTTAGTGTTTCCAAGGATTGCTGAAGTAAAGGTAAGAATAAAATGATATAACAATTTTAAAACTAAAGAGAATTTAAGCAGACCCTAAGACCATGTATAATATAGGAAGAGAGTGCTACCAATTATTAATGAGATGAAATGACAGGAGTTTAACAACAAATCACAAGTACCTCTTTTTTTCTGTATGTACAGTATCAACACTAAACACAGTCCAGCTTTCCTCAGCATCCCACCCACTCTTGTTTACAAATTAATGGATAGTCTTACTTGTGAAATGGTCTTAAAATAAGAGTAACAGAAAAATAAATTTTACATGTACTCATTCACCAATATCAGTGTTTTCTTTTGGAGGCTAAAAAGGTTTATCATAGTTTATTTTTGGAATGCATTTACTGACAAGGTAGTTATTTTTTAAATTTAATAAAAACAATCAGAACTTGGATTCAATAGGATATTTGTTCCATTCTTAGTGTTACAAGTGCATACTTACCTTCTGGTGGTTCATCACTAAGGTATGATGGGATTTCTTGTTGATTTTTATCTGCCTGATTCATGATCTAAAAAAACACACATATTTCATTTTAACCTCAACATGGGAGACTGCCACTTATCACATGCTCAATTAAGACTTAATCAGCTTTATTCGGATAAACAACATTTTAAAACACCCATCACAAGACTACTTCTTCTTGTTTCTTGTGGTATTTAAGACATACTTTTAGTTAAACTAGTGGACAATATAAATCTTATCTCAAACCAGAGGCCCAGTGCATGAAATTCGTGCATGGGGGGGGGGGGGGGGGTGAGTGTCCCTCAGCTCAGCCTGCACCCTCTCCAATCTGGGATCCCTCTCACAGTCCAGGACTGCTGGCTCCCAACCGCTTGCCTGCCTGCCTGCCAGCCTGATTGACACCTAACTGCTCCCCTGCCGGCCTGATCTATGCCAACTGCCCTTCCCTGCAGGCCCGGCCACCCCTAACTGTCCTCCCCTGCAGTCCCAGTCGCCCCCAACTGCCCTCCCCTACTGGCCCGGTCACCCCTAACTGCCCTCCCTTGCCAGCCTGGTCGCCCCTAACTGCCCTCCCCTGTAGGCCTGGGTCCCCCACAACTGCCCTCCCCTGCAGGCCTGATCACCCCAACTGCCCTCCCTTGCAGGCCTGGTCCCTCCCAACTGCCCTCCCTTGCTGGCCTGATTGCCCACAACTGCCCTCCCTTGCTAGCCATCTTATGGCGGCCATCTTTGACACGTGGGGGTGGCCATTTTGTGTGTTGGAGTGATGGTCAATTTGCTATTACCTCTTTATTATATAGTATACCAACCAAAGAATGGCAGGCATTGTATAGTATACGTTTCCCTGTTTTATTGCTGCTTCAACTTAAACTGAAGATGACTAACTGAAGAAAGTTGGAAGGTGGGGGTTAGCAGACAAAAATTTTAAGTGCTTCCTCTTACAGAATATTGGCTAACTCAACTGTAATTTATTTCCAAACAGAGTTAGAGAAAAACCTATGACTAAAATATTTACTAACTGAAAATTTTCTTAAAAAAATGACATCCTGCTATAGAGATGACACCATCAGTCTGAATCACTAAGAAGGATTTTGATTAATTTTTTATTGTTGTTTTTAGAGCTCTAATAAGTAGGTAGCAAAAGAGTCCAAAATCTATGAAAAACAATGTACTATGATTACCTCTAAGTATAAGTAGTGAAAGAACCTAATAAAATAAAGCTATGCTAGAATGAAGAAAACATAAACTTTCTTTCCCCAATTTCCTTTACGAATTTTTAAAAGTCTTTATTGTTAAAAGTATTACATATGTCCCCCCCTTTTCCCTGTTGACACCTTCTAGCCCGCCCCCCACCCCAGGCCTTCACCACCCTATTGTGTGTGACCATGGGTTATGCATATATGCAAACAAGTTCTTTCGTTGATCTCCTTTACTATTTTAAAATATTTGCTTTTATAGTCACTTGACTAAGTAAAAATTAAAAGTCAAGACTGGTCTAAAATTTTCTTGCTTGGCCAGAAAGTGGGGTTGTGGTCCCAGCAATCCACTAAGTATTCTGGACTACCTAGGCCCTAACAAGGCCAGGTGGTGGTTAACTTTTAACTCTCGAGTGAGATGGGGAGCCAATAAAAGGTACTGAACAGAGAGGACTGATATGTTCTGATTGATACTTTTAAAAACAATTCTGGCTATTGTGGGAGAACATGCAACAGGAGAGCAAGAACAAGCAGAAAGACCTCTTAGAAGACTTAGAATAATGTATTCAAGGTTCATACATATTGCAGAACAGAGTGGTTTAAGTGGTCAAAGGAAAGTCAGGGAAGTTTCCCTTTCCTTAATGATTCCTAATGATTTTAAAGTACTGGATGATCAGATAAAAACTCATCCATATTTCCTTCTGTAGCTCAATAATTACGGCAAAAGTTGGTAAATGAGGGTAAGAGAGGTAGTGGTTGTGAGAAGTGGGATTTTTCAAAGGTAATTTTAACTTTATGTAATTCAACTTGCAATGCCTTTAAAACCTAAATCCTGTGTAAGTTGGGACTTCACTGCATCCCAGAGTCCTGCAGCACCTGCCAGCGTGCTTAAATATCTTTCAGTTGCTATAGTGACTCAGGCCACTTACCAAGAACACCTATCTTATGCTGGTCTGGTTTGTGAATTTAGCAGATCATCCCATACACACTTGAGATTTAAAGTGATAGTAAAGGGGAGAACCAAGATGGCGGCATAGGGAAATAGTTATACTTGCTGCCTCTCACAACCACATCAAAATTATAACTAAATGGCAGAACTACCACCCAGAACCGCGGGAAAGGTGGCTGAGTGGAAGTTCCACAACTAGAGAGGTGAAGAAAGCGCATTGAGACTGACTGGCAAAGTTCATTCTGTATTGGAGAGAGTATGGGACAATGGGGCACTGGTACACTGCTGGTGGGAGAATCTTCCTGAAGAAGCACTCAAAAGAGTGAGTTGCCTCCGGCCATGCAGCATGCCAGCAACAACCAGAAGAGCATTCACGGTCCTCGGACACCAAATCAGAGCTGCTGCTAGGATGAATAAGGTCTGCAAAGATAACTCCCTACTGAGCAAGGCCAAGGGCATAACCTCCAGGCAGGCTGGCATGGAGCCATCGATGAGAGGAAGCTCAAAAACAACTCTTGGGAATATTTTTAAAGACATATAAAATAAGAGGGAATAATGGCGGCGGAATAGACAGACGTGTTCCGAGCCTTGTCCCGGAGCAGAAAGAAAGAACAGCTGAGGGTCGCGCAAGGAGTGTTTGTTGGCTGGTTGGGAGACAGCTGAATTCCAGAAGGAGGCGGGGGACTGCTGAACGGGGTTCCCCTGACCTGGCAGCACGAACTGCGGCTGGGTCCCCTCCCGGAGCTGCGGGGTTGGACGCGGAGTCTGCGCCATCTTGATCCGGAAAGTGGAGCTTATCTGAAGCCTGAGAATCCACAACGGCGGCACCCCAGGAACAGCTGCGAGCCCCAGAACAACGCTCCCCAACTGGCGCAAGCACACGGGTTCAGAGGAGCTCTACACTTCACCACAGAAAGGTCAGATTTCGCCTGGGATAAGGTGAGGTCTCTGGTCCCGGCGGGAGAGAGGAACGCGCGTTTTGCGGGAGCTGGAGGACCAGGGAAGTCTGTGCCTAGAAAAATCCGTGGCTGTAGGGGCTGGCGTGATCTGTGACTGTGGAAAGGGGTCCTCAGAGCTGCTAAGAGAAGGGCACTCTAAAAAGCAACCCATTTTGATCTGAAGTGCAGGGACACCCTAAGAATTTCAGGCAGTCCAGACTTACGCGCAGCCCGTGCGCTCCCTGGGTGCCTGGGCTTACGCGGAGTCCCGGAGTACGCACACTTGGGCTTTTTCCTCTTCAAATCCTTGCATCTGATTACTAAGCCCAATACATAGGATCACCCAGTTGGGGACACCCTGGGAGACTGCAGGGGAAGGTTGTTTTTCTGGAACCTGGGGATCGGAGCAGGGAGTGACCATCAGAGAGCCAGCTCTGAGGCAGCCCACTCCCACAGGCCCGTGGCGAGTGCCACAGGGAAAGAAGGCTCTAACACTGCCTAGAGAGGCCATAGATAGACCCGGAAGTCAATCCAGAAACACTGCCACCCAGGGGCTGAATCACAAATTGACTCTTGTGTAATCAAAAATAAAGGAATACGAGAAATTAAGACACACCGCCTGCTTAAAATCAGGACTGGCTTACAACACCGAAGAGCAGTGGATCGCAGGGAACTGCAATACTGCCTGGACTGAGAAACAGGCGTGCCAAACAGAAAAACAGAGGAAGTGAATGACCTTCACTACTCCACATTTTATTTTTACCTTTTATTTTTTTTATTTTTTTATTTTTTTTAAATTTTCATTTTTTGCATCTTTTAATCAAGAAACTTTTTTTTTCTTTTTTCATCACTTGATTTTACCTTTTTAATGATTACATTTTTATTTTCAATCCGTATTATTACTACTGCTATTTTATCTTTTTTTTTTTTTTTTTAAAGTGTCATTTTATTTTCTCTTCATTTTATTTTGGGATTAGGGTTCTACATTCTATTTTTTATCTTTCCTTTAGCATCGTTTTACTCTACCTCAACTCTACCTTTAGGCCATCACTCTCTTCCTAACCTCCCCCTTTTCAGTGTCCTGTTTGTCTTACCCTTTTACTGCTTTAGATTTTCCCTATTCTTTCTGTTTACCCCTTGTTAAAATTTCACCCTACTTACATATCTAATCTCCAATCCCCTGCTCCAAGTCCACATACACCTTTCCCTTCGCTGTCTGAGTTATCCATAAACTTGTCCTTAACTCTGTCCTTTTGTTGTTGTTTGCTTGAATGTAGATTATATCCAATTTTTATGCTTTTTTTGTGAGATTGTTTTGCTTATTCTTCTTTTATTTATTTTTTTGTTTGTTTTGTGCTTCAGCTTTCCCTTGCCTCACTCCATATTAATTGGTGTTGTAGTTTGTACTAATCCCCAGGCACTTGTTGCTGGCATTTGCTGGGATTAGTGATTGTTCTATTGGAGTTTTATCCCCAATATATATAGTCTGTTCCCCTTTCTCTCTTAGTCAATTTCTTGTCTCTCTTACTTTTTTTTTTTTCTCTTTACTTTCCCTTTTCCCAATTTCATTTTCACACTCCTTTTTTCTTTTTTTTTTTCTTTCTTTCTTTTTTCCTCTTCTTCTTTCTCTTCTATCACCTAATTTGCCTTTCTCTGGTGGTCACCTTTATTGGAGGTTATTAATATCGTGAATACATTCCTGTTCAGTGCCTTGTGAGTTGTACCTGGTAGTGCTGTATTTTGTGCCTTTAAATCAACCCAGGAGAGAGAAAACTACATAACCAGACACCCAGAGAAGAGAGACCATGGGGAGACAAAGAAGCAGCCCGCATATGAAAGAAAAGCAGGCATCACCAGAAAAGGAAGTAAACGAAATGGAAGCAAGCAACCTTCCAGAAAAAGAATTCAGAGAAATGGTCATAAGGTGGCTGAAAAGAATGGAAGACAAATTCGACAATATGAGCAAGAACCAAGAGGAAATGAAGAAGAACCAAGAAGAAATGAAAAATGACATCGCTGCTGTAAAGAACTCAATAGAAAGCATCAAGAGTAGACTAGAAGAAGCAGAGGACCGCATCAGTGAGCTAGAAGACAAGATGGAAAAAAATACCCAAGAAAAGCAACTTCTAGAAAAAAAAATTAAAAGGCAGGAGGAGAGTCTAAGGGAACTTTGGGACAACACGAAACAAAACAACATCCGCATAATAGGGGTTCCAGAAGGAAAGGAAGCTGAGCAAGGAATAGAAAACCTCTTTGAAGAAATAATGACAGAAAATTTCCCAGATATAGGGAAGAAAAAACCCACACAAATCCAAGAAGCTCACAGAGTCCCAAGCAAAATGAACCCCAAAAGACCGACACCAAGGCACATTATAATTAAATTGGCAAACACCAACGACAAAGTAAGAATCTTAAAAGCAGCAAGAGAGAGACAGAAAGTTACATACAAAGGAACCCCCATCAGACTAGCAACTGATTTCTCAACAGAAACTCATCAGGCCAGAAGGGAATGGAATGAAATATACAAAGTCATGCAAAGGAAGGGGCTGAATCCAAGAATACTGTACCCAGCAAGGCTGTCAATCAAAATTGAAGGTGAAATCAGGAGCTTCACAGACAAAAAAGGACTAAGGGAATTTATTACCACCAAACCAGCAATGCAAGAAATGCTAAAGGGTCTACTGTAAAAAAAAAAAAAAAAAAAAAAAAAAAAAAAGAAAGAAAGAAAGAAAGAAACAGGAAGCGAAGAAGTAACACAGGGGTAAAGAATAGGAATGGCGACAAATAAGTACCTATCAATAATAACTTTAAATGTAAATGGATTAAATGCCCCAATCAAAAGACATAGGGTAACAGATTGGATAAGAAAACACGACCCATATATCTGCTGTCTACAAGAAACCCACCTCAGAAAAAAAGACGCACACAGACTGAGGGTGAAGGGATGGAAAAAGGTTTTCCAGGCAAATGGAACTGAAAAAAAAGCTGGGGTAGCAATACTTATTTCTGACAAATTAGATCTCAAACTGAAGGACATAACAAGAGATAAGGAAGGCCATTTCATAATACTAAAGGGAGCAATCCAACAAGAAGAAATAACTCTGGTAAACATATATGCACCCAATACAGGAGCACCCAAATACATAAAAAAACTCCTGGAAGATATCAAGGGAGACATTGACAGCAATACAATCATAGTAGGAGACTTTAATACCCCACTATCACCATTGGACAAATCCTCTAAACAAAACATCAGCAAAGAAACATCAATCCTAAATGACTCACTAGACCAGATGGAATTAATTGACATCTTCAGAACATTTCACCCCAAAGCCACAGAATATACATTCTTCTCAAGTGCACATGGGTCATTTTCAAAGATAGACCATATGTTGGGACATAGGCAAAGTCTCTTCAAATTCAAGAAGATAGAAATCATATCAAGCATCTTCTCAGACCACAGTGGCATAAAACTGGAAATCAACTACAATAAAAACAACCCAAAGAAATCAAACACATGGAGACTAAACAGCATGCTATTAAACCATGACTGGGTTACCAGAGAGATCAAAGAAGAAATAAAAAACATCATGACAACAAATGACAATGAAAACACTACAATCCAAAATCTATGGGACACAGCGAAAGCAGTCTTGAGAGGGAAGTTCATAGCTCTACAAGCCTACTGCAAAAAACAAGAAACAGGGGTAATAAATTACCTAACCCAACAACTCAAAGAGTTAGAAAAAGAGCAACAAGAAAAGCCCAGTGTAAGCAGAAGGAAGGAAATAATAAAGATCAGAGCACAGATAAACGACATAGAGACCAAAGAAACAATACAAAAGATCAACAAAACCAAGAGCTGGTTCTTTGAAAGGATAAACAAGATTGATGAACCTCTAGCCAGGCTCACCAAGAAGCAAAGGGAGAGGACCCAAATAAACAAGATCAGAAATGAAAGAGGTGAAATAACAACAGATCCCGCCGAAATACAAAGGATTGTTAAAAAATACTACGAACAACTCTATTCCAACAAACTGGACAACCTGGAGGAAATGGACATATTCCTAGAAAAATATAACCTTCCAAAACTCAATCAGGAAGAATCTAAACAGCTCAACATGCCAGTAACTATGGAAGAAATTGAAGCAGTCATCAAAGAGCTTCCGGCAAACAAAAGCCCGGGGCCAGACGGCTTCACTGGAGAGTTCTACCAAACATTCAAGGAAGAACTAAAACCTATCCTCCTCAGACTATTCCAAAAAATTCAAGAGGAAGGAACACTTCCAAGCTCCTTCTATGAAGCCAGCATCACCCTAATACCAAAACCAGATAAAGACAACACAATGAAAGAGAATTACAGGCCAATATCCCTCATGAATGTAGATGCCAAAATCCTCAACAAAATTCTAGCAAATAGGATCCAGCAGTACATCAGAAAGATCATACACCATGACCAAGTAGGGTTTATCCCAGGAATGCAAGGATGGTTCAATATCCGCAAATCAATAAATGTGATACATCACATAAACAAATTGAGAGATAAAAATCACATAGTCATATCAATTGATGCAGAAAAAGCATTTGACAAAATCCAACACCCTTTCTTGATAAAAACTCTCAACAAGGTGGGAATAGAAGGATCATACCTCAACATCATAAAAGCTATATATGATAAACCCACAGCTAACATCATACTCAATGGGCAAAAACTAAAACCATTTCCCCTAAGAACAGGAACAAGACAGGGATGCCCACTCTCACCACTCCTGTTTGACATAGTACTGGAAGTATTAGCCACTGCAATTAGACAAGAAGAAGAAATAAAAGGCATCCAAATTGGAAAAGAAGAAGTAAAGCTGTCCTTATTTGCAGATGACATGATATTGTACATAAAAAACCCGAAAGACTCCATCAAAAAACTAACAGACTTAATAAATGAATTCGGCAATGTAGCAGGATACAAAATTAACACCAAGAAATCTATGGCATTTCTATACACCAACAATGAACTTACAGAAAGAGAGACTAAAAAAGCAACCCCATTTTCCATCGCACCAAAAAAATTAAGATACTTAGGAATAAACCTAACCAAGGAGGTAAAAGACCTATATGCGGAAAACTACAGGACACTGAAAAAAGAGATAGAGGAAGATGTAAACAGATGGAAGAACATACCATGTTCATGGATTGGTAGAATCAACATCATTAAAATGTCCATACTACCCAAAGCAATCTATAGATTCAATGCACTCCCCATTAAAATACCAACGGCGTATTTCACAGACCTAGAAAGAACTCTCCAAAAATTCATCTGGAATAAAAAAAGACCCCGAATAGCCACAGCAATCCTGAGAAAGAAGAATAAAGTAGGAGGGATCTCAATACCAGATTTCAAGCTGTATTACAAAGCCACTGTCATCAAAACAGCCTGGTACTGGCACAAGAACAGACATATAGATCAATGGAACAGAATAGAGAATCCAGATATCGACCCAAACCAATATGCGCATTTAATATTTGACAAAGGAGGCATGAACATACAATGGAGTCAAGACAGTCTCTTTAATAAATGGTGTTGGGAAAATTGGACAGATACATGCAAAAAAATGAAACTAGATCACCAACTTACACCATACACAAAAATAAACTCAAAATGGGTACAGGACTTAAATATAAGACGGGAAACCATAAAAATACTAGAGGAATCCACAGGCAGCAAAATCTCAGACATATGCCAAAAGAACTTTTTCAGTGATACTGCCCCTAGGGCAATGGAAGCCAAACAGAAAATAAACAAATGGGACTACATCAAAATAAAAAGCTTTTGCACAGCAAAAGAAACCATCAACAAAACAACAAGAAACCCCACTGTATGGGAGAACATATTTGCAAATGGTATCACTGATAAAGGTTTAATTTCCAACATCTACAGGCAGCTTATACAACTTAATAAAAGGAAGATAAATGATCCAATAAAAAAATGGGCAACGGACCTAAATAGAAGCTTTTCGAAAGAAGACAGAAGGAAGGCCAAGAGACACATGAAAACATGCTCAAAGTCACTAATTATCCGAGAGATGCAAATCAAAACAACAATGCGATACCATCTCACACCTGTCAGAATGGCTATCATCAACAAATCAACAAACGACAAGTGTTGGCGAGGATGCGGAGAAAAAGGAACCCTCGTGCACTGCTGGTGGGAATGCAGACTGGTGCAGCCACTGTGGAGAACAGTATGGAGTTTCCTCAAAAAACTGAAAATGGAACTCCCATTTGACCCAGTAATCCCACTCCTAGGAATATATCCTAAGAAACCAGAAACACCAATCAGAAAGGATATATGCACCCCTATGTTCATAGCAGCACAATTTACAATAGCTAAGATTTGGAAACAGCCTAGGTGCCCATCAGCAGATGACTGGATCAGAAAACTATGGTACATCTACACAATGGAATACTATGCTGCCGTAAAAAAGAAGGAATTACTACCATTTGTAGGCACTTGGATGGAATTAGAGAACATTATGCTAAGTGAAATAAGCCAGTCAATGAAAGAAAAATACCACATGATCCCACTCATTTGGGGATAATGAAAAACATTATAAACTGATGAACAAAAAGATAGTTACAGAGGCAGTAAAGCATCAAACAGACTGTCAAATTACAGTGGTAAGGCTAGGGAGAGGTGGGGGAAATAAGAGATCAACTGAAGGACTTATATGCATGTATATAAGAGTAACCAACGGATGCAAAACATTGGGGGGTGAGGGCATGTATGGGAGTGGGGTGGGGGTGGGGGGCAATGGTAAGATATGTACACATATAATACCTTAATAAAAATTTGAAAAAAAAAAAAAAAAAAAAAAAAAAAAAAAGACATATAAAATAAAAACAAAGTAGGCCTGAGGCCTTCACAGTATTATTTTTAAAAAGCAAAACAATAAAATATCTTACTATTTAAAAGTAATAATAATAAAGAAAATAAAGTGATAGTAAAGATGTAATCTCTGACAAAGAACAAAAAGAAAAGAATATCAGGTGATGCATTCCTGGGAGAAGTTCTTGACTGACCTGCCTCAATTTTAAAACTCCCTTAAATCAGAATGTTAAATTTGTTTCCATTCATATTTATATTCCTTGAATTTATCATCATGGTAATTTATCAGCATAGGTATTACACAGCATAGTGTTTACGGTTCTGGAATCAGAGAGCCTGAGTCTCAAATCCCAACTTGACCATAAACTGTATGGCTAAGGACAAATAACTTCATGGATCCATGTTGTTCAGGAAATACAAAATAGAAATTAAAGATATTCTAGCCCTAACTCTAAGGTGAGAATACTATTTTAACAAATTGAAGACAAAACATTCAGAAATTCCTGGCAGAGTGTATGTGTCCCTTCCTAAGGAATAACAGCTACTTTCTTCCCCACTAAACTGTTGATTCCTAAGAGAGACATTCTGTCTAGCTTGTTCATCACTGTAACCCCAGTATCTGTATACCATACACATACAAATCCAGATCACTAATCAGTAGAGGCTATCATACCCTGTACAGAAATATGGGGAAATTATATATACGTTATACATCTTATATATTTTAGCGTTAAGAGTTGTGATAGTAATTGCATACATTTCAAAACTGCCTTCTGTATATATCCCACAAATCCCTACTAAGAGTCTTTCCTTTTCCTCCTAATACAGAATCCCTTTAAAAAATATTTTTAATTTTTCCAAATCTATCTTGTAATAAGAAAGACCACTTTTTTATACTGTGCTTTATGAAAGCATAAAAGATATGTGCACATTCATCTAAATAATATGAATTACCTTTACCTTCCTGTGGGTAGGCAATAAGGAGCCAGGAAGCAGAATGACACTGTCAGACCTGTGCTTTAAGAAGCTAACTGAAACAAGAACATTTAGGACAAAAAGATTAAATATAGTAAGTGGCTAATTTAGTAGTCCGAGGAGATGGAATAACAGTCTGAACTCTGCCAGTTTTTCCTGTCTAAATAAATGTTAGGGCCAAAAACTTAGAAGTCACCTTTGATTTCCTCTTTTTTAACACTCCCACCTAATCACTGGCATACTGTTGCCTAAATAAATCCAGCATAGGACTTCTCATCACCTCTACTGCTTACCACAATCAGTTAAGCCATCATAAGCTCTTACCTGGACTACAAAATCTCTTAACTGGTCTCTGAGCTTCCACCCTTGGACAGCTAGACCTTTCTGTCTAGCCATGTCATACTTTGCTTAAAACCCTCCTGCTGCTGCCTGTTTTTCTTAAAGTCCAGAGTCCATCCCTTCACATCTGAGACCCAACATCTAACACGCTGATGTCATTTTCTACCATCCTGCCTCTTGCTCGGTCACATCTAACAACATGGGAGCTTCCCTACCTTCTTAAAGGCTCTTCCCCTACATATATACCTGGCTTCTTCCTTATTTCCTTCAGGTCTTTGTGCAAATGTCCCCTTATCAAAGGTCTTCCCTGACCACCTTATAATGGATAAGCACTCTCCTAACTCCTCTCCCTCTCATTGTCACCTAACCCTGTTATATATTCTTCACTGTGCTTATTGTCGCTTGATATATGTATATGTTCACTTTGTGTCTCTCCCAATTAGAATGTAAGGTCCATGAGAACAAGACTTGGTTTTGTTCCCTGTTCCATCGCCAGGGCCATAATCAATGCCTGATACATGGACACTCAAGTACTTGAACTTTTTGGTATGAAGTAGAACATAACTTTGAGTATTAATGAGAGATAAAAGGAGAATCAGCAACTAAATAGACAAAGATGGTGGTGAACACAAGCAACAGGAGAGGAGAAACCATTTATTTCTGAGAGAAGATGGACTTTTAAAATTTTATTTTATTGTGGTAAGAACACAAGATCTACCCTCTAATAAATAAGTGTACAATACATTATTGTTGACTATAGGCACGATGAAAGGACTTGTGTTTTTTTAAAAAATATATTTTATTGATTTTTTTACAGAGAGGAAGGGAGAGGGATAGAGAGTTAGAAACATCAATGAGAGAGAAACATCAAATCAGCTGCCTCCTGCACACCCCCAACTGGGGATGTGCCTGCAACCAAGGTACATGCCCTTGACAGGAATCAAACCTGGGACCCTTCAGTCCGCAGGCTGACGCTCTATCCACTGAGCCAAACCAATTAGGGTGAAAGAACTTGTTTTTGAACAGCTGTATTTGAAGATGCCTTCAGGGCATCCACAGAGGTTTAGCAGGCAATAGGATTTAAGGGGCTTGAAACTCTGCAAGAGTCTGACTTGAGATCCCGAGAGTGGTTTGAAGTGATAGCTGAAGCTGTGGGAGGTGGGTGATATGATCAAGGAAAAGAGAGAAGTAAACTGATAACTGGACTGCTCATATTTAAGAGGTGAAAAAAAAGCCAACAAAACAAAAAATATACCAGGAAATTAATAGTCAAATGAGTATACCCTCATGGAAGTCAAGAGATGAATTTATAAGCTTTCTAAAAAACACAATGCAGACATTAAAATAATTTATGAAGATCAAATACTATGGGGAAATGCTAATGTTGCATTTAGAATATATAAAAGGCATATATCATTGATCCAGCTTTTTAAAAAAGGCACATAAAGAGACTGGAAGAAAGTATACTAGAGTGTTGACAGGTTGCCGGTATGGGGATGGGGCGGGGGGGGCGGGGAGAAATTATACACACATACACTCACAAAGTATTTCTATATATACAGATGAATATATTTTAATTTTCTACTGATACTGTTTTTGAAATGAAAGAAAAATACATATTTTTAAATCTTAGAAGTCAGTGATATACATAAAGGACATTTTTAAAGATTATACAGTTCATCTACCTAGTTATTCTAGGTTTTCATCCTCAAATCAAGTTGGTCATCTGAAAAACAATGTACTTGAATCACAAAAGCTGACTGGAGGAAAATGACATCACTGTGTTTTATTACTGGTTATGTCCTTGGGAAGGGAACTGTGACAAACAACCTTATGCAGGCTATTACTACATTAACTGTACCACACTGTTAAGGAATTACCCACTAACTACATTTCTTTAGAGCTATTCAGAAACTTTTATAGGTATTCAGAAAACTTTTTTTTCCCCAAAAATACTTAGCATGTTTTCTTCTTTCTGAGACCTGGCTTCCAGGATTCTTAGTTAAAATTCCTGCTCAACTAGCTAAGTTCCTGTGGCCTGGATAGTGTGTCCCATTTCCCTCATCCCCAACTCCATACCACCTTTAGACTTCACTCTTATTGCTATTTTTTCTGGTCTGCAATTTAAATATCTTACATTGTTACCATTTTGTTAGTACATGTTTTTGCTGTAAACAGACACAACGTATTTATGGAATTAGTGGGATAAAAATATCATTTGAATCCACATTAATTTTAAGCATCACAAAAATGCATAACAATATATGGTCCGACTTTTTGGTTAAAAAAAACACAAAACATTTTAAGCTAGAATCATGCTTTTCAAATGCACATCTTTAAGATTAGGCAACGGTATGCCAGGGGCTTCAAGAACCACAAGAGAGACATGCTACTTGCATTTTAGTATAGTACCCGGTAATTTAAAATACTATTTAATTTTTAGATATACACTAATCAAAAAGAGAAAAGCACTTGAGAATTTTTAAAGATTACTAGACTTTCAAGAAATTTGATTCTAGCCTGGAACTTATTCAGGTTATACTCAGATTTACCAGCTCTCTTCCCAGTCCAACCACATCCCCACCTCCCCCATGACTTTGCTCTTACGTTTAGAGTATTTGGGTAGAAAAGCTTGAAATATAGAAATCTAGATACTATTATACAGAAACACCCAGTTACACTGAACATTGTTAGCTAAAGTTACCAACAGGATTATCAGTAAACAATAAAATAGAAAAGCTGGAGTTTTGCCAGGCCAGAAGCCTGGCTCCTTAGACCAGAGGATCTTGTTATTAGAGGGCTCTGAAAGTCCTAAGAGGCTATAGACGTACGTACGCGCGCGCGCGTGTGTGTGTGTGTGTGTGTGTGTGTGTGTGTGTGTGTGTGTGTGTGTGTGTGTGTTTCTTGTACATCATTGGTATTAACAGCAAGTATGCGGTATTAAAATTCTTCTAGAACAATTAGGGTAATAAAAATTGTGTAAATGCCATATGTAGAATATTTTTCTAAATTCTCAATTTGGTCACAAATTACCTTAAAAAGGTTTTTTTTTTTGCTAAAATCCTTAACTAACTATGCCATCTGCACTTTTTACTCACATATACCATTACAAACTTCACACATTTGTCAAACTTTTGGTGATATCACCTCTTTATGGAGATTATCACTTTCTCACTAAGGATAAATACTTTTTACATTATCATCCTGTTCATTATCATTATTACAAGGGGGCTGTTTATCTTAAATTGGGAATTATGAAGACAAACACACCCCTAAACTTTAAGTTTTTTTTTTAATTTAATAAATCTTTATTGTTCAGATTATTACAATTGTTTCTCCTTTTTCCCCCCATAGCTCACCTCCACCTGGTTCCCACCCCACCCTCTGCCCTACCTCCCCCCGACTGTCCTCATCCATAGGTGTACGATTTTTGTCCAGTCTCTTCATGAACCTCCCATACCCCTTTCCCCCTGAGAATTATCAGTCCACTCCCTTTCTATGCCCCTGATTCTATTATAATCTGTTCCTCAGATTTTTAATTCACTTGATTTTTAGGTTCACTTGTTGATAGATATGTATTTGTTGTTCATAATTTTTATCTTTACTTTTTTCTTCTTCCTCTTCTTAAAGAATACCTTTCAGCATTTCATATAATACTGGTTTGGTGGTGATGAACTCCTTTAGCTTTTTCTTATCTGTGAAGCTCTTTATCTGCCCTTCAATTCTGAATGATAACTTTGCTGGGTAGAGTAATCTTGGTTGTAGGTTCTTGCTATTCATCACTTTGAATATTTCTTGCCACTCCCGTCCGGCCTGCATAGTTTCTGTTGAGAAATCAGCTGATAATCGTATGGGTGCTCCCTTGTAGGTAATTAACTGTTTTTCTCTTGCTGCTTTTAATATTGTCTTTTGCTCTTGGCATTTTAATTATGATGTGTCTTGGTGTGGTCCTCTTTGGATTCCTTTTGTTTGGGGTTCTGTGCACTTCCTGGAGTTGTAAGTCTATTTCTTTCACCAAGTGGGGGAAGTTTTCAGTCATTATTTCTTCAAATAGGTTTTCAGTATCTTGCTCTCTCTCTTCTTCTGGCACCCCCATAATTCTGATGTTGGTACGCTTGAATTTGTCCCAGAGGCTTCTTACACTATCTTCAACTTTTTGGGTTCTTTTTTCTTTTTGCTTTTCCAGTTGAGTGTTTTTTGCTTCTTTGTATTTCAAATCTTTGATTTGATTCTTGCTTTCCTCTAGTCTGCTGTTGGGTCTCTGTATAATATTTTTTAATTCAGTCAGTGTATGTTTAATTTCTAGTTGGTCCTTTTTCATATCCTCGAGGGTCTTGCTAAATTTATCGGCCTTTTCTAGGAAATTCTTGAAAAACCTTATAACCGTGGTTTTGAACTCTATATCCACTCATTTGTTTTCCTCCATTTCTTTCATTTGTGATCTGTTTCTTTGTCTCCACATTTTCGCTGCTTCCCTGAGTTGGTAGGGTAGCTTTATGTGCTAGGTTTCCTATATGGCCCAGTGGGTTGGCCTCCCCAGTTACCTGAGGTGGACACTCTTGGTGTACCCCTTTGTGGACTGTGTGTACAGCTTTGTTGAGTTAAGCCTTGATTGTTGTTGGTATCACTGGGAGGAATTGACCTCCAGGCCAGTTGGCTGTGAGGATCAGCTGTGTCTATGCCGGGAGAAGTTCGGTGCTGGAGACAGCCTTATAGGATTAGACTTGCAAAATTGCAAAAGCCTCTGTGCTCAGCTTGGTTGGGGCGGAGTCTCAGGGCTGAGCAGACAGTCTTGGCTTCCTGTTAGCACTTCCCTTGCGCTCGCACCTCCAGACCTCTGCCTTCCATGGCTCCCGAGTTTCCGCCTGACAGTCCAGATTCCCCCTGTAAAAGCATGGGTCCCCAGGGGTTCGCCCAGAACTGGGGTTCAGTGCAGTCAGGAGCTTCCTACTCCCTTCCGCTAGGGAAAGCCTGAGGCAACCTCCGCAGTCAGAGTTCTCTATACGCACTTGCGCGCGCGCCTCCAGACCCCTGCCCGCCACGGCTCCCCGGAGTCTCCAAGGCTCCATGTGCCTTTCTCTCTAGCTGACAGTCCAGACTCCCCCTGTATGAGCCTGGTTCCACAGGGTTTCGCCCGGAACTGGGGTTCAGTGCAGTCGGGGGCTTCCTTCCCCCTCCCGCCAGAGAAAGCCAGCCAGGCACTCAGCCGCCTGTCCTCTCCGAGCGCGTGTCTCCGAACCTCAGCCCTTTGCCGCTCCTCTGATTCTCCGTGAGCTTTTCTCTTCTAGTTGTAGAATTTCCACTCAGCCAGCTTTCCTGTGGTTCTGGATGGTGTCCGTTCTGTCTTTTAGTTGTAGTTTTGAAATTGTTGTGCGAGGCAGCAGTTTAGGTGCTTACCTATACCGCCATCTTGGTTTCTCCCACACCCCTAAACTCTTAAAATTATGAAAAGTAAGTAATCTGCTAGTAAAATTTGTAAGTATATAACACATGGAGACAAGTAACAACTGAGTGTAAAAGTGTCAAAATGACCATTTTTAAATGTTACCCTTATACAGAATTATTAAATTCTATGTAAACTATCTGCCCTAAATTCACTGAGTCATTACCTCACCCACCATACATTTGAGTCCCTACTATGTGCCAGGCATCTATTAGGCACTGAAGATTTCGGTGTGATTAAGGACATAGGACTACTCTCAACCAGAGTTTACAATCCAGTTTGGATACACTTTCCCTGCACTTATCAATTTAGTTTCATTCAAAACCGAACAACAACAAAAAATCTGCTCTCTAGGAATTTATAATGCAAACAAGTTTCTATTTTTAAAAATACACTTTTCTAAGGAAGGTAAAAACAGAAAATAGCCTTTAGGGCAGAACAAATAATTTATGGACATTTTACTATTTGGTCCTGACGTGTAAACAAACTATACCAACTTAAGACTGGTTATAAGTTTGTGCTTTTTTAACAAACTGAAATGTAAAGGACTTGTCCAGTACAATAATATCATTGTTATTGCAGCTGGCAAATATATTGAGCAAGGATTAATAACACTTTTTCCTAGAGGATCATTTCTTCCAATAATAGAAATAAGTAAACAAATGTCTCTTAGGAAGCTTTCTTTTTAAAAGGAAAACAGATGAATCAATGTTGTTTGTGGATATCTGTAACACTTTACATATATGTAAAGTTTGCATTAATAATGAAAATAAAGTCTGAAAAGAGTGCATAAATTTGCCTGTGGTTAAACCCCTCTATGTGTACCAAAGGAAGCTAAACAGCACTAACAAGCTGTATAAAGCTTTCTACAAAATCCAGCGTAGAGCAGTTTATCTTCAATGCCGCTTCAAAAACCTGTTATTAAACAGTAAGTACTAATTTCCCTATTAAAAAAAAGAAGACTATAAATGGATTAGTTAAATTCTTCTACATATTCTATTATATAGGAACTTTGCCACATCTTCACTCCCATGTGAGGGTGAGTTCTTTGCCAAATAACTACAAAGAGTTTCAAATATATATTTATACAGAGCTTTAACACACATACACCAACAAGCAGTGTATAGTAAAACACCAGCTTACTATTTTTAGGTTTCTCTAGTTAACCAAGTATCCTGAACAGGCTGCTTTTAAGATGGGCCTTGCCTATTAAATCAACAGCAAATAAACTATAAGAAATGCACTGAATCTGCCAGGAAAGAAAAAAATAATCTGCCAGTAAAACTTGTGATTACCTAGTGACAAGTAACAAATGACAGTATCAAAATGGCAATTTTTAAGTGCTGCCCTTAAATGAAACATTAAGCAGCAATACAGTACACTATCAAACCAGATAACCAGTACATCAACCATCTTCATAAGTTATTACCTCATTAGCTCAACAGGTATTTGTGTGCCTACTATGTGTCAGACACTGTATTAGGTACGTGGGTTTCAGCCTGAACAAGCATATAAAGGCCCTCCTCTGAAGGTGTTTATATATATAATCCAGTGAGCTATCTTCAGGAAGTAGCAAAACAGCAAATACTCAATGAATAAAACAAAGAAAGGTAAAGATTTCCCTGTAGTTAAAAAAAATAATAATCTAACACACACAAGAACTACTTCAAGCTTTTCTAACGATGTGCCTACAGGTAGACAATATTTTACTGACCGTGGTTTCTGGTACATTTATTATAACAATGACTGAAGAAATGAAGTGTAAAAAAAATCAAAACAGGATGCATATGGATTTATTAAAGGTTACTCCCCTCTAAAAAAAAAAAAAAAAAACAGGTATGGACACACAGTCATGTACAGGTTGATGTATTAATATTCCTGAGCACCCGCACCAGTTGAAGTTTTAAAGGCTAAACAACAGCATATAGCAAATAATCACAGGCAGTAAACATTTTCATTTGAAATTAGTACGGTGTTCACAAGGGCGTAATAGATCAAATAATTTTCCTTTTCCTAGGTGTTTGTGAACCTTTCCCAGCGGCCCCGTCTCCCTACACTGGTCCCTGTAGGTACTAGCAAGTCTTTTTTTTTTTTTTCCCTTTAGCAGAGGGAGTGACGTGGCAGGAGAGGCAGAAAATGACCCTGGAGGAGCCGTGGCTAGAGCTGAGCGCAGCACCTCCCTCAGCTCCACGTTGTACACCCAGCACACCCCCACTCCCACAGGATTCCAGGATTTGTCTTCTCACGTAGAAGAGGCGATCTGTTTAGGAGACGGGATCTGATTGGAAGTGGGAGCTTGGGAACCAGTCTTGCGTGTGCTTAGCAGGCACGGTGTTAATTTAGACTCGGGAGACTAATGCGCCAGCGGTCCCCAGTCACCCCCTGGCGCCGCCAGCGCCTCTCCAATCCCACACTTGTAGGTTTAGGTTAGGCGCGGGGGTAAGAGCTTTCCTACCTGGGCAGAGCACTGGGAATGTCCACTAGGGACCAAGGTTTGTGTGCCCGAACCCGAGAGTGGTTTATCAACAGGTCAGGAGTCAGCGGGGCGGGGAGCCCAGCACAGCCGCTCGGCTGCATCCCTCTCCTCTCCCAGGCTGATGACTCCTCCATTCTCCCAAGGAGCTAAGAAGTCAGGCGGAGACTTGCGAGGTGAGATCCCAATCTCAAACCACGGCGGAGGAGTCGGACAGGTGAAGAGGGGTGACTCCGCCAGCGAACCTCCGTCGGCCCCCCAACATCGCCCAGCCCCTCCCCCTTTCCTGCTCGGTGCTCCCAAAGGCCCCAGTCGCGGCAGCCAGGCCCGGAGACGGGGGTGGTGAGGTGCAGAGCTAACGGAAGAAGGCGACCGACCAAGAGGGGGCCAGAAGCCGAGACGGTGCCCCCCGCCCTGCCAGTCCGACTTACCGCCGGGGTCGGGGCCACCGCCTGGGCCGGGGCCGGCGGAGGGAGCGGGCAGAACCAAGAAGAGCTGAGGCGGGTAGAGCGGCAGGCACAGCCTCGGGCGGTTGCGGGTTCCGGAGGCGCCTCCTCAAGCTGTGGAGCCAAAGACTCCGTTGACGGCGGCGCTGGCTTCTGGCTGCGGACGTGGCGCCCGCCGCGACCCGCCCCCTCTGCCGCCTCTACAGCTCCCGCCTCCTCCCGCGACTCGGACTCCAACGCGCACGCGCACGCGCACCCCGGGCCTCTTGGGCGCCCACCCGTTTCTCAGACTGCCCAGCCCTCCCAGCAGCCCCCAGCCACCGCCTCCCGCCTTGCGCACGCGCGACGCCCTCACCCCGAGCCCAGCTCCCGCCCCTTCGCCCCCTCGGAGCCTCCGCGGGAAACCCTGGCCAGTCTGCGCGCGCGCCTCCTCCAGGGGTCTCCCCGCCCTTTTTCTCCTCCGGCCAATCAGATGGGGCGAGGGGCGCCGAGCCCTGGGAATACGGCGGCGGCAGCCCGGGGTCCCAAGCTCCAGCCCCGGCGGCTACCTGGAGCCGTCGTTCCGTTACCATAACGGTCGCCCGGAATTCAGAACCTTCGCCCCGGGAAGGTGGGACGCTCGCCAATTTCCTCGGCTCTTTGCCCTGGGGTCTCAGCCTTCTTCCCTACCTGCTTCCCCTCGGGGCAGTGACCAGCTGGGCCTTCTCGCAGCCCTTGGCTTTGGGACTCGCACGCCTTTACTGTGGAGGTGACAGGGGTGACGCAAGAGCGTGCTCATCACTGTTATTACTGTACATCTTCCCTGCCCTTAAATTGAGCTTCTTGAGAGTAACACCCCTCTAGGTCATCACCGGCGCCCAGCGCAGTAATGACTGCAGTGCCCGGGGTCCGCCATGCACCCCAAATCGGAAAACAGAAGAGAACTGGACATTAGAAAACCTAGCCTCGGGCCGCTCCCCCGCTCCCCACAGCCTAGCGCGGTGTCTCCCAGGTCTCCCGCCCCGGCTGAGGCCCGCTCGCCGCCCTGGAAGGTGCTGAGAGGAGCTGTCTGTGGAAGGGCACTGCCCGGCCGCAGCTCCCGGGTGCGATGCCCCGCTCCGCTCGCACAGGTCCTTGCGAGGCCTTAACGAGATACGCTGTGCAGAGGCTGCTGAACTAGATAAACGGTATCTATTAACTTTGCTTCTTTCCACACTTATAAATGAAGATGACGATAAGTCAATTATAGGTTTTTTTTAAAAAAAAGAAGCAAGAGGTGGTGGGTTTGAAAGGGATTTGTAAACGGAATTCCTAGACTAGTTTCAGATCTTCCTTCACAATCTAATTAGCAAGACAGAACATACACGTGAAGCAACCTATCAATGACCCAACAGAATGTTTTTCTTACTGCAAAGTCAGCAGGGTGGTGCAGCTGAGCAACTGTTGACAAGGCTCAGAAAAGGACAACCAAGGAAAGTACCTGGAAGAAGCTGACGTCGATCCACGTCTTCAGTGGAGTGGACTAAACATTGTTTTATGGTTTCAGCCTAATCATTGATTTATCAAAGCAGCCTATCAAATCCACTTAGACCGTTGTGCTGAGACTATCAAGATATTTTAGTTTTCTAGAATTTAAAGAGAACATTAAATAATCTTGTCGCTTTGAAATATGATTTGGGGCCCTGACCCAGGAGCTCAGTTGATTGGAGCATCATCCCGTGGCAGGGCACATACAGGACTCCACCAATGACTGCATAAATAAGTGGAACAACAAATCAATGTCTCTCTCAAAAGTAAACTGGACAATTAACAGGTTTATATAGATTACAACCCAAAGTAAATTATTTTTCTTTTTTAAAAAATATATTTTATTGATTTTTTACAGAGAGGAAGGGGAAGGGATAGAGAGTTAGAAACATTGATGAGAGAGAAACTTCAATCAGCTGCCTCCTGCACACCCCCCACTGGGGATGTGCCCGCAACCAAGGTACATGCCCTTGACCGGAATCGAACCCGGGACCCTTGAGTCCACAGGCCAACACTCTATCCACTGAGCCAAACTGGTTAGGACTATTTTGCTTTTCTAGCCTCACTTTTTTACTACTCTTTGACTTACCTGGCACAATTACCTGGGCTATACTTGGTTTGTTTGTTTTTTCTCTGCCCCAATATATTTTCTGTGATATAATAATAACTAAGATTTATTTGGTACAATTTTTAGTATGTATCATCTCATTTCTCCCAACATTCCAATGAGGCAAGTACCATTGTTGTCCTCCATACTCATATGAGGAAGCTGAGGCATAGAGACGTTAGATAATTTACCCAGGGGCCCATAGGTAGTGAAGAGCAGACCTAGGAATCAAACACATTGTTTTTTACTCCAGGGCCTCAGTCCGTGTGTGTTGTGCGTGTGTGTAGGTCCACCTGTTGTGTAGCCTAACGGGTTGTGCTTTCCTTCTCAGAACCTTCATGACCTAGGGCCTCAGTTCTTAGCCGCTATATTCTGAAAAAGAGAAAAGACGTCCCTCATACCAGGTAGCTGGTCTGGTGCTATCAGTTGGGTCTTGGTGTTGCTGGGAACTGGCTGGGCACAGCTAGGCCTTGGTGCCTCCTATTGAACAAAGAGTTTCTGAGAAAAAAAAATTTTTTTTCTGAGAACATCAACACCAGGAAAGGTGGCTCCATGACCATGATGGATCAGGACAGAAATAAGACTACTCCATCATCATGTCTGAACACTGACAAAAACGTGGACCTTACTCAAGCCTCCAGATGGAATACACAAACTGAAAATATCAAACTAATATGAGTGGCTCTTACTTCTTTACCAGTTACAGCTTTAACCTCATTCTAATCTTCCCTTTTTCTACATAAGGTTTATTAAGCTACAGTCACAGAATTACCCCTGCTTCTTGACAGCATCTAATTTTACAGCAAAGTCCCCCAAATCACCTACCACAAACTCAAATCTTAATATAAGCCCTTTGTAGCACCCTCTTACTAAGATGCCTCCCAGTTCCTCATACTGTGTGTTCTTCCTGGCTGCAACAAGTATCGAGTTCAACTTGTTCAGCCACAGGTGTGTTCCTGGTGACCTTTGGCTAGAGAGCATTAACAATTTGGACTGTCCTGTACTGTGTATGTCGAGGAAGTGAAAAGCATACTATGTAGGCATTTCTTGCCAGTCAGAGAAACGGAACTGCTCTCCTATGTCCAGCCATATGATTGTCACCCCAAAGCTGGTGGGGTTCCACCCTTTTTGTAGATTCTATATAGTGTGTTTGCTACATGCAACCTTATCAAAAAATAGTGAAACAGATGATGCTGGAGTAATTGGACATCATTTTGCAAGGAAAAAAATAGAACTTTGGTCTGTCAACCCATTCCTTGCACCACATGTAAAATAACTCAAAATGGTTCATAAACTAAATGTAAAATTAGAAAGCTTTTAGAAGAAAATCTTTGTAATCTTGGGTGAGGCAAAAAATGTCTTGGATATAATACCTAAAGCACAATCCATAAAAGAGAAAAATGTGTTAAAAACTTATGCTCTTTGGGTGACACTTAAGAAAATGAAAGAATAAGCAACAGGCTGGAAGAAAATATTTGCAAAATACATATCTGATAAATACATATTCTGTGTTCAGAATATATGAACTACAATAAGACAAACCAATTTTTTAAAACATAATTGAACAATATCCATAGAAGATAATGGATGGCATAAGAAATGATGCTCAAGATCATTAGTCATTAGGGAAATGCTAATTAAAACCACAATGATGTATCACTACTTGGTTAAAATAAAAATAATTGCAAATGCTATTGAGGATGTGGAAAAACAAGAACATCCAAACATTGTTGATGGAAATGTAGAATGGTAGAAACACTTGAGAAAATAATTTGGCAGTTTCTTATGAAATTAAACATACACTTACTATATGACACCTAGATATTTACCCAAGAGAAATGAAAACATGTTCACACAAAAACTTGTACACACATTTTATAATAGCCAAAAACTGGGGACAATCTAAGTGCCCTTTAATTGGTGAATGGATAAGCAAATGGTGGTGCATATATACAATGAAATCTACTCAAATGAAGAGACCAAACAATATAAATGAATCTCAAATGTATCATTCTAAGTGAAAGATGCAAACTCAAAAAGTAGTTGGGAGCTGGAAGGGGTTAACTACTAACGGACTTGAGGGAATTTTGGAGGGTGATGGAACTGTTCTATGTCTCAAGTGTGATGTGGGATACACAATGTACACATCTTTCAAAACTCAGAACTATACACTAAAAAGACTAATTTTGTTGTATTAAATTACATCTCAATAAGTTTGACAAAAAAGAAAGATGCTAAAATGGAAAAAAGTTGGGATGATGTAGGGCCAATATGAAGACTCTGAAGTAGCACACCTGATATTAAATTCTAAATCTAAAAAAAGAAAGAAGATGGAAAATGTGCATTATGAAAGACTTGCCCTTTTTTTTCATGTAGAGTAACAACTGATTGTACATTGAAATGACTTTTTTAGCAAAGAGGAATTACTTGGTTTATAGTAGAGTAACTTAAAACTGAAGTTGACCATCACTGCCAACTGCTGATCAATCACAGATGAAGATTAAGCATCTCTGAAGCTATTGGAACTATGGGAAAATAGAATTGTCTTTCAAAAACTCTGATCTAGTTTTTCAGGAACATGTTCATTGCACAAATGTGCTTCCTGATGCTGTATTGTAGAGGTAAGGAGTATTTGAAAGCAGAAAGTAGCCAACAGTGCTCAAGTGTGGTGAGCAATTAGGCAAAAACATAAAAGCAAATTGAGCATCTTCAAACTCTAGTTGTATTACTGAAATTACCATGAAGTGCTGACCTTTAGGAACATAAGTGGCTGCTCTTTTAGACTTGGGGAAGGGACTGAACTAGAATGATTTAAAATGTGCAAATACATTTTGTAACCTCATGTGGTTTGAGATCTAATATCCGGGTGAATTAATTTGAGATTAACTTCACAGTTCATGCTAGCAGTTCTGCTATTAGAAGTCACCAATAATCCCTGCCACAGTGGACAAAGTTCTCCCACCCACCAGTGCTCAGAAGGCCTGCTTTTGGTGGACTTCCTAATTTTCCTTTTCTCCAGGGGCAGTAGAGGCCAGAGTCTTCATTCTGCTTAAGCGCTCCAGGCTCCTTTTTTTTTTTTTTAATATATTTTATTGATATTTCACAGAGAGGAATGGAGAGGGATAGAGAGCTAGAAACATCGATGAGAGAGAGACATCGATCAGCTGCCTCCTGCACACCCCCCACTGGGGATGTGCCCGCAACCAAGGTACATGCCCTTGACCGGAATCGAACCCGGGACCCTTCAGTCCACAGGCCGACACTCTATCCACTGAGCCAAACCGGTTTTGGCACTCCAGGCTCCTTTTAAGAAGCCCTTAGAGAAGACTGCATAGTACCTGGGAACCTTCCAGTTTCACAGAATTCAGTCTTGCTGTTTCCTGTTTGAGTATAAAACTTCATTAGATGGCCATAGAGCTGTTCTCTGCTTAAAAGGTCTCAATGAGCCCACTTGGTTTATCTACCAACTCTTCCAGCATTAGTAGTTACTGTTGTCTTCGTTTTCCTGGAGTTTCTTGACTTTGGGACTCTGCCAAGGTAACTTTTCCTGAAGAAGTAAAACTTTGGGTCAGGCATTTTGTATCTGGCGTGTCTTTGGGGTCAACCAGTTGCACTTCCAGATCTTTCACAGAATCATCTTTAATTTGTATATGCTTAGCCAGGGGCTGCATTTCACCAGTCTCCCCTAGCATCTCTTCCTCCTGCTCAACCACAGTAAATTGTAAAGAAGAAACCCCATCTGACTTACCTCCCATTTTTTAGTTCAACTTCCTTTTTGCATTATTCCTGCTTCCAGCTCTGAATTCTCTCTAAGTCTCCTAACCTGGACCTGGGACAGAGAGTCAGTAATTACTGAAGATTCTCTCTTATTGTTTCTGTCCGTTGCTAAATTTGTTCTCTTTTTTAGCCATTGGTTTGTCTGACTCATCTCTCCCTGTGACTTGGAATTTTCTTGTGTGCACACTGGAGGTGATGTTCTCTCTTCCAATAGTTCCGAAAAGGAGGGCCTTCAATTATGAAAGGCAAACCATTAACCAATTTTAATAAAATTTAATAAAATATTAAATAGTGCTTTTCATAGATCTTATGGTCTTAGTGAACCATTTTAGAGTAGGAAATCGCTTTACTAAAAGGGACCATTTTTTTTTGTAAGAAAGAGAAACCCACTTGAGCTGAAGTAAAAAAGGAGGTGGAGTTGAGAAGATCTTTGTGTAAATATCTCACGGAAGACAAGGGCACTGTGTGCATCCAGACCTCATGAGGAGCTACAGCCATGAACTGGTAGACTCTGTGACCAAGGGAGCTACCCTCTGCTTTTCTCTCTCTCACCCCTAGCTTCTCTTTTGAGAATTTCCTTATTCCCACTTTCATTATCTTTCCATGTCCCTAACCAGATCAGCATCAAACAGCTTTCTTACTAGAATCATTGATACCCAAGTCTATATGTCTGGGGGAAAATAATCTAAGTACCCCAGTTTGAGTCTGCCTCCTACCCCTGGTTCTACCCTATAGAGTGGTAGAACACTAAATATCCTGTAGTCTGATTCTGCTACATGTCCTGCTCTTCCTATGGGCTATTTGGCTTTGCCTGGTTCCTCTCAATAGTTTCCCTCATTACTTATGGTTACTATAGCCTTTGTTTCTTAGAGTCAGGAGAATCTAACCAAAACATTGGGCATTTGTTATACACCAGCCATATGTTTAACACTAGAAGATAACAAAAATCTTATCATTGGGGAGTTTACAGTCTAGATAAAGGCAAGACAGATGCACATTAAGTGTTTTTAAATCATTAAATGATATCACAAGTAAATGCCAAAATGAGTGGTCAGAAGAAGAGGACTGAATGAATGCAAGAAAGATAGATATGGATGTGGGCTGCAGAGAGCTCCTAGGACAGAGAGGGGGAGGAAGTTATCTTTTAATAAGTGTTAAGTGCCTGCTTTTATAAGGACTTGAGCTGGATACTTATAAATAGGCAGAGTATAATGACTACTATTTCCCACCACATCCAGTATAGATGTTAGACCCATGCAGAGGACTAGTAATAAACCTAAACTACTTTACCTTGGGGCAAAGCATCCAAATGGTAGCAGAAACCTTTTCAATGGTAAAGAGTTAAATGGGACTTGGCAAAGGTGGGCAAGGTGGAGCTTTAAAAAAATTACAGAGTAGAGCAGCCCAAAGTTGAACTGATAGGGTCCTTTATTGTCATCTACAATGGTTGATTATGTTTACCACTAGAGGCCCGGTGCACAAAATTCGTGCACAGGGGTGTGTGTCCCTCAGCACAGCCTGCACCCTCTCCAATCTGGGACCCCTTGAGGGATGTCCGACTGACCCTTTAGGCCCGATCCCAGTAGGGCAGTCGGACATCCCTCTAACAATCCAGGACTGCTGGCTCCCAACTGCTCGCCTGCCTGCCTTCCTGATTGCCCCTAACTGCTTCTGCCTGCCAGCCTGATCACCCCCTAACCACTCCCCTGCCAGCTTGATTGATGCCTAAGTGCTCCCCTGCCAGCCTGATTGCCCTTAACTGCCCTCCCCTGCAGGCCTGGTCACCCCTAATTGCCCTCCCCTGCAGGCCTGGTCACCCCTAACTGCCCTCCCCTGAAGGCCTGGGTCCTTCCCAACTGCCCTTCCCTGCAGGCCCGGTCGCCCCCAACTTCCCTCCTCTGCAGGCTAGATTGCCCCCAACTGCCCTCCCCTGCTGGCCTGATCACCCCCAACTTCCCTCCCTTGCAGGCCTGTGCCCTCCCAACTGCCCTCCCCTGCCGGCCATCTTGTGGTGGCCATCTTGTGTCCACATGGGGGCAGCCATCTTGTGTGTTGGAGTGTCGGTCAATCTGCATATTACTCTTTTATTAGAAAGGATAGAGGCCTGGTGCACGGGTGGGGGCCAGCTGGTTTGTGCTGAAGCGTGTCCTGGATCAGGGTGGGGGTTCTCTTGGGGTGTGGAGTAGCCTGGGCGAGGGGCCTGTGGTGGTTTGCAGGCCGGCCACACCCCCCGGCAACCCAAGCGGAGGCCCTGGTATCTGGGATTTATTTATCTTATATAAGTGAAATTTTGTAGCCTTGAGTGGAGGCCTGGGCCTGCCAGGGTGTGCGGAAAGCTTGGCTTCCTCCATCACCGGGGGCAACCCAAGCCTCCTGTTTGCAGCCATCTTGGTTGGGTTAATTTGCATACTCACTCCTGATTGGCTGGTGGGCGTGGCTTGTGAGTGTAGCGGAGTGATGGTTAACTTGCATATTACTCTTTTATTAGATAGGATGAGTTGGGAGACTTACTCAGTTAACATTTCCCATATGACCCCAGAGCACAATATATTTTTCTGGGATTTGTGTGAATTACAGTAAGAGAGCCTCTCAGTTTGGCCTGTATTTGGGAGCAAATGACCACCTGAGAGGTATGGTCCCTCTTGTATAGAAAAAACCTGAGAGTATCTAGCATCCTAAATCAAGTCCTCTGTAACCAGGATAAATGGATTTCTCTTAAGTGAAGCACTGATATCAAACAATATCACAAGACAAATGAGTTCTGGGAGGGGAAAAGCTGTTTTAGGGTACCTTTTGATACTGTCCTTTGTACTCACATTGAATGTGAAGGTAACAGCCATAAATCCTTCTCCAAAGTATGAAGGAGCTAGCATCAACTTCTCCCTAGATCTAAAACTGCCAAGCTAAAATTTGTTATCAGTGACTGCTGACCTACTTTCTTTCCTTGCTTTGAGGGCACATTACTTTGGGGTCTAATCATTTGTTTGCCAAGAGATTAATTAGCTTTTGAGAGCCTCTGTACTAATTGATAGTCCCAAAATAGACCACTAGTCCCACTGCCTATTGCTTCTTAGGAGGACAGATTATAAGAGTGACAAAATTTGAGGGAGATGTGTGTGTTAGAGCCTTTATGCTTCTGGAAGATGTGACCGACCACCTCCTTGACTCAGTTGGTCTCTGGCAGGCCGCCTTATCTGCGCCCCTCCCCTCCTTCCCTCAAGACGCCCAGAGCTTGAGTAGATTGAACCTGAGTGTCAAGGTGATGTGACTAGGCAATATGATGTGGTGAATCCAAGTCCAGGTGCTGTAACCAGACTTGGGTTCTAATTAGGACTCTACTATTTTGGTCAGGTTACTTGCTGGGCTTATTTTCCCTGACCTCTAAAATGTGGACTAATAATAGACCTCATCTCCTAAGACTGTGGTGATGATGGTGATGATCGAGTAACAGATGAAACTGCTCACCCACAGACTAAGTACTCAGCACATGGTAGCTGTTTGCATAGACCATGGTAGCTGTTTACAACATCCTCTCCCTTAAAGCTGGTGAGGTCTGGGAATAAATTGGATCTGCTGGGACTGTCAGCTTCATAGGGGCTGAGGAACATGGATGTCTTTCATCAAGTCGTTGGTCAATGTAACAATCTATACCCAAACGTGTAAAACATATAGCACTCGCCCTGGCTGGTTTGGCTTAGTGGATAGAGCATTGGCCCACGAACTGAAGGGTCCCAGGTTCGATTCCAGTCAAGGGCACATGCCCGGGTTGTGGGCTCGATCCCCAGTCGAGGGCATGCAGGGGGTAGCCAATCAATGATTCTATCTCATCATTGATGTGTCGATCTCTCTCTCTCTCTCCCCTCCCTTCCTCTCTGGAATCAATAAAAATATATATTTTTAAAAAACATATAGCACTCTATTTTCTATAACTTGCACTGATGCTCTCATCCCCTTTGATGGCAGGTGAAAATCACACAAATTTGCCAGTTATTAAGGATAACTCAGTCTCTTTGCATTACAAAGAATATTTTTAGAGCCAACTTAGCCTCTTCAGGGAGAAATGCTTAGTCTTTCAGGTTGGTCTTCCCCACCTTTTCCCTTCAAGTGGCTATTTGTTGTACATGACCTCATGGCAACATAGAAGAGGTGGCTGCTCCATGAATGGGCTCTTGGGCTCTCCACTAGATCCTCACTGGTATTTCAGGCTCTATCTGAATCTGATTTTTAGTGCCTTCTCACTCTGACTTCTAAACGTTGAGTCCCAGCACTCATGCTTCAAATACCTTAATCAAAAGTGACTCCCTAGATTAACTCAGTTACTCATCTAGTTCTAGTATCATGGCTTTAAATATCAAGTGTTGGTGAGGATGTGGAGAAACTGTAACCCTCAGACATTGCTGGTGGGGGTGTAAAATAGTACAACCACTTTGGAAAACAGTGTGGCAGTTTCTTAAAAAGGTAAACATGAACTTACCAAATGACCTAACAATTCCACTCCTAGGTATCTGTCCAAGAGAAATGAAAGCATATATCTACACTAAGACTTGTATGCAAATATTCATAGTAGCATTACTCGTAATAGCCTCACTGTAGAAACAACCAAAATGTTCATCAACTGAACAAAATATAGTACAGTCAACTCTCATTATTCACGAACTCCACATCTGCAAATTTGCTTACTTGCTAAAACTTATTTATAACCCCAGAATCAAGACAATGATTTCCTGGTCATTCTCACACATGTGCATGTGCAGAGCAGCAGAAACACTGAGTCATCCAGCAAACATGTTCGCAGCAGAGGTCAAAAGGCCACACTTTGCTTTCTTATTTCAGCTTTCTTACTGTACACGAATGTCCTTTTGCAGTCTAGTTAATGTCATGCCTTGTGTTCCTGACTAAGCATGAGAGGTTATGATATGATGAACTTAATGGAGAAAACACGTGTTAGATAAGCTTCATTCAGGCACTAATTACAGTGCTGTTGGCCATGAGTTCAGTGTTAATGAATCAACAATGTACTGTATATTAAATAAGGTGTCTTTAAACAGAAACACACACAAAACAAGGTTATGTATTGATTAGTTAATGAAAATGACATTTTTTAGAAACCTAACTCTGTATTTTCCCTGAGGGCAATAATTAAGTATTTGCTATGTTAGTGTCTGAAGTGACTTTATAAAATGTAACAACCAGGAATAACAAGAACAGACTGTAATCAAGTGCTGTTTAATAGTAAAAAGGAACAAACTACTGATGCATGCTACAACATACATGAACTACAAAAACATTATGTATGTATGTAGGAGAAATGAGAAATGAGATTTAAAAATGTCACTTTATAAATATAGAATTAGGTAATTTTATTATTAAGCAAAAAATACCAGAATGCATGCAAATTACAAGTCGCTACAAAACTAGAGTGGATTTTCAATTCTATTTATCTGGAATTAAAGCTACAGTTGTTACATATCATCCTACTTTTAATAAATAGAATCAGGTTTTCAATTTGTGTTAATAGTGACGTTGGGCTTATTCTGATACTGTCTTTTTCATAATTCTTTATCAGCCTTACTCTGATGTACTGACTTTTATAATTTATCAGGCTAATTCTGATATTCTCTTTTTCATAATTCTTTATCACTGCCTCCTATGGTTGCATCTGCCAGTGTATCTAAGCACATATAATTAGTCACGTGCTTCACCATTTCTCAGTGATGTTTCTGACCTCTGAAAGAAGTCGGATGCAAAAGACTACGTATTGTATGATTTCACTTATGTGGGATTTTCAAGAATAAGGAGAGAGAAACATGTTAAACAACAGCACATGGATGCAACTAACAAATCCAAACTGTGGGAGTTCTATAGGAAAAAATGACCCATTTTATCATAATAAATTGCAAGTGGAAAAAGACACTGAGGGGGAACCTATAGATTAAAAGAAACTTAAGAGTCATATCAACCAAATAAAGTTATGGGCCTTATTTGGGTCCCATTTTCTTACTTGCATCCCATATTACAGACAGGGGTTTAATTCCTGTACTAGACAACTCACTATGTAAAGCTGCTAGAAATTAAGATGAAATGAAACAAAAACACAGTGGGAAAATGGGCAAAGTACAAGAACAGAGTTCCCAAAGAAAGAGGAAAAGGAAGACGACAAATGCCTCTTAAATGTGAGAAGATGCTGATCTTCGCTCCGCATTCATCCTGAGAGAGCTGCAAATGTGAACTATCCTGAGATACTTTCTCCTCTGTCAGATGGGCGAAGACCCCGTTGCTTAGCAACACCTTCTCTTGGAAAGGCTTGTGGAAATATACACTGTCTTGCCTTGTACTGATGGAATGCCCAAAGAGTAACTCTTCCAAAAGGCAACTGGGCAATGAACACCATTACAAGCACTTTTACCCTTTGACTCAGCAATCCCACTTTTGGGAATTTATCCTAATGATCCACATGCAAATGGATGAAATGATGAATGTATGTTATTCATTACAGCATTGAAATGATTTAACAAACTGTGGTCCACCCACACAATGGAATACTATGCCCTTGTTTAAACAAAAAAACAAACAAACAAAAATGAGCAAATTCTATAAACTCATTTGGAAAGATCTCTAAGATATATTGTTGGGATTTTTTTGTTTTATTAGACTTAATGTTGACTCTAGAGTTACAGAGTTTGTCAGTTATATATGATTTAAACTTTCTTTAGGGTTCTTGGCTGTTCTAGTGCAGTGCATCAAATCTGCTGTTGCAAGGTGAATCGCACAAGGAAAGAAGAAAAAATTAGAAAAACACTGAATTACAGGTAAGGTGAAAAAAAACAACAACAAGAAAAGCAACTAGCCAGAAATGATGAAGCTCTCACAAGCTGAAGTCAGGCGATAGCACTGCCTGTTCACTGAAGGAGTTTTTATATCATCCATATAGTTGGGTTTCTTTCTATTTTCTTATTAACAGCACATTCTGTTATTTACAGAAGCATAAACTTAGTAAGATTTTTCTGCATTATTTCTAAGAGGCAAAACTGGATGTTGCCAGTCATTGACTCAGAATTAAATCTTTCTTGCTCATTCAACATAAGTCCATAGATATGCTTTTCCATTCTCAAACATGATTCAGATTCTTTGCTTCTTAGCTAATGGCTGGTGTGATTCAGCGGTTAGAGCATTGGCCCGCACACCAGAGGGTCAAGAGTTCGATTCCTGGTCAAGGGCACATACCTGGGTTGCAGGTTCGATCCCCAGAGCCCAGTCAGGCGCGTGCAGGAGGCTACCAATCGATGTGTGTTTCTGACATCGATGTTTCTGTCTCTTTCCCACACCCTCCTTTCCACTCTCTCTGAAAAGCAATGGAAAAATATCCTCGGGTGAGGATTAACAACAAGAACAACAAAAAAATTGGACATATGCACATTTTAACATTTATTTCATCTTAGTCATAGGACTTCAAGTTCTTTTTATTTCCTTTGTAATTTATAAAATTTCTACAAAGATGTTAAGTACTTTTCTAATCAGACGCAAGGACATCAACAACATAGAACTCACCTGTTGGGAACATAGGTTAATATTCGGTCCCTGAGCTCAGAAAGGACTGGGCTCGAGTTTTTCCTCTTGTACTTTCCACCTGCGTGGCCTGGGGCACGCTATTACCTCGCTGCCTATCCGTTTCCTCGCCTGTAAAGGGCGTGTCGTCAAGGAACCTCAGCCTAAGGTGATGGTGAGGATTGAAGTGGGAGAGGACGGGTAGCGTCCAGTGCTGAATGCTTTGGCTATTATTATTACTTTTAGGGGAAATACCACTTCCTCTTGGCACTGTAGTGAGCTTCTACTGAAAATACGTGTATTAAGTCAAGTTGTAGTTAATATTTAAATACTAAAATTGAGCTTTGCTTAAAATTTAAATAATATAGTGAATCACCAACAGGTGGCAGCATATCACAGTTTCTTCACAACATTGGACTGGCCATAGCGTCCTTGCTGGACAACTGGTTAGAATCTGTTTCCAAAGGAAGGAAGAAACTTTAGAGTTTGTCTCATTTGCCTCCTTCCATTTACATATATGGAAACCTGAAGGTGACGTGAAAACAAAGAGCACAATCTTTTCATTTGCCAGGAAAGGGGGGGGGGGCGTGGCTGAGGAGAGCCATCTCTGTGTGTATGTCACACTGAATTTGGGTTGTTTCCACAGGGCCCCCTTTAGCAGTCAAGTAAACTTAGACTATGTGGCAGAAAACATTTTCTAGTTTCAAATGGAAATCTCAGTTTTTGGAATAAAGAATATATTTCTTATTCATGCAAAGTAAATGGTTGATGAACGTCAAAAGATGGAGATTGCCCTTTCTCACCTTTTTTTTTTGCTATTTTCCAGTTGGCAGAGGCATTGCCCTTTGTTATATCACTGGGTCCTCACAATCAGGGGCAATGCTATCATTCCTGCTTTACAGACTAGTAGGAACAGAAGCTCCGGGAAGAAAATGCCCTCATGCGCAGGGGAATGTGACTTCAAATCCGGGTCACTTGTCCATTGTTTTGTTCATTCACTGAAAACAAGTGTTTGTTAAGTGTGCCAGTCTATGCTAGCTGCTGGGAACGCATAGGACAATGGGGAATACACCTCTCTAAGGTGTTGCTTGATGTCTGTCCTTATAGGGTACAGTGTCGGAACTGCACAACACCAAATTCCTGCCTCTTTTCACCACGCAGGCATCTGCACAGTGCCCTGCACACACAGTGGGTCCCCAACAAATATCTATTACACTGAGCGGCCTGAGCGTATCCCCAAAGACCCTTGAAGCCACTGGGTTGCAGTAATTGACAACATTAGTCAAATGTCACAGGCTCAGAACTATGTTATTAAATATCACAGGATATGTTGACATATGTATACTCTCTACTGCTCCATAAAGCACTTAGGGGCTGCAGGATGTTTACACATCCAATGAAGTCTTTGCGTTTTGATCTATAGCCCCCAGACCTCTTTCAGAATGCCCCGGAAAGCGGGCCCTGCATGGCCCCGGGTGCACGGCTAGATGGCAGTAGCAGCCCACGCTGTTCTTGGGCTGGGTCAGCCGCACATTCAGAGGGTAAGGAGCCTTTAGGAGTAGCTGGTCTATCCCTTCCCGTTACAGGCAGGAAAGCTGAGGCCCCAAAGGGAAAGATACCTGCCGAGGCCAGGGAGCTTAGGTGGCCAAACAATCTAAATGGACAGAATTGGGGGTTGCTGACTTTGGTGACTTAATAGTTGCAGGAAATTTTCCTTATGGATTCATTGAAAAACTATTTTAAATGTTTGGTGTAAAGATTTTTTTCCCCATAAAAAAAAACAAAACAAAACACAAAAAACACCCAAAAACAGCAGTACAAAAGAAGGGGAATGAAGTTAAAAGTAAATCTGCCTCCTACCATGACCCCTTATGCCCTCCCGGAGGTGTCCTCCCCAGAAGCCCCACTGCTACCAAGTTCTTCACTAACTATCCAGAGATATATGTAATTAAACATACACACAGAGTTTGGGTATTGTAAATGCACCTCAGTCTGTGTGTGATCAGATGGATATAATGTGCGCATGCAATATAAAGTAATATGAACAAAAGTGGGAGAGCCGTGGACCTCAGGAAAATGTCTCCTTCACCCTCCCAACCTCCCCTAAAAAAAAAAAAAAGTCCATGAAGTGGTTTCTAAACTCTGGAGTGGCTTTATTTTTACCACTTCTCTGTTGATTTAACAGCTTAACACTCTGCCAGCGGCACCTAGCGTGTCGATCTGGGTAAATCCTGCCTTCTGAAGCTCTCCCTGCTGTAATTAAATTACTGTAAATACAATTAGAAGGCCCCTCTAGGTGGTCTGGGTGACACCAGCCCCCAAGAAATTGTCTTAAGATATCTGAACCAAAAGTAAAGAGCAAAGTGGCGGAATCCCCTTAATCTTTGGGGGCCGACCCTTTGAGGATTTCTGGCCGTGAAATAACAGGCCGTCGGTTTCAGCACAAGCGGCACTTTCAGGAGATGTTTTTTCTCAACTATCACCGGCCTTCAAGGTGAGGGTGGGGGCTCCGGCCTCTGCTGCCTCCCCCGTGCCCCAGCCTCCACAGTGATTTGTGAATTCTGCTTCCCACCTGGAAGAGGGGGATCTGGGAAGCTGGTACTTTGCATCTAACACCTTTCGCATAGTGTTGGGAGCTGTTGCTATGTGGTCCACGTGTGTTGCTCAACAAGCTTAAACTTTGCATAGCCCGTGCTACACTAATTTGCGTCAATTTGTCTACATCATGCCAACAATCGTTGTGAGAGTCTTGAATAGAACAGACAAGGCTGCTGATAAAGGCTCTCGGAGCAGATGCCGCCAGCCATTATGCGGGGCCTCGCCATCCTAGTTCTTCACCATGGTTTCTTCATATCCTAGTGACAATGTTAGTTTTTCCACCCTGGGGTTGGAACTTTTTCTCTCTTAAACAATGGGCAGCCCTATACAACTGGCACTCCAACCTCCAGCAGACTTTTTTTTTAAGACACGGCTGTGGCTACATTCTAGTCCCAGGGTTTCCTAACCACTTTTTTTTTTTTTTTTTGCACGTTTCAGAGAAAGCAAGTAGAATTAAGGTTTTTAGGGAGAGTTTGTGCAACTGTGACCAGTGCTATTCTACTTACCTGTCATTGTGTTGAACTAAAATTTTAAGCCTAAAAAAGGATCAGTTTTTATGGAAAGATATTTTTGGCAAATAAAACATTTAGGACTAAAGACAGTGGAAGCAATACAAGACAACCATCGTGCTATATGAAATGTGGGAAATAACCTCACATTTAGAAGAAGCTTCCTTTTTTTTTTTTCAAAGCCAGATCTGGAAATGCATAGACCCCGTCAGTTTGAGGAATGCCCCAGAGATCCCAGGGGAGCTCATTTAATCTCCCACTTAGTCCGTGATTTAGTTTTGTCATTTTGCAATGCTTCTTCCCACATTAACCCATGAGTGATCTAAAAACCACCCTGAGAAAATGGATAAATATCCAAATGTTTGCAGTTAAGTGACAATATGTCTGGGGAGGAAGAACTTGATAATGGTTTATTCAACAAGTGATTACTGAGTGCTTACTATGTGCCAGGCCCCCTTCCAGGCGCAAGGGCACAGCTCTTGCTATTGTGGCACCTCGGAAACAGACACTAAATGACAGACCAGCAGATACCATGACAGGCAGTGGGGATGGGAATGCCAGGCGATGGGAGGGGCTAAGAAGGAAAAGTAAGAGGAGAATAGAGTCAAAGCGCTGCTTTAGATACAAAGCAAAGAGAAGATGTCACTGAGGAAATGACATTTGAACAGAAACTCAGAGGAGGGAGGGAACAAGCCTTGAAAACGTTAGTGGTCCAGGCAGAGGGAACAGTGGGAGCCAAAGTCTCTGAGACAGGAATGGCTTTGGATGTTCATCAGTGCAACCAGAGGATGGGGCTCTAGGGGGACAAGGAGGTAAGAGATGGAGTCCACAAGCAATGAGAATAAACAGGAAGGGCAAATGCTGCATTATCATGGGTATCTCCACCATTCAGTGTCCCAGTGAAGAGAGGAGGGCTGGCTGATGGGTCAGCATGAGGATTTGGAGCTGATTGAAGCCAACAGACATATGATGAGCTGCTCAAAATCACTAGTAATCATTATGAACTGCATGGGGCGTCCCCCCAAATTCACATGTTGAAATTCTAGCCCCCAGTGTGATATTAGGAGGTGGGTCCTATGGGAGGTAATTAGTTGAGGAGGGTAGAGCCCTCTTGAAAGGGCCTAGCACCCTTATAAAAGGGACCCCAGGGAGCTTGCTTGTGCCTCTATCATTCGAGGACACAAGGAGAAAACAGCCATCTGCAACCCAGAAGAAGAAGACCCTCACCAGAACCCCACCATGCTGGCACCCTGAGCTCAGACTTCCAGCCTCCAGAACAGTGAGAAGTTCCTGTTGCTGCTGAAAATGGTAGGCATCTCGACTTTCTAAAAAGCAAAAACAAGGTCAGGCAACCTGCAGCTTAGTGGGGTTTATAGGTTACCAAGAGCTATGAGGTGCAGAACAAGCCTGTAATGGGCAGAGACATTTGCCCAAGTCAGGGAGGTCAGAGGCTGCTGGAGCTTGCATTGGAAAATGAGCAGGAGATAAGAGAAGTGCATTCCCGGCTGGGGGACTGGTGCCACCGAGTCTACAGTATTTTGTTATAGCAGCCCAAACAGACTAAGACAGTAACGTTTAACATTTGCAAATTAGAGCAACAGTGAGATATAACTTCTACCAGTGACCTGGCAAAAATTAGAAAGCTGAGTAATGTCAAGTGTTGGCAGAGAAACAGGCAGTGGAGCCGTCATGTACAGCGGGTGTGATGGTGGGTGGTGGGTGGGTGCAGCTCTTCTACAAAACACCCCTGGCCCTGGCTTGTTTTGCTCAGTGGATAGAGCGTTGGCCTGCCGACTGAAGGGTCCCAGGTTCGATTCCGGTCAAGGGCATGTGCCGTGGTTGCGGGCACATCCCCAGTTGGGGGTGTGCGGGAGGTGGCTGATCGATGTTTCTCTCTCATCGGTGTTTCTGACTCTCTGTCCCTCTCCCTTCCTCTCTGTGAAAAATCAATAAAATATATTTTTTTAAAAAATAAAAAACACTCCTGAAATTACGTAGGCAAATCAAATATCTGAGATATCTGATGACCTAGCAGTGCGGTTCCTAGGATTCACATATTCCATGGAAATTCTATTTTGAAAAAAAGACCTAAGAATTTAAAAACAGGACTTTGTAAGAACTGCTCACCGACCAGGGCCTCGGGGACACCACGTCCTGGGTGCATGTCACCTTAGCACTGTATGTGCTCCTTTCACCAGGAGCGCAGCCTGCAGTCCCTCCGGGAACTGCCAGGGCCGAGCTCATACACACTGGGTGGCTGGGCCTCTTACCGGCCCACAGCAAGGCTGATGGCCACCCCTCCTTCCCTGCGTCCCTCAGAAGTCAGCCCACCTCCCCAGCATGTACAGGGCCCGGGCAAGGGTGCAAATGGAGGCCTAATACCACATCCAAATATCGAAAACTTATACATCAAACAGTTAAATATGCTCTATCTTCCATCCTGACAAGAATACCTTCTTGACGACCTGGAAGGCAGCCTCTGAACCTAGCATTCTTGGATCCCCTGGAGCAGTGGTTGGCAAACTGCAGCTCATGAGCCACATGCGGCTCGCGAGCCGCGGTTTGCCGCTCTATTGACTAATGAGTTTGCTGACCACTGCCCTGGAGCATAGAGGAGCCAGCTCCCAGCTGGAGCCTGTCCGCTGCCCTTCCCACCAGCCCGCACCAGAAGGAGACCTGCATGCACGTGTGAGGACACCCAGCCTGCATGCCACGCTCCAAACATGCTCCCAACCCTCTTTTTTTTTAGAAAGACCTAAAGAAGAGGCCTGCACAGGCCCTCTAGGTGAACATGAAACATTCCAAGGTCCAGATTACCCAGGTGAGCATGTCTCCTTGACCCTGTGACTCTGTCCCAGGAGGTGTGACAGCCATGTGGGGCCTTCTAAGGTGAGGGGACAGGGCACAGGCGGCCCTGCCTGGGTGGAAAGGAGTCCTTTGGGAAGCTAGGTGAAGCCGGGCTGCGGTGGGGCCCTGGAGACCATGTTATGGAAAGGAGTAGGCTTGATTTCCTAAGCCATAGGGAACCTTGATGGCTTTAAAGCAGAGCTTTATGGTAATAAAACTAGACATGATGGAAGTAGGACCATTTTGAGACTAAGGTCAAACTGCCCCAAATACTCAGAGGTATTACTTACTAGCTATGGAGCCTTGGGTGGTCCTACTTAATCTCTCTGGGCCTCAGTTTCCCATCTATGAGCCGGTGGATGAACAAGATTAACAATCTCAGTAACCCCTTCTGTCACAACATCGGTTTTTCTTGTCTGTAAAGTAAGTGGGTTGGAACAAACCAGGGATTTTCAACAGGGGCTCCAATGAGGGGTCTTGCCTTCCATCCCCCACACCAGACCAGTGAAATCAGGGTCTAATTTTTATTTTTTAAATATATTTTATTGATTTTTTTACAGAGAGGAAGGGAGAGGGATAGAGAGCCAGAAACATCGATGAGAGAGAAACATCGATCAGCTGCCTCCTGCACACCCCCTTTTGGGGATGTGCCTGCAACCAAGGTACATGCCCTTGACCGGAATCGAACCTGGGACCCTTCAGTTCGTAGGCCGACGCTCTATCCACTGAGCCAAACCGGTCAGGGCCAGGGTCTCATGTTTTAAATTTCCTCCAGGTGATCCTAACTGCAGCCGGGGTTGAGACTCTCTGATGATACCCTGGGGCAGGGGTCCTCAAACTTTTTAAACAGGGGGCCAGTTCACTGTCCCTCAGACCGTGGGAGGGCCGGACTATAGTTTAAAAAAAAAACTATGAACAAATTCCTATGCGCACTGCGGGCCCGGGACGAGTCAGCTGCTAAGCAGGACAGGCAGCGGCACCCGGCGGGCCGGATAAATGTCCTCGGCGGGCCGCATGTGGCCCGCAGGCCGTAGTTTGAGGACGCCTGCCCTGGAGGGTTCCTCTCCCACCTCTACCTGAATTTTCCCAACTGTGAGAAGAGCGCTTCGGGCAATATAGTCCAGTGTCCTGGCTTCTCTTATTTCTGGGACTGCAGACCTTCCTGAGACAAGTAGGGCTTTGTCAGAGGACAGGGCTCCGAGGGTCACGTGGTCACCTGCATTTGTGCGGTGTGGCCGGCGGGAGCTGGGGTTTGAAGCCTGGGCAGACAGGTGCTGCTCCCGAGAACCAGGCCCCACGAGGGGCGGCCAAGGTTGGCACTTGGCACAGAGAGGCCACTTCTCAAGCAGCGTGAACGTTCTGATGTTTCCGGGCATCTCCTCGGCCCCGCTGGGCACCTGCGGCCCCGGCTTCTTGGCAGGTGAGGAGGAGCGAGGAGAATAGGGCTTTTCTCGAGTTGTTCCCCAGAACAACATCTCTTGACATCTCAGCCTGTGAAAGCCTTGCTGGGGAGGCAGGAAAGGGAGTTTGTGTTCAAGTGGCACTTTCCAGCCCTACGTCCGGAGCTTAGCATGTTCTGGGCACCGTGAATGAGACCGGCTGACGCTTTGTATCAAATGTAAAGTGGCCTCTTTTCACACGGCTGGCACTGGAAGCTGATGACCACTCGGGTAGGATCCAGAGCTCTCCGGGAGCTTGGCAGGGCTGAGCACGGGTCCTGAATTGCAGCTCTGTGGGCAGCAGGGACAATGCCGCCTGCACCGAGTTGTCGCCACAGAGTGGGATTCTTAAGCCTGGAAGGGATGAAGATCCGTTAGGGATCAGCGAGCTGCCTCTGCCACCTGCCGCTCCGTCCTGGAGCCAGGTCTCAAGTGCAAAGACGATGGATTCCTCATTCCTCTAGGACAGTGGTCCGCAAACTCATTAGTCAACAGAGCGGCAAACCGTGGCTCGCGATATTGGATACCAAAGTATCAGCATGTCCAGGACAATCTCTGGGTTTACAGGAACAACAGGAGAGAATGTCCAGGACAATCTCTGGGTTTACAGGAACAACAGGAGAGAATACTGAAACAAGGACTGTCCTTGAAAATCTGACACTCAAATCAAAGGAATAGGGATCACTTTTTTAGATGTATGAAGCAGAAATTTTATTTCCAAGCTCTTCAGAGATTATTACACATATAAAGTATCCTTTTAAAAGTGTCCCACATTAAATCACAGGCCTGTCATTAAGACACTTGCGGCAGGAATAATTCGTTTAGTTTGTAACATTTTCACATTTTTAAAAAACCATTTGCAATGTTCTATAGGTCACATTTTAAACAATTTAAAAGGTATAAAGTAATGTTGTATTTTTAAAAAGTACAACCACAAAACTATACAGTAGAGGAATTTAAGAAGATAATGATCAAATCCTTTTCACATACCAGATGGGGCAGCCTAATACACAGCAGAGCATTCATGTTTCCAACCACATTTGCTAAGAAACAGCTCCCGTGTTTAGTGTTAAAAATAAAACAATCTTCTCATTTATAGAAACAAAGACAATATTTGATTAGTAAAGCCTGTTCCCCATTTTTGTACTTGCTTGTCTTTTTAAAAAATATATTTTTTATTGATTTTTTTACAGAGAGGAAGGGAGAGGGATAGAGAGCCAGAAACATCAATGAGAGAGAAACATCGATCAGCTGCCTCCTGCACACCCCCTTTTGGGGATGTGCCCGCAACCAAGGTACATGCCCTTGACCGGAATTGAACCTGGGACCCTTGAGTCCTCAGGCTGACACTCTATCCACTGAGCCAAACTGGTTAGAGCCTTGCTTGTCTTTTTATTGATTTTAGAGAAGGAGGGAGAGAAACATTGATTTGTTGTTTCACTCATTTATGCATTCATTGACTCATATGTGTCCAGAGATCGAACTCACAACTTTAGTGTATCAGGATGATGCTCTAACCATCTGAGGTACTCAGCCAGGTCTGTATTTGCTTGTCTTCATTTAGAAATTCATGAGAAAAGAACAAATTTTGTTATAGTATAAAAATCTTAGGAACAACAAATGACGAATATTCACTTTTTTTAAGCCTCACCCAAGGATATGTTTATTGATTTTAGAGAGAGAAAAGGAGAGGGCGAGAGAGAGAGAAGGAGGGGGGGGCGAGAGAGAGAAATACTGATTGGTGGCTTGCCACCTGGCCAGGGCATCAATACTCACATTTTAAAAAAATAAATGTTTTTCTTCCTAAAATGTAAACATTCAGTAAATAAAATATTCATGATATTCCTGGTATAGAAACACCAATAATCACTTATGAAAGAGATGTGTTTTACTATACTTGGTGATAAGGTTGTTGTTTGTCTTAAGCATTTCACCAAAAACATCCAGGTCATTACTATTTAAAAGTTTACCCCTTTACCAAGTTTTCTCATTTGAATTGACTCATTGATTTCTGTAGAATTTTGGCTATAGGACCAGGCCATAGGAAAGGTCTGAAATACCTAAAGGTCGTTTGGCTTCAGAAGTGTTTTCTGGCGTCGTGGAGATAGTCATTCGTCACTGTGCTTGGAAGTGGTCCTCAGCGAACTTCCCCACAGTCTTCAGAGCAAAGCCCAAGACCTGGGCTCTGGGAAGGGGCTAGATTACAGCCGTGGGCAAACTGGATCTGGCTGTTCTGTCCGGTTCTCTTGCTCTCCCCTCCGCTCCTTTACTTTGAATTTATATTAGTTCACACAAACACTCCATCCATGCTTTTGTTCTGGCCCTCCGGTCCAGTTTAAGAACCCATTGTGGCCCTCGAGTCAAAAAGTTTGCCCACCCCTGGTAGAACTTGGACCAGCAGGGCACCCTTGCAGGCATTCTCCATGCGATACTGTTGCAATTCTGCAGCTGCCTGAGACCTGATCCTCTCCACACCACCTCCAGTTTGTTGGCTATCTGGATATCCTCTTTTGTGAAGGGGTTATGAAAATCTCTCGCCTATTTTTATAAAAAATATATATCTTAATTTTTCTAATTTTATAAAAATATATGTTCCGGTGACTCTTTGCTAGATAGGTCTCTCACAGGACCTTAAAGGGTACCAGAAGCTTAATGTTCATTGAATTCAAGGTAAGCTCACCTCTGTCAGGTATCAACTACATCTTCACCTCCTCCAGGAGCCCTCTCTGAATGCTCATAACGCAGCCATTGTCACCCACTCTCATTTCACTGAACACAGGGTATTGTATTTGTGGGTTTACTTCTCTGTGTCCTCTTGCCAGTTCCCTGAAGTCAAGGACATTTGCCTCCCCAAAGCCTAACACTGTACTGTGGCCTGGGAATTCATTGGAAATTCACTTATGCTATGAGCAAAGCCATGGCCTAATTACAAGCTACTATTACTATTACAAACATTAATCGGAACTGATTTTTTTGCCTTCAAGGACCTTTCAGGGGACACAAGGTACACAAAAAAATATACTTTAAACTAACTTATTAGAAACTATTTTCTGTTATGTATCCAACCTGAGTTGCTTTTTCAAAAAACGACTTTATTTTAAGGCTATTGTAGTTTCACATGTAGTTGTTAGAAATAAAACGTCTTACATAACTATAATCCAATATCACCATCAGGAAATTTATACTGATACAATTCACTGAACTTCTACGGAGCTCACTGGAATATGTTTAGTTCCGGACAATTTCATCAATGTCTGGGCAGAGCCCTGAGAGGAGATGCTGCTCACGCCCCCACCTCATAGGCCCCGCCCTCTCACTCCGGCCCCGCCCTCTCACTCCGGCCCCGCCCTTCCACTCCGGCCCCGCCCACGCCCACGCCCCCTGCGGTTCTCAGCCGCCCGGCTGCTCCTCACGAGGCCACGCCCACCAGCAGTGGCGGATTTATGGAAAGCTGAGACCGGGTCGTAAGGAATCCTGTAAGCTCCGTCGTCCAAGGGCGGACAACAGCTGTCCTCCTGCCCCCGCTGTCCTTCGGGTCCTTTTGCAAGGGAACCGGCCGTGCGACTGGCTGTCGCCTTTCATTGGCCGGGATGGGTAACTCCGCTCTGAAGGGTTGAACTCGGGGAGCCGCCTGGGGTCAGAGGGTTCGTTCGTGGGACCTCCCGCTCTTCCCAGACTACACACACCCAGCCGGGGCCTTCCGCGGCCCCAGGGTGGCCGAGGGGGCCTGGCCCGGGGCGCGGATGGCGGGAGAGTCCGCCCGGGGCAACCTGGCCTAGCTGCCCGGCTTTAGCTCGGGCTTGGGCATCGCCGAGTGATCCTGCCGCCGGCGCCCACGTTCTCACCCAAGGCAGGCTGCAGAGGGGCAGGGCCGGCGGCGAACGGGCGGGGCTTGTGGATGGGGTGGGGCCTCGTGATAGGCGGGTGAGGCTCACGTGGAGTGGGCGGGGCCTGGGGCAGGGCGTGTGGGCCCCAGGAAAATGTTGAGCAAAACTTGGATAAAGTTTCTGCTCTCTGGTCCTGAGAATTCCGTGGAGAGCAAAATGCTGACAGCCAGTGCGAGAGACAGACAGTAAACACATACTCCAAATATATAATCATGTAATTACAAGTTGTGACAGTGTTGTGAAAGGAAAATACAGGGGACTCTGCAGCCTCCCGGGTAGACATCCCTCCGGAAGCTTCCTAGTCAGATGTAGACCGAATCCTGGCACCGCCACTTACGGACTGGGTGCCCTGAGCAAGATGGGTGGTCAAGCTGGGCCATGAACTCTTGGGTCAAAAATAGGCTTGACCCAGCCTTGTGTAAACTGGCCCTTCAGGGCTTCTAAAGGGCAGTGCAGAAAGGTGGGACCCTGGGCAGCTTCTTGGAATAAGTATTTGTATTTATTTACACACCTCCTTCTCTGCCCCCTCTGCTATGGCCTGCATCTTTGTGTTGCCCCAAATTCATGTTGAAATTCTAATGCCCCACGTGATTGTATTCTGAGGTAGGGCATTTGGGAGGTGATTAGATCATGAGGGCAGCACCCACCCAGCCTGTGGTATTTTGTTATAGCAGCCTGAGCTGGCTAAGACACTCTCCTTGGAGGAACTTCTCTGACCTTGTCCAGAACCTAAATGGGATGAAATCCTGGCTAAGTGATCCCACAGCGCCCTGTGCTTCATTACAAAGCACACATTGCACTGCCTTGCAATTTCTCGTCGGCCTTTCTCAGCAGCTCTAGGCTTGGTGAAGCATGGATTGTGTTTCAATCATCTCTCTTATTTTTTCCTTTTTATTGAATTTATTGGGGTAACACTGGTTAGCAAAATTATACAGGTGTACAATTCCACAACACATCATCTGTACATTGTACTGTGTGTTCACCACCCCAACCAAGTCAAGTCTCCTTCCATCACCATTTATCACCCCTATACTCTGCTCCACTCCCCCCAAACCCTCTCCCCCTGGCGATCACTACGTTGTTGTCCATGTCTATGATTTTTTTTCTCACTTTTCTGCTCAATCCCTTCACCCCAGTCCTCTCCCACCTCCCCAGCTGTCAGCCTGCTCTCTCTGAGTCAGTGTTTTGCTTATTATCAGTCGTCTCTCTCTGACCTACAGCATCAGCATCAGCATCGTCCCCACCATCATCAAACACTTAGGCAGGGCTCTCAGTGTGCGCTGCACTGTCCTAACCCTTGACATGTCTCCATTCATTTTGGTCTTCACACTCTGGCTCATTGTAGCAACTCAATTAAGTGTTGAGTGAATAACTAAATAAGCACAGTAGAAGAAGAAAGGCACTGATTTTTTTTTTTTTCTGATATCTCTTGGAAAGCTTCACAGGGGAGGTGACTTTGAGGTGGATTTAAAAATATATGTATTTTTTTATTGATTTCAGAGAGGAAGGGAGAGGGAGAGAGAGAAACATCAATGATGAGAGAGAATCATTGATTGGCTGCCTCCTGCATACCCCCTACTGGGGATCGAGCCCAAAACCCAGGCATGTGCCCTTTACTGGAATCGAACCCAGGACCCTTCAGTCTGCAGGCCGATTCTCTATGCACTGAGCCAAACCAGCTAGGGCTGAGGTGGATTTTGAAAGCTGAGTTCTCCAGGTGGAGAAGTGGGGATTCATTCTTCTAGAGCACTGGTTCTCAATCTCCCTAATGCCTCGACCCTTTAATACAGTTCCTCATGTTGTGGTGACCCCCAACCATAAAATTATTTTCGTTGCTACTTCATAACTGTAATTTTGCTACTGTTAATGAATTGCAATGTAAATATCTGCGTTTTCCGATGGTCTTAGGCTCTACAGCAGCGGTTCTCAACCTGATCCACAGGTTGAGAACAGCTAGCAGGGTCGCCTAAGACCATCGGAAAACACAGATATTTACATTACGATTCATTAACGGTAGCAAAATTACAGTTATGAAGTAGCAACGAAAATAATTTTATGGTTGGGGGTCACCACAACATGAGGAACTGTATTAAAGGGTCGCGGCATTGGAAAGGTTGAGAACCACTGTCCTAGAGTAACTTGGGCAGGTATAAAGGAACATCAGGGAAAGGTGATTAGGTAGGTGAGTGTGGCTGGATATTGGGTGCAGGTGTTGAGGACACGGGTAGAGAAATATTTGGACTGGAACAACACTTATTTGGATCTGAATAACTTCAGGCATACTTGTTAAAAAGGAAGGATTTTTTTTTATTTTGTTTTTATCTTCTCTTTTTTTATTTAAAAAATCTTTAGTGTTGATATTATTGCAGGAGTTCCCCTCCCCCACTCCCTTTGCCCACCTCTACCCTCCCCTGCCTACCACTTCCTTGGCCTTTACCAAATTATTGTTCTTGTTCATGGGGTTTGCATATGTGTTCTTTAGCTAATTCCTTCACCTTCTCTATCCAGTCACCCCTCAAGCCACTCCCCTTAGGTACATGTCAGTCTCTTCCACGTATTCAAGCTTCTGGTTCCATTTTGTTCGTCAGTGGTTTTTTTCTCAAATATATTTTTATTGATTTCAGAGAGGAAGGGAGAGGGAGAGAGAGAGAGAAACATCAATGATGAGAGAGAATCATTGATCAGCTGCCTCCTGCACACACACCCTGCCCTGTCCCCTCCCCCCCCCCCCACACACACACACTGGGGATGGAGCCTGCAACCCGGGCATATGCCCTGACTGGGAATCGAACCTTGACCTCCTGGTTTGTGAGTCGATGCTCAACCACTGAACCATGTGGCTGGGCAGTGTTTTGTTTTTTAATTCACCAAGAGCATCACCAAAGCAGTGATCTCTAAAGAAGGTGGTGATTTGCATCTCCGCCAGGTATGTACTAAGGCTTGGGAAGAAAATACTGGAATTTCTATCCTCATTTTTATCTTACCCTTTAAACCAGCGGTCACCAACCTTTCAGACCTCACGGACCGCCAGTGATCCATGGACCACCGGTTGGCAACCGCTGCTTTAAACATTTCTATTTTGCTGTAACGTCTAGAACAGTACTGTCCAGTAGAACTTTGGGGATGATGGAAGCAGTCAGTTGCCCAAAGTCATTGATCCATCAAGGAGTCAAAAACAAGCTTGTATGACTCCAGAGTCTCTATTTTTTTTAAAAAATATATTTTATTGATTTTTTACAGAGAGGAAGGAAGAGGGATAGAGAGTCAGAAACATCGATGAGAGAGAAACATCGATCAGCTGCCTCCTGCACACCTCCCACTGGGGATGTGCCCGCAACCAAGTTACATGCCCTTGACCGGAATCGAACCCAGGACCCCTCAGTCCGCAGGCTGACGCTCTATCCAACTGAGCCAAACCGGTTTTGGCCAGAGTCTCTATTTTTACAACAGGGAGAGAGAACCTACATACAGGCCAGTGCACATCTCCTAAATGTGGGTGTCCCGCCCCCCCAGCCCTCATCATGCTTCCTTCCGGACACGAAGCCCCGAGGGCCGTTTCTACCCCACCTTCTGCCTGCAGACTGGCTGCATTTTGTGCTTCCTCTAAATGCAGTACGGTTACAGGATTGTCCCTTTTGTTGTAGAGTCGCTGAGTCACCACCTTGGGCTTCTGGTTTTCATGAGATAATATATTTCCTTCTCTTGAGGCCCATTGAGTGGAGGTTTCAGTTCCTTGCAAACTCATGGCTAAATCTTGCTTTAAAGTTGGTGCCCACTGCCTGGCCGATGTATCTCAGTGGTTGAGTGTCAACCTAAGAACCAGGGGGTCACGGTTTGATTCCCGGTCAGGGCACATGCCCAGGTTGCAGGCTCGATCGCCAGTGTGGGGCATGCAGGAGGCAGCGGATTCATGACCCTCTCTCATCATTGATGTTTCTATTTCTCTCTCTCCCTCTCCCTTCCTCTCTGAAATTATGTATATCTTTTTAAAAAGCTGTTGCCCACCAACATCTGCAGGGAGTGCGTCCAGAAAACTCAGCGACTCCCTGTGGAGGCTCGTGGGTCTCCTTGAAGGAGAGCTGTCTGTCCACTCACCAGGCAGGTTGATGGCTTGTAAGGAGGAGACAGCCGCTCCTGGAGGTGAATCCCGCCTCTGCATTCACCTCCAGAACCTTTGGTTTCACCTGTGTAATGTGAGGGCCAAGCACCCCAGCTTGCCTCCCAGGGTGTTGGTGAGATTCAGATGAGATGACGGAAGGGGAAGTTTTCATAAGCAGCCGAGGGGCGCAGTGTGGACACTGTGAGAGCTGGTCAGGGCCCGGGCTGGGCTCCATCAGGGCCCCGGGCGGCACCACAGTCTTTTCTCTGCCATAACAGGGCACAGCCTCACACCTGAGGGCTCATCTGAGGCTCTTCTGTCTTTTCCCCAAAGGCACGGCCTGTGGCCCAAGGCAGCAGGTGTCTGCGTTTCCGGGGCGGTTCTCTCCACCAGGCCGCCCCACCCCCACCTGCTGGGCCCCCTCCTGCCCCGCTTTGCCAGGCCTGGCCTGCAGGGCACGTTGGCCGGGATGTGGCTTTGTTGTGTCTCTGGGCTGCACACCCCCTCTCCGAGGGCCACTTGGGCTCATTTTTCTCGGGAGCTGCCTAGCTGCAGAGAAAGAAAGGCCTTTGGAACCCTCCTCTTTCAGCCGTTATTGAATTCCACCTCCATCTCTCCCTTTCCAAATAGGAACATCATTTATCTTGGACTTGAAGTTGCGGGGTCTTTAAGAGCTTTCTCTCTTCCCAGCTGCATTTGTTGACAGGCAGTCAATCTGTTTCTTGCCTCCCCCGCTGCCCCCCCCCCCCAGCAGGCCATAAAGTGTCCACAGCTGTGCCCTTCCTACCCTCCCCTTTCTCTGCCCACACGGGGACGAGCTGAAATACAGCACAGCCATTACCGCTGACAAAAGGGGACAATTTTAAAACATTTTTCCTTTTCATTGGAGAAGCTGATGGCACAAAAGAAAGCGCATCATTTTATTGTAAGTGCTTTTTAAATATGGGTCACTTGGCCATCATCAGCCCCAAAGGACCGAGAAGTTCAAAGCGTGTAGTCATACAGATATCCGCCCCGCATTGTCTGTTAAATTATGCTAATTGACACCCAGGAAAACAGGGAGGGGCATCTCCTACCCTGCCCCCCTCCAGGCCCACCTCCCTCCTCTCCTCATGGTGAAGAGCCTGTGAAGTAAGTTGGCCAGGCAGGGCCGGCAGGTCTTCTTCCTTCTGCTTCTGTTTCCGAAGCACTGAGACCAAGAGGCTGACGTCTGGGGGATCTTCTCAGCCCGGTGGAGAGGAAACTGGTCCTGTCTGCCACTGGTGAGGGCTGCCCGCAGGCTCCCTGTGTGCCTGGAGGGCTGGGCTGACCAGATGCCGGGGGAGAGTGCCGAGGGCGGCAGGGGTGAGTGGAGGTGGGGAGTGGTGCCCTCTCTGCCATCTTAAAGGTGGGATATTGACATGATGATGATGGTTAGGGTGCTGATGAGAGCAGAGAATGAAACACGTGTTCAGGGAAGTTGGCCCAAAGATACAGTGTCCCCTACTGCCCCCCTCCTCTTTGATCAGAACCTGGTTGTGCTTTGGGGAGGGAGCAGGTGAGGACTGAGCTCTCGCGTCACGGTTTTGCCAAATTCTAGCTTGGTAAACACCCCCTTGGAGAGCCAGGGCCTGTCTGTGACCTGAGGGTGATGCTGGGAAAATTCCCACCGCAGCGTTGCTGGGAGCTGCAAATGAGCAGGCACCCCGTGGTCAGTGAAAGTGTCTGAGGAATCTGAATCAGGAAGTGGAGCCAGGACAGGGTATCTGGGCCACATGGGGGGCCAGACAGTTTGCCGAGATATTGAAACTGAAATGATACCAAGGGATGCTCCAAAAGGCCCCGGAGATGAGAGGCAGAAAAGCAGAGGCATCTGGGTCAGGCTGCTGAGCCCCGTACTGACTGCTCCCTTTGGGGCGGAGGGCATGGCAGAGGACCTACCCTCTGTGCCTGAGACCAGCTGGACCACTAACCAGGTGACCTAACCCGTAGGCCTCCTTTGCCCACCTGCCAATCAGGAATAAGAACAGTGGCTGTGCCTTCAGGTGGTTGTGAGGACTGAAGTGAGGCTAATCACACTAAGCCCTTAGTGTCATAGTTACTACATTTAATTATTCTTATTATTCTGGTTACTTAGGTGAGAAGGGAGGCTGGTTGATGAGGGCTTTCCTTCCCTCCTCCCTGCCTTCCTCCTTGCTTCTTGCCTGCTTGCCAGGCACCTGGGGGAGAGCAAGGGCTTAGCACAGGTTTCTTAAGAATCAGCTGTAAACCAGCTCCTTACAGTGTGGGGATGTAAGGTGTGACTTTGGGACGTTCCTGGTCTGCCAGTCCCAGCTGTGTGCCTGTGGACAGGTTACCTCATCTCCAAGTCTCAGTGCTCCCGTCAGTTAACAGGTGTAAGAATCCTCCCACTTCCATGTGAGTATCAGCTGAGACGGCCGGTGTGGAATGCACATCCACCTTCTGTCCCGTCCTGTGTTGTCCTGGAGCTAGCACAGTGGGCAGTGGCACAGGCTACTGCACAGCGAAGGCGAGGAGGAGGGAGCAGCCTTCTTGAACGAACATGCAGGAGGGTCTCGAGGACTGATGCGGAAGATGGCCCGGGGGAGAGGGTTAAGACTGAGGCCCTTGCAACGCTGTCCTGAGTTTCACCTTCACGGCGGTTCCTGCTGTTACCACTTTGCTTGATGACAAGAGCGAGCTGTGAAATTGCTCTTTATAATAAACTAGAGGCCCGATGCACGAAATTCATGCCAGTGTAATTAGCATGTTATGCTTTTATTATTATAGATGTGTATATTCGACCTTTGTCCCCATTTTTTGCACAGGGCTCCCCAAACCCTCAGAATTTCTTAAGTGACCAAAGTGATGAAGGTCTCTTTTGTTTTGTTACTGAGGTGACTTTGGAAAGCACCCAAGGAAGGGCACTGATTGCTGGGAGAACCAACCAGGTGATTAGAGGGTGGGAACTTTGAGTCCAACCCCTTGACCTCCAGGGTGGAGGAGGGTCAGGTTGAATCAATCACCAATTATGCTTGTGCTGTAAAGTCTGTGCAAAACCCCGAAGGACAGGTTCCGAGAGCTTCCTGTGGGTGAGCATGTGGAGGTGCTGGGGGACGGTGCCCGCCCGCCCGCCCGGAGAGGGCACTGAGCTCTGGCCAGCCCCACACCTTGCCCTGTGCACCTGCATCTGGCTGTTCCTGAGTTGTGTCCTTTTCTAACACACGAGTGAGTAAATACAATGTTTTCTCAGTTCTGTGAGCTGCTTTCTACCTCCTGCCTCTGGTCCAGTCTGCCCGCTTCCCCAGGTGGACTAATGCAACAGCCTCCGGCCTGGGCTCTTCTCTGTCCCTTCCGTTCCTTCTCCATGCTGCAGCCAGCGGGGTCTTTCTGGTTGTGTCCTTTCCTTGCCTGACATGCTGTCACTCGTGTCATCATGAGACACAGGAGCCCTTGTTTCCGTCACACTCAACTGCTTGGGTTCTGTAAACACGTCGAGACCCTTTGCCCCTGCCCCAGCCGGGGGCTTGGTTGGTTGCAGTGTTGTCCCATGCCTCAAGAAGGTTGCAGGCTTGATTCGCAGTCCGGGCACATACTAGAGGCAATGATCAATGTTTCTCTCCCACATCCAAGTTTCTCTCAAATCAATAAAAACGATGTTAAAAAAACCCATATCCTCAGGTGAAGATGAAAAAAAAAATAAAGAACCCTGGCCCCGAGCTTTGGTTTGAGCCAGCTCTGGCAAGCCCATGCTCAGCGCAGGTGTCACTTATGAGACCTTGTTCTTGAAGCCCCTGTCGTCCCGTCCTGGCGTCGGCTGTAGGTTGTGCTATAACAGGCTTCGGTATGGACTTCCCCGCTGTGGGCACCCTGGGGATAGGGACTTGTAGTCATGTTTGTGTCTCCAAACATCTCGAACAGTGCCTGGCACAGGACTTGCACAGTCTGCACAGCTGTAACCCCTCCCTTCCATGCAGAAAAGGCAGCGTCCCTGCGACCTGGATGCAGCTGGAGCCTTGGCCCAGCGTCTGCGCTGAGCTGCAACAAAAAGGCAACGCACATCTGACTGCAGAAGCCGGGAGGAGAGTTCTGCTTTTCTTTTTTAAAAAAAATATATTTTATTGATTTTTTACAGAGAGGAAGGGAGAGGGATATAGAGCTAGAAACATCGATGAGAGAGAAACATCGATCAGCTGCCTCCTGCACACCTCCTACTGGGGATGTGCCTGCAACCAAGGTACATGCCCTTGACCGGAATCGAACCTGGGACCTTTCAGTCCGCAGGCTGACGCTCTATCCACTGAGCCAAACCAGTCAGGGCTGCTTCTCTCTTTAGGGCAGCCTTCTCCACCAGGTTCATCTGAACCAGAGCGCAGCATGACCGGGGCGACGATTTCCTCTTCCCTGGTGCTACATGACGAACACCGTTCTAGAGCTCAGGGAAGTGGATTCACTGCATACAGTGCAGGGCTTGGGACACTGAGGCTTAGCCCCCCTCCCTCTGAGAAAGGCTGCTCTGCTGCTTCTTGAAGACTCTGCAGGGCTCAGCTTCGTACATCAAAGCCACACCCCCCAAGTCCTCTCCGGAGGCCTCTCCCTCCCGTGCCCACGGTCTGCTCCTAGAGCACCATTCACTGGGTCCATCTCCAGGCTGTGCTCACCACTTACCCACCTGTTCTGACTGGTGTCACTTTGCTGTTCTTGAAAGAGTAGCCTGCCTCTCGCCGTCCTCATGCACCCCCTCCACCTCGGGAATTACAGTGAAGCAAGTTACGGCCCATGACCACGCAGCAGTCAGCATGATGGACACCTTGTCTGTTTTTTCACATGCAGACTTTGTAAAGTCACCTGCATCTCTTGCTGTGGTATTTTCAAGTGCCTCTCCTTGACCAAAACCACCGAACTGTCGTGATCTGTGCTACCGAGGCTCCTGCAGATCAGGGCCCTATTGCAAAGCCACCTGCTCTTCCTGGTGCTACTCCTATTCCTGGCCCCAGGAAGATAGCAGGCGCCTTTCTTTTTGGGGGGGAGGGGTTATGTCACCATGTCTTCGGTTAGTAAGGAAAAATAACATGGGTAGGCAATTAGCAGTGTTTACCACAATTCATATAACGGAATATCATATAGCCATTAATTTTTGAAGAATATTTATTGACATGGGAAAATGCTCACAATGTTAAAGAAGCAGGATACAAATCTGTAAATACAGCATGATCCCAATCTTGTAGTAAAATAAATTATATATGCATAGAAAAAACACAGGACAGAAATACACTAAAACATTAACAGTGATTTATCTCAGGGTGGTGGGATTTGGGGTGAATTATTTTTTAAATTATTTTCGGCATTTTTCAAACTTTGCACAATGAACATGTTACTTTTTACAATGGGGCAGGGAGGAAGTCGATACAGGTGATACCCAGTGCTGGGAGGTGGCAAGACTGACTGGAATCCGGGAGATACTTGGTGCTTGTACTTGTCAGCCAGCATCCTTGTTTATAAAGGTATAACGTCTGTCCTGCCCACCTCCCGGGACCACTGGGCATGTAAAAGGGTCTCAAGTGTCTGTTGATTGTTACTCCAAAGCAGCAGCTCAAGTGCCTTATTTTAGGACACATTCCTCCATGTGGTGTCAAAGGTCAGGAGGGATGCGGCCGCGGGCCGTCTTTCGTGTTCTGCCACCCCCACCGCAGGCCAGCGTGCAGGCAGGGGTCTGAAAGCCTACAGCCCTGCTCCGGCCTAAGGACTCCAGGTCCTTGCTGGCGATGCATCAAGCAAACTCCCCACTCGCTTCAACCAAGTCACCTCTTCACATAGAAAGTTCTTGACTCTGGTTCTGCTGAAATAGTTATTGCTTAAAATGGCCTGAGAATTACCACTCTCCCAGCATTCCAGAGTCATAGGAGGCACAACGTGGACCCAGGTGGGCAGTGTGTTGAAGGGGAAGGAGCAGGGTTAGGGGTCGGGACAGGGGGGAACAGGCTCTTTGGAGATGATCTCTAGTATGAGATGGATGTGATGAGGTTACATGACGCAACATACATAGAAAACCCGTGTGTGGTGAGCACACAACAGGTGTCAGTTCTCTGTCCACGTGCAGGATGTGGTCACTGTCAACCTCTCCCCCTGCAAGTTCTTTCTTCACAACCAAGACTTAGTGCCCAGTGCAGGGGAACTGAGAGGCAACACAACTCAGTCAGGCTGCTCAGACCCACCCCGCGCAACGCCGGCGGACACTGCCCCGTTGCACGTCTTCGTTTAGGGAGGCCCACACGCATGCCACAGCTATCAGATTGTAGACATTATAAAAATATTTCAAAATGCATTTGTACAATGAAGTAACAAAAATACTTAAATTCTTCTTTTCTAAGCTTTTTCACTTAATCTAAAATTATGAATTGCCAAATTTCATTTAACTGTTGTTAAAACTAGTCACCAAGAACTTCTACTCCCAACTGTTTTGGATGACAATCCTAAAATGTAATGTATTCCCCCTAGATTTTTTATCGAGTGTTCTGGATTTTTTTTTTTTTTCTTAAAGAAACAGGGTCATTCTTGAGAATCAGTCTATGGGCCAGATTGTGATACGTGTCATTCGGGAAACAGACTCTCCCAGATTTGTGACACCTTGAGGGGTTTTCTCACTCTGGCCGCTTCCTGCCCGGCTGCGGGCCGTCGCTGCCTTCCGTCTAGCACTCCTCCTGTGCGACTTTTCTGTGGGCCTAAAAGCCAGATAACTAAACATTTTAGAAATGTATGCAAATTTTAGTAGAGATTCTTGAGGCTCTCTCCGATGAGTCAAACTGCAGGAAGTTTTTGACATCGCTCTTGGTGGCTCACAGGCATTTAAAAACTCAATTCCTGTTTTGTTTTGCCAGAGAAGTGATTTCTGGATAACTGACATTTTCACTTACACCCCAGGTGCCTATCCTTAAGGAGGCTATTTTAAGTGAGATGTACAAGTACTTGAAAAAAGCATGAACTGGGAAATAGTTTACCCCATGTATCTGTAAAGAAACACACACAGATGGCTAAATTGAATCAACCCCAATGTTTTATTTAATTTAAAGTTTTAAAAGGCAGTGGTTAAGCACATTATCTATGTGTGTATATATGTATGTATACAAACATACATACATATATAAAAGGAAACCAACCCCTTTTCAACTTTAGCCACTGATTAACCAGGCTCACCGATTCATTTTCTACTTCTTTATATGACCAATTTTTAAAGTAAAAATAAACAGCCTTGATCAGTTTAACAGTAACTATTTGTGTTTCTTTTTTTTTTTTTAAATAAATAAGGTTACCGCTAAACTGATCATATGGTAGAAAGGTAGAACACACACACATCAGCACACACACAGCCCCCACTTAAAACATGTGACGTATGAATGACCTATATGTACAAAAGGGTGCTGCTGACCCCGTGCCCCAGCAGAGGCCACAAAGAGCTCCCAGGACTCAGGAGTCCCCATTCCCTCTGCTGGGACACGTGTTCCTGGCACCCCGAGTTAACCTCAGAATGCATGCTCCCCATGCAACGATGCAGATGGGGGCTCAGTTCTCTGGTATAGTGTTCAGGTATGTGAGGGAATAAATAGGCATTGTAGCTGCCTCCGAACGTAACCGTCGTTTATAGGGAGAAATGTATTCTGAAGTTCTAGGTAAGTGACATACAAACTTTCAGTGCAGTCAGTTTGCAAGTCCGGGACTGTGTGTGTGTGTGTGCATTTCTATATTTTATACAAAACTGAAATGAAGAATGGAGCTAGGTTTATGGAGCAGCTGCTTGGCTTCCATGTCGTCAGTCCTGATCTAACAAGTCACTTGCCTCAGCCCTTATTTAGCAGTTCTTTCTGATTCCCGCGTACCTCCGTCTGCTGGAGAGATTCAGGAGGGGCAGCTCACACAAGTGAGAGGAAGGATGCAGCTAAATCTTCTGCTAAGAATCTTGGCAAATGACCTGCCAGATTCAACCAGGGCTGTGTTACAGCGAAGTCCTTCGGTTCCGTCCCGATGAAATGGCGTTCTGATGCTGCTGCTAGCCCCTGCAACTCCATCTAACTGCAGCTCTGCATGAATGCCTCAGGATCGCAAAAACACAGGATCACCTCTTAAATATGCTGGATTCTCAATGAGTAAACCAGTTAATGTGTTTCTAGCCAAAGCAAGGGCATAAATGTTTGAGAGAAAAGATTCCCCTGGAGCTACAGAGAAAAGATGCTGATGAAAGCAAGACTGAATTGAGCAGGTGATGGCTTTAGTCTGTGTCAGAGCTGGTCTCTTCGATGACAGAGTACTGGCTGAGTGCTTCCTCCAAAGGCGTTATTGTCCCATCAGGTTTTAGTCCCATTGGTTTAAGCAACTCCTCTCTGGAAAAAGAGATAAAAGAAAGAAAAAAAAAAGTATTCACCAGCATCACACACACACCCTTCCCTCCCGCCCAATCCACATCCTTTTAAAAAGGAAAGTCTTTAAAAAACAAAGTATTTTTCCTCAAGCTCTCTGTGTATTTGTAACAGGAAAGATGAAAGGGGCATGGAGAGAAAAAGAGGGAGATAAAAGACTTCATTCACACAGGCCAAACCTACTAAGCCAATTAGAGGTATGAAAAGTCAAGGTCTAAATGGCTCAGGACAAGGAGCGGGTCTCTTCTGTTTTTAATAATTCACTTTTTTTCCTTTTGTGGATTCGTTTTGTTTTAGTGAAGCTGAAGCTGCCGAAACCTCACCTGTCGCAGTGGGTCAGGCACACGGTTAAAGGGCTGATTTGACATGTGGACTTCACCCCACGGAATAAAGGCGTCAGGTCTGATTTTGCCTCTCCAATCTCTAGTGATACATGGGTACTTGATTCATTTCAAATCAGTTGGCCTTCCCCAACTTTCTCCCTCCCTTTTCTTTCCTTCTCTCTCTCTCTCTCCTTTTGTAAAACACCATTGCTTTTGTTTGTAGCAGTTTAATTACGGTTCTGACAGCCATTTTAATCTCTTCAAAGCTCCCCAACTGCCCCTTTCCAGCTAATCCAATTATATCTACTCCACAAGTTACAGCCTCATCTAAAGATGATTAATTATTGATTAAGCCAATCAAAAAGCATTAGGAAAGATTTATTTAATCTCTTCAGGGGTTCCTATTTTGTTACATGGAGATTATGGCAAATGGACCTGTTGCGTTGCTGACTGGCCCGAAGGTCAGCAGTGCGGTAAGGGGAGGCTGGAATGGGCACATGAGCTGCTTAAACTTGTTATGGAAACTGGCATCGCCCCCTGAAAACTTGTCTACAACCAAGAGCCCACAAGGCAGCGGCTGTAATGTTGGTGGGGCTTGGAGTGAAGGCAAATAACAAACCTCCCTGCTGCCGGCCCCTCTGGGGAGTGCCCAGCCACATGCCAGGTGACGGTGCTAAGCCCAGGGAGACATCCTGGGGCGTGAGAGCGGCTCAGTGGCCACTGGTAAGCCGACAGCAGCCTGGTCAGTTTGAAGAATCAGTAATGTGGACAGCTGGCAGGTTAAGCTGAGGCGCCTGAATATTTATTATAAAATAGGAAACATGTTTCCTGATCCAAGCAATGGGGTCAAAATCACAGAACCTGAAGTTGAAGGGGCCTTAGAGATCATTTAGTCCAACCCCTCCTTTAAGAAGAGACTGAGTGACTTACCCAAGGTCCCACATCTAGTGGCCAAGTTAGACCTGGGACATAGGGGCCCTGGATCCCGGCCATGCGCTCTGCGGCACACACAACTGGGTGACCTGCTCTAACTGCCCTGGGAGCACACTCCTTCAGCTGGTCAGTGTCTGCTCAACACTGTGCGCCAGGAGCTACGTCACATACGGGAGACAGGGAGACGGCTCAGCTGCCCGCTCGAGCAGGTGAAATGTATACATGAAAAGTAAGTCATACGTAACGGGGTAAAACGCTGTAAGAGAATCATGGACGAAGGACTGTGGCGGCTCCTGAGGAGCACTGTCCACACTGCCAGGGGAGCTGGGACGGCACGCCAGGGAGGTGTGTGCCCGGCAGCAGGCACAGGAGGCGTGTAAAGGGCTCCGTGTGGTCCCATTTACTTGTGTGACTTTGTAGAGCTTTTCGGGTCGTTGGTTTCTCTGCTGTCTCTGAAGCTGTGAAAGGCCTGTGTCTGGGGAGAACCGAGGGTCCGTGAATGAGTGGAAGGAGGCAAGGCTGCAAGGGCAGCTTGGGATATAGTAGGCAAGTGTCCTAAATGCCCAGGCAGGCTGTCTCGGGGAGCTGTCTCTGGCGGCTGTGTGTGTGCGGCGTGCACACTGGTAGGGGCACTGGCAGAGACAAGTCATAGGATGGCACTATCACCATGTGTGAGAGGACACAGGAAGCTGGACTATGGCCGTGATGTGGGAAGTCAAGGCTACGTCTCCGAGGTAGACCTGTGATCCACTGGGAGGGCAGGGGCTGGCTGGTGAATAGAGTCCCTGTGCTTCCCACTCACTGACCACGTGACGGCCACATCATGCCCGCAGCAAGGACACAGCAGATGGAGGTCTGCTGGGAAGATGCTGACATCTTCAGGACGTGAAGAGCGTGTGGTCCTTGCATGACAACCGGGTGGAAGTGTTTAATGGAGAGTTCGAAATGATCTGCTTCCATTAAAACTTCTCTCCAGCACTGATGCACACTATGCACATCTACATTTTTATCAGACAGTTTCCTAATGATGGCTGGAGGACTCTGACACTGGATGCTATATACTAATAACTGATACAAAAGGAAAAGGGGCACACTTTGCTGGGAATGAAACATTAAGGCATAAGAAAGCTCAAAGGTCTGAGGAGTTGGTGGACTTGAGGGTACAGTAAGGGGGGGTGGGGTAAAGGCGGGGGTAGGTGGAAGTAGATGAGACGGGAAAAATTCTACCAAGATAGTGAGGAATTGCTGGTGGACATACATCACCCCTCACCCACACTCTCCTGGTGCCCTTCATGATGCTGGGCTAGCTACCAACTGTACAGGGAGCAGCTTTCTTGTTCAAGCCTGGGAGGAGTACGTTCCAATCAAGGCCATCAGTTTCATCCCTACTCCTTAAGCCAATTTTACAATGGAAATAATTAAGAACAATTCATAGTTTCATGGCCAGTAATTCATCTATAGACTAAAAGGCCCCATATTTTAATTCCCACTGGTGATCTATTCTTCCCAAGCACTTATTTTTTGGGCCCTCTGTCTCAACCGCCACCACCGTGGGAGCTCCCGAGGGTATGAGTGTTTTCTTTCCACGTGGCTCCATGTGATGCTTGGACTTCACACTTCTTTGGGAGAAGTGTCCGTGGTCACTGGCCACGTAATCATGTATTCATGCAAATGAATGAAGGCAGCAACGTGATAGAGTGGAGCAAAAAATATCTGGAGCCAGGAGGTCTGTTTGAAGTCCCAACTCTTCCACTTACCAGTTTTGTGATGATGGGCAAGTCTCTGAGTCTGTTTCCCTATCTGTGGAATGGGAATAATGATGATGCTAGCTCTAACTACTTCCTAGTGAAGATGTGAGTAGTAGCATTAATAGTACTAATAGTGGTAGGATTAATAACTACAGTTCAAATGAAAGACTTCCATGAACTGTAAAGGAGTCCTAAATATTCGTGTTACTGTGGTATAATGAAAGGCACATATAGGTTTAGAGTCAGACAGCCCAAGGTTCTAATCCTGGATCCACTGCTCACTAGCAATACGACCTTGAACTCTCTGAACTTCCACTTCCTTGTCTGTAGAATTGGCATAGGAATACCCACCTCACTTAATTGTCATGAGGGCAAAAGGTCATTATACACCTAAAGTGCGAGGTGCAATGGCTGGACTGTCGGAACCCACAGTGGCATTTCCTGTCACGTGCTTACGGAAAGTTTCCCCATGCTCATTAGGGCACTCGGGGAATTAAGTGGGAGAAGAATATGCAGAAGCAAATAAAAGACATGGTCCCTGTCCTCAAGAAGCTTTCAGCCAGTTCAGAAGATAACACACACGCACATTAAACGATAGTAAAAGAATTACAGAACAGCAGATCCAAAAGCTCGAGAGATTAACAGGCAGAGCCCTTTCCCTCGCTTGGTGCTTGATTCACGACACACCCAATTGCAACTCAAATCTGTTCAAAGGACAAAGAGAGAGGGTCCCTTACAGATAGATATGTGACTGTTTTTTCTTATAGCTCCACCTTGCAAAGCTCCAACTTAACGTTTCTAATATTCTTCCTCTCTGTCATACAACTAACAGCCCACAAATGGCAAAATGAAATCTTTGATCCAGGGACTCACTCCTAAAAGGTCCGATAAATGACCTGGTTATACTAGACTGTTTCATTTTATCAGTTCTGTTGTATCTAGATCAGCAAGATATGAACAGAGAATGGGAGGCATTAATGAATACCACAGACATGTTGCTCCACCAATCATATGTACACATGGGAGGGACACAGGAGATGGGGAGGCTGGTCATAGGCTCCTTGCAGGCGACAGACGCAGGGCCAGACTGTAATGGCAGTGATGAATATGGATCATAGGGAGGAAGGCATCCCAGAAGCAGAAGAATTAGTCAAGCACAGGCACAGAAACAAGAGTTAGTTGTGTGCAGGGATTGGCAAACAGGCTGGGTTGGCTGAGGTAAATTTTAAAAAAGCTCAAAACAGATACAGGGTATGAGAAAGAATCTCAGAGGAGACTATGAAATCCTAGGCTGACAAGTCTGGGTTACAGTACAAAGGTATTTCTGTCTTCTATTTCAAGGGCCTTACATTTAAAAGATTCTCCTTACAAAGCCTGAAAGCTATGAAACCGTATCCCTGACATAAAAAAAAGCCGCATGCTTTCATTTTCATACCCCTGTGTCTAGCACAGTGCCTTGCAGACAGCAGATCCTCAATAAGCATGTATGAACTAAATTTAGTTGCAGCTGTTATCATCTTGCACTTTCACAGAAAGGAAAGGTGTTCTATGGGCCTCCTAAGGAAACCACAACCAAGAGAAAAGCTACATCTCTGGGTAGAAGATTCACTTTCATCATTAAGATCCACAGAGGCAGGAAAGGTATTATGAGCATTCTATAGGAAGTTAGTTACTTCCAGGGGTTTCTCTAGTAGACTGTGAGCAACTTGAGGGCAGAGTCCATGTCTTACCTGGCTGTGATCTGCATACCTAGTATAGGATGGAGCATACAGCAGGTGCTCAATGCTTACTGAAAGAATACATGGGCCATAGCATCAATGGAGAACGACAGAGAACCATCTGTCAGGAATCATTCTCATATTATTTTAAGTATAATTATTTCCCTGATGAGGCATCATGCCGTCCAGCGGAAGTCAGCCCCCTTTGCACCGTACAGCCTGGAGCTCCCAACCACTAAATGGTGTAGACTCAGCTTCTAACATACGGAGCACCAGGAGGTCTAGATTCTAATCGCAGATCTTCCACTAACTTGCTGGGTGTCCTTGGGCAAGTCATTTCCTTCTCTGGGTTGAGTCTCCTCCTCTATAAAACGAAGGGGTTGGACAAGATGATCCTCCAGATTCTATGCTAAGTGTCTAAATATTAGGCTACTAAATAAAATTTTGATCTATTTTAAAAAACTGCTAGGTTTTTAAGACACTAAAACTCAATACTGCTAAGCCTTTGTTTTTAATATATTCTAAGCCCAGGAGTCAAACACAGCATCCTACCTAGTTGTCACTGACATACACCAAGACCAGAAATCTATTCTGCAAAACTATCAGCGGATGATTAGAATGATTACAAAGTAAGTCAAAGCAATGGCAACAGTTACAAGGAAGGATCTAAACTCAGTCATGGCCCTCAATAAACAGGCTATTTCATGAAGAATCATTGGTCCTAAATTATGAAGGTCCCATCTAAGGGTGTCAGATATATGTACATCATGGTTAAACAGAGATACTGTATATTGAAATGTGCATCAGGATTAAGATAGTCACATAGCAACAACTCCTTCATACTTACCTTCAATGCTATACACAGGCCTTAACACAAGTTAAGACTGCCCTCGTTATCATCAAAAAGTACAGTGATGTCTACTGGATAAAGAGCCCATTCTAGGCACTGTGACAGTATCATGGCGGGCTTCTCATCTGATCAGGCATCTGGCCAGGGAAGAGATAAGCCTCCAAGAATGTTCAACTGGAACGAAACATCATTTAGAAATTTGATCTTACTAAACGATAAGGAACCATAATCTATAAGGGTTTGGCCAGGCACGAGGACACAGATAAAGCACGTCCAAGAAAGGAAACCCTGCTTTGCCCCAGCCTAACCCTTGGGACTGCTCTTGGAAACCAAAAACTGCTTTCTTAAAGAGTTAGGGGTGGGAGATTATGGAACTTACACCATATCTAAAACTTTCTGGGATGTTTCTCTTTCTTCAGATAGACTGTAACATATATCTGCTCCACTGTTTCCCTGTGAGAATGGTCCTCCGGGATGCCTGGGCTTATAGAAACTTCTCAGAACCTTAGAGAACATTCCACTTTTCAGGGCTTCTGGTTCCTACGTAACTCTTTCCCCCAGAAATGACAGTGCAATATTGGGGATCAGATGCTAACATACCCAATCGCACATTATAGAAGAGGCCAGATGTGTGTGTATAAAACACCTTACTTGACCTGGAAGCAAGAGAATACTCTTGCCCACAGCACATGTTTTTGTGCAATACAAACAAAGCATTCAATTCAAGTGTACTTGTTGAAAAACAGGACATAATTAAGCAGTTGGTAAAATGCATTCTTGTTTCCCACTTGCAGATCTCCCGAGTCCCTTCGAATTTACCTATACGAGTTTCAGCTTCCCGCTTGCCACTTAGCTTGATAACGACTCAAAAACCATTCCCTTGTTTTCAAGGGCTCTTCTTTCTTGTCTGCTCTGTGCACTACAGGGCAGTATGACACATGGAATTAATGACAGGGTCTGTAATGAAACAACAGTCATGCAAACACCGGTCTGCTCTTTTGATAAAACAGCATGTTAGAGACCTATTCACCTCCCTCTAATTGAGTACTGCATAATAGTTTCTATCCTTTTATGTAACATATTTTGTCCTATGATTAGAAAGGAAGAAAAGGGGTTCGGAAACCTATGAGGCATTGCTTCCTTCAATCATCCCCTGATTAATTCTCTGTTTTTAATGAGGGTGGCTGTTATTTAGGCAGGTTCTGTTACATACTTGTTTTGTTGACTTCTGTACAATGTCTAACAAAACCCAGAATGGGATAATTGGGAACCATTTCTTTGGCCCAGGGATTCCTGCTCTTAATGCAAGGTTGGCTTGGAAAAAAGAACCCTGACATTTTAAATTAGCCATTTCATATTTAATTCCTTTTCACATTTGAGAGATAGGTTGAGAAACTGGTATATAAATAAAGTCTTTAATTAACACAGAGCTTTTCCAAAAATGCCTTGCAAGAATGGAGCCTGTGATGGCCTGGAGAAAGAAGCTCTGTAATCTTTGCTACAATTCCAAGTCTGAGAGTGCATCTTATTTCAAGATTTCAGCATCACTACAATAGTCCCTAATTCACTGAAGTACAATGGATTTCCCAGTAACTTGGGATATTCTTATAAGTGATTTTAAGGTTAATGTTATTTCTTCCCTCACAGAAATAACATTACAACCTCTGGCCCTGGTTAACATGTTCAGTTACATACTGTGAAAGTGTCCTTTGGACCCTGATCCTTCATCTCTCCTTATATTTTTCATCTAATGGCTTCCCAGGGCTGCCTGGTTATACTGGTTTTTCACTAAGCCACTAGCCCAGTAGGTAGGAGGTATATGGAGGCTTTTTCACAGCAAATTCTCGGTATTCAGGCTGCATCTTTCAGAAACGATTCCGAGGCCCTCCTTTCAGCCCTCACTATCTTACTTTGGGAATGGGTACAATTGGGAAGGTTAAACATGTAGCATAAAAATATCACTCCCGAGACAAATGGATATGGCATATTGTCCATACCACATCCTTCCATTTTGTGAAGGCAATTGGGAGTTGCCTAAACAGTCGCAAAGGGAAGCCTTTTAAAAGTTAAGTTTGCTTAATGTATCATACTAAGTATAAGAATTTGTTAGAATACCTAAAATCATTCTCTTTTCAAAACTGAGACCTTATTTTTTTAAAAGACACTATGGAATCACAGCAGTTTTACTGGTTTCCTCTATATAAAGCTGTGTGTTTTTTATTTTGTTTGTTTTTTAAAGCATAGGCTATTTATTTAGCTCCAAACCTGGTATTTGAAAAGAGCTCAAATTAATTATGGAATGAAAGAGTAGGAATATATGCCATCCAAACCTAAATGATCTTCTCAGGAAAATATGCTTACTATCTGTCTTTTTGCTTTGTGCTTGTTTAAAATTTAGAATGTTTTATTAAAAATAATCAGACTGACAAATTTTTGAGAGGTGTTGGTAATTTTCAAGATAACATGACCTGGAGTTTGAAGACTAGGAATTGAGTCCGGCTATGTCATTATCCAGATGCCAGGCCTTGGGTCAGTCATATAAACACTGGTCCCACTTACTCTTCAGTGAAACACCTTTCCCTATCTAAGTCACAGGGCTGTTTCAATGACCAAAGGAGATAATATATATTGAAGCACTTTTTAAAAACTTTAAAGCACTATGTAAATATTAGTCTATTATTATTGTTCTCAATTCTGTTAGAAGACCACATGCAAAGCTTCTGAAAATTTGCTGCCCACCTCACATTAAACAGCATGGTTAAGATGCAGAGAATGAGGTTAGGGATAGTGCTAGAAGCATAAAATCCAGTTTCTTTCCCTTAAATAAAGGTATTCTTTATTATATCTTGGTAATTTCTTTACAGAATTTTTCTATCCTATAGTCCAAATTAGTAAAATAAATAATAAGAGGTCAGTATTGACAACTGACACTACTGAATAAAGCAGTAGAAATATAAGTTATGTGTTCTTCCCAAATAGAAAGACTTAAAAGTTAAACAAGGAGGGTAACAAAGAGAGCAGAAAGTCAAAAGCCATTTCAGCTAGTGCTTAAACCAAGAGCTCAAAGTAGTCATTCCTACTAGAGTTAAAGGACAATGACTACCTACAGGCAGGACAAAGGCAGCATGATATCCTCCTTTGGAGCTGTCTAGCCAGGAAGGGCCCTCTATACCCTAGCAACATACAATATCCAGTTTCTCAAATTAATCCTCACCTGCCACTTCAAAGGTACATTAATTTAACTGGATCCCAGTTCCCTTAATTGGACGTCCAAGCAACCTCAGGGTGTATGTTAATGATGTGAAACAGTGCTGTCTAATGAAAATATAATGTAAGCTACAAAATGTAAGCCAAATATGTCATCTTAAATGCTCTGGTAGATACACTGAAAAAGTAAGGAAAGAGATAAAATTACTTTTAGTATATCATAAAACTTCAATGTAAAATCTATATTAAACAAATGAGATATTTTATTTCTTTTTGTACTGAGTCTTTGAAAGTCTGAGTATTTAAAACTTACAGGACATCCCAATTCAGACTAACCACATTTCAAGTGCTCAACAGTCATTTATGGCTGGTGGTTACCACATTGGACAGAGGAGAGCTAAAGGATTTTCTGATGTAAACAATTAAATCTTTATGCTTTAGTTCCTACAATAGATCTCACAATGCTTTAAAGATTGGACCACATTTCTGAAATATACCTGAAAAGCATTTCCTTGACTAACTCATCAAAAAGGTGGGTATAATCATAGTTGTTACTTTTGTAAGCAGAGCAAAGTAACTTATTTACAAGAAAAAAATTACATATTTATTACTTTTCAGTCATAAAGCACTTGTCCTAACTTTAGTTAAGTTTAAAAATAATCTCTGGATTAAAAGGAACTATTCCACATTTGGTACCTGCACTTATTTAAGAAAGCCATGTCCCAAATACTGCACAATGACTGGCAATAAAAAAATGAATGAATAAATAAAAATTATTAGATAAGACAAGGAAGAAATGGGAAAACAATTATTATTTATTTAGACACATGTAAACTTTAGAGGATATTGATAGAGTATCTAAGTGAAAAGGCAATGGACCTTGTTAAAAAGTAATGGGGTAAGGGTGGGGTATAAGATTAATCAGTCCTGGTTCCAACTAAGGAACTAGAGAGGATTAGAAAGGTCAAAACAAACTTGAAATATTATTTCCCTTGGTTAGTTTAAGCTTAAGCCAATCAATCCTCTCCCTCCTTTTTGGAGGAGGCTGCATTATTATATACAAGTTGTGTGCTGTAGCTAAGGTGAATGCAATTGTATTAGCCACACTGGACTTGCTTAACCACACACAATCCCCATTCTAATCTCCTGCTTAAATTGCAGCGGCTTATTCTTTTTCCAATTCAGAGAAAGAAAGAGGAGGTGTAGAGGCAGGCAAGTTTCATCCCCCTTTCCACCTCTGCTCTCACATTAAAACTGTCAAATGAAGCTTTCTATAATAATCTCATGCCTCAAGACTGAATGTTTATGTTTGATAAATATTAAATTTTATTTCTATATAAAATAAATTATCAAGCCTGATATTTAAATTAGCTAGTCATGGGCCAAAGAACCTTTATAGAATTCTTTTCTAGTCCTGAATTTTATGACATTTGGCCAAAAATTCAAACTGCCAAAAGTATGCTTTAAAGTCGTAAACCATATAGGCTATTTTATAGAACAGGAAACTGACCTTCAATTTGGGGATCAGCTGTGTTATTTTCTCACACACTGGGGAAACCACAGGATACAAGGCACTGTACTAGCTAGACATGATGGGATTAATAGGGCTCAGATTATCCTCAAACTCTTAAGACCCCCAGGTCCACTGCCAACCCCCTTATCTACATCTGTTCCAAATACAGTCCTTTTACTTAAAAACAAACCAAGCACTTGGAATACTTCTAAGTCAGCTGGTATTCAATGGGAAGAAAGTGTATGAGCACTAGTCTCTCCAGTGTCCTTGGAAATCCAGGTAAAATAAAGCTGCTAGGATGGTGAGCTCCTTGAGGCAGTAGCTATGTCCAGCGTGGAGGCAAAATGGAAATGTAATTTTAACTTTTGCATTGGTGGTTTTACAGTTTTGGTAGTGTATATCATCTATACCCTACACCAGGCTCAGTAACAGTATTTGGCATGACCAACCTTAGTCAGCACTTTGGTAAATGCTTTGGCATGGGCCACTGTTGCTAACCACCATCCTGGTGCAGGTCCTTCACATCTGCTCTCCTATGGATGGAAAAAAGGAAGTGTCTAGTGTCCATTCATTGGCCACATCACCTCCAACCCTACCCTTGACTCACGTGCCTTTCAATTCAGGCCCAGGAGAGAATGATTCCATTTCTGAGAAGGAAAGTTAATCAGACGAAGCTACAGTACACTTTTAGTGCAATAAAGACTTGGTGGGATGCAGGACATCCTTGGAGGACGGTTGAGGGAGCTGACCAGCAGCACAATGCTGAAGAAAATGACCAGGAAGTATTCTGGCCAACACTGACTCTCACAGACAGACACAGTAACACAGCAGACAAAGCAAAAGTCTTGAGTTCTGGAAAATGAAGTTCCTAGTCTCACTTTATTATGAAGCTTGAAAGAGAATGTATGTGAAATGTTTTGTAAACTGTTAAAGGAAATGGATTATCACCAGACATTAGTTTGGAAATGTTTGGGGAAATTCTTTAGGACTTGCTTCCCCCAATGATAAATTTGATAATATATTAATCAAGTAATGATAAAACAACTTAAGCTCTTTAGAAGAAAGAATACCAAAGAGTTACCTTAACAAGAGTAAGTTTCCCTCCACCCGGAATGAGTGGTCATTTCTCCACCTGTCTATTAAATGCCTCTTACACTTTAAGGATCAGCACAAATGCTACCTTTCCTGTGAAACAATCCAGACAGAACGAACTGCTCCTTTTCCTGGGTGCTTACAGTTCAACACAGACCTTATTTTATTTTCTTCTAGAATAGATTTCCTTCACTAGAATGTGAGCTTTCCAGAGGCAGAGCTTGTCATGTTCACCAATCTCCCTCATCTTCTGAGCACAATGCCTTGCTAACATTAATAAACGTTCCTTGACTTGTACTGCATTTAGTCTACTTTGGCTTACAGCTTCTTGTTTACCTCAAAAAAACCAAAACCAAAACCAATAACAGTGAAAAGAGAGAAGAAACTTAAGACAAACATGTAAGATGCATAAAGAATGGCTTCATTCTTTGCATTCCTGCTTTGGAATGCCCACGGCTGATCTCCACACAGCTTTGTCATTGACTGTTATTAGTGAGAGCAAATGTTAGAAAGCACAGAAAGGCAAACAATGTGAAAAACCCACCACACGTCATGCAAAGTCTGTCATGTAGGACTACTCTCAAAGTTGCCTTTAGCTCCAATTTTTCAATAGCAAAATCGGTGCCAACAAGACCTATTTGTTCTGCTTTGTAAGTGCAAAAACCAGTGTCGCCTTCAGGTTGAGTTGGGAATTATCTGCTGGGTATTGCTGGGTGAGTACATACCTTCTTTGAGGCATATTTTAAATCAGGTGGACGCTTGGTTATTTCAGACTTGACGTTTGTGCATTTATTTGTTGGCAGCCTCTAGAATATGTGAATTTCCCTGAAATTACAAGAAGGACCTGGCACTGTTTTTGTTGCTGTTATAGGAACACCTATAAAGGTGAATTTATATTAGGGATGCCTCTTGTCTCTTTCAGTAAGTACCTGAATTACACTGTATTGTCTTAGGTAGTTCTGTCCCCCATCTCCCACTTTCCTAGCTTGGAGCTTACTCATCCTGGATATATGGGCCAGTTGACTAGCATCTGTGTTATCTTTTAAGAACTCATATTATTAAAATTATTTATGAACATGATATTTATGTAATTGACCTGTTTACTATTAGTATGTCCTAACATACTAATGTGCTCCACTCGGGTCCTGTTAACACTTCCTACTCCTACCAGAGGGACTATTAGACCACTGTGTTTCATCGGGTCCTTTTGGAAACAGCTAAGCACAAATTCTATTTTTACATATTCATTCCAAACTTGTTATTCTGCCTCCTATAGGTTTGCCATATCATATCTTATATTTGACTGTTCTATCAAAAGTATGGAGAATGTCATCTGCAAACAGATGACAATGTCTTTTGAAGACTGTGAGCATTGTCAGTTGACTGTAAATTCTAACCCTGGGAAAAGATGAGAGTTTAAAAAGACTAGCTAGAAGTTCTACTAGGTTTGCAGGTGATGAAACTACTTACTTCTAAATAACTTGTACCACACTGCCAGCATCATCTGAAAGAAGCTCAGACTCAGCAGAGGGTCTAAATACCCACTCACTCCTGTCACACTCTCCATGTTTTCAAACATTACTACTCTAAGCCTCCTGCTGTGCTCTAAGCTTCTGCCCTCTTTGTTACACCTTTTCCTTTAATGGCTGGCTTTCCTATTCCAGTTGCTGCTTCTCTTGGCTGAGGGATACTGTTCTTCACATAGTTGTGAAAAAGGAGATGAACAGAAGAAATTCACCTTTAAGTGACAGCTGCCACTGACACACAGAAGCACTCACTCAAGATGGCTTAAAGGAGAAAGTGACTCAATGCATGGCTGGAAAATAAGCAATTCAGGCAAGTGTGAAAGGAATTAATATTTTCTAATAATTCCTCTAAGATAACTAGTTGCTGATTAGTATATATTTGATTTAATTATCTTCCAAACTGACTATTTTTGGAGGAGAAGGAGATGTGGAGCCAGAAGGGAAGGGGAGACTGTTTTTAGAGCCCCTAATTAATGCAAGCGCCTGCTTCCAGAAAAGCCTTCATTTGAGCTATTCCTTTTCACTTTTTCCTGTTGGGTACATGACAATTTAGAATTCTTGGTTTCATCAAAAAAGAAAAAAAAAAAAGCATCATGATTTGAAACAAAAAACCAAAACAGACCAAAACAAAAAATACAAGAAGCGGCAAAATCATTGAACCTAACTCAGTATCTTTTTGAAGACAGGGAGGTTAGTTGGTTAAATGTCACAGGGACCTAGCAGTTACTGCCCCACCTTGGAGAGTGTGACTGTTTAAGAGTGCATATCCAGAGGCACAGGTAGGGACCGCGGGAGCTGAGAGCACTAACTGCTGCTGCCAGGGCCACCCTGTGCCAATCAGCATGGATTTCCAGAGCTGCTGCTCTATGGGAACTCTCAGCGAGAGAGACAAAGAAATAGAACATTTGTAGAAACCAAGCAAAAAATGGATGGGAATACAATACCTGGAAAGTTTATCAAGCATGTTGACAAGTTTCATGGCTTCATATTCTTTTTGTTCTTCTGTCATTTCATCTATAAGGTTTGGCATTGGTTCCTCTAAATGACCAGTGATAAGATTAATGCTACAAAAAGAAAAAAAAGTTATGCTGTATGTTTTAAAATTATGCTCTTTCTATACTTTGCTGGTCCAAGTTGTAAGTTATAATAAGAAAGAGTATAGTTGCCAAAAAAATTGGCAATAATAGAATTTTATGGTATAGAACTGCTCTAGAATTTTTTTAAAAAAATTACTTTCCTAGTATTAACTATTATTTTTCAAAAATTAAAACTAACTTGCCAACTTAAAAAAATAAGGCCCGGCTGCTTTTTAAAAATATGAAATTTGATTGGGTATTTAGGGTAAATATCCTTGGATGCACACCTTCTTCTTTAATTATAAGGGGAAAAATGATTTAAGAGAGGGAGAAATTCATTTTGTGATACAGCATAAAACAAATATATAAAAAAATTTGGAAAAATGATGATAGGCTGGAATCTGAAAATGAAAGCATGCCAATTTATAATCTCAGGAAATTAGTCCATTAGTGAGACCACAGAAGGCAATGAGTGTTTAAATAATAAAAAATAAAGCAGAAGAACAATTTTAATTAGATTTGATCTGACCTAGATAAAAAAGGAATGAAATGTAGCCTACCAAGAGACAGGTATACCCCATCTGGCTTTCTGGAAATAGATTTAATAAAGTACTTAGAATGAATACGTTCCATAAATTATGTACGAAGTTCTAACACCAAACAAGCTATCTTCTTAGATAAAAGACACATTATTTTTTTTTTAAGAAAGTGAAATAAAAGGTAATTCTTCCAATGGCTGCTAAATATCTGTAAGTTAAATATGTTTCTGGAGAAAAGGACAAGCAATTATAGCATTTTGTACTAGCCAAGTACAGATGGTTTGCTTTTAATGATCAAATGAAATATCCCTGCAAACAGCAAATTGCTAATAAATTGCTTTATAGGGTCTACAAACACAAATGCATTCAGGGACCAGGCCTTCAGGATAAGCGAGTGAGTGAACTGGTTGAGTATAAGCAATGTAGTGTGCTGGGACTGGAGTAAACTAGAGGTTAGAATGCGAGTCTCACTAGAAAAAAATCACGTGGGCCAAAACAAGGGCATTGTGATCAATTAGGTTCTCTGGTGGCGAGCTTCTACTTGGGCAAGTTAACTTTACTGACCTGGGCTTTCTCATTTGGAGTAAGGGTTAGGCCACAGGTACTATTATCTATTACCAAATTTCCTTTTCTTTTGCTGAATTCCTCAGAGGCTACATGACATGCAGATTCTTGTGAAAGAATTCAGTGCTCACCATCCTCATTTACTGGATCTAAAACATCTGTTTTGCCATTCTTGCATAAGACCTATGTCTAGAGCTGTAGTTAAAAAATCTTTTTTCCTTCCATCCCCTGCTTCTTATTTAACAAATGAAACCCTAGGTAGAGGGCCACTATGTAAAGTAGACAAAAGTTGGAACTGCTCAGGCAGAAGAGATAGGGATGGCCAAGAGCCCCTCTATTTGTCTGCACTGTTAAGGTATTCCCTAAGACACTTTCAGGAACTCTGATGCTCAGGGTAAACAGTCTGAAACCCACAGGCTTGCCAGTGATTTTTAGCCTTGGCTGTACATTAGAATCACTTGGGAAACTTTAAAGAGAACTAAATCTGTGTGTGTGTGAACATGTATATACTAGAGAAATTCGTGCATGGGGGAGGAGGGGTGTCCCTCAGCCCAGCCTGCACCCTCTCCAATCTGGAACCCCTCAAGGGATTGGGTCTAAACGGGCAGTCAGACATCCCTCTCACAATCCAGGAATGCTGGCTCCCAACCGCTCACCTGCCTGCCAGCCTGATCACCCCCTAACCACTCCCCTGCCAGCCTTATCGATGCCTAACTGCTCCCCTGCCAGCCTGATTGCCCCTAACTGCCCTCTCCTGACGGCCTGGTCACCCTAACTGCCCTCCCCTGTTGGCCTGGTCACCCCTAATTGTCCTCCTCTGCAGGCCTGGTTGTTCCTAACTGCCCTCCCCTGCAGGCCTGGTCACCCAAACTGCCCTCCCCTGCAGGCCTGATCGCCCCCAACTGCCCACCTTTGCAGGCCTGGTCCCTCCCAACTGCCCTCCCTTGCAGGCCTGATCACCCACAACTGCCTTCCCCTGCTGGCCATACTGTGGTGGCCATCTTGTGTCCACGTGGGGGCAGCCATCTTGTGTGTTGGAGTGATGGTCAATTTGCATATTGCCTCTTTATTATATAGGATGTTTTTAAGTTTTCCAGATAATTCTGATACACAATGAGTTAAGAACCACTGGGCTAGAGTGCCTACTACAGACACTCGTAATGCACTATTACTGCCTCTCCTTTTTTTTTTTTTTTCAGGTGCTCATAAAAGAAGAGAAAAAGTCTTCTAGTTAAGTGGCCATTAACAAAAACACTGAATGGGGTCATCATTTTTCCCAAAAATCGAGAACAAAGAGGACCCAGACAAGGATTCTGAGAACTACAGAGTTCTTAAGAGGTATCCAGATGCCACAATGAAAATGTAATTCCATCACCCATCTATTATTTGCTTAGGCGTATAACGAGACATGTTTTTACTGGTTTCTCTACTGCTGCCTGCTAACTCAGAAAAACAACTAGTCTTATAAATGATAAGTAAAAAGTACTTATTGTAGGCACATACCACTTCCCAAGCAAACAAAGGAAATCAGTTCTTAGAACAAAGTATAAGGGAAGGTAGTAGATATATTTATTAACTGTATCTGCTCAACTTGTCTTCTGAGTGAAGGCTTCTCTCATAAATGTCTATGGAGGGGTGATTTTAAAAACCAGGCCCACAGACTGTTTTAGAATATGATGACATTATACAAGCCATTGTGTGCCTCAGGGAGAGGTGTGTCAGGAGGACACACTGGTGAGCTCTGTGGTATGGTGGACACCACAGCACACAAAGGTCAGGACATGCATTCCTGGGTCAGAGCACATTTGATTCTTTTCTCGTTTCTTTTAAGGGCTTAATGGAAATGATGTCTGTTTTCCGTAAGCTGACCTCAAGTTCTCTGCTGCTAAAATGATTTAATGGCTTGCTCTGAAATTAGGTACTAAAGTCACAAAATCCTTTGCTCACTGAACATAAAAGTAGTAGCTAGAAATTCATTTTTATGGAGTAGGAACTTACCATCCTTTACCCATGGAGTAAAACATTCCAATCCCCCCAAAGTCACTCCAGGGATCCAGGTTTCATTTTTTCCTTTACAAAAACACCCCACCCCGCCCCCGTACTCGGAATAATGTAAACAGTGCCACAGAAAACAACAGGAGCTATGCCACCCTCTTAAGGGAAAAATGGCAGTGTGCTGGGGGTAGGAGGCAGACTGGGACACTGTCTCCTCCCTTGCTCCCCACTTCACACTGGTGGCATGCAGTTTCCTTACCCAGAGAAGAATAGAAGACAGTCACCACAACAATGATGTCAGTTTCCATAAAATAGGTTATTTTCAGTTGAGTAAACACTTGCCACCTTATAACCTCAAACAGTAGAGTATGCGACTTAGCTTTCAGTTTCAGGATCTTAACCCTGTGAAATTCTGGGGTTCGTTTTATTTTGTTCCAAGACGCTGAGTCTTAAGATACTTTAAGTACACTAATTGTGGTGGATATTTTATTGGATAATTTTATATTTACCATGATTTTCACCACCTTTTTTCTGCTTCCTTCCCTCCTCTTCCCAGCACTCTAACCCTATGATTAATTGTCTTCCAATTAGATGACAAGAAGTATCTAAACTCTTATCTGTGGTATGTCATTGAGAATTTTGTATTTTCTTAGGCCCTTATATGAACTGACCACAGCTATATGGGCCTGGAGATGAAATTATTAAGACATACTAAAAAGTATGAGCAAATAATAAACATATGCATAAAAGTTGAAATATATTTCAAGACTTTTGCTTTTTCTTAAAATTGTTGTTACATTTGGTCATCAATAGCACTAGGTCACTTAGCAAAAAAGACCCATTAAAAATTCCCTGAGCTACATGAAAGTTAACTTCAGTCTCTAAAAAGTGTGGATTAAATTTTACTCAAAGCATTCTGGCTGAAGAATGGGCTATATAAAGCTCAACCCCTACAAAGCCAGGCAGGTAAGATGAACAAAAAGGATATGCTGTCAAACCAAGGGAACTTATGCCTGGTATGAAGGGAACCGCACCAACTCCATTGCCATGCAAGAATGTTATTAGAAACCTCCACTTTTTAAAAAGGAGCTGAAAATCCAAATTTTCACATGAAATATCTGAATTCTACATTCTGGCAAGTAATAATTTTAAGCAGTACTATATAAAGTTAAAAAAAAAATAAACACACAAAACCCAAATTACCAATGCAACATGGGAAAATCAAGCAGAACCTACCTGTAGTCTAAATCTAACCTATGAGCTTACAATTTGCAATCTCTGGGAAAGAACCAGGGTTTTAGGAAAAGGCATTTGCGAACCCAGACTAAAAAGGAAGGGGACAGGTAGGGTGGGAAAGGAGACATTATCTGCCAATGAAGCTACAAATGTCTTTCCAGGAAAATCTCCCCAGAATATTTGTCCCCACAAAACAACAAAAGAGCAGAGTGGGACTTTACCATATCCTGATGTTCTTGAATTCCATTCCCTGGCTTCCACTCCCCAATTGCAAGTTGGGCTTGATGAGGACAGCCACCTCAATCATTTGGTATCCCAATGCTGAGAGAGGCTGACTGACTCAAAAAATTTATTCAACAAATCAAACAACAAATTTATTCAACAAAAATCCACTGAGTGCCTACTGTGTGCCAGGCACTATTCTGGGGACATCTCAATGGACAAAAGCAAACACAAGAAAGTCTCTTCTCTCCTGGAGCATACCTTCCAATGGGGAAAACAGACGTCATAAGTAAACTGTGTGGTATGTTAGAAGTGCTATGAAAACAAGAGCCATGTAAGGAAGTGTGACGTGGAGGGGTGACAGTAGGTGTGCTGCAGTTTTTATTGAGTGTACAGAATGGGCTTCACTAAGATGATATCTGAGTAAAGACTTGGAAAAGGTGAGACAGTAAGATATGTCAATGATATGGCGGTTCCTCAAAAATTTAAACATAGAACTACATAAACATTGATCCAACAATTCTGCTTCTGGGTATATACCCAAAAGAAGTGAAAGCTGGATTCTCGCAGGTTTGGCTCAGCGGATAGAGCATCAGCCTGCAGACTGAAGAGTCCTGGGTTCGATTCTGGTCAAGGACACATGCCCAGGTTTTGGACTCAATCCACAGCAGCGGGGCATGCAGGAGGCAGCTGATCAATTATATATATATATGAAGTGAAAGCTGGGACTTGAACAGATATGTGTACACCTATTTTACAGCAGCATTATTCACAACTAGAGGCCCGGTGCATGAAAATTCATGCACTTGAGGGGGGGGTCCTTCAGCCCAGCCTGCCCCCTTTCACAGTCTGGGAGCCCTCAGGGGCGGGAGGTGACCGGGTGGTCAGGGGACGGCGATGCCCCCATCAAACCTCTGCTGCTGCCACTGCTGGCATCGCAAGCCTTGGCCGGCCCTGGTTACCTGAGCCTTGGGTGGCCCTGGGCGGCTGGGCAGCTGACATCCGAGGCTTGCCTGTGCCTCAAGCTGGCCCTGGGCGGCTGGGGGGCTGAGGGGACTGGGGGACTCTGGAGGCAGGCGCGTGGAGCGGCCAGACCCACCTAGTGGCGGGCCCAGATGTGCCGCATGCCTGCCGCCCCGGCGGGGCTGAGGGGACTGGGCACCGCCATCTTGCAGCTGTGGATGCCACCATCTTTTGAGGGCGTGACAGTCAATTAGCATATTCCCTCCCTATTGGCAGTAGGTGCCTCCATCTTTGTGAGGGCGTGATGGTCAATTAGCATATTCCCTCTTTATTAGATAGGAGGATAGCCAAAAGGTGGACACAATTTAAGTCTTCACTGACAGAAGAATGGTTAAATAAAATGTGGTACAAACAAATGGAATGTTATTCAGCCTTATGAAAGATGGAAATTTTGAGACATGCTACAATATGGATGAATCTTAAAGACATTATTCTAAGTGAAATTAGCCAGTCAAAAAAGGATAAATATTGTATATGATTTCACCTATATATGGTTCCTAAAATGGTGAATTTTATAGCATGTATATTTTACCCCTCAAATAAGAAGGCAAAGTGAAGAGCACAATAAAACTTGCTTTGCCAACCTCAACTACACCCGCGCCCCCCCAAAAAAGCACACCATAAGCTCTGAAGTCAGGCCACCTGATAACTCATGAACTATGTGCTCTACACAAGTACTTGACATCACTGAGCTTTAGTGTCCTCTTCTATAAACTGGGGAGAACTCTATCCCAAAGGGTTACTATAAAAGTTAAATGAGATAATATCAGGAAAGTTCTTAGAACAGTACCTGCACATATTAGACACTCAATAAATACCAGCTATTATTATTAGCATAAGTGAGCCACTTGCTAAGAAATAAGCAAGCCAAAGGCCTTGGATGATGTAGTAAGCTTACTCTATTCAGTTAAATCATCACCCAAGAGGGGCCTGTGCAATCTTCATTAACTAAAGAAGCCATACAACAATTATGTATTTGGAGCAATTTCCTATAGATACATTCAGATAGAGACAGCAGTTAATGGCTGAAAATGTCTCAAGTAGTTTGAGAATTACCATAAAAATAGAACAGTGATTCTACAATAATCAAGATGGTAAATTATGAAACATCTTAATCCAAGTTTTTGTAGTCCATTAGCAGTGCAAAGAACTAAGTGTGTGTTGTCACTCTTTTCACTGTTTACCGAATATTTACTAAGTGTCTATCGCGTAGCAACCATACAAATAAACATACTGAATACATATATGTATATATAGAGATACCATATTGCATCTAGGCAATTAAAAAAAAACTCCAAAATGTCTTTTTAAATTATAGTGCTTTCTTAGTGTTTCCTATGTTGAGTGTTTTGGATTAAGACTGATATGCTTTATTATAAAGGATATAGAAACTATGGTTGTAAATCTATAGGAAATGAAATGTGGAGCAACACTGTAGTTATCTTACACAACTGACCTCTTGCTGGCCATTTACCCAAATTATAACACAAAAATAAAATAAAAAATAGAGAATTCAGTTATGAAAGTACAAAACTGGTGGGGTTGCAAATATCTCAAAAGCTGGTAAACTTACAGAACCCAGTGTAATGCAGAAGCGGCAATGATTTTATTCTCAATTCTGACCTTCTAGAGCAGTGGTCGCCAACCTTTACAGCCGTGGGCAAACTACGGCCCGCGGGCCGGATCCGGCTGTTCTATCCGGTTCTCTTGCTCTCCCCTCCGCTCCTTTACTTTGAATTTATATTAGTTCACACAAACACTCCATCCATGCTTTTGTTCCGGCCCTCTGGTCCAGTTTAAGAACCCATTGTGGCCCTCGAGTCAAAAAGTTTGCCCACCCCTGCTTTAGGACCTCACGGACCACCAATGGTCCACGGACTACTGGTTGGCAACCGCTGTTCTAGAGATCTGAATTTAGATTGTATTTCATGATGGCTTACAGTAAATAAATTCTACTTCCTAGAAATGATAGTTAAATCCTATCTTATCTAAATATACCATCACAGCCCAAATTAGGCAAAAGGGAAAATCTTCAAGTCCTGATTTCTGGCTCATTTACTTCAACAAATATTAAAAACAAAGATCTTTCATGTATAGCCCCGATATAAGGAGACATTTATATGGGACCTGACTTCAAGTAGCATAATAAACCTTGACAAATAAAAGAAAAAAATTCTTTTTGCTAAAAAACTGTCAATTCAGATGCTGACAGAGCTACTGCTGAGAGAAATACAGACAAGAAGGTAATACCCAAGTAGGTTAGTATAATGATTTTAAGCTTCTGAATGTGATCTGAATTAGTGGGGGTATTAAGAGTGTAAGGAGGTATCTTAAAGTTCTGCCCACTCTGGCCTTCCCCTCCTTCTGCCCCTCTGTACAGAAGTTCTTTAAAGATACCTCTTTGGGCCCCTAGGCTCCTAACCCACCCTGAAAGTCACTGGTCTACAATGAGCCAAATGTCATTGGATACACATCTTTTGATTGATGTTTGCAATTATGTATACACCATATCAGTTATATTACATAGACAGTTTAGGAGCCTCTATGCTCAGAGGTATAAAATTAGAATTTAGAGATTTGGTTTCTCTTTGATACAATACCAAAGTTTATATGAAACCTTTTAACAAACATGGCTAAACATACATCAAAAACTTGTGTGGCATGTAACTTGATTCAATGAGTGTATCCTGCCTAAGTGTGCTAATTACAGAAAGCCATTTCCAGTCCATTAAATACATTTATTTTGACACAAAAAGGACTGTTGTGATATTAACTGTCTCCCACAGCCTGAATGTAAGCTTCATACAATTCTTGGTTTCAGATTCCACTGAAGGATTACAGGTTACCTTGGTGCATTAATCAGAATCCACTTACATTTTTTTTACAATGGGATAAGGGCCAACTGGATGAGGGGTAATTTCTCTGCTTTTGCCAATACTAGCAACTCTTGTGAATAAATGTATCATAAGAAACCTAGACTCTGATCCCAGGAACACTGACTGGTGAAGGATAATCAGAGGGTAGGGGAGTAAGCAATCCTGTCAGATTTTATAAGTTCCACTAGATTGATAAAAGTTTTCATAACAACTTTTAGGGAAAAAGTTCTTCAGGCTCTGTGGATCACTGCCTAGAGCACAAAGCACTATTTCTCTTGGAAAGTACTTTATTCACCACTACTTCCACAAGGACCATCTAGGTAAGTCTTTTAACAAATTAAACATCCCACTACCCTGTTTCACCTAAAAGTAGGGAAGATATAAGAAAAAACAAAAACAGATGGGAAACCCATATTTATACTTGTAATGAGTAATGTTTAAGAAACACAAAATTTCACAATGGTGACTATTCTGACCATAAGACACCATTCTTATTAACAACGTAGGCCAGGTCCAAAGGCTAAAGATTAGGGATGTAAGGCCCAAGTAGTAGTACAGAATCTCCTATGACAGAAAGTGAAGACAATAACAATATCAAACCTCATGGTCTTTGATTTAAACAAACAATGTTCTTCTGAAATCTAGCATGTCTATTTCCCATACCATTGGAAGAGACCCAGTGTTCTTGTATTTTCTCTGAGCTCTTTCTTGTTACAGTAGCATTCTGGTGCTTGCTAGATACATGGCCATTACCATTACAGAACTACCAAACAAAAGCAACAATACACATTGAGTTGCAACAATACTGACCATCCACAAGTACTCAAGAGTTGTCTAAGTTGACTGTGTCCACATCCCTGGGGCACGAAGAATGCCTAATGTAATTTCTAAAGCCTTTTTTTTGGGCGGGGAGGGGATATACTCTATAATATCCTTCTGAGACTGATAGCACTGGGTTGCTAAAAGTAATGTTACCTGCTCAGACCAATTTGCTGAGAATATGGGCAATAAAATTCCTAATTAGGGCATAATCTTTTACCTTCTCACAATCCATTACTTTCATGTCAATAGGATAGAATCTGTACTAAAAAGGGGGGGGGGTTAATTTTGCAGATAATGATTTTCTTTCTTTGACCAAATACAACATGACCCACATCACACTCTGGAAGACTATCAGTAGAAAACAGCATGTCAACATCAGTGATGCCAAAAGGCAGTTACCCTTTTAACATTCGGTAATAAAAACCAGGAAACTGAGCTCAAACAACTCCTAGTAAGTGGAAACTATGGAACCTACCTGGGATGGGGGTTGAGAGGAAGATGAAAAGGATGGCGAGGGAAGGCAAGGAAGTAGAGATGGTTTGTTTGGGACAGAGAAGAATTAGTGTCTGATTTGTAAGCACTGACTCAGGGAGGACTTGAGGAGTCTCTGTTTGCCTATTCAGAGCACTAATGCATCTGCTCAGAGGTAATTCCCTCAATGTTTGAGTAGGAGCCAAAGTTCTTTACTTTTGCTAGTAATGTGCCTTGTTGCTTTATTGACTCATAAGGGCTTTTATGCAAGAGGGAAGATGAGAATGTATGGAACCTACATTTAGCTTTCTGAGAAAGAATGAAGTATCAAATAACCAACCTAAATACTCAGTCTTGGTTACACCTTCTAAAATCTCAACCTATGGAAAGGAAGCAAAAAGGAAGCAACAATACTTTTAAAATATATGACGGTAGATACATATAAAGCACCATCTCTCTTATTTCTTGGGACAGGGTAATGAGCATGTCGAAAATAATCATGCAGCAGAACATTCCTTGCAATTATTATCCTTCCTCAATCACTTGAAGACACTCTAAGGCAGCGGTCACCAACTGGTGGTCTGTGGACCACTGGTGGTCCGTGAGGTCTGAAAGGTTGGCGACCACTGCTCTAAGGCATGAGCAATGAAACTGCCTCTGAAAACACTGTTAAACGGAAAGTTCCCAAATCCACAAAAGAAAAAAAACACTTGGAAAATGAGAGGCAAAGGAAGTGAAAGCCAAATAACCCACTCAAAGGCACAGAATTAGGTGAAAAGAAACTTGATACTATACTTTGGTTTTGCATTTTTGTATTCTTCAGTGTCTGTGTCCTCGTCCTCTGAGTACCAATTATCTCCTCTTCCTCCAGTCAAGAGGCCCCTGGCCGCCAACAGTCCTGCAGCATTCCCATAGCCAGTGTATTTCAGCAGGCTATCCACTGCAAAAACAGAACAGGTTTTCAGACAGGAATCCTTGGCTGTGTACTAGCATCGCTGACTACTCACCACACAGGGACGCTGGAGATAAAGGCTACGATGGTAAAGCTTAAAATGGAGAATTTTTCAAAGTGTGGTTGGTAGTGGTTACACTGAGCTACCTACAAACTCTCCTATGTGCTCTGAGGACCAATCTTTTTTCAGGTTTCTGAAATTCAAACAGCTGATTTGAATATACTTTGTTGTAGAAGTGGGGCCTCTCTGACCACCAGGGCACTGGTAAGGGTGCTGTTTTAAGTTTTTGTTCACAAATCTTACTTCTTTATCCAGTTTTAGAGAAATGATGATTAGAAATGAGTTACTGGCACTTTACCAATATCGCACATCATGTAAAATTTTTCTTACACCCTTTGTAGGAACTGGAGGGAAAGAAAATAAGAAAACTTAAGGATATTAGCAAATAGAATGGGCTAAGTTACTGCTTTTTTTAAAAAAAAGTCAGCAATCTATATACATAAAAGGTTAATATTCTAAGTATCTGACCGTCCAACCATCTGACCGTCCAACCGGTTGGTATGACGCACACTGACCACCAGGGAGCAGATGCTCAACACAGGAGCTGCCATGACACGCACTGGCTGGCACCACGGACCTGGCACCGATAAACCAAAACTCAGCTTCCCCCAGGTGGGACACAGGCCCCGCCACCACCCAGGAATGACACCCCACCAAATTGCAGCCAACACTGCCAAGACCCCCATGGCACAAAATGCGGCCTACAAGCCAGTCCAGCCCGGAAATGGTCACTGTGGGTGCTGGGTAATGACATCACGTAGCAACGCCTGGCTTCCTCTCCTTAGTGAAAACTAGTTTCCCTGCAGTTTCTTCAGCCCAGGAACACGACTTGCTTTATAGCAGATGGAAACATTTCACACTTTAACCAAATGTCTGTGAAGCATTTTCCCGTGCCTCATCTCATTTGAAACTCACAGAAGTCCTGGAGCAGGTATATAGGAGACTCAGTGGAATCCTATTCTTTTTTCATTAGCCGTAAAATGGAGATTTAGAAAGCTTAGAAACTTAACCCGACTGAAAGAAGTAAGAAATGATGGACCTTGAAAATGACTTTAGGTTTTCTCACTGCACAGAATATAGTCAAACACTGCTGCAGTTAAATATTTTACCTTTTATTCTCCCTGCGTGATCTATAATAATAATCTGCTTTGTGTTGATATTTATTGCTGTGTTGCTGACAATTACCTGAAAGAGAAGTTGGGGTGCTTTACTGGGCTGGAAAAAGTTTAGCTAAATCAGAAAGCAGGTCTAATTAAGCAAGTTTATCCTATCCTATTCTATATAACAAAAGCCTAATATGCTAAGTGTCTGGTCATCCATTCAACCAATCAAAGTGTAATATGCTAATGATATGCTAAGGCTGCTCAACCACTCGCTATGATGTGCACTGACCACCAGGGGGCAGACAGTTGACCAGTTGCTATGACATGCACTGACCACCAGGGGTCAGACGCTCCAACTGGTAGGTTAGCTTGCTGCTGGAATCCGGCCAATCAGGACTGAGCAAGACGGGCTGGACATGCCCTGGAGCCCTCCCGCGGTCCTTCCCTGGCTGGCCAACCTCCCATGTCCCTCCCTGGCCCCAATTGTGCACCGGTGGGGTCCCTCGGCCTGGCCGTGCGCCCTCTCGCAATCCGGGACTCCTCAGGGAATGTTGGAGAGCTGGTTTCAACCTGACAGCAGAACGACTGGTTACTATGACACGCACTGACCACCAGAGGGCAGACACTCAATGCCGGAGCTGCCCCCTGGTGGTCAGTGCGCTCCCACAGGGGGAGCTCCACTCAGCCAGAAGCCAGCACACAGCTGGCGAGTTCACTGGCAGTGGCGGGAGTTTCTCCCACGTCCACGGCAGCGCTAAGGATGTCTGACTGATGGCTTAGGCCCGCTCTTAAGCTGTCAGTTGGACATCCCTCGAGGGCTCCCGGACTGCATGAGGGCGCAGGCCAGGCTGAGGGACCTCCCCCCGAGTGCATGAATTTCGTGCACTGGGCCTCAAGTATATATATAAAAGGCTAAGTTGACTCACACATGTGCAATACATATAAAGCTCTCACTGGCATCAATCACAGGCTTGTGTTTCCATCTGTCATTGTCAATCGTGAATTTGGTTGAGACTTCTATTATAGAGAAAGGGTGAATAGCGGTGTTAAAATATTTCTCCTAATTAATTTCCTTTCAATGTGCACAAATTCGTGCACCAGGCCACTAGTCATATATATGAAAACACACAGAATCCACTGAGAAGGGAGGCTCGGGAGTTAGATTGGCTGGATTTCAATAATGAACACATACTAGCTAGTTGACCCTGGGTGCGTTTCTTTGTAGCTCTGTACCCACATTTTCTAATCTGGAGAATTGGAATAATATCTACCTCACAGGTCAACACATGCAAAGTGCTTAGAAAAGTGTCGGCACAAAGTATTTTCCTAGTCATATAGGTAAAATGATCACTGATCATCTTCTGACTTAATCTTAGTCAACCCAAACAAACAAGCTCCAACGAAGCATTTGGCACAGGTCCCTCTAAGTAGTACGTTGCTTGTCACCAGTGTAAGGTGATTATCTCTAAGAGAAGCAGACATGTAACACTTTTTCAGGGAAACCTTGACCTGTAGGAGTTTTACTTTGTGTGTATGATTTCTAAGCACCTTTAAGGAAGATACTGAGCAATCACTAGCAGCTTTATATAGAAGCACTTGCTTTTCTACAATTTGAAGGTGAACACTAAAATATTCAATCAAAAGATAAAAACTGGCAAAACTTACTTAAGGCTTTCAATAAAATGGCAACTAAAGACAACTGTAGGAAGCAAAACAACACTATCCTATCCATGTGTAAGGCCTCAGTAAAATCTACATCTGAAATACACTGTAATTCAGATCACTTACCTCAAAAAGATAAAATATATCCAGAGAAGATTCAGAGGAGAGCCCTGGCTGGTTTGGCTCAGTGGACAGAGCATTGGTCTGCAGACTGAAGGGTCCCGGGTTCGATTCTAGTCAAGGGCACATGCCCGGGTTGCGGGTTTGATCCCAAGTAGGGGGATGTGCAAGAGGCAACCAATCAATTATTCTTTCTCATCACTGATGTTTCTGTCTCTCTGTCCCTCTCCATCCCTCTCTAAAATCAATAAAAATATATTTAAAAAAAAGATTCAGAGGAGAGCTATTAAAATGACTCTGGGAACTAGAAAGGGGCAATGGATAGGGAAATAGGTGGGTAAGGACAGAGGATAACTGTGGTAAGAGTATGAAATTATGAAGGGTGTGAATAGAATAGACCAACCAGAAGAGAGTTGGTCATTAAATTTTCATATACTTGAACTACAGGGTACCTCCCTTGACAGTAAAAATAAAAGGAAGTCTTGCTTTCAAAGAATATAGGAAACTGGTGAAATTTATGCAAAAAGAAACATGTATTCATAATATAAGTAGATTATATGCAGTTTACACTCTTAAGTTTCAACCATTTGCTACCTTAAAACCTATTGATAACTATGGTTTCTTTGGCAATAATTCTCAGTGGGTGCTCAATAAAATCATTTACAATTTAATGAGAGATCATGGTGGTGTAACTTGAAAGCCCTCAGAATATATCTGATCTGCTCTCTCTTGCATTTAGTACCTCTGCAAGATGAAGTGGTTTAGAGAAATTAAAGAATTCTTAATGGGTTATTAGGAAAAGTGAATATCCAGTATATACAGGTATTCTTAATATTCATGGAGTCCGACATGACCTTAATGACACATCACTGAGGTCAAAGGATCATAGATCTGAACCCACATGGCATACTCTCACTGTATGCATTTTTGATAGGGTTTATCATTATTCTTGTTTTTAACAAATAACAGTGTTTAGTGGTCCAGAAAAGAAACATTCACTGAAATTGTGGCAATCTAAATTGAGATATGAATAAATGGTTTAAATGAATATACCCAAAAACAAAATAACAAATAGACACAAAATGTAACCACCTACAATAGCTAAAGATGAAAACAGTTTAAGAATTCAGAGTTTATCAAAGTCCAAAATAGATTAAAAAGTACACAGAACACTAAAAAACCTGCTTTCTTATGCAGATTGTCTTCCTGGAAGCCAGTTAATAGAAAAATTTCCTAGCACTTTCATGAAAATAATGCTTACTGCTCTTTCACTGGAACAAACATATGCCAACTCTCTGACAGCTTCAGTTACAGAGACAATTTAAGACCCACCTTGTCTTCAAAGCAGATGAGGCTATAGCCAATAGTTTTAAAATAAAATGAACTTTTGCTAATAGCATAAAATACTTAAAATAGGGTTGGGGTGGGAAGCAAATGGACTACATAATTCTCATTGTAAGAAGCATTTTCCTTGCGAAGTTCTGACTGATGTTATATATTTTCAGTCCTTGGTTGGGAATTTGCATATGTGAAGGGCTTAAGTAATACACTGATTTTCAACTGCACCAATGGTTGGTGCTCCTAAGCCCCACCCTGCTGAAGGGTCAACTATATTTGATGGAGTGTTTCTAGCTACTTTTTAGTATACTTTGAAATACATTGTATAACATCCTATTTGATACTGGGAAAGCAGTAAAAAGGAAAATGGACTGAACTTGGATGGTAAGGTGAGCTGATACAGGCAAAGATATTCTGGTGGTCTTTAAAAGGAAAAGAAACACACAAGTATGTGTTCTTTGTCATGGTAACCACCCATACAGTTAGGTGAAACTGCTGCAAAAATGAAACAAATAGCACTCAGTCAGAAAATTGCAAGAAATGTTTCACCGTTATGTTATCAAGATGCTAGAGGGCACTGTGAACAGAGGAAAGCAAACAGCAGCACACTGCAAAGTCAGAGCAGCACTGGCAGTCATGGTATCACTGCTTCCACAAACATGGGTTTTATCACACTCTACCATGAAAATGAAAATGAGGTTCAGCCCTTTTATCAAGGAAAAAGAATGGCAGAGCCACATTCTACCCAGAGGCCCTTCCCCCTTTCTCTGCTACACAGAAAAGAATTTATAATCCTTTCCTTCCAAATACTTTTAGAAATCCTATACTAGCTTCCTCTAACTACTCTCCCCATTACTAGTCTCACATCCCTCCATACAATACCTGCTATACCTTCGTAAAGCAAACGTGTGACAGTACTGCCTTCCTGGATGAAACTTCTAATTTCTCCCCTAAAGGCTGAAGCTCAAGTTCTACAACAGGGCCAAACAGGTTCTTCGTTTTCAGGCCTTTGCTTTCTTTTTCAAACTCATCTCTTCTAACTGTACACATTGCCAATCATTGCACCTTGGACTAGTTTCTCTTCTGTGTATACCAAGGCAGTGCCCCTTTTCTCTGTCCTCTTCTGTGAAGACTTTCTTTGACTTTCTCCACCCCACCCAACCATTCTCTCTTCCAGGTCACAGAACCTGACACATTCCTCTCTTCTGGTGCTTACCATAGTGCATGGAAATTATTCCTTTTAATGTAGAAATCCACAGGACAAGGTACAGGGGGTGCAACAGTAGGTTTATAGTTGTTCATATGGAAAATAACAGTTTAATACAAGAATAACCGTTTTGTGTATTCACAACTATAAACCTACTTTTGCCCACCACAGTCAATTCATAGAGAGCACAAATGTTGGTTCTTTCGTTAAACCCTGGGACACCTACTATCTGTAAAGTACCTTGTTAATACTAGGGATCCAAAGATGAAGAAGACATGATCTTTGACCTAAAGAAACTAATGTCCAGAATGAAAGTTCAACACATAAAAAAGTTACAAGATAGCAAATGTGGGAAGTATTAAAAACAGAGAAAAGTAAAAATTATACAAGGCAGAGAATGATTGAATCTGCCTTTAATGATCAGAAATGTCTTTACAGAGATAGTGCTTAACACACTTCAAGGATAAACAAAGCTCACTATGCTAACAAAGACAGGGAAAGGTATTCTATGCAAAAGGAACAGCATCTGCCAAGTCATGCAGATATGCCAAGAAATGGTGCAGTATAATCAGGAAAGCATGAAGAACTTCGTACAATTAAGAATACACTACGAATGTAGGCATGGAGGGAAATTTTGGATTTTACCATGCAGATGATGACAAGGAGTCATTAAAACTTTTACAAGGAGGAATGATAAAATTATACTTGTGTTTTTAGAACAACCCCTCTGTTAGCCATGTGGAAGACAAATAGAAGAAAACCTGACCAGATAGAGATGACTACTTTAATAGTTTATTAAGTGAGATGACTACTTTAATAGTTTATTAAGTGATACTTAGGTTTGGGAATGCCCAGCAAAAAGGCTGAAGCAGAAGTCAGGGAGTGATCACTTCAGGGGCCAGAAGAGAACTCTAAAGAACAGTGGCAATAAAATGTGGACAAAGATAGGAGTTAGCAAATGAGACTGAAAAGAAGAGACAGAAATCCAGGCATGTGTGGTAGCACAGAAACAGAGTGGTCAATAGTGTCAACTGTTAACGAGAGATGCAGCAAAGATAAAGACCAAAAAATACCTGCTGTGTAATTTGTTAGTTAGCTTGTGACCTGACTGAGCATTTTCAATGGACTCTGGGGAGGAATGGCAGGGGAAGCCTGACTGGCAGCAAGGCGAAGCCTGAGTGGGTAGTAAGGTACTGAAAAGAAAAGCAGGTGAATTTTTCAAGATGCTGAGACGTGAAGATGCATATAGGTTGAGGAAAATACAGGGAGAGTTAAAAACAAACAAAAGAATAGAGGCTAAGAACGGACGGAGCAAGCCTTCTGAGAAGACAGGAAAAGAAAAGACCAACAGGAAAGGAGGACTGCTTGGCTCTGAGATAAAGAGACACCCATTCTTCTGAGAGAGGAAGGAGACAAAAGTAAGTTTATACTAGTAAAGGTGAGGGATTTCAAGCCTTATTTATCTCTGCAATTCAGCCCCTACCACAATGCCTAGCACGTACTGGGAAGTAATGAATATGTTAAAAGGGGGGAAACCTCACCAAGGCAGGGAGTTTTTAAAAATATTTTCTTTTATTAAACCATGTTAGGTCTAACTTTAGGCCCCTTCAGAAAGTATATAATTTGCAGAGCAGGTAATAAAAGTTTAGTTTTGTCAGGGCTCCACAAAACAAGTGCGTAGCATGAGCACAGGCTAACTGGTGGGCCACTCTCAGCTGGAGAGTCAGGTTAGCTGGGTATTGAAGGTACTTGGATATTGAAGATGGGTATTGAAGATACTTGGATAGTTCTTTCCGTGCCAAGTCTTCCATAAAATGTTGCCCTTTCTATTTCATCCTATTTCAGTTTTCTTTCTTAATCCAGTCTCTGTGTTCCTAACCCAGTTTGAGAGCTGCCTGTTGTCTCTACTTAGTGGTCTGACTTTTGAGCCTGGATCACAGTACCTTCACTTTCAAGCAGCTTTGAATATCCTTAAGGGGGAGGTCAGCCACTGATAAATTATTTAACATTTATTTCATTTTGATACAGTCTGTCTCCAAACACAACCCAAATTCCAAAATCTGATGACTTTTATAAGTTGAATGTGGACCACAGACTTTTTTTTTGAGCCAGATTTTAATATTGGAATTAGTTGACAGAATTTAAAAACTGGGAGATTTTATGTAAAATTCAGAGTCCTGGCCTCTCTTGGAAAATCTGTAAGATTTGGTAATACTGACTACATGTCCTTCCATGGTAATAATCAGTGGGAGCTAAACAGCAGCAATGTCCTCTTTCTAGATGGCCCCTGCCCACCCCCTTGTCCTCAGTCCCAACGCACTATCTCCCCAACAATGAGCTAAGTGTCAGTTTTCATTTATCATCTTGAGTCCACTCCATTTGACTTACTTTTGTTACCAGCCTGGCACTTATAGGCATTTCTGTTATAACCCTTGATAAGGAAGTAAATAATATGAATGAGGGCAGAGACCTTATTTATCTTGTATACGTACCTCTGTATTCTCAAGGTCTAGCTCAAAAAATATTTGTTAAATAAATTTTTATTCCAGAAGAATAAATCTACTAAACTTAAAATCAAATTAGAAGGAAAAGCAGAGGAAAATATATGGATTGTTAGAGGTCAAATGAAAAAGACACAATTTTGCTAATATGGGTTGGTTTGGATCCCAAAGTTAGGACTATGAAACACAAATGTTGGGTCCAAGAGGGAATGAAGCGAACCATTTCAAATGAAAAACAATTAACAAACTCCTTTATAAATGCATATACTATTATTCGCTATGACATTCACTAAGTCAGTAGTAAGGTGACTATATTTAGGTATGTAATTTATGTTCTTAGATATGTAATTATAGAAGAAATAAACTTTATTTTCCCTCACTTAATAAGTTTTTAGAAGTAACAAAAGAAATGCATGCTCATTGTAGGAAAAAAATTACAAAGCAGAGAACTAAAAAGCAAGTTAACAGTCATCCTACTACTCAGAGATAACAATGGATAATATTTTGGTGTATATTTTGCTACACCTTTTTTAATGAATAGATACGTGTGTGGGTGTGTGGATGTGTGTGTGTGTGTATAATTATACTTTAAAAAACAAATTTCTGATTTCAGAAAAATTTATTCAATTCAGCCAGTATTTGAAAATTATGTGCAAGGGACTACACCTGTCACTTAATTCCAAAATGCTATATTAATTTTTTCAAAGTCTGAAAGAACTGAATTGTTTAAAAGAGCTGATGTTAAATAACTAGTCTATGATAATAGTTGAAGATAATTCTTATGCGAGGAAATATGGAGTGATAATACTCAAATTTCGGCTTCAGCCCTAAGCAACTAGGTAACCTTCAATAAATTACTGAAAGGCTCTCAAATGCAAGGTTGCCTCCTTTATGACATTGAAATAATATTTATTTTAGAGGGACCTTATGAGAATTATGGGATTATGGCATAGGACATTCGGCACAAGATACCGCAAAAACAGCTGCTATTGTCATTGTTATGATATTGATCAGATTATATTGCTAATATACCATCTTAATAGGAACTGAAGTGGTTGGATCAATCAGTCAGAAATGAAGTTTAAGAATTCAATGAATACAACTCAATAGAAAAAAAACGAATACAGTTGACCATTGAACAATATAGGTTTGAACTGTGTGTGTCCATTTGTATGTAGATTTTTTAAATAATTATGTACAATACTATAAATATATTTTCTCTTCCTTATTACTGTCTTAACTTTTTTTCCTTTAGCTTACTTTACAAAGTATATGTTAATTGACTGTTCATGTTTCTGTCAAGAGTAAGTTATTAGTAGTTAAGTTTCTGGGGAGTCAAAGTTACATGTGGGTTTTCAACTGTGTGTGGGGTCGGCACCCCTAAACCTCCATGTTGTTCAAGTGTTAACTGTAGTTCAATTATAAGTGGGCAAAGGACCTGAATAAGCATTGTCTCAAGGAAGACAGCAGCACATGAAAAGGTGCACAACATCCCTAATTATCAGGGAAATACATCTCAAAACCACAATGACAGATCACCTCACACCTGTTAGGATGGCTTTTATCAAAAAGACAAGAGGTGATAAGTGTTGCAAGGATGTGGCGAAAAGGGATTCCTTGTACAATGTTGGTGTAAATGTAAGTTGGTGCAGCCACTATGGAAGACAGTATGAAGGTTTCCCAAAAAATTAAAAATAGAACTACTATATGATCTAACAATACAACTACTGGGTATACTTCCAAAGGAATGAAACCAGTATCCCTGAGAGATATGTGCATTTCCATGTTTGTTGCAGCATTATATACAACTAGGGGCCCAGTGTGTGAATTCGTGCACCTTGAAAGGAACTGTGGGCCGCGAGGCTGCAGTGGGCACAGGGACAGGTCTCGGCCCATCCTCTGCACCCCCGCCTGGCCCCTCCTGCCTCTGCTGCTCCTGCCACAGCCGCTCCCATGCGCTCATGGTGCTGGCCCCGTTTACACCCGCTGATGGCGTAAAGCGATTGGGGCCAGCACCAGCAGTAGGTGCAAGTGGGGTCGGCGCCATCAGCAGGTGCGAGCAGGGGCTGCTGCCCTGATGGCCCCTTAGGAGCAAGGGGAGATGGAGAAGCCCTGAGGGGCGACTGGGGCCAGCAGCCACGGCTCGCACCTGCTGATGGCACTGAGTGATCGGGGCCCTGGCGCTGACAGTATGTGCGAGGCCTAGGCGGGACCACGGCGTGCGGAAGCAAAGAATTTTCAGTAACCACCAGAGACTCACCCTGATGACAATGACCAGCTCCCCACTTTGGTCTGGCACCCCTGCTAACCTGCTCCACCACCTCACCACGGACAACGCCCGCCAAGTTCCATGTGCACCCCCTGGTGGTCAGTGCACATCATAGCGACTGGTTGTTCTGCCATTTGGTCTATTTGCATATTAGGGTTTTATATATATAGATAACCAAGATATGGAAATGAGTTAAATGTCCATCAATAGATGAATGGATAGAGATGTGGTAAATATATATCTTTACTAATAAAGAGCTAATATGCTAATGGTCGGGATGCCGTAATGTGTAATGACTGGACCATTAGCACATTAGCTCTTTATTAGCTCCTAACAGTAGGAGGCTGCCTGCATGCACCGTGGGGCATTGCTCCAGAGACGGCGTGGAAGCGGGGAGGCGCCAGGAGGAGGAGGGACCATCCCGTGCCAGGGAGGGCGGGGGTGAGAGCCTGTAGTGCCCCCCTCTCCAGTCTTTCACCACTCACCACTTGCCCTCAGAGTGCCCCACCGCCCACCTGCCAGGGGAAGGAGCACAGCGCAACAAGGGGGAGGCTTCCATGCTCTCCTCTGGCGCCATGACAGGGCGGAGCCGCTGTGTTGCTCTGGAGACAGGCGGAAGCGGGGAGGTGCCCGGAGAAGGCAGGACCAGCTCAAGGTGATTCGAGGGACTGAGGGTGGGGCTGGAAGCGGCCAAAGAAGGCCAGACGGGTCGGGGGCTGGACCAGGCGCGCTGGAGCTCTGCGTGGACAGGTTCGGGTGTCAAGGCAGGGCGGTGGGTGGGTGACCAGGGCCACGCAATTACACATGCTGGGCTCCTAGCATGTATATAAAATATAATACTATTTAGCCTTGACAAAAGAGGAAATCTGCTATTTGTGATAACATGGGTAAACCTAGAGAATTTTATGTGAAGTGAATAAACCACATAATGTATGATCTCATTTATATCTGAAATCTTTTTTTAAAAAATATATTTTATTGATGTTTTTATAGAGAGGAAGGGAGGGGGAGAGAGAGTTAGAAACATTGATGAGAGAAACATCAATCAGCTGCCTCCTGCACAACCCCCACTGGGGATGTGCCCGCAACCAAGGTACATGCCCTTGACTGGAATCGAACCCGGGACCCTTGAGTCTGCAGGCCGACGCTCTACCACTGAGCCAAACCGGTCAGGGCTATATCTGAAATCTTAAAAAACAAACAAACAGCCCTGGCTCAGTTGGTTGAAACGTCGTCCTGTGCACTGCAAGGTCTTGGGTTCACTTCCCAGCCAGGGCACATACCCAGGTTTTGGGTTTGGTCCAGGTGGGGGAACATGTGGGAGGCAACTGATCTATGTCTGTCTGTCTCTCCACCCACCTCCCTCTCTAAAATCAATAAAAAATAAAGAGCAAATATATTTAAAAAACAAAACATGCACATAAACAAACAACACATAGAGCCAGAGTACAATGGTGGTTACCAGAGGGTTGGGTAAAGGTTATGGGAAAAAGGGAAATGCTGGTCAAAGAGCATAAGCCTCCAGTTATAGTATGAGTAGGTTCTGGGGATCTAATGTACAGTATGGTGACCATAATTAACAGTTATTGTACACCTGAAATGTGCTAAGAGAGTAAATCTTAAGGTTCTCACCACACACACACACATACACACGGTAACTATGTGAGGTAGTAGGTGTATTAAACTGACTGTAGTAGTCATTTCACAATGCACATATATATCAAATCATTGTGCTGTGTACTTCAAATATATACAATTTTATCTGTTAATTATGCCTTGATAAAGCTAGAATAAAGAAAAAAAAGAATTGAACTGACTTAAGATTTTGAGAGGAGTGAAGTTTGCTACCTCCAAATTATCTATCTCAAAAAACTGGGGTACTATTAAAGAGTGGAAAATAAAATCTGCCTAGATGGGTCTTTTTTACTAGTACATTTATAAACCAGGAGATGAAGAAACAAGTAAGAATATCAGAATAATAATCAAAGTACCTTATTTGGAGAACTTGCCTTTTGCAGAGCAAACAACCCATACAATTTTAGGAAACACCTTTCAGATGTATCTCAAAAGACAATCACTTTATATATACTTATAAAATAGTAATTATTACATTGTAGTGTGGTTATTTTATGTAGTTATTTTAAAACTAGAGACCTGGTGCACAGATTCATCCAGGGCATGTCTGGCCCATCTCACCCATTCCCGATCGGGGCGGCCAGCTGGGGAGGGACACGGGAGGTTGGCCAGCCAGGGAGGGACTGCGGGAGGGCTCCAGGGTGTGTCCTGTCTGGCCCGTCTCACCCAGTCCCAATCGGCCGGACTCCAGCAGCAAGCTAACCTACCGGTTGGAGCTTCTGCCCCCTGGTGGTCAGTGCGTGTCATAGTGACTGGTCGAACAGTCAAACGGTCGGACACTTAGCCTATTAGGCTTTTATTATACAGGATTTCTCTCTACTTCTATCTTACCCTGTTTCAAGGGTAAAGGTTGTACCTTATGCCCTTTTGTACTTCTATATACTACAGCAATTTTCAACCTTTTTCATCTCATGGCACACATAATTACTAAAATTCTATGGCATATCAAAAAATATATTTTTTGCTGATATGACAGATTCATTCACAGCAGATAGCTATTGTTGTGCTAGCTGTTGTAATTATTTTATTGGACAATCTAAGGGAAAAGAAGTCAGTGCCCCTGACTAAATAGTTAGGTATTGCATGTTTTAAAAATTCTTTTATGCCATGGCACATTGGTTGAAAATCACTGATCTAGTCTATTATGTAGCTTACATTCTATAACAATTTATTGACTAAAAAGTTAGTGAAGAAGTCTATAATTTCAGTCCCAAAAGAAATTAAAAAGAGGAACTAACTCAGGCCTTTGTTATCAAATTGCAGCACCTGAATTAGTTAAACAGATTTTTTCATAATGGATCCAGGTCCTGGCTCATCAAGATTAAGAAGTCTGGATTAAGGATACAGAAGGCAGAGTGTAAATGTGAGTGTGTTTGGAAGTGTATCTGCATGTCTCAATGAATTCAGAAGCATATAGAAAATGTTTTAAAATTATTACATTTAATATCTCCTTAGGCCTCTAATAGAACAGATGGAGAGGTAACCTCTGAAAAGAGTGGAATGATATGGCTAGTACTATCAGAACAATTTTGCAAACTCCCTCAGAAAAATAACCAAGTAGAGGGCAAAGAGAATTTAACCTACCTCTCTCCTTGCAAAGGACGAAAAGGAATTCAGCAGCAATTTGTTTGACTCCAAGGTCAACATGTGTCATGAGGCGCACCAGCTTATTTCTCACAGTTGAGCCAACTTCAGGTCGATTTGTCACATCCCTCAGCGGTGGTAAAACCTAATGGCACAAACGCAAAATCCATCATCAATCGTGGATACTAGAGCAAGAAAAGATGACACCATGAAACTGGTCAGTCTTGTACTGTCTACTGAACCCAGTTTTGTAAGCATGAAAAAAGCATTTAAAAAATAAATAGGTTTCCAAATAAAATAAAACTAAGAAGCAATAACAAACCTCAAATAAGTTCATGCCTGTACTGAAATTTTGTTTTGAAGAGAAACATCTCTTCACTGTACCAGCATAATATACTCAGTCTGTTTCTGAGCTTTACTCATCAGAGCACCTGGGACGCTTCTGCTTGCCTGTATCAAAATCCATTTTAAAGCCTGGGTCAAGTTTCTCTTTCTTCCATGAGGCTTCCTTATTACCCTGACTCATATAGATTTTTCCTTTCTTTTAATTCCTGCAGCATTTTCTGTTCACTAGAAAAAAATCTGTACTTATGCTTTTAATTGTTTTATTTTATAGTAAAAAGGCTACTAATTATTACTTCTTATATGCTATTTGCTGAAATTGATGATACATATACTAGAGACCCGGTGCATGAAAATTCATGCACTGGAGAGGGGGGTCCCTCAGCCTGGCCTGCCCCCTCTCACAGTCTGGGAGCCTTCAGGGGATGTCCTACTGATAGCTTAGGCCCTCTACGGGAGGCAACTGGGCTAATCAGGGGAAGGCACCACCCCCATCACCCCGCCACTGCTGCTGCCTCTGGCCTCCCTCTGCACGAGGTGACTGGGCTGATCAGGGGAAGGCACGCCGCTGCTGCTGCCACTGCCGGCCACAGTGGCCGCCTGCCCTCGACCCTTGCAGGTGCCGCAGCTTTGTCTGGAAGAACGTCTGGAAGACGTCCGGTCTAATTAGCATATTACCCTTTTAAAATTTATTTTTTTAATATATTTTATTGATTTTTTACAGAGAGGAAGGGAGAGGGATAGAGAGTTAGAAACATCGATGAGAGAGAAACATCGATCAGCTGCCTCCTGCACACCTCCTACTGGGGATGTGCCCGCAGCCAAGGTACATGCCCTTGACCGGAATCGAACCTGGGACCCTTCAGTCCACAGGCCAACGCTCTATCCACTGAGCCAAACCGGTTTCGGCAAGCATATTACCCTTTTATTAGTACAGATGGTCTCTATATCCTGATAGCTCCCTAAATTACATCTCCATCTTGATTCCTTCCCAGGCCTCCAGTCTTTTATAGGCCTCTCAAATTGAGCATGTCCTAAACAGAACTCTTGATGCTATCAGCAAAGCTGTTTCTTCTATAGTTTTCTATTGTAGTGAATGGCAAGCCATTCTTTTGTTTGGTACAAAAACCTTGGAAATATCCTAACTCTTCTCTTTCACACCCACATCAAATCCCTCAGCAAATTATTTCGACCCTACCTTCAAATATATCTACAATCCAACCACTTCTCACTCCCTTGTCTAGTATTACCAAATCCAAGCTATCATTACTTCTCAAGTGGACTATTGCCACAGCTTTCTAAGTGCTCCCTGCTTCTATCCTGGTCCTTCTACGATTTATTCTCTACACAGAAGCCAGGATGATTCTTTGAAAGTCAGATCATGTCACTCCTCTTCTCAAAGTCCTCCAGTTCTCATGGCTTCTCATCTCACTCTTAGTATAAGACAAGGTTCTTACAACTCCTTTAGGCTTCACATATTCCAGCTTCCTGTTACTTTCCTGACTTGTTTGCTATTACTTTCTTACACTGCTACAGCCACACAAACCTCCATGGAACTCCTTAAACACACCAAGCACTTTCCTGCTTCATAGTCTTTGCATTTGCTGCTCCCTCTGCCCAGAAACTCTTTTTCTAGAAACCTACATGGCTTATTCCTTCACTTCTTCAGGTCTCTGTTAAATTGTCAGTTATATAAAGACATTTCTTGACCATCTACATAATTAGCCTTTAGCCTTCTCTTTTTTTTACCACCCCCCACTTTAATTTTCCTCATAACATTTTTATCACCACCTGATACTGTATATCTCTATTTCTTTACTGTCTGCCTTCTATAAATTAGGCACTATGCTAACAAATGAGGATAGATACAAAGTCAAATACTAATTTACTGTGCCAGACCCTTTATGTGTATATTGTTTTATTTAGTCCATTCAACTTATTTCCTTCCTTCCCTCACTCTCTATATTAAATGCCTACCATGTATCAAGAGGTACCAGAGGCATTGGAGATACAACAGTAAATAAAAATGGAAATTAAGTTTCAGAAAATTAAGTACTCTACCCAAAAGGTTTACAGAATACATATTTTAATATCTCTGAAGGGTAGAGCACAAGGCTCTTTGTGCACTATAGCCACAAAGTAATTGCACAATAAATTCTTATTTGATTCAGCCAACCATACTAAGTTTACCTCCTATTTGTAGAAGAGTGAGAAATGTAACAAGTGATTTCTTATAATATGTGCCTATAGTTCCAGAGTATAGAATCCTATATAATAAAGAGGTAATACGTAAATTAACCCTCACACCCTCACAAGGTGGCTGCCTACGACTCAGCCGGCAGGGGGGTTAGTGAGGGATGATCAAACGACTGAACAGCAGGCTGCATGGGGCAACCAGGCCAGCAGGGGGGTTAGTGAGGGATGACCAAACAACCAAACAGCAGGCTGCGTGGGGCGACCAGGCCAGCAGGGGGGTTAGTGAGGGACGACCAAACAACCAAACAGCAGGCTGCGTGGGGCGACCAGGCCAGCAGGGGGGTTAGTGAGGGACAACCCAACAACCAAACAGCAGGCTGCGTGGGGCGACCAGGCCAGCAGGGGGGTTAGTGAGGGACGACCAAACAACCAAACAGCAGGCTGCGTGGGTCGACCAGGCCAGCAGGGGGGTTAGTGAGGGACGACCAAACAACCAAACAGCAGGCTGCGTGGGGCGACCAGGCCGGCAGGGGGGTTAGTGCGGGATGACCAAACAACTGAACAGCAGACTGTGTGGGGCAATCAGGCCAGTGGGGGGGACAGTTAGGGACGACCAGGCCGGCAGAGGGGGGCATTTGGGGCAACCAGTCCAGCGGGGGGGGGGGGGGGAAGGGCAGTAAGAGGTGACCAGGCTGGCAGCGGGGAGCAGTTAGGAGCGACCAGGCCGGCAGGGAGGGGGCAGTTGTGGGCAACCTGGATGGCAGGCAGGTGAGCAATTAGGAGCCAGTGGTCCAGGATTGTGAGAGGGATGTCCAACTGCTAGTTTAGGCCCGATCCCTGGGATTTAAACTGGCAGTCGGACATCCCCCGAGGGGTCCTTGATTGGAGAGGATGCAGGCTGGGCTGAGGGGACCCCCCTCCCATGCACGAATTTTGTGCACCAGGCCTCTAGTCTATTAATAAAGATTATCACATAAAAAATTTGTTAGCTGTATTTTGGGCTTCTTAAAACAAGTTTAAGTGAAATTTTGTTGTTTTTATTGTTTATATAGGACTCCCAGACAAACTCCATTGGTATGGACCCTTTCTATTATCTCCCAAATACTACCCTCCAATACTTTTTCTTTTCTCTCTCTCTCTCTTTTTTTTTTTTTTTTACAAATCTTGTCCAGCTTCTCTTTCAAACCCACAGCGGCCTCATCTCTTCTATATGCCTCTCCAGACAAACCCAACCTGGATCAGTAATTTTCTACCATCTGTAACTGTTCTCTTTCACCTGCTCAAATACAGAATACTCAAGACCAATTTCCTTTGGGTATGCATGAGTGGGATTTAATCAGGTACTAACTGTAGGGCATAATAATTAATTAGGCATGGTTCCATTTACAATATTGTCAAAGTTAATCACCTGTTCCTTTAAGTTCTACCTTTCTTGAACATCATAGACTACAGTCCATCCTCCTTAGAAGGAAAAGTGGATTTTTGTATTGTGCCTTGTGTCTTTAGTTATCTTTTACTTGTCATGTCTCATCTCTTTATCTATACTGTACTATTTCTTTGAGAACAAGGGGTGGGCCTCATAATCTTCTGAATATACATGTGTGACCCAAGGCCTTCATATAAAGAAGCTGTTTAACAAATAGATTTTTTTTTTGGCTGTCTTGGTTATAGAGAGCAAAATCTAAATAGCTTAGTCATAACTGAATCTCCTATGTGAAAAAGCTGAAATGTTTAAAACTGAAATAATTTTCATTTATTCTTCTTCATCAAGTCCTAGTCATGGTAGAATGTCTTACCATAGTCCAAGTTGAAAATGACCTTAATTCATTAATTAACTAGTTTATTTTGCTTAAGTGATTATTCATGCTTTCATGATACCTCTCCCTTACTCCAATAGACTGCAAATCCCTTAAAGATAGATTCTCTACTTTCTGATCTCTCCTCATCAGCAATTACTATTAATGTACTCTAAAGATAGTAAAAGTGCTTACTAAATCTTTACCATAAACATAGAGGGGAAAAATCAACATGGTATATTTATTAGGAGAAATCCTATATGGCAATAAATGAACAAGTAAGTGACTGGTGGTACCATGTACTGGAATGTGTAAAGAAAGAGAAGAAACAGGATGGAAAATCAGGAGATTAGTTTGGGATATGTTAAACTTAAGATATTTACTACACATCCAATGGGAGGAGATGAGTAGGCAGTTTGTTATTTAAGTCTAGAGCTTAGGGGATAGGTCAGGGCTGGAGATAGCAATTTGGGTCATCAGTATTTACAGTATTTAGATGATTTTCAAAATCATGACTGCTGAATGAGATCAAAGATGAGTAAAAAGAAAGACAGAGTATAGAAAACTCTTCTGAGGAACACTGCATAAAGAAGAGCAGAGAAATGGGGAGGCAGCTTGAGAAGTGGGATTAAGAGAGGGTTTCTTTTGCTGTTATAATAGAAGATGTATTTGTATGCAGACAGAAATGATCAAGTACATTAAAAAAATATTAATGTAAGAAGAAAGAGAGGAACTACATGCAGGATCAAAGTTCTTGAGAAGGTGAGAGGGAAAGAGATCCAGGATAAAAGTGCAGAGGCTGGCCAAAGAAGAAAGCAGGGACAATTCAACCATGTGACAGAGGGAAAGACAAAAGATACGGTGGTACAGATGAAGTGATGGAAAGATTTCTTTCTTTTTAAAAAATATTATTTTTATTGGTTTTAGAAAACAATGGAGAGGGAGAGAGAGAGCAATAATGAGGGAGAATCACTGATCAGCTGCCTCCTACATGCCCTTTATTGGGGATCGAGCCCGCAACCAGGACACGTGCCCTGACTGGGAATTGAACCATGACCTCTTGGTTCATAGGTCGACGCTCAACCTCTGAGCCACACCAGCCAGGCAAAAAGATGATTTCTTACTACGATCTCTAACTCCTAACATCCTACTTCAAACCTTCATCATCAGTTCTCTTTGGGCTAGTATCCTCACATCTACTCACACTCTTCTAGTCTATCCTACATACAGTAGTAGCCAGGGTTATCCTATATAATAAAAGAGTAATATGCAAATTAACCATAACTCTGCTACACCCACCAGTCACGCCCAAGAGCCACGCCCACCAGCCAATCAGGATTGAATATGCAAATAAACCCAACCAAGATGGCTACGGCCTCAGAGAGCAGGAGGGAGGCTTGGGTTTCCCCGGCAATGGAGGAAGCCAAGCTTTCCGCCTGCCCTTGCCGGCCTAGGCCTCCACGCAAGGCTACAAAGTTTCAATGATAGAAGATACATAAACCCAAACAGAAATGGCAGCAGCCACAGAGCTGGAAAGAGCAGGAGGCTAGGGTTGCCCCCGGTGATGGAGGAAGCCAAGCTTTCCGCACACCCTGGCCGGCCCAGGCGTCGCTTAAGGCTACAAAGTTTCAATTATAGAAGATACATAAATCCCAATAGAAATGGCTGCTGCCATGGAGTGAGCAGAGGCTTGGCTCCGCTCCAGGCTACAAAGTTTCAATTGTAGAAGATAAATAAACCCCAGATACCAGGGCCTCCGCTTGGGTCTCCAGGGGGTGTGGCCGGCCTGCAAACCACCACAGGCCCCTCACCCAGGCTGCCCCACACCCCAAGGGAACCCCCACCCTGATCCGGGACACCCTTCAGAGCAAACCAGCTGGCACCCACCCATGCACCAGGCCTCTATCCTATCTAATAAAAGAGTAATATGCAGATTGACCATCACTCCAACACACAAGATGGCTGCCCCCATGTGGTCAAAGATCCTGCCCCCATGTTGACACAAGATGGCCACCACAGATGGCCAGCAGGGGAGGGCAGTTGGGAGGGACCAGGCCTGCAAGGGAGGGCAGTTGGGGGCAATCAAGCCTGCAGGGGAGGGCAGTTAGGGGTGACCAAGCTGGCAGAGGAGGGAAGTTGGGGGCAACCAGGCCTTCAGGGAAAGGCAGTTGGGAGGGACCCAGGCCTGCAGGGGAGAGCAGTTGGGGGGGACCAGGCCTGCAGGGGAGGGTAGTTAGGGGTGACCAGGCCTGCAGGGGAGGGCAGTTAGGGGTGACCAGGCCTGTAGGGGAGGGCAGTTAGGGGAAAACAGGCTGGCAGGGGAGCAGTTAGGCATCAATCAGGCTGGCAGGGGAGTGGTTAGGGGGTGATCAGGCTGGCAGGCAGAAGGGGTTAGGGGCAATCAGGAAGGCAGGCAGGCGAGCAGTTGGGAGCCAGCAGTCCTGGATTGTGAGAGGGATGTCCAACTGCCCGTTTAGGCCCGATCTCGGTAGGATCAGACATCCCTTGAGGGGTCCCAGATTGGAGAGGGTGCAGGCTGGGCTGAGGGACAACCACCTCCCCGTGCACGAATTTCGTGCACCGGGCCTCTAGTCTTTAAATATAAATGAGGTCACATCATTCCCTTACTCCAAATGGTCCAATGCTTTCCCATTTCACTTAAAGAGAATGAAAGGTCCTATACACTCTTACGTTATTTAGTTCTTGTTTATCTCTTTTACTTTGTCCATTACTCTCCCCCTTCCCTCTTGCACACTTATCTAGTTTTCTTGCTTTTCCCTAAGCATTCCAAAGCATCCTCTCCTCTTAGGGACTTTGAATTTGTTCTCTCTGGTATATTCTTCTTCCAGAATATTTTCAGAGATCCTTTTGTTACTTATCAAGTTTCTGCTCAAATTTTATTTCCTCAGGGAGGCCTTCCCTCTTTCCCCTAAGTCTCCCCTTCTCCTGCTGTACCTATTTTCAGAACACTTGTCACTACTTGCTATTATATCATATATTTATTTGTTTACTTTTTGTCCCTCCACTATAAGGTAAACCCCACATGTCAAAGACTTCATTTGTATTTCAATGCTTAGAACAATGCTTAGAGCACAGCATATAATAGATTTCAATGAATATTTGTTGAATAAATGATAAAAAATACACAGGATCACTTATTTTGGTATTAGGAAGATTTCAAAGATTAATACAAACTTTTCTGAGTTTCTGACCTTGTGAAAAAAATTATGAGAATTCAACTCATTAATTCTATGTTTAAAAAAACACACACAGAAAATTAACTTTAAGTTGTTATGTGCATTAAGCAGTTACCTGATCTTTGAGATACTTTCTGATGTTTCGATGGGCTCGGGAACATTCTGTTAATAAGCTGAGAACTGGAGTTAGGCCCTCTCTATAGCTGCTTCCCTAGAAAAAAAAGCCATACATGCTACATTAGTGTAGTTACTAATAGTGTTACTTTCCTCCATATAACTGAGCATGTTATAATACTCCTTTTTGAGGGGGGAACATTTTATGCTACCCAATCTTTAAAAACCATTTAAAAAATTATTTTCTTAACGATATTTCCATTTCATCAGTTAGCTTCATGTTTACTAAGGATTACTTCTATCCTTCTTGAATTTTGCTACTTTTTGTAGGATCCTCACTGGCTTAATCAATGAGCTTAAGTGAGGCAAAGGCTTTGATGACCCTCGCAAACTACCTTGCTGCCTTTCAATATAGTTACCTGACAAAGCAAGTGATAGATGAGAGAAAATAAGCAACTCACAACAAATGGAAAGGTGGTGATTTTTCTTTTAAGGATGTCTTTTAGATAGTATAAAATGCATTTATCATTAAGTTTTTTTTTTGGGGGGGTGATAATTTTTATTTCTAGGATTTACAAAACACCTATATAGAAAAGCAATTTTTCCTTTGTTTTCAGGCACTAGTCAAAATTTTGGTGTTGCAGCAACACAATTTGCAGCTTTAAAGAAATAAATTCACTCAGTTTCAGCGATTTATCATATATTGGAACAAAGTGTTTTCCAGAGTACAAATAATTATGCAAGGCGTCAGCTATTTTAAAAAGCTTAGATTTAAAAATCATGCCCTGCGATGTTTGTATATATGGCACATTTACGTTCTTTATAAGCATTTTCTCAAGGCCTCCATTTTATCAGCCTTACCTTGTCTATTCTCTTCTCCATAAAATTGAGTAAAACGTGAATGGCCTCCATATTCATACCATTGTATGCCATGGTATTGTTTTTCAAAACTGTTTCTTTCTCAGCTGTTTTATCACTGGGCAGTTCATCTAGAGTCGTTGCCTCGTGGGTTGTTTCTTCATGTGTTAATGGACAAATGAGAACATCCAAACAAGAGACCGGAACATTGCTTAAAAGGTTGACTGCATTGCTGAAAAGCAATTTAAAAATACAATATTTTAATTTGATTGAATAGTCCTTTAAAATGCAAACACAATAAGAAGTTCAGAAGTGACTTTTAGGAGTCAATTAAAATTTTTCTTTTTCAAAATGAGCTTTTAATATTACTTGCGTTTATTAAGAGATAGAAAATAAAGAGAACTATTTCAAATACACATAAGACAAATTAGAAAGAACAGATGTTAAATGGACACACACAATCACATGATGTCATGTCACTTTCTGAAATGCTAAAATAGGAATTAGTGAGCTTTAACGCCAGTCTTCCATTTTATTATGACCAATGCTGGCTTAGCATTTTTTCCTTGGGGTTTTAAATCCTTTTGTGGATACACCGGTGTTTTATTATTCCTTAGATTACAACATAAAGCATTTGAAAAGCACTGTATATAAGCAGTTTATCATGGAGGCAACAACATTAAAAGTCAAATATTATAAGATTAAGTTTTGTTCTTTCTAGATGTAGAAAATACAATTTTTAGATCATCCCCCTTTTTTTTTTTTTTGGTAAAACATTTGCAGAATTAGGGCAGTGGTGCTTTTTCCTGAACTCTCATCACAGGTATTTTTAAAAAAAGGCCAGCACAGCAATTTTCTATATCACCTAGGGCCTTTCTGCTATATGTTAATGAATGCACAAGCCTGGAATGCACACCAGCAGGGGGAACTCAAACCTTATATTTTTCGGTATTCCCTAAAAATCTGGCACTGTTGCTCAGTGTACAAGAGATTAAAATGACACTAAAAATTAAAAAAATAGACATGTTCTCAATTAACATATTTTTTCCTTCATGCACTATTTCATATTCTTTCATCTAAAAGGAGAAGCGGTGTTCTGTGCTAACTGGATCTTATAAACCTGTGTCTCAGAACTTCCTGATAAACAACAATGGAAAGACAGGCATTACATTTCCTAGTGACAGAGAAGCAGATCTAAAAATAGCCACATCCTGACTAAAAATAAACTCTTGCAAATGCAATTTAAAAGTCTAACCACTTGGAAACCAAATTCAGAGCTTAATCTATCTGATGCTGTCTTAATTTAGACCACAGTAGTTCCTTTTAATTTAGACTATAGTGACACTCTCAAGAATAAAACAAAATAAACAACATCAAAACAGAAGTAAAATACAAGGATTTTTTTTCCTCTCCTTTACCCTGAAGTGTGGCTCCATTTCCCACAAAATGAGTATTTCTTTTCTTTCTTTTTATAATATGGAAAAATTGATAAGAAATCAAAGTTTAAAAATTAGACAATGCAGAACAATGAGTGGTAATGTAAAGATATCAAAAATTTCTAAGTCAAGAACAAAAATAATTTAACAAGTCCTATGAATGAATGGTTCCTGGTAAAATACAAGTTATTTCATTGTCCCCACTAAAAATCGACTATAGCTGCTGCTGCTGCTATTACCATTACTATTTAACAAATCACCCAATTTTGGTTATTTGTAAATAACCACAAATGGTTTAAATAAAATGCTTTCCTCACAAACTTACTTTAAAAATTTTTTGCAAACATCTGGAGTTCCTTATCTAGAATTAAAAACGTTTTGCTTCTGACTTAAACATTTGGGAACTGTTATTAAATATCATACATTCACTAGGATTAAAATAAACAAAAGAATTCTACTTTAGAATTACTTTCTAAAACTGTACAAACCATTCTGAAATGTTAGGTTTGTTTTTTAAAAAACACATTAGGGCAGTGGTCGGCAAACTCATTAGTCAACAGAGCCAAATATCAACAGTATAACGATTGAAATTTCTTTTGAGAGCCAAATTTTTTAAACTTAAACTATATAGGTAGGTACAATGTTATTAACTTAATTAGGGTACTCCTAAGCTGGCCTTTGCTAAAAACTCAAGGGGCCAAAGAGCCACATGTGGCTCGCGAGCCGCCGTTTGCCGACCACTGCATTAGGGCAATTGGCTCCAGAGTCCATCAATAGTATAATTCTCTGAATCTTCCATAGAGAGCACTCTGAAGTTTAAGACAATGCATTTCCTCACAAAGGAATGTTTCCCTTTAAATTCATTTAAAATAAGCAGGTTCCAGGAATTCGGTTAAGTTTAAGAAACCAAATGTAGGATTTGATTCAACAAATATTTGGAGGTTTTAGGCTTTTCAAGAAAAGTTCCCATTTTCTCATTTCTTATTAAACAACTGGGTTCCCAAACAACTACCAAATTAATTTTCTGGCTCACTGTGTCTGAGCTATTCTTTTTAAGTAAGGAAGGCCAGCTTTTTGAGCTCTGTCACTTCTCTGACGGTTTTATTTGTGGTAGAAGAGTGTATGAAATTCTCCAGCTACCAGGAAGTCAGTGACTATGCACAGATCCACACAATGGTGTTTGCATTCCTACTCCAGGGGGTAGAAATACTGTGTATATTACTCTCCCCTTTTCAGCTTCCTAGAGATCATTAATCACTGGGACATGACATCCTCCCACTCATGCTCCCAGCCCCCTCCTGATATGCAGATTTAAAAGCAAGGACTATTCAGAGATCCTTAATGCCCCGATTAAAGCCTTGTTAGTTGTATGAGAGGGAAGGCAATCTAAAATCCAGTCCTGTATAAATCACTGGACTAAACATAAATTTAATACCAAATGACATTAAGGAGTATGATAACAGTACATGTAGACCTACAGCTGTTAAATCTTCCTGGTCAAATGTGTGTTCTTTATGTTTGGGGCTCACATATCCTTATCACGGCTGGAAAATCTACTCAAGTGAACCTTAAGATCTCCCAAAGATTTTCAGGTGTAAATATCTAAGTTTACTTTAATCTAACTCAATTCAGTAATTATTTATTAATTACTTGTGCGAGGCATTGCTTCAGGCAGGCATTATGAAGAAAACAGAGACAAATCCCTGCCCCTATGGAGCTTATTTTCCAGCATGGAGAGAACAGTCAAGTAAACAAAACAGGTAAGTTAACTGAACAGAAGGCAATTAAGTGGTCTGGGAGGAAAACCCAGGAGGGTAAGATAGCCCAGGATGAAGGGTTATAATGGTTAGGGCAGACTTCACCCAGATGGTGTCATTTAAGCAAAGATTTAAAGGAAGTTAGGGAGTCAGCCATGAGCCCTCTGGGAAAGAGCTTTCCAGGAAGAAGAAAGAGCAAGAGCAAAGGCCCCAGGACAGGAGCAGTGGCATGTCTGAACTGCAAAGAAGTTGGTGTGGTTGAACCACCAGGCACAGAAGACGAGGAGTAGGACAGAAGATCATACAGATAACAGGGGGTCAGATTGGTCTTGCAGGCTTTTATAACTTTAGTTTTTATTCTGAGTGTAGTGGGGCGCCACTGCAGGGTTTGCACCGTGAAATACTCTAACTTATGTTCAAAGGGCCACTCTGGCTCCTGCGTTGAGAACAGGAGGTAGAACATCAAAGCTGAGGAGGACCAGTTAGGGTGTTACATAATAATTCAGGTGAGTGCACAGGGGGATAACAGTGAAGTGGTCAGATTGGGATACATTTTGAATAAATTCCTGATAAGCTAGTGCAGAGTATAAGAATCCAAGGTTCTAGCTTTAGCAAGTGGAAAACTGGAGTTACCATAAACTGAAATGGGAAACACCATAGGAGAAGCAGCTTTTTAGGGGGAAGGTTAAGAGTTTAATTTTGAATATATTAAGTTTGGGATGTCTACTAGACTTCCTAGTGGAGATATTAGTAGGAAGTTAGCTACAAGACTCAAAGTCAGGGAGAGAGATCTGGATTAGAGATACAAACCGAGAAGTCATTAGCATGTAGATCAAGCATGTCAAACTCGCGGCCCACAACAAGTATTTTTGCAGCCCAGACAATATAACGGTATGTAAGAAATGATTTAATAAAAATCTCATGAGTTAATTTTTACAATATCCTGTTATACATAATTTTTAATAACGAACTACAACGTTTGCTAATGACTGATTACTATAATTGTGTTGCATTCAATTCCCTTACGCACCTTACATGCAGGCACACCATTTCTCTCCACTAATACTAGCAGCAAATATTTTAGCAGCTGATTGCCACATCATTAGTCTTGGACTGACTTGTTTGGGTGTGCGCAATAGAAAATATTTCACTTTTGGAGAACAAGAAAAATAGGTTTATTTGCGTTACGCTTATTAATTTGTGCAGTTATTCAGTGTCTGGTAAGTTAATGTTCAAGAAAAAATATTAACTTTTATTAAAGTGTTCTATTATTTTATGTTAACGATAACTCATTTATTTCAGCCCTTTCTTTGTATTCAGCATGTCTCTATTGAAATAAACCTAAGTTTCTATGAAAATTTAAGCTTTTGTGTTTTTTTTTTTGCGGCCCACATAAACTTAAACCTTGTTTATTTGGCCCGTGTTAGCCTTTGAGTTTGACATGCTTGATGTAGATGGTATTTACAAATAAAAGATTGGATTGGATCAGTAAGGGAGTGTAGACTGAAAGAAAAACACACACAAATAAAAACAACAAAACCCTATGAGGACTGAGCCTGGGGCACTCTATCATCCAGAGGCTGAGTAATAGAGGAAGAAATTATAACTAGTGAGGTAGGAGGAAAACCAAGATAGTATGGCATCCTGGAAAAAAGTATGTAAGACTGGAGTCATCTGTGACAAATGATGTGGACAGTAAGAAGATAACTGAGAAATGTCTACTGGATTTAGCAATACAGAAGTCACCAGTGACCTCAGTAATAGCCATTCTGGTGCAATAGCGGAACTAAAGCCTGAGCAAATTGGATTCAAGAGATGATAACAGAAGATTCAACTGGTACCTGGAGAAATTTTTTGCAAAGGGCAAGAGAAGACTGGAGCAGGCGCAGATAGAGAAGGCTCAAGAAAACTTGGATAATTATGGCTAGAAAGACCCCTGAGTACTGCTCTCAGCAAAGCGTACCTTTTAAACCCACAGTGAACTGGTCATTGTTCTCTATATTTTTTTAATTTAATTTATTTTTTTCATCTTCTAAATAAATCGTTATTGTTCAGATTATTACAGTTGTTCTTCTTTTTCCCCCCATAGCTCCCCTCCACCCCACCCTCTGCTCTTAGCCCCCCCCCCCACTGTCCTCATCCATAGGTGTACGATTTTTGTCCAGTCTCTTCCTGCACCCCCCCACTCCCCTTTCCCCACCGAGAATTGTCAGTCCACTCCCTTTCTATGCCCCTGATTCTATTATATTCACCAGTTTATTCTGTTCATCAGATTTTTTATTCACTTGATTTTTAGATTCACTTGTTGATAGATATGTATTTGTTGTTCATAATTTTTATCTTTACCTTTTTCTTCTTCTTCCTCTTCTTAAAGAATACCTTTCAGCATTTCATATAATACTGGTTTGGCAGTGATGAACTCCTTTAGCTTTTTCTTATCTGTGAAGCTCTTTATCTGACCTTCAATTTTGAATGATAGCTTTCTGGGTAGAGTAATCTTGGTTGTAGGTTCTTGCTATTCATCACTTTGAATATTTCTTGCCACTCCTGTCTGGCCTGCATAGTTTCTGTTGAGAAATCAGCTGACAATCGTATGGGTACTCCCTTGTAGGTAACTAACTGTTTTTCTCTTGCTGCTTTTAATATTTTTTGTCTTTTGCCCTTGGCATTTTAATTATGATGTGTCTTGGTGTGGTCCTCTTTGGATTCCTTTTGTTCAGGGTTCTCTGTGCTTCCTGGACTTGTAAGTCTATTTCTTTCACCAGGTGGGGGAAGTTTTTGGTCATTATTTCTTCAAATAGGTTTTCAGTATCTTGCTCTCTCTCTTCTTCTGGCACCCCCATAATTTGGATGTTGGTATGCTTGAAGTTGTCCCAGAGGCTCCTTACCCTATCTTCATATTTTTGGATTTTTTCTTTTTGTTTTTCCAGTTGGGTGTTTTTTGCTTCTTTGTATTTCAAATCTTTGACTTGATTCTTGCAATCCTCTAGTCTGCTATTGGATCTCTGTATATTATTCTTTATTTCAGTCAGTGTATGCTTAATTTCTAGTTGGTCCTTTTTCATTTCCTCGAGGATCTCACTAAATTTATCGGCGGTTTCTAGAAGATTCTTGAAAAACCTTATAACCGTGGTTTTGAACTCTATATCCAGTAGTTTGCTTTCCTCCATTTCTTTCATTTGTGACCTGCTTCTTTGTCTTCGCATTTTGGCTGCTTCCCTGTGCTGATAGAGTGGTTTTGTGTGCTAGGTGTCTAAGAGGGCCCAGGGGCTCAGCCTCCCCAATTACCTGAGGTGGACCCTCTTGGTGCACCCCTTTGTGGGCTGTGTGCACAGTCTTGTTGTAGTTAAGCCTTGATTGTTGTTGGTATCACTGGGAGGAATTGACCTCCAGGCCAATTGGCTGTGAGGGTCAGCTGTGTCTACGATGGAAGAACTTCTGTGCTGGAGACACCCTTATGGGGAAAGACTTGCTCCAGTGGGGCTTTGGTGCTCACTTAGTCTAACCCTTGAGTGTGTCCCTTATGGATCTGAGGAGTTGTAATCTGGATGGTCCCACTCTGACCACTGGGTACACTGGCTCTTGGATCTCCAAGGAGGTGCAAATTTAGCCTCTGCCTGAGGCCACCCAGCAGGAGCTAAGGAGAGATCTGCAGATTCCTCTTCTTTGTTTGGGGTTTGGAGGTGCCCAGATGAGGTCCAGCTGTGAAGCAATGCAAGCTGCTGTGGGGCCTTGGGCCTTCTTTTGGAAGTTCTGGGGCTCTCTGACTCAGCTGCAGTTTGTTAGGTAATTTTAGATTGCAATGAGCCAGGCCATTCATATGCAAGAGCCTCTTGTGCACAGTTTGGGTGGGGCGGGGTCTCAGGAGCAAAAAGCTATGGCTGATCCTCAGCCCTGCCCTAAGAGGCCCCTGGGTCTGAGTGTCCCATGGTAATTGCTGCAAGCACCTCTAAGAGAAAGCCGCCCTCAAGTTCCACCCGAAGCCAGACAGTCCAGTTTCTCCCCGTATGAGTATGGGTCCCCAGAGTCTCATCCGGAACTGGAGTTCAAGCAGTCGGGAGCTTGCGTCTCCCTCCCAATTGAAAAAGACAACTGCGTCCTCAGCCAACCCTTTCTGCGCACGCGTCCTCAGCCAGCCCTTTCTGCGCACGCGCCTCCATACCACCGCACTTTACTTCTGCACCTCCTCTGAGTCTCAGTGTGCTTTTCTCTTCCCTTCTAGTTGTAGAATTTCCACTTAGCCAGCCTTCCTGTGGTTCTGGATGATGTCCGTTTTGTCTTTTAGTTGTAGTTTTAAAGTGGTTGTGCAAGGCAGCAATTTCAGGTGTTTACCTATGCCGCCTTCTTGGTTTCTCCTCTATTTCTTTATTTGTCTATGACTTCTCCTGCCTAGAGCATTCTCATTCCTTAAGACTAGCTCAAACCTCACTTCATCCTCAACAAATACTTCCTATGCCTTTTGCTAGGTGCTAAATATAGAAAAATAAATAAATAAAATAAACTCATTTTCCTAAGAGAAGGCAGCATAACAATTTGTAGAGCAATGGGCTGAATTCTAGGTTGCTCTTAGTAAAAGTGTGTCTTGCACAAATCACACGACCTCTTCTAGGCCTTGGTGTCCGTATCTCTAACTTAAAGAGAAATAAATTTATTCCATTAGGTTGATGTGAGGATTAAGTAAAGAAAGGCAAGTAAAGCACTCTGCTTAGCACATAGTAAATGGCATCTATTAAGGAGCTTTTGAACAGTAGAGATATTGCACTATAGGAGGGAACAGCAACATCTAGAAAAAAAAGAGAATATATGGTATTTGTGGGAAACGGAAAACAGGTTCCTATGTCTAAGGCAAAGGACAAGGCCTTAAATGAGGGGCCTTAGTAGAAAGCAAGAGCAGAAAAGTGTATGTGTAAAGTGGGGTGGGGAAATTATAAATGGGACTGCTATGATGAGATATGGGTTACTGATTACCTTATACCAGAATTGTGCTGGCAAAGCACAATTGTGCTGCAGTTGATGCAACTGCAGATCATTAATAAGTGCATAGTGACAAAAGAAATTTGCTCTTTTTTGCCAAAACCGGTTTGGCTCAGTGGATAGAGCGTCAGCCTGCGGACTGAAAGGTCCCAGGTTCGATTCCGGTCAAGGGCATGTAACTTGGTTGCGGGCACATCCCCAGTGGGAGGTGTGCAGGAGGCAATTGATCGATGTTTCTCTCTCATCGATGTTTCTGACTATCTATCCCTCTTCCTTCCTCTCTGTAACAAATCAATAAAAATATATTTAAAAAAAAAAAAGAAATTTGCTCTTTTTGTTTGTTTAATTGTAAAGACAGAGGTGGGCCATGAGAATACTCTAAGCAGAGATTTGCTTTTTGAAAAACAACTCTGTGTGTAGTGAAGAGGATGAACCACGCTGACTGGTTAGGTAAAACTTTCCCACAGGACTGAGCAGCCTGAGTTTAGAAGTGGAGAAAGAAGGTGGTCTGACAGGTCTGGGCTTGACGCATGGCAGATTGAAATGATGAACCAATGTTTAAGAATAGAGAGGGAAGAAAGTAAACCTGTACAGGGGATATAGGAGAAAAAGGAATCACCAGGAAACCAGAGGCCTGGATGAGGATGGAGAACAGGTACAGTATGAATGAGGAAGAGTTCCCTCATCACACTAGGCCAGCCGTGGGCAAACTACAGCCCATGGGCCGGATCCGGCTGTTCTATCCGGTTCTCTTGCTCTCCCCTCCGCTCCTTTACTTTGAATTTATATTAGTTCACACAAACACTCCAACCATGCTTTTGTTCAGGCCCTCCGGTCCAGTTTAAGAACCCATTGTGGCCCTCGAGTCAAAAAGTTTGCCCACCCCTGCACTAGACCATAGTGAATTTCTCCTTTGAATTCTATTAGCAATTACTATTTGGATAATTTACTGAGAGGCTACTTAAAACTATCTTATGATATCTCTTCTATTCTTGTCTTGAACTGTTATTTAACTTTTCTTAATATTTATGTCTTGTCTCCCCATTTAGACTCTATTTCCTCTAGATATGCAATGTGGAGTCAAGTCCTTCAAGGATCAGCTATGTGGTTCAGAAAATATCTGTTCACCTAGGTAACTGTTATTCATAGTGAAAATCAGGTGAAATAACTAAGAATTTTAATGCTATCAACAACAAAAATAAACCCTCTTTCCCTGATCTTTCCAAAGTAAACTCTCCTTTTTCTGTTCAAGCATGACACAATAATCATAGAAAAACAATTGCGCCCCCCCCCTTTTTTTGAGATAGAGATAGAGAGAGAGAGAGAGAGAGAGAGAGAGAGAGAGAAACCAATTGATTGCTTCCCACACTCACTCCAACCGGGGATCAAACCTGCAACCTGGGTATGTACCCTGACTGGGAATCGAACCCGCCATCTTCTGGTATACAGGACAGTGCTCAACCAACTGAACTATACTGGCCAAAGCATGCACTTATTTACTTATGAGTCTGTTTTATCCCCTAGTTGGGGAGCCCTAGAGAACACAGATGATACTATATTCATCTTTGTTGCCCTAGAGCTCAATATAGTGCCTAACACATAGTAAGTACTCAGTTAATAAATATAAGCCAAAATGAAATCATCCAATTTCCAAACATGTATTAAGTCTGTCGTGTAAATTATGCTTCGCTAACGTTACAGTGATAATCATTTTGCAATATATAAGGATATCAAATCAATACATCATACACCTTAAACTTACAAACTGATGTTACATATCAATTTTATCTTTTAAAAATGCATTTTTATTCATTTCAAAGAGGAAGGGAGAGGGATAGAAAAATCAATGATGAAAGAGAATCATTGATTGGCTGCCTCCTGCATGCCCCCTACAAGGGATCAAGCCTGGAACCTGGGCACAGGCCCTTGATTGGAATCGAACCCGGGACCCTTCAGTCTGCAGGCCTACACTCTATCCATTGAGCCAAACTGGCTAGGGACAATTATATATTAACTAGAGGCCCAGTGTATGAATTCGTGCACAGGTGGGGTCCGGCCAGCCAGGCCCCAATAGGTGGGTTGGGGCAGGGCCTGTCAGGAGGAAAAGACGGCGGGAGGTTGGCCGGCCTGCCTGCCCCAACTGGGGCCTGATCAGGGCTAGGCCAGCTGGGAGGAGGGGCTGCAGGCGATTGGCCAGCGGGCCTCTCCCCCAGTTGGGGTGGTAGGGGCTGATCAAGGGTGGGGCCAGCCATGGGGAGACGGGCCATGGGTGGTTTACTGGCCAGCCCTGCCCCTGATCAGAGTGGGGGGGATGATTGGGGGTGGAGCTGGCTGGGGGAGGGGCCGCGGGCCAATCAGCGTGATGCGAGCCCATCCGGGGCAGGGGCTGCAGGAGGTTGGCCAGCCGGCCCTGCCCCCTATTGGGGTGGGAGAGGCCGATCAGGGGCGGGGCTGGCTGAGGGGAGGGGCTGCGGGAAGTTGGCTGGCCAGCCACCCCCCGCCCGTCATTGGGCCAGTTCACTGGCCACAGTGTGCGTCATAGTGACCGGTCGTTCTGGTAGTTATGGTGTTCTAGTCGCTGGCTTTTTATATATGTAGACTAGAGGCCCGGTGCATGGATTTGTGCACTGGTAGGGTACCTCAGCCTGGCCTGCACCCTCTCGCAATCTGGGACCCCTTGGGGGATGTTGGACTGCCTGTTTTGGCCCGATCCCTGCAGGGTGCACCGGGCCTCTAGTATGCATATAAGATCTTTGGTTACTCTCTTCCCACCCCCCCTCCTCCCCCTTTCCCTCTGAGATTCATCAGTCTGTTCCATGTTTCCATGCCTGTGCATTGAGCATCTGCCCACTGGTGGTCAGTGCGCATCATAGCTACCAGTCAAACGGTTGCTTAGGCTTTTATATATATAAAGCTGGGGGGGAAAAGACATTATGCTTAGCATTGTAATGAGGTGTCACTAGGTATTAAATTGTCCCCTTCAATCCTATATAATAAAAGTCTAATATGCTTAAGTGTCGGACAGTTCTTTCAACCATTAAACCAGTCACTATGATGCACACTGATCACCAGGGGGCAGACGCTCCGACTGGTAGGTTAGCTTGCTGCTGGGGTCTGGCCAATCGGGACTGGGCAAGGCAGGCCCTGGAGCCCTCCCACAGTCCCTCCCCGGCCTGGCCTGTGCCCTCTCACAATCCAGGTCCCCTTGGGGGATGTCGGAGAGCCAGTTTCAGCCCGATCCCTGCAGGCCAGGCCGAGAGAACCCGCCTGGTGCATGAATCTGTGCACTGGGTCTCCAGTATATGAAATAAAATGAATTGGTCTAAAAGAAACAACAGAAAAAGCATTATAGATGCCAATGTGCTGAATGAAAGAAATAAGATTGAGAGGCTAAATGATATTAAATCAGATCTGGCCCTTTTCCCTTCTCTTTTTCTCCTCTCCAGTGCATGGGCCATCTTATCTTACCCCTTCTCTCTAAAATAAACCCACAACCACAACCACAACCACAACCACATCCACATGCAACTTTTTTTGGCTAAGTGTTAATGCATAAGTTTATTGATTATGGACAAGAGGGCTAAAAATACTCTGAGGCAGAGATAACAGAACTAGGCTGTCCTTTAATATAGCAAAGAAGGTGGATTATACCAACTTGTTACCATAAGTATAAACAAAAGGAAATGAAATATAATACAGATTTTAATAACTAAGATGCTGATTAGTGGAAATAAAGGTCAAGTCAGCTGTTATTGTAAGGCAACTCATTTTATCTTTATGTTCATGTCCCCTTGATTTCTTGGCGGGGAGGGGGAGTACTGTCTTACAGAGATATCAGAAAAAGTTGCTGCCAAGCCATCTTCTAACTTACTCATCTCCTAGATCACCTTAACAGGCTTCTGACATGCATGTTTCATAAAACATACATGGCTTGAGAAAAACTTAGATTAACAGAAAACATTTCTCTACATAATTACAGGATAAGCACAGAAGTTCCAAAACAAAATATGAAAATCAAGAAACAATTTTTAAAAAGAGATTTGGAACTAAATATTGGCTCTAAAAGCCAACGTGTTTATTATAATAGTACTAGAGGCCCAGCATGCACGAAATTGTGCGTGAGTAGCTCACTTCCGCTTGCCTCAGCTGGCCACCCCACCCTCTGCCACTAGAGCTCATGCCCTGCCCTCCACTGCTCATAGCTCTCCACCGCTAGTAGCTTGTGCCCCACAGCATCATGGCCACAGGCCTTTTATTAGTATAGACCAGAACTAGCACTATCATGGTGATGGGTGCAGCAGCTCCCCCAGTTACTAAGAGCTTACTCAGTGCCAGGGATGGAGTTCTTTATTTATTTCTCATTTAATCATTATTGTAACCCTTTGAATTTGATAATAATACATAACCACATACTATACTGTCCAGGTTTACCTATTTCATTACATTTTACCTTAAAACAAATCAGTGTCAAAAAAACAACACACCCTTAGAAAATAACTTTAAAAACGGAGTGAGATGTTACTTTGAAACAGTCTTTTTTCCCCCTTAAACTTATATCTTATATACACACACAAAATGTTTTCAGGATCACTACCAATGAGCAGAATTTAGTAGACATTACAATTCTAGTAAGCCTCCTAAAATAGCCCTTTGAGGTTGATGCAGTTTTCCTGTATTAAGTGAATTAGCCTAGATTCATTACTGCTAGAATAATCACTTTAAATTCTGATTAAGGGATATGCAGGACCACTCCAGACAAACTGCCAAGTCAGCAGCAACCTCAATCTTCCAGGAAAGCCTCCGAGAATTCTATACTGGTAAATTCTATACTGGCTCTAGGGTAGGGATGGGGAACATCTGGCTCTTAGGCAGTTTAAGGCCCTCAAAATCATCTCATCTGGCCCTGCCAAGGCATTAGGGGTCAGTTAAATGTTTGACCAAATATAGCAGGCTAATTTTTAAGTTGATAATGTTGTATGGCCCTCGAATGATGTTATAAATATCCAAATGGTCCTTGGCAGAAAAAAAGCTCCCCCTTCCCTGCTCTAGGGAAAGCCCTTTTTATTTACAGTGTAGCTAATAAACAGTTTATCAAAGCAACTTTTAAGATAAAAGCAAATTTGATAAAATATATATTTTAAATTAATTTAAGAAAAATAATATTTAAAGCAACTCTTAGGAAGGAAAATAAAGAAATCCGATTACTTTTTATAAAAAAAATCTGATTTAAAAAACCCTCTATAGTTTTGCTCTATTTTGATGGATACCAGGTACTTATGTTAAAATATTAAATTCATTCTTCAGAGAAATCCTTAGCAATGTTTTTGTGACTAGTGTAACAATGACTTTTTTTTTTTTTTTTTTAAATATATTTTATTGATTTTTTACAGAGAGGAAAGGGAGAGGATAGATAGCTAGAAACATCGATGAGAGAGATACATCGATCAGCTGCCTCCTGCACACCCCCCACTGGGGATGTGCCCGCAACCAAGGTACATGCCCTTGACCGGAATCGAACCCGGGACCCTTCAGTCCGCAGGCCGACGCTCTATCCACTGAGCCAAACCGGTTCCGGCACAATGACTTTTAATACACTTTGTATTGAATGGTCTCACATCTTTGTATGAATGTTCTTTAACTCATGATATCTGATTTTAAAAAAATCAGTTTACTCCTGGGCTTATAAACCCCATTTTCTTTTAGTTTTAGTATCTACATTTCTAATGCCTCTTGATTATAAAAAAAATTACGGTAAGAAAAATGCTCAATGAAATCTTTTTAGAGACTATGATTTATTGCAGTTATCTGATTATTTTTTAAAGGCACAGCCTCAAGAAAATTGAAGGAACTTTCGATCTGTAGTTACATAAAAAATTACACTTTTCAATTGTAACAAAAACACAATCTTTTGCATACTTGCAGGATAAAGTACATAAAGATAACCTACCAACAAACTCATTACAATATCAAATAATAAACTGCCAATTGTAACAAAAAAAAGTGTATTTGCTTGAAAAAATAACAAGAATATGTTTCATTTTATTTAAGCCATATTTTGGAAAACAATATTATAAATGTTCAAAGGCAATTTCTACTATAAAGAACCCAACTTTTAAATTTATTTGTACAGCAGAGGTAATGCCAAAGTTACTTTTTTGCAGATTTAAATTTATTTGAATTGTTTAAAATGCCACTTGCATTCTTATTAAGCACCATGAGCAGTTTCATGTTAAAGTCAGAAGTCTTGTTACTGCAAATCTGATCTTGAACAGAAAGAGCACTAGAAAAATGCATTAGTACTTATTCAGTTCTCAGAGAATGATAAATTTCAACAGTAGTCCATTAATACTCTAACAGGCAAGCCATAAAACTTTATATTAACTATTTTTTATATATTATTACTTGAGACAGATTCAATTCTCTCTATCTCCGTGCGCCAGTAGCTCTCTGTGGGGCCTGGCCACTCCACGCCCACTGCCCAGAGGCTCTCCGTGGCCCAGAGGCCCATCCACGCCCCAGCCTGACCAGAGGCCCATCCACAGCTGGGCGCAGAACGCTTGCCTCATCGCCGGGGTGACGACGCAAGCATTCCCCACCCCCTCCCTCCTCTCGCTCAGTGCCCACTGCCCAGAGGCCCTCTGCGGCCATGGCGACGAGGCAAGCATTCTGCCAGGCCACTCACGCTGCCCGCTCTCAGTGGCCACCCCCCTGGGACTGGGGGACTCTAGCGGGGCTGAGAGGACTGGGTGCTGCCATCTTGTGGCTATGGGCGCTGCCATATTTGTGATGGAGTGACGGTTAATTTGCATATTACCCTTTTATTAGATAGGATATATTTTATTGATTTCAGAGAAAAAGGGAAAGGGAGAGAGAGAGAGATAGAAACATCAGTGATGAGTGTCACTGATCGGTTGCCTCCTGCATGCCCCACACTAAGGATTGAGCCCGCAATCTGGGCATGCATGTGCCCTGACCGGGAATTGAACTGTGACCTTCTGGTTCATAGGTTGACGCTCAACCACTGAGCCATGCTGGCCGGGCAAGATCCAATTCTTATAGTTTATAAAATATAATTTATATTGTTTAATATATATTTTTTGGTAAGTACAATGAAATTAGTGAGCATATTAATTTAAGTGTAGTAATTAAAAGCAGGGTTCAAATTCAAGCTCTTTCACTTATCCTAATATATAAAACCCAGGGTCTGCAATGACCGAAGGCTCCACTGACCAGAAGTCAGTCCTGCAGTCAGTGCTGGGTTGCTGTGGCTGGGTTGCCATGATCAGCCTTTGCCTCTCTCTTTCTCTCCGGGCCTGGCCAGCAGCTGCATCTCTCTTTCTCTCCGGGCCTCCGTGGGGGCTGCTGATCAGCTCCACCTCTCTGATCAGGCCCGGAGATGCTGACTGGCATACAAACCAACCAATCAGAACCAAATCTGGGTGAACCGGGAGGAGCCAATGGCTGCCTAGGAGGTGGAGCTTTTGACGCTGACTGGCACAGAAACCAACCAATCAGAACCAAATCTGGGTAAAGTGCGAAGGCAGAACCTAAGGTGGGGGCTGAGGAGGGGTTTTAAGGGCAACAGCTGTTTGTGGTAAGGTGTAAGAAAGTGGTTCAATTTTTTAATGACCAGTCTGGCAGTATAGTGCATATGGATGGCTATCAGTCCAGATATAGGGATTATGTATTTTTGTCTGCCAAGAGCATCTCCTCCTGCTGAAAAAGGCTCCCCCCACATTTAAGCAATCCTATCTTATATAATCTATCTATACTAATAAAAGGGTAAAATGCTAATTAGACTGGGTCGACCGGCCATTGTCCGGACTCCTGACTTCCTTCCGGACAAAGCCATGGTGGTGGGGGCCGAGGCAGAGAGGCAGTTGGGGGCGAGATCAGGCTTGCAGGGGAGGCAAGTTGGGGGCAACCAGGCTGGCAGGGAAGGGCAGTTGGGGGCAAGATCAGGCTGGCAGGGAAGGGCAGTTGGGGGCAAGATCAGGCTGGCAGGGGAGAGCAGTTAGGGCGAGATCAGGCCATTGGGGAGGGCCGTTGGGGGTAACCAGGCCGGCAGGGGTGGGCAGTTGGGGGTGAGATCAGGCTGGCAGGGGAGAACAGTTGGGGGCGAGATCAGGCCAGTAGGGGAGGGTAGTTATGGGCAATCAGGCAGGCAGGCAGAAGCAGTTAGGGGCAGTCAGGCAGGCAGGCAGGTGAGCAGTTAGGAGCCAGAGGTCCCAGATTGTGAGAGGGATGTCTGACTGCCCGACATCCCCCAAGGGGTCCCCAATTGGAGAGGGTGCAGGCTCGGCTGAGGGAACCCCTCCTCCCCCCGCACGAATTTTGTGCACTGAGCCACTAGTCTATAATAAAAAACGTGTAATATGCTAATTACACCGGTCGTGCTTCCGGACGGAGCCGGGGCTGTGAGGGAAGCCCGGGTCCCGAGTGCCAGAGGGAAGCCGGTGCTGGCAGCTCGGGGGAGGAAGGCCTACTTTTGCATGAATATCGTGCATCGGGCCTCTAGTTAAGGTTATATATGATCTTGGAGAAATTGCTTATCTTTCTATGCCTCAGTTTCATCATCTATTGAGAAGAAAAAATAGTAGTACCTATCTCATAAGGCTAGTGTGATGATTAAAAGCAGTTAATCTTTATAAAGAACTTAACATAATGCCATACACATTATTCAATAACTGTGTGCTATTATTATAGCTGTTCTGGGTTTTCTTGTTGAATGCAACAAATGCCAAATTCTCTTCTCTTGTTGGGGCTCAGTTTATAAGTCAAAGGGGACAATGAAAATAGCTTATTAGAGCATAGTAATGATTTCTAACCTACCAGTTACCTGATTTATTATGATATTTTTACTTTTTTGTGCTTATAACAATTAAAATTAGATGCATAAAAAACAATAAGAACTGGAGATTACCTACCTGTGCAGCTCTTCTGTTTTGTCTTCAGTTGGACCTACTATTAGTAAACAATGGCGAAGGACAGCTGCCATGACACGGAACTGATGAGAATCACTCTATGGCACATAAAAAAGAGGGGGAAAAAATTAGAGATTGAATGCCTTAATGGAGTCTGGTACATCACTACATCCCTGGGAATTTATTATGGTCTATCTGCCCTTCAAAACAGTCATTCTTATCCCATACATAAAGAGGGCATAGTCATTCTCACATCAATAGCTACAGCCACCTCCAGAAATAGCTGAAACCAGTAGTTGTTGATCTAGCCACTCCCTTGCAGGGGTGGGGAACCTTTTTTCTGCCAATGGCTATTTGGATATTTATAACACCATTCAAGGGCCATACAAAATTATCAAATTAAAAATTAGCCTGCTATATTTGATCAAACATTTAATTAACTGACCCCTATGCCTTGACAGGGCCAGACCAAATGATTTTGAAGGCATTATACTGCCTAAGGGCTGGATGTTCCCCACTCCTGCCTTAGAACATGTCAGGCAAAGAGAGATAGGATCAGCATCCATGCATTACCCACTCACTGTTTCACCCTAAGACCAATTCAACTAGGGATCTTTTGCATTTCTAGAAAAGCCTAGATTATTTTGTTTGACAGTATATTGTTCCAGATTACCAGTCATTGAAAAAGTTCATACAGATGTAATGCTATCAGATATTTCAGGAACAGGTTGTACATCCTTAATAAAAATATCTCATCTCTTAACTTTCTAAAGTAATGGATTAAGATCTATAATCTATCGACTTTATTTTAATGAATCATCTTAATCTCCTAGTTCCTCCAAATCTTGCTAAGTTTCCCCAGAGTTACCAGCAAGTTATGAAAAACAGGTGACCTGAGTTTAATCTATTTTTCCCATGTTTACTTATTGGTAGTGGTGTTAAAGACAGTAGGAAATAAGCTAAGCTTGAAATAATCACTTGGTTTACTACCTTATTTTTAGTGAGATCTTGGGTCACTACAATTTCTATAATTACCTACATCAAGATCCTATCTTCTTCCAGAATTTTAGTAATTAAGAAGACATAAAATTAATGAGAATTATGATAGCAATTCCAGATATACTATACTTCAGAAAGACTACTTCAAAACTACTGAAAAATTCAGTATATATATATATATATATATATATATATATATATATATATGATTTAAAGTCTATATGAAGTGGAATATGCTCACATATTATACACATATACCCTATATTCAGATATATAACTCAGCCCTTTCTAGGAAGAATGTCTCTTATAAAATCTAACAAGCAGTAGGGCACACTTTCATTATTCATAATGCAGATGACAATATTTTAAATATAACACTATCGTGGGTAGATGCAGTGGCATAATAGAAAAAGCACTGCACTTGGTGTCAGGTGTTTAGGTTGTGACCTTAAGACAAATCATATAGCTTCTTTGAGTCAAAGCTTCCCCACATGCATCTCCAAAAACATGAGGTAGGTAGGGTTATGAAAGAATTAAAGAAGATGAAATACATGAAAGTGCTCAGTATTTTCCTTTTAAAATATGCTTTTATTGATTTTAGAGAGAGAGGAAGGGAAACATCAATGAGACAGAAACATTGATCAGCTACCTCCTACATGCTCCTACTGGGAATCCAGCCTGCAACCCGGGCATGTGCCCTGAATGGGAATCAAAACGGTGACCGTCTTGGTGTATGGGATAATGCTCAACCAACTGAAGGTGCTCAATACTTTCAATGAAACATTTGAAGATGAGGAGCAAGAATGAGGGAGAAAGGAAACAACAAAAAGTGAGATTGATAGAGCTGAAATGAGTGATATTGAAATAACTGTGTGGTGGTGAAACAGGGAAGACTAAAGGAGAAAAGGGATCAGTGGAATGCCAGAGACATGAAGGCTGGCAGGGTTGGAATGAATGCTGTCCCTTTTGCCATCCATCTTCAAATGCTTGAGTCAAAATTCTCTAATATGTAAATACTAGAGGCCCAGTGCACAAAATTTGTGCATGGGGAGGGGGTCCCTCAGCTTGGCCTGCACCCTCTCCAATCCAGGACCCCTCGGGGTATGTCTGACTGCTGGTTTAGGCCCAATCCCGGGAATGAGGCCTAAACCGGCAGTTGGACATCCTTCTCACAATCCGGGACTGCTGGCTCCTAACCGCTTGCCTGCCTGCCGGCCTGATCGCCACATAACTGCTCCCTGCCAGCCTGATGGCCCCCAACTGACTTCCCCTGCTGATCTGATTCCCCCTAATCACCTCTGCCTTAGCCCCCACCACCGTGGCTTTGTCTGGAAGGAAGTTGGACGTCCGGAAGATGTCCGGTCACCCGGTCTAATTAGCATATTACCTTTTATTAGTATAGATACTTTTATTTACCCCAAATTACACCAAGCACAATGAAATGCATGCAAAACTCATCTATTACTTAATTTAATCACATTTTCCTTGGTTTGAAAATTAACTGGGAATTCACTTCCTTTTAAACTAATTTTCCTTTATTCTAAATATCATAGGCTTTTGCAAAACTACTCTTTTTGATTTTTCCCTTATTTGCAACTGTAAACTCCAGATCCTACTTCCTGCTATCCCATTTCCTCCTGTCCCAATTTTCATAACACCAATCCCCAAGTTGTACCTTATATTTGCCATACCCTCTTTTATAATAAATCCACTAAATCCTATTTCTCCACTCAAAACAACTACTGAAGTCCCTGATTGTTGCCTCCACTCTTGGCATCGGATTCCTTTGAGACTCTAGGTCTCAACTGAAATCTTCTTAGAGAAGCCCCTTCTTTGACCTTATCTAAAGTAGATTCTTTCCTTCATTATTTTCTATCACTACATCTTGTTAGAATTTTTTTCATGAAATCATAATTTGTAATTCCACATGATTATTTACTTGCATATACATGGTCTTCTCCACTAACCTATTACCTTCATAAGTTTAGAGGGCATGTATATAATAGGTGTTCAATCAATTTTTAAAATTTAGTGATTTTGAGAGAGAGGAAGGAAGAGAGAAAGAGAAACATCAATTTGTTGTTCCACTTATTTATGCATTCTTGTATGTGCCCTGACCAGGGATCAAACCCACAATCTTGGCGTATTGGGTTGACGTTCTAACCAACTGAGCTATTCGGCCAGGGCTCGATTATTTTTCATATAAATGGTAAAAAACAAAACAAAACAAAATGTGCCCAAATTATAAGTGTACATCTAGATCAATTTTCACAAAATGAGCACATTCATATAATTAACACAAAAATGATGCAATGCTAAGATTAAGATACCCAGAATTCCCTCTTGGCTCCTTCCAATGATATTCCTCCACTACTCAATGGTAATCCTAATGTCTCACATCACAGGTTTGTAGTTTTGTTGTCACTAAACCTTATATGAATGGAATCATAAAATACATACTCCTTTGTATCTGTTTGTGAAATTCATCCATGCTGTTGCGTGTAGGTATAATTTGTTCAGTTCATTGCTTGAGAGCAGTGCTATTTGCAGTGCAGTTTGTGAACCACTGCTTGTCTACACCCTGTTTGCCACGAATCTGCAATGCCATGAGTACAGAAGATGCATGTGAGCATTTAGAAATTCCTGAGCAGTTTGATATTGTGTGCAATATATTATGTAAGAGTTTCATTCTGATAGCTAGGGGGGAAATCTGGTCCTTTACCACAGTTAGGTTAAGAAAACACTGCTGCATACAATGAATACATTACAATTTACTTATCCATACTACTCTTGATGAACATTTGGGTTATTTCCAGGCTGGGATTATATTGAAGAGTGCTGCTATGAACATACTTCTTTACATGTCATTTGGTATGCTGGGTCACAGGCATATACATATGTGAAGCTTTAGAAGATAGTGACTGCCAAACAGTATTTCAAAGTGTTTAAACCAATTTATACTCTCACCAGTTTTCTACAGCTGCCAACACTTGGTATTGTTAGCCTATTTAATTTTAGTCATTCTTGTGTGCAGTGTCTCATGGTTTTATTATGCATTTTCCTGATGAACACCTTTTCATATGTCTTTTGGTCATCTGAACAGCTCTTTAGTAAAGGGCCTGTTCAAGCCTTTTGCCTATTTTTCTATTGGGTTAACTGACTTTATTTATATGGATTTGTAGGAGTTTTTAATGTATTCTGGATAAAGTCCTTTACTGCGTATATGTGTTGCAAATATCTTCTTCCACTTGGTGGCTTACCTTTTTACTTTCTTCTCTTGATGGACTCAATTGTCAACTTCTCCTCTATGGTTTGATCTTTATTTTGTCCTGTTTTAGAAATCTTTGCCTATTTAAGAAATGTTTGACTTGTTTAAGATAAAGTCATGAAGATAATCTTCTGTTTTCTTCTAAGAGCTTGATTATTTTGCCTTTTATATTTAGTTCCCTTATCCACATTGAAACAATTATTTGTGACTGGTACAAGGTAGAGATTCACATTTGTTTTTCCCATACAGCCACACAACTGCAATTTATTAAAAAGCTCACCTTCCTTCCACTGTACTTCAATGTTACCTATATCATAAATCAGTTGACTGCATATGTGTAGGTTTGTTTCTAGACTTTTTATTTGACTCTGCAGTCTAGGTCTCAACAATATTTGTTGAATGAGTGCTATCATTTAAGAAGTATTATATAACAAAGGTTAGAGTGAACACTATTTCCTTCTGTTATTTATTTTTTTTTTTTAATCCTCACCCAAGGATATTTTTCCATTGATTTTTGAGAGAGTGGAAAAGAGAGGAAACGATAGAAGCGTTGTTGCTAGAGAAACACATCAATTGGTTGTCTCCTGCATGTGCCTGGACCAGGGTCTGGGCCAGGAAGAGCCAGCAACTGAGGTATGGGCCCTTGACCAGAATCGAACCCAGGACCCTTCATTCTGCAGATCGACGCTCTATATACTGAGCCAAACCAGCTAGAGCCCTACCGGTATTATTGCTTATTTTGCTGTGTGATTTTTCCATAAACAATTTAAACTCTCTGATCTTTATTTAGTGTCTTCATTTCTCAAATGGGGTTAATGTTCCTATCTCAGAAGGATGATAGAAGGTTTGAAAATAATCTATACTAATAAAAGCCTAGGTGGTCCTTGCGCCCTCATGCATGATGTTGTCACAAGATGGCCTCCACAAGATGGCCACCACAAGATGGCCACGTGCACAATGAAGGCGGGTCCCAGCGGAGGAGGCAGGTCTCAGGAGGGGAGGACAGTTGTGGGCGATCAGGCTGGCAGGGGAGGGCAATTGGGGGCGATCGGGCCAGCAGGGAGGGCAGTTGGGGGCAATCAGGCTGGCAGGGGAGCAGTTAGGGGGTGATTAGGCTGGCACGCAGAAGTGGCTAGGGGCAATTAGGCAGGCAGGCAGGCGAGCGGTTAGGAGCCAGCAGTCCTGGATTGTGAGAGGAATGTCCAACTGCTGGTTTAGCGGGATCGGGCCTAAACCGATAGTCGGACATCCCCCAAGCAGTCCCAGATTGGAGAGGGTGCAGGCCAGGCATAGAGACACCCCCTATGCACAAATTTCGTGCACCGGGCCTCTAGTTACTCTTTATAAAACATTATACAAACCCAGTTTATACAACTGTCATTTGCTTGCTTCATGATTTTAGTTTTGATATCTTTAGGGAATCAATATTCTTTCCTCTGATATCATACTATCTCCAAAGGTTGTGAAGGAAAAGAAGTCTCTAAGGACAAAGGGAGGAAAAAGAGAGAGAAAGCCAAGTAGGTTTGTTGTGAAAATGAAAATGAGATGACAAAACTCAGGAAATTCTTTGGATTTCTTTATATAGCCTGTATTTCTTAATGTAGATTCTGGTGTACTGTTGCTTTTTTTCTCATGTGCAAACTGTAGAAGATTTCACTTTTGTTTGGTAAAGGTACCAATTTCTTCACACCTTTTAATTCAGAGCTTTAACTGATCTCATCAATGCCTGAGAGAAAGTCTAAAGGGAGAATACTTCACATTAATGAGTCCTAATCTGGTTTTGTTATCTCAGTGTAGTTCTAATTTACTTCGATAAAATTTAGGAAATTTGTCCTATATAAATTCAATTTCAACTCTAGAAAAAGTGAAACATACAAACACATACAAACACAGGTGTGCACAAATGCATTAAACATTTTACTTGGAAATATTTCAGGTAGTTTTTCATCCTATGTTTTACTCTGGCCCTTTTGCTTACCTCTACCATAGCTATTTGTCCTATTAAATTGTATATGTTCAAAAATCTCTCTCCTTATTTTACATCTACCATGGTGCTGGGCATAAAGTAATAAACACTTTTTTGAATTAACTGACAAAAGGAAATGTTTACAAAATAGAGTGCTGTAATCCCAAAAAGGCTAGAAATCTGCTCATCTAAACAATGTCATTAAATTTTTTAGGCTTCTAGAAAATGTTTTACTAGCTTTGAAAATTCATAAACTTTCATAAATATCATAAACTTTCCTTTCTTCCTGTCAACTTCAAGTGATTTCTCCTATACAGATATCAAACTATATCACATTTTATTGTTCATTAATATTTACTGAACACCTACTTTGTGCTAGGTATGTTGCTTAGTGGAAAGGCTATGCTAATGAGGTCAGACATAATACCCCCAAAGATCTAAAACATATAGCATTTGAAGCAACTGTACATTTCTGAGGTGATTCTTTTTTACTTTCAAGAAAGAAAATACAGAGAACAGTAAATAATGTAACATACAGTTGTATGTCCACCTATGTTTATATGTCTGATTTTCCTATTAGACTGTTAGTTCTTTGAGGTCACTGATGCTTTGTCTTGCATCTTGTGTGCCTAATACAGAACTTGGCACATACGGGGCAATAAATGTTTGTTGAAAAAATGATTGCAAAAAATATGACACAGCTTGAAGGTTTATTTTTACTTAATATCATGTCCTTTTTCTTACATTTCCTTCAAAGCCTCTAAAATAATCATGGAACTAAACTCTTCTGTTGCAGAACTTTTTATCCACAATATAAAATCTAGTTACAACCTAAATTTAAAAAGAAACAGCAATAGCAACAATCAAATGTGTTCTTTTTAAGTGAGGCTGGGGAACATGGAAGCACTGCCCACTCATCCACAGGGGCTACTCCTAGGAACTTTATGGCTTCAAGGAACACATTTTGGAAACCACTACTCTATAAGAACATTTGTTTTGAAAAGAAATCAAGATTTTAAATGACTCAATTTTTGTAAAAAAAAATGTATACGTGTTTCTATTTACACTAGAGGCCCGGTGCACGAAATTCGTGCACGGGTGGCGGGGGTGGGGAGGGGTCCCCTCAGCCCAGCCTGCACCCTCTCCAAACCGGGACATCCCTCTCATAATCCTGGACTGCTGGCTCCAAACTGCTTGCCTGCCTGCCTGCCTGGTCGCCCCTAACTGCCCCCCCAACCCCTGCCAGCCTAGTCGCCCCTCACGGGCCCCAGCCAGCCTGGTCGCCCCACGCAGCCTGTTTGTTCAGTCATTTGGTATTCCCTCACTAACCCCCCTGCCGGCCTGGTCGCCCCACGCAGCCTGCTTGTTCGGTCGTCCCTCACTAACCCCCCTGCCGGCCTGGTCGCCCCATGCAGCCTACTTGTTCAATCGTTTGGTCATCCCTCACTAACCCCCCTGCCGTCCTGGTCGCCCTATGCAGCCTGCTTGTTCAGTCATTTGGTCATCCCTCACTAACCCCCCTGCTGGCCTGATCATAGGCAGCCATCTTTGTGAGGGTATGACAATCAATTTGCATATTACCTCTTTATTATATAGGATATTATACAATGGAGAATGGTTAGAAAGATATACATAAAAATGCAACTAGTGCTTATCTTTGAGTGGTAGATAATTTGTATTTGCTTATTGCTTGTATGCTCTTTTCCCCATGGATTTTCTATAATTAGCATGTATTATTTTTGTAAAAAGAAAAATATTATTTTTAAAGTTAAATTTTAAAGTTGGATTTTTTTTCTGTATAATACATTTTCCATATCCCTTTATTTCAACTGGCATTTTAAAGCATTAACAATTCTTTCAGTATATGCTCAACTGGAGAAAGATGTTTTTCATTTTACAATCAAGGAGATATTAAAACCCAGGTAAATGGACTTTTACTGGCCAAGTTTCTCTGCACTCTTATTATAGATTTTCTTCCTTTTTATTTTATTTTATCAATTTTCTTTATGGTAGGCTGTAGGTATCTCACTAAAAATACTTTATGCTGATTTCTGCATCATTTCACATGCTGTTCGATTTCTGGAAAATGTTCATCCCCTATTCTTCAAATGGCTGAATCATTCTGTCTTCAGATCTCAGGAAAGATTTTCAGAGGTCTGTGACTGTACTGTACTGAGCATTTAACACAATTTAAATTATATATTTGTTCACTTATTTATTACCTGTTTCACCAAAACTGGAATTTCATGAAGGCAGAGATACCTATTATTGTCAATATATTACACAACACCTAGCATAACACCTAGCATAACACCTAGCAATTGTCCATAAATATTTGTTGATAGACTGAATGATTGACTAAATGTTTGCTAAAATTTGAATCTGGGGACTCAAGTGGCTTAACATCGCTTTTCCCACACTCTTGCCTAGATGGATTGGCAAGCTGCTGTTTTCAATACAGTCTAAATTTCTGATACTATATAATAAGCCAAAGTCACATTAATGGGGTACATTTTATAATGGCTGTATCATCTGATCCACAACTCAAAAGAGGCACTAGGTCTGCCGAGATGTCTGCTGCAGGACTACTGATCCTCTCTCACATACCTTTTGGAGAATAAACATTCTATAACACAGAATGTGTATTTGCCACTTCAACATTTTCTAAAGCTTCTTCCAGCCTCACTCATGAGTGCTAATCTCAATTTACTGATATTTATTACATGTCATCCCATACATACTAGTATACTGACATGCAGCCACTGAATTATAAACCCTTTTTATCAGGAATCTGAACAGTGTGAGCTACTATTTTGGGCACAATTTAAATAACAGGGAATCCAACAATGGCAAACCAACAGCCTCAGAAGACCTGTTGCAACTAAATGGAAAATTTAAAAACACCAAAACAAACAGTGTAGAAAAAATAACTATAGAAGGTACCAAATAAGCATAGAGACATAACATTTTAAATACTTCCAAATATTTGGTTTCAAAGCATAAATGGAGCATGTGGGCTTTCCACATTTTTTTCTGCCAAGTCCCAGGAAAAACTGACCATACTATGATCATCTAAAATAGCTGTTAGGACTGATCTTCAAATATTTGGTTTCAAAATATAGACCTATTTGCACTTTAAAACTCAGATGCCTGCACACTACCACTATAGCACTGCACTGAGATAATACTTTCAAAGAACGTTGCTGGCAAAAAGAGATCTTTATTTATGGTAAGAACTGCTTCAAATGGACACAGCAAAATGTTAACCTAAGTCCTAAAGTCAATTGTCAGAAAAAAACATTTGTTCTGGCACCAAAATGCTTTTCTTTTCTTTCTTCTTTTTTAAAGACAGAGGCTTAATTTCACCAGTTATTTAAGGTTAAGGTGAGAGGTTAAATGCGAAATGTTAAGATTCTAGAAGAAAAAAAAGTTTATATCCGCTTCACTTAAAATTGTTGACTTCCTTAAACCAAGTTTCTTATTTAACATATTGTTCTTGTGGATACTCAAATATAAACTATCAAATCTGCCTTACTTTGGGTTGCTGGACAGTCCAAGCCACAGAAAAGGATCTTAGTCTAGAAATAAGTCAAGTGGTTTAAAATAACCGTTCCCATACTCTCATGTAGTTATGCTTGTTTCCTAGGACTGTACAAGCATGGATATCTAGTTGTAGTCCTCCACTTCTGATTGTTATCTAACACTATAAAGTAACACTCTAGGAGACTGGGATGATATGTGATACAGCCTCTTTTACTCTTTTGAGCAGGCATTAATCCTGATTGATCAATTTCAACTGGCTTGATTTGTCTTAATTTTTAAAACGGCAGCCACTGAAAATGCCTATACCTTTTTAAACAACATTGTTTTGTTTTCCTTAAAAATCTTATAATTTAAACCTTGTTCCTGAAAGAGGCATTCTTAAAAAAAAAAAAAAAAGACACATGATAGTACAACTCAGAAAAGGAACTATATTTGGCTTCTTAAAAATAGTGGTCCATCTTCACCCTTACTCTTCTGATAAGTTACACAAATGGAAAGAGTAAGACTTAAAATGGCTAAGAAATTAATCCTGAGTCATACAACTGGGGAACTCAAAATTTTTTCCATTTCCCAACTTAGTATTCCTCCCTTGCAGGCAGCTCTAAGGATGCCCCAGACGAATTAAATCCCACAGTAAATAAAACCCTTCTTAACCTTACCTCTTTATGCACCTTCCAACTGTCTACCGTCACATTGAAGAGAGCTTTGAGGGCCTCAATGGCACAGTCTGTCTCCTGAGGTGAGAGAGGAGGTCCATTATGGTCTATGGCCGATTCATACTCATCGGTCCACTTGATGCTAAAGGCACTTTCCAAGATCTGGGTTAGCAGCGGTAGTCCCTGGAGCTCATAGCGCAATTGTGACCTGATGTCAGTGTGCAAAAGTGACAGGACAAAGAGCAAGCGCAAGTCAAAGCACTTAATGTCATTGATAAACTTTCGGTCCTTGCACTTTCTCAGGAGGTTACAGAGCTTTGCAGCAAGGTTAAGTTCCAGGCTGAGCTGCTGTGCCATCTGACTGTTGAACACTATGTTACACAGACATTTTAATGACTCCACAATAACTGGGAACTCTGACACCTTCTCCAAAGAATCATCCAACTCATTCAGCTTCGCTAGTCGCAGCAGTATCTGCATATTTTCCTTGGTTGTTACAGGAACTAAAATCTTTTTGTCTCTGGAGAGAATGCGGAGAACTTCCAGGCAGGACACTTGACATGTTGTTGGGACGTCCTTTACAAGGACTTTAAATATCCCTTCGCAGAGTTTCTGGAAAATAAGATTGAGAATGCAAAAATCATTATTTGGCTTAAAACAGACTGTTTCTCTAGCAATGTATTTAATAGCAGTTCAAGATCTGACTAGAAAGGCTTTTATTATTTTAAAATAAAAAAATGTTAGAACTGAAAGAGACCTTATATTTGGTATACTTCTTTCATTTTACAGATATGGAAGTTGAGGACTAGAGAGGTTACGTTGATTGTACTGAGCCAGAGTGAATTAGTGGGGTAGTAAGAGCTAGAGTATGGATTTCCTAACTTCCAACCAATACTCTTTCTATAAAATCACCATTCTCTTTTAAGTTGACTAGTTTTAAATTTCTCAAATAGCTTTGTTCTCAATGGAGTTTTAATTTCAGACTACATATAGGTAATATCAGGATATAAGGCAATCAGTCTGAATCATAGCTGTTCCCTTCCCAAAAGTAAAGATTAATGCCTCGAGATTTGGCTCACAATTGCTCACAAGTACAGGTTCTTGTAAAAGACTTTAAAAAAAATCTTTTTTTCTGCCGAATGTTAGCTGTGATATTTCTTCTAAATTTAGAATTCTATGTCAGTAGTCCCATGTTTTATAAACCTTAGGACTCTCTTTAGCTAACATGTAATAACATTTAATCACTGAGTGACACCCAAAGAAGATCTTCTGCAGGCAAAACTGCTAAAATTATTCTAAGTTTGGTTGGTTCCAAAGAGGTCTTAGCTAATATATATATATATATATATATATATATATATATATATATATATATATATATATATATGATGCCTTTGAGCCAAACACAAAAAGGCACCTCTCTTCGGGCCAGATAACTGCAAAGGAGTGTCCCTACTCGATGGACAAACTTTTTAAAAAGCCTTCTTCCTCTGGTAGCCCTGTGCCAGCACACATGGCTTGGGAGGCTCAGAGTGTGGGAAGATCTTAGTTCTCCTTTGTTCTCTCAGTGCAGAGCACAGATTACACACATATATATAGTAGTCCTGGTTCCAAACCTTGCCACTACTGTCAAAAACAATTCTTTTAAGATGAACCCAGAACATACCTGCTCTCGAATTTTTTAAAAAATCGTTATTTCTATCATTGGCAAATATAAGAACCACTGATCATTATCTCAAAATTCAATATCCAGCTTTCTTCTCCATAAAGTGCAGGCCTGGGTCTCGCAGGTATAACCGTTTCTTCCCTATTTATGTACCTGTTATATATACACATATATTTTGTTCATCCTCACCTGATATTTTTCCATTGGTTTTTAGAGAGAGTGGAAGGGAGGGAGGGAGACACAGAGAGAGGAATATCAATGTGAGAGAGACATATTGATTGGTTGCCTCCTGCACGCCCCAAAGCAGTGTGCAGAAAGGGCCTGCAACTCAGATACATGCCCTTGACTGGAATCAAACCCACAACCCTTCAGTCTGCAGGCTGATGCTCTATCCACTGAGCCAAACCAGCTAGGGCAGTACCCATTACATTTTATAAAAACAACAGCAATAACAACTATAACCAATATAAGATTTTACAAAGTTTTTATTAACCTAGCATCAGACTTTAACTCTTTAAATAAAAAGGGCTCTCTACATGTCAAGCATTGTGATTTTGGCAGGAATCCCAGGTGTGATTTTTGCACCTTCTCAGTAGATCCTAGTCATACAGCTCAGCTATGGAAATTACGCCAATTCAAAACATACTAGTTCTGTAACTAGAGGAGGAAGGAAATTAACCTGACAAGCTAAAAAAAAAAAAGGTGTAACAATATCAACTCTATCTATCCCTGCCATACCTGATCACTAGCAGGGTCTTTAATTTAATGTTTTAATATCATTGTTAAATCATTTTTAAAAATGAATGCAGTTCTGGGATAGGGTAAAGTATAATGTGCCCATTATTAAAAACTAGAGGCCCAGTGCACGAAATTCGTGCATGTGTGTGTGTGTGTGTGTGTGTGTGTGGCGGGGGGGGGGGGGGGGCTCGGGCCTAAACGGACAGTCAGACATCCCTCTCACAATCCAGGACTGCTGGCTCCCAACCGCTCACCTGCCTGCCTGATTGCCCCTAACCCCTTCTGCCTGCCAGCCTGATCACCCCCTAACCACTCCCCTGCCAGCCTGGTCACCCCTAACTGCCCTCCCCTGCCGGCCTGGTCGCCCCTAACTGTCCTCCCCTGCAGGCCTGGTCGGCCACAACTTCCCTCCCTTGCTGGCACGGTCACCCCTAACTTCCCTCCCTTGCCAGCCTGGTCCCCCCCAACTGCCCTCCCCTGCAGGCCTGGGTCCCTCCCAACTGCCCTCCCTGCAGGCCTGGGCACCCCCAACTGCCCTCTCCTGCAGGCCTGGGTGCCTCCAACTGCCCTCCCCTCCTGGCCTGGTCACCCCCAACTGCCCTCCCCTCCAGGCCTGGTCGCCCCCAACTGCCCTCCCCTGCAGGCTTGGTCCCCCCCAACTGCCCTCCCCTGCTGGCCTGATTGCCCACAACTGCCCTCCCCTGCTGGCCATCTTGTGGCGGCCATCTTGTGTCCACATGGGGGCAGCCATCTTTGACCACATGCAGGTGGCCATCTTGTGTGTTGGAGTGATAGTCAATTTGCCTATTACCTCTTTATTATATAGGAGGATATTTAAATCAAGAAAATTCTTCTCCAATTTCAGATCTTTGACATCCAAGATCACCCCCCACCCCAAATAAACCCCACTCTACATACAACTTCTTATATGTTATATTCCTGGTGCTGTATTCAAATAACCTTTGCTCCCACATAATGTTACTTAAGAGGGAAACCATCTACATTCATATTTAAGAAATATATAATAAAGTATTATAAAATACTATATATGTGAATTTGGAGTTCTGCATACCTTCCTTTCTAAACTGAAACAACAACGAAAAATTTAGGGGCAATATGGCTCCTTTCTTCCTCTACCTTCAGACTCAAGAAAGAAAAAGAGCAAAGCATGAATATAAATTGGAAGTCAAGGCTATAAAACAAATGGACTGTGACACTCTGGGACATAGACAGCTACATGAAAAAGATTAGAGGTGCCTACAAAATTTATAATTAAAAACTGCCTCATCTGAGGGCTTATAGGAGATCAACTAGCAACCAAAGACAAGAATTCTAGTTTTAAAGCAGTTTTCAATTAATCTAGTTTTAAAGCACAGATTTCTTAAACATGCCACTTCTCATTACAGTCTTGCTTCACACAATGACTATTAGGTAGCTTTTTGCTATAATGTCTCTTCCAAAGTCATACTACTTCTTGGACAATGGCATGCTCCCCCTTTTTTTATATTGTAACTTAAAAAAAATCAAAGACATACTCAAAATATTAAAAAGGTGATATTTAATACAGTCATTGCTTTATTCAATACAACCATTTCTATTTAGAGAACATTATAAAGAACAAATTAATAAATCATGTACCATATTTGGATCAATCAGAAAAGTTTGCTTTGTATATGTACACCATGCAAGAGGATTGAAGAGGTAGTATTTTATAGATATTTTTATTGATTACAGAGAGGAAGAGAGAGGGAGAGATAGAAACATCAATGATGAGAGAGAATCATTGATTAGTTGCCTCCTGCACGCCCCCTACTGGGGATCCAGCACACAACCAGGCATGTGCCCTTGACCAGAATCAAACCCAGGACTCTTCAGACCACAGGCTGACGCTCTATCCACTGAACCAAACTGACTAGGGTGAAGAGATAGTATCCTATATAATCCTATAAAATAAGAGAGGAATATGCTAATTATCCTTTATGCCATGAGGCGTAATGACCGACTGCATAACAAGTGGATCACGGATCAGCAGGACGGTGGGGCAGCAAGCTACAAGTGGGTGGCGGAGAGCTACAGGAGAGGGCAGGGCAGCAAGCTATGTGGGTGGGAGGGGGACAGGGGGAGTTATAGGAGGGTGGGGCAGCTGGCAGAGAGCTACAGGAGGGGGCAGGGCAGCAAGCTATGAGGGAGGGTTGGGGGGTAGCTACAGGAGGGCAGGGCAGCGGGCAGAGAGCTACAGGAGGGCGGCAGTGAGCTACTGGCACACAGATTAATGCACAGGGCTACTAGTTTTTTATAATTTCTCCATCTGTTGAGTGTGTACATTGCTTTTTTAAAAAGGTGTTCTTGTATTTTGCCCTAACAGAATTTTTCTGTGCTATGATTATTTTTCCCCATTGATTTTACTCTCCTTAAAACATGCCTTGCTCTCTTCAAAAACTTTCTATAGCTCATTGTCGCCCACAGAATTTAGCTGTAATGAGCCCAGCATCCTCTTTCCTACTGATGTCTGTCACAAACCCCTTCCTTTTCTTTTCCAAGTGCTCCAAACTGACTTCCAGGACCCTAACCGTATGTCCTGAGCCATTTCCCCTGCCATTCCTTCAGCATGGCATGTCTTGCCACCATGTCTGCCATTCAGAACTCCACTCTTTTTCTAAAGCTTAGTTCAAGTTCTGATAGGTCTATAAGCCTCCCCAGCCACTTCCTCCTCTGCTTTCTTTCTGTTTGTGCTTGTAACAGCACTTAGTTTTTGCCTTTTTTTAGAATGAGCTGTTGGGGCATCTTACTCCTTCTCCAGACCGCTTGAGAACAGAGGTTCTGTTTTGCCGTATCCCAGTGGCTGGTCCAGGTGTGCTAAAACTATTTTTAAGTGCAAGAAAACCACAAACTCCCAAAGTTACCTGCCTTGAAGTCTACCACCTGACTCTCCAGCACTTTCCAAAGAATGACTCCTTTGTATTCCTCCTTCACCAGCCACCACTCACTATCAAATCTTCCTTTGTTTGCAAGTACAGCAGACCATCATATTTGTAAAATATTTTTATTTACTTTCAAAGTATTCATTTCTAAATTTGTTTTCATTGTTCAACTGATATATTTTTTAATCTAAAAATTTCTTTGGTATTGCAGATAATCATGAAACATACTTTTTTCCATTAAAATCAATAAAAATATTTTCTGATATTAATAACTTTTCACTTAGAGGTCAGTTTTTCAGGAATGAACTAAAGTCATAAATCAAAGGTTAGGTATGCTTACAAAGTATAATTAATGAAAGTCAAAGAGTCTGAGAAAAGGCCCTTTAAATATGCTCATTAACTTAGTAAGCCATGGCTATTTCTATAAAGTTAGAGTGTAAGACCCAGCAGCCTAGACTCGAGTAAGGTACCAAATTGCTGGTGGACAACTATCAGTTTTCATCACAATGCCTACTAATTAAGCTAAGTCTTAGATAAGTATATTTATGAGGCTTTATGTTATTTTCTCATTACTCTGAAATCTGAGTTAGTTTTACTACTTTGGTTATATAGTTGAAAACTTATACAGGATAAAATGCATTCTCTAGAACAGTGCTTCTCAAACTATTTGTGACAAAGGACCACATTTTTGTTCCTTTTTTGCTGTTTATTTTCCCATAATTTGCAGTAGAACAGTACTTTCGTAAAATACAATAAAAGTGAATCATTAAAATAATCAATCACATCCTTGGATATGACAGCAACATTAAGTTACTATAAAGGTTTGCTACTAGACCACATAGAAACAGGTACATGAGTTGAGACCAGTATAACAAATTTAGAATGTGCATTTAGAAACCATTAGGGGAAAATAAGTAAATAAACAACAAAAAAGAAACAAAAATGTGGTCCTTTGTCACAAATAGTTTGAGAAGCACTAGAGAATGCATTTTATTCTGTATAAATTTTCTTCAACTATATAACCAAAGTAGTAACACTAACTCAGATCTCAGAATAATGAGAAAATAATGTAAAGTCACATAAATATACTTATCTAAGACTTAGTTTATTTGTTAGGCATTGTGATGAAAACTGGTAGTTGTCCACCAAAATCCATTCTCTTCTTACATAGTATGAGAACTGTGGCAAGGCCCTTGACTGCCTAGCTACACCGCATTCCTCAACTGTTCTCCATGGCGATGACTGAATTCTTGCCAATAATATGTGTGTGGACACATTGTATGCCATTGTCAGGTTTGGGTTTTCAAGACAGTGGATACATCTCCACTTTCTTGTCCCCTTTTATAGCCCAGAACTTGGAAATGGCAGCCCAATATAGGTTAGGACAATGCTCAGATGGTAAAGTATGACTTGACAATTTGGGAAGAAACTGGGCCACTGAATAAAAAAAAAATTATGGAGGTGGAGAGGGGAGGAGGTGGACGGATTTGATACGTAGTTTTGAGGAAAAATGAAAAGTACTTGCTATATGTTGGGGAGAGGGAGGTTGCTGACTTAAGCAGTGTAGTGCCATTTATTGAGAAGGGGATGATGACTGGAGGAAGAACAGATTTTGAGGAAAATTCTGTATGAATACATTACATTTGTGATGCCTAGAGAGATGTCAAGTAGGAAGCAAAATGTATGTAGCTAGAGCCCTAAGCAACCATCAGCGCTATGCCTGATATATATGAGTATAGGCGTTTTGAGCTATAAGGATGAATGAGATTACCTAGCGAAAAATATACAGAAAAAAAGGAGGACTAAGAGCTCAGAAATATGCCAACACTTAGAGGTGGGGGAAGAGGAGCTGGTAAAGGAGATTAAGAGGTATCAGCTAGAGAAGCAAGAGGAAATCTAGGAGTGTGATGTTTTGGAAGATAAGACAATGTAGCAGGATACAAAATTAATGCCAAGAAATAGATGACATTTTTATACACCAATCGAGAACTTACAGAAAGAGAGATTAAAAAAAAAACAATCCCATTTACCATCGCACCAAAAAAAAAAAATTAAGATACCTAGGAATAAACTTAACTAAGGAGGTAAAAGACCTGTACGTGGAAAACTACAGGACACTGAAAAAAGAGATAGAGGAAGACATAAACAGATGGAAGAACGTACCATGTTCATGGATTGGTAGAATCAACATCATTAAAATGTCCACACTGCCCAAAGCAATCTAGAGATTCAATGCACTCCCCATTAAAATACCAACGGCATATTTCACAGACCTAGAAAGAACTCTCCAAAAATTCATCCGGAATAAAAAAAAGACCCTGAATAGCTACAGCAATCCTGGGAAAGAAGAACAAAGTAGGAGGGATCTCAATACCAGATATCAAGCTGTATTACAAAGCCAGTTCTCAAAACTGCCTGGTACTGGCACAAGAACAGACATACAGACCAATGGAATAGAATAGAGAACCCAGAAATCGACCCACCATGCTCAATTAATATTTGACAAAGGAGGCAAGAGCATACAATGGAGTCAAGACAGTTTTTTCAATAAATGGTGTTGGGAAAATTGGACAGATACATACAAAAAAAATGAAACTAGACCACTAACTTACACCATACACAAAAGTAAACTCAAAATGGATAAAGGACTTAAACATAAGATGGGAAACCATAAAAATCTTAGAGGAATCCACAGGCAGCAAAATCTCAGACATATGCCAAAGCAATATCTTCACCGATACAGCTACTAGAGCAATGGAAACTAAAGAGAAAATAAACAAATGGGACTACATCAAAATAAAAAGCTTGTGCACAGCAAAAGAAACCATCAGCAAAACAACAAGAAAGCCCATTGCATGGGAGAACATATTTGCCAATGTTATCTCCGATAAGGGTTTAATCTCCAGCATGTACAGGGAACTCATACAACTTAACAAAAGGAAGATAAACAACCCAATCAAAAAATGGGCAACAGACCTAAATAGATACTTTTCGAAAGAGGACATAAGGAAAGCTAAGAGACATATGAAAACATGCTCAAAGTCACTAATCATCCAAGAGATGCAAATCAAAACGACAATGAGGTACCATCTCACACCTGTCAGAATGGCTATCATCAACAAATCAACAAATGACAAATGCTGGCGAGGATGCGGAGAAAAAGGAACCCTTGTGCACTGCTGGTGGGAATGCAGACTGGTGCAGCCACTGTGGAGAACAGTATGGAGTTTCCTCAAAAAACTGAAAATGGAACTCCCATTTGACCCAGTGATCCCACTTCTAGAAATATATCCCAAGAAACTAGAAACACCAATCAGAAAGGATATATGCACCCCTATGTTCATAGCAGCACAATTTACCATAGCTAAGATTTGGAAACAGCCTAAGTGCCCATCAGCAGATGAGTGGATAAAAAAAAACTGTGGTACATCTACACAATAGAATACTACGCTGCAGTAAAAAAAGAAGGAATTCTTAACATTTGTAACAGCATGGATGGAACTGGAGAGCACTGTGCTAAGCGAAATAAGCCAGTCAGAGATAGATAAATATCACATGATCTCACTCATTTGTGGAATATAATGAACAACATAAACTGATGAACAAAAACAGATCCAGAGACAGCGAAACATCAATCAGACCGTCAAACCTCAGAGGGAAGGTAGGGGAGGGTGGGGGTAAGGGGGAGAGATCAACCAAAGGACTTGTATGAATGCATATAAGCCTAACCAATGGACAGACACCACGGTGGTGAGGGCATGAGTGGGGGAGATGGGGGGCAATTGGGGGGGATAAGGACACATATGTAATACCCTAATCAATAAAGAAAAACAAATAAAAATAAATAAAAACGGAATGTATTTTATAAGATGGACTAATCAATTCTTTCAAAAGGTCAAGTAGCATAAAGATTTGGTAATGCTAGATCACCAATGACCTTGGTAAAAACAGTTTCCTGAGAGTATTTACTTGGGAGGTGACAAAGTGGAAAGAAAAGTACCTACTTTTCAAGACATATGGCTGTAATGGAAGCAGAGAAATGGGATGGTAACAAGAGAATAAGGTCAAGAGAGGTTTTTCTTTTTAAAGAGAAGATATACTAGTCCAATGGTTGGCAAACTGCGGCTCGCAAGCCACATGCGGTTTGCCGCTCTGTTGACTAATGAGTTTGCCGACCACTGTACTAGTCCAAATTGTATGATGAAGGGAATGAAAAGTTTGGAATTAATCCAGAGGGAAATACTGAACTTATTTCAAAGTATTAAGCAGGGGAATGACATTACACTTGTGTTTTGGGAATATCACTGATAGTAACAGGAAGAATGGACAAGAAAGGGGACAGAACAGAAACAGTTAAGAGAGTGAAAAATGATAAGAGGTCTAAAATAAGGCAGAAAAGTGGAAAGCTAAGAGATTTTAAGGAAGTGGAATTGACTGAATGATTGGTGGAATGACTGGATGTCTAGGGCAGAGAAGAAAGAGAAGGCAAGGAGTCTCTCAAGTTTCTAACTTGAACAACTTGGTTGATGGTATAATTCATTCACTCATGAGAGGGGACTCATTTCCTAAAGTCAACAGCAAAAAGAAATTATTGTCTGGCAGACATTTTTTTTTTAACTGTCCACAGTGGACACCTCAAATAAAATGCATCTAAACTCATTAACTAGGAAGTAGTCAAGTTCCTCCATAACTCACATTTCCAAAACTCACCCAACTACTTGTGTCACAATATCCTTGATCCAGGCAGAAAATCCTCTCTCTCTATACTACCTGTGTGAACCTATTTGCCTTTCAAATATTATTTCCTGTACTTGCAATGTCTTCTCAAACCCTAACCTTCCCAAATCATTTCTATCTTCAAAGCAAATGTTATCTTCTTTGCCATCTCCCAGCAGGAAGTAACCTCTTCCACCTCTAAATCCAGAGTAATCTCTACCACTTTCATAGCACTTAACACCTCTGACCTGGAATTGTATTTATGAGACTTCTTATGTGTCTCACCTGCTTTGGCAGGGGCAGGGTTTGTCTGTATCTATTTCTTTTTCTTCCACAGGTACAAAGATGCAATCAAATACGTTGAGTAAATACTTAACACACATACATGCGAAGTGTGACATCTTTGAAGCACTGAATGCTAGGGCGTATTTTGTCCTGACATTCACTAGATCATTAAAGTTGAGTTTAATTCCCAGGTCCTACAAGTTTAGTTGTAAGACTTTGAACAAATGAGTCAACTTCTTTAAATTCCTAATCTATAAAATGACAGCATCTACTTCACAGTGTTGTTGGGGAATTAAATGAGATAATGTGTATGTGTTGCCCTAGAACAGTGGTCGGCAAACTCATTCATCAGCAGAGCCAAATATCAACAGTACAACGATTGACATTTCTTTTGAGAGCCAAATTTTTTTAAACTTAAACTTCTTCTAACGCCACTTCTTCAAAATAGACCTATAATTAAAGATCTCAGCCAATAACACTATTTTGAAGGAAGCTGTTTTTCTGATTGAAATAATAAGCCTACAGGTAGATTTGACATCTAGTTTTCTCTCCAACATCAGTGTTTATCAAAACAATTTAATAAGCTGAGGTTTTCAAGTATTTACTATTAGTTGGTAAAATTCAGGTGAAGGTTCACAGATTAATTTAGAATAAAAATGGGCCATTAACTGAGTAATCAAGTGAAACAACAGTGAATAGAGAAAGAGAATATTGCAAAAGACAAGGACTAATGTCTGTTTTAATTTTAAGAAACAGGAAAATGCAAGAACTTTCCAGTTCAAGCTGGAGAGAGGGACAGGGTATATACAGAGCACAGGCACTGAGTTCAATTCGGCAGTAATCCTACGAAAACTACATGCCAGGAAAGAACTTAGGAGCCAAACAAAATGAGTATAATTTCCAGAATCAGAATGTTAAGAGTTAGATGGGACTATAGTGACTATTTAATATTAATGAGCACTAGCAGGGCAAAAGACTCTATTAAAAAATGGGTTTTATGGAAGAACAAGTCTGGGAAACATATAAGGTTTATTAAAACATTGAAGATTCTTAGATATACCATGGGGGGGAAAAGATACCTAAAAACACACTCAGAACTATGGGATATTTCTTTTATTTTACAGATATGAAAACTGACTCCCAGAGTGGTTAAGTGATTTGCTTAAGGTAGCACAGAAAGATACAATGGGAAAGGGGACTCAAATTCTTATTTGACTCTCTTCATTCTACTGGTATCTGATGATTTATAAGAAGTAAAGCAAAATGGATGTTCCAACATTAAAAGCAATTCTGGGTTAAGCTAGGCCTGTGAAAGGCATTATTTAAAACTGATTTTTTTTTCCTCCTTAAATAGACTAAGTCATTAAACATGGTTCTACTTATTGAGGTTTCTTTTTTGTTTGTTCTTAATGTTTCTGTTCTTCTATTATAGTGGTATGAAATATCTATCCTTACAGTTGCCACTTTTTCTTTATTAAAAATGGACTTTGACTTTCCTTTTTTGGCCCAATATGTCTACAATGTTAGATACAACTTGATTTATGCTCTTACTCCATTAACAGTACTCATATAGTGATGGGATAGGACCCCGATCTTAAAATAGACAGTGCATATTCAACTGGGAGATGTGGCAGAGATCCAGGAATACTTAAAGTCACAAGACAATCCGGGTGCATCTTCTTTAACCTCTATTTTATTAAAAGATTTATTGGGGTAGGAGTGGGGAAGAATTTCTACATTAAAATAAACAAATGTATTACAAATCACCATACAAAAAGTCACACAAAATTTTAAGATAAAAAGTCAGGTATCTAAGGAATTTTGTAGTTAAAGCAGGATCCCTTGGATCATGCCTCCCTGGATTCTCAAGGTTATGCCTACACTGTCCTCTGATGGATGTCATTGGATATATATTCCACAGGAATCTAATTTTAGTCTTAACTGAAGCTGAAGGTCAGCCACCTAAATCTGATAGTTCTAAACTTTTGCCCTCTGTGTACTGCACATGTGAGTGTGTGAGAGTGTGTGTGCACACACAACAAAGAGAGGTATTAAATTCTAAAATAAGCTTACTATAATTAACAGTTGGAACAATGTTGTCAGTCCCACAAGACAGACCTATTTTAAAAATTGTATTTTACAAAAATATTAGTTAATGACTTACTGTCAGAATTCTAAAATGTACTCTGAATAAAAGAGAATTCTAGAGGTCAAAATTGGAATTCCTTTATAAAAAGCTAAAGATGAGATTTTCTAAATGAATACTCATGCAGCTGTGTCCAGTTACATATAGCTTAATATTATTCCTTACACTTCCGGTAATTCTCACTTTTTATTTAATGGATACTGCCCTTGTGAAAGGTTTTAGGTCACTTCCTAAATGTCATCTCTGGCTTCCCTTCTTGCACACGTACATCTTTCAGTAATACAGTCCTCCAAGCTATGTTCTATATCAGGGGTGGGGGACCTTTCTCTGCCAAGGGCCATTTAGATATTTATAACATCATTCAAGGGTCATACAAAATTATCAACTTAAAAATTAGCCTACTGTATTTGGTCAAATACTTAATTAACTCACCCCTAATGTATTGGCAGGGCCAAACCAAATAATTTTGTGGGCCTTATATGGCCCGTGGGCTGGACATTCCCCACCCCTGTTCTATATCATGGTAATCTTGGTAAAGACTGAAAAGCCAGTCCAGAGTAACAACAATTATACGTTTCACTCAAGTTTCTTTGCTAATTAGTAATCCTGAGAAATACATGTTGCATCATCAAGACTTCATTAATAGATGGGAATAAAGGTCCTGGCCAGGTAGGTCTGCATCATCCTGATATGCCAAGATTGCAGGTTCAATCACGGTCAGGACACAATCAAGAAGCAACCAATGAATGCATAAATAAGTGGAACAATAAATCAACGTTTCTCCCTCTCTCTCCCTGCCCCCCCCCCCAAAAAAGAGGGGGAAACAGCTTAGGTATAAATGAAAGCTTACAAAACCAATCATTTGCCCTTTTTTTCTTGACTGAAGGCAGAAATGGGCATGCCAAAACTTTTTATTTCTCTTCAAATATAGTACCAGCCAACTCCACTTCTCTTATTGCTTAAGCAGGAGTCTTTATTTTTCAGAAAGCCCTTCTTCCCACTACCTATGCACAACATATTTAAGTATTTTAAGATAATATATGGACAAATATAGAAGCACCATCATTTGTTGCATATTAGAATTTACCAAATAATAAAACATTATCTCATTTAATCTTTAGTGAATTCTTAGCACAAGCTATAGTTTGATTATGTAGTATATTAACAAGGCTGGAAGATGGATGCTCTGTCACAACATATACTTTATATCTTGGTGGCTGATATAGATCCCGGTCTCACTGCCTTCTATAGCCCTTTGCCTTTATTTCTTTTTCAATGTATCGAAGACTTTCTACATACAGTCTCTTTGGAATTTCCTTACTTTGTCTCCAATGCCATCTACCCCCACCCAACACTTATTCACTATGAACTAGTTACTCTATCTCATAATCCCTTGTGAACTAGTTACTCTATCTCATAATCCCTTGTTCTCAGCTTTAGTATTCTAGGCATGTAATAACTGATTGTAAACTGTTGTTATTGACTGAATGTGTGTCCCCCCTAAATTCATATTTTTAAGCCCTAACCTCTAATGTGATAGTATTTAGAGATGGGGCTTTTGGAAGGTAATTAGTGTTAGATGAGATCATAATGGTGGGGCCCTTGTCCAATGGAATTAGTGCACTTATAAGAAGAGGCACCAGAGGGTTGGCTCACTCACACTCTCCCCTCCCTGCACCAATAAGTCATGTAATCACAGAGTGAAACGACAGCCCCCCTAAGAGAAGAGGCCTCAGAATGAACCTTGCCAAAACCTTGATTTTGGACTTCCTAGTCTCCAATACTGTGAAAAATAAATTTCTGTTGTTTAAGCTACTCAGTCTATGGTATTTTGTTATTACAGCCTGAGCAGACTAAGATAGCCAGGAACAGAAACAAGAGGGAAGGTAAGTTGTTTCAATGAGACAGTTCTAATATTTTAGAGGTTTTTCAAAGGCATAGCAGAAAAAGCACAAAAAGAGATTATTTGGGTTCTTTCTAGTCCCTAGTTCTATTTTCTGAACTGATTTACTTAATCTGAAGCTGAATTTTCTCATGTGTAAGACAAAAATATATCATTTCACAGGGTTACTATAATTACTTAATATAGATACCATCTGAGAGAACATATATTGTAGGGCATTAGGCATCTTATATGTTACTTATTGGGAAACAGTACAATTGAAGTAAAGAAAGCAGCTGGGTTTAAACACTAGCTTTGCCCCTTATGGCTATATGATCTTGGGCATTTCTTTAAAACACCTGTGCCTCAATTCCTTACCTCTAAAAACAGGGGTAAGATCTAAATCTTATAAATATTAAATGAGATGATATATTAAAAACTCTCTAGCATACTGCTTTGGCATAGAAGAGAGGCTAATGAACATCCTATATAATAAAAGCCTAATATGCAAATCGACCGAACAGCCGGTTACTATGGCATGCACTGACCACCAGGGGGCAGACACTCAACGCAGGAGCTGCCCCCAGCCCACAGACCCCAGGCCAGCCAAGGCAGGTGCCAGTGCCCCCCCGAAACCTGATCATCCTGCTGGTCCGGCAGCACAATCAGGGGGTGGGGTCAGCGAGCGAGTGGCACCAGGCTGGCCAAGGCGGGTACCAGCAGGGCCCCCCGTTCGCCCCACCAGTCGCCCCACAGATTAGTCCTGATCGCCTGGCAGGCCTAGGGACCCTACCCATGCACAAATTTCATGCATTAGGCCTCTAGTTATATTATAAAGATGGCCAGATGGACAAACAAATCAAGAAATATTAACAGACATACTCTACACAGGCTTAATATGGTTAGGAAGTTTTTATCTGTATTTGCCTTTTAAAGGCAAAGCCACTTGAGAAGGGAAAGCACTGATGTTATGAATATAACACTGTAATTTTATGGATTCTATAATATCCATTTAGAATCTAGAATGTCCATTATTGAGCACTTGTGTACACAGCACCTATCTTACAAGACTCTATGAGGATTAAATGATATATAAAATCTGGCTCAGCATTTGACTTATTAGTGTTCAACAAACACAATTATCATTATTATGGGGACTGTAGAAGAGATGGCATGATATTTGGAGGTTTACAGGACCTGTCTTTCTCTGGGATGATGACAAAGCCTGGCCATACACCTATGCACATAACCAATACAGAGGATATGTACAAAACTCCCAGTTTAAAATTCAAGTACATGCAAATTAATCAAGAGAAATAAATTCTAACCAAGTGACAAGAAGTCTATTGGGTTAAGAGCACATGACTCAAGTTATTTATAATATTAGAGACTGAACATATGTTAAATTAGTAAGTAATGTATATGTATAGCAATTTAAACTGTGTATTAAAATACTGAAGAAATTAATTATAGGGAATTTAGCCAGAAAAAGCTTCTTGATAAATGTTGAGTGTTGGGCAATAAGTGGGGGCGGAGGGAGTAAAGACAGAGATAGCGTGGCAGCAAGGAAGTAGGAAGACAAGTCAAATGGTGGGAAAAGGCAGAGGCAGAGAGGGATATGGGCAAAGTGGGAGGGTCAACCAAAGCAGATGTAGAGTTCATATAAAGTACAAGCGTTCTAACAAGTTGTGAGCTTCCCATAATGAATTCTTCAGTCAGAGTGTGAGATACCTTAGGAAGAACCACTGTGCTGTAAGGTATTCTGGGTCCCTTACTGCAGTGTGAGTTCCCTGAGGAAGAACCCTGCAAAGATGATGACTGAAGGCAGAAAAGGAGACAGAGGACCTGATTTGAATCCCACCTTTTCCACTCATTAATTGTGACCATGGGTAAGTCAGCCTCTCTGTTCTTCATTTATAAATGGGGATGTTTGGAACAATGGAAATGTCTGGTCAGCCAAGAACTCTCTCAGGTCCCTAAGAGTTTTTAAGTAAAGATGTACAAGTTCTCCACTTTCCTTAGTATGTGATCAAACTTTGTAAAGAAGAAAAGAGCTAACTGCTGAGAAAAAGAAACTTCACATTTTTGGTCAAAATATAATCTGAGGAACCTAAAAAGAAAAGAACAGAAGTCTTCAGCATGTCTGACTCCTGTATGTCAAGTACTATCCTGCTTAGGGGGAGAGCTGACACTAGATATCCTCACTAGTTATCCTATCCAGTCACACTGCAAAGCATGCTCTTCTGTTTCCTGTTAATGCTGATAAATTAGTTCAACGTCAAAGCTCTCTTTATGCCACACATCAAGTATCAAATTTTGGGTGCCTAAAATCAGAAAATGAATAGAATTGATTCACATGTTATACAACAATTCAATTATTAATGAATGGCAGTATGGTGTAGCACACTGGATGTAGAGCCAGACTGTGTAGGCTTGAATCATGGCCTCCCACTACACTAGTTTAGGCAAGTACAGCAGCTCCTTGAATTATGTCATTTTATTAGAATGTTGATGAGATGCCATAGGAACTTAAATATTATTTATAACAATTAACCTATGGTAAAATTGACTTTGTTATACATCTTTTTACTTAAAGTCACAGACTCTGTAGGTGATGTTAAGTAGGACTTACTGTAATTTCTGTGTGCCTTAGTTTCCTCATCTATAAAAATAATAGTACCTACTTTGAGCCTTGTTGTGAGGATTAAATGTGATAATATTCATACAGTGCTTGGAGTGATGATGGGCATGTAGTATATGTTACTTGCTAATATTTAATAACCACTGTATTGATATAATTCACATATCATAAAGTTTGTGCAACCACCTGATTTTAGAACATTCTCATCATCCCAAAAAGAAATCCAATGGCCGTTAGTGGTAACTCCCCAATTCCCTTTTCCCTAGAGCCCCTGGGCAACCACTAACCTACTTCCAGTCACTACAGATCTCCTATTTTAGACATTCGTATGAATGAAATCATACATTATGTGGCCTTTTGTCTGGCTTCTTTCACTTAGCATTTTTCCAAGGCTCATACACACTGTAGCACTTATCAGTTACTCTTTTTTTGTGGATAGATAATATTCCATTATATGGATATGACACATTTTTTAATCCATTCACAAGTTGATGGTTATATGAGTTGTTTCCATCTTTTGGCTATTATAAATAATGCTGCTGTGTATATTTTTGTGTGGACACTTATCTTCATTTCTTTGGGGTAGATACTTAAAGAGTGCAATTGCTGGGTCATATGGTAACTCTAGAAACTGCCAGACTATTTTTCAAAGTGGCTGCACCACTTTACATTCCCACCAATAACATGAGGGTTCTAATTTCCCCACATCCTTGTCAACTTACTTTCTGACTTTTTTATTCTAGCTATACCAGTAAGTGCAAAATAGTATTTCATTGTGGTTTTGATTTGCATTTCCCTGATAATCAATGATGTTGAATATCTTTTCATATTTATTGGTCATTTGTGTATCTTCTTTGGAAAAACTTCTATTCAGATCCTTTGCCCATTTTTAAAATGGGTTGTCTTTCTATTAAATTCTATCTTCTAGAATCTGGATACAAGTGTCTTGTCAGATACTGTCTGTCACTCTGTGGGCTGTCTTTTCACTTTCTTGATAAGGGCCCTTGAAGCACAAAAATCAACTTTAATGAAGTCCAGTTTATCTGTTTCTTCTTTTGCTGCTTGTGCTTTTGTTGTCTTATCTAAGAATCCATGGCCATGAAAATTTAGCCCTATGTTTTCTTCTGAGTTTTAGGGCTTTAGCTCTATATTTGGGTCTAATTCCTTTTGAGTTAATTTTTGATGTGAAATAAAGGTTCAACTACATTCCTTTATATGTGGCTATACTAGTATAGTTGTCCCGGCACCATTTGTTAAAAGACAACGCTTTCCCCCTATTGAATGGTCTTGTCACTCTTGTCAAAAATTCGTTGCTCATAGACACAAGTTCATTTCCGGACTCTTAATACTATTCCTTTGATATGTATATATAATTTATATTTATCTATCCTCATGGAAATACCACACTGTCTTGATTATTGTTGCTTTATAGTAAGTTTTGAAATTGGAAATCCTGAGTTCTCCAAGTTTGTTTTTTTCGAGGCTATTTTGGCTATTCTGCATTCGATGCAATTCCATATGAATCTCAGAATTGGCTTGTCAATTTCTACAAAGAAGCTACCCAGGCCCTAGCTCGTTTGGATCAGTGGATAGAGCGTTGGCCTGTGGACTGAAGGATCCCAGGTTCGATTCCAGTCAAGGGCACGTAACTCGGTTGCAGGCTCCTCCCCAGCCCCAGCCCTGGTCGGGGCGTGTACAAGAGGCAACCAATTGATGTGTTTCTCTCACATCTATATTTCTGTCTTCTCCTCTCTCTCCCACTCTCTAAAAATCAATGGAAAAATATCCTCGGGTAAGGGGGGTGGGCGGGAGAAGCTACCCAGGATTCTAAAAGGTGATGCACTAAATCTGTAGATCAACATGGAAAGTACAGCCACCTTAGCTATAGTAAGTCTTCCAATCCATGAACATGGGATGTTTTTCCATTTATTTAGCTCTTTAATTTCTTTCAACCATGTTTTATAGTTCTCTACGTTATTTCCTTAGTTGTTGCTCTGGGGTTTACTTAGCGTATACATCTTATCAGAATCAGCTCCAGGTTTATATTAACTTAATTCCAGTGAGATATATAAATGTTGTTACTGCTATAGGATGCTACTCCTTTCCTTTCTGTGGCATTAATGTTATATATATCTATAAAGTGTTTAGAGTCCAACAATACATTATAATTATTACTTTATATAATTTTATCTTTCAAAGACTTTGGAGAAAGGAGAGCAACTATATATACTGATAGCTTTTGTTATATTATTTACCATTTCTGGTTCTCTTGTATTCTTGAGGATTCGAGTTCTTATCTGGAGTCACATCCTGTATCTAATAGGTTTGGTCTCAGTTACCTTTGTGCTATTTTTAGCAAATATAAGACATTTCTATATGTTACTGGCTCAATAAATTATATACATATTGTTTTATACAAACGTTTTTAAAATCAGTTAAGAAAGGAAAAGAAATATGCACTTAAATTGTCTTTTATAGTTACATTTTACAATGACCTCTACCAGTGCTCTTTGTGTGGGTTCAAATTGCTGTTTGTAGTCACTTTCAGTCTGAAAAACTTTTAGTACTTCATATAAGGTGGGTCTTGAACAAATTATTTCAGTTTTTTCATTTATCTGGTGTTTTTATTGTCAAAAGAGCACTCTGCTGGATATAGGTTTCTTGGTTGAGGTTTTTTCCTTTGAACTCCTTAAATATGTTATCCCACTGCCTCTAGCCTACATTTCTGATGAGAAATCAGCTGTGTATCTTACTGAGGTACTATTGTAAGTGGCAAGTCATTTTTCTTTTGCTGCTTTCAGGATTTTCTCCTTGTCTTTGGTTTTCAACATTTTTATTATGCTATATCTGTTTTTAGATTTCTTTGAGTATATCCTACTCAGACATTATTGAGCTTCTTGGATGTTGTTTTCCAATAAATTTGTCAAGTTTTTGTGTATTTTTTTTTTCACATTACAGAGAAAGTTTATTTACAAAGTTATAGAGGTAGTAAAAGTGAGCCAGCTGCACTGCGTAGGCTCAGGGAACAATTACACAAGTGAAAGGGCCCTTGGAGCTTAGGAGAAAGGCAAAGGTAACAGCCTGATGGGAAAGGGGTGGGGGGGAGAAAAGGCACTGCTGAGTTCCACAGAGGGAAAACATTTCACTTTTGGCAAGTTTTCAGCCATTATTTCTTCAAATACTTTTTCTCTGTTCTTTACCTTGTATACTCACTATTGATCTATCTTCAAGTTTGCTTATTCTTTCTTCCACCAGTGTGAATCTAATGCTCAGCCCTTTTGGTGAATTCTATTTCAGTTATTGTACTTTATTGCACTTTTCAATGTCAAAATTGAGAGAGAGAGAGAGAGAGAGAGAGAGAGAGAGAGAGAGAGAGAGAGAGAGAGAGAGAGAAACATCGATGTGAGAAATATTGATCAGTTGCCTTCCACATGTGCCCCAACTGGGGACCAAACCTGCAACCCAGGTATGTGTCCTGACTGGGAATCGAATCAGCAATCTCTTGGTGTACAGGACGATGCTCAACCAACTAAGCCACTCTGGCCAGGTTTTTGTTTTTGTTTTTTAATGATTATCTTTAAAGTACTAGTTTCTAAATGAGAACTGTGATTGCATCATGTATCAAAATATTCCCCAAGTTAAAGATGCCAAATAAAATTTGAGTCAAATTTGCAAGGCTTACAAAGCTCATTTGTTTTAGCGAAAATTAGAGTTGAACAAGAACTTCAAATGACTAAAATAAGTGTAAAAGGCTTTCATATCCAACATCCATGCCTCAAGTTATTTCTAAGCATGGACCCACACTATAGGATTAATGTTTCTATGTTGGCACATTTTCCATGGGGTGATCTAATATGAAAATTTATCAATTCATTCTGTAATTCACAGTGGTAATCCTCCATATGCACCTGTAGCTAAGAAAGTGCCAAACCAACACCATAAGCAACTTACGAACCAAAGCCTAACACAGGACCTGGAATATAGAAATTACTGAAAAAAGACTTGTGGACTTCAGATATCTCCACTAATATGGCACGTCTGGCAGGAAAAGTTAAAAGAAAATAAATATTTCAAACATGGAACTCTGTGTTCATATAAATTTATTTCATTCCATAAACTGATTCTATAGGTGATACTATCTCTAAATGTGGCATGTTTATGTTCCTCTAAAAGGAATGTGTAAGATAATCAACAAGGCTCAATTTTAGAGAAAATAAATATTTTTTTAAAAAATGTATTGGTCTTGCCCTAGCCAGTTTGGCTCAGTGGATAGAGCATCGGCCTGCGAACTGAAAGTTCCCAGGTTTGATTCCTGTCAAGGGCACATGCCCAGGTTGTGGGCTCAGTCCCCAGTGGGGGACTTGCAGGAGGCAGCCGATCCATGATTCTCTCTCATGGATGTTTTTCTCTCTCTCCCTCTCTGAAATCAATAAAAATATATTTTAAAAAGAAGTACTGGTCTTTGCTTATGCCTCCAATCACATTATATAAAAGAATATAATATGTAACATAATATATAACACATGTTACATATTATATTATCATATTTTATAAAATTATAATCTCCTATTATATTATCATATTTTTATAACATTATAATCTCCTATAATAAAAAAGTTTAAATTACAGACCAGGAAAGAAAAATATCATCCACAGTAATAATATTCAAATAGTCACCATTTTGTGAATTTTCTTGTAATCATTTTTCTTTGTATAGCTTTTATTACACTGTATGAATACTCTTGTATCCTGCTTTTTCAGTAAACAACATTATGAGATGTGCTTGAGATCCTGCTGTATAGTTAAGAAAAAACAAACTCAACACCAAACAATATGTGCATGTCATAAGAATTCTGGTCTCCACTCAATTTCCAAGTTCCCTTCACTCATTTCACAGGTATTTATACTGTAGGTGCCTATTTTGTGCCACATGCAGTGCTGGGGGATGAAAATACAAAGTAAGCAAATGCATGCTTGTCCTCAAAGAATTCTCAGCTCAGCAATTACTCTCTGCCTTCTCAGAAATCTGGCTTACCTATGTGAGTTTGAAGGTAATAAAAGAAATGCTTACAATTTGGCTATTTTTAACTTAATTCTTTTGAGGAAAATTAATATACACAAAGATTTATCATAAAAACAACTGAAGTTTTCCACATTTTATCTAGTTATATTCTCATCTTACAGGTGAAAGAGCTATAATTCTTTTGCTCATTTTGTGACACGTATTTTTCAACATTTATTGAAATTATGTAGTACTCTATTGGTCTTGAGATCAGTGTGTTTCAGAAACCAATATAAGAGCTTTCATTTCTTCAATGCAAATTTTCAGATTATTCATACATCCCCATCCTACATATTTGCATGATATATTTGTTTATGTGCTGGCAGAAAATCATAGTCTACCAATTTAGATAGCAAATGTAAAGCAAATGCTTCAGTAAGCACAGGTGCTTACATCCAAATGTATAATGATCCCCATGCACCTGAAACTATTTGCATATATGCACAAAGCATTAGCAGTTGTAACTGACTTTACTTTATTTGGGAAAATTTAAGTACTCCTAGTTAGTAATTTCCTTTGTTATCTTCCAATTTAAGTCTAGTTGCTTAAATGGTGTCTCAAGATATGAAATAAGAGATAAAACAAGGTTTTGAGCCATAATTTCAAACCTTATGAAATACACCTCAAGTGATAATGAGTGGGAGCACTGAGCAGTGAAAGAGCTGCAATAGTCAGAAAACCTGTTCTCTATATGAGGCTCCACTACTTACTAGTTACCTGAGTTTCAGCAAGCTTGTTAGTGTGAGCCGCAGTTTTCATATCAATAAAATAGGGATGTTGACACTCTTGCCATACTTATAGCATTAGTGCATTACTATTACAAAGCAAATCTTTGTAAACATGCAAAATACTACATGAGTGTTAGAAATTGGGTCTATAGCTATTTCCTAAAAATCTCAGTATAACTTTTATTTTTTGAAAGGCTCTGTTCCCTTACATTTATTTCTAAGTTGTCACAAAGCTTTTACATAAGAAAGGTGTTGTGTTTTTTAGAGACAGCACCTGTAGTTTATCAAAAGGGGTGCTGCAGTTACCAAGGAGCTACTGTATGTAGACTCCAGAGACATGTTTAAGAAAGAGAAAAAGAGAACTGGGGTAGCAAAGCAATTTGAATGGTAATTTGAATTCCTCTTATTTTCAGTCTGGGTTTAATGTGGAGATTTGCCTACTATTCTGTGTCTTTCGGCACTGAGAACTTAAAAAACTGTTAGGATGTAGATCCTTTAGAAGCAGTCCAACAGTTATGATTTCAAACTCTTTTTAGAGCCTTAGGCATGAAAGAATCACTAATGGTTTTAACCACTGGAGACTGAAGTGTTTTTGTTTGCCAATGTTTTTCCGTTAATAAAGATTACCTAACTAGGTCCCTAATGACAGTTGTTTATATCAGAACTCCTAGGAAGCAGAAATCTGCACACTAGAACTAAAAATAACACCAGTACAGTAGTTACCATCTCCAATGATCTAAAAGGCAGTAAACACAATACTTCGAAAATGTTAGGTTTTGCTACTATAATATAGGAAATAAACATGCTTTATTAATAACTGTGTGGGAATTTTTCCCCCTCAACTGAAACTTATATGAAATAAGGGGATCTCTGTCTTAATGTATTTACTTTTATTTTTATTTTTAATCCTCATCCGAGGATATTTTTCCATTGATTTTTAGAGAGAATGGAAGGGCGTGAGGAGGGTGGAGAGAGAGAGAGAGAGACATCAATGTGTGAGGGACACATCAACTGGTTGCCTCCTGTATTTGCCCTGACTCGGGCCAGGATTAAGCCTGCAACCAAGGGACATGCCCTTGACTGGGAATTGAACCCAATACCCTTAAGTCCATGGGACGACACTCCAACCACCGAGCAAAACCAGCTAGGGCATATTTACTTTGGCCAGTAAAAGCACTACCAAAAATTCTAGCGCCAGATTTCCAAGGGACCACAAATCTAGATGTATTATGGATGCTCCCAACTAAATTAATTGAATAGCACTTGTCTTCCTAATCTGAATACCTATTATGAGTATGTCTTGTTAACAACATGCTTTTCTTTCACTTAACCCTCTCTCTGATTAGCACATAATGGTCTGTCTCTCACCCCCATCATATCATAGTATTCCACTATGTAGATATAACCTCGTTTCCTCAAATATTCCCTAATTGCTGGACACTTGGTTGTTTCCAATCTTTTACTACCAGGTACAATGCTTCATTGAATAACTTAGTTTACTTGAGTTCAACCTATCTACAAAACAGATTTCTAAAAGTGGCACTGTCTGGTCAAAGGGCAAACTGCATCTGTAATTTCGGTAGATACTGCCAGTTTCTGTTCCACAGGAATTGTGCCATTTTGTATTCCCACCAAATGTGCAAGTACTTGTTTCCTGAAGACTATCTGTAAAAATACACATGCCTGGATTCCACCCCTCAAATTCTGACTCAGTAGATAGAGGGTCAGATCTGAGCAGGCCTATCATCAAAAAGTTCCCCAAATAGCACATTCCTGGTTGAGAACCCCAGTTCTAAAAGGTATTCTCATCTTATTTACACTGTTCAGATCCACAAGAAAATCAGAGTTCAATCTTTAACTTCCAAAGTTTATATTCCATATCACTCATTCAATACTAGTTTTTGAGTGCCTACAATATGCAGGACACTCTAGCTGTCAAAGACATAAGGATAAATAATAGTAGCTGTCATCAGGGTCTAATAAGGATACATATTTGAGACAATGGATAAGCATAGTGGTAGAGATTTACCTAGAATTTTACGGAAATACTGAAAAGGGATACTTCACCTTAACAGGAATGCCAGAGGAGGCTCCCTAAAGGATGTGCCCTGGAGACCCATGGGATGAACCAGGTAGAAAACAACATATGTAAAGGTAGAAAACAAGAAACAGAAAGGGGGGTATGTAACTGGAAATATTTCATATTGTTAGAGCACAGAAGGAAGCTGCAAAAGTAGGCAGAGATCAGGTCACTAAGCATCTAGGATGTCATGTTTAGAAGCTTGAACTTTTATAGGCAAAAAAAATCACTCGAGGGTTTTAAAGGCTGGGAGTAACACGATCAGATTGTTGTTCTAGATTTATGGACAATGGGCTGGAAGGGCACATAACTGGAAAAAGAAAGAGCAGGAAACTGGTGCAGTAATCCAGATGAAAGCTGGAATTAGGGCAGGGGTTAAAGGAGAGAATGGACTCAAGAAATCATAAGAGGTAAAATGAGCAGGACATAGACATTGTATTTTGGAGGTGGAGGTGAATAGAAGTTTGATTTCAAGGCATGACCAAGAAAGCAAGAGATTTAAGCTATTTTTCCAGTAGCAGTGATAGGTTTGCACTGATTCAGTCATGCTCTCTTATCTGGTCTTCGCATGTATGAGACCAAGGATAGATGTACGCAGACCAGCAAAACACACAGAATGATGCATCATGCTCTCATCAACTAAGTAAAGCAAGTATAAGCAACCCAACAGGGAAATACACATTACATGGTCATATCTCTGATGCACCTTCTCTTATAATTCCTCTATTGGTGAGTCTCTTGATTCCACTTGCATCTATGCCCCTGAAGTGACTTAGACAATTGCTGCAACATAAATAAATGTCAGACAGGGAACAATATGTGGCTAAGGGGCAGCAGTATGAACAGCTGTTTTCCCAAAGCTAAACCCAAAACCAAGCTTTACAATATTAGCAAAACATTTTGGGCAGCCTGCTGTCCTGCCATTAAATGAACCCTTCCCATTGCTCTAATTTATCCAAGTATAATGGTCCTATGGGGATGGAGCAGGATAGAGTTGCATGTACTAAACCTGGCACTTGCTTTCTTCTCAGAGTTCCTAAAAAAAAGATTGGAGGGAAACTGAAAACTAAATAACCATCAGATGAAAACAAGTCCACTGTTTAGAAAGTCCATGAATGAAACATACACACACACACACACAGTAACACTAAGGCTTACCTTTCTTTTATCTTCATCTGTTGGTTCAAATTTGAAAGTAGCCCTATGCTGAGGGAGGGAAAAAAAGGAAAACAATGTCATTTAAATACAAAGAATTTTAATTTGGGCTATGTTTAAAAATATATAATGTCTCTGAAAAATTTTGCCTTCCCCATATCATATCTCACTTTTCTTATTAAAGAGAGATAGGCATGCAAGCAAATAATCTTAAGAAGTATAAAAAAGTCTACAGCAGAAATATATACCAAGGAGCACCGAGTGCCAAGCCTCTAACGCTGCCCAGGGAAATCTGGAATGCTCTGCAGGCAGGGTAGAGGATTTGAACTGGACTTTGGGGTATGAATAGAAGTTTGCCAGGAAGAAATGGAAAGCACTGCAGGAATAGAAACAAAGGCTCAGATGTGTGAAACAGTATGATATATTTGTGAAATAGCAGCTCTGTCAGAGTGAAAGCACAAATGTTGGGGAGTGGGGGAGGAGTAAAGAAAGTTGAGAATGGAAAAGTAGATTGGATAGAGATTTGAAAGGTCCTTCCAATGTTGCTGAGGAGTTTGTACTTTCTTTATCATATGTAATAAGTAATCATCGGATAATTATAGATAGGGAAGAGAATATTCAGACAAATATTCTGTAAGAATGAGGGTTTAATATTATGGCTCCATCACTTACTAGTTAGTTCAGTAAGAAACAAACTCTCCATAACTGAATTTCTCATGTGAAAAGAGGGGGTACCTAATTCACAGAGCTGCTATGAGGGTTAAAACAGCTATGGCATATAACTCACCATCTCAATGACTGGCACATACTAAACAGTAAACAGGGTTATAATGATGGTGATGCCAATGATATTGAGGGGGAAAATAACCGAAAGAGAAGAGAGTGTCATGACTCCTAAAATGACTGGCGGGAACACTGTATTTTCCACTCTGTAGCTAAAATAGATGATGGAGTAAGCTGACTTATCTACTGTCACAGAAAGAGTGATGTTACCCAAAAACTAGAGCACAAAATTCCTCATTCTCCTCTCAAGTTTTAGTCAGAAGAACCAAGTGCTTTTATGAATCCTAAGCTTTCCTTTAAAAAAAGTCTCCAGTGAACATCTCTCTGCCTTTCCTTTGTATTCCCTCACTGGCCATACTAACAAAACATTTACTGGCAACCCACCAGGAGTTAAGTACACTGAGTACTGAAGATATCATCATTACAGAGGGGTTCTGTATTGACAGCTTTGTAGAAGAAGAAATTTTTGAAATTAAATTTATGAGATGGAGAAGAAATGTTGACAGAGCAGAAGTTCTGAATATAAGAAATGGTGAGAGGGAGGACTTAGAGGTAAAAGAGACTGCTTCTTATATGGTATGCAAACCATACCATAAATTAAAATGAATTATGTCAGGTGGTAGGGGCTGGATTTTAAAATTTACACCTAAACTGTAAGATAGGTAGCAGGCATCCAGCAGAAGACTCTGAAAAAAATGTGAACAGTAGAGCATGCTGGAATAGTTTGGGCAGTAGCTTACAGACCAGATCAAAGGAAAGCAAGACTGAAGACACAAAGCTCTCTGGGAAATGGTCATCAATGATATTGCTGGCAGCAGTGTAAACTGACACAAACTTTAAAAGAGAAAGTGATTTGGCAACACATATTGGAAACCATAAAAATATTCATTCCCTTTGACCCAGAACTTCTACTCCCAAGAACTTACCCTAATGAAATCACCCAGAATGAGAGAAAAATTATATATGTAAACATATTCACTGCAGTGTTATTATTATAGAAGAAAAGAGACAGCCTTGAATATCTAATAACATGAGATTAATTAAACTGCTGTGCATCCACCTGATGGAATATTATATTGCAATTTTAAAAAGATAGCTAAAAAGCTCTGAAACAACATGGCAAATAACGTATGATGGCATTAAGTAGAAACTATCAAATTATAGTTCTGTGTCTATGATGAAAGTATCTACATAAATATATGGATGCATTTGAACAATGCAAATATAGAAGCAACTGTACAGGGGTGGTGGAATTTCTGGTAATTTTTTTTTTTTTTTTTTTACAAAACTCACTTTTGGTATATTATTTTTATAATTAAAAGGGAAATTTTAAAAATGAAAGATGAGCCCTAGCTGGTGTTGCTCAGTTGGTTGGAGCATCCTCCCATACACCAAAAGATTGTAGATTTGATTCCCGGTCAGGGCACATACCTAGGTTAAGGGTTCAAACCCCAGTTGGGGACATGTACAGGAGGCCTCCAACTGAGGTTTCCCTCTCACCTCTCTACCTCTACCCCTCTACCTCTCTCTCTCCCCCCTCCCCGTTCTCCTCTCTCTCTTAAGAAAACAAAAAGAGAAAAAAAATCAATAAGTATATTCTCAGGTGATGATTAAAAATAAAATTAAAAAAATGAAGGAATGAACAAGAAGAAAAGGAAGGAAGGAAGAAGTTGTAAATCTGAAGGCTATAACTTAGGAATTTATAGACACGAGTTTTAGTAAAAACCAACATTAGATAAAAGATAAAGAAGCACCAGACATCAGACTAGGCTTGTAAACTGAAGCTTAGTAAATATCCAATACAAATGAAAATACTTACAAACCAAGAAAGCTTATTCTTTGCCATTATATGTGAATTCCATAAATTATCTTAAATAAATGTACCTAGTTGCCAATATAATGGTTCTTGTAAATATTTTTCAGCATTTACGGTAAGGGAATAAAAAAAGATATCTTTTGGGGAAAAAAACCCATTAAGTTATAAAAAAATATATTTTTAACAGTTTCTACGAAGATTTAATTTTTAAGGTAATAATTTAGAATGGTACCAAGGACTAATTTTTCTGTTGCTTTTTAAATACAAGGCTGACCATGTCATAAAACTATAACTTAAAAAAAGAAGAAGAAGAAGAAAAGCTTTCAAGAACTCTGTCTAAATAGCATGAGGGTTTAATTTAATTAGAAGGTATATTGGTACGTGAGGCAATAAAATTGAATTTTGAACGTGCCAATCTATTCAGAAATGCAGCCTTCTAAGCTTGTTTGGATCCAAAGATATTTAAGGCTGAGTTCTTTTATCCAACTTAGATCAACCCTACCCTATTCAGTACCTCTAACCTTTATTCTCCCCCCTTTGTACAGCTGAAAGGAAGGGGAAAGCGAACTACATTTCTGGCTATAAATATGCCTTTCTAGAACTGCTAGCCACCTCACCTTTATACACGTAATTTCCAGATAAGCAGGAGCAACAAGTGAAATATAAACTAAAGAGTAAAACCATTGTTCAATTTAAAGATCTAGTAAGGCACAACAGCTCAGTGACACACCGGACTCATTAGCAAGTTACTAAACTTTTCTACCAGTCAGAATTTCCTTCTTTTATGTATAGCACCTTGCACATAGCAGGTGTTCAATAAGTGGCCACTACTGTCGTCACTGCATGGCCTATGATGTGGCCAAATACTGAACTATTTATGGTAAGGGAACTACAGTTATTTCATAGATTTCTAAAGATACACTTCAACGGTACCAATAAAAGGGAATTACTCTAACTGGGGTAGGGTGTCTGTGTTGCTGTGTTTCATAAATAGAGAGTACTTCTCGAACTAAATGCCAGTAACTTCAATTATACAATCCATCTGGAAATAAGACTAAGGTATAACAAAGGAACAGCCCACTAAAATGCTCCTCTGTAAAAATCTGTGGAATGAACTGAGTCAGAACTCAACCTCAAGGTGGAAAGCAACTCTTCTTACATGGTACAGGATATTTATATGCCCTATTCAAATGTGGAGGCTGTATTTCTAAAACTGTCCCAATATTAGGTCTCTATTAATCAGGTTCTTCTAGCACAGTGGTTCTCAACCTTCCTAATGCAGCAACCCTTTAATACAGTTCCTCATGTTGTGGTGACCCCAACCATAAAATTATTTTCGTTGCTACTTCAAAACTGTAATTTTGCTACTGTTAATGAATCGTAATGTAAATATCTGTGTTTTCCGATGGTCTTAGGCTCTACAGCAGTGGCTCTCAACCTGTGGGTCGCAACCCAGAGGTTGAGAACCGCTAGCAGGGTCACCTAAGACCACTGGAAAACACAGATATTTACATTATGATTCATTAACAGTAGCAAACTCTCAACCTGTGGGTCGCAACCCAGAGGTTGAGAACCGCTAGCAGGGTCGCCTAAGACCATCGGAAAACACAGATATTTACATTACGATTCATTAACAGTAGCAAAATTATAGTTATGAAGTAGCAACGAAAATAATTTTATGGTTGGGGGTCTCCACAACATGAGGAACTGTATTAAGGGTCGCGGCATTAGGAAGGTTGAGAACCACTGTTCTAGCACATAAATGGAGACCTCACTGCTATCAGTGTGGTTTTCCTCTCTTATGAGGACTACTCTTGGAGACCTACCTGCCTGAATCTTACATAACTTTTACCTTTCATTTGGCTATAAACATGCCATACTTCGAATGTAGAATCATGTTGGAGCTCTCCACAGGATAATATTTGCCAGGTATGTTCTATGGCCACCAGACCATCTCTCTGGTTATCATTACTGTTGATGACTCTAGGCTTCAGTTTCTTCACCTATTAACTGAGTGGGTTGGGTTGGACACAATTATCTTTGAGACTCCTTCTAGTATAAATATCCTGTGATTCAAGAACTATGATCCTACTGTGTACCTTGGGGTCCTGGACCACTATTTTTGTTGATAATCATAATGATGGCAACCAATTTCTCTATTAAGTCTTTATCAGAATAGGCCCTAAAAGAGGAGAATAAGATTGGACAGCTTAGACTAGCATAATACGTATTTCCCATAATAGCTCATTCTGTAACTGGAGTGGAGGTGATGAGGGTCCAACAGTCGCACTGGCACTGGAAAACCTTTCTCTTTTGTGCTCAAAAACACAGAATAGACATGGAAAAGCCAACATGGCCTTGCAAAAAGAGCCGTGGAAATGAAATCTGAAGACTAGGTCTGCACATCTAGCCATGTGCCTCAAGGGCCATCTGAGTATTTATAACATTAAGTGAATGCCTTATAATATTTATAACATCATTTGGGGGCCATACAAAATTATCAACTTAAAAATTAGCCTGCTAATTTGGTGAAACACTTAATTAACTCACCCCTACTGTCTTGGCACGGCCAGACCAAATGATTTTGAGGGCCTTATATGGCCTGCGGGCTGGATATTCCCTACCCCTACCGTAGATAGTCACTTTGTCTTTCTGAACCTCAATTTCCTATTCTCCCAAAAGGGAATATTTCCATCTCCCTCCTAAGTTTTAATGTAAGAGGATTATATGTGATGACATGTGAAAGTGCTTAGGATAATAGGCACTCAATAAATGTTAACAGGTGAATTGAGAAGAGTGGAAAAAGAACAACCACCCTTCCTATATTTTTAATACTTTTTTTTAATACTTTCCTATACTGAGTCAACCTGCATTATGCCCTTGAGAAACAGACAAGTATCATGTTTTGTTTTGTTTTCTGGGATAAATAGATCTTCCCTCTCCCCATGATAACCAGGATCAGTGAAAAAAGCAAGAAGGCTTGGAAATTAGAGTCTCTGTAACACAGTAGAAATTAAGAGCCAGACAGGTAACTGTTGCTCTAAATACGGTACATGGTATTTTGCTACCCATCAGAAAATGCAAGGGTCAAGGAAAAAGAGAAAGATTGGAGTATACTCCCCAATTTTTCTTATGTCAACTAGGTCAACTCAGTGGCACATATTTAATTCCTACCTTTTTTTGTTAAAAAAAAAAAAAACTAACAGTTATGGGTTCTTAGAGACAGGCACTACTCCAAGTGCTTTACACATATAACTCATTTAAGCCTGACAACATGTAGGAACTATTATTATCCCTGTTTGGCAGAAGAATAAACTGAGGCAAGGAAAGTTAAGTAACTTGCTCTAGGGCAGTGGTCGGCAAACTGCGGCTCGAGAGCCGAGGTTTGCCGCTCTGTAGACTAATGAGTTTGCCGACCACTGACCTAGACTCTCAATTCCAATTATTACAGGCTGTTGTTGTTCCTTGTGATTAAGCCCCTATCCCAGTGGTCGGCAAACTCATTAGTCAACAGAGAGGCAAACTGTGGCTCGCGAGCCGCAGTTTGCCGACCACTGCCCTAGGGCACAGGGATGGTAAATTGAGAATCAAGAGTTCAGGCAGACAGTCTGGCTCAAGAGCCTGTGCTTGGGTCACAGGACTTCTTGAGTACCTTGATCACTGGAACTGTATCACCCTGAGTGAATGCCTCCAGGGGCATTGTGCTCAGTGTTTGGCATTATACTTCATTTAAGTGAAGCCTCAGAATAACTTCGGTGATATTTTTCCTGTTTTACAGATAAGGACACTGAGACTCAGGTCCTTATTCATAGGCGTGAAGCTAACAAGGCAGATCGGAAACAAGCTTTATCTGACTCCAAATTCCACCTTCTTTCAACTGTATTTGACTGCCTCCTTTTGAGGACTGGCTTCATTAGAGAAATAAGGTAACATAAAGAACATCGCCCAAACAATGAACTACATTCTCTCTATATATCATTCATTTCCCTTCTTGGTTAGACTCCTCAACCCCCCCCATAACCACCTCTTATGCTAACCATTTTTTAAATAAATTTTTCCAGATAAGGAAAACGAAGCACATGGTATCCAGCTACTTTTTCAGAGTTTCAGATTCCATATCCTAACCAGCTGGACAATTTAATTCCATCTCCCCATTCTTATTGCCAGACCACAGCAATCATACTTCCCCTTCCTATTCATCTGCCTCAATGTCTTTCTCCTTGAGGGGCAAAGTCCCACTGCCAACGTGAAATTCAGCTATTTTCTCTGCACTCTGGCCCTACTATAATCAGCATTAAACACGAGAACTCTTTTCTGAAGAAGCTAATTGACTCAGTTTGGATCAAGTCAGAGCATTTTCAGGCGTGGCCCAAAAAGTTCAAGCCTCCCAAACACTTCAGTAATATCTCCTTTAAAAAATACATATTCGGCCCTGGCCAGGTGGCTCAGTTGACTGGAGCGTAGTTCCATAAACCAAAAAAGGTTGACGTTTGATTCCAGGCCAGGGCACATACCTAAGTTGTGGATTCGATCCCTGGTCAGGGTGTGAAATAGAGGCAACTGATGTTTCTCTCTCTCTCTCTCTCTCTCTCTCTCTCTCTCTCTCTAAAAAATTAAAAACATATCCTTGGGTGAGGATTAAAAAAACCCATACATTTAACATTACTACTTTAAAGACATCCCCAGTGTGAAAGGGGAGCTGGAGATGTCCAGAACTTAAGTTGATAGTACTGACCAGGAGTGGTAACCAACTTGGAGATCAAGGAGAGGGAGAGGTAAGTTGGAGGAAGCAAATCTGGAGTTCTAATTAGTTTAGACATGAAGGGGAGAAAGAATACTAAAAGTGGTGATAAGATCCAGTTAGAGGGTTTTCCTCCTCCCTTCCTATAGGAGAAAGTTTTTCTTTATTGCTAGATATGTGTCATACAGTAGGTGCTAAGTAAATACTAACTGATTCAACACAATGGCAAGGTTTCTGTTGTATTTCTTTTGAAAATCACTTTGCAGTTCTTCAAATCTTTTTTTGGAGAGCAGTTATAAATCAAATAAAATGAATATATTCTCCACAATATGTACATCTATGCATTAAATGAATTCCTCCTAAATTAAATAAATAGGCAACAGTAAAGTATATCTAAAAGTGAAGGAGCTAAGATATGAAGAGAAATGAATCCATGCATCATCTCAAAGAAATCAGGATAGTCCTGTAGAAACATTAGTCAGACAATCTAAATTCAAATTTTGGGCTCACCTCTCAATGGCTGTGTGGATTGGGGCAACTTTATCCTAAATTTTATTATTTGTGAAATGGGAATACCACCACTCTCCTCCAAGTGTTGTTGGGAAGATTACTCGGGAATGAAGGTGTATTATTTTTGGATCTCCACCCAGGGCAGAAATGGCATACTGGCAGCCCAATAATACAAAGTGTATGAAAGTGCAGTGGTGGGCACAACAGCAAACACAGAAGAGGAAATTATGAATGGAAGCAAATAAAAGGAAGAGAGATGTTCTATCTAGGGTGTGACTTGGTGTTGGGTGTGTTTTCACAGAGGGAGTAGTCAGTCATTTCTTATAAAGTAGTCTTCTTAATGGAAGAATAACAGTGTGGTATGCTACCTTTTGAAGTGAGCATGTAAAATTCCTGGAAGGATAAGCAACGGAGAGCTAACGGTTTTAGGAGAGAGATTCAGAGAAGTGGCTGGGATTTATAACAAGATACCTTTTTACCGCAGAGTTGTACAGTGGAAAGAACAATGAATGGTCTGAAGACCAAGGCTGGAATCCCAGCTCACAACCATGACCTTGGACAAGTTACTTAACCAATCAAGAATCTCAGTTGCAAAACGCAGATAAAACCTCATAGGACTGCTGTCAAGATTAAATGAGATAAGGGATGGGAAAACTGTTAATGCGATACAAATAATAGGTATTATTAAGAGTTAGATTCTACCTTCACTTACAACGTAATATGTCCATGACCTTGGCATGATTTCAGTTCTTTGCGCCTCGGTTTTCTCATCTATAAAATGGGGAGGATAATACCATCTACCCTATAAACACTCTGAGAATCAAGTTAGACCACATATGAGACATCACACCTTGAAAACGGTACAGTGCTATACAGGTACATAAAGAACTACTATAGTGGCTGAGAACGTTTTATGCATGTCAAGGTCCGTGTTTAAGCAAATATTTTTATGCTATACAGGTGAAGAAGCCTCGCGTGCATTTATGCATCCAAGAGTGGGGCACAGGGCACAGACGCACATCCACGGATTCCGGGGGTGTGACTTGCGCGCTTGGGAGAACGACCGCAGGACTGGCTGCTGGGCCGGAATCAGAGGAGTGGGCGCCAGAGTGGGGGCAGGGGGGGTGCAGGATGCACGGATGGGAAAGGCTGGGGGCACAAACACGCATGTCCAAGCCGGAAACATTTTCCGGGGAGAGCGATGCGCATCCCCGGAATGAGGGGGTGGGGAGGGATGCGCGTGCAAGCCCGGAGGGCGGCCGGGGGTGCTACACCGCAAGCCTGGGGCCAGGGCTCTTTACCTTATCGCTGTAATCCCTCAGGACCCGCTCGATAGCCCCCGCCTCGCCGGCCCGGACGATGTACAGGGCGCGCTCCTCATCCATGGCCGCAGGTGCGGGGGAGCCGCGGCCGCTCTGCGCGCCCGAGCCGCTGCCTCCAGGTAAACGCCTCGCGCCCCCGCTCGCTAGCTCCTTCCCAGCTTCCTTCCTTCCCTCCTTCCCTCCCTCCCTCCTGCCTCCAACCCGCCAGCCTCCGCCCGGGCAGGCCCGACGTCACCGCCCCTCAACTTTCACCCCGCGACGTCACCGGTCCCCCAGCAACCAGCGTCCCGCGGCCGCCCCTGACCAGGCCCAGGACTCGACCGAGGCCTGCCGAGCGGCCTGAGCGGGGTCAGGCCCGAGGTCCTGCTTGCTTTTCTGCCTCTCCCTCCCTCGAAGAAGCCAGCCTTTTAAGTGGGCTTTCTCGGACAGAACTGTTCCCACCTGACCCTCCTCTATGAATCATTCTTCTCAGCTGACGAGAACGACCCGGCTCTTCCCCGCCCTCTAAGAGACGGCAGCTAAGTGAACTACAACTCCCTGCGTGCAATGGGGTCATCCCACGATCCCATCTAATATACTGGAGTGCCGAATGGCATGCCGGGATGAGTAGTCATCCAGCGGGAAAGACTTCCCTCCTAAGGCATGCTGGGAACTGTGGTCCTGCGAAGGCCGGAAACAAGAGTCCCACGGGCCCGGAGGCCAGCGGCCAAGAAACCGTTAGGGGGTGGGTCTGAGCGTGGGCCCGGCCTCCTTTTTGTTCCTTACGGAGCTGGCTGTCCTGCCGGAGCCCTGGCTGGTTGGACTGGTTGCCATTCGCGGAAGCTGGCACCCTTTGGTGGGAACTGTGAAGCCGGTTTAATTCCCACTTTTTTCGTTTAGCGGTTTCGGTCTCTGTCAGATTCTTTCCTTCCTCCCTTGTTTGCGGTCTTGTAATGTATTCAGCTACAGTAATGTGGGAAATTGCAGGTAGTTATCTAGATAAAAGGGGACCAGCGATTTTTTTAATACCGTTTTAAAAATATCATTCTTTAATCTTTCAATTACAGTTGACATACAATATTATATTAGTTTCAGGTGTACACCCCAGTGATTAGACATTACATAACTTACCAAGTGATCATCCCGATATATCTCGTGCCCATCTGACCCCATCCATAGTTATTAGGATGTTACTGACTGTATTCCCTGCGCGGTGCTTTGGGTCCCTATGGCTATTCTGTAACTACCAATGTGCCACCTTTTGTCCGTCCTCGCAGCCCCCTCCCATCTGGCAGCCGTCCACATGTTCTCAGAACCTCTGAGTCTGTTTCTGTTCTGCTTGTTTGTTTTAGAGTCCATTGTTGATAGATACGTATTGATTGCCATGTTGTTGGTCCTATTTTTTCTTCTTGAGGACCCTGGAACATCTCATGTGATCCTGGTTTGGGGGCGATGAACTCCTTTAGCTTCGTCTTGTCTAGGAAGCTGTCTGCAGGCCCACCCTTGCTAAGCATTTACTGCGTGCAGGCATCCTGTTACTTCAGCTGCAGTGCCACAGCCCATGTGCCACAGATTCAGTCAGCAAGTACTCGCGAACCCGTGCTGTGCGGGGCGCTGTTCCATGCAGTCAGCGCTGTGTGGTGTGAAGACAGGGAGCCCCACATGAGTGCCTGCCCTGACTGAGCTTCACTTCTAGTGCTTACCCTGTGCGGGGGGTCCTGTTCTCATGGTCAGATGAGGAAACTGAGTCTCGGCGGGGCTAATAGGTTCATCTACCACGACTGCAGAATTTGGAAACTGAAGTTGTTCTTTTTGTTCTCCCAAGCTATTTGTTAGAGAGTGGGTGACGTTGCCAAGTAATTTCCAGTTTCCCATTCCAAGCAGCCTTTACCAGAAATAGTCTTTAATGCCTCCCCTGCCCACCTCTACCTCTTGCGCTGTGCTGAAGAGAGGAACTAGAGACAAAAATGTATTCATCTAATAATTATGGAGTTTCTTCTGTGGGTCAGACATTGTGCTAGGCTTTGGGAATTTGGAGAGAAAACCAAATAGGGAATCTGAGCTCATGGAGGTTTAGGTCTTTCTGTGGTTTATACTTTTCATGCAGCAAAAATTTATTGAGCATATTTGTTGAGCCAGGCATTGGGGTAGGTGCTGTGTCCGTAATAAACTAAATTACAAAGATTTTAATCTATCTCTTGAAAGAGCACACTGTGTAGGAAGGTCATGCTATAGTAAGCTACATTCCTTAGGTAATAGTAACATCTTGCAATTGTTTTGGACAGTTTACAAACCACTTTAATATACACTATCTCAGTGAATCCTTGAGGAAGGTATTTTTCCCATTTATAGATAAGAAAACAGGCTCAGATGGGTTAAATAACACACACTGGGACTCAGACTGAAAGCTGTAACATAACAGTATTTGGGTGCCTCCTCTATGTCCAGTACTGTATTTTGTGCTTTTTGGGTAACCATATATTTATTTTTGGAGCAAGGGCTCCTGGACAGGATACTAACAAGCGTCAAGTATCTGAGTAGAGCTGTGTCTTTCAAAGAGAGTCTTACACATGTGTTTGAAATGTCTAACAGAATTAGGCTTATGTTTTTAGGCACACCTGTATTTATAAAAAGAGATTTAAAAAATGTGAAACCACAGAAATTAACGGTTTGGGAAATTGCACTTTAGTAATTTTAATTAAGCACTAATATTCTGATTTTATAAATTAAAAGGATCTTTGACTCCAATTCAAGTCATCCTTTGACCACTGACGAGACTCTGGTCCCAGAAAAATTAAGTGACTTGTCCAAAGTCAATAGTTAAAAGCAGACTCTGGGACAAGAGCCTAGACTAGCTGAATCCTGGGTCACTACGTCACTTTACCTCCCTGAATATTTAGTTATGTGATACTTTCAGTGACTAGAGCCTCTAGTCCAACACCAACTCTAGTTCCTGTTGATTCTTGGATGGTCTGGTACAAAGGGGTTAGAGACTGGGTAATCAAAGCAGCAAATACGCAGTCACAAGTCATGGTTCTGAAAGATGGTAATATAATTCTATACATATATATCAACAGTGCTTTACTGGTCTCAAAATATCTCCATGTAGATCATCTGATTTAATCATTGTAAGAGCTGAAAAAATAACAAGGTCAATAGGACAGGCACTATCTTTCTTTTCACAGAGAAAAGGGAAGTTCATGGTGTTGATTAGCTTGCTCATAAGCAGTAAGTTGGCTAATAAGTGGTATAGTTAAGGGCTAGAAGTGCTCTAGGTTCTGATAGAATAAAGTGTTATAGACTTATAGGTCAGGGCCAATGAACAAGCCTGCAAATAAATACTAGTCATTTATTCTGGACTTTGATATATCCTGTTGTGGCACTTCCTCTGCCATGACAATGGGTAAGTTGGAATGTGCCAAATTGAAGGTTTTTAAGGAGTACTTGCTGCCAACAGCTTTTAAAATCCAAATCTTCCACATGCAGTTATTTTTACACCTTTAAGAAGAAAGCAGACATTTAAAACTAAACGGCTTGGTCTAGTCACTACAGCTCCAGAATTGGAATTCAGAGAATTCCACTAATTCAAGATAGGACCTGTCACTCTGTCTTTCTTAAGCCACAGTGTCTTCAGCTGTAAAAATAAACGAATTGAGTCAGATATTGTTTTAGTTCTCTTTCAGTTCTAACATTTTGTGATCCTAAGAACCACAAAAGTATATTTGAACATGCTAGTTCTTTAGAAAAATCTATTAAGAGTGAAGTTGTACAAATCAATATGTGCAAATTAAATATCAATATGATATATGCAAATCATTTCCTGGGCATATCTCCAAAGACTCTGATTCAGTTGATCTGTGGTGAGGCCTGGGTACTGGTAGTTTTAAAAGCCTCTCTGTTGATCTGAGTGAGCAGCCAGGATTGAGAACCAGTGGACCAGTATTTTGATAGAACATCAACCACTTAACTAGTTTTTTTTTTTTTTTTAATATATTTTATTGATATTTCAGAGAGGAAGGGAGAGGGATAGAGAGCTAGAAACATTGATGAGAGAGAAACATCGATCAGCTGCCTCCTGCACACCTCCCACTGAGGATGTGCCCGCAACCAAGGAACATGCCCTTGACCGGAATCGAACCCGGGACCTTTCAGTCCGCAGCCCGACGCTCTATCCACTGAGCCAAACCGGTTTCGGCTTAACTAGTTTTTTGATAGACTACCAAAGTCAAGTGCATGTGACTCATTAGTTAGTCTTTGAGAAATGAGAACGACCCAGCAAGATGAAAATTATTTTAATTTCATTTTCTACCAAGAATGAAGTCTTTAAAAAAAAAAAAAAAATATATATATATATATATATATATATATATATATATTATTGATTTTTTACAGAGAGAAAGAGAGAGGGATAGAGAGTTAGAAACATTGATGAGAGAGAAACATTGATCAGCTGCCTCCCGCACACCTCCTACTGGGGATGTGCCCACAACCAAGGTACATGCCCTTGACTGGAATCAAACCTGGGACCTTTCAGTCCACAGCCCGATGCTCTATCCACTGAGCCAAACCGGTCAGGGCTGAAGTCTCCTTTTTGTAACAAAGTTAATTATCATGGTTTGATCCTTTAAGACAGTGGTTCTCAACCTTTCTAATGCCGCAACCCTTCAATACAGTTCCTCATGTTGTGGTGACCCCCAACCATAAAATTACCGTTGCTACTTCATAACTGTAATTTTGCTACTGTTATGAATCGTAATGTAAACATCTGTGTTTTCTGATGGTCTTAGGCTCTACAGCAGCGGTTCTCAATCCACAGGTTGAGAACCGATAGCAGGTTCGCCTAAGACCATCGGAAAACACAGATATTTACGCTTCATAACAGTAGCAAAATTACAGTTATCTTAAATTACAGAATTATCTTAAGCACCATTAAAAAAAAGAAGTAGAAACAATTGACCCTGTTCTTTGGGGCTATAAGAAACATCCAGGCAATCAGCAAGTCTTTTCTAATTGAACATGTCTTATGCAAATCAAAGCAAGAAAAACATTGATGGGAAGAAGAGTAATCAGAGAAGCCTTCTTGGAGAAGGTGAACTGTAAAGACAGAGTAGTGGAGAGAACTTCAGAGGGCTTAGAGGGAAATGCCGTGAGAAAAATTCAGGAGGCCAAAATTAACCAGACGCTTATTGAGAAATGATACCAACTTGGTTGAACTTGAAAGTAAGCAATAAATATTTCCTAAGAGGTCAATTGGTCAGTGGAATAAGGAAAAGTTAAATCTGAGAGACATTTCATAATCAGTGATGACTCTAAGACCAGCCAATCCAACTTCAACATGTTACATTCCTGAAAACACTATCTCACAATGCCATATGACAAAGTTAAATGGAACTGGGAAACAGCCGAGTTGTCTGTTGCCAGAGGGTGTCAGATCCTTGTGTACACTATTTTAATTTCTCGGGATCTTATTTATAAAATTAGAATTGGATTAAATCACTTCAGAGTTTTAAAAAAAATTAAAATTTTTGACTAATCGATCCAGCCTTTCAGCACCTTTCTGAGGTTCCACAGTAACATTTCCAGTATTCTAAATGCTAAGATTGAGCCCATGCTGTTAGTCCTTGGCAAATGTACCTACAGTTGTTCAATATTGATTGACTATCCACAGTGGGACTCTCAAACTAAGCACACAGAATGGGCACTGCCCTTTAGATTTTATTTATCCAAGGGCTGGAATGTGGGTCAGACCTATTTGCATCTTGCTGGCTTGGAGTCCCATCCAAACACCTCTTGGGAAAACCCAGCGCTTTGGGTGGCGGTGCTGTAATGTGGTGAAAGAACCTGGACTGGGGATTGGAAAACCTGGTTTTTAGTCGTGACTCACTGTGTATCTCAGAAGCCAGTCATTTGTCAAATTTCTTAAAACCCCTCTGGCAACCAGTTTTGTAAGAAAAATCTAACTGGAATACTTGCAAGCCAAAAGATTCTAGTTTACATTTTAACTCTGTCCCTGGGTGTTCAGGAATAAGTCACTTGCCCTCTTTGAGCACTGATGTTTTTCAACTGGAATGAGCATAATAATACCTTCCTTGCAGGATGCTGTAAGGGGGAAAGGAGATGGCTGTCACGGTGGCCAGCACAGCAGACCTGGCATGGAGCGGCCACTCAAATGTTAGCTGAACTGGAATGAAAAATGCAGTCTCCCTCACAATGATGTTGTGAAGATTTGGGGATAAAGAGTCATGTTATTCCTATTGCTGTAAATATGCATAAGATTCATGGTTGATGGTGGTGTTTTTAACAAAAGAGTAATTCCAACACACTGCTTTGGTTTTAGAACCTTGGAGTTAATGTCTTTAACACTGACATGCTTTGACATAAGACAGTTTTGGTATAGTGACTGTGTGTGTGTTTGTGTGTGTGTGTAAATAGTCTAACAACACACACACACACACATCAATGTCTTTGCAATTAAGCTTTTGAGATGCACATGTCAGAGGAATTAGATTCTCACACACCTTCTTCCCACCACTTCCTTTTTAACTCCTCATGCAGTAAAGCATTGGTTTACTTATCGACATTTGATTAAACTCTTAAGGTTCAACCCTAGGAGGAGGTGGCAGTGGACAAAAGATTATTGCCATTCATCATCAACACATGTTAGTCTTCCCCTTGAGTCGCCTATGAAGGATTAGCATTTCCCTGAAAGGAGGGGGACAGAATAAATTGCATCTACGGCCAAAGAACTGCCAGCTCCTTTCAGCTGGGGGCACATACCGGGAGCTTTTCCCATATTACTCAGCTTTATCTCAACTTTTGGGCAGTGTCTCCATCTGAATTTCATGGGTTTCAGGGTCAGTCAAAACAGAATTGTAGGGCTGTGGAGGTCAGAGGCCACCGCTGTCAAAGGGTAGTGACCTGAACAGCAAGAGGTAGCCACTATTCCCCGACCCCCTCAAATGACTTCATTCTAGTGAATACTTGGCTCATTGCACCTCCCCTGCCGAGCTTTCTTTTCGACCTGGTAATAAAAATCCTCCTGTGACCTTTTTTTTTTTTACATTATTATTGATTTTCTTTTGTTCCTGTTTCTCTATAGAATGACCAAATCTTGGTCCTTGATAATGTATTGGTTTGCATGTTCCCTGGGAAATGATAGAGAGAAAGCTAGTCTGGGCGTGGGGAATGGTTTGGTGCCCAGCTTAGGAACTGCCTTCATTCAGCACACCAAAATTTCCCAGGACCCGTGAAACTCTCCAACCCCAATAGGTTCTATGACCACGGTCAAGGTTGATTTAAAAACTGCAAAGCTGCTTAGGAGAGAGGATTGGGGGTGGGGTGGGGTGGGGTGGGGTGGGAACAGAAGTAGGAAGGAGGAAGAAGGCAGTGTGCTGGAGGAAGGAGCACAGACTCCGGAATAGGGTAGTTTGGTTTTCAAACCCCAGCTCTCCCACTTACTGTGTGACTTTGGGCAAAGCACTAAACTGCTCAGAGCCTACGTTTCTTCATGTAAACAGATGTGATTATGCCATGGACATAGCCGGGAGGTGGTCAGAAGTGGAGACGGGGTGCCTGCCACACAGCAGACCCCAAGAAGAGGAGCCTCTGTGGATTCAGGCAGATCTAGTTCAGAAAGGTGCCTCACGTCACTGCGAGGTGAAGAGCGTGTCACGTTCTCATTTAAAGACTGTCTTCGAATTCAGCTGTGTTTTGCATTTTACCCTTTCTGAGAGGTGTAGCACTGGCCAGGACATTTTGGATACCATTCCTGGTGGGGGCGCAATTTGGCGGTTCCTCGAGAATTCACTCTTCTAACCCCAGTGGCTTTCCCGTCTATGGGGAGACTATTATAAATGCCAAGGATCAGCACTGCAGCTGGTTCTGCGGTTGCTTCTCTCACCCCTGCTGTCACGGTCAGACCTCGTTATTTTTCATAATCGTTCTCAAACAACTGGTTTTAGCTCTTGAAGCATTTATGATGACAAAAGGTGGAATCAAACCGGGGAGCCCTATTTCTCCCGCCCACCACCTCTCTTCACCCACACCCCTTTCCTAGCAACAGCTCTTTGCTCAACTCTTGGGGCCCACGTCTTCCGTCCCAACTACACCAGCAGCAGCAAAGTATGGGGGTGAGAAGGCTGGGGCGGATTGAGGTGCAGGAGGAGGAATGGGGAGAGTGTTTCAGGGAGGAGGCTGATGAAACACAGAAGGTTCTGACCTCCTCGGACGAAACCACCAGGGCCTTGTCCAAGCTGGCTTAGTTAGGGAGGCTGCCACGGAACTGAAGCAGAGAAGGGCCAGGTTAGAAAGTGGTAGGGAGGTGGGCTGGCCTGAAGGGCCCACAATACAGTGCATGCAGTCGGGGAAAGGCTTGTCAGCTGTCAACTGTGCAGGCCAGCGATTTTCAACCTTTTTCATCTCATGGCACACAAATTAATTACTAAAGTCCTGGGGCACACAAATTACTAAATTTTTTTTTTTGCCAATCTGACAAAAAAAATAGGTAGAATTTTGATTCATTTGTACTGGACGCCTATTGTCATTTTTTTTTTTTTTTTGCCAATCGAAGGGAAAAGAGGTCAGTGCCCCTGGCTAAACAGGTATTACATGTCTTAAAAACTTGCAGCACACCAGTTGGGCATCGCTGGGGTAGGTTACTGGGGATTGCCCCTCTTCTCTACTCTGCAGACTGGAACCCTGTGAGAGAGAAAACTGGGTGCATGGTCAGAGAATAGCCATCTCTGGATCTTAATACTTCAAGGTGTTAAGTCCCGTTTCTCAACTTTGGCTGCATGTAAGAATCACCCTGGGAGTTTTAAAAAGCTACTGATGCCCTGGGGTCACTTCCAGGTCAATTATTTACTGTCGGTGGGACCTTACACATCAAAGTTGACAGGGTAAATCTAACAGGCAGCCAGGGTTGAGAACCACTTAAGTCCAATCCTATTTGAAGCTGTAGTGCGCCTCCTACATCATCTTTGGTAGAACTGGGAATTAATCGCAGTTCTACCTCACTGTACAGGCACTACGTATATCCCCTTTTCCTTTAAACCCCCCAGTGGTGATTTGCATTCTGTAGGCTCTTGAATACGTCTGAACTCTATGCTTCAGGAGTCCTACAGTAACCCTTCCCCACATAATAACCGGAGTATTTATACTATTTCCTTCCAGAATTTAATTTTTTTTAAAAAAAATTTTGTGATTCTGCCTTTAAGAGATGCAAGAAGTTGGGAAAAATAGCCTGTTTGTGCTCTTGTCCAGATTCACTTGGGTCATTTTGATTGATGTCACTTTAAAGCAAATATTAAGGACGAATCTGGGAGGATGGTAAAATGGCAGAAGACTACTACCCAGATCTGTGCAGGGGAGGGTGGGGCTGGGCCTGAGGAAGGGGTGGAGAGTTGCTCCGTGATGGTGGTGCAGGTAAAGGGGCTGAGCTGATGGGCATGAACCCCAGGCTGTTTTTGAGCACCAGCTGCCATTGCCTCCGCTCCTGTGGCTGGCTTCCTGAGCCACTGCCCAGCTGCCAGTCCGTTCTTTGTTTCCTTAAGCTGTCCACCCTCCTCACCCAGATCTACCGGCCCGGGTCCATCAGCGCACAGACTGTAATTGGGATGTCATAGTCATACAACATGCTTGCTTGAGGTCCAGAGTGGGGAGGTGACCCCTCCAAGGTCACATGGTGGTGAAGCCAAGGCTTCCTTTCAGTTCCTTCCACGATGTCAGTCCCTCTCCCCATTGAGGTTGGGCTTACTCACTGGCACAGTTTTGATTGGCCTGTGACTGGGTTGCAGGCTCAGAGGGGCCAGATTCCCTTTCTTTCCAGACCTGGGGTATATCAGAGGCCTGACAAAGGACACAGCAGGCTGGATGCCTCGGACACCACAGGCCTGCAACGTGGGTGAGCCATCCTGGCTGCTGTTCACGACTCCAGCCAGTTTCAAGCTGGCAGAGTCCTTTTCAGAAAGAGTCCTAAAGAGGGGAGTGTCCCTTTATTGCCAAGACTCCTCTGTTCTTCCTCTGACAAGTGACTGGCCCCACTCCCAGCCACCAACCTTGCCCATTCCCATTCTGGTGACGGGGTAAGAACCATCAGAGAGGGAGAGAAGGTGCATTTGAGTCAAGCTCACAGCAGCTGTTGTCTTTTCCTAATCAGATCCTTGTCAGTTCTGAAATTGAAGGTTGAGAACAATTGGGAACATAGGCAGTATGCTCACCTCCCAAGAGACGGGTACCCTGTGGTCTGGAGAGAACGCCCAGGGCTCCCAGTGCTTGGCTGTGCTGTGAGGAGGAGGCACACATCGTCTCCCTTGCCAAGTTCTTGGAGTGACCACTTTGTTCTCTGGGATTGTGACTATTTTTTGCCTAAAGTTCCGAGCATTTAACGAGCTTGTGGCTGTGACTTGTATATGGGTGTCGTTTATTATGTGCTGCTGCTACCTGGCTAGAGAATTTGGCAATTGCTTTATTTTATTTTATTTTATTTTTTTATGATTAGCAAGTCAAAAGTCAAACCTACTCCACCCTTTGATTTCTGGAGCACTAGCTTTGGGCCGTAAGAGCGCGAAGGTCTGGGTATCTTCATGTTTGTTTCATGCAGTGACTGAATCTGAAATTTCGCTCTTCCTCCTTCCTTTCCTCATATAAAGCCAACGAATGGATTGTGGCCAAAGATCAAATTACCTTCAGGGAGTGAAATCTAGCACCTACTTTTCTTTTGGCAGATCAACAGAGCTAAGTTTCTAAAGGGGATGCTATGTAAAATATATAATTTTAATCTTAAAATCATTTTCAGGTACAAATATGTTATGTAATAGCAAGTAAAAGCTTGGCTTTAAAAATAAATCTTTCAAAATGCAAATTGAGTTGTCAAATTCTCATGCCTTTTAGTTAACACATCACTGCTGCCATTTCTGGAAATCTTTGGCTCTGACTCTCTCATAGATCCTAGACCCTTAAAGTTTGGGCAAAACATTTCATCATTTTGTCTGCCTATCCTAAGTCCTCGGCCCTAGAATCCAAATGCAGTGCTGGGGGAGAATTTGTTGCTGCTTACTGAGTAGTCAGTAATGTTATATCTGTTCAGAAGTTTATTGCATCTAAAGCATTGCACTTGACATATCTTTACACCCAGAGCTCATTAACGCACAATGAACTAAGTGCCAGGGGACCAAGTCTTAATGATGCTGATGTTGAAGAACAATATTCCCTTTAAGGGCTGAAAGGCCCCTGCCCTTTGCTGACGTCAGTCATCATGCAAACTTAAGTCCTTGTATGTAGAATTGGTCCCCTACAAACCTCAATCAGGCTGCAGGCACTAAATTGTTGCTGAAGGACTGCATGCCAGGCCTATCCAAATTTTAAGACTGTTTTATGAGGAGATGATGATGAACTGGATAACCACGACCATTCGGGACCACTTAGTTTTGTTTTGCCTGCTTGCACCCTAGTATTCAGAATGGTATTTATTTACACACGCGCATGTGCACGCGCACACACACACACAGGCCACAGCAAATGCAAAATGAAAGGAGGTCATTTCAATACTTTTTATTTGAGTGTGAAACCATTCATATCTTGCACAACTGTACAGATAAAACTATTTCCATTTTAGCTGTAGACATGATTATCACACAGAGTGGGTGTGATCAAAGATTTTATTTACAGAACAATTGCTAAAACATCCGATGTCATATTTCTATTTATTTCTTACCCATAGGGTAATAGGTCCACCATAATTGCTTGGTGCTTTTTATAATACAGAAAAAAAAACCTATGTTAAGCTCTAACAAACTGCACAAATTGCTACAAATCTGACAGAAGAATGCCTACGAAAAATTTTTCCAAAAGTACAATACATTTTTATTTCCACACATACACAGTATAGTATAGGCTCAAAGGCACAGCTTTGAAATTTTTTTTCTATCAAAGTGTCGGAAATTATTTCGTCTTATGAAGGAACCGTGAAAGTCACTTGCACACTTGGTGCTCAGTAAGTTAATGTTGGTCCATCCAGTTTCACAACATTAATACAGCAGAATGTGATACTCAATGCTCTACATCCACATCGCACAGAACTTTAGAAGCCCCTCCCTGCCTTTCGCTGACACTAGCCATTGTGCAAACTTAGGACAAATATTTGTACATAGAAGAATTGGTCCCCTACGAATGTCAGTCAACTTAAGGCATACAGAACAGAACTCTTCCTTTCCTTTAGACAGTGCTTACGTTCTAATGCAGGTACTGTGACAGACACGAGTTGCCAGATACCTGCATTTAGCCCTGATGCTCCGGGGAGCACCACCAGGCAGAAGGAATGCGCTGAACATATCTGAGTGCTGTTCACTGTACAGTAAGATGTCAGACAGATAGCAAGGTGAGTGCTCTTGGTAAATTATGTGCCCATCCAAGAACGCAAACCAGATTCTGTCTCCAGTATCCATCCTTCAAGACTAAAGAGCTTTTGTCAACAGAAAAATAAGTAACTTATAGGGAGTGGTTGGCAACACAAAGCAAAGTCATGGAACAAGGGGAAAAGGCACAGGTTGGCCTGTCTGAGATAGTGCTCTACAGAAAGTCAAGTCTGGCTTGGCTACAGGAACCCAATCTCACTGACTTTTAGTGGGTCCTGTTTCTGAGCTAAAGTTTATTCATCCCATACTGAATCCCAGCCTCACGTTCATTAGGAAAATGGATGCCTAGGAATAGTTTACAAGTTATAATGTATAGAGATAAAGTCTCCTGGAAAGGGGGGGAATGGATGGGTTTATTATTATTATTAATACTTATTAATATTAAATATGGATTCCTATGAGAGCAGTCATTTAGCCCATCCTGTGGAGGCCTCTCCATTGATGTAAGCAAAGCCAGGAAAGTGTTGCATGTGCTCATACTCAGAATTCCTGCGGGTGGTCAGGGGTGTGTACATGTCACTAGAGTTTCCATACCTTGTGGAATGCACAGGCGGGCTTGTGTAGCACGTGTTGGCTGTGGGCACCTCTGGCCATCGGGGGGTGACTGCAGTAGGATGCAGTCTGGGAGTAGTGCTCATCAAACAAGGCTCCATCCGGGAAGTGGGGCTATTAAAAGGGTACTTGTTGAGGGGAAAGAAATTCCACAAAGTTAAAATTAGCTTGAAGTTACAGACACACAATATCAGTCATGTTCACAGTTTGTTAAATTTCTTAAGACGCTATTAGTGAAAGTCGATGGGATGGAATCAGTGAACTTTTGAAAGATCAAACTGTGGTCTAGGTCTCCAACAGGGGAAATGCAAAGGATTTCTTAGCCAGTCTTGGACTGGTGTTCACTCAACCAGTAATAGACTTTGTGCTCAATCAGAATGTCTTGGGAAGTCAAACCCCAAAGAAGGAATAGCCCTACTGGTAATACAGGAGTGATACAAAGGGTGGGGGGAGGAGGAGGAGGAGGAGGAGGAGGAGGAGGAGGAGGAGGAGGAGGAGGAGGAGGAGGAGGAGGGAGAACAAACATGAGTAATAGCATGTCCAAGTAGATGTGGATGGATGGCTGTGAGTTTTATCACTAGTTATGGAGATGTGATAGGTCCCACTCAATCAACCCAAGAGAACAGTACTGCCAAGTGAAATACAATGACATTATTAAAAATAGCACTTTACAGTTGAATTCAATTATGAACTGCAGCCTAAAAGCAGGCTTTTGAAGAGGAAGCAAGCAAGCTAACAGCTTCAAAGGTTATTATTAGTGCCTATCATTTGAAGAACATCTTTTTGGTCTCCAGTCACTGGAATCCTGGAAGAGACTCAAGCAGGAAGTGGCAATAATTGGGCTCAGTGTGTGTGAATGTGGAAGGAGCCAAGATGAGCCAACTGAGAGGGAGGGGAGGTGTGCTCTTGTGCAGGTCAGAAAAACAGGTGCTTGTAGCTGTAAGAAGAGGGGAAGCAGTTCTAGAAAGAATTAGAAATAAGAGAAATGTCTCTGAAGTGCTTCTTTACCTTTTTTCCAGTTCCCAAGACAGCTATGCAAATTAGCCCTTCGGTACAATCAGAGGGGAGGTGCCCGGTTTGTGGGCCAGTCACCACAAAGATTTCCTTGCTGTGCTAAGGGCCACCCCAAGAGGGACAAGAGCCAGTCAACAAGGATGGCAAGGACTGCAAGTAGGGGAGAGAGTGTGTGAATTCTTCTGCTCCCCATCTGTCTTCCCTGACAGTTGGAGAGTGGAGCCCTGAGGGATTAGGTGGGAGGCTGCCTCCTGTGAGGGAGACAGACAGGCTGAAGCCTAGACAGCCGGGAGAAGGCGCATGACAACAATGGCTGCTGCTGGTAGTCTGGGGGCCAAAGGGACCGCTCTGCCTCTTTGAGTGGGAGCCCGAGGGGAGCAGGGGGAGGCTGATAGGCCCCAGGCATGCAAAGAGGACCAGCAATTCATCCGTCAAGGAGGAGGGATCCCACATCTAGTAGAGAGGGTCTGTTGTACCCAGGACAGCACGCCCACAGAGCAAAGTGCAGCCACTCCACAGTAAACAGAGCAGGTAGCAAAGAGGGAGAAGGGTATAGTGGTGTCTGGGAACTCACAGGAGACGGCACCAGGGCTGTTGCCAAGGTGACTACTGACAGCATACCAAGGCTTTCATAATGCTGAAGTGCACCCTGGTCCCCGTGCAGGAGCCACATGGTGCTGTCTGTGTGGCAGTGGAATTCCAGCCCAGGACCCACTCTAGAGCCCAGAGAGGCCACAGTAAGACTGGGCCCTGCTCAATAAAACAGGATCCCAGCTGTTAAACAGCTCATATTAAGAAATGTTGCAAAACAGTCTTTTGTTTTTTTTTCAGAAAGGTTGCTTGTTCCTCGTGATAGTCTGTCTTCACGATGCCCTCGTTGGCCCCTCCCTCTGGCATGCCCGGCTCGTGCCCATTCCAGAGAATTTTCTCCTACCCGTCTCCTCTGCCCAGGACGTGCTTCACCACCCCTCCCTGCCCCCAGGCTCCTGTGCATCTGCCTTGTGATCATTCTTCAGATCTCAGCTCAAATGTCACCTCCTCCGAGCGACTTTTCTGGACATCCTATCTCAAGAAGCTAAACACTCCACCCTCCGCCGCTCCGGTCGGAATGTTGTCATTCTCAGCAGCTGTCTCTTTCTACTGGCTTACAGTCACCCATAAGCTCCTGTAGGGCCTTCTCATGTCTGCCACCATATTCTCCACATCTAGAATGATGCCTGGCACCTAGCAGGTGCTAACTAATTATCTGTTGAATAATTTATTATTTGGTGGGATGTCACCGCTATATAGAACCTTAGGGATCCCATAATCCATCTCGGTGTCGTACAGATGAGAAAAGCAGTGCCCGAGGCGAAGCATCCTGCCCACAGTCACGCCAGCCAGTGGCAGAGCTGGTGTATGAACTAGGCCTGGGGCCCCGCGCGCACCCCCCTCCCCACGGCTGTCCACCTGGCCCACAGCTGAATGACACAGAGAGGAAGAGCACTCCTTCGTGGACAAGCAGCCCACTGACCTTGACCTTTCCCTTGCTGACCACAGGGTCCCACCGTTCTGACCAAGCCTCCGCTCGCTGGTTCTGACCATCTCTGCTGCCTTGGCTTGTGTGCAGACTTGGAGTCTCCTTCCCACAGGACCCAAGAGAGTGTGGCTTTTGTGCCTGATCAAGGACCCTCGATGCAGCTGTGCCCAGGGGTTGTGTCACAGACTCAAAAGAGTAATTGCCTGGAAATGAGGCTGGCTCAAAATATCTCCAATGTGACAATAAAATCCTGTTACCACAGAATCCGGCTTGGAAAATTCTGTCCCGTTAGGTCAGCTAATTGCAAATGAGTCAGTGACTCGCTTTCCCGTGGTGAAGAGCCCATTGACGGGGAGAGGCTGCAGCCCGCTGCTGCCGCCTGGTCACCAGCGCCACCAATGAGGCTTCTTATGCAGCCGGCCCGTGGCACCCGCCTCACCTTTCACACTTCACATCCGGTTTCATGCCGGGTCCTCCAGCAGGCTGGGCACAAACCCTGGGTCCTGAGAGCTCGGCCCGGAATAAAGGCGCTTTTTGTTGAGGGCCCATAACAAGAAGTTACTATTTTCTGGGTCAGATCACAGGCTGCTGTCCTTGATGTTAAAATGGAGCTAAGGCCCCAGTTCCTCCTCTGTGAGAGGTGTGTGTGAGGTGTGGCTGTGGGCACGTGTGCGTGTGTGAGTGCGTGTGTACATAAGCAGTCAAAGGTTCAGTCACATGGCCGAGGCCTACGTCTGCCTCAGCTGTGCCTGCCTCTGGGCCTCCTTGGAACCATATTAGGACGTTCTATTTTGAGAAACGACTCCCCACACCAAGGGCTGACTTTCCTGCACATGGAGAGGGAAGAATGAGCCCTTTATCCCTGACCCTTACCAAGTGGGCTGTTACTTGAGCCAGGGGTGAAAGGTGGCCCAGTCAGGAGCACAAACTGTTTTCCTATGAAAGGCGGCTCTCACCGCACGAGGCGCTGCCAGGGGCCCGCCCTGACTTCCTCTCAGTCTCCTCTGGAAGAGGGCACAGCTCCCCCCAAATCTCTGCCAGACAGTCGTATCTGCTGAGCTTTTAGGGTCAAGATTGAGTTAATACATGTGAAACACTTAGTACACCCATGTAGTGAGTGTTCAGAATGCGTTAACTATTATTAATATTCTTCCTCGAATCATAACATCATGGTCCATTAATGACAGGGAGAGCCTCGGGCACTGACCATCTGGTCCTACTCCCCTCATTTTCAGATGAGGGAAGTGAGGTCAAAGAGAGGGGAAATGACCAGCTTGAGGTCACGCAGCAACTTAGTACCCAAGTAAGGATCCAGTCATTCGTTCATTCATTACTGAGTTCCCACTAAGGGGCAAGCCCGTGCTGGGGTCTGGGAATACAATGGTCAGAAAAGATGGACCTGGCCCTGCCTTCACAGAGCTAATGTAGTGAGAGAGGCAGATGTTAATTTTTTAATTACAAAAAAGTAGCAAAGGATCATAATAATATACACAAATAGTGCTAACTCTGAGCCAGGCCCTGTTCTACCTTTATTAACTCACTTAATGCTCACAACAACGCTGTGAAATAGGTACTACAATGATCTCTAGTTTCACATGAGGCACTTGTGCACAGAGCTCATCGGAGGCAGAGCTGGGATGTGAACCCAGGAAGCCTGGCTCTGCGGTCAGGATCTTACGCCACGTTGGCTGACTGATCTGTACTCCCTTTGGCCCAGGATGTTATCCCAAAGCAGAGCACCCTAAGCAAACTCTGGCAGTCAGTGGGCCTCTGAGACTGAGCACCCACAGGCCCTGGGCTGACCTGGGTTGAGATGAAGGTTCTGTGAGAGCTGTGACTGGTGGGCAGGGCTGGGCCTTGGCCATCCAGATGGGAAGTAACCGACGGCTCTCCAGGCCACTCTAAGTGTATTTCTGTCACACCGCTTCTGGTTGATCACATGGCTTTTGAGCTCAAGTCTACATTCCCAGTCTACATTCATGGCTGCGGGAGGGTAGAGGTTCCACGAAGGTGAGTGGAGTGAGGCTCAGAAATATTTTGTGGCTGTGCACTGAGTCTGGTTTGTTCTCTCTTTTGGGCCGGGCATGAGAATGGGACCTAGGAAAGTACAGCTGACAAGATCCCTTGTTCACTTATTCTGATGTGAGCAAGGACAGCATCCTTGCAACAGGGTGTTTTTCTGAAGTAATTTAAACGTTAGACTGTGAGGCCTCATTCATCTGGACGCCCTCCTTCAGAAATTATGAGAATTCAAGTAGGGCTGGAGGTGTGCCTTCCTATTACCCAGAAAGCAAGCATGTGTTGTGCAAAACAGCAGTATGAGCAAGGGCACACACATACTCTCTTTCAAAAACAAATGACTGCAGATTGCTTTGAGCACATAAATGCTGGGATGTATACAATTATTGCACGTCACAGGTGTACTGAATGGCTCTTTAAGGCAAACCTGTCTGGAGTCATTTCAGGTACTCTCGAGCTGATGACCAATGGCATTCTTTAACCATCTTCCATCATTCTTCAACTCAGATCTTTTCCCCAGTGAGTCTGATACACTCAAGTGTGATTTTCAGTACTCAGGGTTGGAACAGTTGGACCTCTGCTCTGGGAATCTAAAACCAATTAGCCCTGGCCCTGGCTGGGTGGCTCCTTGGTTGAGTGTTGTCCCATGTACCAAAAGGTCGCAGGTTCGATTCCCAGTCAGGGCACGTACTCAGGTTGTGGGTTCTATCCCTGGTCGGGGTGCATATGGGAGATAGCCAACCAATGTTTCTCTCTCACACTGATGTTTTTCTCTCTCTGTTTTCCTCTCTAAAATCAATAAAAGCATATTTTTTAAAAAAACAAAACATAAAACTAATTAGCCCTGCACTATATGCTTCCCCCAAATGCTCAACCTTAACCCAAAGAATCAGGAAAGGAAAGACATAAGGTATCTTGGGTGTGTGATTTTTCTCTTTGGAAACTTGAAACTTACTGAGAATAGTTGCAGTAGCCTTGAATTTACCTCCCACCCTCCAAGATACACAGTGTTCGGCTCTGGGGGCTTGAGAGTTGGAGAACTTGCATTGGGGTCTGTTTTGTCACTTCCTGGATGCCTGACCTGAGGCAAACTACCTTCTGAAGCTGTTTCCTCATCTTTGAAAACTGGAGAAAAGGCTGCTATGATAATTAAGTGTATATGAAAGTGCCTAATACAGTGCTTGATGCATAAATGTTAATGAAAAACAAAAGGTTCTTTGTCGTTAGAGAGTACCTTCCACAGAAGCAGCCTGCCAGAGATGTGATAAATTAACTTCTCCCCAGCCCACTTTCCAAATGGAGACTGAGGCCTAACCCACAGAGTGCACAGTGTGCTGTGCGCTGGGGTCAGAGGTTGTCACAGACTTTGTCTAAAGACCCCAGGGCATGGAGGTGAAGAGGCTGGCCAGGACCTGCCACCTCTCACAGGATATCTAGTCTGGGTCCAAAGAGCTCCACCCTGGGCTTTCATGTCGTCCTGGGCCCTTCGCTTGGGCCCACTAGTAATGGCAGTGCTCCAGTCGGGGAATGTGTGGCTTCTAGAGCGGATGCTGCAGGCCTATCTTTGATCGCCAGGGACCACATGGGCCTTTAAGAGACCCTGGTGTGTTTTTTTATTTTGTTTGTTTTTTATAGCAATGGCTGTAAAAATATCAACCCAGAAAACCAGCTGCAGAAATTTCATAAGGAGGCACGAGGGATGAGGGGTGAAGTAAGAGGGAAGATGATGCCGGGAGCTGTGGCTTAGAATGTTAGCTTGATCTTGCCACTGTGGCTTAGACCAGTGTCTCTTGCTGGAGCGTCAGTTCTCCCAAAGCAGGCACGTTTCCGTCCCATTCTCCACTGTATTCTCAAGGCTAGAGCAGTGCTTGGTACATAGCAGGCACCTGACAGTCATTTGAGGAATGATCGAACGAACGATCGAACGAACGAGTGAATGAGCTGCTGATGCTGTGTCCGGGGTGACCCAGCATGTAACAGCAGCTCTGTCACGGAGAGGAGTACAGACCCTGCTCCCGAGAGAAGCAGCCCCTGAGGAGCTGGTGTCTCTGTGTGATGCAGATGGAGACCTGTGATGAGTGCCCAGGTGGTGATTTAGTGGAATCCACTTGTTGGTTTGTCTGGGGATTATACCAGGGCTCCCCTTGGTACCTCAGATGGAAATCAAAACAGACGCCTGTGTGCCCGAGTGCCGAGTTTGTGGATACATTCTCCTCGGGCCCTCCCCCGGATGACGGCAAAAGCTGTCCTGACAGCTGATGCAATTGCGGCCTCCACCCTGGCTCACGTCCTGCCATCTCGCTTCTCCACCCCTGCAAGCGCTTGGGAGCAGAGCTCCCTGCCTCCACCAGCCCCGCTTCTGGTTCTTGCTGTGAGTGCTGCGAGAGCTCTTTCTCAAGCACAGTTCTCACCTTGCCACTCCCGGGCTCCCAAACCTACCACGGCCCCCACACCTGCAGAACCAGTGAGCGTCCTTGGCACACCACACTGTTGTTTATGCTGACCCCTCCTCCTGTTGCTCATCTGTTCCATAAACGCTCAGAGAATGCCGACATTTGAGAGGCAACAGAGGGTGATGCCTAAGAGCTTGAACAGCTGGACCACACTGCCTGGGTTCAGATCCTCGGGCAAGTGATTCTCCCTTTCTTTCCTGCAAGGGTTACCGTGAGGGTGTGCAAAGGACTCGGCACATATTCAGTAAAAGCAAGCTATTCCTTCTGATGGATGCATGCCCTGTGACCCGGGGATGCTAGACTTAATTTTTGCCTTCAGGGAGCTTTGGGGTCTCCTGTGGGAGTCAGGAAAGTCAGCCATGATCACAGTGTGGGAAGTGTTACCAACAGAGGAAAACCCAGGGTGCCATGCAAGTACAGAGGAGTGGGGCCTAATGCAGTCCTGGAGGAAGGAAGGGGGGAGTGTCAGGAAGTGCCACAAAGACCATGAGATGCTTGTCAGGAACAGCAGTGAAGAGGCTGGGGCAGAGACTCTGAGCCAGAGGAAGCCACCTCAGCGCAGGCCTGGGGACTGCCTACGGGCTGGCCTGCCTGAAGCAAGGAAGGGGGTGGTGCCGTTCGTAGGCCAGAAAGGCAGGCAGAGGCAGATGGTAATGAATCTGAGAGACAGGCTAAGGCACTGAACTTGACTCTGAAAGCGATGACACGCAAAAGAGAGTATTATGACCGACTGGGTTTTTCCCCCCAAGATTCCTTTAGCTGCAAAGTAGGGGACAGACCAGAGATGGGCAAGTTTAGCGACATGGAGACCAATGGGAAGGCTTCTGCCATCATCTCACGTAGATGAAGACCTGAGTTGAGGCAACGACCGTGGGGGTGCAGACACACAGAATGTGGAACTGAGTGGAATTGGCAACGAGGTGTGTCTGGGGCCAGTGCACAGGAAAGTGTCTAAGACAAGTCGAGTGCCCAACACTGATGTTACAGGTGCAACCACAGTTTCCATTCCCACAGGTCACAGCAGGTCAATCTGGTTGGTTAGACAGCAAGAGCCCAAAGAAAGGTGTGGCCTGAGAATGTGTGATACAGGGTCCACCTCAGGAGGATTCTCCTGGTGAGACTGTGGGGGTGGGACTGAAAGGAGCACACGTGGGAGACCAAGACGCCAGTTAGAATGAGGCTGAGATAACAGTCCTGCATGACTCGATGAGGGTCTGCCCCAGGGGAATGCTGATGGGAAGGAGAGGTCCAATCGGAGTGGGGCTGCCCGAGAAAGGGCAACAGACATGGCAACCAACTGAATCTTGGGATCAGAGAGGTGAGAGTGGGCGGAACTAAAGACAACTGTTCACACCCACGTGCATGGGTGAGAGAAAGTGGAGCGTGAACATGGTTGTCTCCCACTACAGGCAGCCACTGGAGGGCCGAAGTGACACTGAGGAAAAGACCATCCTTTCCTGTGACACACAGCTGCACACACAGTATACAGAAGGTGCTTATTCACTGTGTTACATGAGTAGACTTGTCCTGGACAAGCAAGCAGGACCACCCACTCACCTGTGCAGAGCTCCTGTGGTAAGGGGCGTAGTGGAGTGGTCCAGAGATGGCTGCCTCGGGAGGGAGGGCCGGGTACTGGCTCTGCATTGGCGGAGGATGCTGGTTGCCATAGCTCCCATAGTTATAGCTTCCTGTGTATCTAAAAAGCATGAAACACATTGACTATTGTGAGTAATAGCAGGAAGAACAGATCAGTTTGACGTCTTCAAAAACCAACCTCGTCTGTTTGTTTTTTTTCCTTTTTGTTTTCCTTTCTTTCTTCCATTTTTCCCCCTGTCTTACCATGTCCACTCTGTAGCTCTGTTGTGGTAAGGTTAAACTCCCAGGTTGATTTTCCTTCTCCCTTGGGTACATCTCCCTTACCACCCAGCAAGTGCTCAGGGAACAAAAGCTCGCCCTGAGCAAAACATAATTAGTGATGGAAACCTCTACTCCTGTTGTCTTAAAAAGCCCCATATGATATCCTTAAGTCAAATAGGAAAATAAGAGGTTACTTTGGGATTTATGTTTTTGTGTTGTTCAGGCCTCTGCTTCCCATGATGCGGAAGGGTGTGGTACCTTCCAGGTGCTCTCTCCTGGGAGAAAACACCATGGCCTAGGGAGCTCGGCTCTCAGCCCGGCCCCACCACCTTCCAGCTCAGGGACCTTGGGCTCTCGGGCTCCTTGCAGCCTCGTTTCTCCCATCTGTGAACATGCTGCACATGCTTATTCGGAGGGTCACATATGTGAAGACACTCCATAAAAAAGACAATCCTATGTGCACACGGGATATTCTAATCACTGTTCTTAAGAACAACTTTACAGCAAAGATGCCGACATGACCACGTGGGTGCCTATTCGACCTTTCCTGCAGAATCAAAAAGCTCTCTGATCCCTGGCTGGTTTGGCTCAGTGGATAAAGTGTAGGCCTGAGGACTGAAAGGTCCCGGGTTCAATTCTGATCAAGGGCACATGCCTGGGTTGCAGGCTTGGTCCCCAGTAGGGGGTGTGCAGGAGGCAGCTGATCGATGATTCTCTCTCATCATTGATGTTTCTCTCTCTCCCTTCTTGATTCATTTCTGAAATCAATAAAAAAAAAGCTCTCTGAAATAATTTTCAATATCTATTCTAAATGTGTGAGGAAATACCCTAGGAGTCCCCTGAAAAATAATGGCTACACTACAGATCGGTCTGGGGCACCTGAACCAATGGAAATAGCTCAAGTACACCAACAGCCAGACCTGTGCCTATCCTCAGGGTCGCCACCTTGCTGCATTATGCTGGGCCACCCTGAGGAAGGGACCTGAGAGGTCCTCCTCCTCCTCCCCGTCTCCCTCCCCTTCTCCCTTCCCTCCCGTATCCCCCACAGCTGGTCTGTTGGAACCTGGCTCGGGAGGCTCACTGCACCCACACAGCAGAGCCTCACTTTTGAGGATAAGGGCCCTTTTTAACACCGTAAGTGTTTTTCAGATCACTGCACATTAGACATTGTAAGATTAGTGTCTTTTGATAAAGACAGTGCATAATGGCAAAAAGCTACTGTGATTCAGGTCACACTTTTAAATGGATTTGTAGTTTATTCCTCACAGCAACATCAATGCACAATATAGGCAAAATGAATGATTGAATTATTCAGGGTCCAAAGCATCATTGGAACCCACAGGGATTCCCTGTACCCCATTCATAATTCCCACCCTCCAGGGACCTCCAGCTCTCAGGTGGGGAAGGCCTCCTCTGAACAGTCATGAAAGACTGGGACCTACCAGGAAGCTTTCTAAGGCTGCAGAGCACACAAAGAGCCACCAAGGGACGGCTGAATGGCGTGTGCAGCTGAGACTTTACAGGAGTAAAGAGGGAAGAACGCAGGCTCTGGAGGCAGACAACTGCTCCGTCTGGACCCCATGGTTACCAGCTGTGTGACTCAGAGGAACTGAATTTCTCCAACCAAGTCTGCATGTCCTCGTCTGTAAATGGGGTGGCCTCACCTGGTCGTGTGGGGACTGCTGGGCACAGGAAGAACTAAACACAGGGTGCGCTCCTCCTGCCGTTTGAGGAAACAACTGCCAAGTAAAGCCTGCTCTTTAAAATCAAATTTAAAAGTGAGGCAACAACCCAGGAGAGCCGCCTACCCGTGCTCCTCTCGGTGAGGATAAACTGGTATCCTGTGTGTGACCGAGGAAGAAGGCACGTGAGTGCTCCTCATGCAGGGGAGCTGCTGGGAATTTTCAGCGGGAGACCCCGCCGCTGTTGTCACCGTGTAGGTTAGAGACCACGTGTATGACTGCATCGGTCCTGCAGAGACAAATTAAGATGCATCAGTCCTAGCACAGCTCTCGCACTGCCAGCTCTTCCTTAGAGCACTTCAGGGGCTTACATTTTTTTTATTTTAATTTTTATTAAAACAGGTTATCTTCAAGTGGTAGGATTGAGGGTGGCTTTAAATTTTTTCATTTGGCTTTCTTGACCTGAAAGCTAAAATATTTACGAAGCATATGTCTCTCTGGTCCCCTGACCTCACCATAAGCTTCCCCTACCCCCTGCTTTTGTTCTACCTGATTTAGCCATAACATCTTTCTTTCCTTTCTTCCCAGGGTACCAGGATTCCCAGCACCACAGGGCCTTTGCACACACTCTTTTCTGCAACCCAGAGCCCTCACGCTTCCTTCCTTCATATCTCAATAGAGAGAAGCTGTTTCCTAACTCCAGACTGGGTCAGATCCCACACTGCACTACAGTCCTTGATGGTGCCTACCACAATTTGTGATCCTACATCCGTTAATGAATGTGATGTGATTAATGCCTATCCTCCCCACTCCTCAACCCCAGACTATGAACTCCATGAGGGTAGGGGCCTTCTCTATTTTGCCTACCATTGGCTCCCCCAGTGTTTAGCATAGAGCCTGGAGGCCAAAAGGCTTTCAATAAAGTTTTTGAAAGGAAGAAATGGGAAAAGAAAGATAGGAAGAAAGGGAGGGAGCGAAGGAGAGAGAACAAAAGAAATCTTGGGGCAATGTAGCTCAGACAGGCCTAGCAAAATAAATTCTCAACATTCAACTCAACAGGTGTTAAGGATCCAACAAATTGCTTTAAGTAAACATAAGTAGATTATTGAGCTCTGCTTGCCCAGGTCTTTTTGAAGATTATTAGACAGTGACCCTTACCATGACCTATTCCATACATATTGTTAATTCCACTAATTTATTTTTTAATTGGATACTTTGAAAGTGCTAGGGACTGAGAAAAGAAATTGACAAAATTAAAAACACTCAAGATGCTTAAGAATTTTATGAGATGTTTAGAATTTAAAAATGGCAATTTAAGAAATAACTAATAATAAATAAGCTTATGTTATTTAATGAACTTATAATAACTGGACAATAAACTCATCAAATTAATTTCTGATAAAGTCTAGAATGCTGACATAGTGAAAATAATCAAGCCTATTTTAGAAGGAGGAGGGAATAGGATTCAACTCCTCTGTGTAGACACATGAAAAACTAAATAATTAGGAGGCCAGTTTTAAGTAAAAGAGAAGCGCTGGCTGGTTGTAGCTCCGTTGGTTGGGTTTCATCCTGTACACTGACTGAAGGCCACAATTTGATTCCCAGCCTGGATTGTGGGCTCAATTTCTGGTAGGGGGCATGCAGGAGGCAGCCAAAGGATGTTTTGTTCCCATATCAATGTTTCTCTCCCTCTGCCTTCCTCTCTCTCTAAAAATAAATAAGTAAATAAAGTGACAAAATATTTTTTTAAAAAAGAAGTAAAATAGAAAACTTGATTCACTAATTCTGTATGTTCTGCAACCGAACACTTCTATCTTAAAATTCCTCTGGAAAGATAAAGAAAAGGTTTTCATTTAAAAAATGCCATCCATTCCATTCCAAACACTTTGCAAATAGCACAGGAGAGCAGCTGCCCTGACATGGCAGGGGGAAGGTAAGAGCCGGAAGGTCAGCACTGCGCCAGTTACATGACAGAGACCCAGTAAGGAGTACCCCTAAAGGTCAGTGAAAATAGCACCCTATTCTAAGTACACGTGTTTATTATTAAAAGAAGTTTCTATCGAACCCTCCTGTAAATTAGAGAATCTTTTGGAATGCAAACAATGTCTTCCTTTTTTTATGAAGTGACACAGATGCAACCCAAGAGCATGAAAGGAGACACCATTTATTGAACATCTAATATAGGCCACGCACTGTGCTAAGTGCATTACAGACACCCTCAAAAGAAAGAGCATCCCCAGGTAGTGAAAGAAGAAGTTAAAACAAAACTGGAGCAGAAAGTGCAATCAGGAATGAGATGAAACATGCATACCCTGAAGGTCCCGATTCTTTCTAGGTGGGCCTTAAACTTGGCTCAGAGTTTTCAGGGGAAATGCTATAAAGGGGAGCTGACAGGCTAGGAGCCATAGGATCAGAAACAAATCACTCAGGAGAATACTGTCCTTGGAACTCAGAACACACAGGACTTCCTTTCACACGCCCTTACAGTGGACTCCATGTCTTGGGTTCTTAGGATGGTTCCGTATGTCAACACTACTTGCAGGCTACTGATGTCACACAAAAGTCCAGTTCAGGGGAATGTAGCATGTTAAATGTGCCCAAGGCCCCACAGTGAGTGGGCGGCCCAGCAGGGCTCTGAACCTGGTCGCCCCACACTTCCCACTAACTCTACCATAATGTCTCTGTACTCTGGGTCCTAGTTCTGCCAGGGACTGTGTGTAAGCTCCTGGCAAGCCTCTGACACTTTATGAGCCCTTCTTTCATTATCTGAAAAATAGGGATGATAATGTCTATCTTGAAGGACTATTGTGAGGATTAACTGAGATAACATGTCAGAGCCTGGCACAGGGTAGGCTTTTAATGATAGGCAAGCACTCTTCATGGATTCAGGCATTCTTATGTCAGACTTGCTTAAAGTAGAAATCTCTGTATTTCCCATTTCAGGTTGCAAGGAAGAAAGACAAGTTTCTTGGGTCAGATTCTGTCACCAGGGATGAAATACTTAATAGCAGCAATAATGCAGCTAATGACAGCAAACTTCTACCAGGGTTTTCTGTAAAATGCCTGGAATCTTATCTGCCAGTATGGCTAAAATACCCCTTCCCACTTTGCACATCTACACAGTACTTTTCCTCCGGAAGATGACTTTAGCAGACTGTGCGTTAGGCATCATTTATAATACCTGCAAGAAGACTGGGAGGAAAACCCCCAACACGATCATGTCCCCGGTGATTGAATTTTGCGTGATAACTCTCCTCTCTATTTTGAACTGCCTACAAAATTACTGTTATAATTTTTATTAAAACATGTTATCTTCAAGTGGTAGGATTGAGGGTGGCTTTAAATTTTTTCTTCATTTTGCTTATGTTTTTTTCTATAATGAATGTGTATTGCTTCTGTGAAAAGAAAACTATTAAACTATGTTAAGCAAATTTTACAACTGGGAATGGAACTAGAGGGGGGTAGAAGTTTGGGAGAACAATGAACCAGCCACATCCAGCAAGTAATTAACCCTTGAAGCCCCTGGGATCTCAGGAGAGCACAGCGAGGTCAGTGGGGCTTGATAGGGGGCAGCGAAGGGGGCCAGAGGATTCTCTCTCCTCTCCTGCCCCCCCTCCGCCCTCCCCGCCCCCAGCAGTAGGAAGAGGCGTGATAACAGCCGTCACCTAGAGAAAGCAGCAGAAGTTACTTTTGCGTGAGTTTCTGGAGCACAGCAAATATTCCATATTCATCTCTGTATCCCCATCAGAGAGGTCTGCCTAATAGTAGGTGTTCAGTAAATTTCTGTTCTATTGAATTTGTTGTTGAAGGAGTAAAAGCTTCTAGAAACAGACGTTATCAAACAAAAAGCTAGTGGAACTCTTGGAAAAATGGGCTCCTGTGGTCTGGGAAACAAAACCCCTAAATGGCCATGTGCCAGCAACCTAACAGACCCACTCAGGCAGGCTTAAGCAGATTAACACCTACTGGCTTGGGTGAGAAACCCTTTTTGCCAGGGTAGCAGAAAAGAACACCCCTCGCACTCCCCTTCCTACCCGTGGGACCTCCAGTGAGAATTGCTGCTGCTTCTTTCTTTAGGAAACTAATGAAAGAAAACCTGTGCCGTTAACAGTTTGTGCTTCATTTTTAAGACAGCTCTAATTGCTTTTCATTTGCTGGTAAAACCATAACAAACCTTTTCTAGTTGTCTAAGTCCCTCGCTTTCTCTTCTTTCCCCCTCCCCATTCCTCTACTCCCATTTGAAAGTCTGAGGACAGCACTGGAAGCCCGATTTTTGAGAATCCTTTAAAGAAAAGTTGTCCATGTTATAGTACTGAAATTGCTAGAGAGGAATATTTTCTTTCCTTTCCATTCTCAACACAACGTTTTATTCCCCCAATATTATTTTTCTGGAAGGTGTTTTAAGCACAGGACAGAAAGGGTGCTTGGAATATAATAGGCAGTCAGTAATGATTGTTGAATTAATGAATGATTGATTGATCATCCAACATAAACCAGACCTCATGCTAGTTTCTTTTTATACATCAACTCATTGAACCTTCATAATAATCTTTTCAGTAAGTATTACCTTCCTTTTTAGGTGAGAAAATTGAGACCCAAGACTTGCTCAGGGAAGTGGCAGAATTGGGATTTGAACCCAGACCTGCCCAGCTCCAACGCCTTTCCACAACAACCGCTTCTAACAGTTGAATGTGCATTTGAATCCCTGGCATTCTTGTTATAATGCAGATTCTGGTTCGGGAGGTGGGGAGTCGCATTTTTAACAAGCTTCCCAATTATGACAAAGCTGCTGGTCCATGGACCACACTGAGTGGCAAGGCTCCGCAACACACTGCCTCCTGCCATGCACCCTGCATGTTGAGGGCCATTAAAAGTCAGAAGTTGTGAGGCTGGTGCATGCTGGTGAAAATTTAGACTATTTCCCAGGCTCTCTGGCCATGCATTTCCTTCACATCTTGGGCTAAACTGTTTGAACCTTTTTCCCACTAGGATTCTATGAACCATCCCAGATGTTGCTCAGGTTTTGAGCTAACCTAAGCCTTTTGTTAGTACCTTCCTGGGAAATAAGCCCCTTTAAGTATGTCCAGACTCTAGAGCTGCTCTGCCCTAAAACAGTAGCCACTAGCCATCGGTGGGTATTTAAATTTAAATGCAATTAAATAACCAGGTTTTTTTAGTTGCACAAGCCACATTTCAAGTGCTCAGTAGCCACATGTTGTTAGTATCTACTGTTTTAGACAGCTCAGATTAAAAATGTTTCTATCATCACAAGAAGTTCCATTTGAACAGTGTGCTTGACAATATTTGATATTAAACAAGCATTTCATGTAATCTTCAAGATGGAGACAGGGAAAGAAAATATTTTATATATTTACTAGAGGCCCAGTGCATGAATTCATGCACAGGTGGGGTCCCTTGGCCTGGTGATCGGCCGATCATGGCCAGCTGGCTGGGGGGAGGGACCACGGGAGGTTGGCCAGCATGGGAGGTTGACTGTGGGAGTGCACTGACCACCAGGGGGCAGCTCCTGCATTGAGCGTCTGCCCCCTGATGGTCAGTGTACATCATAGCGACCCATCCACCAGTTGTAACAGTCACTGAGGCTTTTATATATATAGATATATACATATAAATCCCATTGGCTATCAGCTCTCCTCAATGTAATTGTACTTGAGAATTCTTGCTGAAGTGGAAAAACTCATCTGAGTTAAACTTGATCAACAGTTCCATGGCCAAACTCTAATCGACAGAACTGAGCAGGGGCAGCAAACCAATTCATTCCCAGAGAGATGCTGATTCATGGTCTGGCCCCGCCTGCCTCTGCAGCTCCTCTCCTGCCACTCTCCCCTCTTCCCAGACACTAGTCAGTCCTCACCTGCCAGGCTCGTCTGCCTCGGGCCTGGGCACATGCTGTTCCCACTACCCCAAACATTCTTTTCCTCCCCCAACCTGCCTGGCTCCTTGTTACCTCTTCAGGGAGGCCTTCTCTGACAAACAGTTAAGGAGGGTCCCCATTTTATAACAGTTAAGGAGGGTCCCCATTTTATACCATTTCAGAGTACACTATTATTTTCATTATGACATTTGAAGTTATATATTTACCTGTTTGTTTATTTCTGCATTATCTTACCCACTAGAACAGGGATGGGGAACCTTTATCCTGCCAAGGGCCATTTAGATATTTATAACATTGTTCGCTTTAATATAATTCACTTAATATAAATTTACGTTGCTATAAAAAAAACTCCTAGATTTATTGAATTTCGAGTCCCGCCTGCAGTTGCCTTGGCAGGGCCAGACCAAATGATTCTGTAGGCCTTATGCAACCTGCAGCCAGATGTTCCCCACCCCTTCATTAGAATATAAGTATTGTGAGAACAGAGACCATGCCTGTTTTCCTCACTTCCGGACCCCCAGGTCATGGCACCGATTAGACACGAAATACAGGGAATGAACAAATGAATGGAGGAGCAAACCCAAAGGTGCCAACATCAAGCCAAGACCCTGATGGTATGAAGTCAAGAGCAGATTAACCACCTATTTTTAATCTCAGTTTACATGTCCTTATTTCATTCCTTTAAAGAAAAGGAGGCAGCAGGGATGGAGGAGGAGGAGGAAGTTCTGGGATGAGTCATCGAGGGCTGAGAGGCAGGGCCACAGTGTCCAGCATACCCCACTCAGTGTAGCTGCCCTCAGAATAACTGAGCTTTTGTTATTTGGAAAGACTAGGAGCCAGTTATCTTTGTTATACCCTCCACTGAAGTAGAGAAAACGCAGCTGGGCAGGCCAGATGTTCTACAGTTAGGGCCATTTATGAGGAACTTGCTTTATTTCTTTAGGCACCCCAGCATCTCAGTGATTTAATTGGCTGGTTTTGTGTTGTAGGGAACCCATGGCAGGAAGGAGAAAACATGAGTTTAATAGTTAACTTTTATTGTCATTGTTGAAGGAGGGAATACTTAAAATGACATCATAAACAAGGTCTTAGAACCCTTTGGTGGCCTGACCCGGACAGAGTGGGAGCTTCACATTTTGCTTTCAGTGACATTAAAGATTGCAGCCCAATGCCATGTTAAGTGGACAGGGCAATTTGGTATCACCTGCCACACTCCCGAGGAGGAAGAGAGCCAGTTTTCCTTAAAGTTATAATTTCTGAACTTTGCTGAGCCATGAGGGCGGTGGCAAGCTCACAAGGTTAGGAGGGGAAAAAGGATGTATGGGAATCATAGATATCTGCTTGTGGAAATCTGCTGAAGTGGAACATTGAACCGTCTTTACCATGGCGTTGCCATAGACTTGAACATGCCCAATTGAAATTGGCCATGCCTCAGGTTCAGTTTTTGGTGCCTGATATTCCTTTCCTTTCCCTTTCATTTTTCTCCCTTTTAAAAGCAATTACTAAATATAGTCTTAAGAAAACACACTTAGAAATACATGTATACAGGTGTGGACACAGACCTAGATGTAGATAAGCAGAGTGGCTGTATTCCTAGTGAGTCATAACTCCTTATCTCCACTGCTTTGCATTCACCAATCCTTGTATGAAAAAGATACAAAGGAGCCCTGGCTGGTGGCTGTTGGTTGGAGAGTCATCCCATGCACCAAAAAGCTGCGGGTTTGATTCCCAGTCCGGGCACATACCTAGGGTTGTGGGTTCGATCCCCTGATCGATGGATGTTTCTCACACTGACTTTCTCTCTCCCCCCCGCCGCCCCTCTCTCTAAAATAAATAAGTAAATAAAAACATATCCTCGGGTGAGGATTGAAAAAAGATACCAAAGGGTTTTGTGCAATGAATTGATTTTCTCTTTGTGCTAAACAAGCAGACATAATTCAGTTCTCTTCCTCATAGCTGAGAAATGAAGTGTCCGTCAAAAGTGAGACACTGATTTGTGGAAGAATTACAGACACCTGACTGGCCTTGACTCTCAATAAGTCAGACTTCATATGTCCATCATCCGAGCATTACCATTCAGGGTGGGCTAGACACCCAACTAAATCATGAGATCACATAAAATCTCACATAAGGCGTTAATAAACTGTTTTAGACAAGGGTTTTATTTTGTTTTACCCACTTCTTTATTTCTTGCTTTCTGGTTTGGGCCCTTTTTAAAAAATTGGTTTTGCTTCATTTTTTCTGTTAATACTTCAGATCCTTTTTGGAAAGCAATGATATATAAACAAGCAATAATTTTAAGATGGAAATAAAAATTAACTGGGCATGGAAACTATATGCTGAGTTAACCTTTTAAAAAAGAAACATGGCAAATGCATTTTATAAGATGCATAATTGCTTCCCAATTTACAGTGTTGCCTAATGAAAAATTACACAAATCCCCCAATTTAGGAAGCCTACCATAATACATTTCCTACTATTTTGGTATATATCATCACTAAATAATTTGTGCTTTATAATGTAATATCTATAAAACCATACATGTTGTTAGGAAATTATATTTATGTTTCCTCCAAAACCATGAACCACAAATACATGCCAAGATCCAGTCTAATTTATGGATGGAGTATTTCAAAAGTGGTACTCGACAAAAATATTATACCTGGTTTTATGTAGGATGACATTTTTAATGCCCCCTGGAGATATCTGAGAACAAAGCTGGAATGTGCCAAAATCTTCAAAGGTTACAGTCATCTGAAGAGAACCTGGTTCACATTTGTATTTCTAAGAAGCTACTTTTATGACTCTTGAACACATTGCCCAGAAACCTCTGAACACGTTTATGGTATTGCTGTGGCTCTGACCATCACACCTGCCTACTCGCGACCTCCAAATTGCTGGGAAGAAAGCCAGGCCGACTCTGGCTGGATGAGAGTTTGGAAGAGACCCCAGAAGCCTCCCTCCACACTCCTGTGCCCCGTTTCCATAGACGCTATCTGTTTGTTATGTTGCTACACGCAAGACAGGTAGCACTCAAATTGTTTCTGCTTCATAATGCAGAACTGTTTTATTTGCATAATTTCCCTGTTTATTTTCTTAGTAAGGATGTTATCACTGACTGACTTGCATGTGTGTCTCCCCGGGTGGGGGCAGGGTCTGAGGCAGGATGACTCAGGTCACTGGCTCCTGGCTGTTCTTACTGCCCTGGTTCCTCTCCTAGTGAGGCCAGGGACTTGGGTGGCTGCCCCATAACTCTAGTCTGGGAAGATGCCCCCCTCGCCCCGCCCCCAGCAGCTCTGTGATCAGTGCTTCAGTTCCCGTCCCTTGTTTATTTTCAGTGAACAAAGTTGTTCGCTGTAATTAATTCCTCTTCCTGAGCCCTCCAAGCAGGAACCGCAACAACTCACTACGGAGAGAAGGCGGGGGCGGGGGTGGGGTGGGGGGAGCCTCATGTTCTTTCTCTTCAAAGTAGGAAACAAAACATGATTTGGGGTGCATCTGTGTAAAGAAAATCAAACTTTCCACAGAAGAGGAGAGCCCTCTCTGGCTGTGTACCCAAAGTGAAATCAGAGCTCTATCTCATGCCAGTTACTGACAGCCCTACTGTTCGATACTCTGAAGAATCCAGGCTCCTTAGCAGGTCCTGACAAAGGGCCACTGAGTTTGTTGGCAAGTTTCTGCCCCTGGCAGAGTGCAGAGGAGGCAGCACCTTACGGCTCCTCAGCATCTGCTCGCTTCCTCTCTGAGTAGCTCCACTTCTGGAGACAGGAAACTTTGGGGAAGGAATTAATCAAAAGACTGCTGGCATATATACCTAGTTCCTGACAATGGCATGCTCCCTTGCCTCCAGGCCTTTATACTACTTACTTCCTCTTACCTTCTCACTCATTGTTCAGCCTTCCCAGGCCCTCCAAATACAGGTGGTAGGCCCCCTTCTATGCTCCCCTAATACCTTGACCCTTCTCCCAACTTAGCATCATCACTTTGCACTGTAACCCATCAGAGCCCTAACCTCTACACATTCTCGTTTGCATAGCCAGCTCTCTAAACTATTTAGTATACAGAAGCCACTAGAGAAATATTTATTGGATAAATGGATAGATATGTGAGTAAATGAATGGATAAAAAACAACATCCTAAATAGGGCACTGTTACCCTATTTAGTTTTCAAAAAATAGCATTGGGTTCCTAGTCTATTCTGAAAGCAATTCTACTCTAAGCAGCACTAGGATATAACTAGGCCCATGCTATGAGGATCTGGAGGAAGATTCTGACCCAGAAGGTGACGGAAACATCAAGGCTGAGTAGGATTTTCTCCCACAGGATGGAAGGATGGTTCTGGAGGTGGAGGTGTGAAGTGATATGGAAAATGAGAACTTTAGGGTTTGGTGTGAGGCAGTGAACTTGGGGCCCCAGCACTTTGAGGAGGCGTAGCCTCAGGAAAATAAGCCCGGCAGTGTGAAAGCAGACAGACTATAGACTCCGGAGGAATGGGTCTGTCCAGGTCGGTACTGAGACAACTGGACTTGGGAGGTGTGGTGGTGAATGCCAGTGTCTCCCCTATGCATCCCCCCTTCCCTACCTGGGGACACACATTTCCCAGCCTCTCTTTGCAGTTACATGAGGTCGTGTATCTAGGTCCTGGGTGATGGAATATAAGTGGAAGTGCCACGTGCCACCTTCAGGTTAGGGCTTGACAAAGCCCTAAGGCAGAGGTCCTCAAAACAGTGAGCATCAATCACTTGGAGGCTGATGAGCAAATCGCTGGGTTCCACCCCTAGAGTTTCTAATTCAGTAGGTGCAATGGGGCCTATTAATGAGCATTTCTAACAAGTTCCCAGGAGATGCTGATATTGCTGGTCCATGGACCACACTTTGAGAACCACTGTCTGGGGCTATGGTGGAGGAAAATATTGAAGGAGCATGTGCCTCCTCTCCGACCTAAACACCCTGCCAGCACTGTTTGCAAGCATGAACCAGATGTCTACTGTGTTAGCTCCATCCATGTCTGCATCTGTTTGTTACAGTGGCTTAGCCGATCCTAATACAGGAGTTTAGGGAGAAGAGAGATTTGAAGATGACTTGGGTAATTGGGGGACTAGTAGAGCATGTTGGGATGGAAAGATAATGAATTATCACAGTCATAGCGAGTCCTCCACTCCACAAAGACTGGTCTGTCCATCCAGGGCTCATCTAGTGGAGGATCGTCCCTGCCTCTGTTCCTATGAACCCAGTTCTTTTTCTTAGCTGAGCCCTTCGTATCTTCCAAGGCTGCCTTTGAGTCTCACCTCTCTCCCTGCCTGCCAGCGTTCAGATGGGAAAGAAACTGATGCCTTCTCTCTCTAAACTCCTGCAGCATTCTCAGCGGTAGCCCTCATCTTATAGGCCTTAATAAGAGCAATCCCTTCTATCTGGATAGCACATCGCTGTTAACAATGCACTTGGGCCTTTTTTACCTCATCTGATTGCAAGCACGTGGGATAATGTGGAGGCACACATACACACATTCTCTCTTTATTATTATTATAGTAGGGTCCCGGTACACGACATTCGTGCACTCGGTGGGGAGGGGAGTACCTCAGCCCGGCCTGCACCCTCTCTGGAGCCCTCAGGGAATGTCTGACTGCCCGAGGGGTCCCGGACTGCAAGAGGGTGCAGGCTGCGCTGAGGGACTCCCCCCTCCCCAGTGCACAAATGTCATGCACTGGGCCTCTAGCATAGGATATTAGTGAACATTTGTTGAATTGAGTGAATGAATTTGAATGAATTCATTGATGTCTACTACTGACTATGGTACCCAGGACAAGGAATGTAACCTTCCTCACTCTCTAGTTTTCCTCCATAAAATGGAACAATAGCTATCTTGCAGTGTTATTGTGAATATCAAGTGGGATAGTTATGCAAAGGTCCTTTGTATGTTGTAAAGCAACATTTGGACATTAGCAAGTAGCTACTATTATCCCTGTAACATCACTTTTCCATTTCCAAACCTTGTCTTGGCATTTGAGATCCTCCAGGATGTGTCTCCAGCTTACCTTCCCAGCCGTATGTGACTCCTGCAGGGACCTATGACACTTCAGCCAGAGCTTACCAGTCTCTGAAAGGGCCCACACTTCCCTACCCCTTCGTGTGTACTAACACTGGCCTCTGCCCAGAAAGCCCTTTTGCAGACCTTTGTCAAAGTCAAGTTCCAGCTCAAATCCTCCTCCTTTGTGAGGTCTTCCTCGATATGTTTGCCCAGAATCTCCCCTTCCCCAGGGACCCCACAGCACCAGTTTGCACCTCGTCGTTCCCATGTCTTGAATATGGTTGTCATGCTTAGTAGATGGCTTTCTGTTGGACCCCTTTCCAGAGCTGCCTCTATTTGTGGTTCTTGTTTTCAAGAATGTCTGTGTATTAATTTATGTTTTATGTAATTTTAATCATTTTAGTGGCTTAGATTTTGGAAGGGTGGAAATTTTATCATGTACTTAATCTGCCAACTTGGAAACAGAAGCCTAAAGAATATGTACAAATGAATAACTGCAAGTTATCTATAAATCCAGGAAAATACTTAGGTTTTTGGCCGTGTTGGGGAGTGGGGCTAAAGGGATGAATATTTATCCAGAAAGTTCTTGCTGTAAACGTCAACTCCCCACTCAGAGCCTTGGGGGACCTTTTATTACCTGTGGTGCTGAGGCCAGTGTACTCAGGGGATGGGTTGCTGACAGGGGAGGATGGAGGTGGCACTTCCACGGACGTGGCCGATTTTGCTGGAGAAAACGACGGCACTGGTGAAGGGGTGGGCGGGGCAGCATCTGTCAAGATAATCTCTTCTTGGACTTCTGCTACAAGTAGAGAAAAGGGTGGGTTCTTATAGCCAAAGGTCAAGGCAAGTTGTCTTTACGGGGCTTTAAAAAATGACGGTCTTTCTACTCTGCATTGTCACTCCTCTGCTTAAAGCCCTTCGCTGGTTTCCCATCCCCATCATGGCACCCAAGGCAATGCCCATATACAACATGCCCATTCCAAAGAAAAGACAGGACCCGTTTCGTGCCACATGACCTGCTCGCCATAGCTACATTCTCAGGGGTACAGAGCTAAATAAAGAACCACAGAGCACAGAAGTAAGGACACAAATCAAACTGCCAAGTAGGGCAATGTCCAGGGCAGTGCTGGCTTACCAGTGCTTCCTTCTCCCTTCATGGCCCGCATGAGCTCATTGGCCCGCTCCTGACAGTGCAGGGATTCTAACAGGTAGAGCACGTAGTCATCAAACATCAAGTGAATTAGGTGAAAAGACCCTGGTGAGAGAAGACCCAGACAGAAGGGTGAGTCGTGTCAGCACACAGCTGCCTCTCGGCCTGGTCAACAGCACAGGTTACACTGTGCTTGGAAGATCTGTTTCGACTCTCAGTCCCCACTCAGTGATGATCTCATGTCAGGGGTTGCTCTTTTTTCTTTTTTTAAAAAAAAATATTTTTATTGATTTCAGAGAGGGAGAGGGAGAGATAGAAACATCAATGATGAGAATTATTGATCAGCTGCCTCCTGCATACCCCTATTGAGGATCAAGCCTGCAACCCGGGCATGTGCCCTTGACCATAATCAAATCAGGACCCTTCAGTCCACAGGCTGATGCTCTATCTCCTGAGCCAAACCAGCCAGGGCTCAGAGGTTGCTCTTATTTGCTGTATCCTCAGCCTAATCTCCTGCTCAGCATAGGTGAGTGGCATTTACACTTTGTGGCAATGCAATCTTTTCCTTGCTCAATCTAAGAACCTTTGACATTCCTCCAACTGCCTAAAAGAACTTAGATAGAGGACCTCCAGGAAGAGAGATACCATTATAGACAACTATAGTTTAAAATGAACTAGTTTGTGATAGACAAAAAGGAACCTGGCAAGGCCCATTTAATCAAAGTCCTTTCTGTGTCCCATTGTTGGTGGTGGTTTTCTTCCCCCCAATTTAAAACAAATGTATTTATTTTATTTTATTATTATTATTTTTTTTGTTAATCCTCAGCCAAGGATATTTTTCCATTGATTTTTAAGGTGAATGGAAGAGAGAGAGAAAGACAAAGGGAAACATCGATGTGAGAGAAACACATTGATTGGATGCCTCGGACCAGGGCCAGGGCCTGAGGAGCCTGCAACCAAAGTATGTGCCCTTGACCAGAATCAGACCCAGGACCTTTTGGTCCACAGGCCAACACTGAGCCAAACCAGCTACGGCTAAAATTTTATTTTTCAATTACAGTTGACATTCAATATTATTTTATATTAGTTTCAGGTGTACAGCATAGTGGCTAGGCAATCCTATATAATAAAAGCCTAATATGCTAAGTGTCTGGTCGGCCATTCAACCAATCAAAGCATAATATGCTAATGATATGCTAAGGCCGCTCAACTGCTCCCTGACATGCACTGACCACCAGGGGGCAGACAGTCGACCTGCTGACCAGTCGCTATGATGTGCAGGTTACAGACGCTCTGACCCGTAGGTTAGCTTGCTGCTGGAGTCCAGTGAATCAGGACTAAGCGAGACAGGCCAGACATGCCCTGAAGCCCTCCTGCGGTCTTTCCCTGGCTGGCCAATCTCTCCCACATCCCTCCCCGGCCTCGAACCAGTGGGGTCCCTTGGCCTGGCCTGCACCCTCTCACAATACGGGCTGAGGGACCCCCCCCCCAAGTGCACGAATTTTGTGCACTGTGCCTCTAGTCATATATAATTTACAAAGTGATCCCTCTGATAATTCAAGTACCACCTGGCACCATACATAGTTATTACAATATTATTGACTATATTCCCTAGGCTGAACTTTACATCCCCATGACTATTTTTTAACTACCAATTTGTATTCCTTAATCCCTTCACCTTTTTACCCACTCCCCCCAGGCCCCCTTCCCTCTGGCAACCATCAGTCTGTTCTCTGTGTCTATGAGTTTGTTTCTGTTTTGTTTGTTCATGCATTTTGTTATTTAGATTCCACACCAATAGACCAGTGGATTAAAAAGTTGTGTTATGTATATTTAGCCATAAAAAAATGAAATCTTAATATTTGCAACACATGGATGGACCTGGAGGGTATTATGCAAAATGAAATAAGTCTGGGACCCCTTGTTAAAGATGGCTCAGCAAACACTTCTTTCCCAAACATTTGCTTTTTCAACTCCATATGAATTGCCTTCCAGCCCTTTGAAGTTCCAAACAACAGCCTCCCTTCTCCTGATTTGTCCTTGTGTCTCATATTCGTATGGAACCCTGTTTGTACATACATAATTGCATTTTGTTATTTTCTCCTCTTAATCTGTCTCATGTCAATTCGATTATTAGACCATCCAGAAGATCTAGTTTACTTATTTAGAGTCCTTCTGAGACTCTCTGGCTTTATTTTTCTTGTGATTCTGTTGTCATCACCACCACCATTATCATTGTCATCACTGCTGTCATCATCATCTTCACACTTACCTTATATTGAGTGCTTACTCTGCCGAGACTATGCTAAGTAATTAATTAACACAGGTCTCAGCCTTACAACAAACTGTGAGATGGGTGGTATTATCCTCTTACAGGTGAGGAAATGAGTCTCCCATCAGTAATCCAGTAGGGATTTGCCTGTTTGGTCTGACTCTGAAATCTGCTCCCATTCCCCTACAGATCACCTAGTCCAGTGGTCGGCAAACTGCGGCTCGCCAGCCACATGCGGCTCTTGAGCCGCGGTTTGCCACTCTGTTGACTAATGAGTTTGCCAACCACTGACCTAGACTCTAGATTCCAATAATCACAGGCTGTTGTTGTTCCTCGTGATTAAGTCCCAGGAACCAAGAGGTCACCAGTTCAATTCCCAGTCAGGGCACATACCCAGGTGGTGGGCTAGGTCCCTGGTGAGGGGCGTGCATAATGCAGCCAATCAATGATGTTTCTCTTTCATCTATGTTTCTATCTTTCTCTCCCTTCCTCTCTGAAAAATCAATACAAAATACTTAAAAAAAACCCACAAAAACCCACTGGTATACTCACCATCTGGCTGTATTTAGTAGTCCACGACCTTAGCATGATTTAACTATTCCTTGAAGCTTCTCTTCCCACCACCCCATGATTATTTCCTAGAATTTGGTTTTACCTTTTACAAACATACAAAAATTCATTTTCAAATTAGAAGCAATAGCTAATTGAACTTACTTATATATTTTAAATTTTCTCTCATCTGAAAATGGGGCCCTCATATTCTTTGACATTTCTTCCAGGGGGAATTTGGTGTCTACACACCCCCTTCAGTCTCAGTAGGTTTGTGACTGTTTTGGACAATAAGGTGTGGAGGAAGTGACTCTGTTTAACTGGTGAGATTGGGTCATAAAAGGCAATGTGCCTTCCTCCTTAGAACACTCACACCTGGAGCCCTGAGCTCACCATGTGAGAAGCTGAATTGTTCAGAAGCTACCATGCTGTGAGGAAACCAAGCCACATGGAAGGGCCACCTGCGGGCACCTTGGTCTGCAGTCCCGGTCCGCAAGTCATCCCAACCCAGGCACCAGATACGTGAGGGAAGATGCCTCGAGCTGTCGACTCGCCACTAGCTTTGGGCCTTCCCATTTAAGGTCCCAGACATCTCAAAGCAGAGAAGAGCCATCCCTGCTGTATCCTGCCCAGATTCCTGACCCACAGAACCCACAAGCATAATAAAATGATTGCTTTAAGCCACTTAAGCTTTGAGGTAATTTGTTACACAGCAAAAATAACTGGAACATTGTTATTTGTACTCCAGACTTCACCATGGCTTTGTTTTTCTTCTTGCTGAAAAGCATCCTTTCATCATGTTGTTTTTTTTTTTTTTAAGTGATGTTCTATAGGTGGCAAAGTCTCTCAGTCTTGGTATTACTGAATATGTCTCTACTTTGCCTTCACTCTTGAATAATGGTTGACAGTTCTTTGTTCTCAGTACTTAAAAGAGATTATTCCATTGTCTTCTGGTACCTCTTAAGACTCATGATAGTCTAATTATTGTTCTTTTCTCTCATAGCTTTAAAAAACCATCAATGAGGATTAAATAAATTTGTTTAGTCTTTTTGTACATGCATCTGAGCCCAGGGTATTTGTCTTAACTGTGGTCATTGGAAAAGCGTGGGTTTTGTGGTCGGGCAGATTTGATTGTGAAACAGAGCCCCACCACATTAATCTTGGGCAAGAAAGCCTGCAAGCTCTCTTTCCCCCTCTGTAAAAAGGTACCTATGATTATCTGCCGTGCAGAGTTAACATGAGCATCAAGGGTAGTATGTGCTTCCTAAGCACTTGTTACCATGATTATCATTGTCCTGCCTTTGCTGCATGTTCTACTTCAGGTTCCTCATCTGTCACATCGAGGGCAGGAATAAGGGACCTCACAGGTAGTTGTGAGAATTAAGTCGGAAAGCACCCAATATCAGGGGTCATGTATACGAGGCCCTCAGTAAATGTTACTTTGTTTTTATTATTAGTATATCACTGGGGAAAGTTAGAAGAGGCAAGTGGCAGTGTGGCTTAGCAGAGAGAATACAAGATCCATCATACAGGGGATGCCAGGGGGAGCTCCAGTCAACTTGCTGTGTGCCTGTGGGCAAGTTCCCTCTCGTCTCTGGATCCCTGTTTCCTTCTCCTGCAAACAGGGAAGTGATTCCTGTCTCCTAGTGCTCGGTGGAGGCCTGAGTGACAACTCCAACATCAAGATTCTGTAATTTAGCAGGTTCTGAAGAAGAGAGCCAGGCCAGGACTTCCACGCACAGCGCAGCCATTTGGAAGGCTCAGCATGGCCGCTGGTCTGGTGGCCCATCCCTGACAGAACCACTCCCATGTGGCCTCCTGGCCCCGCCCGCCAAGTGAGTGAACTTTGAAGCGAGCAGAAAACAAGTGTGTGAAAACACGAAAACCTGGGGGATGATATGCGATGCTGCTCCCTTAGCCATCAAACCCAGGCTGATTTCAAGCCGTGTTGTGCCGAGTACTTCTGGAACTCGTGTGGCCTTCCTGATGTTCCCGCGAGATCAGGGGCAGCTGGTGAAAGCCCAGAGTGAACGGGCAAAGGCACCTGTGCTGACCGAGACCCAGGTATCCTAAGAAGTTAAGTCAGAGCAGGCGCCTGAAAATATGGTTGGTTGGTTTTTAAATAAAAACTCTCATTTCCTCAGCTCTGCAATGACTCAAAGCTCATTCATTGCCTGCTAGCCTACCTGTGCGACTAACTTGGCTAGAAACCGCTGCTTGCTGCAAGAAAGAAAGTCTGGCTACTTTAGTTCACAGCTACTTTAGTTCATAGGCTTTTCCAATGAAAAGGAATTAGGGAGAAAAGAGTGAGAAGGAATTAAGGAGAAGAGAGGAGTCAACCACCTTTGAAAGAGGGTGTTCTGGGAAGAGGTGATAGAGTCTCCCGTGGGATCACTGTCATATTACACACGATCCCTGTGATGGGCAGCCTGCTACCTGACACACAACCTCGCACATTCACAGCGACAGGAGCGTGTGGAGTTATCAGATAGATGGAGCTGGCCCCTGGGCTGGGGGTGGGGCCAGGGAACAGAGGGCTCTTTTTCCTAATTAGCTGTTTTTATACAAGGGACACATGACCCAAACACAACCACCAACTGTGTCTTTGACATACACAGGCAGAAAGGGGGAGCTGGGCTTTTGTCGGCCACAAATTCTTTCAACGTGCATGTCACCCCAAGCGCAAAACTCCACAATGAGTCAGAGGAGCGGGACCATTTCAGATAGTTTGCGAAATGGCCTTGGAAGCAGGTATTTCAACCTGTTTGGGGTCGAAAGATACTGCAAAAGTGATATTGGGTTACTATCTCTTTCTTTCATTTTCTAAAAGATTTGTGACCATTTTTGCCATTTGCCTGAGTTGCCAATATATCCTAAAATTGTGTGTGCTTCAAAAAGAAATAAACACATTTTAAGGAACAATATTTCTTAGTCATAAATTCAACTCATTCATTAAACCCTAATTGTTCTACTGTCCAAACTGCCTTTATCACATTGACTGTGAACTTAGTAAAAACAAATGAATTTCAAAGAATAGTGTAAAGTGAATTACTTGCCCTGTCTAAAGAAGGGTACTTGATAACATACATATAGTTTAAGCAGCAGCAAATTGAAGAATAAAAGATAAAGCAAGGAAAAGAGGCATGCTTTGTGGATGTGTATATGTGTGTGATATTGTTGATTCTTTGATTTTGAAACAATGAAAAAAATCTCAAGTATTTTCCAACCACCAGCTTAACTGAAAGCAGTTCTGCACGGGTGATTTTCCCAGAGCCAGAGGTAACATGTGCTAACACTAACTGCGCTGAACTGGAAGCCATCAAACGCCACGCCTGATGGCCCTGCCTAGGTCGCAGCCACCAGCGCCCCTGCACACACAGCCCAGAGCGAATGGGTGCAGGCAAGGCCGGAGACCCTCCCGAGGCGGAGATGAAAGAAACCCACCACAAACGCCTCTCCAATTGGGTAAACACAGTCTTTCATGGATGGAGCTGTTTAGAAAAAATAGCGCATTCTTTGTTTCACCACATAGTCACTCGGTTGTATAGCACAACTGGAAAACGGTGACAAGACCATAAAAAGCTGGATGGAAACGTGTCAAATTAAACCCCGAGCAAACCCCAGAGCTGATTGGCTTAATTGGAGATAATGAGAAACGAAACCACATTGCTACTTGCAAAGTAAAATAGAGAGCTGAAGCAATTACCCAGAAAATTTACCAACAGCCCTTTGCTGAAATGCCTAGAAAATTGAAGCCAAAGTGTTTTGAGATCTCCAATGTCTGATAATGCCTTAAAGTCCCACCTCACTGTGCTAATGATGACCTGGACTCAGTGCATACTCCATTCTTTCCGAGGGAAAACAGAAAATAGGGTCCCACAAGGGAGCACAGCACCCACCCCCCAGTGGCGGTTGGGCTTCTGCCCAAAGAGGCTATTATAAACACCCCAGGGCAGATTTCAAGCCCCCCGCCACCCCCACACTCCCCCCTCCGCCGGAAAACAGTAGCTGAGGACTGGGAGTAGGGATGTCTCCTGAAGTGAGAACTCGAAGGGTCAATAAGATAAAAGGAAATGAATGGGAAGTCCTCTTCTAGGGATTAGACAGTCTACCCATCGCTGGAGTGCCAATCAAGCCCCTGCAAATGCTCGAACTCCGGGGCTTCCTCACAGGCCGGCTTGGGAAGCGCGCATACGGTGGAACCCTGCAACGTTGCCCCGCGGAAGCACAATCTCGGCACATCTGGCAAACAGGGAGCCCAGCCACTGCTATCCATTCCTCTCTAAACTCAGACACTGTCTGCCAACCTCCCACTGTCAGATTTGCACTCTTCACCTTGACAACTCACAATTCCCCTTTCTCCCTGAAAGCTCTAAGAAAATGGTGTCCCCCAGAAACAGGTACATTTCAGGGCAATGTCCTTGAGGCCTCAGAGACAGCCAGTAACACCGTGGTTGACTCCAAGAGGTGACCTGGACAGAGGGGGCGCAGAGCCCAGAGAAACCAGTGTTTGGCGGCGGGGAGTGTTGGGGCCTTACCAAAACTGGGGGCACTGTGCAAGGTCATGTCCCGGATCACTCTGGTGCCGAAGCAGGACCACATCAGGAGGAACTGCTGGGCCACTTTCCTCAGGGACCCTTGTCTCTTGGCGGCCACCTACGAGAGAGTGAATGACTTTAACATGCTGGACTTGACCCTTCATTTAGCACTGTCTTTAGAAATTGACAGGGAAGGCTTATGTAAGGTCTCCAAGTTCAAAGTATGGAGCAATGGTTTTCAACTTTTTGCTTCTATCAGCAAAAATACTTGTGAAAAAATGAGCTCTCTCATCAAAGCCCAATGTGCATAACAGGTGCTGGCCTGGCTGAAGCAGGGGAGGGAGACCGGGGGCCCCGTGGCTGCTGAGGAACCTCCAGCTGGCTCGCTGCAGGGCTCTGAACTACCCACGTGTCACGAAGGCGAGTGATGGGCTGCAGGGCCCAGGGCTGCACCTCCCACTCCCATCTACCAACCTTCACAACACAGCGGTCCACCATGGTGTCCAGCCACTCGATGTAGGACTCGATGGGCGACTGCTCCTCCAGCAGGTGGTCGAACTCCTGATACACTATCAAACAGAGAGCCCACACATCACCACACTGGGTTTAAGCAGAGACGCATCTTAAGAAGAACAAAGGCATAAAACTGAAGAAATGAAAACCACAGTCTTAGCAGGGCATTCAAGGCTTTGGAAAATACGCCGCAACTTATTCTTCCTGGCTCATCCCCATGCCTGTGAGCACTTTACCCGGCCACCCCATCGTCCCTGCCATTCCCCCAAGTCCTGCTTTTCTCAGGCACTTCCCTCTACTTGCACTGCTTGGTTCCTAATGGCCCAGGGGACATGTCCCTCCTTGAAATCCTTTCTACCCACTCTGTGCCCCTTACCAGCACTGACTATGTCCCTCTACACATGCATAGCATTTTACTTTCTGTATTTTGCCTTCAGTATATCACTCATAATCCTGTGATGCGGTGAGTGTGTGTGTACATGCGTGCATTTTTGCCCGCTGTCTTTGTTAGCTGGTGCATGACCTGTGATGCTGTTACCCGTGGGTGCTGGCTGGCCTGAGTGGACAGCAGTGCTGTTACTCTCTTGCTCTCTGCCCTGTGATAGGTCTCATTTGATCATTCAAATGTTTTTAAACCACAACTATACTGGGCAGTAGCCTGACCAGCTTCTGCTACCTAAATCGTAGATGCTTGATAAATATTTTTGGATTGAAGGAAGTAATTGCTGTGCCCTCAGTTCTGCATTAGGAAAAGGTGGATAATCGTACCACTTCCCCCCTGGCTTCAGCTGCAAGTCAGATCATGGATCAGGAAGTACTCTGCAAGCAGTGGAGCACTGAGAAAACAGAACCATCTCTGCGGTGGTCTCCAATCTGAAACATCTTTTCATGACACGTGTGTGTGTGTGTGTGTGTGTGTGTGTGTGTGTGTGTGTAAATCAAACCACAATTCAAGATCCACACACATCTGTAGTTTTCACTTGTCTGAGCAGTTTTAGTTCCCCATTTCTCTGGAATGGCTGGTTGTCCCACTTTACTTAGTTGATAGCCACCAACGAGGTCAGCTTCCAGGACTACCGGAAGGTCCTAACATTGCAGAATGAGAAGGGGCTTTAAAAGTCCGTTTGGTTGACCTGCCTCTTTTTACAGATGAGGAAGCTAGGTCTTAATGAGGTGACATGAGCCACTTGAAGTCAGAGGGCAAGTTAGGGACAGAGCAGGGACTGGAACCAGGTCTCTGAGCTTCTCCTTGGTTGTGTTTTTTTGCCCTTCGTCCCACCCTCTGTGCATCTGAGCGACTGGTGGTGGCAGAGAGTGCCAACTGCTAACGGTTATCCAGTGCTTGCCACGTGCCAGCACTCCTCTAAGTGCTGTACGTGGACACGTTTAACCTTAGACCATCCCTAGAATGTGAATGTCAGAGCCTAGAACAGCACATGGTACATAGCAATTGCTCAAGTGCCTTTTGTGCTCAAGTGTTTGTTGAATATGAATGAATGAGCAACCCAAGGAGTTAGGTACTATGATTACCCTACTTTACAATGAGGAGACGGAGGCACTATGGAATACGTAACTTCCCAAAGGTTTCAGAGATAGTGAATGGCAGAGGCAAGTTTAAAACACAGCCTGACTCAAGTGCTTGCCCTCTAACCACCTCATCTACCAGCACGACATTGTGCACCAGGCACAGGGCACACATTGTCCCATTTAATCCCTCTGTATCACCCCCATTTTACAGATTCGGAAGCCAAGTCACCGTGCACGAGAGCCAGGGGTTGAACCAGTCTATTGGGCACCCCAAGCCCATGCAGCACTTACTCATTCCCACCAGCACACTCAAGTCCCAGCGTGCACTTTTTAATTTAAAGTAAGCAGAGTGCTCCCAGGCATGTCTATCTCCCAAGATACTTTCTCTTTAAAAAAAACACACCAAAATGACATAACCCTGGTAGCCCGTCTTACGCTGGATGATGAGTTTGCGATGCTCCTCGTGGGAGTCCTCCATGGTGTACAGGGTTTGCTTGGTGATGCTGTTGAGGTCCACGTTCCTCCAGTCTTCCAGCATCTGGAATGTGATGTCCGTGCTGTGGATCACCGTTCGAGAGGCCTGTAATCCAATCCAGCCAGCTCCTTAGCTCAGGGTTGTCAGGGGAGAACCCCTTCACTTTATTTCCTTTAAGCCTTTTAAATGAATCTGCCAAGGGTATTTTGCAAACTACTTTGAAATTCAGGAAAATAGTTTTAACAAATAAGTAGGTGAGTCCATAACTCAAGATCTATACCCTTTTTCTCTGAGGCTCTCTCGATCTCCCTTTCTTGCTAAAAAACGACCTCATGGTGGCCTAGGCCAGACCCAATCATGCTGTTCCCAGCCCCTTGGTCTTGACCCTGTGGAACCATGGGACGGGGCCCAGAGACCTGCCAGCTCTCTGATGCAAGCCTGTGGGACGGGAGCTCTGCGCTGAATAACCTCTATGTCTCCTACGCCCAAGAAGTGCCAGTCCCGGACCAGGAATGGTCTGCTGCCCGGGCCCACCAAAGCCTTGACCCAGGAATCTTTCAGTGTGTAGTTTACATGTGAGTGCATTCTGACGCAGTTTGCAGTCTAGCTTTCTGTTTTTCATGTAACTGTAATGATTAAAACAAATATAATTAAGGTGGAGTAAAAGGGAAATTAGACCTTAAGACTTGGTAGTTTATGGGTGTGTGTGTGTGTGTGTGTGTGTGTGTGTGTGTGTGCGCGCGCGCAAGTTGTAGCTTCTCAGCAAACCCTCATTGGTAGAACTTAAATCTGCAAGTTGAAACAACACTTGGATCACTACTACTTGGAACCACGAAGTCGGAACAATATTGATGAAAGCAAAGAAAAACATTTCCAGAATCATTTCCTTTAGTTGCATGTTTTCAAAGGAGTCTTTAGTAAAATGAAAATAAAAAAGATTTCAAATACACATGGACATTATATGTCTCCTAATGCTTGTGAATTTCCAGGCAAAGGTAAATACTGACAATAACCTTTACACCCGGACTGTCTGAACTCAAGTAAAACCTAGCTTAGATCATCGTAGAACTCTGAAGGTCACAGAGGCCTGAATATATGAGTATGTGAAATAACTGGGTAAGTCTCTAATGGTAATGAAAACAACCAAATGTGAAAGTCTGGGATTCCGCATTCCAATATACTTAGTTCAAATCCTGGCCTCGCTGCTGAACAGCTGAGACTTGGGGCAGGCATGTGGAACCACCTCAGTTTCCTGGTCTAGAAAATGGACGTGTCATAAGGGCTGCCTCTCATGGAGGAATGCTGTCAAGAATTTATTAAGGTTCTGTTTGAAGAGGACAGAGCTTAAGGAGTAAGAGCTCAATGAAAGAGGCGACTGCTATTCAGGTTCTCTTGATTGCCATGACACCTCAGGGCCTTTGCACAAGGTCTGTGTTACGTCTGGAACTTTCTTCTCTCACCCTGCCCGTCCCAGCAACCCTTCCATTGCATACACTCCAACTTAGATGTCACTCCATGGGGAGGCTTTCTCTAATCACTTTATCTAAGGAGAACCTCAATGCCCCATCATTCTCTCTTTCTGTGATGTTACCTTCATGCACTTAACCACTGTGGATTATTCTTTCATTTACTTTTTTTTCTGCTGAGGGCAAATACCACTGAGCATACATAATGCCTGGCACACAGTAGGCACTCAAAAAGATTTTGTGGAGTGAACAGCTGAGATATGAATGCCAATTTGCTTGCTTAGTGTATCCAAAAGGGTCTGGATATTAGATCTCAGGTGTAAGTACTTGGGGGCGGGGGTGTTTTTGGTCGGGTGCTGTGTAGTCTGACTTGCTGTGTGTGTTTAGGAAAGCTCGTTGGAATACTAAGACGTTCCACGAAACGTTCTTAGCACCAACCCCAGTCCTCTGGCTGATCCAGGAACGTGTTTGATAGCTGTCCAGTGAGATGGAAAGGTAGCATTTGCTGATTAAATTACATACGTCAGCATGGAAAGTAGAGAGGAAGTGTGTGAGTGAGTGCATGTGTGTGTGCACACGCACACACATGCATCCTTACACATATGTGTAGATGCTTTTACCTACCTGTGCAGTAGAAAGGGCCAAAGGCTTTTCTAAACTTTGTGAACCCCGAGGTATGCACCAAGACCATGTCTAGTTCCCTGATATGACCCGAGGCATGATTCCTGGGAAACATGGCAGTGTGTCTTTCATTTGCCAATATTATTTTCTTCACTGAATCCCATTCATCTGTCAGGCTCTGCCACATCCCAGAACAATGCCCAGAGTGGCCTCTGTACCTGCCTACAGGAACATGGAAGGGTTTCCCTCTGGTCTCCAAATCCCTCCCTGTGCCGTTTATGCCAGGGGCAGAGCAGGAAAAGTGAGGTGTGTGGGTGCAGTTTTACACGTTCTGGTTCCCAGCCTGGAGCCTGCCTCAGGCACTCTAACTAGAAAGCCCTCCCTCCCACCTTGACCTTCAATAGCTGGCACCAACCCAGAACCAACACTATAAGGGAGGGACTGCAAACCCAAACACAGAAAGCAGACAGGCAGGTGACACACGAGCGAGGGGTCAGTGTACGAGAAGGTGGGGAGCTGGGGAGACAAGGACAGTGCCGCTGGAGAGGCGCTCAGCCCACCCAGCTGATCACTGCCCTGGGGAGGTGTAGCGCTGAGGTTGCCAGCTCTTAACATTTTTCTACAGAAAATTTCGGTGTTCAGCTGTCATCTACAAGTTTCAATTATTGGTGGCTGAGTAATAAAATGACTCTGAACACATGCAAATCAAACAAAAATAACCCCACACATCTGAGGGCTGGTTTGACCTGCAGCCACCAGCTTGCTCCCTCTGCTTTTAGATCATTAATGTGTTAATGAATGATAACAGGCCGACTCACAGTCCCTTCCTTAAGGTGCAGGATTAATAGAAATGCAAAGCTTTATGCCATCCAGTTATAAGTATGGAGTTAGAGTAGAATCTTCCACTTTTTACTCTGCTACACTTTTGCTAGTTTTGAACTTTGTAAATGGTAAGCATATGTCACTTTTATGCTCCAAAGAACAGAAATCTAGAATAAATAAAATTGGCTAAATATTTAACATGCCTCGTGGCTTTGAACTCTTTTGGGTGACACAAAAACAACAAATAAGTCATCCTCCATATCTGTTTGAATCACTCATTTCAGTGGCTCACAACCAGGCATACCCTGCCCAGGCTACACTGAGGGTCGGGGGACATTCCTGATCGTCACATCCAGGTGGGACTTGGGGCTGGGGAGGGGTGCTACTGGCTGGCATCAGGTGGGTAGAAGGCAGGGGTGCTACTAAATACCTACAATGCACAAAACAACTTCTCACAGCAAAGAATTATCCAGCTGAAAATGTCAACAGTGTCAGAGAAACCCCAATTTACAGAAGGGAAACAAACTTGAGAGCCTAGAACAGGTTAAGGGGCAACTATTGTCAGACATTATTTTGTTAGTTGAAGCTATTTAGTGATTGGCTAATGTTTTTATTCCTTATCTGTAGAAATTAAAGGTAACAGCTACACCCGACATCCCATGGGCAGCTGGTCTGTGGATTTGCCCTCATTTGTAATGACTTAGCAGTAGTTAGAACACAGTGCAGGACACATACCTGGCAGAGATGATTTAGTGATGTTTGCCGTCTCAGAATTTGGGAAAACCTTCTGGACACTGAAAGAAGAATAAAAGGTAGTTTGAAATATTTGCAGGCTTTATGGTCCTGCTTCAGATTTTCCAGGGGCAGATTTCAAGAAGTAATTTTCTTATTTACCTAAAGTTGTCTCACTGTCCAACTCATTTTAGAAGCCCACTGGCAAAACCCAGGGTTTGAGTTTTTTATTTTCCCGTTTGGACAACTATTTCCTAAAATGGCGATATTTGGGGCATATGTTTCAAAGTCACACTAGCAGGTGTGAGAAATCGTGGTGTCAATCAACCGTGAGTAAAAGCAATTATTTAGTTGTCTTTCATTTAGCTAATTGCAGGCTCAATCCCTACTCCCCATAAATAATTGCAAGAATCAAGTGGGAGCTTTGAAGAAGGTCCTTTACAATGCAGTCTGTCTAATAGGAAGCCCTGAATGAGCCTCGGGGGTGTGAGCTGCTAGGGGGGCTCCGACGATGGAACCCCGAGCTGCTCCTTGAACATGGCTTTGCATTCGTCATCTGTCCCTTTTAGCAAATGAGCTCCATGACCCACTGCGTGTTCTGATGGTTCTGTTTCCTATGGTGACACAGTGGGCTGATGATTTGAAGTGGTATGGTCCTGTTCTGTGAATTCTGAAGCAGACCAGCCATGTGCCTACCCAGGGTCTTCATTCTTACAATCATTTGGAGTGGTGTGTGTTTCCACTCCTTGCCCATTTTCAAGGTGCACCCCAAGTCTCCCTGGGAAGAGTGGGTGCCCCCAGGCACCCACAGGTAGAAGGTCCCAAAAGCTCCTCGCTGCCAACTTTCAACAGGTTTGTTTTGTCAGCATAATTAAAATGGCACAGGCATTCTTCTCATTAATTTCTGAACTGGTCAAGAAACAATCAGAAGTGGTCCTGGGATTATTGTAATTTGGACTTGGAGCCAGCTTGGTTTGAAATATAAGGCATGGGGTGGAGGAATGGGGGTGGGGGTGGGGAAGGGACAGAAGAACTTCTAATTTTCCAGGCTGATCAATCGTTAATCCTTCTCCTTAATTACTTTTTCTTTAACTTTGTGATGTGGAATTTAGTGCTGGGGCAAAGAAAAGAACTGAGAGCCGTGAAATAAAGTGGGCTTTATCAGTAGGTGATGGGCACCGCAGGCGGCCTCAGAGCCGCTGAAAGGGCCCCTCTGCCTGCGGAGAGAGGTAATTTGATCTCCTTCATTTTACTGGGGGCACCGATTTAGGGCAAGAAAGGCAGGCTGTATTCAAATGGGGTTTTAAGAAACATCTATCTTATAACTTTGATTTGCTTGAAATCATTTCTTCTTTGTTTAATAGTGAGTCTTCCCACTAGTACAGACACATCGAGACAGAAATTGGACCAGTTTCCTCAGGCAAAACAACGCTGGGGAGTGAGGGTGCTGCTCAACAGAGAGAAGATTCGCAGTCCCAACCCCTTACGAGAAATATTAATTTGGCTTGCTCATTAGGCAGGGCGTTAAATATGTGAGACCCACGCTGTTTTCTGTCTCCTGAGACCAGTTCCATTTGTGGGCAGGAGCTCAGGGGAATCTCTGGGTCTGGGGGTTGGACAGACGGGAGTTGGACTACAGGCCCCTAGTGACTGGCTATGTGGCTTTGGGGACCTTTCACTGCGTCTTGAAGCCCCATCTGTGAACAGCAACACTGTGTCCTACACCATAGTGGTGGCACAAGGATAAGTGAGAGAAGGAGCATGGAGGTGATGAGCAGAAACTCTGGCGTTTCTGCTGTGGGAGGCAGATCTGGGAGCAATCCTGCCGCTGCTACTTACTACCTCCCTAAGCCTGTTCCCTTTTCTATGAAAGCAGGTGTACCACCAGTAATTAACATTTCGTGAGGATTGAACAAGTTAATGTATGGAAAGTGCTAAGCATAATACTTGGTACTTTGTAGTAACACACAGTAAATGGTAGCTATTGTTATTATTTTATGTAAGATGTTTGGCACAAAACTGTTTTCCCCCTACCCATCCACTCCCAAACTCAGCACTTACGTTCAAACTTGATGTTTCGCAGGTTTTCTGGGAGGTCGTGAAGAGCCACTTTTAGCCACTCATCCAGCTGCTTGGCAAACTTCCGGATCACCTGAGTTAAGCTAGGAAGAGAAAGGATACATTTTAAGTGCATCGTGTGTGGCCCAGTCCTTCCACCAGACTGCAACCAATAGGTGCCACTCATAGCAGTAACTTGAGAGGCGTGGCTGGCAGCCCCAGCTCTGCAGAACTGGTGGGTCTGAGCAGGGCACGAGCAGAATGTGCTCTGTGCCAGTGCTGGTGGGCGGGGACACCCGGCAGGCACAGTGCAAGGCTGGGCAGCCATCAGAACTTCCTGTGAGCAAACATCCTCCGTGTTTTTGTAGAGCTTGGTATAAGGGGTGAAGACAGTGGGCCTCTAAGCGCCGATTTGCAGTTGGCCCCTCCTCCTCATGCTGCCCAACTTGTCCCAGCCCCCCAGTCGGACAGGAACCCTGGCAGCATATGGCCATGCCTGCCCACCTGGCGTGGGCCTAGGCTTAGTGAACTGCTTGCTGCTTGGAAAGGACTGAGAAGCAACAGTGTATTTTTAACTTGCAAACAACCCTGACATGGACCTTGAACTCATATCAGATTTGGAAAGTCAAGGATTGTTTTGGAGCAGGAGGTGGGAGGGGGCTGGAGGGGTGAAAGGTCGGGGGGGGCAGTCGATTACAATGTGAGATGGAAATTTGGAGTTGAAAAGACATTGAGCACCATTTTCAGGATCCCACCTGCTCATAGCCCTAACTCCAGTGTCCTCCATGTAGTCCTCCTTAGTCATTCGGGCCACAGGGACCTCTCCCCACACTGACATCCAACCATCCTTGCCTTCCACCAACACTACCCTGTTCAGTCTCCCACCGACTCTCCTGTCTCACTATGATCACCAACCTCCTCCCCACTGGGCAGTCCCAACATGTTTTTCTGCTTATACATTCTTTCCTTTTCCATGACCAAGTCCTACCTTCTCCCAAGACTCTCACACCTCCAATCCGCCTACTTCCCTCCCTCTACCAGCAGGTCTCATCCCCTCCTATTTAGAATCAAAGAGCCAATCTCCTATCTCATCCCCTCCTGCCTTCTCAGGGATCTTGTATTACTGACTGCCACTTCTCCCCTCCACTGCACCTTTTCCTCCCTCCTGGGTCATTCCTCTCTACATTTCAGTGCTCCAACATTGGCTCGTCTTCAAAACAAAAAACCCTCTCATTTCTTCACTCCTCAAGCTACGACCCTCTTTCTTCTTCTTCACAGACATATTCCTTCTCAGTTATCTAGACTCTTGTCTCCCTTTTGTCACCTCTTGTTCACTCCTGTCCCTCACCCAGAGAACAGCCTCCATCCCTGACACAAACCCAATGGACTCATTTTGGTTCTCATCTTGCTTGACATCTTAGCAGCATTCGGCTCTGTTAGCCCTTCCTCCTGTTGGAAACATTTGCTTACCTTGACATTTGTGACCGTCTGTCTTCTGGCTCCTGCTCCTCAGTCACAAAGCTCAGCCCCCTCTACCTGGCCATTACATCTTCCAGTTCTTTCAGGACTAGACCTGGGCCCTCTCTCATCCCTCTGGATTCCTGCCCTGGGTAGTTTCTCCATGCCCACAGCATGTCACCATCTACACTTACTGTGATATCTCCAGAGCAGAGGTCTGCAGGACTCAGGAACCCTCCATTTACAAGTCCCAAAGGCACATCAAACTCAACATGTGCAAACTGAACTCATCATTTCCCCGTCAGAGCTAGTTCTTTTCTTGTATTCCCTCCTTTGTGGAGATTCTACTTTCCATGAACTTTTGTTTTTAACGTTATTTATTATAAAAAATTTCAAATATACCCTGGGATAAAGAGAATAGCATAATAAACCTCCAAATATCTATCACCTACTTTCAATAATTAGCAAACAGTTTGCCATTTTAATTTATCACCATGCTATTAGTATACCTAACAGAATGAACAGTAATTCTTTAATATTATCTAAGGTCCAGTCCATACTCAAATTTCTCTTAAAGAAATCTTCTATTTTGTTACTATCTGGATCCAAACAAAGTCCACACATTGGATAAAACATATATTGCCTTGTTCTATTTCTTAAATCTCCTTAAGAGTTTATTTCATGCCATTTGTTATTTATTCCCTGGGAGGCCCCACATTCTGATTTCTTCCTCGTGGGGCATTTAAACTGTTCACCTACCCTGTGTGCTTTCTATAAAGTGGCAATTAGGTCGAAAGACTTAAGTTCAGTTATGATTTTTTTTTCTTTTAGGCATAAAAAGCTTCATAGGTGGCTGCCCACTGCATCACATTATGAAGCTTATAATATCTGGTTGTTCCTCTTCTAGAGCAACTAGTGTGAGATTCAAATAGTCTCTCTTCCCACTGCCAGGCATTACAGATTTTATCTTCAAGCTACCTCTCAGCCCCCTCTAGTTTTCTCCCACTTCAAGCTGTCCTCGTCCTTCACCAGGGCCCCTATAACAGCTTCCGTGGAGCCTCCCCGCCCTGCTCACCTTCCCACTTCCACCCCATCTTTCAGTGTCAAGAGGGATTTTGCCAAAGCACTTGCAATCCTGATCTGTTTCACCTCTGGCTGAAAACCAACCTCCTCACCCGGACCCCCAAAGCTCACACTCTAGCCTTGTTTCCCTCTCCAGCCTCACTGTGCGGTTCCTCCCTTCATCCACATTTCAGCCCCCTTGGCCTCTGCCCAGTCTTTGCCACCTCAGGGCCTGTGCCCTTGGCAACCTTTCATCCCACCCTTCTTTACCCATTCAACTCCCTCTCCTCCATCCGATCTCAGACCAGGCGTTACTTCCACAGGAAAGCCTTCCCTGAAGCCCCTTCTCTGGGTCAGAGCCCCCAAGGATTCCTCTGGACGGGCCCTGCAGCTGTGCACTAACTTGTGCGATTATCTGATTAACGTCCATCTTTCCCACTAGACTGTGTGCACCACGGTAGCCTCAGCACCTGGCAAGAGTGCCAGGCACCTAGTAGGCATGTAAGAAATGTTTGTTCAGTGAAACAAATGGATTAATGGCTCCCAATCCCCGGTGCACCGAGTTCAGATGTATTCCCCACGAGGCCCTACCCAAATGCTCCCCTTTATCTCTCTGATTTCAGCCCCTCCCCCCAGCTCACCTGATTCCCACGGGCACTAGCCCCCTTTCTGTGTCTCTAAGCCCCTGCCAGCCTCACCAGGCCCTTTGCACCTGCTGCTCCCTCTCTCTCCCTCTGCCTGGAAAGCTGCTGCCCCAGATAGCAGCCTGGCTCCCTTCCTTCCCAGCTTCCCAGCTCTCCCCACTATCTCAACACTCTCAATCCTGCCATATGTTTTAAAGACTCTTTTGGCTTCTGTGATGAAAATCAAGTGTAGGAGGGTGAGGACAGAACAGGGAGATCTGTGCAGAGTTACTGCAAGAGTCCGGGCAAGAGGGAGGACGAGGGTGGTACCACTGGAAATAATGCGATATGGTCAGATTAAAATATTTTGAAGGCAGAGCCAACAGGATTTCCGGTGAGTGGATCTGGGTGTGTGAGGGAAGAGGGAAGTCAAGTGCGTCTTCCTGAAAGGAAAGGCATTATGCACCCGTGCCTGTGCCTAGCGGAGTGCCTGGCCCAGAGGAAGTGCTGAATGAATGTTGGAGACTGCGTGGACCCAAAGCCCTGCACCTGTGACAGAGCAAAGCTTCTAAACCAGTATCCGTTAGTAGCAACTGGATCTGACTTCTGAGGTTAAATCTCAAAAACATGTGCTGCTCTTAACAGAGGCCAGAATCTAGAGAAGTGTCCACTGTGACCCTCCTGCGGCTACTGGACCAGCGGGGCCAGGGCCTTGCCATTCTCCGTCCATGACACACATCCAGGAGGATTACGCGCGGCTGGAGTGGGGAGCTGGCCTTTGTCTGGGAGCAGCAAGTAAGCAGCAGGATTGCTGATGAGGCCTTTCACTTGGTGCAATTGGTTGGCTTAAGCTGAAGAAAGGCAAGGGGGGTTCTGCCTGGAAAAGATTCTATTTTGGGGCTCAGACATGGGGCTGCGGGACTTTGAGTAACCTCAATGTTCAGGCTGCTCTGCTCAGGGGTCCAAGGAGCTGGCCTCCCCTTAACACCTGGTCTGAGAGATGCCTCCATGCCCACTCCTCCTTCCTGTGGCATCAGGGGATGGGGACCACACCCCTTCTCGACATATCTCCTCCCACAGTACACTCGCTGCAGCCTGACTTTTCCCTCTGCTGACTTATCCTGCCTCCCTTGTGGGCTCTCCCTCACCTTTCCGCCTCCCCAGGCTGGCTCTCCCAGGGCCCGCCCTGCACATGCAGGGCTTTGGGTTCACGCAGTCTTCAACATTCATTCAGCACTTCCTCTGAATCAGGCCCTCTGCTAGGCACAGGCACAGGGGTGCATAATCCCTTTCCTTCCCCTCCCTTTCCTGCAGAGGCTCCCACACCTTCTGCCCTTCCCCCTGCATCTTAGCTCCACACTTGAAACTGCCAGAATGACCTCCAGCAGCGATGCTGGTACAACAGCAAAGCGGTGATAATAGCAGCCACTTTTTAATGAGTGCAAGGTGACAAGCACTAAACACTTCACACATATTTTCTTACTTACCTCTCACCAACAAGTAGGTGCGATGTTATTCCCAGCAGGGAGGCGAGAAACTGAGGCTCAGCGAAGTTGCTTTATTTGCCAAGGAGATGCAGCCATAAGTGCAAGAGCCAAGATTTAAGCCCAGTGCGGCCTGGCTGCAGGCTAGGTGGTGGAAACACCCACACTGCCCACGCACCTGAGATGCTGGATTCCGCCCCCCCCCCACCCCGCCCCAGACCAGGGCCTCCTGCTGCTTTTCGGCCACAGGCCTGGCTATTGCTTAGAACTTCAGTCTTCTCTTTGCTTCACTGATATCTTATCCTTCTTGCCCATCCATCCTCAAACCCCTATACCCAAACATGTTTCCTTATATCTGCTAGACCAGTGGTCGGCAAACCGCGGCTCGCGAGCCACATGCAGCTCTTTGTCCCCTTGAGTGTGGCTCTTCCACAAAATATCACAGCCTGGGAGAGTCTATTTTGAAGAAGTGGCATTAGAAGAAGTTTAAGTTTAAAAAATGTGGCTCTCAAAAGAAATTTCAATCATTGTACTGTTTATATTTGGCTCTGTTGACTAATGAGTTTGCCGACCACTGTGCTAGACCAATGGTTATTAACAACCACTGTGCCAGCACCCCTTGAAAGGTCACAAGAGGTGAACAGCCCAAGTTTGAGAATGATCTATCTATCTTGCAAATAAGAGTGCATGATTCATGGTTCTCTCTATTACGTTGTCACTTATTCACCAGAAAGCATATTTCAATATGCTTTGCAGAGCAGGGAAGGAAGGGGCGGGTGGTCTGGCAGCCGCGCCCCAGCCTGGGCCAGGAGGGCTGTGAGAACTGCTAGACCCGATTCTCATTCCACCCCTGGCCTGGCACAGGGCCGGGCACACAGAAGGCATGCAAAGAAGTGAGGGACAAATGAGTATCAACAACTGAAAAGTCAGCTGGTCTTTTAAAAAACTTTGTCTTCCTGATTTAATGGAAAAGGCACTGGATTTATAAGCCAAAGGTCATTTTGGTAATTAACTACGTAATTTTAAAGAATTGTCTCCTCTGGCAGACTGTAAGCTCAGTGAGGGCAGGGTGCATGTTTATCTTCTTTAATGCTGCATTCCAGGACCTAGCACAGCATAGTAATCAATACACATTTGTTTAATGAATGAATAAATATTGAGTTCTGGCTGTTTCATTTATTTGCAGATGAAGATGGACAAGTGACTTCAGCTCTTAAGCTTCAACTTTCACTTCTATAAAAACAAGGTAATTATAGAGGAGGCGGCAGGGGTTAGTATTTTGTTTGTACCCCATGCACTGCTTTATAATAAACTATAATGCCTTGTGTGTGTAGCACCTAGTAAGCAGTATTAGCAGCATGTGAAGCTCTCTTATAAAGATGTGTATACTTGTACTGATCCTGCAGGAGATCCCTTCTTAGTAAAATGTAGATAGGGATTTGGTTATTATCTCATTCGCTTGATCAATGTACAATAACTTAATAACTCAAAACCTAAAGGGGTCCGTGTGTGCACGTGTGCATGCGTGCATGCACACAGAACTCAAATATTCATTCATTCATTAAACACACACACACACATATATATATGTATATATATATATATATATACACACATATATATATGTATGTATATATATACATACATACATATATATATATATATATATATATAATTTGGTACATGCATACGCTTAGACATATGATTGTAAAAATAATTCAGTCTTCAGGTAGAACACTTGAAAAATGCATAAAAGCGCGACACTAAAATTGGACCACAATCCCATCTGGAGGCAACCTTTACTGGCCTATTCAGGTGTGTTGCTGTTCTACCTAGAATGTTGAAAATGGGAAAGAGCATCACTCCCACCATAATAAGAAAAAGCCAGATAATCTATAAAATCATATTTTTTTGTTAACCCATCAGAGCGCTGAGGTCACAACCACCTAGCCTGGAATTTGTGGAAAGACAGGACTTGGGAGCTGGCTCATCTGTGTTAGAGGGAGGAAAGCGGGACATCCCACAGCCAAGGTAGAATTCATCTTAAATCGGTAAAGGCCGAGTGTGAAGTAGCATAAGTACAAGGAGCTCTGGGAACCACAGAGGCAGAGGACATTCGCATCTCTTCACAAGGTCTTCTCCATGGACCCAGCCATATGCTCACAAAAAGGACGGGGGCAGGAGAGGAGAATGAGAAAGCCCACCTCTGAGGAACAGCTTGGAGGAGGGGAGCAGCCACTGCTGTAGAAAAGCATGTGGTCCTACTCAGACCATCCTCCCTATGAACAAAAGCCTCTAGTGGCTAGGGGAAGGGTGGGAAATACTGTTGGCCTGGGCGCGGGGAGAGACTCACTGCAGGTGGCCAGGGGAGGGGAGGATGAAAAGGAAAAGCTTTCTAATCTTGGCAGAAACCATCATGGGCTCAAACTACTAGAGATTTATCTCTGGAGTGAGATATGATCACTGAAAATGCCCAACACTGACTGCCAAAACCACAGGCTTACTTAAGACTGCGTCAGGATAACAGAGAACCCTGCCCTCACCCCATCCCCAAACAGGCTAACAAATGTAGTAGTGGTACACGGGAGACCTAATGCTGAGGATGTAGCAGTAACACTGAAAAAACCCCTCAACAAACAAACTTCCAACCTAAGCACAGGCACTCCAAAAGAATTTAAATCTGCTGGGATACGAAAGGTAACCATAGCAACAGTAAAACCCAACCCCAATGAACTCCTGAATAACCTGGCTCACTTCCTCACATTAAGAGCCTAGAAGAAAAGGCATGCTCATTTCCAGGCATAAATTCTACTTACCTCAGTTTTCACTGCTCCACATACTGTTTGGCAGTCAATATAAAATTGTAAGATACACAAACAATTAAGAAGAACGCACTCCCAAGAGATAAAGCAATCTATGGAACCAGACTATCAAACAGGGAATTTAAAATAACCATGATTGTGCCTACAGAAATACAAAAAAGAACAAATAAAGCCCAAAGTTAGTAGAAGGAAGGAACTAAATAAAACAAAAGCCCCAGAACCAGATGGCTTCACAGGCAAATCCTACCGAACATTTAAAGGAAAATTAATACCTATCCTTTTCTAATTATTCCAAAAAACTGAAAACAAAGGAATGCTTCCAAACTCATTCTACGAGGCCAACATTACTCTGATACCTAAAATAGACAGACACTACAAAAAAGGGAAATTACAGGCCAATATTCCTGATGAGCATGATGCAAAATTTCTCAACGAAGTATTAGCCCACCGAATTCAACAGTACACTAAAAGAATCATATACCACGATCAAGTGCCAGAAATGCAAGGATGGGGCTCAATACCTCCACATCAATCAACGTGATATACCACATCAACAAAACGAGGGATAAAAATCACATGATCTTTTGAATAGATGGAGAAAAAGCATTTGAAAAAACTCAATATCCATGATAAGAACTCTCAACAAAGTGGATATAGAGGGAACATACTCACCATAATAAAGGACATTTATAACAAACCCACAGCAAACATCACACTCAATGGTGAAAAGCTGAAAGCTTTTCCTCAAAGATCAGAAAGAAGGCAAGGGTGCCCACTATTGCGAGTTTATTCAACTCCTAAGTGGGAAGACGTCTCAGAACTTAACAACAAACTTGGTCCAAATTCATAAATGTGAAAGTGGCACCTTGAAGACACAGTGCTCCTTCTTTCCAAGTGTAACAAAATGACCGTATGTTAGACAACAGGGAAAACCTAAATTAAGTCTCAAAGAAATACTGTAGTTTAGAAAGTCTCTAATCACAAAGCAATAAAAGGGAAAATAACATAACCAGAAAACACTAGCTCCTAACAATTGGAACATTTTAAATGCTCTTTTTAAATTCTTAGGACACAGAAGAACTCCAAACCAATATATTTAGGAAAAGAACAATTATTAAAATATTACATATCAAAACCTATGGCATACAGTTAAAACAGTGCTCAAAGAAAAATCTAAGCCTGAAATACTTATGTTCTAAAACAAGAGTAAAAAGTGTAAACAAATCAGGCGCTATTTTTTGGTTAATTTTGGGGGTGTGTGTGACTGATATAACTGAAGCTCCTAGAATTGGAACAGGCACATAGAAAGCATTCAATAAGTATTTGTTGAGTAAATGAATAACAGTAAACTTAAGAAAGGAAAAGGAATGAGTTAGTAAAAGCAGATATTAATATATTAGAAAAAATAATAGCACCAGTAAGTATATCCAAAAGGTTTTTTTCTTGAAAAAATAAAAATTAGGAAGCTAACTACAAAGAAATGGCAGAAGGCACAACCACACAAACTAAAATATAGTAAAGCAGAAATAACCAGACACGGAGGAAATTCAGTGAGTGCACAAACCCACTTTGCTCAACCCTAAGCAAATTAATTTAAAGATCTGGAAGAAATGGATCATTTTCTAGGATAATATAATTTACCAAAACTTGCCTCAGAGAAAATAGAAAATCTAAACTGAGCACTTATTATATGAAAAAAAAAGTTTTTGAAGATTTACCCCCATAAAACACCAGGCCCGAATGGCTTCAAAAGGGAACTAATTCTATGCAATCTTCAAGAGCAAGTAATTTCAATACAATTTAAACTGGTCTAGACCTTAGGAAAAAAAGGGCAGGGAGCTTCCAGATTCCTTTTATGAAGCAAAAACAAAAATGAAAACGAAACTAAACAAAAAAAAACAAAAAACAATGATACCAACAACTGACAAAGATTAAACACAAAAAGAAAATGCAGACCAATCTTATTTATGACTTTTGATGCAGAAAACCTAAAGAAAACATTAACAAATAAAATCCTGCAACACATTAAAGAAAATAATTATGCTCTGGGCAGGGGACCTGGTGTCTGGAGAAAAAGAGGAGGAGGCGGCTCTTCACTGTACATCATTATTATACATTTTGAATTTTTAACCATTTTTAAATTTTAATTAAAAAAAACCCAATGTTAATGGTGCTTATCATTACCATTGGGTTTTTCCTTTTATTGCTGTGTGTTAGAGACTTTCTAAACAAGGGAGGCCCCAGACAGTGCATGATTAGAACCCATAAGGAGAAGCAGGATCAGTAAATGCTGGGGACCGGCCCTGAGGGGAGATGAGAAGTGTGCCCACCTGTCGGGTAATGCCTGCAGCACAGTGGGCATCAGCACTCCCGAGATCGCTTTGTAGAGGATGGAGTCACACACGCCGACGATGTTCACCACCGTGGAGGAGCCCAGCACCGGCAGCATGTGGGGCGGCATCCCTTGCCAAAAGTGCAGAAGGAAACTTTGAACCTGTATCGACCCACAGAGAGAAGAACCATGAGGTCACACAGGGCCCTCCCAACAGAGGCTGGGACTCCGCCAAGGCCACCCCAGCCTGGTGTGGCTCAGGAGGCCTGGAAGGTCCTCCTTGCCCCTGTGTGTGGCATGCCCACTGCTGGAGAACCACGTGGCCTGGCAGCCTGGGTCTGTTCTGCCCTGGGAGAGGATTAGCACCTTCACCCCTCACCCCCTTGTGCTTACTGTGGTCTGGGGAGAATTTAAGGAAGGGAAGGTGGGTATTGTTTTTAAAAAGCTCAGATTAGCATTTACTATTCTATGGGCTTATTTGTACCCCGGGGCCATGAGTGGCCAGTAAAAGGAAAAAGTCTGGAAGGGAAGAGATTAGGTGCCACAAACAAAAATCTCCTGATTCAAACCTGTGTGCCCCAAACCAGGTAAAGTGCAAGGCTTTCTTCATATCCAAATGCCTCCCTTTTCCCAAAGAGCCCTGCCGGGTGGTGCCATTATAGGATCCTAGATGCTGATATCTGGGCAGTAAGCTGCGTGGCACAGATCAGGAATATAGTAAGCACTCAAATGTGGGGCTGTTATGAATATGACAGCGGGAAAGCAAGCTGAATTGCTGATAACAAGTGGTTGAATGAACTTCCAAAGCAGAGAACCCCCAATGGCCCTGACACCTGTCTTTTACTGTGACTTGGAGGTCAGGGAGAAAGCAGAGTAGGGGGGAGGGGGTGGAACAAGGTAAGGGAAGTGAAGGAAAATGATAGAAGGTGGTTAACCTGTACATATAATAACATGTAAAAATGTATAGACTTTAGCCAACACTGGGGAATGGCTCATCTTGAAGTTGGGGAATAACTGAACTTTTGTGATCTCATGGGTTCCACTTGGCTCCTGGACTATTGTATCCTTCCTTCCTCCACAGGTGGTGCTCTCGAACCCACGGCATTATCCACATCCCTGGCTCCCCTATTCGTCCTGAGCCAGTGCAGGGGAAAATTCAGTGCCCCAGCCCAATACTTTGGAGGTGGTACTCTTATAGGCATTAGCTTTATTTACTGAGTGCCTACGATATGCCAGATACTCTGCATAGGTTCTCTCATTTAAAACTCATACTACTATTCCAGCGAGATTCATCACTCCCATTTTGCAGAGACATTCACCTACTTGTCCAAAGCCAGATAGCAAGCTAGGCAATGGGTGACATAGAGCCCCTGCCTGCCTGTCCCCTGTGGCTGCCTTGTTCTTCACATGGTAACTGGGCTTCTACCCCATTCCTGAGACTGCCCGCTTCCCCGCTACCTGCCCCTGCCCTGGCGACCTGCAGTGTCCTTCAGGCCCCTCCGAGGAGTAGATCTTGCTTTCCCTTCACCAGGCTCCCCCAACCCCAGCCTGGCGACCTGCTCTTGCTTCTTCGACCCCCATGGCCTGCCTGGACTTCCCAGTGTCGACACTGTGTGGGAGGCTTCAGAGATGAGGAATGGGAAGAAAAGCATGTCCCTGACTTCCTAAAGGGAAAATGGTAGTTGCCAAAAACATGATCAAAGTGGTGGATGCAGTCAGCTTTGTAAATTGTGAAACTCAAGTCACAGTTCTGTTAATTCCATGACAGTGAAAATACGGCAAAGTTTTCATCCAGACTGAACATTAAAACTACGACAATCCAGATGAGGGAAGATTGCCTGTCAGGGTTCCAATCCTAGCACCACTACCATCCAGGGGTGTGATATCTCTACACCTCAGTTTCCTCACATGGAACATGGGAACAGAAGTAGTATTTGCCGCATAGGTTTTGGTAATGATTGCTTAGAAGTACTTATTATAGTGCTTGGCATGTCGAAGATGCTTAATAAAGGTTAGCTATTACTATTATATCATGGAGGCACTAACAGAAATCAGTGTTCCATCCTAAGCATTTGGTACACCCTTGCCAAAATCTGAATGTCAGCCAGCCAGAATCCGCACTGTGGCTCTGCTCACCTGTCATTGGGACACCTGGTGGCTGGTGGTTGGTCTGGCTGGGCCTGAGAGATGGCCACATTGCATGCACAAGGTGCTTGCCCTCCAGAGTACCCCCTGCTGTCCCCTGACCCCTGGGCACTGGTCTCAGGCTGGGTCCTGAGCCTCTGCCTGCCCTTCCAACAACAAGGAAGAAGCTTTTCCCAGTTGATTCCTAAGATCTGGTACATTCTGAATTCATTTGCCTTTCCACGTGTTCCTTGCATGCAGCCCTACTCTTTTAGTATATGAGCAGTCAATTTCCAGCAGAAATTCTGGGAAGACCAGTGGCTATGTGTGTAAAACAAATCTGTGGAAAACCAATGTCTGTACCGGCATCTGTCTGAGAGGCACGGGAGCCCTGAGCAGCACTCCTTCTCCGGAGCCGCCTTTGTAGGGGGTGTTTTACCCAGACCTCCCTTCCTACTCTGTGCATGTTAGACCATTTAATGTCCAAAGGTACCAGTTCCTCAGAGTGAGAGGAAAAAGGAGGGAGAGGGAACAGTGCAAAGCTTAGGAGCTGATACTTGGAAGTTGGATGTGAAATGGACAGTGTTTGTATCTGGAGGTAGAGCCGACAGGATTTCCCGACAGACTGGACATGAAGAGTGAGGGAAAGAGAAGAATCGAGGTTTGTAGCCTGAATGATTGGGCGGATGGTGGTGGTAAGCTAAGACTTGGAAAGCAGATTTGGGGCAGAAAATTAGCACTCTGGTTTGGCCCTGTTAACTTAGATGACAATTGAATCTGGAGCTCAGGACTGAGAATATGAAATGAGAGTTACCAGCTCTTATAAAATGGAGATAATAGTGTCTACCTATTGTTAGGATGAAATCACATCCCTTCTATAAAATGCCTGGATCATGTAGGCATTTAACAAGTGGAAACTTATTATTAGACAGAAGGAAGAAGTTCTGACTCTTAGCAAGCATTAGAGGTGAAGTAATCAGAGGCAAATAATTGAAAGTGGTTAAAGTTAGTTTCCTGACCTATCTGGTTTGGCTCAGTGGATAGAGCATCAGCCTGTGGACTGAGAGGTCCCAGGTTCGTTTCCAGTAAAGGGCACATGCCCAGGTTGCTGGCTCGATCCCCAGTGGGGGACGTGCAAGAGGCAGCTGATCGATGGTTCTCTCTCATCACTGATGTTTCTCTCTCTCTCTCCCCTTCTCCCTTCCTCTCTGAAACCAATAAAAGTATATTTTTAAAAAAATCTATCAAGTTAGTTTCCTGAATTAACTCTTTCAGTCCCCTACTGGCGGGCTTTGATACATATGTGGACCATATTGAGAATGGAGGCGACCGGGAGCCAGCTCCAAACGCACCACAGTGGACGAGCCTCACGAGAAATTAAATCCAAAATACAGAAACGCTTTCCTCCAGCTTTTCTGAATCTGTAATTCTGGATGTAATGCTACCCTGACAAAACGGTCTTCCTCGCAGGCCAATCAGGCAGGATGCAGCTCACTGGTTAGACTGGGGAAAGGCCACGCCACCTGCTAGCCACACAGAAGGTCTATGAAGTGAGGACAGCAACGGTGCCCGGTTCCTAGGATCACTGGGAGGATTAAGTGAGCTAACACTGTGCATCAGGGCGTCCAAGTCAGGCACCGAGCAGCAGTTCATGAAACAGGAGTCGTTTTATTGTATTTTAACACAGACGCTTGTTGACCTACCTCATCAAAGTTGGCTCTTATTACAGTGTCCAGTATTCTCTGACAGTGTGTTCTGTACATCATAATAAAGGTAGAAACCTGTGGAGGTGAGAGATCAACAAGAAAGGGATGCATTAGTACATGTTACTGCTGCCCTTGGAATTTCAATTTTCAACTCATTTATTCCCTGTTGAGGGGATGACATTCACTTAACTCTTCCTCGTCCTGCAAGACCCCACTGAGACTCGTTTTCCTTAGGTGATGCTCGCTGACCCTCACGCGGCCCCTGAGAGTGTTTATCAGAATACTGACTTTTGGTATGGAAACACAGGTTGCACTCTGTCCTCATTCTCCACCCCATGAAACTGTGGGCTCTGGGAGAATGAAATGGCACATTATTCATGCTTTTTTATCCAGCATTTAGCTCAGCGCCTGGCACATAGTAGAGCTCAGCAGGGCTTATGAATTAAACTCTCCTCATCGGTTGAGATAGTGAAAAGTTAAAACCCAGTGTGTATAAGAGGTGCTTTTGCCACAATCAGAGAGACATTGGCAATCCTCTGGATCTGCTTAGCAAAAGAATTTTCTCTCCCATCTCCTTTCATCCAAAAATTTCAAAGCTATGGTGTAAGAAGTCTGTGGAGAAAAAAAGCACATTTGAGAAACAATAAGGATTTATCTAGTTCTTAGATTGAAAGTACTCTTTGCGTTCTTTTTGTTGCAGACATGTGCTTAATACAAACATAGTTTGCTTTGCAACCATCTGGCTCCCTGCTCGACTGTGAGCAAGCCTCCTGCCTCATCCACCATCACCCCAGCTCCCAGCATCACGTGGGGACAGTAGGAGCCCCACACCTACTGGTGCACTGGTTGCACCAGGACAGGTGTGCGAGAACGTGATGACCCAGGGGCAAGTCCCCAGATTTGTGTTTCCAATAATTTCCTCCAGGTACCCTATGGCCCAAATTGAATTGCTATACTGAGATCTTATCTACGGGACTATGATTTCACTTTATCCTGGGCAGCACACAGGAAAATAAGCTTTATAACAAAGCCATTAGAGGAGAGGGGCCCTTCCTTTGTGACAGGAGGCAGTGAAACTCATAGATGGGTGGGTAGGTTGGTTGTAGGTAAACTTTTTATTTTAGAATAATAATAGATCCGTAGTAAAGTTTTGAAGACAGTGCAGGGAGTTCCCATATAACCCCACACCCAGTTATCTCTATTGTTAACATCTCACATTAGTATGGGACATTTGTCATAACTAATGAACTGATACATTACTATTAATGAAAGTCCATGCTTGATTCAGATCTCTATATTGTATTTTTAAACTCACCATTTTGCAGTTAGTGTGTGTGTGTGTGTGTGTGTGTGTGTGTGTGTGTAAGTGAGAGAGATAAATGACCCTCCCCCCCAACCCTTCGGACATGGTCACCTTCTCCTCGGGCAGACTGGCTGGCAGATTGAGATCTTTGACATTTGGAAACTCCGGCAGCAACGTTCCAAGTTTGGACCGGGGTGAATATGCCACCGTCTGCTTGCTCACTTCTTTCTTGCCCGTCTCGCTCACCCAGGCGGCTCCTTTCTTGGAATACATCACATCATAATATTGGGAGCTCTCCTTCACAGCAATGCCATAGTAATGGTACCTGGGCCATAGAGAGAGAGAAAGCCCAGGCATGTTATCAGGTGGCGTTTCCTGAGCAGGGCTGCCCAAGGCCACGGGCGACTGGGCCCGTCCTCCCTGGGCGAGAAGCGCTAACTCTCTGGTGAGGCTTGACATCTCTGAAGTCTGGAATTAAACCAGAGTTCCATGTTGCCAGCCATCAATCACACAGGTAAAAATAACCAAAATTGCCTCCCACAGAAAATGTGAAGTCAAATACTTTGCAAAGCAGAGAGGGGGATGAAAAATATTTCCATTTGTACTTAATCTCTCCTATCGAGCCAAGTGTGACCCAGGGACAGGGCATTTAGGTCTCCCCCTCTATGAAGACCCACGAAGAAGGTGGGTTTATGGCTGCAAATCACCAACAGAAACTCATTGGGCCCGTTTTCCTTAATAGATGGTGGTCATAAAGAACTGTATCTTTAAACAGATAAATTCAGTGCTTCTGTTGACACTGAATGTAAAGCAAAGACCAGAACTTTTCATTAACTAAAAATGGGTTTACTGACAGCAATATTTCCCATTAAGCCGAATGGAGGGAAGCTTTTAAGATTTTAGCTACAACTGTTGAGCACTTGCTCTGTGCTAGGTACTTTGGTAAGTGCTCTCTGTACTTAATTTGTAAAAACAATACTATATAGTGGGGATTATTACAGTCTTTTTACAGATGGGAAAATGGAGGCAAGAAGCTTCATCTGCTCAAGGTTACAGGGCTGTTTCGGGGAAGAACCGGGTCTTGCACACAGGTCTATCCCACCGCGAAGCCCTCGCTAGGACCACTGCGCAGGGTATTATAAACCTGGATGTTTGTCAGAGCCATTCACGGAGCATAATCAAAGCACAGCGTCCTGGGCCCCTTCCCAGACCGACGGATTCGAAGCATGGGATGGGGCCCACGACCAGCACTGACACAGCGTCACCGGTAACCCTGACGGCCGTCAGTTAGAGGCGGCCAGCCTGCTGGGGAAGCACCTGCATTACACTCCGGCTCTGTGCTCCCCAACGGCCGGAGGGGCGGTCGCCCTCTGCTACTGTACACGGGGTGCCCACCACAGCAGCTCACAGGCTGCTAAGTGCTTGACACCCACATTCCTTGTTTAATCTCACAAAACCCCGCGAGGCTGGAACTAATGATCATCCCACTGTACAGACGAGGGACCGGAGGCCCAGAGAATTTAAATAACAAACCAAGATCACCCCGTAAGCACGAGAGGCAGGATCTGAACCTCCAAAGGGCTTTTAACCACCACGCCAGCGGTTCTCTAACTTCACTGACAGCAAGAATCCCCTACACAACATATTAAAGTACAGACTCCTGGGCCCCCGCCCAAGACTCTGAGTAGGTCGAGAGGAGATTTTCACAATCACACAGCAATGCCCATCTAGCTTTCAGAAACACGGCAACATAGTAATGATTCTCTTCCACCCACAGAAGTCTGGTTGGCAGTAGTCACAACACAACACAAACGAGAAAGCATTCTGAGTTATGGCCCAGGCCTCACAGGGCGGAGAGACAAGCACACGTAACCCCTCCCCTAACCCCCGTTCCTCTAGGTACCATTCTGTCATATTTCTGCTTAGCGGGCATCTCGCCTCTATCTGAATGCCTCCTGGGATGAGGTACCCAGGCCCTCCCAAGGGAGCCCAGTTCATTTTAGGTCCGGATAGTTCCCAGAAAGCTCTCTCTGTGTGGAGCCGATCTGCCTCCTGCGCCTTCTACTTCCCAACTGTCATAACTGCCCTTCCTGCTCCCCACACCCCCAGTGGGAGGGGGAGGGGCCGTTCCATTCCGAGTGGCCCGGTCACACCCTTCAGGGGGAAGGCAGTTATGACCGGCCTTCCCAAGGTTACAAAGCTCCTCTCCATAACGTCTTAAGACTGAGAGAGCAGCAACAATTCGGATCAGACCATTTCTTGATTTTTCAGAGTGTGTACTGCCACAAGCCACAACTACAGGAAGTTATTGCTCTGATCGCTTCTGAAGTTTTCTATGTATTTCAGTTTTGTAGGGCAGGTCTAAAACCCTCCACTGGCCATCCCCACCGCAGCCCCAGCCCCTTTATTCTGCCCAGATACATTTGCTGAGGGATTTTGTTTGTTGTTTGTTTGTTTTAGTAAGACTGAGCAGCAAGCAGGTTGGAAACTAGAGCTTCTTATTACCTTTCAAACGGCTGGAGGTGTGACCAACCTTGGAGGATCCTTATGGAGGGGAAACCATGAAATAAATCACGTGGAATTTTAAAAGAAGTGTTGCCCAATTTGCCAACCTTGAGGTTAAAGAAAAACAAACAAACAAACAAACAAACAAAAAACACCCCGGCTCTCACATGTAGACAGAGGGAAACTTCCTCCAAGTGTACGCAGACGGGAAACCTTTCTGTTCTAGCTTCACTGTCTATTTCTACTCTTAGAAATGGGCAACAATGTATTGGAGCCAGTGACTCTCTATAGAACAGGAGCAGAATAAAAAATCATTTCCACGCACTCAGCTGTCTTCCATCCATCCACTGTCTATCTATCTGTTCAACCAACGCGGGGCACTGCCCTTTGGATGCCGCCCGGCAAGGGAGAAAGGGAGAAAGTGGCTCTTGTACTCTATACCCTTTCCCAAGGCTGAAGCCTTATTCTAAAACAGACCCTGGAATTCTCACATAAACAAGTTTTGTTCTCCAGAGTAGTCACCATGGAAGATTATGCGCAATTTATTCCAAAATGTCCCTGGCTAAAAACTGTTCTGTACATCTCCTTGGACATCACCCCCAGAGCTTCTGAGCCCCACAAATAAATCAGTGTCAGTATTTTCAGGACTTTAGCAAAAACTGGGTTTTCCCAGTTTGATCATCCACTTTCTTTAACTTGGCCCCAAAGCTAAGCCCACACTGGAAGGATGGGAACCTGCTGCCGGGATTGGCAGGAGTGGGGGGATCGGGGGTGGGGGGGAGTACTGGACACGCTGCTTTTGGATCACCCTTGGTCACAAGTCTTATGAGTCTTCCGTGGTAGTTTTTATTGAAAAAATTTTCAGTATTTTGTAAGTCACTATGTGCTGACCTGCTACTTAACATGTCAAAACGTTGAGAAACGTTGCATAATAAGCACCCTCTAGTGGAGTCACCATGCGCATTAGCATAATAAAGGTTCTGAGAAGTCCTGTCTCGAGGAATCTGTTCAAAACTCAACGCTTACCAAACTTACATGGCCGACACACCCTTTTCGTGGACCAGTTACCGAAGTCTAGCTATTTTTAAACACCCTTTGAGGCAAGTTTTATAAATGCAGATTTTAGTGAAGCCTGTGCAGTAGAGGTAGAGGTTCCCTTCCCATTGGCTCACAGCTGGTAGGCAGGTGTCCACCCATCCCTCTCACTCCTCAGGGCCACTCCCCTATTGTTATTCGCTATGACAACCCCCTCTTTGCAACCAAATTGTCTTTTTCCTGTCTGTCTCCCCTATGGGAACATGTGCTCCATGAAGGCAGTGCCTGTCTGCTCATGTGCTCCTGGCACGCAGCGCCCTCTATCTGACACAGGAAGCGAGAAGCAAACAGTGGTTGGTTGGCTGACAGGCTGCTGAAAGGTAAGCCGTACGCCCTGTGCACTACAGTGTGGGTGCACTTGACCCCCTTCTCCCCCTCAGGTTTATTGGGGCAGGTTGCTCCTCTGGCCGGCTGGATGCTATGAGAGCAGAGAGTTTGCTCAGTGAAACAATCTAGGTAAACCTGGAGGATGACCAAGAAGCTACAAGGTGCTCCTGTAAATAACGCTCAAGACAATTTTACACAAACGCCTACAGGCAGGGTGGCAAAAAGTTGGATTCCTTAGCAGGCCCAGATGGTCCTGGGCTTTGGACAGCCTCTCACAGGGGGGCTGGGAGAGAGGGCCCTGCTGTCTTAAACACATCCCCCCCTCCCCCCCGCCCTTGCCCTGTGCCGTGGCCAGATGTAGGCTTCCCGCCAGGCCTGCAGACAGAGCTCGCTCAGCCTGGGATCTGGTGCTTACTTGGACTGTCCGCGGGTCCCGAGTCTTCTGGTGGTTAACTGGGGAAACTGCTGCCTTATGATCTGTAAGTCAACACAAGAATCAGTTACCGCGGGGAAGAGCTGGGAGCACAGGGACTGGGTTTCACAATCAGCAATCTCAGGAAGGGAGGAAAACAGGCAGCGCAGGTACCGCTGGCTGCAGTGACTTATTAGGAGTCCCCTGGGTTCGGAGAAGGCGATCAGGGTCGGGGAGGAGGGAGCACCTGAATGATGGTGGGGCTCTGGCTCTTGAGGGTCTCACTTGGCACTCCGTGCTTCACCCCTCCTACTTACAATGTAGGGAGAGAACCGTGGACCCAGAACTTGTCACTCCCCTGCTTAAAGCACCCCAATGGCTTCCATCCACCTGGAACTGAAGCCCACCCCAGCCTCTGTAACCTGGTCCCTGCTCACCTCCTGGCCCTTGCTCTTCCCGCTCTCACCCTTAGTCACCAGAGCCCAGCCACACTGGCTTTTTTGCCCTCTATTCCCAAAACACAACCAGGCTTGCCCCCCACTGGGGGCCTTGGCACCACAGTTCCCCGTGCCCACATTGCAATCTCACGCAATTGTCCATCCCAGATGGGCTCCTTCTCTTATATTACGCCGGCCTCTGGTGAGGGCCCTCGGCCCAGTGGCCTTCTCCCACCAGCCATGCAGAGTGGCCCAGCAGCCCCTGGCCGTCACGCAGCCCTGCTTTATGTTTTCTCACCCCACTCCACCCCACCCTCTGCTTTATGTCTTCTCACCCCACCCCACCCTCAGTAGACCGAAAGCTCCATGAGAGCAGGGACCTGGTGCAGGGCTTAGCACATGTGAAGAGCTCGATCCTTATTTGCTGCTGGAGGATATCATTCGTCATCTGCAGAGTGGAGGAAGGGAACCGCTACTGCCCAGGACAACCACATAGATCTGCCAGAAGCCTGGGAGGAGGGGCCGTCGGGCAAGGTGAAAACACCCATAAGGGCCTCGGCCTCGTCTTTGGGTTCCCAGCGCCGGTGTCTGTGGGCAGGGCAGGATGGTGCAGGTCCTGAGAGAAGGTGCTGGGCTGGGCCACCTGGATCAGATCCCAGCTCAGCCTTTTGTTAGCAGGACGCCCCTGGGGCAAGTTATTTAACTCTCAAATGGCTGTTTCCTCGTTTGTAAAATGGGAATAACCCCAACCTTAGAGAATCTTTGTGAAAATTGAATAAATAAACGTATGTAAACAATTTGCAACAGTGCCTGGAACTTTAGAATGTCTCAATAATGGGTGAAAAAATCTGCATTCCCCATAGGAAAGGTTAGCGAATCTAGTAAGATCACATCGGAGACCACTTTTGAAGGTAAAAAGGGGTTCAAAAATGTTATCTCCAGTGAGGATACTAATCAAGTGATGTGATGATTCTCTGAATTTTTTAATGGTGTCACTTTTGTAGGCAACATACCCTGGTTTCTTCAACCCTAACCTCTGTAAGCTAAGGACCGGGGCTTCTCACGTGGTCTCTGCCCCTCTCATTGGTGGGACCCGAGGAAAATGCAGTGCATTGAGAATGGGACCTGACCGGGGCCCGTGGCAGGGCTCTCCAGCACTCGGTCCCATTAGGCCCAGCATGTCAAACTCACGTGCGGGCCACATGCAACCCACAACAAATATTACTGTGGCCCAGCCAATGTAACAGTATGTAAGAAATGTTTTAATAAAAATTTTGTAACTTAATTTTTACAATATCCTGTTATACATAATTATTAATGACGAACTACAACGTTTGCTAATGACTGACTACTATGATCGTGTTGCATTCATTTCCCTTACGCACCTTATGCGCACCATTTCTCTCCACTAATACTAGCAGCGAATATTTTAGCAGCCCATTGCCACGTCATTAGTCTTAGACTGACTTGTTTGGTGTGCGCAACGGGAAATATTTCGCTTTCAAGGAACAAGAAAAATAGGTTTATTTGCATTACGCTTATTAATTTGTGCAGCTATTTGGTGTCTGGTAAGTTAATGTTCAAGAAAAAAGATTAATTTTTCTAAAAATGTTCTATTATTTTATATTAACGATGACTCATTTATTTCAGCCCTTTGTATTCGGCATGTCTCTATTGAAATAAACCTACGTTTCTATGAAAATTGAAGCTTTTGTTTTTTGCGGCCCACATAAACTTAAACCTTGTTTATCTGGCCCGTGTTAGCCTTTGAGTTTGACATGCTTGCATTAGGCAGTCTAAGGCCACAGGATCTGTGGCCATAGCACCGAGGGCCACTATGAACCTCTGGCCAAGTATGCCCTCCAGACTCGAATCACATGACTGGTTCCAGAGCTCAGATTTGCAGCTGTTCACAAAGCTACAATGAGGGACAGATAAATAAATGCCAACAGAGACTGAGGGTGAATACTGGAAGCATATGAACAGGGGGCCAGGGCATTCTTCTCGTTGATTAAAAGTGGGTTATGATTTGGGTTCTAAGTATCCTCCTAATGCAAGCAAAGAAGAGAATAAAATAAAGTTACAAGAGTCCATGAATCTATAAGATAGATGCATACCAGTTGCTGAGGAAAAGCAGAGACTTTCCTATAGTTCAGTCTGAGAATTTCTCCTGTGCAAATGGGAACAACAACAAGGCACCGTGTTCAATGCTCTGATACTAGCTGGCAGTTTGAAAATGATAATACTGAGTGCTGTTTAGGCGTAGTAGATCTGAAATGCTTACATGTGGCTGATAACATTATTAGTACGTCCCTTCCCCAGAGCATTTTTACAATAAAAAATATTGATACTTTTTGACCTATAAATTCCAAGAAAATAACCTAAAATAAGAAAAAGCTATGCATAGTGCGAGTGAAAAACGGCAAACAAAATAAATGTCCAGTGATAGATAACTGGCTAAATAAATGATTAGATATATACTCAATAAATATAAAGGCATTAAAAACGAAGGTAACAACTGTCATAATACAGAAAATGCTTATGATATCATGTTAAATGAAAGGGCAGAACTCAAACTACATTTATGCTGTTGTTACATAATTTATGTTTGTACAAATATAGGAATGGAAAGGGAACATGGAAAATAAAACGAGATGTTTGTTAGGATAGAACAAAAGGTTTTTTGTATAACATTTGTGCAAGAAATCAGCTTTTTAGCAAACAGAAAGGATTTTCTTACTACAAATATTCCTAATTGACAAAGGCTGTTCAAGCTAATTTTGAAAGAAGCACCAAAAATTTGCCATAAGCCTGGCCGGTTTGATTCACTGGTTAGAGCATCAGCCCTCAGACTGAAGGATCTCAGGTTTGACTCCCAGTCAAAGACACATACGTCAGTTGTGGGTTCCATCCCAGTCAGGCTCCACGCTCTGCACCTTCTACCTGCCACTCTCTCTGCCTCCTACTACCATCTCCACCTCCTCATCACTTGTGCCTTCAAGCTGGACTGTGACATCACCCCACCCACCCAGCATGTACCACTTCTCCGTGAACAGCCTTCCTGATTCCCTGACCAGGTAGGAGCTCTTCCTGCTCTAAACCACGATCGCACCTGCTACTTCCCGTCTGTGACCAAGTTACACCCTCCCTCTGTGTTGGATGTATTCTAACTCTACCCACCCTCCCATCTCCGCCAGTCCCAGGGTCATCTGGGTTGCTACAAGGGTATCCTCATTGCCTCTGGTCCAGTCACGCCCCAACACAATCACTTCTCCATGAAGCCTCTAGACCAGTGGTTCTCAACCTTTCTAATGCTGCAACCCTTTAATATAGTTCCTCATGTTGTCGCGACCCACAGGTTGAGAACCGCTAGCAGGGTCGCCTAAGACCATCGGAAAACACAGATATTTACATTACGATTCATAACAGTAGCAAAATTACAGTTATGAAGTAGCAACGAAAATAATTTTATGGCTGGGGGTCACCACAACATGAGGGACTGTATTAAAGGGTCGCGGCATTAGAAAGGTTGAGAACCACTGCTCTAGACAAAGTTCAAACCCACCTAGAGCTGCTGGATCAGTCCTACCTTCATTCCAGCTCACCTCTTCCCGTCCTCCTCTCTGTCTCCATGCTCCAGCCACATGGAATGTCTTTCAAATTTGTGAACACACTGTGTTCTAACTCCCCCTGGCCTTTCCCATAGCCTGTTTTCATTTTCTGCAACCCTTGCTCCATGCCCTTTGTCTGCATAATGTCTATTCATCCTTCAAATCTTAGCTCGTACTTTATTTTCTTTCCAGAAATCTACCCTGGGCCACTCGTTTACATGTCCATAGATAGGAATGTAGTCCGTACTATCCTCATAACCAGTCATAGTCTACTCAGCCCTAGAAAGTCCTTGCCTAGGCCTATGAGACTCTACACCAGGGATGGGGAACCTTTCTTCTGTCCAGGGTTATTTGGATATTTATAACATCGTTCTCAGTCCATACCAAATTATCAACTTTAAAAGTAGCAGGGCCAGGGAGAAACCAAGATGGCAGCATAGGTAAACACCTAAACTGCTGCCTCATACAACAATTTTAAAACTACAACTAAAAGACAAAGGGACATCATACAGAACCACAGGAAGGCTGGCTGAGTGGAAATTCTACAACTAGAAGGAAAGAGAAAAGCACAATGAGACTCAGAGGAGCTGTAGGAGGCAGAGGTCCTGAAACACACGTGTGGAGAGGGCTGACAACTGAGTGCATGGCTGGCTTTCTCAAGCGGGAGGGAGACAAAAGCTCCCAACTGTGCTGAACTCCAGTTCCGGGCGAGACTCTGGGGACCCAGACTCATACAGAGTGAAACTGGACTGTCAGGAAGGAGAAAAAGCACACTGAGACTCAGAGAAACTGTGGAAGGCAGAGGTCCCAAGGTGTGTGCGCGGAGAGGGCGGACAATTGAGTATATGGCTGGCTTTCTAAAGCGGGAAGGAGACAAAAGCTCCCAACTGCACTGAACTCCAGTTCCGGGCGAGACTCTGGGGACCCAGGCTCATTCGGGGAGAAACTGGACTGTCTGGCAGCAGGTGGAACTCGAGGGCAGCTTTCTCTCAGAGGTGCTTGCAGTGATTACCATGGGACACTGAAACACTGAAATATTAGGGCAGGGCTGAGGGGAAACCAATGCTGGCTGCTCCGCCCTGAGACTTCTCCCCATCCAAGTCTTGTCTCATAAGGTTGTCTCCAGCACAGAAGTTCTCCCAGCGTAGACACAGCTGATCCTCACAGCCAATAGGCCTGGAGGTCAATTCCTCCCAGTGATACCAACAACAATCAAGGCTTAACTACAACAAGACTGTGCACACAGCCCACAAAGGGGTGCACCAAGAGTGTCCAACTCAGGTTTACTGGGGAGGCTGAGCCCCTGGGCCCTATAGGACACCTAGCACACAAAGCCACTCTATCAACTCAGGGAAGCAGCCAAAATGCGGAGACAAAGAAACAGGTCACAAATGAAAGAAATGGAGGAAAGCAAATGACTGGATAGAGTTCAAAACCACGGTTATAAGGTTTTTCAAGAATTTTCTAGAAAAGGCTGATAAATTTAGCGAGACCCTCGAGGATATGAAAAAGGACCAACTAGGGAAAAAAAAATGGCAGTGGAATAGACAGATGTGTCCTGAGCCTTGTCCCGGAGCAGATAGAAAGAACAGCTGAGGGTTGCACAGGAAGTGTTTGTTGGTGAGTTGAGGGACAGCTATACTCCAGAAGAAGGTGGGGGACTGCTGGACGGGGCTCCCCTGACCGGGCAGCCCCCACTGCAGCTGGGTTCCCTCCTGGAGCAACCAGCTTGGACGCGGAGACTGCGCCATCTTGAAGGGGAAAGTGGCTGTTATTGGAAGCCTGAAAATCTACAACTATGGCACCCACCGAACAGCTGCGAACCCCAGAGCACCGGACCCCAATTGGCACAAACATGCAGATTCAGAGGAGCTCTACACTACACCACGGAAAGGTCAGATTTCGCCTGGGATAAGGTGAGAGAGAACTATATAACCAGACACCCAGAGAAGAGAGACCAGGGGAGACAAAGAAACAGCCCGCATATGAAAGAAAAGCATGCATCACCAGAAAAGGAAGTAAACGAAATGGAGGCAAGTAACCTGTCAGAGAAAGAATTCAGAGAAACGGTCATAAGGTGGCTGAAAAGAATGGAAGACAAATTCGACAATATGAGTAAGAACCAAGAGGAAATAAAGAACCAAGAAGAAATGAAAAATGACATCGCTGCTGTAAAGAACTCAATAGAAAGCATCAAGAGTAGACTAGAAGAAGCAGAGGACCGCATCAGTGAGCTAGAAGACAAGGTAGGAAAAAATACCCAAGTAGAGCAGCTTCTAGAAAAAAAAATTAAAAAGCAGGAGAGTCTAAGGGAACTTTGGGACAACACGAAACAAAACAACATCCACATAATAGGGGTTCCAGAGGAGAGGAAACTGAGCAAGGAATAGAAAACCTGTTTGAAGAAATAATGACAGAAAACTTCCCTGATATAGGGAAGAAAAAACCCACATAAATCCAAGAAGCTCACAGAGTCCCAAGAAAAATGAACCCCAAAAGACTGACGCCAAGGCACATTATAAATAAATTGGCAAACACCAATGACAACGTAAAAATCTCAAAAGCGGCCAGAGAGAGAGAGTGCCGAAACCAGTTTGGCTCAGTGGATAGAGCGTTGGCCTGCGGACTGAAGCGTCACGGGTTCGATTCTGGTCAAGGGCATGTACCTTGGTTGCGGGCACATCCCCAGTAGGAGGTGTGCAGGAGGCAGCTGATCGATGTTTCTCTCTCATCAATGTTTCTGGCTCTCTATCCCTCTCCCTTCCTCTCTGTGAAATATCAATAAAATATATTTTTTAAAAAAAGCGTCCAGAGAGAGACAGAAAGTTACCTACAAAGGAACCCCATCAGACTAGCGACTGATTTCTCAACAGAAACTCATCAGGCCAGAAGGGAATGAAATGAAATATATAAAGTCATGCAAAGGAAGGGTCTGAATCCAAGAATACTGTACCCAGCAAGGCTATCAATCAAATTTGAAGGTGAAATCAGGAGCTTCACAGACTAAAAAGGACTAATGGAATTTATTACCACCTATCAATAATAACTTTAAATGTAAATAGATTAAATGTCCCAATCAAAAGACATAGGGTAACGGATTGGATAAGAAAACATGACCCATATATCTGATGTCTACAAGAAACCCAACTCAGAAAAAAAGATGCACACAGACTGAGGGTGAAGGGATAGAAAAAGGTTTTTCAGGCGAATGGAAATGAAAAGAAAAGCTGGGGTAGCAATACTTATATCTGACAAATTAGATCTCAAAGTGAAGGACATAACAAGTGATAAGGAAGCCCACTTCATAATACTAAAGGGAGCAATCCAACAAGAAGAAATAACTCTGGTAAACATATATGCACCCAATACAGGAGCACCCAAATACATAAAAAAAACTCCTAAAGGATATCAAGGGAGAGACTGACAGCAATACAATCATAGTAGGAGACTTTAATACCCCACTATCACCATTGGAGAAATCCTCTAAACAAAACATCAGCAAAGAAACATCAATCCTAAATGACTCACTAGACCAGATGGAATTAATTGACATCTTCAGAACATTTCACCCCAAAGCCACAGAATATACATTCTTCTCAAGTGCACATGGGTCATTTTCAGAGATAGACCATATGTTGGGTCATAGGCAAAGTGTCTTCAAATTCAAGAAGATAGAAATCATATCAAGCATCTTCTCTGATCACAGTGGCATAAAACTAGAAATCAACTACAATAGAAACAATCCAAAAAAATCAAACACATGGAGACTAAACAGCATGCTATTAAACAATGACTGGGTTACCAGAGAGATCAAGGAAGAAATAAAAAACATCATGGCAACAAATGACAATGAAAACACAACAATCCTGCCGAAACCGGTTTGGCTCAGTGGATAGAGCATCAGCCTGCGGACTGAAAGGTCCCAGGTTCGATTCCGGTCAAGGGCATGTACCTTGGTTGCGGGCATGTCCCCAATAGGGGGTGTGCAGGAGGCAGCTGATCGATGTTTCTCTCTCATCGATGTTTCTAACTCTCTATCCCTTTCCCTTCCTCTCTGTAAAAAATCAATAAAATATATTTAAAAAAAAAAAAAAGAAAACACAACAATCCAAAATCTATGGCACACAGTGAAAGCAGTCTTGAGAGGGAAGTTCATAGCTCTACAAGCCTACTGCAAAAAAACAAGAAACAACGGTAATAAATTACCTAACCCTACAACTCAAAGAATTAGAAAGAGAGCAACAAGAAAAGCCCAGTGTAAGGAGAAGGAAGGAAATAATAAAGATCAGAGCAGAGATAAACAACATTGAGACCAAAAAAACAATACAAAAGATCAATAATACCAAGAGCTGGTTCTCTGAAAGGATAAACAAGATTGATGAACCTCTAGCCAGGCTCACCAAGAAGCTAAGAGAGAGGATCCCAATAAACAAAATCAGAAATGAAAGAGGTGAAATAACAACAGACCCCACCGAAATACAAAGGATTGTTAAAAAATACTATGAACAACTCTATTCCAACAAAATGGACAACCTGGAGGAAATGGACATATTCCTAGAAAAATATAACCTTCCAAAACTCAATCAGAAAGAATCTAAACATCTCAATAGGCCAATAACTATGGAAGAAATTAAAGCAGTCATCAAAAAGCTTCCAGCAAACAAAAGCCCGGGGCCAGATGGCTTCACAGGGGAGTTTTACCAAACATTCAAGGAAGAACTAAAACCTACCCTCCTCAGACTATTCCAAAAAATTCAAGAGGAACACTTCCAAGCTCCTTCTATGAAGCCAGCATCAACCTAATACCAAAACCAGATAAAGACAACACAATGAAAGAGAATTACAGGCCAATATCCCTCATGAACATAGAAGCCAAAATCCTCAACAAAATTCTAGCAAATTGGATCCAGCACTACATCAGAAAGATCACACACCATGACCAAGTAGGATTTATCCCAGGAATGCAAGGATGGTACAATATCCGCAAATCAATAAACGTGATACATCACATAAACAAATTGAGAGATAAAAATCACAGTCATATCAATTGATGCAGAAAAAGCATTTGACAAAATCCAACACCCTTTCTTTTTTCTTTTTTTTAAAATATATTTTATTGATTTTTTACAGAGAGGAAGGAAGAGTGATAGTCAGAAACATCGATGAGAGAGAAACATCGATCAGCTGCCTCCTGCACACCTCCCACCGGGGATGTGCCCGCAACCAAGGTACATGCCCTTGACTGGAATCGAACCTGGGACCCTTCAGTCCGCAGGCCGACACTCTATCCACTGAGCCAAACTGGTTTTGGCCCAACACCCTTTCTTGATAAAAACTCTCAACAAGGTGGGAATAGAAGGATCATACCTCAACATAATAAAAGCCATATATGATAAACCCACAGCTAACATCATACTCAATGGGCAGACACTAAAACAATTTCCCCTAAGAACAGGAACAAGACAGGGATACCCACTATCACCACTCCTGTTCGACATAGTACTGGAAGTATTAGCCACTGCAATTAGACAAGAAGAAGAAATAAAAGGCATCCAAATTGGAAAAGAAGAAGTAAAGCTGTCCTTATTTGCAGATGACTTAACACTGTACATAGAAAACCCTAAAGACTCCATCAAAAAACTATTAGACTTAATAAATGAATTCGGCAATGTAGTAGGATACAAAATTAACTCCAAGAAATCTATGGCATTTCTATCAACCAATAATGAACTTACAGAGAGAGAGACTAAAGAAGCAATCCCATTTACCATCGCACCAAAAAAATTAAGATACCTAGGAATAAACTTAACTAAGGAAGTAAAAGACCTATATGGGGAAAACTACAGGACACTGAAAAAAAGAGACAGAGGAAGATGTAAACAGATGGAAGAACATACCATGTTCATGGATTGGTAGAATCAACATCATTAAAATGTCCATACTACCCAAAGCAATCTATAGATTCAATGTACTCCCCATTAAAATACCAACAGCATATTTCACAGACCTAGAAAGAACTCTCCAAAAATTCATCTGGAATAAAAAAAAGAGCCTGAATAGCAGCAGCAATCCTGAGAAAGAAGAACGAAGTAGGTGGGATCTCAATACCAGATTTCAAGCTGTATTACAAAGCCACTGTTCTCAAAACAACCTGGTACTGGCACAAGAACAGACATACAGACCAATGGAATAGAAAAGAGAACCCAGAAATCGACCCAAACCACCATGCTCAATTATCATTTGACAAAGGAGGCAAGAGCATACAATGGAGTCAAGACAGTTTTTTCAATAAATGGTGTTGGGAAAATTGGACAGATACATATAAAAAAAATGAAACTAGACCACCAACTTACACCATACACAAAAGTAAACTCAAAATGGATAAAGTACTTAAACATAAGATGGGAAACCATAAAAATACTAGAGGAATCCACAGGCAGCAAAATCTTAGACATATGCCGAAGGAACTTCTTCACTGATACTGCTCCTAGGGCAATGGAAACTAAAGAGAAAATAAACAAATGGGACTACATCAAAATAAAAAGCTTGTGCACAGCAAAAGAAACCATCAACAAAACAACAAGAAAGCCCACTGCATGAGAGAACATATTTACCAATGTCATCACTGATAAAGGTTTACTCTCCAACATTTACAGGGAACTTATACAACTTAATAAAAGGAAGATAAACGATCCAATAAAAAAAAATGGGCAATGGACCTAAATAGAATCTTTTCGAAAGAAGACAGAAGGAAGGCCAAGAGACACATGAAAACATGCTCAAAGTCACTAATTATCCGAAAGATGCAAATCAAAACAACAATGCAGTATCATCTCACACCCGTCAGAATGGCAATCATCAACAAATCAACAAACGACAAGTGCTGGCGAGGATGTGGAGAAAAAGGAACCCTCGTGCACTGCTGGTGGGAATACAGACTGGTGCAGCCACTATGGAGAACAGTATGGAGTTTCCTCAAAAACCTAAAAATGGAGCCCCCCATTTTGACCCAGTAATCCCACTTCTAGGAATATATCCCAAGAAACTAGAAACACCAATCAGAAAGGATATATGCACCCCTATGTTCACAGCAGCACAATTCACCATAGCTAAGATTTGGAAACAGCCTAAATGTCCATCAGCAGATGAGCGGATTAGAAAACTATGGTACATCTACACAATGGAATACTACGCTGCTATAAAAAAGAAGGAATTCTTACCATTTGCAGCAGCATTGATGGACCTGGAGAGCATTATGTTAAGTGAAATAAGCCAGGCAATGAAAGAAAAATACCACATGATCTCACTCATTTATGGAAAATAATCATTATAACCTGATGAATAAAAAGATACATACAGAGGCAGTAAAGCACCCAACAGACTGTCAAATTACAGCGGGAAGGCTGGGGAGTGTTGGGGTGGGAGTGAAATAGATCAACCAAAGGACTTGTATGCATGCATATAAGCATAACCAATGGACACAAGACACGGGGGGGTGGGGGAGGGATGAGGGCATGTGACAGGGGTTAGGGGAGGCTGGGGGAAGGTCAATGGGGAAAAAAAAGGAGATATATGTACTAATATATGTAATACTTTAAACAATAAAAAAAATAAAAATACAAAAAAGGACCAACTAGAAATTAAGCATACACTGACTGAAATAAAAAATATTATACAGAGACCCAACAGCAGACTAGAGGATCCCAAGAATCAAGTCAAAGATTTGAAATACAAAGAAGCAAAAAACACTCAACTGGAAAAGAAAAAAGAAAAAAGAATTAAAAAATATGAAGATAGTGTAAGGAGCCTCTGGGACAACTTCAAGAGTACCAACATCAGAATTATGGGGTTGCCAGAGGAGAGAGAGAGTAAGATACTGAAAACCTGTTTGAAGAAATAATGACAGAAAACTTCCCCCACCTGGTGAAAGAAATAGACTTACAAGTCCAGGAAGCGCACAGAACCCTGAACAAAAGGAATCCAAAGAGGACCACACCAAGACACATCATAATTAAAATGCCAAGAGCAAAAGACAAAGAGAGAATATTAAAAGCAGCAAGAGAAAAACAGTTAGTTACCTACAAAGGAGCACCCATACGACTGTCAGCTGATTTCTCAACAGAAACTATGCAGGCCAGACGGGAGTGGCAAGAAATATTCAAAGTGATGAATAGCAAGAACCTACAACCAAGATTACTCTACCCAGCAAAGGTATCATTCAGAATTGAAGGGCAGATAAAGAGCTTCACAGATAAGAAAAAGCTAAAGGAGTTCATCACCACCAAACCAGTATTATATGAAATGGTGAAAGGTATTCTTTAAGAAGAGGAAGAAGAAGAAAAAGGTAAAGACAAAAATTATGAACAACAAATACATACCTATCAACAAGTGAATCTAAAAATCAAGTGAATAAAAAAATCTGAGGAACAGAATAAACTGGTGAATATAATAGAATCAGGGGCATAGAAAGGGAGTAGACTGATAATTCTCTGGGTGAAGGTGTGTGGGGGGTGCAGGAAGAGACTGGACAAAAATTGTACACCTATGGATGAGGACAGTGGCGGGGGTGGGGGAGGTAAGGGCAGAGGGTGGGGTGGGAACCAGGTGGAGGGGAGCTATGGGGGAAAAAAGAGGAACAATTGTAATAATCTGAACAATAAAGATTAAATTTAAAAAGAAATAAATAAATAAAAGTAGCAGGGCCAGACCAAATGATTTTGTGGGCCTTATATGGCCCTCGGGCCAGACGTTCCCCATCCCTGCTCTACAGGAACTGGATATCCAGCCTCATTTTCTACTGCTCTTCCCTGTTTGAGAAGCTACAGCTTCAAGTAACCACATGGGTTGCCTAATGGCACACAGCCTGGATTCATCAATAGCAAATACTTATTGAACTCTACTATATGCCAGACATTTTGCCAGGCATTGAGGAATCAAACACTGAGCAAAACAGAAACAGCCTTTGTTTAGGAAGCTAACATTCTAGTGGGAAAAGTCCAAAAATAAACAAAAAGTCAACATGTCTTCTATCAGATAGGTGCTACAGAAAAGAACGAGGAAAAGAGCAGGGTGGGGGGCAATAGGGAATGTGGAGGTGGGGGTGTTTTTATTTAGGGTGATAAGGACTCAGTGATCAAAGGTGGCATTTGAGTGGTGACCTGAAGGCAGTGAGGGAATAAAACTTGTGGATATCTCGGGGAAGAAAACTGCAAGCAGGGGCAACAGCAGTGCAAAGGCCCTGGGGTAGGAGCTTAATTAAAGGAAAGAAACCTGTCAAGGTTCCTAAAACATACTGTCAATTGCTTTCTATGATGTGTAGATGGGTATTATCACTTCTGAAAGTGTGCTAAACTGAAAAGTGCCCCCCCCACCCCACAACACATCAGAAGAGATCCTTTTCTCTTCCGTTTGAACATCAGGTTTCCTGGTGTATAAAACAGGGATAACACTCGCTCAGCTTACAGGCTTGTAGCAGGGTCAAGGGAGTAGGGAGTAACCCTGGGTTTGTCTCCTGGGCTTTATTAGCTGGAAGTAGGAGAAGGGTGGCGGGGAGAAGTTCCCCCTCAGTAGGGCTTTCATTGGCTTGTCCCTGGATATGGGGGTGGGGAGGATGGCCAGCTGCCAGGGAGGGGCTGGAGCCAGGGGTCAACGTCTATTAACACCTCTCTGCCTCCGTCACTAAGCCTTCCACTAGTCACCATCCTTTTCCAGCCCAGCCTCCCACCGACAGACCCAGGGCTCTGTACTTCAGTCCTTTGATGGACTTTCAGAGGATCCTCATGCAAGCCAGTTCTCAGGCGGCTGCGGGAGAGTCTGGTGTCCCGAGCAATATATGTGTGCGGTTGGAATACTCAGTTCTGCTTGTGAAAATGCTTTTGATCTGAACATATTGGATGGCTAACTCCTCCCCTCCTCCCCGCAAAAGAGAAAAGGTGATTTCACATGAAGCGCTCAGAGGAGAGGAATTGTGGGAAGGGCTGGGGGTGGGGGAAGGGAGGCTCTGCTGAACCATATCCCATTCTGCCCAAATGGAGGTCAGGACTTTTCCCACTCGAGCAAAGAAAGGCCGCTGCACCAGGCCTCCTCCTTCCCGCCCCAACAAAACCCAGTGGGAAGGGGGCTGGCTTTTTTTTTTTCTCCTTTTTAACTGTTTCTGATGGGCTGCACATCACAAATTATTCTCCTCTCCTTTCACCAAATAACCTACTGGTCCCCAAATCTGAAAGCCCAGCACCATTTCGTTTCAGTCGCAAAATGCAGGGTCGGTCCAGCCCCGAGAAGGCTGTTCGGCTTTTAATTTCTGGAGCAAGACTCAGCAAACAGCCCGACACTTTTGTGGAGCGGTGAGAGCTGAGCTTCACTGTTTGATAAATGAGCAGACGGCAGGCAGCCCCTCTTTCTCTTTTTGTGTGGATTCAATGAAGCCTGCCTAAAGAACGCCACATGCTGTTCTCGCTAGTGATCTAACATTCCGCAACACCCAGCCTTCCAAATTCCCCTTAATTACTCGGGAATTCCACCCTTCTCCCTTTCAGCCGGCAGGGCAGCTGGGGCTGGGGGCTCCAGGCCGGGTGGGACGTGGGGAATCCCAGGAGAACTACACTCTGGAGCTGCGGGGATTCTTTTCCAAGTGGTGGTGGTCACGTAGCCATCTCCCCAGTCCACTGCTCCAGGCTGAAGGAGACTCAGCATGCCGGCTTTCCTGACATAATTTGGGGGATTCAGTTTTCAAAATACAAGTGAGTTTTAGGTGAACATTCCTGAAACGGCATATTCGAACCATCTTCTATTAAGATAAGAAAGGGAAAGAGGGAGAGGAGGAACAGACACCCACGGGCACCACTGGGCACTAACCAGGTGTTTTATCCTAACAACCCTGGAGGAGAGAGAATAGGACGGGATCCAAAGTGACTGACTCGAGGCTGCTCATAGTCACAGACTCGGCTGGCGGGAGAAGCGGGACTCTGTTCCACTCTCTCTCCTGCTCTTCACTGTTGCCCACACCCATGGGAGCCAGCGACGTGCCCACTACCTGTGCATGAAACCCTGGATGTCCTCTCCAGGTGTCGCCTCAAGAGACACCTTCAGAGCCACACAGGAAAGCCACTCAGTCTCATGACTCTACAGACAGGCCTTGTTTTAGTTTGGACCCAAATCGTATGATCTTGGTCTAGCTTGGTCTGTAAACGTAGTCATCAGAACGGCTCTGAACAAAGGCTTTTGGCTACTTCAAAAAATTCAACCCAACCTCAGCAGGCAAAGATTTGTCACCAGCAAGAACTGATCCCAAAGAAGTTCCAAAGAAACAGGATAAGTGCAGCACCCCCCCCCCCCCCCCCCATATTTTGAAGGAGATAAACTCCGGTATAGATAAGAAGCCAACTCTGCTTAGCCCAGTTTAAACAGAAGAACTGTGGCTATTATTTCAGAGGCCATTCAGGTGGCGGGAAAGAAGATGGGCTTTTCAAACAGCAAGAAATTTGTACAATGACAAGTTACTGTTTTTTCCAACAATGATTGCAGAAGTCTTGTACCTGCTCTTAAAAAACACATAATTTTCTGAACAAGAGAGAGAAATTATTAGGGAAAGAAGTTGGTTAAAGGGATTCTAATGGTCACAACTTTCAGTCTGAATGTGGCATTCTCGCTTTCTTTGTTGACAACAGACGTATAACCCCTTTTCCAGAGAAGTAAAAAATAATGAAGCCTGTGGTATGAATAAGGATTTTAAAAACACCTCACTGCTACCATCCTGAGATAGGTATTTGCAAAAATAATCTTAGTATGCTGATGTAACTCTATCCATTGGATAATGTTTTTGTACCCTCACTCGATATATTTATTGATTTTTGATTTGAGAGAGAGAAAAACATCTATTGGTTGCCTCCCATATGCTCCCTCACTGGGGATCAAACCTGCAACCCTTTTGTGTACGGGATGATACTCCAACCAACTGAGTCACCTGGCCAGGGCCAACTGATAATCTCTTTTCTCGATAGCACCCAATGGGTGCCAGGCACTCGTGGTCCACAGGGTAAAATGCTGCAGGTTCCATAGGAAATTCCCCAAGAGAAATTTCCAAAATTTACAAGAAATCTGTATCTAGTGCATTGAGACAGAGATGGATTTCAAATCATGCACATGGATTGGTGAAGGATGAAAACCCACTGGCTAGGAAGGTAACAGTTAATCTGCTGTCCCTTGCAGGGTACCACAGATGACAATTCCACAAAGTCCTGAAGCCCGTATGTGAGCCCAGGATTGTCCTTAAAGTGACTGGATGATGGTCACATGTACGCGTCTGAGGAAAGACGGTTATCACTCACCGATTTAGCTAGAATGAGGTGAGTTACATAAGGTACAGGTTAAGTCAAAAATGGAATAATTCTGAAGACGGTAATAAGAGAGGGTGAGGGTGGTGATGGCAACGTGTGTGTGATGTAGGACATTTTTAGAACAATTGTTCTCACAACTGTTCAGAAGGAAGAGCAGCTAGAAGAGTTGAAAATTGATGTTAGTGATGATATATTAAAAGCATCAGGTTTTAAAGTCATGAAATGTTGCTATGATAAACTGAAGGCGTAATTACAGCTAACGTACACTGAGTGTTTATATTTACCAGGTACTGTGCTAAGGACGTCCTTTTAACAGTTCTTATCTCAACAATTCTTCAGGTGGTTGCTATCATTTTCCCATTTTACAGATGAGGAAACGGAGGCCCAGAGCTATTATATCACCTAAACTCACATGGCTGGTAAGTAGTGGAGAGGCGAGTCAAATCCAAACAATTTGGTATCAGAGTTTTAGTTTTGACAGTGCATGACACTAAGGGCACCTGAAATAACAAAATGTGGAGTCTAGTGTGAGATCAGACATCCTGACAAGGACACTCCACAGCAGATACTGAAGGTTAAGGATAACATATGCAAGGCCTGGGCAGTGTGGCTCAGTTGGTTGGGCATTGTCCCATGCACCGAAAGGCTGCCAATTCTATTTCTGGGTTTGGGGCTCAATCCCTGCTAGGGAGCATGCAGGAGGCAGTTGATCGATGTTTCTCTCTCTCTCTCACTCCCTCTCCTTCTCTCTCTAAAAATCAATTAAAATGTTTAAATAACATATGCAAGAATGTTACAAGTACATTCCATGTACTAATTTTTTTTCCTTGAAAATTGGAAGACCATCCCCGAAGGAGCCTAAGGATGCTCCTTTGTCCTCTACTGTGGCTTCCATGGTGTGTGTGTGACTCTCGGTCAGGAAGGGAGGAGCCAGAGAGGAGAGAGAAAGAGTGAGCCCCACCTTTCACAAAGCAAATTCTGAGCCACCGGGATGGGAGGGCTCTGACTTTGATGTGAGATGGAAGTTTTAATTTGGACCAAACTGGACTTTTTCATAGCTGAGAGTGACTCTAAATTATCTAACTGAGACTGGTGTGATGGCTGAGCATGGTCGGATGCTGTGGGATTTCCCTGCATTATTGTAAGAAGTCATGGCAGGAAGGTCGGACACGGGACTTTCAAGGTGGGCTCTTCAAAGTAAGTAAAAACATAGCCAGTTGCCACTGGTACATTAATAAGTTCACCCCTACTCAGCAAACGGGCTCATGGAAAATGGGCACAATGCCAACTTCATATCGTTACCGTATGAGGTAAACAAATTCACACATTCAAATGATTCATGTGGTCCCTGGCAAATACTACTAATAAAAGTCATTCAACTTTTAACAAATATCTGAGGATCTGTTATGTGCCAGGCACTATTCTGGGAGTGAGGTATTCATCGTGAATAAAACAGTCCTCATGCAGCTTCCGTTCTAGAGAAGGAGGCAGACAAAACACATTAACTAATATATATGTAATATATAGTATATATTAGTCATATATATGATAGTTAAAGATAACTGTAATATACGCAAACATATATAATATATAATATATAGACATATAATATAGTATAATACATTATAATATACTAGAAGCCCAGCGAGTGATTGAAATCGCGCGAGGAGGTGCCTCGCCTCCCACTGTGTGAGGAGGCACCCCGCGGGGGGCTGGGGCCCGTGCCTGACTTGTGCAGTGCTGGCCACCACAGGAGTCAGGCCGGACTGGCGCCACAGGAGGCCGGACTGGTGCCGCGGGGGGCCGGGACCCACGCCTGACTCACAGCGTCCCCCAGCCTTGCCTGTGTCTGCTCCGGGGATCCCCGAGCTGTGCTTGGGCAGGCCCCCCTGCCTCTGTCTCTGTCTCTGCTCCGGGCCTCACCTGCACGCACAACCTCCTCCTGTCTGGTCGTGACCCGTTACAGTGTCCCAGACTAATTTGCATATTACCTCTCTCTCTCTCTCTCTCTCTCTATATATATATATATACACACACACACATATATACACACACATACACACACACACTAGAGGCCCGGTGCACGAAATTAGTGCACTGGGGGGGGGGTGGTGTCCCTCAGCCCAACCTGCACCCTCCTCTCCAATCTGGGACCCCTGAGGATCGGGCCTAAATAGGCAGTTGGACATCCCTTTCACTATCTGGGACTGCTGGCTCCCAACTGCTTGCCTGCCTGCCTGATTGCCCCTAACCGCTTCTGCCTGCCAGCCTGATCACCACCTAACCACTCCCCTGCCAGCCTGATCGATGCCTAACTGGTCCCCTGCCAGCCCGATCGTCCCCAACTGCCCTCCCCTGACAACCCGGTCACCCCCAAATGCCCTCCCCTGCATAATCCCTCTTTATTAGATAGGGTTTTTTCTTTAACATATTGGACAGCCCTAACTGGTTTGGCTCAGTGGATGGAGCGTTGGCCTGCAGACTCAAGGGTCCCAGGTTCGATTCTGGTCAAGGGCATGTACCTTGGTTGGGGGCACATACCCAGTGAGGAGTGTGCAGGAGGCAGCTAATTGATGTTTCTCTTTCATAGATGTTTCTAGCTCTCTATCCCTTTCCCTTCCTCTCAGTAAAAAATCAATAAAATATATATATATTTTAAAAAGAAACATTTAAGATTCCTCCATATCTGCCTGGCTGGTGTGACTCAGTGGTTGAGACCCCAGGATGCCGCCGCTGGGAGGGGATTGGGCCGTGGGGGGGCGCGCCCCTCCCAGGCTGAGACCCCAGCCCAGGCTGCCGCCACTGGGAGGAGATCATGCCGTGGGGAGTGACTTTGTTTTTGTTTTTTATAAAGGGTCAGGAGGGCCTCTGGGCAGCATTCCGCCAGGCCGCTTACTCCGCCGGCTCTCAGCGGTAGCCCTCCCTGAGACTGGGGGACTCTGGCGGGGCTGAGAGGACTGGGCGTCGCCATCTTGTGGCTATGGGCGCCGCCATTTTTGTCGTGGAGTGGCGGTTAATTTGCATATTACTCTTTAATTAGATAGGATATAGGTTATCTATATATATAAAAGCCTAAGCGACTGAACAACTAAATGACCGGTTGCTATGATGCATATTAACCACCAGGGGACAGACACTCAATGCAGGAACTGCCCCCTGATGGTCAGTGTGCTCCCACAGCCAACCTCCTGTGGCCAGCCAACCTCCCGTGGTCCCTCCCCCCAGCCGGCCAGCCTGATCGGTCCTGATCAGGACTGGGCAAGACAGTCCCGATCGCTGGCCAGGCCGAGGGACCCCACCCATGCACGAATTCATGCACTGGGCCTCTAGTATTATATAGAAATTGGTGCACGGGGGAGGGGGGTGTCCTTCAGCCCAGCCTGCACCCTCTCCAATCTGGGACCCCTCGAGGGATGTCCTACTGCCCATTTAGGCCCGATCCTGGTGGGATCGGGCCTAAACGGGCAGTTGAACATCCCTCTCACAATCCAGGACTGCTGGCTTCCAACTGCTCACCTGCCTGCCTTCCTGATTGCCCCTAACCGCTTCTGCCTGCCAGCCTGAACACCCCCTAGCCACTCCCCTGCCAGCCTGATTGATGCCTAACTGCTCCCCTGCCAGCCTGTTTGCTCCTAACTGCCCTCCCCTACAGGCCTGGTCACCCCTAACTGCCCTCCCCTGCAGGCCTGGTCCCCCCGCAACTGCTCTACCCTGCAGGCCTGGGTCCCCCCTAACTGCCCTCCCCTGATGGCCTAGTCACCCCTAACTGCCCTCCCTTGCAGGCCTGGTCCCCCCCAACTGCCCTCCCCTGATGGCCTAGTCACCCCTAACTGCCCTCCCTTGCAGGCCTGGTCCCCCCCAACTGCTCTCCCCTTCAGGCCTGGGTCCCTCCCAACTGCCTTTCCCTGCAGGCCTGGTCACCCCCAACTTCCCTCCTCTGCCAGCTTGGTCACCCCTAACTGCCCTCCCCTGCTGGCCTGATCACCCACAACTGCCCTCCTTGGAGACCTGGTCCCTCCCAACTGCCCTCCCCTGCTGGCCATCTTGTGGTGGCCATCTTGTGTCCACATGGGTGTAGGATCTTTGACCACATGGGGGCAGCCATCTTGTGTGTTGGAGTGATGGTCAATCTGCATATTACTCTTTTATTAGAAAGGATAGAGGCCTGGTGCACAGGTGGGGGCCAGCTGGTTTGCCCTGAAGGGTGTCCCGGATCAGGGTGGGGGTTCCCTTGGGGCGTGGGGTGGCTTGGGCGAGGGGCCTGTGGTGGTTTTCAGGCCGGCCATGCCCCCTGGCGACCCAAGTGGAGGCCCTGGTATCTGGGGTTTATTTATCTTCTACAATTGAAACTTTGTAGCCTGGAGTGGAGCCAAGCCTTCTGCTCGCTCTGTGGTGGCAGCCATTTTTGGGGGGATTTATGTATCTTCTATAATTGAAACTTTGTAGCCATAAGCGGAGGTCTGGGCCTGCCAGGGTATGCGGAAAGCTTGGCTTCCTCCATTGCCGGGGAAACCCAAGCCTCCCTCCTGCTCTCTGTGGCTGTAGCCATCTTGGTTGGGTTTATTTGCATATTCGCTCCTGATTGGCTGGTGGGCGTGGCTTTGTGGGCGTGGCTTGTGGGTGTAGCGGAGTGATGGTTAATTTGCATATTACTCTTTTATTATATAGGATAGGTAACTATATATACTACATATTAATTATATCATATATACCACTTCAATATATGATATAATATAATTATATATACTATATATTAGTGACTTTATACATATATATATATCTTCAGACAGTGATAAGTGCTGTAAAGAGAAATAAAGCATGGTGAGGAAATAGAGGATCTAGGATGGAGTGGGGCCAATTCTAGATAATAGTGATTTCTTCCATTGGTAGAGTGCTTTGCATTTTTAAAAATGCTCTCCTAAGCTCTGTCCCATTTTCTCCCTAGAGTAATTTGGTGAGGGATTATTCTGGTCTAAAGATAAGGAAACGGGCGCTCAGAAAAGTTAAGTGAGTCCAGTCAGGGGACCTTCCTTGACCTGAGCCAGCAGTAGGAGCGGGCAAAGCCCGATGGGCTAGGAGCCTCAGCATTCTCTGTGGACTCTACGCTAATTCTATGACCTAAAGTCAATAACCATTACTGGAAGCCGGTGCTGATGGAGCTTGGCCAAGGCTGGGAAGAGGAACTCTGCTTCAGCTCTTACTTGCAGCAGAACAATTGCTTCTGCCCACTCTGTCAAGGCAGTACCCCAGTGGGAGGACACGGGTGGGGGTGGGGGGTTCAGCCCTGATGTCTGTTTCACCTCAGCCCCGGTGCAAGCTGAGTGGGGAGACCACCACCAATCTAATCTTTCCCTCTAAACTAATTTAAAAGGTTGAACCTCACTTGCTCTGAGTTAAAAGTTCATAGAAGAATCCTAAGTTCGGAGGGACCTGTTCACAGTGACACTCTAAGGTCGCAAGGAGGTGGCAGCTGCGGCGCGCTGGGAGCCTCAGGAAGGGCAACTGCCTGGGATTTCAATTCAAGAAGCTCACGTGGTGCCAGCCCTCAGCAGGCACCTGCCGTGTCCACCTGCAAGGAAGCCCGAGGTCCCAGGGCATTTGCAATCGATGGCAAGGCGGCTGCAGAGCCTTTGCATTGGCACTGTTGATCCATTAGAGCAGGTCCTTGCTTTGGACTGAAAGGAAGGCAGATGTTTATCTGGATGGTTGGGTATTTATTTTAATTACTATTTTGGAAGTGGCTGGCACTGCACTTCTTCTTGGGGAGGAAACAATATTTGAAAAAATGTTTTCAGTAGCCGTTTGGGGTAAATGAGACTTTGGGCATGGATATCAGCAGAAACCAAAGATCAGGGAACAGAGGGAACCTGGTGGAAGGAGGAGAGAGGGGAGCAGGAAGAGGAGGCAGAGGAGGAAGGAGGAGACAGCAGAATAGAGAGGGCTGAGCGAGAGGGGAACTGGCAGGTGGAGGACCAGCGAGCCTCCTGTGTGGGGGGTTGGAGGGAACAGCGTTTTGAGATGGTGATGTCTGTTCCATACGACAGTCTGGGGTGTAAAGCCCCCTACGAAATCCCATCTACTAGGATCACTAGGGCTGTCATGTGCACAGTGCAGAGGGCCCTGAATTCACTCCTGGCTCACGATGTTCAGAGCACGGCTGTATAAGCGAACATCCTGTGATGATGGGAATGCCTATTTGTGGACCCAAAATGGCTGCCTCAAGTTACATGTGGCCACTGGGCACTTGAAATATGGCTCGTGTGACCGAATAACTTGATTGTATTTCACTGTAAGTTACCAGCCGTATGTGGCGAGAGAGGAGGAATAGGCAGAAGGAAGAGTCCCAACTCAATTTTTGCCCAACTCAAGTGCTCCAGGATTTGCTGAAATGTTGGTGGCAGGCTTGAGATTTAAAATAGGAATGGAACTGGGGTTCTGGGAGGAGGGGCAGAGTTAAACAATGTTATCTGGACCATGCATGAGGTCAAAGAAACCCTAAGCTGACAGCAGAGTTATAAAATTATTTGAGAAAAAACAATAGAAGGTCCTCACACAGACAAATTAGAGTTTCTAGAAATGGGGAGGGTTTTTTTGCTTGTTTTTGTTCCAGACTCTAAGCTAACGAATGGCTATTTTTTCCTGCACACAAACATCTCCTGGAGAATTCACACAAAAAACAACAGTTGTAATGGTACATGGTAGGTGTTAGCAAATATCTGAGCCCCTTGATGGCTGAGTGAATAGCGCCTGGCATCATCCACTGACGCCCTCTCACCTGAATCTAACAACATTCCCACTCACAGCCAAGGGGCCTGAGGCTCAGAGAGGTTTAGATAAGTCCAGGAGAGGCACGATTCTTGGTCTTTCATTTCACCCAACCTGCCCCTCCATCTAAGAAGCCTGAGCTGGACTTTCTATGGTGGGCACTGCGTGGGACTGCGCGGATGTAAATGAATGTTTTCAGGACCACAGACACATGACCAAGCTCCAGGGTCCCACGCGTTCCTGGTGTGCTTTTCCCTCTCCCACCTGCCGGGGCCTCCCTCCTGGTCTGTGAGCCCCTCCACGTGAGGCCCCACGCCAGCTTGCGGCTGGGCCTCTGTGGCCTAACAGTGCCTGCCACACCGCCCATCTCCGCTAATACCGAGGGACTAGAGAAATGAGTGAATGAAATGGCAAAGGTGGTTCCTCCACTGACTTTAAAAAAAATTCTTTTCACTTCGGAGAAATAGCATCAGAGCATCACAAAAATATTTCCCCTCCTTAAGTCACCAGAGCATCTTCCCATTTATCGAGTGGAGCCAGTTCTCAGCCACTCCGTTGTGAACTCTCCAGGGAGGTTGGCTGAGGTCTGACACCTCTCTTTTTTTCCTCTCCTGTTGCATTTATCTGTTGGGGACCTGTGAAGGGAACTCCTGACACACACTGACCTCTTTCTTCATTCCAGTCCTGGCTATGCCTGCGCTCAGAAAACTGGTAAGGATGCAGTAAAAATTAGACATAGAGAAAAGACGCTAATAAAAGGAGAAATAATTTGGATGTATTGACTCAAGCTATATTGGGTATTCTGGAAGGGTAAAAATGTAGATCTATCACACAGTCAGTCATCTATTGCTCTAACAGCTTTCCTTGGTAAATATGAATGACCAGGGATAACATTTTTTTTTGTAGACACAGCACTAAGTGTGGAATATATTTTTATCATAAGATGGATAGAGAACAGCCAGGCCTGCAGTGATATGACAAACACCACCCCGCTCCCCGCCAGCGGATGCCTCCCAAACAAGGCCATTTCCCAGGGTCTCCAGGGCATTCCCATTAAAAAGCCAAGCAGTTTGCCAATCCCAGGCTCACTAACATTCGTACAATACGCTTGCGAGTTCAGTATTAGCCTCGCAGAGGAAAGAAGTTACTTTCTGCCAATTAAAGACCGAGGACATTCAAGTTAGATGTTCGCTTTTTCCTTTATGACCTGCCTGAATTATTTGAAGTTTTTAATACTTTGGAATTACTTTGTTTTGGTATGTGGTTTTGTATTCCTTTAACAAGTGTTTAAACTTTTTGCAGTGAAGTATTACAGCAAAGTTATCAAAGGTTGGTAACTTACGAAGATCCAAGTCACAGGATGAAGAACTACGCATAAATTACCGAAAAGGGTGGAAGAATGAGCCCGGGGGCAGGACTCACCTTTCCAAAGCTGGCAGCATTGACCGGCTGGGTGTCGTTCTTCTCGCAGAAGTCCAGGTAGTGCATGTAGAGGGCGCTGCGAGGAATGCAGACCCCTTCTGCAATCTCATAGTTCTCCTCCAGCCTGGGGAGATGAACACACGCCCCATGAGCAAACCCCGAGCCAGACAGGGATGGTCTTTCTAGTCCTCCTTCAGAGCTGGGAAGACCTCAGAAATAAACTAACTTCCTACAGATGAGGAAACCGAGGCCCAGGAGGACAAAGCAACCTGCCCAAGGTCACGTTGGAGTGAGGAGGTAAGCGGACTCCTGGCCCCTGTGGGAATGCCCGCTGGTCATGTTTTCAAACCAAATTCCCAGTCCTTCTCCTCAGTACTGTCTTTGGCGTGGCTACATTCTGGGTGGACTGAGTTCCCCGAAATTCCAAAAATGATATAGGGTCTTGCAGGTGCCCCATTCAGCCAGCTTCAAACCACACACTCATTGTATAGCATTTCCAAGGGGTGTCACAATCACAGTGTGTTTGGTTGACATGTAGCAGTGGGTGAGGACGGCCTGGGAAACAATGCTCAGGAGAGACTGGGCAGCTGGACAGTCACTGACCGCCAACTGCAGGAGGCTTCCCAGCCACGGCAGGGGGCTGCACCACCTGGTTCCGCTAGGATCGCCTTCCGGGCTGTACTAGGATCACTAGTCTATGATTCTATCCCATTACCTTGCTCATGAGCACAGGTCAGGGACTTTCACCTTGGGTCAAATCCCAGCCTTGTCACCTGTGGGCTTGGTGACCTTGGGCAAGTTCCTCAGCCTCGGGCCTCAGTTTCCTTTGGGAGGTGATGGTGATAACCACCTCACCAGGTTGTTGTGACGATCGTGTAATTTGTGTCATGTGCCGGCATGCTGCCTGGCACCCAGGAAGTACTTAGACGTTGGACCTCATCATCACCATCCACTTTTCTCTTCATAAAACCTCTGTGGGCTCCTCTAGGTCAAGGATGTGTGCTAGATATTGGGAACATGAAAGCAAACTGGATTCTTTTTCCTCTTTAACCCGCACACCAGAATGCAGGCATCCAGACAACTCCTGCCTCCTTTCCCACGGACACACGGGAAGGTTACCCACTTCTCCAAGCAGAGCTGCCAGGGCACATGGCCCTATGGCTTCTCCCCAGGCCCTGCCACCTTCAGAGCCCGGGCACACAGGTTCAATAAACTCACCAACAGAAAACAGTCCTCCTTTGATCATGAGTTGGATTTTAGGAAACAACCCAAAGTCATTTGGAATCAAGTTTGAGGAACAAAACACTTTTTGAGGGGCAGAGGGTGGATAAATAAGGCATAATTCTAAAGCAATGACAAACGTCCTCAACTGGCTCCTAACTTTCCCTGAGGCACTTGCCCAGGAAGTAGTCCAGTGCTGTCGTAACAGGAGTGGAATGAGGGCACGGCCTCCCGAGGTGCCCACTTGAAAGGCAGTGCTCATTGGCTCACTCTGATGTGCTGAAAGAAGATCAGTCTTTCGTAGTCAAACCCCGTGGATGCACACAGCCCTAGGATGCTCAGATAAATGAGGAAGCCGGTGCTGAAGGGTCCCTGGTCACCTCATCCATCCAGCCTCCTTTTCTGGGAAGGGGAACATTGAGTAACTCATTACAGTTTTTAAAAATGTTCAGAAAATACTTTATGCAATCCTTTCTGGGCAACCCAATTCCTTGAGTCTGAGTCACTTCTGCATCCTTGAAGCCCAGCATATTCCTTGGCACCAAGCAGGTGCTCAGTAAGTATCTGATGAATAGACGTGTCAGTCCTATAGTCATTCAACAAATACCGGTCGGTCTATTATCACCCGACAGGTGCTGGGGACACCACGGTGAGCATCATGGTCCTTGTTTGCACACAGAGAACAGGTTGATGGTGGGCAGCTGGACAGAGACACAGGTAACCTTTAACAATATTTACTGAATGCCGGGCAGCATCCTAAACATTAAGGAAATGGCAGTGAATAAAACAAAGGCCCTGTCCCGAGAGGGTTCCATTCTAGTATATGTGTCCCCAGCACCGTAACTCGAAACCCTTAATGTGTGGAAAAGTGGTTTCATGTAGAGATTAGGTGCCTTAGGACTACCTGAGCGTCAGGTCTGCTATGGAAGGGAGTCAGCCCTCTAGCCCAAATGCCACTCACAGTGTTGTTTCTCTGTAAAAGGGAGTTCAGAGGTCTAAATAACAAGCATACGCACCAACTCGCAGGGGCCATCTGAGTAAGACAGCGCTCACAAGCTGGGGTCTCACAGACACGCTTTGTTTGGCCTGAACAGTGTTGGCCCAACTTTGAAAACTCAGGACATTTCACACTGGAATCTGGATTTCTGGCTTCTCTTGAAAAGGCTGAGGTCTGGCAACACTGATCCCATATTCCCGCATGACAACAATGGCCCGAGTTACATGTGCCCTCAAACTGGCCAGAGGCCTCACTCCTCCTGTTTTTCTTACACCCAGTCTATTTTCTGTGCCTGGTCTGGCTTCTGTTGGCTCCTGTGTTGACATAAGACACGACCTATGCCCTAGTTCAGTGGTCGGCAAACTGCGGCTCGCGAGCCATGGTTTGCCGCTCTGTTGACTAATGAGTTTGCCGACCACTGGGATAGGGGCTTAATCACAAGGAACAACAAAAGCCTGTAATAATTGGAATTGAGAGTCTAGGTCAGTGGTCAGCAAACTCATTAGTCAACAGAGCAGCAAACCGCAGCTTGCGAGCTGCATGTGGCTCGCGAGCCGCAGTTTGGCGACCACTGCCCTAGTTCACAGTGCAGTTTAACTGGGGAGAATGCACAGAGCTAAGAATATTTTAAGTACTACAACCTGCTGACCACAGGTGCAGTGGAAGGTGGGAAAACAGAGAGATTAGTGTTAGATGAGAGCAGCTGATAAAGGTTTCATGGATGAATTGGGATTGCAATTTTGTAACAACAGCAGCAGCAGCCAGCATCTGGTAAACTCTTATTAGGCCGGGGCTCTGGGTATCAGGATCTCATTTGATCCTCACGATAACCCTGGCACCCAGTAAGTATTATGACACCCATGTTTTAGATGAGGAAACTGAGGTTGTGAGACTGGAACTCATTTGCCTAGGATCATGCAGCTGGCTGGTAAATGGGAGTGTGTGTCTCACTCTATACCAATGTGGTATTCGCCAAGATGGAGGGAGGGGGTCGCAGGCAAGAGGACAAGCAAGGATGCGAGACTAACATGGCATGTGCTTTGGGTGATGGAGTACTGGTCTGAGTGGAGAAGGCGGCTCACGAAGGAGTTATCTAACGGGAGAGAACCATGGCAGAGGGGGTGTGGAGAAACTTTCAATGCCCACACGAGAATATGGCCTGGCTTAAACAATAAAGACTCACAGGCATGAAGACCTGAGTGTTTCCGGGATGCTGTAGGAATAATAATAATGTCATCAATAACAGTAAATAACATTAATTTAAAGCTCAGTATGTTCTTTTTGTCAGCAATGTCTTGAATACAGAAAAATGTAAACAAAATCCATGTCATAGGTTTCTTCTTAGACTATTGACAGTTCCATCAACCACTCCCTTTGAAAAGCATTGACTTCAACTCTTTAGACAGCAGTGGGACATTTTCTGGTTGAAGGCACACACACGAACAACTGGGCATCAGGAACTTTGTGCACAAGCAGCCGCAGGGAGTGGAAAAGTAGCCCCTTTTTGCTTATTTTTGCTAATGAGTTCCTAAATTTAATTTTGGCCAGAAAATTCCATAGGCACATTCAACAAACATGCATTTCAAACTATTCAGAATTCATATTATAAAAGGCATCTGAGCCTTTAAAATGATGCAGGGCGGGGGGAGCAGTTAAGAATTTTAAGCACGGGAGTTTTAAGCACGGGAGTAGCACAATCAAATTTGTTTTGGAAAGTTCACTCTGGCACCTCTATGGTGGGTGAACAAGGTGGACGAGTGAGGCCTAGTCCACAGAGTGGCTGACTACTTAGTATTCGTTGAATGAATGAACGGACGAACCACTGAGACCAATTGAGAGCTATTACGACAGTCCAGGCAAGAAACGATGGAGCATGAACCAAAGGAGTGGCCTCGGGGGCAGAGAGAACATTTAGGGTGTGTGTCTCCTGTCGTCAGATGTGTGAAGGGTAGGAGCAACCAGGGCAGGTTCTTAAGCTCCTAACTGGGCTGAATGGATGAATGGGGGCTTCACTCCCCAAGAATGAAAAATGCAGGAGTGCTGAGTTAGGGGGAACGATGCTCCCAAACGCGGTGTTAGCACAGGCTCTCGGTACATTCCCGGTCCCCCATTCATTACTTTACTTAAGGCCCCTGTGCTCAGTTTCTGGTTGTTCTTGTGGCCTGTTTGCTCATTAAATCTGGCCAAGAGATCAGGGGTAAAATATAAGATCAAGATTAAAATACATCTCATTAAATGAACCCATAGCAGCAACCAACTATTTGAATCAGATGTAAGTCAGAGATCACAGGCTGAGTTAATTAAGCAGTTACCTGCCCAAGGCCAGCACCTTCTAAATAACTACATTTCTACCTGTTTCATTCCTCTCATAGAGCTTCTCCGCCTCCAGGTATCGGGGTGAAGCATTTTAATAAGCTCTATGAAGACACAGATGTAATTGGCATCAAGGGCAGCGTTGATATCTGATGAGTTGCTGCTACCAGGAATAGATAGCATCATGACACCTTACCCCAAACCTCCTCACAGAGTCCAGAGGGCCCGGGGGGGTGCTGACGTCGCTAACTGGAATGCCCGCTTCCCGGCCAAGGCATGGCAGAAAGAAAGGCAGTTCATTATTTCTCTTCTTATCTGATGAAATTTCCCGCTTTCCCCATCACTTCTAGAGGACATCATTAGTCTGACCTGGTGAACAATACTCCATTATACCTGGGTATTTTTAATGATCACAAAACAATTTCCCACATCTTCCATTTTCTGATCTTCTATTCAATGACTTGGTCATATTTGAATTGAGTTGATCCTATTATGGAGATAATGAACTCCGTCTACTAGCCAGCGTGAGTCATTAACCGGGGTGTACATTTTTAAAAGACCTCCTTGCAAGGTTTCAGCATGTGGCGTCCGAGGGAACATGGAGGAAGCTTTGCATTAGTACTTTATAATGAAGAGCAAAGAGCACCTGGCATACGTGTCCCCTCAGTTCTCATTTTAAACCTGTTTTCTTACATGTGCACATGGGCTTTCAGCTCAAAGGCTCCACTTCTCCCGTCCTTGCACACATGTCTAAAACAAACTTTTTTCCTGTATTTAACCAAAAGAAACGACAACAGGATTTTTAAAAAATTGCTAAATGTCACAGCTTATAATTGAGGTTGTCAGAGACACTATTCACTGTCATAAACCATCCCTTTCCATCTATTCCCTGTCTGTACAATACAAACAGGGCCCTAAGGACATCTTCATGGGTAGCTCAGTTGGTTAGAGCATCATCCTGATATACACCAAGGTTGAGGGTTTGATCCTGAGTCAGGGCACATACAAGAATCAACCAACGAAGCCCTAGCCGGTTTTGCTCAGTGGGTAGAGCATTGGTCTTGGACTGAAGGGTCCCAGGTTTGATTCTGGTCAAGGGCACATACCTGGGTTGCCCTGGTCTGGGTGCGTGTGGGAGGCAACCAATCATGTGTTTCTCTCACACTGATGTTTCTCTCACTGTCTCTCCCTCTCCCTTCCACTGGGGTTAGGGGGATGAGAAGAGATAAACCAAAGAACTTATATACTTACTAGAGGCCTGGTGCACAAAATTTGTGCACGGAAGGAGGGGGCCTCAGCCTAGATTGCCCCCTCTCACAATCTGGGACCCCTTGGGAGATGTCCAACTTCCAGTTTAGGCCCGATCCCACAAGCCCGATCGCGCAGGCCCTAAACCAGCAGTCAGGCATCCCTCTTGCAATCTGTGACTGCTGCCTCCTAACCACTCACCTGCCTGCCTGCCTGATCACCCCTAACCACTCACCTGCCTGCCTGATCGCCTCTAACCACTTGAATGCCTGCCTGATCGCCCCTAACCACCTCTGCCTTGGCCCCCACCCACCATGGCAGCAGCCTCTGCCTCACCCCCACCACCACAGCTTCGTCCGGATGGTTGTCCGGTAGGACGTCCGGAATGCTGTTCGGCTATCTGCTCTAATTAGCATATTACACTTTTATTATTACAGATATGCAGAGCCCATGGACACGAGCAATAGGGTAGTGAAGACTGGGGGAGTAGGTAGGGACTTAAGAGAAATGGGGGGAATGGGAGATATCTATAATACTATCAACAATAAAAAATATATTTTAAAAAAGTTTCAACCAATTAATGCATAAGTAGAACAAATTGGTATTTCTCTCTCCTGCCCCCTTCCTCTCTCTCTCTCTAAAATCAATAAATAAAAATTAAAAATAATAGTTTTATCATCTTATACCTTGACTACAGCACAAAAAGCCCCTTTTTAAAAAATAAGAACTGAGCCCCACAATATAGCATCTCATTCTCCAAGACATTTCCACCCTTCATGTTGATCTGCTTAACCATCCTTTCTCCACCTGTAGCTATGGCTTCTAACAGGACACACCCACACCTTCGTATTATCTAGCACCTCTGGCTGCTTTCAGAGCTGGAAATGTTCAGCTTTCCTTTCTGAAACTTGCATTATGAAAGTAAATGATTTTATGTCACCGTTGAATAAAGACTCAGGTCAGAAATGGGTGCAAAACATCAGGCATTGGTCACAGCCAATGAATGAGTCTGGCCTAGGAGCTTGGCCGGGTCGAAAACTTCAACATGCTTCTTTGGAACAGTATCTGGCCCGATCCTCTATCTCGGGCCTCCAGAAACATTTGAAAGAGAAACATGAATTTACTTCATTTCATATTAATTTGAATACTGAAAGCCCATCAACCACCCAAGGCTTCCCTTTTATTTTTTCAAAAGAAAGGGAAATGCCCCTGCCCCCACCATCCAAGGATGTGATAATTTGGTCTTGTGTCCTTCTCCTTAGGGGAAGGGCCTGACTTCCTCTGAAAATTCCCAAAGGGAAAGTGGGTCTACCAGAGAGTGAGTGACAAGGAGCTGGGAGTGACCCCAAGACGGGAGGAATGAGAGGGCGGGGCCAGGAGAGGACCTGTGCTGGCAGCCAGGAGACCAGGATGGTGGGACAGGCTGCTTTCCCTTCCCAAATCCTCCTGTGAATAGAGGTTATTGTGCGGCCAGGACTCCAGTAGGGCTCGCCTCCCCAGCGAGCTAGGCTTTACTAACCCTCGTGACCAAGGATGCTGGGAAGTGTGCGGCAGGAGGCACTGGACAATATTTGTCTGTTTTCTGCTGGGAGCTGCCTCCCGATCACGTGGCCTCAAGGATTCCAGGCTGCTTGGCTGCTGGGTTATTTGTTCTTAGAGCGGGGGTGGTGTCTAGGGAGATGGGAAGAGGCTCATGACAAGATAGGGGGAAGGTGGTGAGGCAAATAGCTCCCATCCAATTCCAAAAACAGCCAAGCGTCCCGGGAAAGTGTGGCACTATTGGGTAGGTGGCAGCCACCTGGGCGGTGAGGCCTCTGTTTCCTCAGCATCCCGCCAGGCTGCCCACGGCCACTGGAGAGAGGGGACACCATGAAGGATGTAAACGCCTCAGAGAATGCGAGGCCATGCTGTGGAGCCTGGTTCCCGTTTTCACGAAAAGCACTTTATTCTGCGAGTGAAGATATAAAATGGCAAAGCCATCGAGAGGGCAAGTGTGCAACCCCTGACCCGCACAGGAGAAACGCTGCAGCAGGTGTGCAAGGGGACACATGAAGACATGCTTTGGGGCCCTATTTGTAATGGTGAAGATGAGATTTGGACACAACCAAATTGTCCATCAAGAGGGAAAGGGGGAAATAAATGCTGGGCTGCCTTTGGGGGGAGGGGATCCTGAGCAGCGATCACAGCAAGGATGTTCCTTAGGGACTAATGTGGGCAGAGCTCCAGGACCTTGCCCTGAGGAGGAGAGTGTGGGTCAACAGAGTGTGCCAGGTCCTGTGACAGCATTTTTAGTGTTATATGTCTTATTTTTTGTTTTTTCTTTTGTTTTTCTTTTTTTGTTGTTTTAGTGTTATATGTCTTAAAAAGGAGAAAATACTAAATAAAAAAAGTCACAGTTCAGAAACTTTGATCAGTACACGTGCATGTAAATGCACAGGCAAAGACCACACATATACATCTGTATGTACACATATGGAAATTTCTCACCGGTAACGGGGTTGCCCTGAAGAAGGAAGCAAGGAATTACATGAAGAAAAGATTCAGCCTTATCTGTAATGCTTTTGGTTTTAAATAGGGAAATGTATTACTGTGTACGTAAAATAAAAGTACGTACTCACTCAATGTATTTGTATCTTGCCTTTTTAATAAAAAGCTATAACATATTTAAAAAGAAGAAGAAAATCAGACAAAGGAAAGAGATTGAAAAGTACATAAGCATCAGATTTCACTCTGAACTCCCTGGCGGCCAGAGCAGAAAGGGGACATATTATAAATTATGTCACATTTCCTTATAAAGTGGAGGGTGCATCCAGTTCCCTTTGAGACAGTTTTTATTCTGAAACTGTGTCTTAAAAATAGTTACTCATGTGGAATTTTATATAGGCGGTCACATGTCTTCCACCACTTTTAAGCATGATTGCTCCTATTTAAGTTTAAAGAAATGGCTTACTTTGTCTTCCCTGCTATTCACAGACCCTCCCCCTGCCTCCCTCTGCCACCTCAGCTGTGTCACCCCCTCCTTGCTCACTATGCTCCAACCACACTGGCCGCCTTCTGCAGCTCCTTGGACAAGCTTAGACTGCTCCCAACTTGGAGAGCAGAGCAGATGCCCTGGCGTGTGCCCAGGTTACTCTTCAGGACTGAGGTGCCCTTCCCCCTGCTGGGAGGTGAAAGGAACCGCCTCACCCAAGTTACACCCCCTCCTGGGGGGCAGCCTACATCCAGACATGGGCAAGGTGGGGAATAAAGGACCAGGTCCATGCGTCCATTCTAGTCACCTCTGAAGTGCCATCCCAGCTTCAGAACCCCCTGTGGGATTGCTGAGCTTCATCAGCCCCTGTTCTTGTCCACTTTATCCATCACTGCAGTCCCAAGAACAGGCCTAGGAAGTAGCAGGTGCTCAGTAAACGTTTCTTGAATTAGTTAATGACTGAGATTCTATCTTAAAAATCCTATATAATAAAGAGGTAATATGCAAATTGACCCTCAGGCCCTCATGTCACAAGATGGCCGCTCCCACGTCGTCACAAGATGGCTGCCACAAAATGGCCACCCCCACATCATCACAAGATGGTCGCCCCATGGCCGGCAGGGGAGGGCAGTTGTGAGCGACCAGGCCTGCAGGAGGGCAGTTGGGGGCAACCAGGCCTGCAGGGGCAGGCAGTTGCGGGTGATCGGGACGGCAGGGGAGCAGTTAGGTGTCAATCAGGCCAGCAGGGGAGCGGTTACGGGGCTATCAGGTTGGCAGGCAGAGTGGTTAGGGACAATCAGGCAGCCAGGAAGGCGAGATGTTAGGATCTAGCAATTCCGGGTTGTGAGAGGGATGTCCGACTGCTGGTTTAGGCAGGGATCGGGCCTAAACTGGCAGTTGAACATCCCCTGAGGGGTCCCAGATTGGAGAGGGTTCAGGCTGGGCTGAGGGACACCTCCCCCCCAGTGCATGAATTTCGTGCACCAGGCCTCTAGTCCTATATAATAAAAGGCTAATATGCAAATCGACCAAACAGTGAAATGACCAGTCACTATGACGTGCACTGACCACCAGGGGGCAGACGCTCAATGCAGGAGCTGCCCCCTGGTGGTCAGTGCACTCCCACAGGGGGAGCACTGCTCAATCAGAAGCCAGGCTCAGCCAGAAGCCGGGCTCAGCCAGAAGCTGGCAGCACTAAGGATGTCCGACTGATGGCTTAGGCCCTAAGCCGTCAGTTGGACATCCCCCGAGGGCTCCTGGACTATGAGAGGGTGCAGGCCAAGCTGAGGAACGCCCCCACAAGTGCAAGAATTTCATGCACTGGGCCTATAATATAATATAACCTATACCAGTGGTCGGCAAACTGCGGCTTGCGAGCCACATGCAGCTCTTTGGCCCCTTGAGTGTGGCTCTTCCACAAAATACCACGGCCTGGGCGAGTCTATATTGAAGAAGTGGCATTAGAAGAAGTTTAAAAAATTTGGCTCTCAAAAGAAATTTCAATCGTTGTACTGTTGATATTTGGCTCTGTTGACTAATGAGTTTGCCGACCACTGACCTATACTAATAATAGAGAAATATGCAAATTACCCATTACAGTGTCACATCATGACCGGATCAGCAGGCTGCGTCCCCGCCCTCTGCTCAGGCAGCTGCAAGGCCTGGGGTCGGGTAGGATAGGATACGATAGGAGGGGATAAGAAAGAAGAGGGAGAGGAAGGAAGGCAGGCCTGCATGCAGACAGGCCGAGAGGAGAAACAGAAATACAGAAAGGGAACAAGGAAAAGACGCAGGAATGGAAAAGGGAAGGAAACGTGGGGCCACATGCGGTAGGGGGTGGTGACCGCAGAGGGTGGGGGGGAGCAGGTGCGCCCAGCAAGGAGTGGGGTGGGAGCCCCGCCCAGACGTGGGAAGAGGGCGGAGGCCCCCGGGGTGGGCCGTTGGCTGGTAGGTGCCCACAGGTCCGGAACTGAGTAGTGAACGGTCCAAGGCCTTCTGGGCAGAGGTGCTCCTGCTTTGCGGCAGCAGCAGCAACACCTGGGCCACACGGGCCTCGGCCACCCTCGCTGGGCCAGGCATCCCAGGCAGGGAATGGGAGCAGGATGGCAGCGGGGAGGCCGGGGAAGGGGGGATGGTGAACACCTGGCCGGGGCTGAGCCCTGGGCTGGGGGTTAATGTCCCCCCACTCTGAACGGAAGCTTTAAGAAGGGAGGGAGGGAGGGAAGAACTTTATAAAGGAGTCAGTAGAGAGCAGAGTTAAAGAAGGAAAGAGGATGTATGAGTGAACTGTAGGAGCTATAATGAAAATCAAGTATAGTTGTGTACTGGGGACAGATTTTACAAAAGTAGGAGTCAGAAAAGAAAAAAGATAAATGATAGTGAATAATTAGGCAGGTAGATAGATAGATATTAAAACAGTGGAAGTAAGTAGAGAAGAATGTATGGGAAAGGTAGGATGAGAGAGAAAGAGGGAGGGAAGAAAAGTTTTAAAGGGGAGCCAATAGAGCTTAAAAGGAGAATGGGAAGAAGGAAGAAATGGGGGAGGGAGCAAAGCAGGTCCAAGGGAGGAAGTAAAGAAAAAAAATTAAGGTGGGAAGGAAGGAAAAGGGGAGGGAGGGCAGGGGTAAAGAGAAAGAAGAGTAGGAGAAAGATGGGAAGAAGGATGATGGACAGGAGTAGGAAATAAGGAGGAAAAAAAGTTGATAAATGATGAGTCAGTAGGAAAAAGTGTTATGTAAAGGAGAGAAAAAAATTGTGCGAGAGGGAGAAGCCAATAAGGAAGTCAAATACAATTATGTGTGAAGGGGATAAGATTTTTAAAAAATGTTAATAGGGGCGACCAGGCCGGCAGGGGAGGGCAGTTAGAGGTGACCAGGCTGGCAGGGGAGGGCAGTTAGGGGGATCAAGCAGGCAGGCAGAGTGGTTAGGGCAGGCAGGCAGGTAGGCAGGTGAGTGGTTAGGAGCCAGAGGTCCCAGATTGCGAGAGGGATGTCCAACTGCCAGTTTAGGCCCGATCCCACAGGGATTGGAGAGGGTGCAGGTCTGGCTGAGGGACCCCCCACCCCATGCAAGAATTTCGTGCTCCGGGCCTATAATATAATATAATATAATATAATATAATATAATATAATATAATATAATAGGAATTAAAGGAAATTTTAAGGTCTGAATAACTTGATGCCTTTGGCTAATAATAAGAAAGTTTATATATTTTATCCTATATAATAAAGAGCTAATATGCTAATGGTCATGATGCCCTCGCCGTAATGACAGATTAGCAGGAGGCTGCGTGCACGTGCGTGGTGGGGTGGAGCTGCCACATTGCTCTGGAGATGGGGCAGAAGCGGGGAGGCGCCCCGAGGAGGCAGGACCATCCCATGGCGGGAAGAGCGGGGGTGAGAGCCCATAGCTCCCCCCTCACCAGTCCTTCACCACCCACCGCTCGTACTCGGTGTGCCCACCGCCCACCTGCCAGGGGAAGGAGCGCAGCGCATGCTGCCAGGAAGCAGGGCTCAAAACTCCGCAGCAGGCAGGAGGCTTCCACGCTCTCCTCCAGCGCCATGACAGGCAGAGCTGCTGTGTTGCTCCAGAGATGAGGTGGGAGTGGGGAGGCACCTGGAGGAGGCGGGACCAGCCTGAGGTGACTCAGGGGACCGAGGGCAGGGCTTGAAGCAGCCAGAGAAGGCCAAAGGGCCAGGCGCACTCGAGCTCTGGATGAAGAGGTTAAGGCAGCCTTGGGCAAACTACGGCCCGAGGGCCGGATCCGGCTGTTCTATCCGGTTCTCTTGCTCTCCCCTCCGCTCCTTTACTTTGAATTTATATTAGTTCACACAAACACTCCATCCATGCTTTTGTTCCGGCCCTCCCGTCCAGTTTAAGAACCCATTGTGGCCCTCGAGTCAAAAAGTTTGCCCACCCCTGGGTTAGGGTGTCAAGGCAGGGCAGCGGGCGGGTGGGCAGGGCGCAGGCTATTGGGCGGGGCTGCGCAATTTCATGCACCGTGTCACTAGTTTATAATAATAAGACTAAAGTTTATATATTTTCAAATCTGATTTGCCCTTGAAAGCCAATATATCATTAAAATAATCCACTGCCTAACTTTGTGAATTGGAGGATGAAATTTTTTTTGGAATGATCTATGTGTCCCTTAATTTAGAAAAACAGGTATTTTGTATAGAATTAGGCACAGGAGAAAGAGAACGGACTGTGCACATGTCAGGGAAGAGAGAAGCGCTGTTACAGGATGTCCTTGTGGGACTCAGAGGAAGGGGTATGGCTAGCCACTGATGGTGGCTAACATTTACCAAGCACTCGCTCTACCACATGCTGTTAGCACTTTATTGTACTAACTCACTTCCTCTTCATGACTACCCTATGAGGTAGAAACCACTGCTGTCCCCATTTCACAGGGGAGTAGACTGAGGCACAGAGAGGTTAAGGAACTTGCCCAAAGTTCCACAGCTGGGAAGAAGCAGAGCTGTGAGTTCATTCCTGGCAGTCCAACTTAAGAGACTGCACTTTCCACAGCCTCACTGTCGCTAAGCAGATGTCAGAGAATTGTAGGCAACAGACACAAACAAGGTGATTTCCTTATAGTCCCTTTCAAATCTTTTATTCTAAAATGTGCAGCATGTTCCAGTTATTAAAGCAAGAATGTCTGTCGACTCCTTGCATTTCTAGAAACTCTCACTCCCAAAGTCCTTCATGTTGATGCCTCATTTGCTGTCCTGACATTATGGGAATTTGTGTGGCCATCATTCAGGGGGAAGAGGAAAGGGATGATTTGGCCAAAAAGGAAGAATAGAGTTTTAAATAAAGCAAAAAATTAGCAAATGCAACGAGAAAAAGAATATAGGGATACATTGATGGGAACCAGACAGAAGGCTGGAAAACAACCTTGGCTATCCTTGGAGCAAAGCAAGTTGACAGCTGAGACTCTCGTTAGAGAAGATTGAAGATTGAGTTATGTTCCTGAATGCTCTCTCCCAGTGCTGTTTACCCCTCGCCTGTGGCTGGATTAGATGAGAGAATCTAACACGATTTGCTCATTAATGCCCATCTGCTTTCTGGTTCTCTCCTCCATCTTCCTGATTTTTCTCTGCCTTTCTTCCAAACATGAGTGCAACCACTTAAACACCATCACTAAATATTACATCAAGCCCAGAAATTCCAAATACTAAAGAGAAAGCCACTCTAGTGGATAATTCTTAATGCTAACTTAATTGCTTTGTAGTTGCAAGTAATTGTTAATTCATTAAGGCTGACTGATGGGGTGACTAGACCTATGTTTCTATATAGTCTGCTGCAACATTATTAACTGAAGTATGGATTCCATTAAAATCAATTAATAGCATCCATGTGAAATTTGGTCCTTGCCAGTGTTTTGATGATGGGGGGAGAAGGGGTGGAATCTACCCCAAAATAAAATATCAAAATTCAAATCTCCAGGCTAGATCCAGCTTGAGTATTTTACACATCCCTGCAAATTCAAGAGGTTGCAGATGGGCTATTAGATGTCACAGTATCATGACAATGTCAAAATAGCCAAGCCATGTGCCCGCCAAGCAGTATGAAGATATAGTTACATGAGCATCCCATCAAGAGAGAACTTGCTAAAAAAAAAGAACTTACCATTGCAGAGTAGCAGGCGTGGAGTGGGGCTTGGATGCTCTATTATTTTCTTTTTCCTCATCTGTTAAAGGAAAGAAAAAGGAGCTAACTTCAGTAGGAAAAAGTAAAAGGCCACTCAGCTCTCAAACACTATGTTTCCCTCAAGTGTTGATGCTCTGAAAGCAATGATATGTTGGCTTTTTCAACAATTCAGACTTACTATACCTTAATTTAAAAAAGGGGGAGGGTTGATTTTTACAGGAAACTCTCACACCGATTTATATTTTTATTTAACCCAATATGTAACTATTAGAAGAGTTTGCTCTTCATCGCTGAATAGGAAGGACTGCGCTCATCCAACTTGCTTTTTTCCCAATTGAAGCTGGACATTTTTCTCACAGTTTTGACCCTAAGAACATACTGACCTCACTCACCGTTTTCTCCTTTTAGCTTCTTCGGAACGGAAAGTGAGGGAAAAGGTAGGGAGAGTGTGACTGTGCAGAAGAATCAGGTTACCAAACAGAAGAGCAAGGGTCGACAAACCTTTCCTATAAAAGGCCAGACAGTAAATATTTTAGGATTTTGAGGCCAAGAAGCAAAAATCAAGAGTAGTATGTAATGCCCAGCTGGCGTGGCTTAGTGGCTGAGCATCGACCTATGAACCAGGAGGTCAGGGTTTGATTTCTGGTCAGGGCACATGCTTAGGTTGCAGGCTCCATCCCCAATGTCGCGTGTGCAGGAGGCAAATGATCAATGGCTCTCTCTCATTATTGATGTTTCTATCTCTCTCCCTCTCCTTTCCTCTCTGAAATCAATAAAAATATTTTTAGAAAATAATAAATTTTTAAAAAGAATAGTATGTGTTATTTACTAGTATATAATGAGAGAAAACAAATTCCACAAAACTTTTATTGACAAAATTCAAAATAATAGTAATTGAGTACAACTTTTGTAATATAGGCCTATTAATGAGAAGAATGAAATTATTTTGGGGGAAGCGGGTAACATTTTTCTTAATTGGGGTTCCACAATCCCTATCATCAAACAGATTACAAATATTCACCTATGAGAGAAATGCCCTGGGAAACAGGCATCAGGCCAGATCTGACCTGAGAGGTTCTAGTTTGCTGACCTCTGCAAATCCAACAATCTGAACAGATCGACTTTTGCATACCTAAGAGGAATTGCTCACATTTTATCAGGATGAACAGAGAAATACATATAGTCTTATCCAACTCCTAATGAAGATTCTGATAGAAAAGGTCAATATAAAATAAAATTTCTTGATGCACAAAATTTGACCCAAGAAGACTGGTACACATAACATTCTCAAAAGAAAATTATCAATGTCCAAACCTACAAGTATAGTCAACAAAATTTAATAAGAACTTGTAAGATGGTCAATGAAATAAAGCTGTGGTATAAAAATTATATGGAAAAGAATTTGTACCCATGAAAAGAATTTAAGTAAAACGAAAATGAAAGTAAATGATATAAGCTGTGTCAAAATTTTAAAAAATGAATTAGCTTAACAAAGTTGAGTTCAGAAAATATTTCTCAATGAAAATTTATCAATATTGGTGTAATTCAGATGAAAATGTCTGCTCTTAAACACTGCGGCAGATATTGTTGTTGCTTATTCAACAACTATACGCACTCACCTGCTTCCACATTAATGGAGGCTGATTTAGAGGGGACCATGTGTTCAGGGAGGGCAATCCCCTCGAATTTCTCTAAGAGGAGAATATTGATTAAATCCATCATGGTATTTCTACCATCTAGCCCCTCATGGATCAGTGGGGCATATGACATGGTGTTGGCCTATCAGACTTAAGGAAAAGCTCTCTGGGGGCTCCTGGGAAAGATATTTTTCCCTAATAAAAAGGAATGGGGCCATGATTTTGAACTTCTGGCTCGAAAGTTGAAAAAAACAAATGTCTCGTGTTTTACAAAGGAAAGAAAGGGAGGGAGACAGGAGGGGAATGAAGAGAGGGATGGAAGAGAAGGAAGGAGGGAGGGAAAGGACGAGAGGGAGGGAGACAGGGAGGGAGGGAGGGAGGAGGCAGGGAGGGAGGGAGGCAGGGAGGGAGGGAGGGAGGGAGGGAGGGAGGGAGGGAGGGAGGGAGGGAGGAGGCAGGGAGGGAGGGAGGGAGGGAGGAATGGATTCCGGCCTGGCCTGGCCTGCCTTTGAAAATGATAACTGGAGTGAGGGAGCAAACTTTCAACTGAGAAAAGAGCAGCTGAGGACAAAGTCAATGCCAAGGCAGGTGAAAGGAAAAGGGGGGAAACTGTGGGTCCTGAATGTCATGTTGTGTCTCTGACTAATCAACCCTAAAAAGAGCTGCATCTTTATTTCATGAGCTAAGACCGTTTTCTTAGTTAATAAAACTTCTTTTTTATTGGGTATTCTCTCCCCTGTCACCAAAACCTGATACAAACACACTAAATGTTCTCAGAGACAAAATGTCCCAAAACAGCATGGGCTCAATACCTGTTATACTGCTTTGTCAACCTGGAGTTCCTCCTAAATATGTCTCCTCCTTTCCAGCCTAGAATAAATGACACCACCTCTCTGAAGCCTTCCCTGATACAATCCAAGTCAGGAATCACTGATCCTAACTCTGTTCTCCTACAACCTATTACTTGTTTCTTAGTTGAACAGTTTAGCCACCTAGATCATTATTTCTGTACACATCCACCTTGCTGACTTGTGTGTCCTACTTAATAAGCTCCTAATTAAGAAGGCAGGGATGGCTCTAGCTGGATTGGCTTAATGGATAGAGTGTTGGCCTGTGGACTAAAGGGTCATGGGTTCAATTACGGTCAAGGGTTGCAGGCTTGATCCCTAGTCCTGGTCAGGACATGTGTGGGAGGCAACCAATCGATGTGTCTCTCTCACATCGATGTTTCTCTCTCTGTCTCTCCCTGTCCCTTCCATTCTGTCAAAAAAATGGAAAAAAATATTCACGGGTGAGGATTAACAACAACAAAGGCAGGGATGGTATCTTAGTCACCTTTGTTTACCCTTCCACCAGTGCCTTCCAATTTGCACTTAATTAAATAGCTAAGTCTTTCTTCCACAAAAGTCTTCAACAATCTTTAAAAAAAATCCTAATAAAGAGGGAATATGCTACTTGACCATCACTCCATCACAAAGATGGCTGCACCCACAGCTGAAGCCAAGTTCCCATAAGGAGCCTTAACGAGCAATCAGCAGGGACCTGAGGCTAAGCCGGCCTTGGGCAAACTACGGCCCGCGGACCGGATCCGGCTGTTCTATCCAGTTCTCTTGCTCTCCCCTCCGCTCCTTTACTTTGAATTTATATTAGTTCACACAAACACTCCATCCATGCTTTTGTTCCGGCCCTCCGGTCCAGTTTAAGAACCCATTGTGGCCCTCGAGTCAAAAAGCTTGCCCACCCCTGGGCTAAGCCCTCCCCTGCCCCCGCAGGGCTTGACAGAGGACCTCAGGCTGCACCCCCCACCCCAGCACAAGGCCAGGAGACCTGAGGCTGCACCCCCCTGCCCTACAGGGCTTGACAAGAGTGGGACTGGCCAGGTCTGGATCTAGCCCAATGGGGGTGGGGGCCAGCTGGGTCTGGGTCTCACGCGATTTTGAGACGCATGTGGGTGGGCGGGGACTTGACTCTGGGTCCCGTGGTTCGCCCCAGACTCTGACAGGAGGAAGGTTTTCATATACAGTTTACTAATTTTCTTTAATCTCTGACACTTCTATTATAGAGAAAGGGCAAATAGTAATATTATTTCCTCTAATTAATCCCCTTTTAATGTGCATGAATTTCGTGCACCGGGCCACTAGTAGTACAATAAGGAACATGAACACATGAGTCTTACAAGAATGTAGATAAATAGACACAAAGAGCAATACTCGATCTCAGTTGTTCACAAAGAATTAGAAAGAAAATAATGAGGCACAACTTTACATCTCTGGAAGTAACAAAAATTTAAAATAATGATAACCCCCAATGCTGGTGTATAAATGGTAAAATTGGCAGTCTCATATTTCTCTTAAAGTAGTGTTAACTGATACAATGTTTTTGGTAAGCAATGCAGCAATAATATTGAGAGCCATCTAAAATGTCCAGTCACCTGATCCCACAAAGCAATAATCAACAAGAAAGAAAAGTCTATATTAAAAACATGACCAATTAAAAAAGTATATAAACAACTTAAATATACCTCTGCCTAGCTATGCTGGAACATGATTAACATTTATGTTCCCCCTAGAACTGGCTGGGTTGGTTTATTTTTTCCCCTCTGCTTCTTTAAATTTCAGCTGTTCTGCCAACCTGGATTAGATTACAAAGACCCATGTTCTAGAATCAATTAAAAAACTTACTGGCCCTGACTCGGCAAACCACTTAATTCTTGGCTTCATTTCTCTTCATTTGTAAAATGGTCATTTTGCAGGGCTATTGTAGGGATCATATTAATTAATTCAATAAATATTCATTGAATTCCTAATTTGTGCCAGCTAGACATCAGGAATACAGAAATTAAATACTTGTCCTTGATTCTGGTTGGGGAAGAGAAAGACCAACAGTGGAGAGAGAGAGGCCAAGTTCAATAAGAAGTGGTAAAGGCTGAGGTCCGGGTGGGCAAAGAGGAGCCCGCCAACCCAAGCGGCATGAAAACGCAGGGCCTGTGAGAGAAGGCTTCCTGGAAGAAGCGGTCAGTAAGCTGAGTCGCTAGCAGGCCAGAGAGGGGAACCGGATGGCAAGGGAGGTGGGGCCAAGTCAGGGTGTAGGGCGGAGAGGCAAGAGACAGACAAAGCCTTGGAGACCCGGAAGAGCATGCCACCTTCCCGGAAGCAGGGTGGCCGCCGCAGGTGTCCTTGTCGGGTGTGGTGAGAGGAGCACAGGAGCGCTGGAGGGGCTGTTTGACAACCCAGCAATCCTGCTGAATCTTCAAGACAGTTTCTTGTCTCTAAACTGAGGATAATAAAGATGGCTACCTTGAAAGGTGGTTGGGAAGATTAAGTCAAATGAAGTTAATAGAGGCTAAGAGCTCAGAAACCTCATCTGCTTGTCGAAGGCTGCCCTGGGCTGTTCGAGGGCGGGGAGCTCTGGGGCAGTTCTGTTCATAGGGGAATGGCTGGGGAAGCAGGCCAGCAAGGCGCTCTCTACTCAGGAGGACTCACAGGAGCAAAGACAGCCACATGGATAGGACCCTGCAGGCAAACACACACCAGGGGACACCACAGCTCCAAAGAGGGGTGGCACTTGAGCTGGCCTTGAAGAGATGGTCAGGGTTTTTAAAACAACTTTGTTTTCTGTTCGCAAAAGTGAAACCTGTCTATTTTTTAAAATTTGGAAAATATAGAGGAAATAGAAATCTCTAGGTATCCAAGCCCATTTCAACAGAGAGAACGATTATTAACTTTTTGTCCTATTTACCCATCCTTTTTCACTGTTCTCTCTCACACCCAGGCACACACACGGACTCCTAACTTAATACAAGGGCCACGCAGCACATCCTGGATTGTCACCTGTCTCACTCACCTTTACAGGCACAGGTGAGACTCTGGGAGAAGGACACTGAGGGAGAGGGGGCTTCAGGGGAGAAAATGGGGGAGTAGGGACTCTGGGGCCATGGGGGACAGCACCAGTGTTCCATTTGGCTGAAGCCAGAAACAGTTCTCATTCTGGGATTCCATGGCAGTGCCTTCAACTCAGGCGACACCTGTCAATACCGTGTCATATATTTGCCAACTAAACTTTGTTAAGACCCATTTCTGATACCAGGAATGGAAAGTGAACTGGCTCTTGGGAGCAGGCAAACCTGGGTTTGAACCCCAGCTTTGCCCCTAAATCCATGTGGGAGCCTGACTCATCCAAGCCTGAGGGTCCTTATCTAAAAGAATGATAACTTATATCACAAGGGTGGTTTGAGGATTAAATATATATTAAAAACTATATACATTTTATTTATTTTTAAATACATTTTTATTTATTTCAGAGAGGAAGGGAGAGGAAGTGAGAGATAGAAACATCAATGATGAGAGAGAATCACTGATTGGCTGCCTCCTGCATATGCCCTACCTGGGATTGAGCCTATAACCTGGGCATGTGCCCTGATCAGGAATCCAACTGTGACCTCCTGGTTCAGAATGTCAATGCTCAATCACTGAGCCACACTGGCCAGGCAGATACATACTTTTAAAAGAATACTATATTGGTCAAGTACTTAAGCCAGGCACTGGGCATCTCTTTCCATATGCCATCCCATTCTATTCCTCCCTGCAGTTCTCTGAAGATGTTTTCTACCCTATTTTATAAATACGGAAGCAGAGCTTTGGCAAGTCTGAATAACTTGCAGGAGGCCACACAGCCTGGGAGCAGAGACAGGGCTCACCTGGTGCTCAGCATATGGCAGCCACTGACAGGACTTAGACAAGAACTGGTACACCCCAGTGCCAACATGGACCCTCCACTCAGTCATCACACATGTGCCTTCTACTTCAGCAGGCTCCTTTCTAGACCACAAGTGACTTCACGCTCAGGGTCCGAATGCCCTCCTATCTGATGGCTCTCCATCCTAATTCACCTGCAGTGATGGGTACTCATTCACTCCTTCATCAAATACTTATTGAGTGTCTACTACATTCCAGCCCTGTGCCAGGGGCTAAAGGGTGAGATAACATAGACATGGTCTCTGCTCTCTTGAACTCAAATGTCAGCAAACAAAATGTAAGCTCTGGGCTAGAGCTGGGAGGGCGGGTCCAGGTGCTCTGGCAGCACCCACTGTGGAACGTGAGCCCCACCTTGGAAGCTGGAGAGCAGGAGCATCCAGGCGACCAGGACAGGACACCTCTCCGACAGATGGAAACAGCCATGGCTGACAGGGACTTTAGGAACTGGTCCTGCCACATGCCTTTCCACTTTAACAGGCAGAAATGCCTCAGACCAAACAGATTCACCCCGAAGGCAGAATTTCAGGCCAGATTCCTGGAGCCATCCTTAGTACATTCTGGACCAGCTACCATCAGCGCCCACCCTGCTCATCCTACCAAAGCCGGGAAGCAGCAGTCCGCTTAAAACCTCCCACCGAGACGCCGCGGGGTGCCCGGTCTTCCCCTGGCCGCTCTGTTCTGCTCCCACATTGCAGTTAAGGTTCCAAACTTGCTCCAACTCCCAGGGGAGCAACTCTGCTCCCCTCTCTGGATTCACCTCCCAGTGTAAACTCTGGGCCAAATTCCCAGGCTCAAATCCTGGCTCCACTTCTTGCTGGCTGTGTGACCTCCAACATCCTTTTGGTGCCTTAGTTTCCTTATCTGTAAAGTAGGGGTAATAACAGTAGCACGCACATACTGTGAGGATTAACGGAACCCCTCCTGGCACAAGGTATGTGCTTTCTAAGTGTTCCCTACAACTGGAATAGTTGTCACACCCCTGGGAGACTGGGCCTGGATGCCCATCTTAGACAGGGTAGCATGTGACAAGCCCAGTGTCTGGGACAGGGTTACTCACTCCTCCCCTGTGCTCCCAGAGCTCCCTGGCTGGTCCCTAACAAGGTCCCTGTCGCAGGGTATGGTTGCTGCTTGCTGACCACCGTGTTCTGCTTGTTTGTAAGCTCTGTAGGGCACAGCCTACGCTCACCATTGGGTCTCCAGCACCCACTCATGGCAGGGGCTCACAAAGCATTTGTAGAATGACTGAATGGCCAAGATAATACCACAATTAAATGCAGAGCCCACCCATCTGATTTCAGTAAGCATGAAAAAAGGAAAACGTTTATTGAAGACTGGTCACGTGCCAGGCACTGTGCAGAGGTCTCCACATCAATGCGTTTAATTTTCATAGCTACCTGAGACTGTGAATGGTCGAATGCATGTGAAACATCAAATATGGTGCTTGGTGCATACTTATTGCTTAATCAACGTCAGTCCTAATAATCAGTATATCCCCTTTTACAGAGGAAGAAACTTGAGGCTCCGAGAAGTGAAGCGGTTTGTCTGAGGTCACGCCGTTAGTGGAGGGATCAGAAGAGGGACCCAGGCTAGTTGGCATCCAAATCTCCCTTAACCCAAAACATTTATAAGCCTCACTCTGACTTCCAACCTGGAGCACTGGACTGAAGATTTTAGGAAACATATTCTCTGTCTAACCATGTCTTTTCTGCCTCAATTGGACTCACCATTTTTGGAAACCTATTCTAGACTACTTCCTGCCTGGACTCAGTGGCAGAGTTTAATATTGGGGAAGAAAGTTTCTAAATTAATTACTTCTTTTCAAATCTCAGAAAAGGTTCAAGTTTATGCAAGTCTCGAGTTTCACTTCTAAGTTTTAATTCTATTTCCTTTCATTATACTAACTTGGCTGCACCTGGACAGACCTCACCTGTTGTGAACACAGGGTTGCCAAACACTTCATCCCCTTACCCACCTACCTCCCAGCCCCTGCAAAAGGGACCAGCTGAAGATCAGGGTGCCTGGACCCAGGCCTTTGGCATGGGCATCAGCCCCTGGCCGCAAACCCTGCTCCCGTGGGAACGGGGCTGTGTCTCAAACAAAACTGCGGTGTTGGCAGCTCTGCTCTAGCAGGCTGCACACCTGCTTCCTCTCGCCTCCTCTGGGTGAATTCCTTCATGACCCCAAGTAGGAAAGGCCTTCCTAACTTTGATACAAAACCCAAAGCCAGCAAAGAAAATACTGATAAATTTCGCTGCATAAAAAACCCAATGCTTCTACGTGGAAGGAAAACGAGCCTTAAGTACAAAGGTAACGATACTTAAGGCTCATTTTCCTTCCACATAGAAGCATTGGGTTTCCTTCCACTTGGGAAAACTGCAGTCATAGCACGGACAACCATCTCATCTCTGCACCACAGAAAACTAAGAGGAAAAGACCAAAAACCAAGAGGAAAAAATAAGCAAAACATAGGATACACAGTTGATGGGAAAAAATACCAATTTTCCTGAAATGGGGAAAGTCAATTACTCTCAATTGGGGAGAATGGAAATTACACTAAAATATTATTTCTCACTTATCAGATTGGCAAAAGTCCAAACCAGGGCCACACAGCTCTGTGTGAAGTTGTGGGAAACATGCCTGCCCTCCTACCTTGCGGGCAGAGGGCAAAACGACACCTCCCCGGACGGAAGGTCACTTGGCAGCGTCTACTGAAACCCCACCAGCCGTACCCAGCAGTCCCACATCCCACAGCTGCGCCTGGACGCAGAGGAAACGGCCGACACAAGGTTCCTGGGGGCAGTTGTCGGTACCAGCAAAGGTCTGGAGGCAGCCCTTGCTCACCCGGTTAACTGAATTACAATTCACGCTCACAGTGGAAGACTACACAGCTGGGGAAAAAAGATTAAAATCAAGCAAAGTGCGAGGATCCTCACCATGTTCTGACTACATAATGAACATTGCAGGGTTCGTTATTAAGAGTAAAGAGCAAGTCACAATGCACATAGGGTGCTACTATTTTGTGTAAGAAAACTACATATATTTGAATTTTGTATTTGTGTGAAGGGATAAAATACCAGAAGAATAAACACTGGAAATACTGGAGAAATACACAATAAATGAATAGAAGTGCTCACCACTAGGAGTTGAGGGGGGGACATAGGGGTGAGACCCAGGCTTCGCAATGGGTATCTATAGAGCATTTTGATTTCTGAACCCTATAAATGTATTAGCTACTCACAAGTACTCTAATTAAATTGGAACAAATTGAAAAACCCACTGGGAAGGGAACATCTGAAAGAAGAATGTGTTCGAACGGTTAAGTGGTCCTGGAGTGCCCAAACTGAAAGCCAGTTACAAATATGTGTGACCTGCCATGGCTCTGCCTAGCTTGCTTTCCTGATATCTATTTACTCAACAAACACATGCTGAGCACCTACTATGTACCAGGCCCTACCTACCACATTGGCAGGGGGTCAGGGGGAGGATTGTCCACAGTGCAATGGGAATATGAAATAGTTTAACTACATCTCCTCTTCTCTGGAACCCCAAATTATATAATAAACTAACATCCTGGGTGAGCTGTGTGGAGTGACTATTCACAAACATAGCCCTGAAATGCAATGAGATTTTAGTATGATAATGAGTCACATGATGTGGTAGCCCACTGTGATCCCAAGTCTATGTCATCATGCCATTGAATTCCAACCTTTCCCTTCCTTGTGCTATAAATATCTTCCATCACCACAGTGAGTAACAGCCATGAGGAGCTGGGGAAGACTTGGGGAGGGCAAAGGAAGCGGCCGCATTCTGAATGAGGCAGGCAGGACAAGAGGACAATGGCAGGCCTTAGGAAGTGTCAGGGTAAGAGTGTTTCAGGAGAAACAGAACCCCCCTCCCTCACATCCACCCCACACACAGAAGCTGATAACCCTCAGAGACAAAAGGAAGACCCTGGCTCCTGCCTTGGATACAAAATACAGGATATATACCACATCAAATGTAGAATTTGATGTATATACCAAGGAAACAGCCACCTGAAGGCTACAGGACTTGGGCACATTGGGGTTACATAGAACTTGCTCTATTTCCCAAGGAGGACAATAGGAATCCCAAGGAATCCCACTGGGTTCCTGCTCTTCGGGCCCATCCCATCAGCACCGTCTCTCCAGTTGTCTCCTTCCCAGCATACAGATTGCAGTCCCATCACCTCACTAGACGTGGTGGAGCCCACGTGTCCCCCTGGCTCTGGTCCGCCTGCAGAGAACCTGAACACTAACCTTCTGAAAACGCCCCTTGGATATGTCACCCTTCTACCCAGCTCCGTCAGTGGCACCTGAGCTATGAAATCCCAAACCCCCTTTTTTGGAATTTAAGTCTTTTAACAATTAGGCCCAAACATCCCTTGCTAGCCCTGTCTCCCATGATTCTTCAACCTTGGTTCAAGCCAATGGAAAATTCTGAAACCTCAAAGCCTTCCTAGTGGCTTTCTGCCTCCCAGCCCTTTACCACCACCTTACCCGCCCTCACCCCGCTCCCGCAAAGGAACCACACGGATCCCTTAGGCCCAGCTTCAATGCCACCTCCTTCACGATGCCTTCTCCAGTCACCTTCCGACCTTGTGACCTCGCCCAAACTTCAGCATGCATTCTAACCACCTGGAGGTCTTGTTTCAGTGGGTCTGGAGTGGGCCTGAGAACCTGCATTTCCAACACGCTTCCAGTGAAGCTGTGCTGCAGTCCAGAAGCACATGGTGGGGCAAGGAGAACACCTAGCATCATCCAAGTGGAACTAATCACATACGGCCTCGTATTGTTAATACTGAAGTGTGGACCTTAACTTCCCTTCTAGACTGAAAATACCTTGAGGGCAGCGACCCACAGAGGAAGCCTTTATGTAGTAGAAAGAGAGCCAGCGGTAAAATCAGACAGCTCTAAGTTTCCATTTCACTCTACCACTGACTGCTATGATAGTGACTAAATCCCAGGACCTCTGAATCTCAGTTTCCTTATCTGTAAAATGGGGATAAAAATTACCTCCCTCTCAGAGGATTAACGGAAACAGTGGCTGGGATGATGCCTAGCATACTGCCTGATGCTGAAAGGATTTCCGTTTTGGCTTCCCTGCTCTTTCCTTCCTTGTGTAACTGGGCTTTCCATAGTCTTGTATGTAGTAAGTTGGAACCTTCTGGGCCCAACTTCGGCAGGAATATCTGCTCTACAATCTACTCAAGTAGAGCTTGCCTTTCAGGATAGGATGTTCCAGCCGGTCATGGACCTGATGACACTTTAGAGTGCATCACAGTCTTCCTCTTTGTGGTGAGGACGCCATCAGAAACATAAACACCTACTGACATCTGCCAGGGCAAAACGCAGTTTGCTCAGGCTGTAAAGGAGAATTGATGAGCCTGACTTACGGTAACTAACCCACCCACTCGTGTTCAGGCTCCCTCCTCAGGCATTTAGAGTTTGACCTCCCTGGTCCAAGGTTTCCTTCCCAACTGCATTCCATCAAAATGTCCCATTTCCTCGTGCTCACCTTAACCAACCAGAGCACTCTTTTCTGGGCTGCTAAAAGGCACATAACAGGAAGAGCCCTGACAGAAATCTGAAGACCTGGGCAGCAGGTTTTAAATAAGTGATCATCCACAGACTAAATGGGAAATAATTATACATATTTTATATATATCCTTTCAAATACGCTAGCCATATATAAAATATATTCTGCTCATCTGAAGATACCACTAAGAAAATGAAAAGGCAGACCACAAACTGAGAGGTGTTTGCAATACTTTTATCTGATAAACATCTCCTATTCAGAACATAAAAACAACCCTTACAGATCATGAAAAGACAAACAGCACAATCTTAAAAATAAAGGAAAACTAGACTTTGCAATGCAATATACAAATGATGTGGTATTATAGAATTGTACACTTGAAATCTATATAATGTTATTCACCAATGTCACCCCAATAAACTTAATAATTTTTTAAAAAACTGACAGGCAAAAGACCTGAACAGGTAGTTAACAAAAGAGGATGTGCACAAGAATGTCCAGAGCACCAATCCTTCTTAAACTCTTCCAAAAAATGGAAGAGGAGGGACACGTACAAACTCATTCTATGAGACCAGCACTATCCTGATACCAAAGATAGACAAAGACACTACAAGAAAGAAAATTCTAGATCAATATCCCTTATGAATACTGATGCAAAAATTCTCAACTACCAGGAAACAAAATTCTACAGTATGTTAAAAGGATTAAACATCATCACAAGGTGGGATTTCTTTTATTTGCTGAGTGAAAGAATAGTTAAACATACAAAGATCAATCAATGTAATACACCATGTAACAAAGTATCCACATGATCTTTTCAATTGATGCAGAGAAAGCGTTTGACAAAATTCTTTTGTGATTAAAAACACTCAACAAAATAGGAAAATAAGAAAACTACTTCAACATAGTGAAAGCCTTTATGAACAACCCACAGCAAACATCATACTCAATGATGAAAGACTGAAAGCTTTTCCTCTAAGATCAGGAATAAGACAAGGATGCTCACTTTTTATCGTTTCTATTCTACATAGTACTAGAAGGTCTAGTCAGAGCAATTAGACAAGAAGATTACTCATATGCACACAAAAACCCTGTCAGACCTGATAAACAAATTCAACGAAGTTGCAGGATACAAAAAGCAGCTGCATTTCTCTACAATAACAATGAACAATCCAAAAAGGAAATGAAGAATGCTATTTACAATAGCATCAATGAGAACAAACTTAGGAATAACCTTAACTAAGAAAGCAAAAGACTTGTACATGAAAAACGATAAAATGTTTCTAAAGAAATTCAAGAAGACACTAATGAATGGAAAGACATCCTATGTTCATGGATTAGAAAACATAATATTGTTAAGATGTCAATGCTATACAAAGTAAACTACAGATTCAATGCAACTCCTATCAAAATCCCAATAACGTTTTTTGCAGAATGTTAAAATACATCCTAAAATTCATATGGCATCTCAAGGGACCCTGGATACCCAAAACAATCATGGTCTTTGGGGTCTCAGACAATATAAATGTGCCCACAGCCAGTTTCTGCAGTGGCCTCGGTTTCCACAGCCACCTAAGTGGCACTCCCTATTTCAGAACATTACAGGGAGAGCCTGGGGCACTTCCTCAATGCCTCCAGAGCCTCTGGTTCTGGGGACTGGCCAGCCCAGCACTCTAGAAGTGCTATTCCTCCCGTCAGGACGGTAGCCAAGTCTAGGACGTCCTGGAAAACTGAGTTTCAAGCACTTACTTTCATCATTAGAAACATTCCCCAGAGATGTGTGGCTGGAATAACGTTTGTTTTCGCTTTCGTTGAGACATCTTTCAATCCAGCTCTCTGAAAAAAGAAAGAAAATCACAAAATTGCAGAACTGCTGCTGACAGGAACACCACTTGACGCGTTAGATTTAGTGAATGCCCATCAATTTTCATCTGAGAAGTGCCGCGACTCGAACTGTGTTTCACAAGAAGATCCACGTGTACCATTTGCCGGGTAGTGCGAAGGCAAAATGGTAATTTGAAGCCCCACTTGAGTAATTCTTGGTCAAATTCTACTAACTCTGGAGTATTCATTTCCCAATATTTACTGAGGATTATCTTTCTTCGAAAGGAAGATACGTTTTTGAGTAGTAGTACATAAAACCAAATTTGGTCAGATGACTCCTTGATGGAGGTTTGCAGATTTGTAAGTGAGCAGGAGAACCCATCCCTTAAGCACAAACGAAAAGGAGAGCAGATCAACCCTGGGGGCCGGTGGGAGTGGAAAGGGAGGGCAGGGATCTGCAGTGAGCCCTGAAGGGGCTCTTCCAAGCACAGGCCCAAGGTCACTGCACAAGCAGATAACAAGATCTCTGACAGCTGTGTAGTACTTTCATTTTTAAAAGTATTTATTGATTTGAAAGAGAGGAAAAGGAGAGAAAGGGAGAGGAGGGGAGAGAGAGATTTGTTGTTCCACTTATTTATGCATCCACTGGTTGCGTATTTTGTCCGTTTCCAGTTTGGAGATCAAACCTGCAACCTTGGCATATTGGGATGACGCTACCAACTGAGCTACCTGGCCAGGGCAGCTTGGTAATACTTTTAAAATCCAAAAGACTATGGTTTTTAAAATCCACTCCAAAGGCTACTGATGTACTTTCCACAATGTAGCATAATGCTATTCCATCCTCTAGACCAGGGGTGACGGGTCCAAGGGCCATTTGAATATTTATAACATCATTTGAGGGTCATTCCAAATTATCAACTACAAAATTAGCCTGCTATATTTGGTCAAACAATTAACTCACCCCTAATGCCTTGGCAGGGCCAGACCAAATGATTTCATGGGCCTTATACGGCCTGTGGGCCAGACGTAACCCACCCATTATTCATTCACTCATTCATTCATTCATTCATCCATTCAACATTAGCCAAGTACAGTCAGTTCTGCTATAATGCTTGTTTTGAAAATAAAAATGGGGTCCAATGCAAGTAATATGTTAGGAAACGATTTGAGCACGTAGCAAACTTTGTGCTTGCTTACGCTTGTTTCTTCCATAAGAAAGAGGAGGTAAATACAGAAAATCGTATGTAGCCCCAAAGGAATACGCAAAATTCACACGCTCACACCTCAAGCCACTTTAAGTTCTACCAGCCACTTTAAGGTCACAAGTATGTTACAAGCCACACCTGCCCAGATAACTGACCCATGTTCCGGCACTTCACACGTCCACTTCCAAAAGCAAACTTCAGGTCTTTTCCAACATGAAGTGCCCTATTTATTGTATTTATCTATCTCTTAACCATTTAACATGTGCAAACTGTGCTACCATTTTATTAGTTTGTTTTCAATGTGTCCCTGACAAAGTTTCTGAGTGTGGTGCCCCTAGCTTACTTTTCCAGTAAACTCTGTGGTTTTTATTGTGAGATTTTGCAGCGTGGTGATTTCTAGAAATGCATATGTGCTGTTATGGCAGAATTGACTAGAGCTGTGGCTGCGTGCTTTTGCACGGGGCGGTCTCCCATTGCTGCCTCTACAATATGGGAACGAGCGTTTATTGGACATCTACTGGAATAGGCCAGGCCCTTTGCATCTGTTATCTCATTGAATTCTGACAGCTCCGAAAGTGAAGATTTTAATCTCCCTGTTTCCTAGAAAACAACTGAAGCTTAGAGAGATTAAGCAATGTGACTCCTCATGATTCAGAGAGCCAAGGAAAAGATCCTTAGTTAACACCTTCGTAACATATTGTAAAAAGCAGCCACGCTGGTGAGTAAACTAGGGTGGGCGGGGGAGCAAACGCACACAGCAAGGAGACACGTTGGGTGTTTGTTTTGTATTTTATGTTCCGACAAACTGCTCTCTTAAAAGCTGCTTCTACAACTGTAAATAAGTACCGGAATATCCAAGCAGGAGCCAGCTTGTTAAGAGGATATGAAAATCTGTTATTTCTGAGGAAGCAACGAGCAGCAGAGAAATTCAAAATGTTACAGCGTTACCCTTCCAGATAGGAAATGCACAATCTACAAACACATGGCTTGCCATGTTTTCAGAGCGGCGATGGCACAAGGTGGGCGTCTGTCATCACATCATACGGAAAACCGCATCTGAACACAAATCTCCGAATTCTTTTCAGGACTCCCCAGAACGTCTCCGCTCAGACCTTCTAATCCCTTCCATCCTGGCGCACTTTCCCCTGGCAGCAGCCAGGGCTGATTTTAAACGGCGTCTACTGAAATGTGCAGCTTCTTCCTCCGCCAAACCCTCCCACCAACAGCCGTTTCTGTTGTTCTGGGCCAGTCCCTGGTCCTGCTACCTAGGTATTCCTACCTACCTGCTCTCATGTGCATGGGCACACATCATCACACATTAACCATCGGCCCCACCCCCCACCCACCGCCCCAAAGAAACGGGAACTAAGAGAAATGCTGGCTCTCTCTCGCCCACTTTGCCTGTGCCAGGATTAGGCCTGTTACTATTGGAGCCCTTCAAAGGGCCTCTTCCTGCAGGGAGACTCCCAGTGATAGGCGGGCCCTCTCTGAAGAACTCGTGGAGACATCCTGGAGAGGAGCTGGACTAAACCCCAGGTGCGCAAGAGAGGGCAGCGCCTGCCCACCAGAGTCAACTATAAACTTTCCTGATGGCTGTGCCTGTCCCCCACACTGCTCACCCCCAACACTGGAGAGGTGAAGGCCAGTTACAAGAAGGGAGAGAGGATTGGAAGGGCCATTTAAAAAAAAGAAAGAAGAAATCTCACCAAGGAAGCCTTTCCCATCCCCATTGCACCCACTAGGTCTCTCTGACCCCATGACCTGTGCCCGCAGGCACTCTGCTACCCAGCTCTGCTCCTGAGAGCAACACAGAACAGGTCGCCCTTGCACACGGACCAATTAGGAAGATAGCCATCCCATCTCCTTTTTTCCGGTCAAAGTACCCTGCCTGTTTCAGCTCTTTCGTGGAAGTAATTGTTCTCGCTTCTTTGCCACCCAATTCGCCTGCTTCTGGCTGTCTTCTAGTTAATCAACATCCACTTGAACAAGCAGCACCCAGGATGGACTCCTGGAGGGTCCAGATGGTGGTCTGAGCAGTGCCCAGAATGGCAGAACCATCACTCTGTTGTTCTGGATACCTGCCTGGAGTTCTCAGAGCATTCAAAGGCCCTGCATTCCAGAGTGCATGGGGTGACACTCCGAAATATCCCAACAGGCCATGGCCTTGGAGCCACAGCTGCTCTTTGACCTCTGTCTTCTTCCCTCATAGGACCGACAGTGGCATCTGCAACTCGTGTCCCATTGGTCAGGTTGCTCCATATGACTGGAAGGCCCCTATTTAGGTCACCAGAAGTAAACTTTAAAACTATTAACAATGGATTTTGGTCTTGCAAAGATCAAGAATTACTCAACCGGGATGACATTCATATTGAACTTCTAATAATGCACTGTGTTCATCTGTCTTATTTATTTACGATTATATGATATAATAATAAAGGCCACCATACATTGAGGCCCTGTGGGCCAAGCATTAGACAAATGCAATACATAACCTTCATATGTAATCCTCATAACAACCCTTTGGGGTAGGTGCTAGTAATATGCACATTTTAGAGATGAGGAAACTAAGTCTCAGAAAGACCAGGTGGCTTGTCCACAGTCACCCAGCTAGTCAGAGGCAGGACCAGCATTCACCTTGGGTCCTAACCACAGTGCTCTCTCCCTGTGTGATCCAGGCCCTTCCTCACCCACGTGCCATTCTGTCTCCAGAACAGAGTGCCAACATGGCAGCATTGGTCACAGTCTGCCTTGCATTAGAACTTTTGCTAAAACTCTTAGACATAACAACTTTTGCTAAATGCACTTATGTATTTCTTTGCCAGCCTTTGTTATACATAGCAGGCTCTTCAATTTAGAACTGAAACATCTTTAGCATGGAGTCCACTTTATCCTATTTCTTTTGACCCTCCACTAGTGCCTGGTAGAAAGTTTTTCCTGTAACCTGGCCTCAATAAATGTTACATTACCGATACATGTGATATCAAAGAATGTACAACATATAGATCAATACATCCACTTATCTACAGGACTTTCTAACCATTTTCTTTTTTACCATAGAGGCATGAAAAAGTATACCACATCAAAGGCGATTTTCTTTTTTTTTTAAATATATTTTTACTGATTTCAGAGAGCAAGGGAGAGAAACAGAAACATCAATGAGAGAGAATCATCGATTGGCTGCCTCCTGCATGCCCCTCCACTGGGGATCTAGCCCGCAATCCAGGCATATGCCCTGACCCAGAATCAAACTATGACCTCCTGGTTCATAAGTTGATGCTCAACCACTGAGCCACTGTGGCCGGGCCAAAGGCAATTTTCTAAATAAAGCAAGCAAAATTAAAAAAATATATATTTTGTGCCTTCTAGATACAAGCAGCTATGAGTGATGTAGACATGAATAAGTGGGGTACTGCCCCCTAGAAAGCCAAGCAGATGCTACTCCCCAAGCTCATGAGTGCAAAGATTCTGCTGTTTTGGTTCACTACCTGGTGCCAGTGGCTGGCCCTGAGCCTGGCCCCACAGATGTTGCAGAATAAATATGTTGAATCATTACTTTTTCGAAAAGCAACAAAGTTCCTACGTGTGCCAGGTACTACACAAGGTATTTTCACATATCTGGTTTAAATTAAACCTCACAACAATGTTATGTGGTTTTAATATCTCTGTTTATAGAGGTGAAAACTGAGGCTTGAAGCAAAAGTTCTAACACAAGGCAGACTGTGATCGATACTGGAACAGAAGCACTGTGTTCGGAGATGCGGGAGGAGAGCTCAGTTCACACGCGGATAGCTCCCTGCTCCCAGTTGCCTCATTCTAGATCCATAAAAATCATCTGACCTTTTCACCAGGACCAAGCCTGCTCTGAGTGCCAATGGGATTTACTGACGGCTGTGAGTGCAGGCTCCGGGCCGCCAAGCACCCCTTCCCCTCACTCCTCTGAGGCCACGGGCAGGAAGCAGGACACGGATGATGCCTTGTGGGTGTTCACTTTGCAAGGAGTCTCAGCACGCTCCTCGGAGGCAGTTCTTCATGTCTTCCACTTTGGATCGAAGATTTGGAAACCCCAACTTGAAGTGACTTTCTCAAGTTCACACAATGAGGTTGAACAGAGCCACACATGGTTATCGGGTTTTGTAGGAGGCTTGGCTCCCTTCGCAGCAGCAGGAAAAAACCACCACCAGGAAGCAGGGCTTCTCCCACAGGCACTGGTCTGGCAGGAGGAGCCGGCAGGGATGGTTCTCCAGAGGCAGGTCGTCCTTGACGTTCACAGAGCCCAGTGACATACAGAACCTGATCAGAGCCTCACAGCCACCTCATGAGGTGGGACTTCATCCCACCTTACAGATAAAAACGCTGGGGTTTAGAACTGGCAGTGGCTTGGCCAAGGTCAGGCAGGAGGATTAGGCTCAGAATTCAAACCCAGACCTTCCGTCTCCATAGCCTATGACACTGCTTCTTGCTGCCTCACATTGGGCACAGACCAACTGTTCTTTCAGATCCAGCCATCCATCCATCATCTTGCAAATAATCATCAAGTACCTTCAGTGTAAAGTTCCAACAGAAGAGATGGACAGACAAATGCTATTTGACTGGAAGCCAATATATGATAGCAAGATACCCCTGGAGGACCAGGCTCTCAGGACCTGAAAATATCTTGTATGTTTCTGTATCCCTTTTTAGTATATATTGTCCCCACCTTAAAAATGTAAGCTCTAACAACCTTGTCTATCTTGTTCAGTGCTTTCTTCCCCAAGAGCCAGGAACAGTGACAGGCACAGAGCTGGGGTGATGATTGGACGAAGTAGGTGAAGGAACAGAGAAGGGTGGACAGAAGATTTCCCTACCCACTCCTTCCCCCCAGGATGCCTCTTGAGAAAAGAATAGCACTGGAGACAGTGCAGTGAGGGGCAAGACCTTCAAAGGTTCAGAGAGTGGGGACCACACAGGCCCGAGGAGGGATCCTGCGTGACCGTTTAAGGCAGTGGTCGGCAAACTGCGGCTCGCGAGCCATGGTTTGCCGCTCTGTTGACTAATGAGTTTGCTGACCACTGGGATAGGGGCTTAATCACAAGGAACAACAACAGCCTGTAATTATTGGAATTGAGAGTCTTAAAGGAATGGCAAGAAGGCCCAGGGCTGATGTGGAGTGATGGGGGCAGGGGGGTGCGCACAGATGACAGAGAAGACAGAGGCAGGCAGGGAAGAATATGGGCTTTGGAGTTAGAACAACTGGAGTGAGTTAGAACAGTTGGATTTCAAATCCCTGCCCTGCCATGTACCAGCTATGTAACGTTGGCATAGTTCTTGAACCTTCCTGAAGCCCTACTCCCGGGATTTCCAAAGTTTAAAACAACACAGGGGAAGCACTTAGCTTGGCTCCGGGGGCCATGGAAAGACAAGGAAGCATGGTCTCTGTTCACCGGGGCCCCCAGCTGAGCAACAGGGACAGACAGCAGTGGTGATGTCAAGTGTTTATTGAGCATCCTTCCACACCAGTCACCCTGCTTCACATGCCTCATCTCTACTCTCCCAGCAACAGCGCCTTCAACAACTCGGTCAGGGAGGCGCAAACAGACTCTGAGAAGCCTGGTAAAGCCCCCCTCCTCTGCCCACTAGTTGGTGGCCGAGCTGGGTCAGGTCTGTCTGCCTCCAAAGCAGGTTTGCACTCCCCTGGCACACTGCTCCAGAGGCTGGCAGGAACCAGGAGCACGTCAGTTATTACAATGGGGTGCTGTGGGGCGCAGGAGGGAGCTTCCCACTTGGCCCGGCTGCTTCACAAGGGGTCCTTAAAGGACTTAGCATCTGCTGGACCAAGGAGGCAAGAAGGGCATTTTGGACAAGGGGGCTGCCGTCAGGGGCAAAGGCACAAAGTGGGTTCTGGGAAAGGTGAGGAGTTCACTGACCGGGGACCCACGGAGTGGTGGGCGACAGATGGGACGGTTGGTTGGGAGCCGATCGCCAAGGCCTCACGGCCAGGCCCGGAGCCTGCAGGCAGCTGGGAGCAGGCATGAGTTTCCAGCCGTGGGGGAGGAGCAAGACTAGCTTTGTTTCTGAGCAACTGGGTGAGAACGGGGCGTTCTTGACTTATGCAATACCTGCAGAAACGCTGCCTGACTTAGAAGGTGTCACCCGGTTTTAACAGAAGGCATTATTCAGGTTCCTTCTATCAACAGTCTTTCGGGCTGTGCTGGGTCTATTTTAGGAACTCACAGCTTGAGAAATGCCACATAAAAGAGTTGACATGCCACACTCACAGCTACCAAGGGAGGACCAGGCCCCATGGCCCCTCCCCCACCCACCTCAGGCCCTGGTCATTACCAGTGGAGCCACCCCAGCGTGGCCTGCTTCCGTCTCCCCCGGCACCAGGGTGTGCTTTCCTCTTGACCATTCTCTCCCAGCCCCTCTCCTCTCTCCCCACGGTGGTGACACACAGGACACGCAGGATCGGATAGAAAGTCTGGGCCCAGGAGGTGGGCAGCTGTGGCCTCTCCTGGGGAGAACTCAGGTCAGTGGGTTGTCATGGCGACACCAGAGGCCCTGCCCCAGAGGCCGCTGGGTTCCAGGAAGGGGCCCCTGCTTTGCCTCCAAGGGGCAGCCCCCGCCCCCCCACCACCCTGTCCCTGCTTTCATCCTTTCCTTTGCCCACCAAATATGGATTGGGCGCCAACTGTCTGTGGGCTCTGGGGACTTAGTGATGAACATGGCAGGCTAGGTCCCTGCTCTCAGGGAACTTAGATTCTGTAGCGCAGACAAAGCCGTGGCATGGGACAGACAGAGATGGGGTGGTGTGTTGGTGATGGGGACACTGAAAGCCTCTCGGGTGAGATGATGTCAGAACAAATACAAAGGCCTGAGGTAGGCGTGGGCCTGGAGGTGGGAGGAGGAGCCAGGAGGCAGAGTGGCAGAGGAGAGGCAGGGGGGGGCGAGCAGTAGGAAATGAGGCCAGGAAGTTAGGAAGGGCCTCAAGTGTACAGGGCCTTGCTGGCCATAGTAAGAACATGGCATTTATTCCAAGTGTGCTAAGAAGCTACTGAAGGGCTTTAAACAGGTGATACGAACTCCACTGGCTCAGAAACGGTCGCCTCCTGGGGTGTTTACATTCATCCATCCCACTATTTGTTTATCAACCGCTATGGAGTACCATGTGCCCGGCACTGGGCTACTTACACAGCAGGGACACAGCAGTGAACAAGAGGGCACGGTTTCTGTCTTCATGGAAGGTTAGACTTTACGGTGGGAGCCAGCTATTACATAATCACACACGTAGAGGTGTCATTACCCAGAGAGCCACGGGCGAGGGAAAAGGGAGGTCTGTCCTAATCTGCGAGAGCCAGGGAAGCTTCTCAGAGGAAGTAGCAGTAAGAATGAGAAGGCATGATGCTACCACCCAGGTAAGGAGGTAAGGAGGGAGGGAGGGAGGGAGGGAGGGAGGGAGGGAGGGAGGGAGGGAGGGAGGGAGGGAGGGAGGGAGGGAGGGAGGAAAGGAGAGAGGGAGGAAGGGAGAGAGGGAGAGAGGGAGGGAGGGAGGGGTGTTCCTGGCAGAAGGACCAGCCCATGCAAAGGCCCTGCAGCTGGTGGAAGAATGATGCAGTCCGGAAACTGACAAGCATCCTGAGTGTGAATGCACACGCTCATTCAGGTAGTAATTCACACGTGTTCATTGAGACCATCCTGTTGGACGAGCACTCTGTGAGATGCTATGGGGCGTGCACACGTCAGAGCCCTGCCTCTGTGTTCGGGACTGGGTCAAGGAGTCTGGGGTTTATGCAGTGGGAGGTTGGGAATCTCTGAAGGTCTTTTACTGGAGTGTGGCATAAGCACAAGAGCTGGGTGGGCAGCTCCATCTGCTGCTGCTAAATGCAACCTTGGAGAGAAGAGAAAGGGAAGCAGGAGACCATGTCACTCACCATCCAAACCTGGACACTTCTGAGACTGACAGTATTAATAATTTTGCCAGGGCCACGTGTGTAAACCAGGACTGACCCAGGCAAAGCCCAGGACTTACTGGTCCTACGCAACAAGAGGCCACTGTGATCCTACTTAAGGCGTGGAGCAGGAATGGGGAACCTTTTCCCTGCCAAGGGCCACTTGGGTATTTATAATCACTCGCAGGCTATACAAAATTTTCAGCTAAAAATTAGCCTGCTGTATTTGGTCAAACATTTCATTAACTCACCCCTAATGCCTTGGCAGGGCCAGACCAAACGGTTTTGAGGGCCTTATATAGCCCACCGGCCGAATGTTCCCTTAACCCTATTGTAGATGGAGAAAGAAAGGCCTGACTGAGAAAAGATGAAAACCCTTTCTGGCTAACTGTCCTCACTGCCACAGCCAGTGGCCAGTGGCCCTGTGTCTCTTCCTCATCAGTTGGAGTCTCAATCACACACAATGCAGGTGAGTCCGAAGTGACAATAATGATATCTCCTAGAATGTGGCCTCCCAATGCCAGCACCGTCATCTTCATCAACAGCATCAGCACAGCAATGACCTGCCCCAGATCACATAGCGGGAAGCAGCTGAGACAGGATTTGACTCTGACTCTAACCTAACCCTTATGTATACTGTAACACCCATAATTACATATGCCTGGAAGTCTCACTGTGAGTACGAAGCTGTGTGTAACGTAACAATAGGTGCTCAGTAATGTGACTGCCCTTCCTCGCTGTAGGAAAACTCAATATATAAAACTCTAAAATAGGCAGAGATTCGTTGTGGCATCATTATTTGCAATATACAAGAATCAGTGAGTGAACCCGGAGGGTACACCAGAGCCATCAGTGCACAGATCATGAGCTCACCACAGTCCCTGCAGACTAGAGGAAGTCAATGCTAAGGTATTCAGTGCCATCTCCTGTCGAAGATAAATTCAGTGTAAAAGCAGATCTCTGCTCTGAAAATCTCCCTGGGAGCATCAGATTAATGTACAGAGTTGCATAACCAGGCTGTAAAAATTTTATTTCCCTTGACTTGAGTGGGGGCATACTCACTACTTCCTAATGTCAGTGGACTTTTTGTTTCTCTATCATTACATTATTATTAAAAATCTGAAATGCTACTGGAGCCGAGGTTGCCCACTGTGCATAGCATGTGATATTATTCGATTCTTGACATCACTTCTTTCCTAGGTTGCTGTGGGTTGTTGTGTTTTAACCTCCTTTCCAAACAGACTTCAAACTAGCCTTAACTTTTTAGACAAATCCCAAGATGCCCTTCTCCTTTTTTCTTTCTTATGCTAAGCTATCATAGAAATTATATTTTAAAATGTTAAGAAGAAAACACATTCACCCACAAGCCCACCCTTAGAACATGTAAACGACTTGTGCACATGTGTGAACTGTAACCCCAGCGAACATGCAATTTCCATTCCTTTTAACATTCTATGGCGCACATTTGTCCTATGTGGCATTCTTTCACACTTATTGTTTAAAAGTTGCCCAGTAACCCACTAAACTAATGCTCCTATTTCTTATAATATTTCAATGAACACCTGGGTGCATATCATTTTTTCTCTTTTGAACCATTTCCTGAGAATACATAGGGGAATGAACAGAAGCATGTGGGTCTAGTAACTAGCTGTGTGTGAATGGTCCGAATTCCTGCCTTAGCACTTCCTGGTTGAACGACTTCAGGCAAAGTCTCTAAACCTCAGGGTCCCCTCAGGTAGAAGGTGGATCATAATAATCTGCCTGTCTCGTCTTAGTGGCGCGAGGATTCAGGGCACAGAGGCGTGGAAAGCATTTCGCACAGTTCCCGGCACTGAGCAAGGCCTAGATACGGGGCGCCACGATGATTCCCAGGGACCCGCTCCTGACAGAGGCACTTGGTTTGCGTCACAGTGCAGCAGTCAACAGCATGCCCTCTGGAGCTCAGCCGCCAGGTGCAAGTCTGACCTCCTCACTGTATGACCTTGGGCGAGTGACTCAACCTCCATGAGACTCGGTTTTTTTCATCTGCAAAATGGGGGAAGTAATACAGCTCCTCATGGAATTTGTATGAGAATTCAGAGGATAAGGCAGAGAGAGTGCTTCCATGATAAGCACTATAATCCCTAGCTTTTATAATTTTTATAGCATGCCCACCCCAAAGCATCCACGTTAGTCCCTTCCCTGTCATCAGTCTTTCAGTTTGACTCTTGGGTCTCTTGGTGGAGTGAAAAGAACGTGACCCTGGAAGCCAGGGGACACGCTTTCTAATCCTCTCCTTACAAGTGACCACTCGGCTCTGCAACCCTGGGCAAAATTACTTAACCTCATGGGCCTCAATTTGCTATATAGTATTTTAAAAAATCTACCCCATGGGTTGTTATGAGGATTAGGAGAAATAATTTAAGCTCCTTGAGAGCTGACTGTACCTTATTCACCCACTATTCCCTGCCTGTGGATGGTTCTGGGCACAACAGAACAGACCGATGAGACGAGAAGGAAAGGATGGAGAAAATGGAGGGAAAGGAAGGAAGGAATGAAGCACCAATGCCACCCCTGGCACTCAGTAGTCTCAAAAGAGTGTCAGTTCAAAAAAAAAAAAAAAAAAGAGTGTCAGTTCATCTGTAGCTAATTACGAAGTACTTGTTTCACAGAACCTTGAGCGAGGCTTCCTCAAAAGCAAGCCGAGTTGCAGCCCCTTCACGCTAGGAGGATGGAGTGATTTGTATCAAGTCACTATTCATGGAGCACTGACTTGAGTAAGACACTCTAGTGGGTGCTCTGCACTGAGCCCAGATAGTAAAGACATGGGTGGGAATCTGGAGAAACAAAGGAAGACACGTTAAGTAAACACGCAAAATGAGGATGGACAGTACACGCCCTTCAGGTCCACGTGCATGGGTGCCCCGGGAGGCAGCTCAGAACAGTCAGACCCTACGAGGGAGGCACACCACCAGCCCTGCCCTTGTGACTACACATTTGCAGCTGGCGTGGAGATGGCCTGGGTGAAAGGAAGCTCAATCAGTGTTGTCGCCCTAACAAACCTCAGTTGAGATGCTCACTCGTTAATATGAAACAGTGCATGTGACTCCATCCCACTGCAGGGCATTGTCACTGAGTGTAAAGTGGGACTGATCCCACCTAGCAGACAGATTTATGAGGTCACGTGCTGAAGAGACTGAGCACAGTATTACCGATTATGTTCCCTGTGCTGTACTTGACATCCCTGTGACTATTCTGTAACTACCAAACTGTACTTCTTAATCCCTTTACCTTTTCACCCACCCTCCCATCCCTTCCCCTCTGGTAACCACCTGTCCGCTCACTGTAACTCTGAGTCTGTTTCTATTTTGTGTGCTCATTTATTTTGTCCTCTAATTCCACATATAAGTGAAATCATATGATAATTGTCTTTCTCTGACTTATTTTACTTAGCATAATACCCTCTAGGTCCATTCATGCTGCTGCAAATGGTAAGATTTTGTACTGAAATATTGGGGCGCCCTAGCCAGTTTGGCTCAGTGGATAGAGCACTGGCCTAGGAACCACATACTGTGGTTGCAGGCAGGCTCCTCCCCAGCCCCAGCCCTGATCAGGCGCGTGCAGGAGGCAACCAATCGATGTGTTTCTCTTACATGAATGTTTCTCTCTGTCTTTCCTTCTCTCTTCCACTCTCTCTTAAAGATCAGTGGGAAAATATCCTTGGGTGAGGATTAACAAAAAAAAAAAAAGAGGATATATTCGGGGCAATCACTGTGTGAAATATACAACTGTTTAACACTATGATGTACACCTGAAACTAATACAAAAGAATATTGTATGTAAACTCTAATTTAAAAATAAAATTTAAAAAAGACTGAGCACAGCAAAAGTGTTGTGTACATTTTGTTTTCTTCTACTCTGTGGTCCATGGGGGCGGGGAGATGGTAGGTCTTGGAAGCTACTAGGGCAACATAAGGAGAAGCTAGTGACATTCACAGCACCTTCTGTTCATTGAGCTTGGACGTGCCATGGCCCTGGGCTGATCCCTTCACATGAATCACTTCACTTAATTCTCACAATACCCTACAGGTGGGCACTGTATGTGGCCCCACTTTATTGACAAACTTAGGCTCAGAGAGGTTACCTAACTTGCTGAGGTCATTCATACCTCTAGCCCACGGCAAAGCCAATTCTCACCAAACCTATGGGATGCCGCATCTGTTAATGATTCAATGACGGCAAACTCCCTGCCTTTAATGACTGAATCAGTGATTGCAAACTAGCATGCTATGCACATGGAAGACGCTGCTATTTTAACACCAAGGTTTTTAGGTTGAGCCCATTAGGAGGAGAATCATATCTGTAAGTAAACAGATATGAAGCCCTTGATGATGTGTGTAAGATGTCAAATCTGCCAGTAATTGGTGGGGGTGGAAGGAGCACTACCCAGTGGTGGTGCCAGGCTGAACTCGGAAGCTCTGAGAATGATTTGAGATGAAAGGCACACACTGCATGAAGGCTCCCCGGCAGGAAGGAGCACCCGTGGGCTCCTCCGTCAGCAGCCTGCTGCCAAGGTCACATTGGGGCAGTGTCTCCAAAGATCTGTGGTGTGAGCTGCTGTCTCCCACCAGGATCAGGGATCACTAGACCTCCTGAACGCCTTTATCAGTAGAGCAGGTGAGTGAGGAAGGACATCTCTGAGGTCTTCCTTCCAGTTCCAGGCTAGGCAAGGAGGCAGCCTGGTTTTGAAATCAGAGTAATGTGTTCAAATCCTGGTTTGACACCAGCCATCTGGCCTGGACATGTTAATTAGGCTCTCTGAATCTCAGTTTCCTCATCTGTAAAATGGGGGCAATGATGCCATAAACTCAGCATGAGAATGAAATGGGGTAAGACACGCGTTAGCATTTAGCACAGTGCCTGGAAAAGATTATGAATTTCATGACTCCACTACCCAATTAAAAAAGGGAGTCACTTTATTTTTTTTTTAAGTAATACTTTCGAAAATAACTCATTAAGTCAGTCTGCCGGTAATTACCAAAAACGATTTCAATGTTGTTTTCTCCTTTTGTCCCATCCTCCCTGGGTCTCTTCCTTCCTTGCTATTTTCCCTTCCTTCCTTCTCAAAAATGATCTATTTATCTACATAGAACAGACTGATGGTGATCAAATGGAGGGGAGATTGGGGGATTGGGTAAAAAAGGTGAAGGGATTAGAAATGCAAATTGGTAGTTAAAAAATAGTCATGGGGATGGAAAGTACTAGGGAATATGGTCAATAATACTGTAAAAACTGTGTATGGTATCAGGTGGGTACTGGAAATATCAGGGGGCTCAATGTGTAAAGTTTATGATTGTCTAACCACGATGCCGTACACCTGAAACTAATGTAAAAAATACTGAATGCCAACTATAATTGAAAAATGAAATAGGAATTATCTACTATCAGACAGTTTTGATGTCTCTTTTTCTTTTTGAAAATAACTTTCAATACAAAGGAAAACTTTGAATAAAACACAGGATCCACAGGAATCCTTTTCGTAGGTTCCTCATTTCTTGGATCCCTCGGCCCTTCCTGCTTTCTGGGCTTTGCTCTGGCTCACCCAGCCTCTGTGTGGGTCCCGTGCCTGGTGAGTGGGGGTCCAAGCCTGGGCAGGCAGTTCTCCCGCTCCCCACGCTCCCTCAGCTGTGCCCTGTGTGGTGGCCGAGACGGAGAATGCCCTGCAGCCTGGGCACACGGAGGAAACCCCAACGAAGCTGAGAAATAATTCATTCTTCTAATCACAGCAAAGTTTTCAAACTTTAAAACAGAGCCTCGATGAGAAGAAAAGCAGTGGTTTTTTTTTTTTCTAAAAGCCTGGCATTTCTGAAAAGCTCCCCTACCCAACCACAGGGACCTCAAAACCTCTGCCCACTGAATTGAAAATAAAAGTGCATGCAGACCAAAGGCCCTCTCACAACAGCCGCGCAGCGCTTTAGAAATCTTCTCTCCAAAGCGTAGAAGTTGTAATGTTTTAACGGAGGGCCTCAAGCCTCTGGAGCCGTTCTTCCTTGTACATTCCCAGGGCTTTCTCAGCCCACATTATTTATCTTCTGTGATGTCAAATAATGCTTAGGGGGAAATGGTTTTGCTTTTTAAAGAAGTCATCAAATAAAAGAAATAAAACGCATTGAAACAGAAATTTTAGCCTTTTTAGTAGTCATAAACGGGTGATACAAAATTAGCTGATTTGGGTTTTGGTGGCTCAAAGAGCTTATAGAAGCTCCCAGCGCCTTCCCCTACTCAAGCTGTGCTACGAGCAGTAGAACCAACACCACCTAGAAAACACAGCAAATGTTGAAAGTAATCACAATTCCACCAGAAATACTGTAGGTTTGTGTTTGTGTAATGGTCCCAGTTCTGAAACTTTATAAAATCCTAATGATTTCAACAGGAACTTGATCTACCCATGAGTATTCAGAGTTGGTACACAAAGTATAATAGGTTACATGTATCAACATCCCAAACTTAGACTAATCATCCAGAAAAAGATGAAGTGGAACTCCAAAAAAATCACTCATACTCATTTTTTAAAATTATGAATTCTGGAATTGCAACCTTCAAATACTTCCTTCTTCAAAAGTCTAATATTGGCTTGAGATTATTTCATGGCACTCACAAGAATCAAAACAAACATGAAATGCATTTGTGCCTCAAAAAATGAGGTGCTGGAGGTATAATTACGAATCGCTAATCACTAATTTTATTTTATTTTTGGTGTTGTTAATCCTCACCCGAGGATATTTTTCCATTGATTTTTAGATAGAGCAGAAGGGAGGGAGGGAGGAAGGGGAAGAGAGAGACACAGCGATGTAAAAAAGACACATCAATTGGTTGTCTCCTGCACAGGCCCTGAGAGGGCAACTGGGACCAGGAATTGAACCCGATGTGCTAACCACTGAGTAACACCAAGCCAGGGCACTAATCACTTTTTAGATTATTCAAATGACAGTTCAAAATCTAGTTCTAGAGCAGTTCACTGAGTTGACTGATGGTGCATTCTCTCTACAGGATGGACTCAGGGCATCAGTGCTTATGAAGTGCTAATTCTCTGTTCTGGGTAAATACAAATCTGCTAAATGCAGCAATCTCACTTAGGTTGAGCCTAAATAACGCTGACCTTCAGCAGAGTGGGGTAGTCAGAAAACACTCAGGACACAACCTTCACCGGGCCGCAGGCTTTTCAAAGGCTTTCTTATTATCCCTTTAAATTCCGACAAGACAACCCGCAACAATATGAACACAACAGTTCCAAGTTCACCTGTCAATTAATAATTACTGACTGCTCAGCAACAGATTATGCTTTTAAATTTTATGGAAGATTAAGCAACAACAAAAATAGAAACTGTATATATATTTTTTAAAGTAATTTTGCTCTGCGGATCGGATCTGACACCCAGAAACCACATGATCTCCTGGCACAGGTCAATCCAGCCCTCGCTGCCTAAATTTGGACCTTATGCAATGGAAAACATAATGACTGAATTTAATTCCTTTCTGCTTTTTATGAACTCTCTCTCTCTCTCTCTCAAAGGAAGCTGTTAACATTTCAAAAACTCAAAAACTACATGTAGGTAAAAATCAAATTAAAAGACAGAAACAGAACAAACTGACATTTGTTACATTAAAAATATGCAAGAAATACAAAGGAACTAGACACTTTCTCTGCATCCTGCTAAAAGGAGTTTCAGAGAACGGTTCACATGAAACTGAGTTTTCCATTTCCTGAACATCAAGTGTAAAATGAATGCTTCAGTCTTTAACACAGTGATGCTTACAAGTACGCGGGGGGGGGGGGGGGGGGGCACCACATTCTGGAACCGGGAGGACCCCCATCAGAAGTGTGCAACATATGTCCTCTGAGTGACCTATGGAACTCTCCTCCAGGATTCAAATTCCAGTGAGTAGGTGCTGCCTCTACAAGGACACATTTTCCACTTCCTTAAACACACTGGAAAGCACAAAGATGGCTCCACGGCCAACGGGAGCACATCAAATGCCTTCTGCACACGAAAGGCTGAGATATGAAATTAATCCCTCAGTGTAAATGCTTTAGAAAAGAATAATTTCTCTTGACATCAGAACTGGGACTATGCCTTCACAGTACAGAAAACATCGAGATGTGTGGAAACAGTGTAATATTTTTTCGTGTTTCTTATCCCTGTTTCTCTCCTAGACACCTAGGGTTGGGCCTAGAAATACCAGATAATAATTATTAGAATAAAATCTGCCATTTACTGAGCAATTTCAGAGTGAGCCGGGCTTAACTGAATGCACACAATCTCATGATAATCTCTAAACCAACCTAAGAAAGTAAGAAGTGGGTGTTTTCACAAAGAAGGAAGCCGAGGCTTAGAGAAGTTAGGTCATTTGCCCTGGATCACACAGCTAGAAAGTGACCGATTTGGGATTGAAACCTGGGTCTGCCTCATGTCAAAGCTCATTTATTTTCATTAAGTCCCACTACATTCATCTGAAGTCATGTTAACACGTATCTGTGAATGGCTTCTAGCTGCAACATATTGTTTGTTAAATTACCTAACAGCTACATATATTATTACATCATATCATGCTTTTGCTTCATTTGTTTGTGCTTAATGAAGTGTCTCTATGTGAGACATCCTCAGAGACTAAGCAAATGTGAACTACAGTTCAAATGAATCAAATGTTAACTGAACTTCCTTCACATGGATCCCAAAGACGATGACAGCACATTCACGTCCATAGTAAAGATACAAATGCTTTATATCCCCGTCTTTGCCAACAATAATTTAAAATTTTGTCTCCACAGCTTAAAGAACTACCCTAACACTTTTCTGTAGGGAGAAGACAGCAAGTCCTTTGCTTTTGCTAGAATGCTGTATGCTTTATTGGCTATCCCTCTCCCCACCTTCTCCCTTACTAAACGAGAAAAGAGGGAACCAGTATATAGCCTTGTGACTAAGGGTACAGATCTGCCATGGGTTAGGCCACTTACCCCTTCATGGGTAGCTTTTACATTCCTCAGCTTCCCACTGCATAAAATGGAGTAGATAGCCCAGCTGGTTTTGATCAGTGCCCAAGGACTGAAGGGTCCCAGGTTCGATTCCATTCAAGGGCACGTACCTCGCGAGTTGCAGGCTTGATCCCTGTGTGGGAGGCAACCAATCAATGTGTCTCTCTCACAGATACCTCTTTCTCTCTCTTTCTCTCTCCCTCCCCCCCTCCCTTCCACGCTCTCTAAAAATCAATGGGAAAATATCCTCAGATGAGGATTAACACACCAAAAAAAATGGAGTAAATAAAAGCACCCATACATATATATTAAAATATAACTAATAATGCATTGAAAGCACTGAGTACTTGCCTAGTCCAGTCGTCGGCAAACTGCGGCTCGTGAGCCGCGGTTTGCTGCTCTGTTGACTAATGAGTTTGCCAACCACTGGCCTAGTCCATGAAAAGCATTTAATAAACATTGATTTTAAGAAAAGCTAGATTTATTACTTGCATTCTGCCTCAGGAAAATTAGGCACATACCATTGAGGTTGATCATCTTTCCCATACCATCAAGGTATGTTTTTGCCAGCCCGACCGCAGGAGCCCGAAACTCACTGAACACCCCACTGGCTTTCATTTCTGCCTTTAGCCCATTTACACTGTGATGAACATTAGTTCCTTCTTTATAGGCTTGAGGTGAGCATTATATAAATAAGGTATTTAAATAAAAAATGCTTATTAGCAAAGTGTAGACATAGAGTAAGTGATGAATATATGGTATCTATTACCACTTTCACATGTCATGCTCAACAGCCCTATTAGATAGTTGTATCAGTTTCATAAGAAAATTGAGGCTCAGCAGTTATTAAGCTTCCAGACCAAGAGCACTTGGCTTTACATGGCAGAAGGGCACCCTATGAAAGGCAGCCACCTCCCCATCACCGGGCTCTCTCTTCATTACTCCAGGTAGCGTTTATTTTCTTCACATGCTCTGAAATTATCTATTTGTCTTGTTTTCTTGTTTATCTGTCTAGAATTTATGCTCCAGAGGGAGAGATGGCATTTTTGTTGAGCCCAGCATCTAGCAGAGTGCTGGGCACATAGGAGACACATAGTTTCCTTGAATTAATGAATTAATGGATGAGGCAAGCTAAATTTGTCCAAAATCTCTATTCGACCACTCTGATGCACTGCCTCCGATTAAGGCAGTGGTTCTCAAACTTTCTAATGCCGCGACCCTTTAATACAGTTCCTCATGTTGTGGTGACCCCCAACCATAAAATTATTTTCGTTGCTACTTCATAACTATAATTTTGCTGTTATGAATCGTAATGTAAATATCTGTGTTTTCCGATGGTCTTAGGCTCTACAGCAGTGGTTCTCAACCTGTGGATCGCAACCCACAGGTTGAGAACCGCTAGCAGGGTCGCCTAAGACCATCGGAAAACACAGATATTTACATTACGATTCATTAACAGTAGCAAAATTACAGTTATGAAGTAGCAACAAAAATAATTTTATGGTTGAGGGTCACCACAACATGAGGAGCTGTATTAAAGGGTCGCGGCATTAGAAAGGTTGAGAACCACTGCATTAAGGCCATCATTAAAAATCGTCTTCAAAATGCAGAATCACATGACTCCTTCACAGCGGTTTTCTCGGGAGCCCAAAGATGACAACATTCCGTGCCTCTCCACTCACATCCATACGTTCCCCTTCTCACCAAGTGGGACTCAAATCCACCTCGAGGTCAGAGCCATGGCACAGCCCTGCCCGGCTGGCACTCCAGCAGTGCCCAGATGAAGTATGTTGGGTGGGGCAAGGAAACACGCCTCCCGAGTCTGGTCTCCCATCCACCTCTGCCACATACAAGCTGTGACCCCCCCAGGCAAGGCCCAGACCCTCTTTCACTATAGAAAGGGACAGCTCAGTACTGTGGTAAGGCTTAAAGGGCCCACGTGTGAAAAAGTGCCTGTTCCGGGGCTGACACCTGGTGGGTACCCGCCAGTGAGAGCACCCTTTCTTCTAGGCTCCAAGGGGACTGTTTTCATGTCCCTGGCAGTGCTCATCACCCTCAGTGTGCCCTCATCTTCTCTCATCAAACACATTCTAAAGTCCCTAAAGGCAGGAGCCGTGGCCTTGTTCATCCCCCCGGTCTGCCACCAACAGGTGCTCAGTGAGTAAGACTGAATAAAACCTGTTAAGTTCACCCAAAGAACTTGTTAACGTTTACCTAGCACTTCCAAATAATCTGCCTTGGGTTCATTCTGGGTCCCCCAGACCTTAACAAAATTGCAAAGACATAAAATAGAGTGAAAGGAGCGAGAACATCAGGGACTTCCCCACCGTTTTCCATTCATTGGTCCCTGGCACCCAGCAGGGACAGAGGAGCAGCGTCCCCAGGGACCTGTAGGACGTGGGGTAGGTAGGCTCTCAGGGCTCTATGCAAGCAGAGACCTGGCATCCCAACCTGTGATGCACCATCTTATACCTTCTCAGCCCTTTTGGCAACAACACCATGGCAAACCAAAACAGAACCTGACTTAGAATCGCCACCTTACAATGTTGGAAGTGGGAGACAAACGCTGTTCTGGACCCAGGTCGCAGTAATGCCTCTCTCATGGAGCACCTGTGAGGATCTATGACCACAAAACTACTTTATAGACAAAGTACCAGGCAGAACGCACATATGTGCTAGAAGCCATGCACGGACACAGGCATGTAACTGAGCGGTAGATGTTTAGAGAGACCACAGCCATCATGGTCACTAAGTCCAATCCATTCATTTCCAGCTGAGGGCAGAAGGGAAGGGGTCACTTGTTCAAATGATCACCAGGAGGGGTGGCTCTGTGTGACAACAGCCTCACATCTTCCTAAAAGCTTGAGCAAGGCGAGGGGGGGGGGGACGGGGGAGGGGGACCGGGGAGGGTAGAGTCTAGTGTTCCTTTGATGGCAACATTTTGTCACGCTGGCCAGTGTTTATTCTCTCCAACATCTGTGCGTGTCTGTGATGCTGACCATCATCCACAGGCATTTCAGTGTTTCCTAAACTGACGTTGGACACAGCCCCATAAAATCTAGCGTCTTACAGTAAGTTCCTTTGGGATGCAAGGAGTTGACTGAAGACTTAAGAGATGTACCTCAGGTGTCCCTGAGAAAGGAAACAATGGACCTCTGAAAATGGTTATCCAAGGTTCTTGATTCTTAAAATCCTAAATAACGTTTAAAAACGTCTTAGCTTATTATTAGTTTGGGGAGAGATTCACTGTGGGTCACACGTCAGACAGTGGCAACCAGCTCACAAGTGCTTCCTGGATTCTGCAGTGAAGAGGGGTATGTTTAACTTGTGGAGAATCCCAGCCTGTGAGCCGTCTCCGCCTTCATTTGACAGGCTTGGAAAATTAATCTTGGAAAGGCTAGATTTGCCTGAAGGAACACTACAAGTGGTTGAGTGGGATTGTAACTCAGCTTTTCCCACTGTACAAAGGAGAGAAAAAGTCAGACCCTCCAAGATTTTCCTGCCTTATCCTATCCCTTCACGCTTTCAGATCCGGTTGGAGCAGGGGGTGAGAAATTCACCCTGGGTGATCCACAGGTCGTGGGGAAGAAAAGCCAGGACGTTTCACGGTGGCGAGCCTGTGGCCCCTGGGGGCGGCGGGCGCACTGGCCAGCTGGCCTCTAACCTCAGATGGGGCGAGTGTCTGGAAGAGAACCCGGAGAGGAGGGTGGGGGCGGGCGCGCAGGGGGGTGAGAAAAGGTGTAGCTGCAGGAGAGAAATTAAGAGACCTCCCCGCCTCTGGGAAGCAGGACGGTCTGCTCTCACGGAGCGGCGGGGAGGCCCCTGCAAACTCCTCTCTCCTGCACTCGGTCCTTTGTTGTCCGCCTCTGCCTTTGGCTCCCGCTCATGCCCTCCGGCCCCCCGCCCCGCTGAAGTCACCCCAACTGCACTCATAATATTTTGCTTTGCGCCGGGTCTGTTTTCTGCCACCAACTTCCAACAGTCTCCATGGCAACGCACTGGGGAGGGGGAGGGCGCGGCTATGGAAATCCCAGGGCCCAGCGGCGGGGCGGCCCGGCAAACTTTTCCGGGTCTCCGAGTCCCGCAGGCCGGGTAGGAGAGCGCAGCCGCGTGGAGTCGCGTGCGGGGCTCCCTGGCTCGGCCTGCGCGCTCTGTCGCGCTGGTGAAGGCTGCAGCCACGGGGCCTGGGGACCCTGGGACCAAGCGACTCTCATTTGACCCTGCTGCCAAACCCAGACGCAGGCCCTTGGCAGGTGGCGAGGGTGGGGGCGCGCATTCCCCCCATCGCCGGCCACACACACACGTGAAGGGAGAGACTGACTAATTTGGGCGCGGGAGCAAAGCCGAGACCCTGGCCCCTTAACCCCCACCCCCACCCCCGCCTCCACCGGCCCACAGGCCTGGTCTCCAGGGCGGAGAAGGCGGCTCCCTGTCTAGGGCCGAGCTGGGAGAGCATGGAAGAGGCAAGAACCGCGTCCTTACCGGGCTCCGACTGCCCCGTGGGCCTCGCGCACAGCCACTGGTGTCCTCACCTGAGGGCCCACGGAGCCAGGTGGGGCCTGGTGCTGAGCCGGCACCTGTGAAGCAGCGTGCCTTCCCGCCGGGGGTACGTTAGAGGTTAGAGGTCAAATCCCGCTCCAGGGGTACGTTAGCCGCCCCAGCTCTGGACTCTGGAGATGGGGTCCGAGGTGGGTAGAGGCAGAAGGTCCCGGTGCCGGCTCAGCAGTGGTCCTCTCTACGGCGCCATCCCGTTTAACGAGGAACAACCCTTCTGTTGCGTAGGCGACCGACCTGGCCCCGGCCCTGTTCGCACAAGTTCTGCGTGACTTACAATTCTACCTACTTTCCCCCTTCGTTCTCGAATTTTCGGATACCTTCAGGAACTGAGCAACGCTCGCCTGGGCAGGGCAGCCTGGACTGGACCCCCAGGCCAGAAACACGGGCGGCCCGGGTGGGCAGGGTGGGCCACGCGGGGCCATGCGCCGGCGTCAGTGCCGCGGAGGCTGCGGCGCGGCCGGGGGAAACGTGCGCCGCCCCAGCTGCAAGGGGCGCACGGGCCGCACGGCGCGCCGACGGCCCCACGCACGCACGCACGCGCCCGAGGCCTGCGCCCGAGGCCCGGTTCGGCCGCGAGGCAGGCGGCCCGGGGGAGGGTCTCTGCTTGCCGCGCTCTGCAGCGAGCGAGCTGCAGGCCCCGGAGGCGCGCGCCGGCTGTCGGGCCTCCCCCGACGGGGCCATTGTCTTAGCCCCCACTTGTTGAGTATTTTGGAAAAACTTGAGGAATATATTACCGGCTCGGTGCGCGGAACAAAGGGGCGCGTTTCCTGAGGTCACGCTGAAGTGGCCCCATGGCCACCACCAGAGCCCGGCCCCTGCAAAATTGTCCTCCCGGCCCGAGGCACTTGGCGGGGATTTTCCTTTTAAGAACAGAGGACGGAGGCCCGGCTCGCCGGCCTCTCTGATCCTGGACGCTCCCGACTTGGCCCCAGCACTTCTGCGAAACGGTTGTTGGAGCCCTTTCGAAATGAAATGATCATAGTGATACTCGTGGTTCTGGTAGCGCGCGATCTGCTGGGAGAGGAGCAGAACCGAACTGCTCCAGGGAGCGCCCCTCCAGCCGGCCGGGCAGCAAGGACCTTTACATAACAAGGGGGACTCACAAGAAGAGCTAATTGGATTAAGTTCTCTGGAAGGGAGGTGAAGGGAGGCTCCTGGGCGCACCGCGCCACGCCGCCCTTCCCTGGTCGTCGGTTGTGCAAGCCCGAGCGAAATGTCACCTGGGGCGCCTCGTGTCATTTCTTCCCGCTCCTGTTTACCAAACCTCTTGGCTTGGAGTTTAGGAAGGCTGTCTGGACGTCTCCGTTGTTCGAAAGGGAGAGGAGAGTGGATGGGGGAAAGATTTCAGTTTCCCCATTTGGGATGTTTGCAGTTGAGGTAAAGTGACCAGGTGTCCCACGACCATCAGCTGCGGGGAAGACAGAAATCAGAACGTTTCCATCGCCCCAAGAACGCAGGGAACCGCTCCAGGCATGTGGAAGGGGCGACTCACACTCCCGCTGGGCCATGGCGGGTGTGGGTGCCGGGAGACGCCAAGTCCCTCCGTGGGCCCCTTGCAAATACAGTCCTTGGCCGCAAACTGTGCAGACATGAGTTTAATTCAAGGATCTTCACCTCCAAAGTTGGGGTGCTCAGAAGGTGCGCAGAGGAGAAAGCACTGGACGTGACAATGTGGAGGGAGGACCTCTTTTCCTCTCTGGGCACCTTCTTTGCCGCCAGCGGAGAGAAACCCAGCAGGGCCCGCTTCTGCCAGCAGCCGGTGCACGCAGCAGGAGACGCCTCTCCTTGCCTTCGTTTGTCATCGCATCTAGTAAGCAGGACTGCGGAGCTCAGCCTGTCCCCACTCCCAGGGGGTCCACACCCACTCGGGGGAGCGCTATGGAAGAGGAACTTGGCTCTTGGGAATCAGAGATAGACAACCACCCTGGAAAACCGAAGATCGCCCTGGCGCGGCCAAAGTGAGTGGGTGTCCTGGCCACCAGGGCCTCGGCAGGAGCCAGGGGGTAGAGGTGGGGCGCTGGAAATCTGTCTCCAGGGACCAACCAAAGAAAGACCACCTTGGGGCGATGCCCGGATGACCCCTACACCTCCCCACACCCACTGGGCTGGAGGTGGGAAAGCATCCGTGTGGTGTTTATTTGCCAGGGAAGGGTCGCGCTTGTGTTAGGGGGCGGCAGACACTGGAAGGCACTTGTTGCGCCGCGCATCCTCCCAAGTCTGGCGTCAAGCTGCTACCTCCGCCCAGGCTGCCCTCACTGCCCGGTTCCTGCTCCTTCCCAATCCCATCTCCCCAAGAAATCCCGAAGCTGCCGCGGAGTCCGGATAGGAGTAGACTGCGGCCAGGGAAGGAGGTGAACCTCTTCCACCTGGAAGGGACGTAGGGAGCATAATTCAGGTTTAGAAGTTCGGCGGCTCTTTAAAGGTGCTAGAAATGGGAGGTGGCGAAGGCTCTGCTGGAGAAAGAACGGAAGCGCCCGGCTTTTTTTTTTGTTGTTGTTGGAAGAGATTCCTTGGCTTCCTCAGTTTTTACAGACCGCCGCGACCCCAAAACTAACAGTCCACAGCCAACAGCCGCCAAAGTGCTTAGCTGTAGGCAGACCCTGCCGCCAGGCCTCGCAGGCTGCGCTGTGTCCTGCCCTCCTTCCGGCAGAGTCACAACCGCTGCGCATCGTTGGGTGCCCCTTCCCCGCAGGGAGGCTACAGCCGGCCTCGGACGGCCTGGAGCTCCCACCTCCCAACCGGGCGCGATTCCCCAGGACCACCGGGTTCGCCGTCGCCACTCCCTCCAGCGGCCGGTCTCCACCAGCTGGAGCCTTGGTCCCCACCTCCCAGGCGCTGTGCGAAGCCGTAGCCCTACTCCGCCTCTGGGGCGTTCCGCTCGGCCTGCTGGCCCTCGCCACCAGCCCCAGAGCGCACCGCTATTCCGGAGCTCCCACCTGGGGGAGGAACCGCGCCCGGAAGGGGCAGTCCGCTCGCAAAGTTTCTGCAAGTGGCACCTCGAGCTCGCCACGAGCCAGCGAATCTTTACGTAACTTTGTGTCCCGAGCAAGCGAAAGCGCGCTCCTCAGCGCGTGCGCGCGTGCATACACACTCACACATTTGCACACCCACTTCCACGCATCCACTTGCACACATCGTGCCGGATTGAAAACTTCTACACGCTTTCCGTTATCTCCTGGGGTTCCACTGTCAAGTTGACCTTTCTGAACTTTTTGCAACTCTTTCTGAAGTTTCCCCTCTCCCTCTCTTTCCCTCCCAATGTCTCCCCCCAACCCCCACCAGTAGAACTAACCTGTGGAATCCATGTCGGGTTCCTCCAGTAACCCACAATGCATGCTCTTCCCATGGACAGCACAGGCGCCCCCCAAAAGTCCTGATGTTTGGGGATCCCCTGTGCTAGAGCCGCCCAGGGAGGGAGTGAGAAGGGGAGAAGGAGCGAGAGAACGCAGAGAGTGCAAGGGCAACAGGATAAAGGGGAGAAGGAAAAGAAAAAAAAGAGAAAGGAGAAAGAAGAGGGGAGAGAGAGAGAGAGAGAGAGAGAGAGAGAGAGAACGGAGAGAGCTCAGAGAAGGGGGAGAGAGAAAGCCAGCGAGCGAGGAGACACGCAGAAATCCAGCCGGGCAAAGCCAAACCCGTCAAAATGTTTGCGGATGTTTCATGGGAAAAAGCATCATTTTATAGGAGCCCCGATGGGAGCAATGTCATTGATAGGCCAGCCGGCCTGATGAATGGCCGCTCGTCAGATGGGGCCGTGGCGAGGCGCACTGTGAAGCCCATTGTGGGCCTGTTTTGAATAAGAAAAGCCGCCTCCGAAAAGGGGGGCTCAGAGCGACGCAATCCCAGCCCTGCGACTTCCCCCTTCTATTATAGCATTAGCAACGTTTTTCTTCTTTAAAGTTCCAGAGGCCTTCTCCAGCCTTCGCCCGGCACTCATTATAGGCGAAATCAAAATTGGCTTAGATGTGGCCCCCTCTCCCCTTCCCACCCTCCCCGGACCCGGCCAGGCGAGGCGCAGGCGTGGGGGTGGCGGCGGCAGGGGACTCTGGGGAGTCGCCTACGTGGCCACGAGTGGACCCCGCTCCTTTCCGTCTCCTCTTGTGTCCCCCAGTTTGATCCCGGGTTGGATTTAAGTGGGGGTCCTGGGAATGCGGGAGGAGGGATGTCTTGACTCTTCCACGCGGATTCGCGGACACGCGTGGAGTACAGAGAGCTGAGGGGGGTACAGAGGGAGGAGAACTACAGCCCTAAGACCCCATCCCCCAACCTGGGTGGTGAGAAGACCGCTTAGCAGAGAGGGTGCAAGGAGCTGACTCCTCTCCTCCAGAACTTTGTCTTCCTCTAGGTCTGTCTTCTTCACTCTGTCTTATCCCCCCCCACCCCCCTCCCTCTCGCTCTCTCTCTCTCTCTCTCTCCTTCCCTCGTCCTCTGTGTCCCTCTATTTCGCCTGTTTTGGCTGCCTTTCTGTCCAGCCCCTGCCCCCACGTCTCTTTGTCTCTCCCTAGGACTCTGTCCCTCTCTGTCTCTATCCCCCTTGGTCACTCTGACACCCCCTCCCCGCCTCTTCCCGTAACTCTGTCTGTCAGTCTGTCTGTGTCTCAGCCCCTCCCTCCGGCCTCCCGCCCTCCCCCCGCCTCTCCCCCCCCCCGCCCCCAAACCTCCCGCCAGCAGCGAAGTTTGTGAGAAGCCCAGGCGGCCAAGTGGGGACACGCTTTTCCCAGGGACCCCCTCCTCGGCCGAGTTTAGAGTGCAGAAAGAGGGGGCGAGGGGCTGGGGGCTGGAAGTGGAAGTGGGGAAGGGGCGGGCTGCGCCTCTGCGGGCCTGATAAAGTGGCCGTTCGCGGGCCGGCCGCGCTGTGATTAGAATATGAATGGGGCTCGGCGGGCGGAAGAGAAAGGCGGATTACCCGGGTGCTTTGACCATGGACAGAGGCAGCGCAGGCCAGCGCGGAAGGGGCGGGGCGGACGGCAGGTCCCTAAGGCCGGACGAGGCGGGTCTCTAACCCGGGCCCCTAGCTGGGCGCGGCTCCCCGCAGGCCCTGCGAAGCCCCCCAATGTGCCTTCCCCCAGCAGGGCTAAGTGGGACAAGGAGGGGGGGGAGAGCCGGGGGCCAGCACGTGCCAAGTTAAGGTCAGGGTATTGGAGGGGGGGAAGGAGGCGGCGGGGCGGAATGCGGGCTGGACAGAGCCTGGCGTGGCGTGTTTCAGAGCGCTGGGTTCGAATCCAGGCAGACTCCGTAAATTCCTTCATCTTTCCGAGCCTCAACGTCCTTGTCTGTAAACTGTCAGATTTGGCTAAGATGTCACCTCCCAAAGTTTGGGGGAAGATCAAACGAGGCGGTGTATGTAAAAGGAAGGAGCTCAGTATTTGCTGTTCCTTCTGCTTGCAACTCTCTCCACCATCTGCCCCTCCCGGCACGTCCCCGCGTGGCCGGCTCCTTCCCACCGCCCGGGCCCAGCTCAGTGTCGCCTCCTCCGAGTGCCTCTGCCTGGCCGCTCTGGGAGGGTCTCCTCTTGCTCCGGCCGCTGCCGGGTTCATCGCCCGAGTTTCTGCCGGGACAGGCGCCTTGTTTCCGGCTGCGATGGTTGGTGAAGAGAATGGGGTCCATGAAAACCTTTGGCCACCGAAGGCGCCGGTGCCCACAGCCGCATGTTGTCGTGGTGTTGGTGTGCGTGACGGCAAAGACCGCGGGATTTGGAGTCGGATTGAGCGGCTGGGTCTACCGCTCGCAGCCTCAGTTTCTCTTTCGGAGAAATAGGGCGAATGATCCGGATGCAGGGGCGGATCTTGATCAGGTGCATTTCAGAGTCGGCTGGGAGCAGGTCCTCAGTCTTGAGATCACCCTGAGTGCTTGGGTCCCGGGGGAAGTATCTTTGAGGAATGCTGGGGGGGAGGGGGGCGGGTAGACTCGAGAGAGCGGGTGACACTATGATTACAGTTGTTATTATTATTTTAATTATTATTTGCGTTAAATGGAGGTGGGGTGGGCTGGGCTCCCGCGCGGAAGGAATGAAGATAAAGTGGGCCGCACAGGGTGGGGTGCTGCCCTGCACGGCTCCGGACGCAGGCTGGGCTGGGTGCACCCGGCCCCTGCCCAGAGCTATCTAACCCGGGAGGGCAGCAGTTCTCAGCCACCACTGTGCCTCAGCACCAGGGAGCTTAAAGAGATGAAAATAAGCACTTATTCATTCATTCCTTAGCAATTTTTTCTTGCACACCTACTATATGCCCCGCACTATTCTAGGAGCTGGGGATGCAGCCATGAACAAAATGGACTAAAATAAAAAAAACTTTTGGCCCTTCTGGAGCTTAAATTGGGGTGAAGGGAGGTAGCTAATATATAAAATACATAATTAGGTTATATAGTTTGTCCAGTGATGAGTGTTGTGTAGGGGGTGGGACAAGGGAGGGCTTCTCTAACATTTAAGAAGGAAACATTTAAGCTTTAAAATAGTGTTATCTAGGGGCTGGTGACAGGGTGTGAAAATCCACTGGCTGTGTGCACCATGATTTTATGCATTTTTCTGAATGTATTCCAAACTTCAATAAAATGTTTGTTTCTATTTCATGCTAATTTTACAATAGTAATAGCTACCATTTACCCTTTGTGTGTTGGCTAATTGTACTTCCACTGTGATAGGCATTCCCATGTATTATCTCATTTAGTCCAAACAATACAACTAACATATACCTATTATTGTTAGCCCCAATTTTAGAGAGGAGGGCAACTGGGTTTCAGAGTGGACAAAACAATGAACAATACAGTTCTTATCCCCCAGAAGCTTGAAGTCTAAAACGAATGTAGCACAGGCATGTGGGAGGGAATGTGTGTGCGCTGTGGGAAGCAAGGGGAGGGAGGCAGGAAACTGAGTCCAGGAGGCTGGTGTCAAGATAGGCCTCCTGGAGGAAGTGATGACTAAGCCAGGCAAGGGGGTGGAGGGTGTTACAGAGGCCAGGGCAAAGAGGAGAGCACATGTGGTGTGTTTGGGTGCTGGAGCTCGGGGTGGTTGCATATGGAAGGGGAGGAAAAAGCAATGGGTGATTTCTTTGGGAGGTAGGCAAGGATCAGATCAGGAGGGTCATGCTAAGACATTTATCCTGGAAGGGTTTTGATCGTATAGGACTAGATTTGGGTTTTGGAAATACCAGTGTGGTCATAATGCAATCTCAGGATGGGGGCTGGTTACTAAAGGCAAAGGTCATTGGGAGAGGGGGCGAGAGAGAGAATGATGGTATGAATACAGACATGGCAGCGGGGGTGTCAGGAGATGCTGAGGAGGCTGCATCCACCAGCCTTGGTGTTGATTGGATGTACCCAATGAGGGGCAAGAAGGGGTGATGCCCAGGTTTCTGACTTGGGCTATTGATCCATTCACAGAGATGATCCAAATGGGGTGGGTGGCAGGAGGAGGGAAGATTTGGCAGCAGGGAGAGGTGATTTGAAGTGCTTAAGGCTTCCCAGTAGTGATGACAGGCAGGTAGGCCCACGAAAGCATGGAGGTGGATATGCAGACCTAGGTGGCTACCGGAGGCCTGGAATGGATGAATGAGCAGCACAGAAGGGGCAGGTGCAGGATGGATCCCTCTCAGATCACCTGGCAGGGGCGGCCTCCACTACTGCAGTCTCCACAGTGCCCTGTACTTCCCAATCCTAACACTCAACTTTATTGTAGTTATTTACCTGTCTGATGTTTTCTTTTCCCTGTGGAACTTATCACCATCTAAAATTGTCTTTCTTTGTTTCCTTGTTCATTGTATGCTCTCCAACCTCAGGAGGACTGGTACCTGTCCTTCCTGCTCACTGCTGTCTCTGCACTGCATTTGCTGGCTGCTATCAACGGCCCCTTCACGGGCCTGACTGGTAGCAGGTGACAGGCTCACAAGACCCACAGGAAGATGGATTTCTTTGTGCACTGAAGTCGCTGGACATGACTTTTACACCTAGCATAGTACTGAAGGGTTCTTGGTTACTCTAAGTAAAAATCAGATAGAGCCCTGTTCAACTGATTCTAAAAACAAAATTGCAAGGTCAATAAATCCTCTTTAAATATCTCTAAAACATGTGCACATTTCTATTTTAGACTTGTATCATATGTGGGTCTAAGTGTCTTGGAAGAATTTTCCTCCTTTCTTATTGGATAACTGATTTACCTGTGAATTCCTTAACCAATAACAGCAAAAGGCACAAAGTAGGTGATTTTGCCCCAACAGGAGACATTTAGAAAGTTCTGCAGACATTTTGGGTTGCCACAATCTGGGTGGTGTGGGGTAACACTATGAGAGTATTGCTACCGGCTTCTAGTGGATAGAGGCCAGGGATGCTCCTCAAAACCCTACATTGTACAGGGCATCCTCTCACAACAGTAATTTATCTGTCAAAATGCCAACAGAACCAAGATTGAGGCCACCAATCTTACAAGTACTAGATGCTGGGGCTGATGTCAGGGGCAAAAGCCATAGGCCTAGGCGTAGCCAGTCTTTCCTGATAAGTTTGACATAGGGTTGCAGAGAGAACACACCTTGGGATGTTAGTTTAGACTTCCATCCTGGGCCTGCTCTTTTTCAAGAGTTGTCATGAACAGGAGTCACCACAAAGCAGGATGAGGCACGCAAGAAAGGCCAAGGGGCTGGTTGGTCCTCTCGCACCCATTGGTAACTAGTTCTTAACCACCAGACTTGGCTAGAGTGTCCACTCTGTTATGTCAGCAGTACTGACAGTACAGGGCTGGCTGCATTTTTTCCTGCTTCACTGTGGCATCAGGATGGGCAAAGTCTGCCCAGGACAATGTTAAAGAGCAAAAGGAATATCTCAAAGTCTCTGCCATTCAACTGCCCCGTCTTCATCCATGGGGTTTAGCCATGTTCTGTTCAGGGCTTCCACTTGTCTCCCTCATGCCAGGACCTACACACCTCCTATTATACCAGAGATTTTTTTTTTTTATCCTCACTCAAGAATTTTTTTCCATTGATTTTCAGAGAGAGTGGATGGGAGAGACAGAGAGAAACACTGATATGAGAGAGAGACATCCATTGGTTGCCTCCTGCATGCCCCCGACCAGGGCTGGGAGCCTGCAACAGAGGTACGTGTCCTTGACTGGAATTGAACCCGGGACCCTCTGTCTGAAGGCTGACGCTCTATCCACTGAGCCAAACCGGCTGGGGCTATATCAGAGATTTTTTATGAGTTTATTCTAGTTTCACACAACTTCCTTCTGATTTTTGTGGCATTTACGAGGTAGAATTTGGAGGAAGGAATTAGCAAGGCTAAGCTGATCCTTCATCTTGGCAGGAACTAGACTTCCCAAATGGCTTGGATTTTAAAACTATATACTAGTATACATGTTTCTTTGATAAAACAAAAACTAATTTAAAAACAGAACAAGTAAACTGAAGAAACTGAGGGGCTGTGCAAAAGTTACCATTTGAGTGGTCCCTGAGAATGAGTCAGTAAAGTTAGAATTAGGTTCAACTTGAATAAGAGACCCAAAATAACAGTGGCTTATTCAAGATAGAAGTTTATCTCTTTTATGTATATATGAAGTAAAGATACTTCAAGTTATTTTTCTCTTGTGTGACTTGTATTCCTAAAATAATCTCATAGTTTAGATGTTTGCTTCCACTCCATTTATCATGTATATATTGCAGACAACAGGAAGGAGAAAAGGGGGTGTGGGGGGGTAGAAGAGGCAAAGAGCATATGATAACTATATTTTAAGGAACATGTTTTTTTTTTCTACTGTAGCATAGTAAATCAGCCTAAAACTTAATGGCATAACACAACAGTAATTTATTATATGTCATGATTCTGTGAGTAGACTGCGTAGTTCTTTGGCTTTACATGGTATTGGCCTGCATTCTGGGACAGATGATAGATCTAAAATGACCTCAACCACATGGTTGGCAAACTGGCATGGGCTGTTAGCTCAGAGTTCAGTTGGGGTCATTGCCTGAAGCCTCACTTCTCCTTCATGAGGGTTTCTCCTCACAGGTGCTTGGGCTCCCTCACAGCATGGAAGCTGTGTTCATAAAGGCCCATTCCAGGCTTGAGTATCCCAAGAATAAAATAAAAGCTCTGGTCCTCTTAAGACCTGAGCTTGAAAGTCCCTGAATGTACTTCCTGCTGCATTCTATTGGTCAAAGGAGTCACAGGGCCAGCCCAGGACAGGAGTGGTGGTGGACATAGTCCACTTCTTGATGTGAAGAGTGGCATGCACGTTGAGGGGAGGGAATAATTGTTGGGAGAAGTCTTTGAGGGCTAGCAACCACAGAAATTTCCTGGAAATGGTCATAGGATACCTCTGTGTACTTCCCATTATTCAAAACTAGGACAGATGACAGCTACAAGAAAGCCTGGGAAATAAAGTTTGTAAACTGAGCATCCATGTACCTGAATAAAAACTGAGGGTCCAACCTCTATGGAAGAATGAGGAATCTCTAACACAGAGCTGAAATGAGACACCACAACATGAATGGCCTGAAGTGGTTATTAGGAACCAGGATGCAAGATCAAGGGGTGGAAGACCAGGGAGTCCAGAAAAAAGAATGGCAAGTGTAGTGAAGACAAAACAGTTCATTTCAATAATGTGGTTTAGCAGATCTGGTGATAAAATATACTTTTAGACATTATATTTTATTCATCAGTTTGTCCATTGGCTGTCAGATACTTATCTATTCCCCACTATAGACCATTCTAGACCAAGTGCTAAAATATAACAAGAATAAGACATCGATAGATGCAAGGTAAAGGCAAAATAATGCACAAGGCTATCATGCCTCTTCCTCTATCACTTTCTAATTTAGGGGACCCTTCCCTACTGTTACATAAGGATAGAAGCAATAAAAGGCAGCTTAGCTATGCTAACAACAAGAACCTTTATTCAGAAGAGTGGCAAATATTTTTATATTTGGTAGAGTTTTTCTAAATCCTCATCTTAAATTCCACATTCCAAAAATAGCCATTCCAGGGTTTCTTTTTTTTTTAAACTAAGTTAAGCCCCAATTGTAGACATCTGTAGGTTTTGCCTGTTCAGCATCTATCTATCACATTCATTCTATTAGAAACAGCACCATTTTTCTTTGATACCATCTACTTCAGCCTACGTGGTTGGAGTCTATGGAATTGACCCAATTCCCATTCCAGGAGGTGGGCATGTGGCCCACACATAGTCTGGGCTTTTGATAGAATTCTTGCAAATGAGAGTTTAAACAGGAAGGGCGAAATGCTGGATATGTGGCGGCCATTGAAGAGAGCCTGCTTGCCTGGGTCCTGCACAGATGAAGCACAGCCAAGAAATGAAGGGAGAAAGTCCAAATGATGCCTTCCGAGTAGGTCCAACCATGCCTGAAGTTCAATCTCCTCGCGAACTTTTCAGTTATGAGAGCCAGTAAATTCACTTTTTTTTATTAAGGCAGTTTGAGTTTGGTTTCTGCTACTTGCAACCAAAAGGCTCCAGATAAATAATTTCTTATGTTGTCGACTTTCATCATTTCCTGTTCTTTTCCTTCGGGACACTTGGTCAATGTCTTCCAATTAGTACTATTTCAGTGTTGATCTCCCTCATCGGTCTCTCTCCCATGATCCTGTCTGTCCTCATAGAGTAGAATGGTGAATAGGAGTACCCATACTATTTACGTGGTGTCTTCCTGCTTGCCCCCCTTTTCCTGAATACAGGGTTGAATTCTTTGAGTCACATATTGGTGTGTGTTGCCTCCATTGTACCACTCTGCTCTCTGGCAATGGTAGATGACCGGTGATGCCGCCTCTGAACACTCCATCAGAGTAAAACCATCTCAGTCCCACTCTGTCTGTCTTATATTAAATGTTCAATAAATATGTGTAATACTAATGATAATTAAAATAAATAATATAAAAACCTATTTAAATTATTATTATTCTTTCTTTTTCATCTCATGTATGTTGGAGCTCATGAGATATTTTATGTATATGGAGCTGCCTTGGTCTTTAAAATTTTTTAAATAATATTTCTTCATATGGATGTTCTGCAGTTTAATAGTTCCATATTTTTGGTATTAGATTGTTTCTAATCTTTTCTTTCTAGTACAAACAATGCTACAGTGAATTTCTTTGTATATTCATTTTGCTCACATGTGCAAGTATATGTGGGTTATATAACCAGATATAAAATTGAGAGGTCAAAGAGAACATGCATTTTAAAACTGGCTTATCAAGTTTCATGAACATCTTGTTAGAATTGTGACTGGAATTTCACTGAATCTATAAAAACTGGCATGTTTATGTTATTATCTTCCTATTCAAGAACATAATAGATTTCTTTATTTAGATCTTTATTGTCTCTTGATTTATATAGAAGTCAATATCTTTTACAGAAAAAAAAAAGTAAGGAGAGACTTATCCTACCAACTATTAGAATTTATAATGAAACTACAGTCACTAAGATAACATGGTATAGTAGCAGAGATAAACAATTTAAACATAGAATAGAGATCCCAGAAACAGACTTACTTATCTTACATGACAGATTAGTGGTGAAAAGAGGTACCATTCCATAAGTGGACCTTAAAAAACTGTTCATATTGAAAAATGAAATAGATCCCTACCTCACACCATACAAATAATTTTAACTTGGATACCAAACTTACACATGTCAAAAGCAAAGCTTTATAAGATTTGACAAAAACTGTAAGTGAATATTATTCTAATCTGGGGGTAGATACAAATATTTTAAACAAGACACAAAAAGTGTTAACTATGAAAGAAAATATTTACCAAGTCTTGCCTCTATAACATTAAAAACTATTCATCAAAAGACACTAACAATAAAATGAAAATGAAAGTTATAAGGTGTCTGCCTTAATATTGCTATATTAATTTTTTTTAGCATTTCCTTGGTATATATTTCTTTTTCCTTGATTTTCAATCATTATATACTAGAGGACCAGTGCACAAAATTCATGCATGTGTGTGTGTGTGTGTGTGTGTGTGTGTCCCTCAGCCCAGCCTGCACCCACTCCAATCTGGGAGCCCTCGAGGGATGTCTGACTGCCCATTTAGGCCCGATCCTGGTAGGATCGGGTCTAAACGGGCAGTTGGACATCCCTCTCACAATCCAGGACTGCTGGCTCCCAACCACTCGCCTGCCTGCCTGATTGCCCCTAACCGCTTCTGCCTGCCAGCCTGATCATCCCCCAACCACTCCCCTGCCAGCCTGATTGATGCCTAACTGCTCCCCTGCTGGTCTGATTGCCCCTAACTGCCCTCCCCTGCCAGCCTGGTTGCCCCTAACTGCCCTCCCCTGCAGGCCTGTTCCCTCCCAACTGCCCTCCCCTGCTGGCCTGATTGCCCATAACTGCCCTCCCCTGCCAGCCATCTTGTGGCAGCCATCTTGTGTGTTGGAGTGACAGTCAATTTGCATATTACTTTTATTAGATAGGATGATTTACCTTTGGATATATCATTCATAATTGGCATATAGCTGAACTTTAAAAATCCAATTTCTAGTTTCTCTTTTTTTGTTGTAATAGGTGTGTTAACCTGTGTAGTGAGTTAAATAGTGACTTCTAAAGAGACAGGTCCATTTCCTGACCCTCAGAGCCTGTGAATGTGACTTCATTTGTACAAAAGGTCATTGCAGATATAAAGGATCTTGAGATTTTTTTTAATATCCTATAATTTTTGTTTGAGTTCCTCTTTAGGAGTTATTGTTTCTCTTTGTTTTCAAGTGTTGTCATTGGTTTTTAGTTTTATTGCATTGCGGCTAGAGAATGATATATGCTGTATGATTTTGAGCAGATATTGACTATCTTCTTTGGTTGTATAGGGTTCAATGCATTAAATTTGTCATAATATTTTATGTAGGTTTTCTTACAGCTTATTTATTATTTTGTGAACATTATCTGAAATAAGGTAAGAGAGGTGAAATCTCCTACTTTTACATCTACCTCTTATTTTCTTATGTTTTTGCTTTATGAATTTGGATGGAATTGTAATTTGTGTATAATCAAATATAAATGTAAGGTCTTCATTGTGCAGTTTGCCCCTTATTATAAATTAGCAACAAATACATTTGGTGTTTTTCAATAGTCTTTTCTGTTCCAATATGTCCTTTAAAAATCTTTTTATTATGTGATTTATATTTTCTGTATTTTATTCTGTGCATGAATTTCCTGATAATTTGGAAGGTTTTTAGTTATTTTAACAGTTTGATGTTTTTAGTTATTTTAGTGGTTTAAATTTATGTGATTAGTCCTCTTTTTCTTCAAGTAGCAATTACTGACACTTCACTATGTAAAATAAAAACATTACTATGCTTCCACTTCCTCCCACCTCCCATCAGTTCTTCCCCTCTATCACCAACTTTCAGTCAATTGTACATAAAATTTTAGTTAATTATGATTTTTAGTTCTTCTAGCATTTCTCTGGCAATTTGTCTTTTCTTTCATCTATTTAGACAATTCACATCAAAGTCAATTGCAGGTATAGTTGGATTAATATCTACCATGTTTGCCATAGCCGGTTTGGCTCAGTGGATAGAATGTTGGCCTGGGAACTGAAGGGTCCCGGGTTCGATTCCGGTCAAGGGCACATGCCCAGTGGGGGGCTTGCAGGAGGCAGCTGGTCAATGATTCTCTCTCATCATTGATGTTTCTATCTCTTTCTCCCTCTTCTTTCCTCTCTGAAATCAACAAAAATATATTTAAAAATATCAACCATGTTTGTAACGTGTTCCATTCCTTGCACTTGTTCTTTGTTTCTTTGTCTCTCTTCTGCCTTCTCTGGATTTAATTGAGCATTTTGTATGGTTCCATTTTATTTTCTCTTTTAGGATATCAATGAACACTTACTTTAAAATATTTTTATGGGTTGCCTTACAGTTTCCAAAATACATTTTTAACTAATCTAAGTCCATCTTCAAATAACACTATTCCACTTCATGTGCATAGCAACTCATTGTAACAGAGTACCCTCTCACTCATCACCTTATGGCATTGCTGTCATTTATTTCCACCATGTCATGCTGCAGGAAGTTCTCAAAAATGTGACCTACTGACTGGTTGGCCCTGGTCACCTGTCCAGTAGCCCATGCGCGTAGCTAGTAAGTGGCAGAGCTGGGTTTTGAACTTCTGCCTCCTGAAGCTCTTCACTTCCCCTATAGCTGCCCTCAGCACATGAGTCACACTCCTGAGAAAAAGCTTCTAAAACCAACCACTTCATTAAGGTGATGCTCTAAAACAAGAGCGGAGTGAGCACTGGCAGCTTTTCCTTTTCGAATGACCTGTTGGACAGCCCATATTACCAGGGCTGCACAATATGGACCGACCTCTGCTCTTGGATGAACATGCTCTAAGATACGCATCTGCTCAGTTGACAAAACCTCTGACACACAGAGAGTACTTCCGTTCTCCGTGTACACACGTGAAGCAAAAGTGTATTGCATATTGAAACTGGGTTTATCTGTGAAAACCCTGACACAGGAGACAAGATGTTTTCCCCACTTGATTAATAGTTAGTTCTTGTTTGAGATAATGTGGACAGGATGAGGTGTGCTGGGCCAGTAGTGACAAAAAAGCAAGAAAAATATCCCCTACCAAGGAGTTGCCTCTAAAGGCCAACACACACACACACACACACACACACACACACAGAACAACCAGTGGTAATAACCAGCCTCTGGATCTGGACTCAGCTTTGAAGGAAATAGTGAAAATCATGGCGATGCCCCAACCTCAGACAACCACACGAAGCAGGGGACCAGGCTTTACCACGCTGAAGAATGCATGGTGGGAGGTGAAAATGCTCATGTAAACTGTCTCTTCTTTGTTAATTTTATCCTTAACTATACAAGTAGTACACAAGAATACTCTGGTTATAAAAAACCAAACAGGACAGATAAAGTTAAAGAGCCCTGACCACCATCCCTGATCCTACTTCCTGCCCAGGAGATAACTATTACATGTGGTGTTTTTTTTAAACAAGGGATGAGATAAAACATTTTTTATGGTGCTGATGATGCCAGTTAGGACCATGTCAATGATGTCAAGCGCCTTGCTCAAAGGAATCAACTCAATGAAATAGCAAGTGTTCTGTGTGGCCAGAGCCTATCACTCCGGGGCCAACATTCCATGACTGTTCCTGGTAAGAGTAGGTCAAATGCTGCAATGGAAATGAAATATTTTCCAGCGTGAAATCCTAAGACTGCATCAAGGGGTGCATTTACCACTGCATCCCAACAATCATGTACTCCCCCAGCTGTTGAGCATGACACAAGTGGAAGCTTAGAGTCTAACACAGAGCTGAAGGGAGGCTTGACCAAAAGAGAAAGTCTCCTGGGTGGACTGTTACATTGGTGGCTCCCAATCATGCCCCCTGGTGTTCACACACCTGTGTGGTCCCTGCCCACATTGACTCTGGACTTGTTTTGACCAATGGGACATCAGCAAACGATAATTAGGTTGTCCTTAATAAGTGCCTGGGATTGTCCTTTAGAAATACTCACCCCTGGAGCAGAGCAGCTTTTGTAAAGCATCTGGACCCCTGCTGGGGAGCCACAGGAAGAGGGACTGAGCAAGGCTATCAGTCTTACCAGACAATCCAGCTGAGGCGCCAGACTACAGTGAGGCCTTCCAGCCACCAGCTGAACGCACCGGAGACGCTCTTCCAGGAGCTGAACAACTGCCTAGCTAAGCCCTGCACGTGACCCCCACCCTCAGAATCATGAGAAGCAAACTGCTGTTTGAAGCTGCTAAGTACTGAGGTGGTCTGAGGCAGCCACAGGAACACTTCCCACAATGAACATTCACAGCTGTCTATTAGAACCACCGAAAACGTTAGGAATTAGGAATTTCTAATGAGTAAAAATTAATAATTGAGGAAAAAACAAGAGAAGACTAGGGTTCTCCAGTCGTTCATCATCAAGCTGCATGTGAATACTGGGTGAAAAATGGCGAATATCATTCCTGTCACAGATTTAAACAAGTGGGAGTAATTTTAAAATGTTGTTTTATTGTTTACAAAATGTGTTCAAACTCTACATATTATTTGACCTCAAACTGGTGGACTATTTGTGTGTAGTTTTTAACTGATGGATGGAACCAAAACCTGAGCAGTGTTGTCACGGAGGCCCGGCCACAAAGGGTGTGAATTTGATTGCATTTCCTAAGCATTAGGGGAGAAGGGAAAAGATGTTAAGTGATAAAAGGCAAGCTCCAGAGTAGTATGTCCTATCTGATCCCATTAATAGAGAGATCTATTTCCTTTTCATGCTACACTGCAGGGCTCTGATGAATGTAACATTGGGTGAAAAAACACACACAAGGTGAAGTATATGTAGATACGTCAGTTTTTTGTTGTTGTTCTTTTAAAAATAGATTTTATTGATTTCAGAGAGGAAGGGAGAGGGAGAGAGAGATAGAAACATCAATGATGAGAGAGAATCATTGATTAGCTGCCTCCTGCATGTGACCACACTGGGGATTGAGCCTACAACTGGGCATGTGTCCTGACTGGGAAATGAACCGTGACCTGCTGGTTTATAGGTCAATACTCAACCACTGAGAAGAAGAGGATATGTGCATATATTTACAAAACAATAACAATCCTATCTAATAAAAGAGTAATATGCAAATTAACCATCACTCCACTACACCCACAAGCCACGCCCACCAGCCAATCGGGAGCAAGTATGCAAATTAATCCAACCAAGAAGGCTGCGGCCACGGAGCGAGCAGGAGGCTTGGGTTTCTCTGGCAATGGAGGAAGCCAAGCTTTCCTCACACCCTGGCAGGCCCAGGCCTCCACTCAAGGCTACAAAGTTTCAATTATAGAAGATAAATAAATCCCAACAAAAATGGCAGCAGCCACAGAGCTGGAGAGTGCAGGAGGCTTGAGTTGCCCCCAGTGATGGAGGAAGCCAAGCTTCTGCAGCCCTGGCCTGCCTTGGCCTCTGCTCCAGGCTACGAAGTTTCAATTATAGAATATAAATAAATCCCAGATACCAGGGCCTCTGCTTGGGTCGCTGGGGGGCATGGCCGACCTGTAAACCACCACAGGCCCCTCGCCCAGGCCATCCCATGCCCCAAGGAAACACCCACCCTGATCCGGGACACCCTTCAGGGCAAACCAGCCAACCCCCACCCATGCACCAGGCCTCTATTCTATCTAATAAAAGAGTAATATGCAAATTGACCATCACTCCAACACACAAGATGGCTGGCCCTATGTGGTCAAAGATCCTGCCCCCATGTGGACACAAGATGGTCACCACAAGATGGCCAGCAGGGGAGGGCAGTTGGGGGTGATCAAGCCTGCAGGGGAGGGCAGTTAGGGGTGACCAGGCCGGCAGAGGAGGGAAGTTGGGGGAGACTGGGCCTGCAGGGAAGGGCAGTTGGGGGGGACCCAGGCCTGCAGGGGAAAGCAGTTAGGGATGACCAGGCCTGCAGGGGAGGGCAGTTAGGGGCAATCAGGCTGGCAGGGGAGCAGTTCGGCATCAATCAGGCTGTCAGGGGAGTGGTTAGGGGGTGATCAGGCTGGCAGGCAGAAGTGGTTAGGGACAATCAGGAAGGCAGGCAGGTGAGTGGTTGGGAGCCAGCAGTCCTGGATTGTGAGAGGGGGGATGTCCGACTGCCCGTTTAGGCCCGATCCCACCGGTGGGATCGGGCCTAAACGGGCAGTTGGACATCCCTCGAGGGGTCCCAGATTGGAGAGGGTGCAGGCTGGGCTGAGGGACACCCCCTCCCCATGCACGAATTTCATGCACCAGGCCTCTAGTATAAACATAAAAAAGGTAAATGGCCAACCCTAGAAGAAAGCGAATAGGATGGAGAAGACAGGAATAGAAGCTAGATTTAATATAAAAGAAAATTAAATAAGAAACAAATTCCTAAAAACCAAAATCAAGCGAAATAAATGAACCTAACTTTGTATATTGTCAGTGGGAATCACACAGAGAACAATTCTAAATTACTGCTGTACCAGTAATTTGACTATATATCCCTAGTGGGATACTCTGAATAAACAGAAAGAGCCCTAAAGCCACAAAAACTTTCTTCAGTAATTGTGTTGTTCGTGGTAATGTTGGTAGTGCTGTTCTAAGACTGTTGTGCTTATATTCTGAGACAGTGATTATGTTGGTGTTGAGAACTTGGAACTTTGGTGTGAAAATAGATGTAAGATTGATGTAATTAAGAAAACTGTGTAGCCCTGAATTGGAATTGGAACGATTAGTATGGACTCATGATTCCTTCCTTCCCGCCTTTCTTCTTTTCTTCCTTCCTCTCTCTCTCCCTCCCTCCGTCCCTCCCTCCCTCCCTCTTTTCCTTTCTTCCATCCTCTATCTTAGCTTTAATCATCAAAAAAACCTAGAAACAAACTACCCACTCAGTAGTAATGACCATTCCTACTGATTGTGGTCTTGAAACGTTTCCCACAATAAAGAAACTGGCCTCTTAGGAGAAATGGTTGAGTCCTGTCCTGGGACAGCACATGTACAATAGGAGACTGGGACATCATGGCAGACCTGAAAGCAAGCAAGTTTCAAGGACTGCTGAGGGTGTATCCAAAGGACTCAGGAGCAAACTTGAACAGCCTCTCCTGGCCGAAGACGAGACAATTTGAACCTCAGAATGATAAAACTGCTATGGATTGGGACACATGAAATATAGTTAATCCATGAGTTCATAATGATACCTCACCAAAGCTCACTGGTCCTTGTTGAAGGATGCTAGGGAACTAACTCATTATTTTGAAAACTGGTAAGTGAAGGAAAAGAATCAAGGAGACCCCTCACCTCGCTGCCTTCACCCCTTCCTCCTGATCCTTGTGCATTTCCCGAGGGCTGAGAAGACAGGTTAGCTCATCATCATCGTCCTCTCTCTCCTCCTGACCTTCAATGCTACCCCAGACTATCCTTGCATTGATTCATGTCCATTCATTCTTCAAAAGTCAGCTGTGGCTTTTGCCTCCTCTGAGAAACTTGCCCTGACTGCTCAGGAGCTCCCACTCCTGATGTCACAGGCTGTCCCCCCTCTCCTGCTGTGTGACAGAGGAACCCAGTCTCATTGGGGCATTAGCTTCTAGTCAGCATTTAAAGGGGAAACCCCATAAAGTCAGAATCACCCTTGAAGGCAACTTTAACCACTGAGCACTGGAACAGCTGGTTATGTCTTTGGTTGAGCACCTACTGGGACAGTGTCTGCAATGTAGGGTCTGTAATGCACAAATAAAAACGAAACCCACCTACAACCTTTTTAACTCTAGAGACTCTCAGGCTGTGAAAAGCATGAGGAGGCAGCAGATTACATTTCACTTCACCTCGACTTGACAATGGCGAGGTGAAAGCAGGTGTCTGCCTTGTTTAAATTCTACTCTTCCTTCTCTTTTCCAATGCTGAGCATGTATTAAATTCGTGAAAGACACACGTGCGTGGTAGCCTCTGTGTCTTCCCTCCCAATTCTGAGCATGTAAGTCATGACGGCATTCCCAGGATGCAGTAGAATGCCCTTCCGCCTGGAAGAAACCTAACGTGGGGTGAATGGATTCACGATGTGGACCTCTGCGGTGATGGTGACTTTCACAGGAATAAAACAGCCCATTCTGTCATTTGATCAAATGAAGCGGACCCACCAGTTCAAGGTCTCTATCAGGATTCTAACAGGAAGTAATGCTCTGAAGCAGGGTTCAGGGCTGAAAGGCTCAGAGGGCTCCAGCTCGGCTGACCAGCAGATACTATTTGTTTGAAGCCGCTGGTGTGGCTGGATCAACTAACTCATCAATGGGTTCTGGCAGGGTTCCAACGGTTGCTCTGCTTGCCCCTCTTTTCCCTGATCCAGGTTTAACGAGATGAGCGTCATTAAGAAAGGCAGGGCCATTATCCTTTAAGTGAGCAAAGTGACTCTTCACATAAGGACTGATTTTAATAACCCAGTGCGAGACCCCCTTTAAGGTACAGAATGATTCTGGCACATCAGTTAAGTGTTACACAAACCAGACGTGAGAATTCAAAATCAAAGGCGTCTTTCATTCATGTGAAAAAGGGATCAGTAAGCTGCATGAAAACTGGGGTGCATAAACGTCCCGGGGGCCTCTGTCCGCAGCAGGAAAAGCTCAGAGCAGATTGGGCCCAGGGGGAAGCAACCTCGGCCGCCCATAACTCAGAGATAGAAGGCGGTGATCCTCATGTGCCGCCTCTGTTTCATGTGCGGGCTCCTGCCTCTGATCTTTCCGCAGTTGCCTAATTGCCGATGACTGTTTCTGTGGACACAAGGGTCTGCTAAATGTGTAAGGCCTGCATTTTTCCAGGGGAGACTTTTTCCTTTGCACATCAGCCAAGGATTCCTTCATACACAAATTCTTTTCGTAGGCAGGTCATCAGATTCTTACGTGGGGGACATTAATGCTGAGTTCAATGCACACAGCTGAATATGAATATCTATATACAATCTGGTAACTCGATGGAGTGGAGATCCTAGATGGGAAGGCCCATAATGCCATATGCATGTCTTGAATTTCTTTGCCACATGAGGACTGCACTCCTAACCCGCTCTTAGGTAAGTACTTTAAGCTGTTTGTTTTCTAAGAGTGTAAACGGCTTCACTTCCAACACACCCTCTGACTCAGTTGCCACTGTACCCAAGGGCATGCATTGAGGAGCGTTTGAATAAAGTGAGGGGCACATTTATTTATTTATTTATTTATTTTCATTCTAAGTTTGTAATGGAAGTTGTGTGTATGATTACTTTATTCCTGCATCTTCTCAATTGTTTCTTCCTTGTATTTTCCCTTTTCCTTTCCTACTTGGCGAGATTTGGCTTTACGTCCAAGGATCTTTTTGTGGTCTTTGTCCAGCTTTAGTCTAGTGATCACCACCTTGCTGGGGTGAATGCCCCCATGAACAGTTGTACCATTAGCTTTCTCCCGTTGCACTCGTTCAATGTAAATGACATATTTCTTCCTGTAAACCTGGACTACTTTGCCAATTTGCTGCCCTTTGTAATGTCCTCGAACAACCTGAACTTTATCATCCTTTCGGATGGGCATGGACCGAACATTGTACTTCTGTCTCAGCTCTTTGGAAAGAGGAGACGACATAACCTTCCTTCGAATGTGGGAAGGTGCATTGAAATGCCTTTTACGGTTCTTGCTCCGGTCAGAAGTCACAAAGGGATTGAACTTCATTTTGACCGCTGGCGCTCCTACGATGGCCGCAAGAGGGAAGAGATCCACACCCTGAGGGGCACATTTAAACTTACTACTCCAACAAACCCTAGCATTATCGGCACGACAGGCCACCCACACAGGTAATAAGGCACACAGATGAAATAGACTAATTAATTGAGAGAGAAATGGCTGTATGCTACCAGGATGGCAAATAGGTTCCATATGGAAGCCACCTCCCATTAACCACAGTGATAGCTGATATTTATTGAGCACCTACGTGGGTCACATGAATCGATTCAATTAGCCCTATGAGTAGGTATTGTTATTACCTCACTTTTAAAGATGAGGAAACTGAGGCAAACAACGTGCCCAAGGTCCCACAGCCAGCTGGCGGTGGAGCTGGGATGTGAAGGCAGGCAGCCTTGCTCTCAGCCACAGCAGCTCCTGCCTCTCAGCTGAAGGGTTGTGGCTTCTGAGCTTGGTGTTCAAAGGTCTGAGGCCAAATTCAGGTTTAGCAGGCGAGGCTGCTATGACTGATTAGGGGGCTACCAAGGGGATCCAGACACAGAATGGGAGCATATGTATGTGTATTTGCATTCCTGACTTTATTTAAAAGGTCCTTACAACATCTGTACTATCAGAACTGTAACTGCCTCAATCTCTACAATTATTTACTCCTACATTTTTGTAAGACCTGACACTGAGTAAGGTAATTAGAATAACTCCCTGCTGGCAGAGCAGGTAATGAATCATTAACAGCCTCCTGTTTCAGTTTCTGGACCGAGGTTTATGCATTTCAGCTCCTGACAGATTGTAGGCCTACTTGGGACATGCAAGACCAAGACTAATGAGGAAGGACAATTTCTAGTCACTCAGAAAGACAGTTGAGGCTGCTGAGATTTCTGCTCTGGGACCCAGCTCTGTTGCTGTCATCTTAAAGTGCAGGCAGTCCTTGAGCTTGCTAGGATAGAGCTCTCCCAGGACATATGACCCCATTTACTTGCACAGGACCATTCAAAAGGAAGGTAGAGTTTCTGCAATGGGGTAGACTGAGAGCTGAATAGTCCCTGCCATGAGGCAGCCAGGTAGATGCAAAGCTGACATATTATTGGGTAAATGATAAAAATCATGTGTCCTTGAGAAAAAACAAAAATTGACTAGATATAAAATGAATCAGGCTGTAGGCAAATGTGAATAAAAATGGAGATTTTAACTAACCTTATCTTTTACTATCTGTAATAGTACCATCCTATATAATAAAAGGGTAATATACAAATTGACCCTAATGGTAGAACGACCAGAACGACCGCTCGACCAGTCACTATGATGCACACTGACCATCTCTCGGTTCCTCCCCACAGCGGGCAGGCTCCCATTGCCCAATGGAGAACAGGGAACCAGGGTGGATGGTGGGGGACATGGGTGGTGCCAGGCCAAGGCCCCCACCCCACCAGTCGCCCCCCATACAGAGGGCGACCTGCAGCAGGGGTGGGGCTGGCGAGCTGGCAGGAATGGCAGACCACTTGGTCCTCCCCCCAGGTGGCAGGCTCTGATCACCCGATGGCGAATGGGGAACCGGGGGTAGGTACTGGTGGGGGGTGGGGCCGCTGCCAGCAGCTGGGAAAGATGGCCCTGATCACAGGCCAGGCCTAGGGACCATACCCACTCATGAATTTTGTGTGCCGGGCCTCTAGTTAGATATATAAAAGCACATTTACAATAGGAATGAAACTTTATTTAACTTAATGACCAACACAATGGACATCCGTTTTATCTAATGCTCTTTATAATTGCACACTGAAGAAAAAATAAGGGCTCTGTGATTCATGTTTACATTTGTTGGCGTAATAGAGTAACAATTATCTACACTAATAAAAGAGAAAGATGCAAATTGACCGTACCTTCACAATGCCCACCAGCCAATCAGGAGTGAGTATGCAAATTAACCCAACAAAGATGGCGGGTTAATTTGCGTATGCAGGCGCAGAGCGGCTGGGGGCGGGGCAGGACTCTTGCATCCCGCATAGCCCCAGCAGCTCCGGGCCTCTGGGCAGAGTGGGAAGGCGGAAAGGCGGCTCCAGGCCAGAGCAAAGTGGTGTCAGCAGCGAGAAGAAGGAACGCCCATTCTTGCACGAATCTTCATGCATGGGGCCTCTAGTACTCAATAATTCTGGATAATCACTAGATTGTCCAGAAGCACATGGGCTGTCAGTTTACTGAGGACAAATCCAAATAACTGCAATTTGAAACTATTCTCACTTGTTTTGTAATTTAAACCACTTTTCATATGCATTGTCTAATTCAGTTCTCAACTGGGGCTGATTTTGCCCTGCAGGGGACATTTGGCCATGTCTGGAGACACTCTTGATTCCTGTATAAATCTGGCCTTTAATGCCCATTTCCTCCACTCAGCCTCCCCACCTGCAGAGGTAGGAGTGGGGGAGACGGAAAAGTGGGGCCAAGCTCAGTGGGAGGAACAGGCTTATTCAACCTGCTGCTTAAGGAAAGTCACGGCACTAAGAATGAGAGAAGAGTGGGGAGCTAGTTCCCAAGGGGTGGGTCCCGTGGCACCCCTAAGAATCTAAACACTGGCTCTAAGAGAGGGTGGGATCCAGAGCTCTTCATGCAGCCGAAGCAATGGATCTCAAGTTTGAGGTTGTGTGGGAACCCCCGAGGGCTTGCTAAGACAGACTGCTGGGTCCCACCCACATTTGTAACATGTTCCCTGGTGATACCAATGACACTGGACCAGGAACCCCACTCTGAGAATGCCTGGCCTAGAAGCATCCCAGTTGTCAGGCATCCCTGCCCCCTCCAACGATCTGCCATCATTACTTAACCAAAAAGGGCAGTATTACTCCAGTTTTTTCAAATACAGTGTTCATAGAAGCCACTATTTAAAGTAGAGCCAATTCACCAAACCTCCCAGTTCCATTAAAAATGTGAGTGTGAGCTTCACCCCAGCATCCAATACAAAAGGGTCTGAATCCATCATCTGCTTTAATTTATTCACACCGCTCCTTGCCTGCGTTAACGTGGATGATTGGGAGTTAACCAGACTTAAAATTTATTATGCATGGAACGAGCTATTACCTGCACTTGAAAAACACTTTAACTCTTTTGACCATGGGCTGAGATTTCAGACTTCTGAGTGAAAATGCGAGTTTCAGGCTGTTCTGAAATATTCTGCCATGGCATCCTGATCACAATAAATTTGATTTGCTGAAGCAAATCTCTTAATTGCTTCCGGAGCCTGTGTCTGAAACCCAAATGGCAGCTTGGCTGCGGTAACAGACGGCACACGCTTATTTTTTTGTTCCCATTTAAAAATGCCTCTTTCAAGCTTGACTTTAATTTCTCACAACCTTGGCCCTGTGGGCTGATGTAGTAAAAAATCCAACTTTTAGTCAGCAAATGAAATAAACTGTTTTCAAGACACATATGGAGTAAATATGGATGGTAAAGAGGTGCTACTTTTACAGTCACTTTTCTGACCATCCGTTTCGCAAAGGAATTATTTGCAGGCCTCCCAGAAACTGGCTTCTCTATTACTCAGCTGGCCGGGAAGTGGATGGGCACAGCCGCTGGCCCTAATGTGCTCATTCTCGTGTGACTCATTACTGCAGACGGAGGTGTTGGCCCAAAATGCTCTGAAGCAGCTGAAAACTATCCCATTATGCAGCAGCCAATCAAGGCCTTTTTCTTTTCCTTTTTTTTTTTTTTTTTAAACACACACAACAAAATCCTTTACTTGACTCTCAGCACATGGAAGTGTTTTGAGGACTGGTTCTGTGGGCTTCATGAAACTATTCTGGGACTCCGGTGCCGACAACAGGCCTCACTTTGATGTCAGTGGTAAATGGATGTTCCAAGGAAGTGGGTTCTCAAACCCCACCACCGTCCTTCCTCCCTACCACGGTGAAACAGGGCGGCTTTCACAAATAACTTCTGCAAAACCCTACGGTTTCTGCACTTGGTCCTGGTTCCCGAACTCCCTTTTCTAAAGGAAACTCGGGATTGTTGGAGAGTGGGAATTTTTGAGCATGCTTACTAGTACCATTCCAGAGAGGCCATGGACTATGCCCCAGATAGAGTTGTCAGTGCTGACATCAGGCCAGGCCTTGAGATACGGTCTCATGGCCCCTTCCCAGCACATAGGCCTTCTTTCATAGATCACTGTCAGCTTTCTGAAGAACAGGATGACCATGTAAATAACATGGTCGTCAATGGCATGATCCTGACGTTGCTTAGGAAAAACTGTTTTGTCTTGGGTTGCTTGCTCTGCAAAAACAGGATGTGGTTAATGTGCTTAAAAGTGGTCCTGCACAAAGGGTCGGGGCTGCTCTCTGGACTCCCTGCATGGAGAAAGGCAGAGCAGTTGCCGGCTGGCCGGCTAATAAAGGCTCCCTAAATTTTAATTTGGTCTGGACTCCTGTGGTCATTCACTCGAGTTCGCTCCACAACAGGGATTACCTCTCCTAACCCTTTCCTGAGGAAGCTGTTCAGGATAAGGACGGCAAGAAGTATGATATTATCAGTGAAAACAATAATAAACATTTGTGAACACCTGTTATGTACCAGGCACGGAGCCCTTTCGGTGTATTATCTCATTGAGTCTTTAAAATGGCCCTTGGTGTCGGTACTATTATACTTCTCATTTTGAAGATGGGAAAACTGTTTTGGGTGACAAAGCTATTAAATTTGGAATCTGTGTTTTTTGAAATTTTCTAAAGTATAACATACATTCAGAAAAGTGAAAAGCCCTGAGTGTATATAGCTCAATGAACTTTCGTAAGATAAACACACCCCTGGAACGAGCACTCAGGTCAGGAAAGTATCAGCCGCACCCGAGCAGCCCCCTTCCTCCACCACACAGTCATTAGCCACCCACTCTGCCCAGGGAATGGTGATCGTAACTCCTTAGATCAGTGGTCGGCAAACTGCGGCTCGCGAGCCGTGGTTTGCCGCTCTGTTGACTAATGCAGTGGTCAGCAAACTCATTAGTCAACAGAGCCAAATATCAACAGTACAACGATTGAAATTTCTTTTGAGAGCCAAATTTTTTAAACTTAAACTAGATAGGTAGGTACATTGCTATTAACTTAATTAGGGTACTCCTTCAATCGCACTGTACATGCATGCCTGCACGTGGTATTTTGTGGAAGAGCCACACTCAAGGGGCCAAAGAGCTGCATGTGGCTCGCAAGCCACGGTTTGCCGACCACTGGACTAATGAGTTTGCCGACCACTGCCTTAGATCATGCCTATCATTGAACTTAAATGGAACCAATACAGTATGCATTCTCATTTTTTTCAATCCAGTATTATAGTTGTGAGAGTATTGAGATTATTGTAGGCATTTTTTCACTGCTGTATAGTATTCCACTGCGTGAACATGGCACAATTTATCTGTTCTATTGTTAATATGCAGGAGTTATATTTTTAAAATATATTTTTATTGATTTTAGAGAGGAAGGGATAGAAACATCAATGATGAGAATCACTGATGGGCTCTCTCCTGCAGGTTGCTCTGACCAGGAATCAAACCATAACCGCCTGGTTCATAGGTGGACCTTCAACCTCTGAGCCACACCTGTTGGGCTGCAGGGGTTATTTTTAAGTTGGGGCTACTAAAAACAACTCTATTAGAAACATTTTTGTACATGCCTACTGATAACATTTCCATACATTTCTGCTGGGCATACATACACCGAGGAATGAATTGCTGGGTACATTCAGCTTTAATAAATACTGTCAGCAGTTCAGCTTGTGTTGCTATATGACCTGAAGGTTACTACGAACTGAGTTGTGTCCCTCCAAAATTCGTATGCTGAAGCCCCAACTCCCAATGTGTTCGTATTTGGAGACAGGGCCTTGCACTCACAGAGGGAAGGCCACATGAGGACACAGTGAGAAGGTGGCCGTCTGCAGCCAGGAAGGAACAGAGTTCTCACCAGAAACCAAACCTGTCAGCACCTTGATCTTGGACTTCAGCATCCAGAACTATGGGAAAATAAACTTCTGTCGTTTAAGCCACCCAGTCTGAGGTATTCTGTTATGACAGCCAGGGCAGACACATCGGAGGGGAGAAGTAGTGGGGACATTGGCCTCACCTCAATGAGCTTGCTTTCTATTTGGGACTGTGGCCTTTCTGGTCCTGGTGTCTTGGCAACACGGAGCCCACAGGTTTGTCTCCCCAGCTCTTTGGCTCTGCCAAGGCTCAGGTCAGGCCTGCAGCCTCTTAGTGGTTTTGTAGCCTCTCATCCCTGTGCCACCTCTGACCTGGCAAGACCCAGAGAACAAAGTGCCTGAGGGTGGTCTGTACAAGTCTACTCTATCATTACTGGAAATGGAAAGCCAACTGGTAGTTTTTAAAACAAGGCATTTACAAATAACAAATGCTATTCAAATGTAGTGTCTGCTAGTTTTTGAAATAGAAACCCAACACAAATTTTTCTCCTAAGGATGTCTATATTTGGAACCCACATTTTCTTTAATCTTTGTTAGCTTTGAGACTGAGAATTTCCTAGAAGGCTAGTTAGGTGACTACCCGCAAAATGATCAGAATTGCCTAGAGTGGTTTTTTAGGGGAAAAAGTTTAAGAAAAACAACCACTCAGTGACACTTGAATTAAAAAAAAACTGTCTCATCTGGGCCCTGGCCGGGTAGCTCAGTTGGTTGAGTGTAGTCCTGATATGCCAAGGTTGTGGGTTTGATCCCCGGTCAGGGTAGATACAAGAATCAACCACAACAAATTAACGTTTCTCTTTCCTTCCCTCTATCTCTAAAATCTATTTAAAAAGTGGTCACATCTGGTAGCTGAAAAGAGAATCACAGATGAAGCCCAAACAACACCGACTCAGAGAGCCTGGTTTCCAGGCCCACGCTGTTTCCACTAGTGGTGGGTATGGTGCTGGGGCGCCAGCCACTTAGTGCCTCATTTTCTTTAGCTGTATGAAGGGGATAAGCATGCCTGTGAAGAATCGTTCCCAAATCTCCAGAGCAGTTCCTCCTTATGCCTGGAGCCCCCTCAGCATGGCTGAGATTCGTCCTTGGCACTGATCACCGATGGTGCTATGACTAGCTGACGTCTGGGCCTCAGCTCAGTCTGGCTCCTTCAGGCACCAGCACTTGCTGCTCTCTTTCTGTCCTTAGTACAGTGCCTCACACATGGCAGGTCCTTATGAACCCGGCACACGGGTAGCTCTTCCCAAACTGACCATCGAGTGGTCACTGAAATGGTGAGCCACACATTACGAGGCAATTACGTCTTCCGTGAAGTTGGTAAGTGGAGTTGTCACATAATAGGAAATGGTCAAAGTCACCCAAGAAAACTCACTAAATGGCCCACAAAGTACAGAACATGTTTTGTACACTCCATCCAGTAGTCGTTAGGTACTCTCAATTCTGAGAATGACAAAGCCAGATGAAAGGAAGGGCGATGGGCATAACCCAAGACCTTGGTACATTCGAACCTCTCAGTCGTTATTACACCTCATGTTTCTTGAAGCGGCTGGAGACCCGTGGTGATGGCTAAGGAAGGCCTACTCACCCGCAGCGTCTCCTTCATTCTGCTTTTACCAAGTGATGTCGAGGTTTGGTTCTCAAGTCGATGACTAGCCTGTTTCCTGGAACATCCCTCTTTTGGAGAGTCCTGGAGCATGGTAGCTTGGTAAAGGCTTTGACAAAGTCCTTGGTATGTTTAACTTGGTTATAACCATTTTCTCAACCCTATTTCACACTGGCATGTGTTTCCTGTCAGTATATAAAAACCTATTAATATTCTATGAAACATGTTCATTGTGACGTGCTAGGAATACAGCCTTAGACAGCTACTTAAAGCTTTTGTGACCTATTTTATAAACAATCCTTAGTATAAGTATTTATCTGGCTTCAGGGCAGAGAAATTAAGAACAAATTAGAAATGGAGAAGGCTGTCAAATTAAAAAGAATATGGACAGCTAACATCTTGGCAGGAATGAAAGGAAGAGAAAAATTATAACGCATCCATGGAATTATTTTCAGATATTCAACACTGAACGTGGTACGATCATGGAGATTCAAAATAGTAGCAATTAAGTCCATAAGATAAAGCTACATCCTTGGCAAACTTGCTTCAGATGGTAGGAATATGTTTATTATATTTCATCAAGCTTAAAGTTAAGAAGTTCGGGTGTATAAAGGCAAGATTCAATTGTTAGAAAAATTTATCCTCTCACAGTAGCAGATAAGAAAGCCACTGCTCTATCAACTGCACCCTTGGCTTCCCACAGTTCTTCCCTTCACATATTGCTCAGATCACAGTCAACCAATTCAAACAGATTCTCTTTTTTAAAAAATATGTTTTTATTTATTTTTTTAGAGAGAAAGGGAGAGCGAGAGAAGAAACATTGATGAAAGAGAAACATCAATTGGCTGCCTCCTGCATGCCCTCCACTGGGGATTGAGCGCACAACCCAGGCATGTGCCCTGACTGGGAATTGAACCAGCAACCTCTTGGTGCATGGGACAATGCTTAATCCATTGAGCCACACCAGACGGGTTCAAACAGGTTCTTTATATCCAAGTTTCATACAAACCTTTGAGTTTTATTTAACCCCAAACAATCTTTTTAAGGAGGGCGGTTTTTCTAACAAGTAAATTTCAAGATACCAGAACAGAAATAAAAGTTTATTTATCTTTTAGGTCATGTCCATTAGCAAATCAAATTCAGTACATGAATGAGGAACTGCATTATAGTCCACATTGCTGGCATCTCTTCCATGGCCCGAGACTCACTGATCAAGGGGTGTTCCGTCAGTCTTCTAGTGTTAAAAAATCCTTTCCATCGATTTTTTCTTTTTTTTCTGAGAGAACATTCAAAGGAATTATTCACAGGAGCAGACATGGTCCTCAGTCCCTTCTATTTTGCACTGCGTTGGACATATGGTTTGTTCTCTTTAGATAGTCACCTTCCCATGCTCACTCATTGTATTTGGCCAGTTTTAACCTGGGGATAATGTTCATAGACTGCAGTTCCTGGAAGAGCAGCTTGCAGGCATACGGAATACGGAGGGAAGACACGTGACAGGACGACTTGCAGTAATGGCACCTGAAACCCAAGTCGGCATGTATTAGAGGGACAATGACTCAGAACAAAGGCCTGCATGCAGGAAGTGAGAATTCTCTCTAACAAATTCCATTGCCATTCCATCGAGTTGGTTTTCTATTCCTCAGTGTTCAGCCACACTATCCAAAATGTACTTGTGTGTCCCCAAAGTAAAGAGAAGCCTCCAAAGAAGCTAAAAACCAAAACAAAACGATGACCACTCCCCCGGTTTTAAAAACATGTACTTTTAATCAGGTAGTGCTATACTTCTCAGACCTTTCTCCTTAAAATGTAAAACATCTGCCAAAAGAGTTGTTTGGAATAAGCCCCCGAAATCTGAACCATCTGAAAGTTACTCAGATATAGATTTTTCATTGTTGAAAGCATTTTAAACAGATTCAGTCTCCATGTATTGATAAGCATCTACTACAATGTACTATTCTAGGCAAGAGCTCCACATTTACCACTTGACTTCTGTCACTGAGAGACTTGAAGCATGCTGGGAAAGATGGGACTTTCATAGAGAAAGGTGGTGTCCAGGGCTCTTCAAAGTTGGTTATTTCTATGAGCATTGGGAGCTACTTTACTTACTGGCCCTGTGTGTGCGCACATATTCCCATTCAATCCTTACCACAGCCCACACTCCTAATCAACATGCCTACTATGCTATTAGGATTACCTTTTCTCTTCCTTCAGCCAGGGAACTTAAAGCCATTGATTAGGTCTTAATCAATGGCTACAAGTGAAGAAAGGTCCCTGGGGAGAAAATAAACTATTCTGTCAGGTTTCAGACCAAAACAGAGCCTCACCCTATACCTCAAGGATCTGGGGCACCTGGGACAGTAGGTACCCAGTACAAACCCTGAGACTTAATAGGTAGAAAACTAGGTCCTCCCAGGTAACAGGGGAGAACATGAGTGCAAGAGGAACAGCACCAAGGCCTGGAAGAGGCAGTGCTAACTGGGAACGGGAGGGAGAGCCCTCAGGGAACAATAAAGGCTGTTCTGGAGTGTGGCAAGGCACATGTGTAAGAAATGTAAACACGCATATTATTGAGTAATCACAAAAGTGGCAAAGATGTGCACAAGAATGTTCGCGGTCACACGATTTACAACAGCACGAAGCAGGAGACTGCTCAGATAGTTCTGTGAGTACAGGACACTCATGCAGGAGAACACTGTGCAGACACTGAATGCAATGATGCAGACCCATATTTACTGAAATGTAAAGGTGTCCAGGACACACTATGAGGTGAAAAAAGCAGTTTGCTAAACAGCATGGTTCCAAGCGGGTCCTCAAATGGGTTTCAGTAAAGGTATGAAGTCCCCAAAATCACATGTACCAAGATTTTTTTGGTATCTATTTGCATTTCCCTGCTATTAACAATCTCAAAAAAATTCATGATTTAAAAACAAAAATGGTACAGAACTACTGGCAAACAGAGATGTCCCCCAAAATCACTAAAATTTTAACAGGGTGGTGGGAATTCTGACTACTTATATTTTTTTGTAACTTTGAATATTTTATAAAGAGCAGGGATCATTCTTGAAATCAGCAAAATAAAGCTTGTATTATTTCAGAAAAGAAAATAACGGAGGCTGAGAATTTGAATGTGCTGGTGAGTGACTACGCAGACAGGAGCTTCAACTGCGGAGTATCTGACTCTATCCACAGCAATAATATAAACATGAGAATTACTTTTCCTAAAGTATTACCTAAAGATCTTTTTAATGCATGACAGTTTACGAATTATGTTTGTAATGTGCCTGGGTTGGTCTCATTTATTCAAGTATCATGTTCATGCCTTCACTGAATTGGAGAAATGGATTTAGCTGGAGCAACCTCTTGCAGATTCTCCTGTCATTATCCTGTGAGTTCAATCCAGGCTAATCTACTTAAAATTTCTATGCGTGCTGATTCACGATCCAGAAAGCCCACTAACCTTCTCTCTTATGAACTATCTCTCCACTATTTAAAATGTTCCAATGCATATATGTACACATACATGCATACACAAATAAAAATACATACATATATAAATAGAAATATATAAATTACCTTACCCTGGTCTGAACAACTCGCAAAGAAAGAAACTTGACCCAAACAATAATAAAATAAACTGATTTTTCAGGGCAAAGCCAGCAAAAGGAGGAGGCTGTGGCTTCACATGAGAAATGATTGTCCAGTGAAACATCCTCCATGAGCTAATTATCTTAACAGGGATTTTCTTTTCTCTGCAGTTTTCCTTCTGGACCTCTCTTTTGTGATTTATACCCTTCGTGTCTTCTGTAGAACAGTCTTGCTGTAAACATCCCCATAGCAATGCCTTACTAATGTGCAAATCAGCGACAAAAGGCCAGTTTCAAGGTTCTGAACTGCTCTAATTACCCAGCCTCCATTGTGCTGTTCATTAAAGAGCGACTCCCTCCAGCAAACGCCCGTACTCCCTCCCACACAAGCCAGCACACACGTCAGGTAACATGGGAAAAGGACAGCATCATTATGCTCCTCTGCCTGAGAGCAGCACGCGGAGCCTGCCAGCCTTCCAGACTGGATGAGGATGCTTTCCTGTTGGCAACAAGGGTGTAAGTAGGCCATTCAAAATCAGACATCCAGTACACCCAGGTCTGTTTAATTACAGTAAAGACCCTTAAACTGTGTAACCTGATTTGTGCTCTTTGAAAGGATTTCAAATACAATACACATTGAACACATGAGCTTCAAAATCAGGCACTGCCATCAGATAATCTTTAAATGTGACAGAAACGAAGCAGGAAAGAAGATACGAAGTTAACAGAATAACATTGAGACCAATTACTGCTAACCTTAGTTTCCCCGAGTATTCAGCATAAGAGGGCAAGGTTTTCAAAGTGCATGAGTAAATATGATCGTTCTTTTCTCCTATCCTCTTCTCTTTTCCTTCCTTTCTTCCTCCGTCTTTCTTCCATTTTCTTCTTTTATTCCCTCCCTCCTTTCTTTTTTCCCTTCTTTATTCTTTTTCCTCTTTCCCTCATTCCCTCTCTTTTCTTTTTTTATTTTTCCTCTTAGCCTTCCTCCTTCTTTCTTTTTTCCCTCCTTCCCTCCTTTCCTCCCTCCCTCCCTCTTTTCCTTTTCCTCACTCTTCCTCTTTGGGGGGGGGGGTGGTGGTGGCACATGAGAGAATGCAGGGAGAATAGAGAAAAAAAGAAACTCTTTTTTGAAGTTTCATGATCCCTATTGGTAATAAAATGACTCTTCTGCACCATCTTTTCAAAGTAAATTACTTAAAAATCCTTGTGCCAAATTTGAAGATTTAACCATAGTGGAGCTAAGTTCCAGGCATCTTCCTATTATATCACACCTTGTTGTTGTTACACAGGACAATAAAAGGCAAACTCAATATGCATTTCAAAAGACCATGTCACTGATACGAGAAAGAGCTAAGTTTACGCTCAGAATATTATCACCCCATCTCTGCAACCTTATGAAAGGCAAATGGCCACCTCTGGTGTTAGTTTTTAAAATGAGATAATTTCTTCACAGACAGGTCTCATCGACTCTTCTACACCAAAATAATAATTGATTTTGACTAAAAGGAATTGACATTTAACTAGCAAGATATACACTGTTTTCTAAGAAGGCCACTCATTATCCTTTTTTTCCCTTCACTGTTGAGTATTACTGATGTCCCCTTTCATTTCCCCCATCATTCTGACTCTTAATTTGCTTTATTCAACCAAGAAACTGGCAGCTTAAGATGGCAAGAAGGCCCTAACCGGTTTGGCTCAGTGGATAGAGCGTCAGCCTGTGGACTCAAGGGTCCCAGGTTCGATTCTGGTCAAGGGCATGTACCTTGGTTGCGGGCACATTCCCAGTAGGGGGTGTGCAGGAGGCAGCTGATCGATGTTTCTAACTCTCTATCCCTCTCCCTTCCTCGCTGTAAAAAATCAATAAAATATATTAAAAAAAAAAAAAAGATGGCAAGAAGTCGGGGGGACTCATAAGGAAAATGTGGCCCATGTTACTAACCCTCAAGCTCTGGCAATGAATACTCATCTGGGCTTAACTACCCTTCTGGGGACTGCCCATCCCTAGGGAAAAAGCTCTGGAAGGGAAGTGAGGGGTGATGAGGAAGATGAAGCTACTTCCCATCCCTGCAGCACCTGCCTCAGATGTTGTTAGACCTGCTCTCTGATAGAAAAGTGAGAGACTGGGGAATGCAGGCCCTCCTGTCTACAGGGGTATTCAGGGTTCTGGATCATGACCAACACTAAGCAGAGTAGTGGTTCTTTGCTGGTGCAGTGGAACCATTAAAAGGAGAAAAGGTGCTCTAACAACACAAACAAAAGGTATGCAGCATCACCTTTTAAAATGGACTTTGTGTACTGACTGCACCGAACTAACAGACTGCGAATCACAGTTTACCTACTGACAATCCTAGTGCCAGTTAGCAATATGGTCTCTGCCATCATGGGATTCACTGTCCAAGTGGAAAGCAGCTTGCTATGCAGACAGAGTACAGACAAGGGGTCAGGGTACCAGGTTATGGTCCTGGTCTGTCACTAATTTGCTATAAGATCTGGGGCAACACACCTGGCTCTTTAGGTTTGAAGTTAAATGAGGGCATTCGACACAATCTTCTCTAAAATGTTTCCATTAACAATATGCTATAATTATAACACCTACCAATGACTCTGCTAGGATTTTTACAGGTGAAGTGTTATAAAAGGTACTCGAGATAATAGTAACAAGATGATGAAGTCCTTAGTCCTTGGGAGTTTAAACTCCAGCTGTGTAAAGAGCAGGACATTAGGTAGACAAAGTGAAAATGTACACACAGAATCCCCAATTCCAGGAAAGCATGGACTGGAAGGTTGGTGAATAAGTAGGTATGATCTAGAGTCAATTCTCGAGCTGTGATTTAAGAGGCAGGGGGTGTAATATGAAAGACATATGGTATCCACTTACCAGCCGGAATACCCCAGAAGTCCACACTGCCCACAGACATCAACCTCAAAGGCATCACTTGAAATCATTAGTCGCTCTAGTAAAAGCATACTGGCTCCATAACCAATTAAACAGTCACGTTCCATTTCTCCAAGACGCAAACCACCATCACGAGATCGACCTTCAGTGGGCTGCCTTTGAAACAAGTTAAACAAATGTGTTACTATATTACACAAAGCGGCTGTATCACATGCTGGCTAAGAGCTCAGCGCTTTGGAGCAGGGCTCACCTGGATTCAAATCACTTTTTAGGCAGTGACCTTGCGCATGCTGCTCAGCCTCTCAGCCTCATTTGTAAAACGTACATAAGACTACCTGTTCCAAAGAGCCTTAAATAAGCAGAGATGTAATCCTAGTGGTTGGTTGCTATTTTTATTTTTAAATAGAAATAATAAGTAATTATTTAAATAATGATATAATAATAGACACACAGCATACAAAGTACCAGTGCTAGCATTACTATTACTATCACAATCATTATCATTATTATTAGGGAGGGATGTCTTTTGAGTATTTTCAGAGATGTCTTAGTTCTTTGTTATTTAAAAACAGAAAAAGTGAGCAGAACAGAGTGTGGAAGAAACCCGGGTCCTCTAGCAGTTATTCCCAGGCCTCCAGGGAGGAGTTTTACTATTAAATAAACATGGAAAGAAGCCAATGGATTTTTATAAAATTTGGAATAGATCAGGACTCACCTGGAGCCAGATGGGAGGTTGCCCAGAGACCTACCTCCCCAGGCCCCAGGTGTGTGTCCCATACAAGTCCTTCCTTCGTGTGTGAAAATGCTCCATTCCTTTTCAGAGGGAGCACTTGAACCGGGCAGCTATTAGCCCCTGAATGGACTCCCTGTGGCTTATGTATCTGCTGGGCTTGAGAATGCTTTAAAAGATTAAGAATCCAGGATCCAGAGATGCAGGTAAAATTAAGAGATTCTGAAACAACTTAGGCAACCCCACCTAGGTACTGGTGACACAAATTATCAGTGAGAGAGAGACAGAGAGAGAGAGTCACGAGCACCCTGGCCAGCTTATTTTGGAGTGACACTCCTTGGAGGTACTCTGAGCAGGGGTGAACTATAAAGCTCTTGTTTGCTTTATTCCACAGCATCTTTTAATCTTTGCTATTGTTGCTGCCAGATTTCCAAAGAGTTAAGAAGGTAAACACATGATTGCCAGCACATGCTGAAATGTTAACTTGTGTTGTTGATAGTTCCAATGGAAAATCAATTTAAGTTGTATATTATTTGTTGAAAGGAAATCTACATATGAAAAATTTATAAGTAGATCTCAATGAACACACTGTAGTGGAAACTTCATAGCTGAGCACAACACATATATGCTTTTATCTGCTAGTAGAACCCCCAGGGACAGGGGAAGGAGCCTTCCACCTGTGGCCACTGGACAAGTGAAGGTGGTCAGATCACATGTGGGCAGAACCCAAAACTTGAATTTTAACCAACAGAGATAACTGACTATAGACAAATGCACTCCAGGCTGTCTTCATATGGAATACACAAAAGTAATACTAAAGTAATAACTTTTTTTATACAACAAAGTAAAACATAGGAAATAACTGCTTTGACATTTATATTACTCTGAAATAGTTTTTGGATGTTGTAAGTGAAATACAAGTTCTGGAGGGGACAGTATGCAGGGGAAAGATACACCTAACCCAAGTAGGGTCTCATTGCTGCAGTCAATACTGGCTTGAGAATCTCAACTTCTCTTCCCTCTTCTGTAATTTATGCACACAAATGCCTATCATTTCAATAGGCATGTGCATTTGCTCAGTTTTACATGGTCAAGGGATTGAATCATCTACACCTCTCCTTTGATTTGGAAAAAAAAACAAAACAAAGACCCAAATATTAGCTGCTTCATCCTCTTGCTCCCTCCACTGCATTGTAACATCTAAGCAATGCTCCATGAAAGTGGACAGGGACCTGGATATTTATTGAGCATCTCCTATGGATCGGCACTGTACACAGTCTATATCCAAACACCTGACATTCACCAACATGCTGTGTAGTGGGTTTTATTGTCTCTACTTCATATACAAGAAAACGAAGCCGAGAGACATCAGGGATCTGTGCAAGGCTCATGGTTGTGCTACAAGGTGGTGATGAGTTCACATCTATGACATTCTGACCCCAGGGCCTGTGCTCCCTCCCCTGGCTCAGAGTTCCTCATCCTTGGCAGTAGTGCCATACTGATTTGGGTAGTAATTCTTGGAGGTAAAGACTGTGCAGTGCACTGCAGGATGTTTGGCAGCATTCCTGACCTCTAGATGCCAGTAGCTCCTTCCTTGACCCCCAGTTGTGGCATCCCCAAATGTTTTCTGATGTCCCAGGGAGGCAAAATTGCCCTGGTTGAGAACCACTGCCTTAGGCTTTACTGCTCCAACTGGAAAATGTAGTAGTAAGAACACATAAACTTGGTATTTATATCCATTCATCAAATCCAACATTGGGCTTGAATTGAGGATACACTGGTGAAGGGGCATACATGGACCCTGGAGCTTATGCAAATAAGCATGCAACTATAGGTGCCTTATGCTCCAATCGCAGAAGTTTTAAAAAAAATGACAGCTGTGGCTTAGGCTACCAATAATGTGTGCATATGTTTTCTGTGCACACGTGGGAGCCTGAGGTGTACTGATATGCATGTGTGTGTGTAAGTGTACCTATATTCTTATAAAGGAACTGTCTGAACAGGACAATACTTGTAAACTGGTACACAGTAAATGATTACATAGGAGAACACTGTGAAGACCTACGGAGGGTTTGCTCTTGTGCCTGTAAAATGATTTTTAATGTAAATCAGACATATATAATTTTTGTTGATGCCTAATACCCCGAAGTTTGAAATCGCAGGGAAACAGAAACTTGGTTGAGTCTGCTTATTGCTGTACTTGGAATTACAAGGGAGACTCAACTGCACTGTAAATCCCTTCTGTAAGTGCCCTTCTCTTACCTGGTAAGGACAGCCCGCGGTCCCCGGGCACGGGCATGCATCTTATCCAGCACCATGTGTTTCAGCTTCTGATAGTACACGGGGCCGAAGTAAATGTATGCTTCCAAAGGCTCACTGAAAGAAAGGTCAGAGTTTGGGGTTAAGAAACTAAGGTGGGCTAACAGGAGACAGCCTTTGCTAGGTCTCAGCACTGACAGACCCTTATTTGTTTATGAACAGGTTTATGAGTGAGTGAAAGAAAATGAAAAGGCTAGATCTGAAAATACGAAAGTACCATGGATACATTAAAGCAGGGGTAGGAACCTTTCTTTTGCCAAGGGCCATTGAGATATTTATAACATCATTCATGGGCCATGCAAAATTATCAACTTAAAAATTAGCCTGCTCTATTTGGTCAAACATTTAATTAACTCACCCCTAGTGCTTTGGCAGAGCCAGACCAAATGATTTGGCAGGCCTTATATGGCCCGAGGGCTGGATGTTCCCCACCCCTGCATTAAAAGGTACAGTGTTTAATTAAGAAATGAAATTTAAACAGCTTGTGAAACTGTGTACGGAACGGTGCTTCCTTCACTGCTCCCACCCTAGCCAGGCCACCATCCTTTCTGCCTGGACTACTGCAGATAATCTTCTAGTTGGTCTTCCTGCTTCTACTCTCCTCTCTCAACAATCTCTTCTTCACGTAACAAGCCAGAGCCATTCCTTCTAAAATGTAAATAGCAGCAGGTCACTCTTCTGCTCTAAATTCCCAGTGGTTTCCCATTGCACTCAGAATCTGTATCATCCAAATTTTGCATGTAGCCACAACGTCTAAGGTAATGTGGCTCCTGCCCACATCTGACTCATTTACTACTTCCTTTCTCCATTGCTCATTCTACTCCCTAACACTGGTCCCTTCATTGTTCCTCAAATGTAGTAATGAATCTTTAGAAATATTGTAGTAAGAGTTTAAAGGAGTGAATATTTTAGTGCTTTGACAGAAGAAACCTTTTTTCTTAAGTCTGTAGCAAGAGTAGCCAGAGGATCGATGACTTTAAAATTATTTTTACTGCCCCAGAGCTTCCTTCCTGAAAAAAAAAAAAAAAAAAAATCTACCATGTGTCACTTAATCTATGACTTAATCTGTATAACAATCTGTCATTCCTATTTTTAAGATGAAGAAAAAGGCACAGAGGGTCCAAGAGGTTAAATAAGAGCTGGAGAGTGATGCAGGAAGCTACAAATCCAGGGCTCTCCCTGCCATGCTGGCCAGTCTTGAGCCAGGTAAATATGGGCCACAGCATGATGTAAGAGTGGGAAGAGCAAAAGACATGGCAGAAAGGCACGTAAATACATCTGTGCCCGCTTGCTTGCTATACCTTATACTTTCTGTATCATTATCAAAGGCTTTTACACTTATCAAGCCATTCCGATAGCTTAAGCACAACTAGATTCTTGGAAGACCCAAAGTGGAGTGGAACAGGGTGTCAGGAGACCCTATTCTTGTCTCAGTTTGTCACACAGTAATATGACTTCTTTATCTCAGTTTTCTTAGTTGTACAACAAAGTGGTTGGACCAAGTTTCTTTCTAGCTCTAATAATAAATGATCCTATTCCTCCAGTGTACGATTGCTCATGGTAGAATTTATGGAACTCTGTCACCATTTCATCATCTACTGAATAAGGCCATATGCAGTTTTCCCTCCTAGCTATGCTGAAGAATGACAAAGGGTGAAAGCTGGTAGGTGAATATGTTTGCAAACCCTTTGTAGAACTCCGAGATAATTGGGAAAGAGATGAAAACACTGGCTGGGTGTAGAGGACAGTGAGGTAGACATAGCCATTAGCTATCTATAGGAAGCAGAGCATAAGCCATTCAAAACTTTCAGTAAAATTATGTTCAGAAAGTCCACCAAAATGGTTCATTTGTTTTGCACACTTTCTGGGCAACTTCTGCATTATTTCTGGGTGAGAAGCAAAGACTAAGATGATTAGTTTTGCAATAACAACAGCATTTTCTGAAATGGACCTCAGCTATTTTACTGAATTATTTTTTAAATGGACCATTACTCTTTCCCAGTAATGTGATTTTCTATAACATCTCAAGTATGATACAGCTAAAGAAATCCATATTATCATAGCCTGGATAAATCATTTTAGAAAGCACTCAATGCTTTTAACAGATACAGATTTTGACCATTTTAATCACATCTGGATAGTCCATTTGCAGCACTGAAATCAAGCTGTGTGTTCTCACACATGCTTCCACACTGAGTTTCAGTTGTGCATTTCAGGTTTCAAACCTCAGAAGAACAGTATAAACACTGTGTCCCAGAGTTTTACCTGGCATAAAAATACTGAAGTGTGTCTTAATTTAAACAACCGACTTGATCCTTTAAAGTCATGTGCAAGTCAAGTTTCAAAACCTTGTCTTTCACAATAATTTCAGGGATATCTGTTTCTCCCAGATAAAAAGAAAACCCATCCCTCTGCCTGTGTGACCTGCTCTTCCCTTTCCCCAACCTCACTTCAGGCTGCACCACTACCTCCTCACTGCATGGCAGCCGGGCTGGCCTCTTCCAGTTCCCGAACCTACCAAGATCTGTCCCTTGTGAGGTGGTAAATATGCTTTTCCTCTGCATGAAACACTTCAGAAGCTTCACTCTTCTCATCCTTCACATTTCTGTCTTCCCACAGGGGTCCCACCTTCCCACAGGGGTCCTCTAACCTACTCTTTGTCTTCATTCAGGTGAGAGCTATTTGTATTTATTATTTGTTTTCATTCCTTTATTCAACAAATATTTATGGAGTGTGCGCTGTGTGTCAGGCTCTATGCTAAACACTGGAAATAAAACAGTAAACAAAACAGACAAGCCCTGCTTTCAAGGAGGTTACATTATACTTGGGGAGACAGACAATAATATTACATAGTATCCTATCTAATAAAAGAGTAATATGCAAATTGACCATCACTCAAAGACACAAGATGGCCACCCCCATGTGGTCAAAGATGGCTGCCCCCATGTGGACACAAGATGGCCACCACAAGATGGCCTGCAGGGGAGGGCAGTTGTGGGCAGTTAGGGGTGACCAGGCCAGCAGAGGAGGGCAGTTGGGGGAGACCAGGCCGGCAAGGGAGGGCAGTTGTGGGGGGACCCAGGCCTGCAGGGGAGGGCAGTTGTGGGCAATCAGGCAAGCAGAGAGGGCAGTTAGGGGTGACTGGGATGGCAGAGAGGGGCAGTTGGGGGAGACCAGGTCAGCAGGGGAGGGCAGTTGGGGGAGGGGCCAGGCCTGCAGGGGAGAGCAGTTGGGGGGAACCAGGCCTGCAGGGGAGGACAGTTGGTGGGGACCAGGCCTGCAGGGGAGGGCAGGTAGGGTTGACCAGGCTGGCAGGGGAGTGGTTAGGGAGTGATCAGGCTGGCAGGCAGAAGCACTTAGGGGCAATAAGGCAGAGGCAGGCGAGCAGTTGGGAGACAGCAGTCCCGGATTGTGAGAGGGTGCAGGCTGGGCTGAGGGACACCACCCCCGTGCACAAATTTTGTGCACTGGGCCTCTAGTTATTATATAATCTACTAGAGGCCCAATGCACAAAATTCATGCAAGGGGCTCGGCCCTCGTCCGGAAGGTCGTTCGGCTGTCTGGTGTAATTAGCATATTAAGCTTTTATTATTATAGATATATATAAAAGCCTAAGTGATCAAACAACCAGTCAACTGGTTGCTATGATGCACACTGACCACCAGGGGACAGATGCTCAATGCACAGGATCAGGCTCCCTCCTATCTGGATTGGGCCTGCGGGGATCAGGCGTGCACCAGCTATCTGACAACCCCCGAGGGGTTCCGGATTGTGAGAGGGTGCAGGCCAGGCCGAGGGACCCCACTGATGCACAAATCCGTGCCCTGGGCCTCTAGTTCTATCTAATAAAAGAGTAATATGCAAATTAACCATCACTCCGCTACACCCACAAGCCATGCCCATCAGCCAATCAGGAGCAAGTATGCAAATTAACCCAACCAAGATGGCTGCAGCCATGGAGAGAGCAGGAGGCTTGGGTTTCCCCGGTGATGGAGGAAGTCAAGCTTTCCACACACCCTGGCAGGCCCAGGCCTTCACTCAAGGCTACAAAGTTTCAATTATAGAAGATAAATAAATCCCAACAAAAATGGCAGCAGCCATGGAGCTGGAGAGAGCAGGAGGCTTGAGTTGCCCCCGGTGACGGAGGAAGCCAAGCTTCCGCAGCCCTGGCCTGCCTTGGCCTCCTCCATTCAAGGTTACAAAGTTTCAATTATAGAAGATAAATAAATCCCAACAAAAATGGCTGTGGCCACAGAGCAAGCAGGAGGCTTGGCTATGCTCAGGGCTACAAAGTTTCAATTATAGAAGATAAATAAATCCCAGATACCAGGGCCTCCGCTTGGGTCGCTAGGGGGCATGGCCGGCCTGCAAACCACCACAGGCCCCTCACCCAGGCCATCCCATGCCCCAAGGGAACCGCCACCCTGATCCGGGACACCCTTCAGGGCAAACCAGCTGGACCCCACCCGTGCACCAGGTCTCTATCCTATCTAATAAAAGAGTAATATGCAAATTGAACATCACTCTAACACACAAGATGGCTGCCCCTATGTGGTCAAAAATGGCTGCCCCCATGTGGACACAAGATGGCCGCCACAAGATGGCCAGCAGGGGAGGGCAGTTGTGGGCAATCAGGCCAGCAGGGGAGGGCAGTTGGGAGGGACCAGGCCTGCAAGGGAGGACAGTTGGGGGAGATCAAGCCTGCAGGGGAGGGCAGTTAGGGGTGACCAGGCTGGCAGAGGAGGGAAGTTGGGGGCAACCAGGCCTGCAGGGACGGGCAGTTGGGGGGGACCCAGGCCTGCAGGGGAGAGCAGTTGGGGGGGGACCAGGCCTGCAGGGGAGGGCAGTTAGGGGTGACCAGACCTGCAGGGGAGGGCAGTTAGGGACAAACAGGGTGGCAGGGGAGCAGTTAGGCATCAATCAGGCTGGCAGGGGAGTGGTTAGGGGGTGATTAGGCTGGCAGGCAGAAGCGGTTAGGGGCAATCAGGAAGGCAGGCAGGTGAGCAGTTGGGAGCCAGCAGTCCTGGATTGTGAGAGGGATGTCCGACTGCCTGTTTGGGATCGGGCCTAAACAGGCAGTCGGACATCCCTCAAGGGGTCCCATATTGGAGAGGGTGCAGGCTTGGCTGAGGTACACCACCACCCCCATGCACAAATTGCGTGCACCGGGCCTTTAGTCCTATATAATAAAGAGCTAGTATGCTAATTAGACCTGACGGCAGAACAACCTTCTGGAACAACCAGTGGGTGGGGCCGCAAGGCAGCTGGGGCTGTGAGGGCCAAGCCCCTTGCACGAATTTCATGCATCAGGCCCCTAGTATATTTGATCATGATGAATCCTACAGAGAAAAATAAAGCTGGAAATGGGCAATACTGGATTGCAGTTTTAAATTAAGTAGTCAGGATAGGCCCTGCTGAGAAGTTAACTTTTATCTGTTATTTTTTAATGTCTAATAACAAATCTTCACAGTCAGCTCCTTAGGTCATGGACCATGTGTATTTTGCTCACTGTTATAAACTTAGCACCTAGCTCATGCTCGGTATTTAACATGCCTTTAGTCTGTGGATTGCAAAGTAAGGCCTCAGGCCTCTGACAGACCACTAATTATCTGATATTCATCATATCAATAGAGAGCAAGTTCAACAGCTAAAGAATTTTACATTATATATAATTGACTTGTTACTTAAAGTTGTGTAGAAATCCTATTTTGGTAAATTATGTTTTCTATATTTTAAACGATAGTCCCACCAGTAAAACAACACTTCTTAATTTATCAGTTTTCTAAGTTTGGATTTTCTTTTCTCCCCATCCCTGTTTTATTGAGATATAATTGACATAAGACATTATGCAAGTTTAAGGTGTACAACATGTTGATTTGATACATTTATATATATATATTGCAAAATGATTACCACCATAGCTTTAGCTAACACCTCCATCATGAATCTGGATTTTCTTCTATCAGATTTCTTAAAGGAGTAAAGTTGATTATCTTAAGGGCTCATACCTCCTCTCCTAATAAAATCATACTTTTTTGTTTTGTTAATCCTCACCAGAAGATATTTTTCCCTTTAATTTTTTAGAGAGAGTGGAAGGGAGGGAGGGAGAGAAAGAGGGGGAGAGGGGGAGAGGGAGAGAAGGAGAGAGGGAGAGAGGGAGAGAGAAAGAAACACTGATGTGAAAGAGACACATCAATCGGTTGCCTCCCACATACACCTGGACTGGGCCAGGGATCGAACCTGCAACTCAGATATGTGCCCTTGACCGGAATCAAACCTGTGACCCTTCGGTGCTTGGGGCCGTCACTCTAAGCACTGAACAACACCGGCCATACTTTTACTTTAAGACACCTAAACACACACTTACCCTGTGATGCCAGATGTAACATAGTCTTTCCCCAAGTAGTTATAACCATGGCGAACGAGGTCTTCACACACATCCTTCACTTTACTGCCTCCAAAGGCAGTGCCGTAGTGGAATCTGCCATCTAACACGCCTGCCTTGCCCGCCAACAGCTCAATTAACTTTCCCACCTGTGGGATTGAGCAAATTAAGTGAGTACCTTCCTGTGGTATAGAAATCCTGTCTGTTTATTTAGCTCTGGCATATTTCCCTAAAGAATTATGGAACTACTACTATTAATAAGTGTGATAAATTAATAGTAAATATTTATATCTCTCTTACTGTGTGACTGACTGTTGGAAAAGCTTGACATGTGTGATCTAAGTTTATGTCCCCAAACTGCTAGGAGATAGGTACTATTATTTCCCTGACTTTACCTATGCGGAAACTGAAGTACACAGAGGTTAAGCAACTTTTCCAAGTCATATAGCCAATAAGTGCTGGAGCCAGGATTATAAAACAATAACCATAGAAAGGAAGATGCATTAGGTTCAAAACAAAGGGCTCTTTTTTCAGAGGGGTAAGTTTGTCACCCAGAAGACTGCTCTCAAGGAAGGGAAAACCTCTCCACTTTTGCTCTATAGAGTAGTCCAGCATTGTTAGGAGCTGAGAACCTAGTTATTTGACTAGGGGTCAAAGGGCCCTTTCTAAATATCAGTTTCAGGGTCCCATCACATCCACTAACTGCAAACCAACTGCCAGCTTTCTTCCTTAAGAGCAGTGCCTCTGAAAACCATCCTGACCGTCATTCGTGATGGGAAGCCGTGAGGGTTCATTATGATGTCCGGACAGATGCCAGAGTCACAAAACGGCATGTCTTCCTGAGGGACGATCAGACCACAGACACCTGGGGGAGAGAAGATTTCATGCCACGTAAAGCAAACTGGCGGAAAGGAAGAATACAGTAGTTAATTGGAATCTCCCTGCCACTATCTCTATTTTTACTACACTCAAACCTGCCCCATGGTCTCTATCAAGAGTAACAAAAGCAATTTCCAAAAATCCCGCTAGATGGATAGTTCAAAAATGGCTGTCCTTGCAGAAAGGCAGTGCAGCCCGTGGCCTGGCCTACTGGCGTGACACTCAATGGTGCTGTCAGGCAGCTCGCCTAATCTCTTGTGCCACCGAGATGGATGAGCAGCAACTTCACTGGGTCCTCGCCCTGTCAACATCCCTGAAACTTGAAGTCAGCAGCAATTTCACTCCCTGACAGCTTGTCCATGATCTGCTACACATTGCACTCAAATCACAGGAATCCAAGTTCTCTGACCACCAAACACAGAACTGACTGAATGAGGGGTGTGTTTAAACTACGGTTTTAAAAACCTGTGACAAGAAGTACTCGTGTGTGGCTGACGTGCTAATGGGACTACCTATTGGCTACAGAGTGCTGGCCGGTTGGCCGATTTTTGCCAGGCTTCCCTGGCTGAGTCTAAACTGCCCTAAGGAATTTTAATTCCTATAGCTTATAACACATTACAAAAGTGATCTATGATTGAAGTTGTAAAGTTGAACAAAAAGTTAAATAGCAAATTATTCTTGGAAGACTAAAATTATAAATGTATCCTAAGAATGAAAACAAAACAAATAAAAAATCTACCAACTCTGCACACCACTAATAGTCTCTTAAATTAACTGTACTTTATTACTCCTTTAACAGTATTCTAACTTGTAGGAAATTTTGTTGATTAAATACTTACATCCTTTTTTTTGGTAGGAGGAATAGGAGTATAATTTAGATTGTTAGCCATAATCTATATAATTTAGAATTGAAAAACTAGTGTACAATGGCATTGGACCCAAAAAATGCTTTTATATTTAGTAAGATAAAATTCCTTTTCTTGTGTATATAAATTATCTGTACCTATTGAAAAGAAATTGCTCTCAAAGAAACTTTTCATTGCTCAGTTTGATTTCTACATACATACTTACACTATTTTAAAATAAAAGTTTGGGGATGTTCAAAGAAAAAGAATGCCATTTGTGTATTTAACGTTGGTTATTAATATTCTGATTTCCAGTGGCTGCCAACAATATGGCAATTAGGTTTGTGGAGTTGAATTCCATTGTATGTAGGTAGTTTAACTGGCTTTTTGGTTGAAATTGCATTGTTTATTATAAAGAAAGTATGCTTTCCTACATGAAGAACAGAAGCATTCAGTTCACTTTATTTCAAATTCAGCTACAACATGTTAGAATTTAAATCAAGCACAGTGTGTGACCCTTATCTCTTCCCTCTGAAAATCCATCTTGTCCACACTGAAATTATCTGACAGAACACTAGGGCTACTGGGAAATGTACTCTGAGAGAGATGAAATTGTAAATCTAGGTGCACAGATAGCAGCACTGTTTGGCAGTGAACAAAATGTTAAAAACAGCAAATCTTAGAGGCCAGTGGTGGGATGTGGTTGGGTGAGAATGTCATTTTGGGCTGGTATGGAGATGGAGGGTTCAGCTACATCCCTTAAAAACAAACCAAAGAAAAACTTCAGCACCCCTTCAGCAGTTGTTCACAGGGGGATGGATGCCTGCAGCTGGTAAGGAGGAAGCTGCTTGTTCACCCTCCAACAAGAGAAGGTGGGAGTGAGGGTCAGGAGGTACCAAACCCAGGGAGGAAGCATGGCATACTTATACTGGAGGGGGGTAAGGAGAGGGATATTTGCATTTTGCATTTTCAATTTTAGCCAACAGGTTAATTCCAGCAAACGTAACTTTAAAATGAAAGCAATGCTCTTTCCCCAGAATCCGAATCTCTAATAACTCTGCTTGAAATCTGATTAATATTTAGCATAGAACTTCCTTTTGGGGAAGTTATTTTCTAACTAGCACTTTTCTGACATTGCACTTAAAACTACATATAAGTTAACTTTCAGATTTTTTTTCATTCCATTAGAGAAACTGCATTGGCCGCATCTGAATCAAGGGCACCTGTAAGCCAAAAATTAAATCTTAGCTAACTTAAAATTACTTTAGGCTCTGAAACCCTTTTATATGCCAAGATGGTTCCCATAGCAGACAGCCCTGTGTTGTTTGTTTTGTGTGAAAGTGAATGATAAAAGATCCATGAAATCGACACAGAAAGCCAGAACAGCAGAAAGAACTGAGGGCTCTCCATCATTGCGCCTTCTACCCTCTGCTGACTTGCAGAACAATGGAAGCTACACATCCAACTGCAGATCTAACACAGCTGTGCATTTCATTAGATGAAGAGCACTAGTGACACAAGTAAATAATTAACTTATTCTGGTCCGCTGACTGTGCTTATGAGACCAGTCATAGCTGACAGATTTTAATACAAGTTAACACAAAGAAAACATAATGAGCTTAGAAGTTAAAACAAAATATTTAGACAGAATTTGATGATCTCAAATCTCAAATTAGACAGATGACTGTTAAAGTTTGCATTTTACTGAATTCATTAGGGGAGAAGAGAGTTCTCAATATCAGAACCAGACTTTTTTTTTTTTTTTTAAAGAAATGGTATTTCTCTGTTTCAGAATTATTCAAATCCTTAATCATAGAAGGAAGCTTTCTTTTACTTTCAAATAAAAATTGTAATTTATTTCCAGGGATAGAGCATAAAATCTTTCTATAAATAAACTCTTAAAAGTTATAGTCACTTTTCTTTAAATGCTGGTTTAAAAATGTAAATGATATGCAGTACACCTCAGTGTGTTAATGCTCCCTGGGTCCTTGAAAAGATGATGGACTACAAATAAACCATATCTAATGGAAGCTGTTGTAGAACAATTACTGATTCATACCTTAAATGCTTACACAGCATTTCAGATTTTAAAATAAAATTTCATCCTCTGGCCCATGCCTGTGTCTCAACCCCATTGTATATAGCACAACCTCCTGGCAATGAAATGCAAATACACCAGTTTAACAGGCCCAAAAACATTTAATGCACTTATAGGGGCCACTGGGAATTAGACCATAAACTATACTACAAAATTTTAACAAGTCAAAATAGATAATAAGGAAAAACTGGCACATAAAAAGAGCAGAAAGGTTCTACAGAGACCCAGTCAAAATAAAATTATCCTATCACCATCTATCTTATTTTCAATAATAATTGTAAAGGTGAGAATTTAGGGAGTGTAAAGAAACTACAAGTCTGACCGCCAAGCCACTCAGGAAAGGCAAATCTGGGGACCCACTGTCACAGTTCCCTCAGCGTCATGACCCAGACACTAGAGTTCTTACACCAATTTGTTATTTCTATTTTTCATGGCCTAGCAGAACAACATATAAATCATTTAAAGAATAGGTTTACCCAGCAAAAAAAAACGGTTCATCTGATGAATCATTCTTAGAAAGTTTTTCTAATTATAAACAGCAACTGACTTGTTCAAAAGTCTTTTTTTTTTTTTTAAATTAGTTTTAGTGTAATGGTCCTATCACAATTCAATTAGAAAAAAAGAAGGTAAGGATGTAATAAAAATGGTAAGGAAAAACTAAAGCATTCTCATACCATATCAAGAAAGGAAAGCAACTTAATAACAGAAGACAACTTAATAACATCGCTGATTCAAGAGATGTTCTGATGGGACTTCAATGTTTTAGCGACATACTAGCAAATGGTTTTCTACTTTGTTTTTAATTTTAAAATTTTTTCCTTTAGCAAGTGTACCTACCATAACCACTTTGGGATTGAATGTACCACTCTGAGGTTGATATATGTTTTTACTCTTCCTTTTTTGAGTGAGGAAAGAGAGAATCATTTCCCTCAATTACCAAGCATATGCTATGTGACAAGTGCTGTGATGGAGGTGGGGACATATGAAGAGGCTCAGGGATACAAGGCCCCTTGAGAGGAGTCCTGCACAGATTAATCTGACTGAATATTGAAAATTAAAACATTTATACAATTCGGCTTGCCACATTCTAATGCACTGCTTTCTGCAAGTACCTGTTAGACAAGGCTATTTATTCTGCCCAGTTTGACACTTTGCATGAAATGAAGGGTTGAAATGATGCTGTGATTTTTCTCTATCAGTCATAGCGCAGGAAGAGGACTGATGTTCGGTAAAGGAGTGATCACTGTGCAATGCCTGGTCTTAATGAGGTTCATAAATGTGTGTGTGTGGGGGGAATGTCATCTGTAAAGGACTCATCAACTCCTGGACTCTCAGATCTATGTAGGGCAGGAGATCAAGGAATCCGGTGACCTTAATTTGACTCTGTGCTGTTCCACTGACATTGTGTTTCCTGGCGCGGGGAGGGGGGGGGGTGGCGGGAGGGGGAAGCACCACTTTCTGGCAAGCCTTAGTTGTTTGGTCTTTGTAATGGGGATAATTAGCACCTATCTCATGAGGCAATTGTGTCAAAAGAACAGATGAGAGGTACTAATGTCTGAGAGGTACTTTAAGGTTCTTAGAGAAAGGCAGCATCTAAATCCAAGGAATTATTATTAGATAAGAAACCTAATTATTCTCAGCAGGAAGCAAACTAGCAAAGCAAAGGAGACCAACTTAATGAATGGAAGAATCAAGTGCAGTTGCACTAACTTTGGCTGAAGAGCTGAAAAGAAGCTCACTCTGGCTGGGCTGTGCAGATCATTTCACACGATCAGGACAGTGTCTCCTAATAACTTAAGAACTTCACAGGACTTGGGCTGAGGATTTCCAGTGTGGAGCAGTTTACTGCTGATGAATATAATGGTAAATGGAGCCAAAGAAGCAGCAGGAATGCTTTCAAGTTTGACTGTTCGTATTAAGCAAAAAAAAATGTTTTTGCTTTGAATAAGCTCATCTCCATAAGCCTTTATATATTCAGAAATGTAAATCTCTAAATCAAAACGTGAAAGCTAACACAGGTGGTTACTCCCTTTCTTCCTTTCCCCCTTCCCTTTCCAGTGATTGAATTAACCTTCTTTTATTTTCCTCACCACCACCTTAAATAATCCCAAGGGGGAGGGAAGGAGACAAAAACTGTTGAATCATATTAGCTTTGTTCTGCTGTTGAATCACTTCCAGATCTATCACATCACTTGCCACTATTCCGGTTGACATAATTTTAATTCGGCTCTTCCTTACATGTTAACAGATAAATAATGCATAAGAAAACTTGATTAGCTTTCTTATTAAAACATCACTCTAAATGAGAGGAGGCGCTAGAAGACAATACAGTTTTTACATGGCTTTCCCATGAGCAGTTGAATGGTTGATGTGATAAATTTGCATAGTCTGAAGCACACAAAGGGCTGATTAATTGAAACCCTTACAATGCTTCTGGAAGCAGCTATTGTAAAACAATAACCATAGGAACTTTACAAAATACACACGGCTGAATGTGTCAAGAGCTTAATAAAATGTGTTGGGGCTACACTATTTGGAAACAGAATTGGAGATTTTTATTCTGGGCCATAAAACACTAACCACCCTAATTTCAAAGGTTTAGTTGGATATTTGCTGAAAGGTCAGAGGGTTACTGGCTAGCCACTGAAGACCAAAATTTGTTCTTAAAATAGTAAATTAAATAAAATCTCCTTACAATAAAGGTGTGTGTGTGGACAAAATAATCCTGATTTCTAACATTTAAGCAACAGCTGCCAGAATTTCTCTTTGGACCCAAACTCTGACGGATCATTTGGCAACACACCTTATCTTGGGGCTCACACTATTAGCTTCATTGGCCCCTTCTCCCCTCCCACTTGGAATCTTTCATTCAAGCAGGATCAAGCAAAGTAGGGAGCCAAAGATATCCGACTTTGAAGCTTCAGTCTAGCAGAGAGGATTTTAGGCAGTCTCAAGTGCTACATGAGTACAAGGTGTTATTATTATTACTTTAAATCAGAGTCTTTTCATTCTGTTTTAGAAAACATAATCTAGAAAAAGGAAATAAATAAAGATGTGGAAAAAGCAAAATTTTTACCCAAACCTTAACAAATAAACTTTCCTCTCGACTTTCTGCCACACACAAATTAAAATGTTCCTACTTTCCACAGCCTCTTCATACCTAGTATATAAAGATTCTTTAATCAAATTCTTAATAAATTAATTCATCAGGTTGTTGAATCACTTTTTAAGTGCAAAGTGAAAGCAAGTGACCTTACATGAATATTTTGTTTAATAAGAGAGGGTCAAAGATGAATCTTCCAAACATTTTTATTCATAAATGCATAATCCTTATGAACCAAAGATACACTAAATCATCCCATTAAAAAACTTTTGGTTTTTTAATAAGACTGTACTTCTACTTTAAAACAAAGGGTGACTTTACTCTATTTAAAAGAGCTATCTGAGGATTTAGGGGGAGATACTGAGGAGTGTGTGCCATTATCTCAGATTTGCAGTTATTAAAAAACTTCTGTTTGCCAGGACACTCTTGCTCAAATACAGTTCTTCCTCTCCTTAAGAATACTGTTTGGTATTGCTGCCCAATTCTGTGATCTACAGGACCTTTGTTGAGGTGCTAATCCTTTTTCACATGAGAGACTGAGAAATGTTCTTTCAGGGAAGTGATATATTGCTTTCCCCCCACATCAAAGGAATCCACAGTTTCCTCCCTCATTGTGAATGGCAGCAAAAGTAAGAGGAAAATATAATAATTTGGTTTGCCTGAGCACTGAAATTAAACTTGGGAATTCCTTAGGCTGACAGATAATTTTTGTTAAAGAATTAAAAAAAACTAAAGAGCTGGAAATCTGCTCACCCTTCTAATAAGTGAACTAAGCATCAGGAAAAGCAAGGCCCAAGATAAAGATGTCTGCTTTTGATGAGTTACCTTCACACAGAACTTATACCAAAGTTCAAGAGGCTTACATAAGTTACTTTGATTTTAATAAACAGTATAGTTCCAAACATGACTCCAATACACAATATATGTGGATGTCTCTTCCTATCTTTAACTGTTTCTATAAAGGAATCAAGAAAGAATATAAAGAGAAAACATGAAGAATATTCAGACCCACTTCTACTCTATTTCCCTCTATGGAGCATCATTATGCATCTATCATATAGCTCTGGCCTCAAGGTATCCAAAAGTCCAGAACAATTGGAAAGGAGATTAAGACTTCAGGTTTTTAATATTTATTTCCAACTGAAATTAAAACAAAACTAAAAAACCTTCCTTCCCTTGTAAACAAATTCACAACTTTGATGCATAGAAGGTTATTACTAAACTAGAGGCCTGGTGCACAAAATTTGTGCACAAGTGGAGTCCCTAGGCCTGGCCTGCAATCAGGGCCTATCAGGGCCTGGCTGCTGCTGGCCCAGGCCTCCGGGCTTGCTGTCCAGGGGGAGGGACGGGGGGTGGTTGGCTGGCCGTGAGAGGCTGGCTGTGAGAGCGCACTGCCCCCTGGTGGTCAGTGTGCGTCATAGCAATTGGTCGATCAGTTCAACAGTAATAGTTGCTTAGGCTTTTATATACCAGTATATAGATCTTCACACCTTTCTCAGTACTTTGCATTCCACAAAAGGATGAACTGTTGTAAAGATTCTTGATCAAAGACCCAGCTCTTTTGGGGGGATTCACTGTGCATTTATTGATGAGGTACATAATGGACTTCTAAAGACCCAAAGAGGACTGTACTTTATTAAACTTTGAATTTCTCATTAGAAAACTGCACTGGAATTCCATTATCTAGAAGGTGTGCTGTGAGTGAGCCCTGACTGCTTCTCAAGCTGGAGCAGTCTTTATGTCGTTTGGGACCCCTCTCCTTTATGAAACACTTTCTCCTTCCTGCATGCTTGGCTTTCTGCTTAGTCATCCTCCATTTCTGAGGTCATAGAAGGCAACACTACTTACTGGGTCACATTTTTAACAGCTACTGACCAAACACTTTCACTTCAGTGGGACTTCTCTGATCAATTACACCCAATCTTTGCTTATGGCACAGCACTGATACTGATCCCCAAATAGTAAATACTAATTCTCCTGCTCCAGTTCATCCACTCATTCTGTCCTCTTCAATCTTTCTCAGCTCTTTTATAACATAAACCGCTGCTGTTTAGTTTCCTCTTCACATTTGTTTCATTTATCTACTAATTATCCTACCACCTTTGAAGTGGTCAGGCTTGAGAAGGATAGACACTCATGTTCTGTGAAATTAAATCAAGTCTCCTCTGATTATTAGGATATTTTAAGAGGCATTACGTGCAGAAATTCAACCAATACACTATGCATAGACCAAAAGAATCTTTAACAACAGCTCTCTCAAAGTCAACTTTTAACAAAAGATAAAAATTAGGCAACACACAGGGCCATGTTGCTTTCTGAACACCAAAAATACAAATTTAATGTTCTAATGGAGGGGGGGAAAAAGGTAGGCATAAAGAGACCCTAAATAAAAATAATCTTTACATTTTTCACATGTGTTAGCTGGCAGGTGGTGCTACAAAGAAAAAAACAGTATTTCCAAACAACTTTCCATGGCAAGAGTGAAAACTAAGTTAAACTACGGGTCCTACTGTGGCATGTATCTAGACCAGTGGTTGGCAAACTGCGGCTCGCGAGCCACATGCGGCTCGCGAGCTGCAGTTTGCCGCTCTGTTGACTAATGAGTTTGCCTACCACTGATCTAGACCAATCACAAACAAATCACTGCAGGAATCATGGTGTGACACCTGAAAATTCACAACACTATAAATTTTTATCAGCTCATGTCATGACAACCACAAATAGTATAAATACCGTGAACTACATTTTTCATTTCATTCACATTTTACTTGCCAACATCCAACTTTTAGGTCTGATCCAGAGCCTCTCTGGCCCCCACACTAAGGGCTGGGTTGTTGTGTGGCTCGTTGGAGACATTGCCAGCTGTGCCCACTGCACGTGAAGGCAGCTCACTGTCACTGTTCCGTTTCTGGTTCCAACTATCACAGCTAAGCCAGATGAACAGGAGAATGGTCAAACTTGAGGGCTCAAAAATTTATCTCCTTTTATATCTGCTCAAATTCTTAACAGATTTTGAATTTTAACTAAGACTACTAAAACCTGACCGGAGTGTATGCATGTATGTATAACCCATGGACACAAGACAATAGGATGCTGAAGACCTGGGGTGGGGGGTGGTGGCAGGCTAGAAGGGGTCAATGGGGGAGGAGGGCATATGTAATACTTCCAACAATAAAGATTAAAAATAAATAAAAATAAAACCTGACTAGAAGACCAATTAAAAAAGGGAGTGGGATAATGTTTACAATGAGTTGATTTTAGAAGGGATACCTGAAAATACAGCTCTATGTTAGGAGTATGTCTTTATATGAGTTTGGCAGGCATTTCTGGAACAAGGTATCTGGGGAATAGGATTTACTCTGGATTGGTGGCTGAGAAGTGCTATGTAAAGTTGTTTATCCAGGAAGAATAGGAATTTTAAGAAGATGACCACTTAAGGAGGAAAGAGAAAAGATATATTAAGAAATATTAGTATTTAGTAAGACTCAGGAAAAGGCTTTATCTTACCCAAGGGGAAATCTCAGGGAAAATGGCAATCCAGGGGACAGAGTGGTAATGGGATATCCCCTGGCAGGAGCTATTCTTTGCAAATATCATCTCCAATTTGGTTGGTCACCTTTATGTTTTGTTGGCAGTTTCTTTTGCTGTGCAGCTTTTCAGCTTGATAAGTCCCATTCATTTATTTTTGCCTTTCCTTGTCTTTGGGGGTACTATGAAGAAAATCTTCTGGGGGAAAATATGGTCCAAAAAACTACTGATTGTGTGGACAATTCTTGAGAGACTACTAATGATTATAGAAGAATGGTAATAGAAATAAAAATTAAGCAAATAAAAATATGAAATTATTAACTTCAGAAAAAAATAAAGTTATAAAACAAAGGAAACGCATCCAACAACTGTTTGGCTTGGAAGTGAAGAATATTTATGTAGTAATAGTAATGGAATCTAAATAATTAAATAACCCCAAATTATAATAAATCTGTGCAGGAAGTAGAGGTGAAGAGTATGGAAGAGAGGTAACAAAGTGGTAGGTCCTGCTATCTATCATGTAATAGGATATCAATATCGAAAGTGGATGAATGAATATATAGCTGTCTAAGGAATTCACTACAAACTGTGAAGATAAAAATGAGAAGAAATTGCTTCTGGGAAGCAGAACTGGAAAAAAGGCAAAGACTGATATTTTTTAGTACAAACCCCCCTTTTGACCTTTTTAAACCATGTGCATTTATTATTTAATAAATTATTTAAAGGAAATGAAAATTATGTTCAGTTAAGAGTTCTATGTCATTCCTTATATTACTCTGTTAAAAGGTTACAGTATCTATTTTTGTTTGCTGTTTTTTTCTCAATCTTTTCAATAAATCTGATGAAGCTGTAAAAGAAGGAAATATCAAGGGAATCTAGACTAATCAGAAGGTTTTTACCCTTGGATTAAAAACAACTGGAAAAGGAAAACTAGCAAGATAAACTCCTCACTACAAGTGAAAAGTCACCTAAACCCAGGAGGACTTCTTTCGGTTTCACACAGAGCTGTACAAGTCAAAGCCCCCGGGGATTGAACAGATCTCTAAAAGCTGAAGTTTTAGGTCATTGCAAGTTGGAAACCACCTCTGTCAATGAACATTATCCGTTATCATATTAATAGTTTGAAAAATGCTATAGCACAAAGATTTACTGACATTTCATGTAGAGGTCTGTATTATTAGGAACTTACTAATCAAGTGTGTTTTTCATTTTCAAAAGTACTGCTTTGTCCATATTATCCATACACACAGTCACATATAATAAATCAAAATCTATGTAAAACCAATCCATTAAGAGTAGAGAATCTGTCCCTTTCTATTTCCTCTACCTTCAATTCATTAATATATTCAACCATTATCAACTATCTATTACATAACTACGATAAAAAAGGCTCTGTCACACTTTATGAGAATGAAGACATAGTTTAGTGGAGTTAGAACACAGTGGATAATCACTGAAATGTATGCCAGCCTTCAGGTATGCACAATTCTCTGATGGAATAAAGCACAAGGATTTGGGATATGTGAAGTTTGTAAACTGAATTCAGAATTGATATTCTCTTATGGTGTACATTGTTGTAAAGTTTCCAGTACTGACATTTTATAAGAATATCAAGCTTTGCTCTTGTCCAAATAATAGGTGAAGTAAAACTGAGCCTGTAAACAAGGTTATGATAACCCCAGAATGACTTAGGGGTGCATCTCAGAAATTGTCAAGACCAAGAGAGAAGAAGAAACAGAGAATTTCATTGTCACTGGTAAGCAGTAGAAAAAACTAGAATCTCAAGATATTTAAAAAAAACCTCAAAAGGTATTAAGAGTTAGCATCTTAGAAAATTATACAAAGCAAGGTGTCAAATTTATACTTATAATGGAACAACTCTTATAAAAAACTGATAGGGTAAGATAATTCTGCATCTATCAACTGAACTAAAATGCTTTTGATGAAATAGTATCTTAGTCTGAAAAACTTACATTGATGGAATGACAACTAAGGCTGGATTGATTTGATCAAACAAATTGTAATACTGGATATACTTGCTTGGCAAATAAACAGTTAAAATCAGTAAGAATATTATAATATTACCAATTTTACAAAAAGATATCACACTAGCAATTTATAAGCAAAAGTGAGGGTAAGATTCAAGGTTGAAGAGTAGAATGAGTAATAGCCACTGTTAATGATCTTGCTATCCTTTCTTTACCATTAAATACGTATATGCCAGGCACAATGCTCACTGCTTAAAAATCAGAATAGCAGTTCAAGAGCATGGATTCTGGAGCCAGTCTGCCAGGGTTCAAAACCAGTTCTGCCAACAAACTGGGGACTTTGGGCAAGCTGCTAATCTTTCTGTGCTTCTGTTTCCTCATCTATAAAATGAGGATAATAACAGAATCTACCTCCTAGTACTGTGTGAGAGAATCTACCTCCTAGTACTGTGTGAGAAGTGAGTGCTGAAAACAGTCACGCACACAGTACTACAAAAGTGTTAGCTGCTGCTAATGTTGAAAGTAGAAAGCAATAGACAAAGCCAAAATTCAAACCCCAGGACAAACTTTCCCTCTCTTAAACAATATATACATTGACTAAAAGAGACCATAATAATAGTGAGTTCATTAATAGTGACACAATGCTTTGGTTTTCGAAGATAAAGAACAAAACCACAAACGGATGAAAACCCAACAGTAACCATCAATGAAAAGAGTGAGGCCTGCCAGTGGCATCAGATGGAGAAACACCATCTAGGAGGGGGAACGCTGGGCAGTGGACAAAGCACTGCACTGGAGTTGGGAGACCTGGGTTCTTACACCAGTTCAGCAACCGACTGATCGGGTGCCCCTGACTGGCCACTTAACATGTAGGGTCTCAACTGCCTTATCTGTTACATAAAGGGGCAGATAACTCTAAGGTATCTTCTAGTGCTGACACCCTATGATATTATGACTCAACAGAACACATAGTAGTTTAAATATGTACCTTTCATAAAAAAAATAGGTATTACTATTGGTTTTTTGAACAGCTACCTATACTTTAAAAGGTACGTCATCTAAATGTATTTATAGTTATAACTTTGGTCCAAGAAGTTGCAGGAGAATGAAATAAATAGCACAGAGAAGCAATTCTACAGTATATTTTAAAATGCCTTTAAAATATAAACAGATTAATTTGAGAAATAAAACAAGAATTTTGATGACAATGTAATAATTTTTCAAACATACTAAATTTTTTAATAGGGGAAAGATATCAAACATCTTTTACGTATGTGGTTAATAAATATTTTAGTATATTCAGTTTTATAAACAAGCTGAGAAATGAAGCAATTTACCTTTTTGCCCATGACGACTGCTGAATTTGTCTCCAATTTCTGGACGCCTTGTCTGTCTCAGAAGCATTTTGATTAGAAAAGCATCTTCGGCATTTGAAGATATCATCACTTTTTCAATATATGAATCCGTTGCCCCTTTGTAGCTAGTGTTAAGAGGAAATCAACAAAACAGAGTTCCAAACTGCCAAACTTATCACCCCCAGACCACAGGTTTTTATTTAATACCTACCCCAGAATATTTTGACATTCCCATTTTGGGCTCTGAAAAGTTACTTTCCTTTTTAATATTAACTCAATTACAATTTTCCATTTCTAGTCCTAGTTTAAAATGGCTAACATTTACTAAGCATTTATTATGAGGAAGACATAATGCAACTTAATCTTCACAACACATATTATTTACATATTATTATTCCCTTATTATAGACAAGGAAAACTGATGCTTAGAGTGCCCCGGACATATGAAGTGGACTTGGGATTTGAGCTGATGCCTGTCAGACTTGACTCCAAGTTCTTAACCACTTTTACTGACTGAGTTTTCCCATGAACTTTTTCACATACTTTGCCTCTTCTCTTACCTGTTTTTCATAAATAAGGATTATTAAGTGTACTCTGTCAGACTCTTTTAGACTCTGAACATACAAAGATTAACTAGACACAGCTACTGCCCAAAGGAACTCACAATACAACAAAGGATGAGAAAAAGGCAAATACAGTGAAGATGCCGGGAAAGATGTAAGGGAGACAACAGTCAATCCTGTTAGGGGATGGATATGACAGTAGTGAGGGGGAGGGGCAGGCTGTCAAGGACTGCTTCACAGAGGAGGTGACCCTGAAGCTGAGACTTCACCAGTGGAAGGGCAGTCAGATAGGGGGAGCAGTGGGAGCAAGTGCTGAAGGCCTGAAGTAGGATGATATGTTATGGAGAGTAAGAGACAATTCACTAGAAATATGGGGCCCAGTGTGCAAAGGGGTAAGGCTAGAGAGGTATGCCGAGGATCACAGTCAGTCCTTTTCGTATTATTATTTTGTTTGGCCTTTATCCAGCAGGCAACATTGTCATTGGGAGTTGTACTCAATCTACTCAAGTTTTATTCTATTTATCCAAGAGAATCCCATGACCCGATAAGTAACTTAGAAAAAGAAATCACTCTGGTAGTACCATAGAGAGAGCCTAAGAGATGGGAGAGGTGCAGGGCTGGAGCAGATGTGCAGTTACGGTTAACCAGGAGTCCACAGGAGAGGAGGGCCAGAACTCAGACAGCAACCGCTGTCATCCAGAGGATAAGGGGGCAACTAAGGAGACAGAACCTATACATTTTGCTGAACCTACAGGCTTTAGGCTTTGTGTGGCAGGCAGAGGAAAAGAGTCAGGTTTGTGTTGCAGGTGACTGGCTGGATGGCGGTGCCACTCATCAAGAGAGGGACCCCGGAGGAGCCTGTTTGGGGTGGAGAAGATGGTTTTGGTCTGGATATGGGACCTTATAAAGCTGCGCAAGTGTGGAGCTGAAACCAGGCAGGTGTCTATCTGGAAGTCATCGGCAAAAGGAGCACTATTAGGGTGAATCTTTGTGTCTTTCCAAGGCACAATCAATACATACGTGATGGGCACATCTTTGTACTGTGGTTGCTGCGGCACATTGCTTCCTTCCAAGGGGATCTGAGTTACTGTGGGCATGGATTTATTTACGAGCACCTGTTTGTTTTCTACTTTCTCACCTAAGAAACAAGGGTTAGACAAAGCGTTACCATCTATGTGATATGCAAAGATTATTGGGGCATAAAACAATGTGATTAGACTTGGTCCATAAAGTCTAGACATGGAAAAAAAATGAGTTCATATAGCGGGAACCAAAGTTCAACAGGGCTCGCTTATAATTCTGTGAGCCCAATTAAAAACAAATCATAGATTCAGATTACAGTGTACATAAAATTAAGCAATTGATTTAGGGGACCACATTAACAAGAGCAATGTAGCAATTTTATATCTCTTAGGTTGTCAGAACAGATTTGGACCATTTGTTTTTATTAATAGTTATTTCAACCAGTAATAAGTCACTGCCAACTTAACTTGGGCAAAGGAAATAAAAAGATTTCTTTGATTTTCCTGCTGTTGTCACCTTTGCTTTGCATCTTTTCAGGGTAAGCTCCAAAATCAACTCCTATAGTACTGGCACAGCACTTATTTCCCAGCCACATGACCTGGGTGAAGGGTGAGAGAAATTCTCCAAGGAGCAAAAGCAGCAAGGAGGGGAAGCCATGCACCATGTGGCTCAGGGCACCACAGCGGATGCAATACTCACCACCCATGCACCATCGTGGCAAGGTCATGCAGATTTCCCCTCCTAAGAACCTCCTTCACCCAGCCCTTCTCTCCACATCACCACAGCTCCTGTCGTCTGGTCCTCTGTGAGAGCTCTCAGTTGGTCCTCCTCTATTTTGGCTTCCCTTCTACTCTTTTCTCCACGTGGTAGTCAGGATGATCATTTCATAATAAAAATACTAACATGGCTACAATGCTTTGCATCTGCCCCTGCACCCCCCCTCATTTCTCTCTCGCTCAAAGACTCATGTTCACCATGCTTCCCTATACTCTTTGTTGTAACTACACTGGCCTTCTTTCAGATCCTTTAACTATCAAGCTACAGGACACTTGCACAACCCTTCCCACTGCTTAGAACACACTCTCCCCTCTTCATTGGTTGACTCCACTTATCCTTGATTTCAGCTCACTTCAGAAGAAAGGCTACCCCAATATTCCTAAGTCCAATACTCTTGCTATAAAATGGCTTTATAGCTCCTTATATCTTTCCTTAATCTGGTTGTAATTTGACATATATTTATATGTGCTTCTCTGATCAATGTGTTTCCCACACCAGTCCATAAAACTCAGGGCAGGGCTGTAGGTTGCATCAACAAAATTCATTATCCTATATAGTAAAAGCCTAATATGCTAAGTGTCTGGCTGTCTGGTCATCCGTTCAACCAATCAAAGCGTAATATGCTAATGATATGCTAAGGCTGCTCAAACTGTTCAGTATGACGTGCACTGATCACCAGGGGGCAGATGCTCAATGCAGGAGCTGCCCCCTGGTGGTCAGTGCGCTCCCACAGGGGGAGCGCTGCTCAGCCAAAAGCCAGGTTCAGGAGAGAGCAGTGGCCGTGGCGGGAGCCTCTCCTGCCTCCACAGCAGCGCTAAGGATGTCCTAAGGATGGCTTAGGCCAGTGGTCGGCAAACTGCGGCTCGCGAGCCACATGCAGCGCGCGAGCCGCGGTTTGCCGCTCTGTTGACTAATGAGTTTGCAGACCACTGGCATAGGGGCTTAATCACAAGGAACAACAATAGCCTGTAATTATTGGAATCGAGAGTGTAGGCCAGTGGTCAGCAAACTCATTAGTCAACAGAGCGGCAAACCGTGGTGGCTCGTGAGCTGCAGTTTGCCAACCACTGGCTTAGGCCCACTCCCCCACCGTCAATCAGACATTCCCCAAGGGCTCCCGGACTGTGTCAGTGAGCAGGCTGGGCTGAGGGACCCCCCCAAGAGCATGAATTTCGTGCACCGGGCCTCTAGTAAGCTTATAATTACAATGGAGTCACACTTTTTAGAGGCAGTAGATTCTAAAGTTAGTCTGTAAGCTAAGTGCACAAATGATGATATACTCAGGTAGATGCTGGAACATGACCTTCTTATTTTAAACTAGTGGCCTGGTGCACGGAATTCATGCACGCGAGGGTGGGGGCGAAGGGTGTCCCTCAGCCCAGCCTGCACCCTCTCCAATCTGGGACCCCAAAGGGGATAATCGGCAGTTGGACATCCCTCTCACAATCCAGAACTGCTGGTTCCTAACCGCTCGCCTGCCTGCCTGATTGCCCCTAACTTCTTCTGCCTGCCAGCCTGATTGTCCCTAACTGCTCCCCTGCTGGCTTGATTGCCCCTAACCACATCTGCCTCGGCCCCGCATCCGGGACCCAGGATTCCCTTCTCCAGCCGACCACAGGCACCCGGGATCCGGGCTTCCCTCCCTCTGGTCAGCCATAGGCGCCCAGGCCAGCTGCAGCCACAGGGGATGGTGGGCAGGTGGCTTCGCCTGGGCTGCAGCCGCAGGTGCTGGCACCTGGACCACAGACAGGCGGCTTCTCCGTCTTCCCTGGGATGCAGTGTGGGCGACTTCTCCAGCTGGCTGTGGCCTGGGATCATGGGGCAAGTGGCTTCTTCGTGTCCCGGGCCTCACCCAGCCTCAGGCGCTGGGGCCCGTTTCTCTGTCGCCCTTAGGACGTGGGGCAGGCGGACCTGAGGCTTCTGCTGCTGGCTGCAGCCTGGGATCAGGGGGAGGCGGCTTCTTCGTCTCCCCGGCTGCAGCCAGCCTCAGGCACTGGCGCCCGACCTCTCTGACCCCCACAGACCCGGAGCGGCTGGGGGGTGGGACTGCCACCATGTTTTCAGGTTAATTTACATACTCACTCTGATTGGTAGTGTAGCAGAGTGATGGTAATTTGCATGTTTCTCTTTTATTAGTGTAGATATTTCCTTAAAGTGGCTTTTCTATGATTCAAAACTATAACTAGGAAAGTAGAACTAGAATAGATTACTGCTATATAAAATTATATGCATAGCCGAAACCGGTTTGGCTCAGTGGATAGAGCGTCGGCCTGCGGACTGAAGGGTCCCGGGTTCGATTCCGGTCAAGGGCATGTACCTTGGTTGCGGGCACATCCCCAGTGGGGGGTGTGCAGGAGGCAGCTGATCGATGTTTCTCTCTCATCGATGTTTCTAGCTCTCTATCCCTCTCCCTTCCACTCTGTAAAATATCAATAAAATATATTTAAAAAAAAAAAAAAGAAAGAAAATTATATGCATAAAAAGACAGAAATGAAATTCATCAAATAATGAACATACTAGTATTGGCTGAGTTAGGACAGTGGTTTCATAGGCTGATTTTTTTCTATCCCATTTACCAAGTATTCCTATATATTATTAAATAACTTTCATAATTTCAAAAAGCACACATTAAATTTTTTTAAGGCTTTTACCTGGAGAACAAATACCATCTGCATCTAAAATTTCATGTCGCCAGATGGGTTTCCTTGTGGCAGCATCCAATATCGGCCCCATCACTTTATCAAAAGTCTGATTGGTATATCGTTTCAATGTACACTTAGCATTTTTATATACAAGGCAACGCCCAAAACCTAAAGTGAAACCAAAATGAGTATCAGAACCACCAGTAATACAAAACTGTAAGAAAACACAGATTTGTGTTACTCAACGACCCACCCCATTCCTATTCTACTCCTCCTCTCCCTCCCAAAATAACAAGACTGTTCTACATTTGGATAATCTGGGGCTGGCCAAACCAAATAACAATCTACTAATCTGAAGAACTAGCTCAGGATTTCTCCTCCTACCTACTGTCCATATAAACACTGGAATCCCTACAATCATTTTCAGCATGGACTATACATATTTTATCACAGGGGAAGGTGAGAGGGAGATTCTTTTAGAGCACAGAGCCACAGAATGTGAGAAATGGAAAGGGCCTTAGAGATCACCTGGCATAACCCCTCTATCTATCAGGTGCTACAAGAGAAGTCCAAAGAAAGTAAATGGTCATGGTCACCAAGCAAGTTGGTGGCAGAATTGAGACAAACCAAGTCTACTGATCATCCAGGGTTTCTCCTACAAATCATTTTGATGCATAACTTTGCTAACCTTCTCTGGAAAGTTTTTCTTTTTCTGATATTAGCATGTAGAGCAGTGGTTCTCAACCTTTCTAATGCCGTGACCCTTTAATACAGTTGCTCATGTTGTGGTGACCCCGAACCATAAAATTATTTTCGTTGCTACTTCATAACTGTAATTTTGCTACTGTTATGAATCGTAATGTAAATATCTGTGTTTTCCAATGGTCTTAGGCGACCCTGCTAGCGGTTCTCAACCACTGATGTAGAGGAAGTCCCAAAGAAGCACATACAAAATTAGTTTTTCTTCAAAGAGCACAGAAAATGAAAAGAAGCAATCAAATTACTTTAATGGCAGAAATAGTTCACCTCTATCCTGAAGATTAGTTTACTTTGATTATATTTTTAGATCACATTTATTTAGTGGATGAAGGAAAAGGCCTGAGACTAACTAACAACCTAAACATTAATAAAAATAAGCAAAATGAACAGAAGAACACCTTTAGATGGGACAAAAAACTCAACCACTAAATCGCACAAAAAGATTCATCAGCTATATCGTTGCCCAAAAGAGCTGTCATTTCTTCAACACTAAATATATTTTCCCAAGACTTTGTGACTGATTTGTTTTTTCTCCCACCCTGCTTTGGTCAAGCAGATTTTCTTTTCTTAAAAAAAAAAAATGTTTTTAATTGATTGTTTTGTGTGTAATCCTCACCCAAGGACATGTTTTCATTGATTTTAGAGAGGAAGGGAGAGAGAGAGAAACGTCCATTGGTTACCTCCTGTATGCACCCCAACTAGGGATGAAACCCACCATCTAGGCATATAGCCTGGTGGGGACTTGAACCCCCAATCTTTTTTTTTTTTTTTTTTAAATATATTTTATTGATATTTCACAGAGAGGAAGGGAGAGGGATAGAGAGCTAGAAACATCGATGAGAGAGAAACATCGATCAGCTGCCTCCTGCACACCTCCCACTGAGGATGTGCCCGCAACCAAGGTACATGCCCTTGACCGGAATCGAACCCGGGACCTTTCAGTCCGCAGGCCGACGCTCTATCCACTGAGCCAAACCGGTTTCGGCTGAACCCCCAATCTTTTGTTTTACGGGATGAGGCTCCAACCAACTGAACCACCTGGCCAGGGCTTTCCTCCTCCCACCCCCCCCCCCACCCCCCCCCTCCGCCGCCAATACAGTTATTTTAAACTGGATTTTCTCCCTAATCTCTTCAGGACATACTGAGCCAAGTCAAGAGTTTACTTAAATAGGAAAACGTCTCAGGGTTAAATGCTAGGTATTGCTGATGAAATACATGCATGGCTGTAAAATCCTTCATTTGAAATTCTCCAGCAAAAGCAGAACACTTTCAAGAAATCTAAGAATGTGAATTTAGAACACCAATCAGGGAAAAGTGGATTTCTAAATAAACTATCCGTGCTCTAACGTAATTTTTAAATATGAAGGTGACTGTTTAATGAAACAGCACATTTCTACAAGTGGACAACAGATGAAGACATTTGTGTATCTTTGAAAAAGGTCTTAGTCATTATGGCTCCTAGTTAATTGTGTATGGTCATAACACACTCTGCTCCAAGAGACAGCTACTCTGGAAACATTACGTGATCTTCAGATTTCGTACAATGGCCATTAACTGCAACATGCTGGAGTGCAGGGTGAATCTGAACTGCATGAAATCAAGAAGTGTTTTCTTCTAAGGGTAAATGGACATTTTATTTACAGGTGGTAGCTTCAAAGCTAGTGGACAGTAAACTCTAATCGTTAAATTGTGCTGTGGAGTTTCTGACAGATATCACAAAGTCTTCAGATTTCCACATAAACGTTACCAGTTAATCAGAAAAGAAAACATCCAGTTTTAAAGCATGGCTGTTGTCATTTGGAGGAAAAAAAAGAGGCATAAATTAAGTGCAGCCAACATTAATGCCAAAGACACATGTCTAGGAGTACTATTATGGCTGCCTAGCAACTACAAAGAGGGAAGGGAAGGCAGAGTGGGTATGCCAGAGAGCAGAAAAAGAAATACAGATTATGAAGAGACAAGTCAGACTTCAGATCAGGTGATGGCTAACAAACCATTAAGTGGTGACCTGCAAAAGCAAACTATCAAGAAACTGAGAAAGAAAATCATATAAACTGTAAGTCAGGGTTGATAAATGTGTATTTTTAAACTTTCATCATTTTGCCAACAAAAAGGTCTAACATTATGGGGCTGAGATATACAATAAAATAGCTTTTATTAGGTACCTACAAATATTGCTACCACCCTACCAAACAGGTTTATTGTTGAATATATATCTAGATATATTAAAAAAAAACACCCGTATTTCATTTATTATAATTTCTGCTGGAAAATAAATTCTTACATGTTTTCTGTTGAGGAATTGCCTCAAGTCAGCAATAAAGTAAAATAAGAAAGAAAAAAGACTACTGAATAATACATTTAACAAACTACCTCTATATAATGTTCATTTTTTAAAAAATCAACACCACAACATAACTGCCTCTTGTTTGTATATTATAAAATTATAATCACTTGAAACTGACATTAGCATTTTGACACCAAGTGATTTTTACACTGATCATCCTTAGATCTAATTCTGTACCAAGCACTTTTGGTGTCAGAGCTTTGAAAATTCACTTACCTCTGTCCAGGGAGGCCTTGTTTAAAACAAGAGCATCTTCAATATCATAGCCACTATAACTCATCACAGCAACTGTCGCATTCTGTCCAGCTGGCAGTTTCTCAAATTCTATCAACTCAATGGTTTTTGTTTTAACCATAGGTTTTTGTGGGTATGCTAGTAGATACATGAGAGTATCAATTCTGTTCCGCTGGTTATATCCAATGGTACCTTCATTGACATTGAAAAAAACCAAAATGCAATATTCTATTATGTCAAATAATTAGGCAGCAATGAATACAGTGATAAACACATTAATTTCACTAATTGAAATGAAGAAAATCTTCAGGTCAAAAATTTCAAAAGCAATACCCTCACAGTGGCTAACAATTTTTAAAAGCATTTTTTTCTCATCAATATTAAAATTCCCCCACAAAGAAGAAAAATCACACTCAGGTATATTAATCTAAATAATTTCAGGTTTTAGATTTATACAGTTAATCCCAGTTGAGGAATTTTAGTCTCCACTGGTTAATATAGTAAATAAGTCAACAATTCTGTATTGGGTTCTACTATATTCCAGGCATATGTCCAGTTGCTGGGGAAGGTAACTGGAGAACGACACCCTGGGCTGAGGCAAGGAGTTTGTACAGGGGGACAAACATAAAAAGAGAACAACAATTATAAAAGTTTTAAATGAAAAAGAAAGTAGGAGAAACAGAATAGAGAAGAGGAAAGTGAAAGCAGAGGAGAATAGGCTTATTCATTTGCTTAACCATTCATTTATTAAGCAGTTAAACACCTACTCTGCCCAGTAGTGGAGATAAAAAGGACATGCCCTTCCCTTAAGGAATCTAAGGTCCCGCTGAATCGGGGATGGGCTCTTCCCTCATTAGCAATCGGCCTGTCCATCTGATTGGACCTTGTAAAGGTATTACTGTCAACTAAAAATGAAATTAAATCTGAGTGTCACCCGCCTCTCCCTTGTCCCTCTAGGGGTTTATTAGGGTTCACGGACCTGCCAGAAAAAAAAAAAGCTTTCACTCTCATGGGCTTGCTCCTACTAAGAGACCTTAGAACTGGGAAACTCATGTTTACCCTACTGCTGAGCTTGAGTATGGGCCCCTGAGCCTCTTTAACTTCTCTGGAGGCTCTCTTCTTTTCCCCCTTGAGTAGCTAAGGAGTCTCTCTCTTGCATGTGCTTCCACAGTGATACATCCACAACACCCACATACCCCAAGATGCCTATGTGCCATTTAATGGAGTTAAGCTCTAAGGCAAGCCAACACTAAAACTCACTACTTCCTTTACCTTTTTCTCTGTACTCATGTCATTAAATCAATGGTGATTTCAATCCAGGGATGAAAATAACCTATTCAGATGTGATGAAAGAAATTCTGACATCTGTAGAGTACTAAAGAAACGAGTATATTTTTGTGCTTAAATCTCTAGAAAATTTATCAAAATTCAGCTGAAAAACAATAGCTAAACTGAAAACCTCATGAACTTTTTGTCCAATGTACACTATACATTGCCAATTAGTTATTTTAGGGTCAACTAATAAAAGGGACAGGATACCTGGTAATAGATTGCTTACTGTTTTAGAAATAAAATCACTGCTGCTCGGACCGTGGTAAAGTTCACTGGCAGTAAGTTTGTCCTTTTACATGAAATCATTTAAAATTTATGTTGAGATTTCAGTTCCAATTGTATACTTTAGCCACTGTCCCACCAGGCTGCCAAACATGTCTTCTGAAGCCCGAGACAAGCATTATTATGCAGCAGGGGAGCATAATGGCTGCACCTCTAAACAATGATGAGAGACTGGATCCTGTTGTAAATTTTATCAGGCCCAGAACATAATTCTTGAACATTACAACTGACTGCTGAATGGATGCACAGCAACACAATTTAGCAAATGTTTGGTGCTTATGATCGCATCAGAAATTTTTCTTTAAAGGCTTTTAAAGTAAATTGAAGGAATATACATGTAAATCCATTTTTAGCAGCACTGACAGTGGTGTGCAGGTTAAAACATGATTGATCAACCATGACTTCTACAGTGAAACACTTCAAAATGCCACCATAACCCATATAATTGTTATAAAAATTACAACAGACTAGCTACTTTGCCAATAATAAGCTTTTTGAGAAAATGTCATACAGAAATTAAATTATAAGACTAGTCTGGGTGAAGCACATGTTCAAATTAGAATGTCTCTATTAATGTTTTCAGCTTCCTTAAAAAGAACATTATATATATACTAGAGGCCCGGTGCACTCGGAGGGTGGTGGGGGGAGCCCCTCAGCCTGGCCTGCGCCCTCTCGCAGTTCAGGAGCCCTTGGGGGATGTCCAACTGATGGCTTAGGGGGATGTCCTAAGCCAGCAGTCGAACATCCTTAGCACTGCTGCGGAGGCAGGAGAGGCTCCCGCCACCACTGCTGCGCTCGCCAGCTGTGAGCGCGGCTCAGGGCTTCTGGCTGAGTGGCACTCCCCCTGTGGGAGCACAATGACCATCAAGGGGCAGCTCCTGCATTGAGCGTCTGCTCCCTGGTGGTCAGTGTGCATCATAGCAACCGGTCATTCCACCGTTCAGTTGATTTGCTTATTAGCCTTTTATTATATAGGATATTAACAATAAGAATATCTATAAGAAAATTATTCTTTTACAGCCCATTTTGCCACAATTGTAGGTCACCAATGATGTCAATTTTGTACTATCAGGGCATAATTTTTCTTACAAAGTCATATTTTCTTGATCATGACTTTCTTAAAAAGTCACAAGTTGGCACAGCAAGGATTCCAAATGTACGTTAAAATAGTGAAGTTTATTTTTAAGGTGGGATGAAAACGGTTAGTAAGAATGCACTTAGCAAAGAAAATGTATACTGGGAAAAAATGAAGTTTCATGCATTTAATTATTTTTCTGTCTTCCTTTGCCCAACTTCCCTTCATTTAATCAACATTATTGAATAGAATAAACTTCAATTGATGAATTCTGACAGATATATACACCTGTGAAACCACCACCACAATCAAGATCTAGAACATTTCCAACTATCCCAAAGGCCTGCCTCTGTCCTTGGCCCCGGCAACCACTAATCTGATTTTATCATTATGGATTAGTTTGCATTTTCTAGAACATTACATTAATGGAAAAATACAATATGCATATTCTTCTGCTGCTTCTTTCATTTAGCATAATGATTCTGAGATTCACCCATGTGGTTGTGTAATCACAGATCATTGCTTTTTATTGCTGAGTACTACTCCATTATATGAATATACATTTTGTTTATCCATTCACCTACTGGTGGATTTGGATTGCTTCCACTTTTGGGATATTGTGAATAAAGCTGCCATGAACCTTCATGCACATGTCTTCATGTTCATTTCTCTTGAGTAAATATACAGGAGTGGATTTTCTCGGTGGTTTGGTAAGGGTGGGGTTAACTTGAATAAACTGCATAAGAATTTTCCAAACTGATTTTTTACATTCTCACCAGCAGTATATGAGCATTTTGGTTGCTCCACATCCTAACTAACACAGTATGTCAGTCTTTTGCTTTAGTTATTCTTTTTTTTAAAAAAATATATTTTATTGATTTTTTACAGAGAGGAAGGGAGAGGGATAGAGAGATGGAAACATAGATGAGAGAGAAGCATCAATCAGCTGCCTCCTGCACGCCCCCTACTGGGGATGTGCCCGCAACCAAGGTACATGCCCTTGACCGGAATCAAACCCGGGACCCTTCAGTCCCCAGGCCGATGCTCTATCCACTGAGCCAAACGAGCTAGGGCACTTTTGCTTTTGTCATTCTAATGAGTATGTAGTGGTATCTCAGTTTTAATTTACATTTACTTGATGACTAATAGTATTGAATATTTTTTCATGGACTTATTGATCATTCCTATTACTCTTTGTGAAATGTCTGGTTTTTGTTTTTCCTATCTTTTAATTGAGTTGTCCTATTAGAAAGGGGTTCTTTCTACATACTGGATACAAATCTTTTATCAGATAGATGTATTGCAAATAACTTGCTCCCATTATGTGGTTTAAGGTCCCTTTCATATTCTTAACAGTGTCTTTCAAAGAGCAAAAGCTTAATTTTGAGAAAGTCGAAGTATTCACTTTTTTCTTTTTTATAGTTTGTGCTTTTCATATTCTATCTAACAAATATTAAGTTATTCAAGATTCTGAAGGTTTTTGCTCATTTCCTTCTGTAAGTTTTATGGTTTTAGCTCTTACTTTTAGGGCTTAATTCATTTTGTGTTAATTTTTGTATGGTATGAGGTAGGAGATGATACTCATTTTATTCTACATAGATATACAGAGACATTTTATTTTGTTGAAAAGATTTTCCTTTCCCCTGAATTACACTGACACATTCACCAAAAAACAATTGCCCATAAATATGTGGTCTATTGCTGGATTCTTAATTCTGTTCCATTGATCTACATATTTACCCTCATGTCAATATCATACTGTCTTCATTACTGTGGCTTTAGAGTAAGGCTTAAAATCAGTTTGTATAAGCCTTCCAACTTAGTTTGTTTCAAAGATTCTTTTAAAAATATCACCTAATTTCTCAACAATTTTAATGTGCTCAAAGATTCATTCATTCATTGTGAAAACATTGATTACTTCCTATGCTCTACCTACTTAAGCTGGCACTGTGCTGCAGTAATAAATAACACACAGTCCCTGTCCTCAAGGAGCTTAGAATCTACTGTCTAACAGGAAAGGCACCTGCATCATGATCCACAGGGAATAGGAAAAAGTGAGGGAAGAAATTAGCTTCAGTTGAGAAGAATTTTAGTAAGTTTTATAGATGGCACTGCACAGATGTAATCTTTTAAAAGATTCAGTTGCCTTGTCAGAAACAAAAAAAGCATGCATTTTATCTGACAGCATTACTATTATGAATAGAAGAAGAAATGCACATGTATCATTTGGGTATTCAATAAGTGGCAACATTCATCATGACTAATATTAATAATAGTAGTAATAAAAGTATATATCCCATCACCCTGCAATATCACCCATTCTATCTCCAACTCTGACCTATATACTGCACTTTAATTTCACTTCCATAAGTACTCATTATTAACACACTAGTTGCAAGAAATATTATATCAGCTTACATCTAAATTAGTTAATAACCATTTTATTTTTTGAACCAATAGCGCAATTCTAAAACAAGAATTGCCAGGGACAAATTGAGCAAGACATCTTTTCCTTTTTGTACCCCTAAATGGGTAAAGAATTCATTCTAAAATTTCAAACAGAGAGTGGGGGAGGAAATGTAAAATAAGACAAAATCTTATGAGGATCTTTGAATATTTTGTTTTTAATATCTCCAGACATCCATCCTACTGTTAAGTGGGAAGTACAAGAGAGGAGACTATCTGCTTAGGAATGGAATCTATTGAAAACAACAACAAAACTAGAAGCTGCATTAGGTCCTGAGTTTAAAAAAAAAAAAAAGTGCCAGCAATCTGAAACTGAAGGGGCGGGGGTGGTGAGAAAAAGCCAAGACTAGGGGAGGTATGTGATGCATATTTATTAACAGAGCTGATAATGACTGAAAGATCCTTTTAAACAGGAGAAGTTGTCCCATTAGAGGACTGCCAACTAATAAAACAGGCAGATAAGAAAGCGTGAGTCATGTGAACTTGGCGTCTGGTGCCAGGGAGAGTACATACAATGCAGCTCCAACACACAGTCTTTACTTGTAGCAGTGAGTGACCTGGAGACCTCGCCACGTCCACACGCGTCTCCTTGATTCTTGCTCTGAACCATGTCACAACAAACAGAGCCGTAGCCATGGAAAGGAGGTGTTGCTCAATAGCACAGTAAGATGCGGTATGGAAACTTTATTAGAACCTTAAATGTAAGAAACACCCTCTGCTGGTGTTTCATGTGGGATTAAAGTCAGCTCTCTCTCATTTATAAGGTAAGGCTTTCAGTCTCTGGTTTGTGCTAGTTTTGGTCTCCTTCGTAGTGACAGAAAATGACTTTCACTCACTTCTTTACTCTGTTCAATGGGAGGAGTTTGTAGTGAAAGGCAGACAGCAAATTTTCCAGAATGGCTAGAATATTCAGTGAATTAATTCTGGGCTACTGTCCTCCGCCTTACACATGGACTAATGGATGAACAGCATATAGTCTTCAGTGCATATTTAAAATGGGAAAGTGCGCCTTTGACTTATCAGCTGTCAAGACTGCATAGAATTAAAATGACTCAGAGAAACCCAACTCAAAGTGCTGGGTCTGCTTCAGAGAGCCAGGTCTCTGCTGCGGGTTTTCGCCCTCTGTCAGCCTTTCCCCATTTGTGGTTTGTTCATATGGACCTCGCTCAAGACTTCTGCAGCTATTTCAGTGTCCAAAGAGAAATGTGGCCACATTATGTGCCAACTTTAAACATACTTTTATCTCTCTGCTTTTCTTTCCAGTCAGGTGTTTTATAATAACAAACAGTAACAAAGGCTTTTTTTTATTACTTAAGATATTCAGCGGCTTTTGTCTTCCTAGCGTCAGCAGTAACGTCAGAGGATTGTATCCAAGGAGCTAAATGTGCAGGACCCAGGGTCAGAGCAGCTGAATACACCAACCTCAGAAAACACAGACAATGAATTGCAAATGACACTCAAAACAAAACGAGAAAAAAAACCTTCACACAGAAAACTACAAAAGAACTCTACAGACACTGAATTGGCTTTCTGTACACACTGATCCTGCTTAACTGTGTGTGGTAACTAACCGAATGTTTCAGATACTCATGGCCACAAAATAAAGGCTTTGGGGGCGGGGGGGAGGGGGGGAGTGGAGAGAGAAGTTAGAAAAATAAAAATATTATTTCTTTCCTTCAAGTCTCTTATTTTAAGCACACACACATACCATTCAATAAGTGGAGATAGATGCAGCCCTTTCTATTTCAATCTTCAAACAAACACACTAAAGAGTGGCATTAGCGATGAAGTGATTAGTCTTCCGTTAATTCTGCTGAAGGTTCTACACAAAAGGTGTATTGTTTCAGCTGGGATTCACATCATGAAACAAAATGGTTTGGTAAACCCAATGGAAGTGATAGCCCTTTCATGACACACAGGGTTCAGTACTGTATATTTCAACTTGTTAGCAAGTCAGAAGCACAAGCGGGAAATCAGCCTATGCTGCAGCTGAGGATGAATGGGAAAGGCTAAATTGATGAGCTGCTGTTTAGATTTTCCCACTGGGAATTATTCTGAACTGTCGAGGCATTACATCATTCAGGTAAATGGTAGCAGGACAACATGCTTCTTATTTCTTCATGGCCAACTAAAGGGCAATATAAAAACTTGAAAAGAAATACAGTCTCTTTATCCGTAATGAGAAATAAAATCCTTAATTGTCAAATTATAGTCAATTGCAGCTGATTCGTGGTAACTGAGAGCTAAGTGCATTCTGGTTGTAAACACAATGCAAAACCTTTTACAGGTTTTTTTTTAATGAAGTTCCTTATATCATACTTTAAATCAGAGACAAGTCATATTGAGGTCATAGACATATGTGAAAATAAAATTTATTACATTTATTAGGATTTAAATTATTAAAAAAAATTTCAAAATGTTTATAAGCAGAACTTTTTTGCTTGGTATTCTCTTTGTATCAACTTCAAGATAAAAGCCAAACTCGTTAATATATGGCATCTCTACACCTATAATACACTAAATAGCCATATCAAAGTAGCAAGACTTTCTCATGAAATGGTTGCTTACAATATTCATACTCATAAGGATACTAGTGTTTTTTAAGACTTAGTTCAAAAAAAAAAAAAAAAAAAGACTTAGTTCAATTCTCCTCTTCAGAAACAGCCTACTCTCTAACCTTAAGTGACCTTTCCGCTCTTCTTCCCTTAGATTCTGGCTGTGGGTCTATTATAGAATTTATCATACTATATGAATTACCATTTTATTTGTTAGTCTCTCCTACTAGACTGTGAACTCCTTGAGGACAGGAGTTCATCTCTATATTTTCAGGTTCCAGCCCCACTGTCTGATCTATAGTTGATGCTCAATAAATGTTATAGATGGGTATATAGATAAATTAATAGATGGGTGGATGAAAAGAAAGCAAAATATAAAGAAAAAAGGAAAATGAGTTCAGAAACTGGTGTGACATGAATTGGACGTTTCAGGAGCTATAGGAGTAATTGCATGGATGTAACGGGTTCAATGACTGTCATCCAGACAATTACTAAATACATTCTAATACACACCATGCATCTTTATTTCCTCTTCCTCTCCACGCTTAACCTTGAGTTTTCTGCTCTTTCTTCCATCTCTCTGGATTAACAACTTACATTTCATAGGGCTTTCTCTTCATACTTACCCCTTCATAATTCTGTGACATTTATTGTATGTCCCTTTGTTTAGTCAGGGGGACGAGTTCAGAGAAGTTTTCTCCATTTTTGTTTAAGCTTTAGACATGATAGGGGCAGCTGCAAGTATTGCAGAATTCCTTAGGCAACCCTCTGAGTTTGGTAACACTTAGGTGTTAGCAATGCCTGGTTGGCCAGACACGCAATACTAGTGAAGTAAGAATAAAGACATGTCTTTTATCCAAGTATTTAGAAGCAAATTCAAGAAGGGAATCTTACCCATGGCTTGTTTTCCCATGGCACACTGATACGTGTTTCTTGGGGACTGGTTATGATGAGGGTATGGAATCAGGCCCGCGCAAACTCCGAGAAGAGTAAAGGGTTCAATCTCCAAGTGGGTGGTATCTCTAGCAAGTTAATTAAGAATTAGACATATTAGGCACCAAGGATAAAATAAATATCACTGAAAGGGTATGAAAATATTACTATCTAAGTCCCCATAGGATCTAGATAATAATATTTAAATTTATATAAATATATATAATAAATTTACATAATAAAACCTCAATAACAAAATTTGATGCTAGCTAAACTGATAAAATATAATAAAACAAATTTCTTAATGATAGAAGTTTCTATTATTTGTAGAAATACAAGAGAAGGAAAACAGTATGGAATGTCTATATAAAAAAGTATTATTATATACTAACTACTAATAACAATAACTAGCATTTATAAAGAAATTATTAATTGAGCATATAGAAATGCAGATCAAAAACATCCACAGGATAAGTAACTTGCTTTTCTTCACTTTTCCAACTTAGATCAATGAGAAAGTTGTATCACCATTTTATTTTACTTTATTTTAAATATGTCTGTATTGATTTCAGAGAGGGAGAGGGAAAGAAAGATAGAAACATCAATGATGAGAATCATTGATTGGCTGCCTCCTGCACGCCCCCCACTGGGGACTTAGCCCACAACCTGGACATGTGCCCTTGGCCAGAATTGAACCCGGACTCTTCAGTCACAGGGTGACGCTCTATCCACTGAGCCAAACCAGCTAGGGCTATAGCACCATTTTAGAGGGAGAAATACATCCCCTTTAAGAATCCTATATAATAAAAGCCTAATATTCAAATTGTCCCCTCTGGTGGTTGTTCGACCGGGAGACCGGGAGTTTGACTGTTTCCTATGACATGCGCTGACCACCAGGGGGTGGCGTGAAACATGGCGGGCATCAGCAACAAGGCATTGGCAGTGGGTGGCAGTGGAGGCACTGCAGGCCCTGATGGGCCCTGATGAGAGTGGGATTGTGGTGGGATAGTGGAGCAGGTGGGTGGGCGGCGCCAGGCCAAGGCGGGTGCGAGTGGGGCCCAATTGCCCTGCAGACAGCAACCAGCAGTAGCAGTGGGGGGTGAGGGCACCGCCCAGCTCCCAGGTACTGAGGGAGCTGGGCGGGGGTGGGGGGGGGAGGGGCAAGGGAGTGGGGCGGCCCCCCACCCTGATCGATCACCTGGCAGGTGGGATGGTGGAGCAGGTGAGGGGGTAGTGCCAAACCAAGGTGGTGTGCCAGGCGGGGCTGTGGGACTGTGAGGCTGGGGGCACAAGCTGGGGGGTCCGATCTCCGCATGCCACCCTGAGAGACCCCACCCATGCACGAATTCATGCACCAGGCCTCTAGTAGTTATTAAAGTCCTAGAGGGACCAATGCCATAACCACTAGTTTAGTTGTTAAGCACTTGAAAAGTTAGACTAGTATGACTAAAGGACTGAATTTTTAAATTTTACTTAATTTTAATCACCTTACATTTTATTGATTTTAGAGAGGAAGGGAGAGGGACAGACAGAAACATCAATGAGAGAGAAACATCAATCAGTTGCCTCCTGTACGCCCCCTACTGTGGATCAAGCCTGTAACCCAGGCATGCGCCCTGAATGGGAATTGAACCGGTGGCCTCTTGGTTCATGGGTTTACTCTGAACCACTGAGCCACACTGGCTGGGCTAATCACCTTAAATTTTAAAACTCATATTTAAATTGAAATAATTTAGTTCAATCATTTTAAACCTTTTAGTTACGTTTATAACAACTTAACATTTGTGAGTCTACTTTTTCCAACTGTGTTAATGAGATCAGATCAAGTATTTCCAATAAAATTTAGCATCCAAATTGAGATGTGAGGTTAAAAACTTAAAAGAAAATGTAAGCCCTAACTGGTTTGGCTCAGTGGATAGAGCATCGGCCTGCAGACTCAAAGGTCCCAGGTTCGATTCCGGTCAAGGGCACGTACCTTGGTTGTGGGCACATCCCCAGTAGGAGGTGTGCAGGAGGCAGCTGATCAATGTTTATAACTCTCTATCCCTCTCCCTTCCTCTCTGTAAAAAAATCAATAAAATATATTTTTTAAAAATGTAAAATATCTCCATATTTTCATACTGATTACATGTTGACATGACAACATTTTAGATATATTGGGTTAAATAAAATTACTGAAATTAATTTCATCTGTTTCTTTTTTACTTTTTAAATGTGGCTGCTAGAAATTTTAAGTTATATAGGTGGCTTGCATTTTATTTTTATTGGATAGCTCCACTATAGACATTGAGCACAAAATAAGACTTTACGTACTAAGTGTCAGAATCTTTGTTACTTTCATAATACATTTTTGCAGAAAACTCAGTTTTGGCTAAATGTTTAAGCAATTCAGAAAATATCTGAGAAAGAGCAGCCAAATTATTTTTAGGTCTTTGCTGAAAGTAACAGATATCACATCCAGGATCTGTGGTTGACTGTCTATGCCTTCCTCAAGTGTTTCTGAAGCATAACTTTAATGATTTCAATGGCTTATAGTACCTGTAAAGAGAAGTAATTTCCAAGATAACCTAATCCATCATAAAAAAATAGTTCCAACACACATGACAAAGGACCTCCTGCTTATTGATCTTTTTGTGTATTGAATTATGTCTCTACTTGGGTTATAGAATGAACTCCAATCCTCTTAGACACGTTAGACCTTTGTCAGGAGAGAGGAAAAGTACTTTGAGAGATTCATACCTTTAAGGAATTAAAATTCTGATTGAAAGCATTATTAACTAACTTATAATTAGACGAAAATAAAGTAGTATATTTCATTTGATAGCAGGAAACAGAAAAGTACTTTCTTGCTAGAGGACATAAATAGTTATCAGCTGGTAGTATTAAACTCCCTATTTAACAATATATTCCCATTTCAGGTAAGCAGTACATCAGTAACATGCAGCAGACAGCAAGTTATATAAATGTCCTCTAATGCTTCTAAAAATACCACTGTTGTAGGAGAAACACCGTAAACATAGCACCATTTTATGTTTATATTACACATAAGTTTAGAGGCATCTTAACTGCATACTATGTAGAGAATTCCTGCATTGACAATAAGAATTCAAATGTCCACTGATAAAATCCTCTCTAGAAGAGATAAATACATCTTCTACATATCCTGATTCATTAGTTCAATTTTGTTAACAATTAAATATTAAAATCAGAGCAGCAATTCCTTTTAAAATATAAATACTAAGTGTAATGCATAAGATAATTAAGTCTAAAAATGACTTGTTCGCAATTTTGTTATAGTCTTACATTGAGATAAATGATGGGTTATGGTTTATCATAAAACAGTATACTTCTAGCAAAGCACACAATAGGAAAATTGAAGATGAAATGGAACGAGAAGGTAGTTCCTATAAACAGATAGGTTTTACTTATGGTTGTTATGGATCCTACTTACTTATTAATTGTATGCTCATAGAGTGCGATGTTACAATCATTTTCTTCATTCACATCTAGATATTCAACTAGACTCTCATGTAAGAAATCTTCAAAATTCCTGGGAAAATATTGGTGAAACATACATTACTAAAAAGCATTTCATTACAATATTATATATGTAATAATGGAAGATCTGGCTTTCATTTACTCAAAGCACCTTTCTCTCCCAGAGAGTATCAGAAAAATGGGATACTTGAAACATGATATTCTTGGGTCCTACAATGATCACAAATCACAGATCAGTAAAAAATCTGTGATTCTTGTTAATCCAGTCCCCATATCTAAAAATATCTTTGATGATTTTAGGAACTCCATATGATGAGAGTCCCACAGTGTCTATATCAACATATTGATGAAAGTCTGTCTTTTACTACAAACACTTAATAGTACACTAATTTACACCAAGAGTCTAGAATCCTCATGATCTAAGTTGATAAATATTTTACAATATCCAAGCAAGTTCACATAGTGAAAAATGGATTTTTAATAGGCTAATATATTTAGTAAGGAGGAATTAAAGGGTTAAAAGTGAAAAGATACTATTCTTAAAAGCTCAGATAAAATAATGTTATTGCTGATTATATCATATGAATACTAAGGAGACTCAGAAGTTTTGCTTTCGGCCACTCACCTGTATCCCTGAGCCAGCTCTTCCATATGCTTATTCGTGACTGCAGGCTTTCGTTTCTTAACAATTATGTAGGGTCTGGAATGGAAAAAATAAATTCATAGTAGTCCAACAGAAAAATTAAGTCAGCAAAAAAGTTTACTATAGGGAAATGAGGGAACCTATAAATATAAGCAAACTTATTTCTGCATTGCTTGAGGACACCAGGTAATTTTTACAGGTGAATGCACAGAGGCTTCTTTTCTCTCTCTCACATGCACATACACAGACACATCAGCCCATGTCTGTATGTGTGCACAGATACATGTATACACATCCAGTACTTTTCCAAGTATCTTAGGAAATGCTTGGTTCTGAGTGAAAAGGCAATTCAAAAATGATCCTCAATAAAGTCTAAAAAGGATATAAATCATTTAGTGTCATATCTTAAACTGTGTAAATGCATCATACTAAAACAGCCATGGGCAAACTACGGCCCGCGGGCCGGATCCGGCTGTTCTATCCGGTTCTCTTGCTCTCCCCTCCGCTTCTTTACTTTGAATTTATATTAGTGCACACAAACATTCCATCCATGCTTTTGTTCCGGCCCTCCGGTCCAGTTTAAGAACCCATTGTGGCCCTCGAGTCAAAAAGTTTGCCCACCCCTGTACTAAAAGCACCTCCTATTTCATACTGGAAATATGTCATCTTCTACCCAAGAAGTCAGCAGGCAGAGAAGAACTGCCACTGAGGTTTACAATGGCATTTTGTAGTGAGGGCCTGACGAATATCAGCTGTTCAGAGTGATCTGCTTTAGGATAAACATCACTGGGCTACAGAGCAGGCTGCCTAAAGCTACACATGACCAAAAAGAGTGGCAGTCAGTTTGCAGAGAATAAAGCTTTTTTACTTTGTAATTTTAGCAGCGTCCTGGGCATAAGGTAGAGAGAGCTTTTGGTCTTCATGTTCTGGTAGATTAAACTGTAACTGTCAGTGTTGATTTGCCTCCGAGGGCTTCGCCACCACGAGGAACACTGACACAAAGGATGGCATGCGGCACTGAAACGTCAAGGGCTGCTGTTATTTGGATAAGCAGCTCTTACAGAGGAGCAAGTCACCAGCAGACACTTGTGCAGCCTACCCGAACATCCAAATGACCATTTGCGGACTAACGAGCACTTTTCAACAGTTACGAGGAGCTGTACAATTACAAGTTGCTGAAAAATGAACTGGGTGAACTTTTTGTGGAAATAATCTTCAAGGGCTGCAGTTTACTAGTAGTTCAGGTTAAGGGACCCAGAAGTGATGACAGAGCAGTAGGAGAGGGAGAGGTTCATATTTAGCTACTTCAGTTACCTTTTACTTTTACTCAGTATATTCTAATTCTTCCTGCCAAATCTATGATATGCCATTATAAAATTACTTCTAAGAAAGAATTCGTTTTCTTTTAGACTATGCCATATTATTTTAGATGTAAGGAAAGAGGAAAATCCTAAAGGAGTAACCTAGAAAATGCCATTGCTTTTCCTACCCCTAAATGGACCAGGTCAGCCACAAATAAGCACTTAATATGTGTGCCTGGCACCCTACAAGGCACTTACCACAATCCATGATTTTTCTTCTTGCCATTCCTTAGCTTTTCTCCTTTCCTCCAAGTAACACAATCCTACTCATCCTTCAAAACTCAGTTTATAGTGATAGAACGTAGTGGGTAAAACAGTGAGTGTTGGAGTCAAATAAACTCCAAAGACTTTCCAGTAAAAAGCAAACTCTACCAGTATCTAGCATTGGGTAAGTTACGTAGTTTCACAAAACCCACTTCATTTGTTAAATGAAAATAATAATTGAACCATAAAGGGTTGAAGGTAAAGCCTTACATATAAAACATCTATTAAAATAATAAATAATGGCTATCATTTACTACTAGCATAGTTGGTTGTTATTTTTGCTTTTGCCAGCAGACTGAGCTCTCTGACGGCAGAGACGCATTTATCTTTGAATCTTCAGTATCCAGGATGCATATTCATGAAGTGTTTGATAACTGAATGAAATTTATCTTAACAATGAAAGAAGTTAAAGCAGATTCAAAAATTAAAAAGTCTATTTCTTTCCAAAGTAAACATAAAGAGATTCTTGAAAACTCTTTTTAACAACTTATACCTGCACAACCTTCCTCCATCAGAAGAAATATAGACACATCGATCTGTAAGATTTGTTGAGATGGAAACAAATTCATTGATGTATCCTGCTCTTCGCATCAGTCGAAACGTATTCACTAGCTTCTTATGGTCTCGAATGACACCCAGGATGTTACCTAAGCAGAAAGAATATTTAATTCAGAAATTTAAAAAAAAAAAAATCTAAGAGGATTTAAAATATACACCCAATAAAAATGAGAAGCAGCACTGAGTAGTCACTTGAAAATACTGTTAACACCGCTGGCCAGTCTCCAGGGCTGTAGGGAATCAACAGAGTGGAGTGGTTAAGGGCAGTCTGAGGGACCTGAGTTTAGTGTGAGCCCTACCAGATGCTAAAAGAGTAGCCCTGGAAAGATGAGTCTCATTTTCCTCATCTGTCAGCACCATGCTGGAGGCACAAATTCGGATTCAGACCCCCTGGGTTTGAACACTGGCTCTACTATTTCCAAAGAGCCGATGTGAGGAGTAAATGAGTTGATCTTATGTAAAGCACTTAGAACTCTGCCTAGCACCTAGTAACTGCTATTATTAAATAGCTCTTGTTGTGATCATCATCTGTGAAATAAGGAAAGCAGACTTCGCTTCCCAGGATTAGCTTGAGGATTCAGAGAGGAGTGGTTAAGGGCAGAAAGACTAAGGCACATTTGCTAAGACTTTTGGAGGACTCTGAAAGAAACGACTAGAGCAGGGGTGGGCAAACTTTTTGACTCGAGGGCCACAATGGGTTCTTAAACTGGACCGGAGGGCCGGAACAAAAGCATGGATGGAGTGTTTGTGTGAACTAATATAAATTCAAAGTAAAGGAGCGGAGGGGAGAGCAAGAGAACCAGATAGAACAGCCGGATCCGGCCCGCGGGCCGTAGTTTGCCCAAGGCTGGACTAGAGCATGAATGGAAGTAAAGGGACCCTTTTGCCACAGCTGTTGACAATCAACTCACTGTCAGGGCTGATCTGTTCATTTTTGCAGAATGCCACACATATTTAACTTCAACTTAAAGATGTCATGTTGAGGCTTATTCCTCTGTGCATATGCTGATAGCTGCACAAGTACAGAAAGCAGCCAGTCTTTGAAATGTTACCCTCTAGCTCTGATAGCTGTATTCTTGCAGAACCCGGATAATCCAGCCAATGGAATAATGATTTCTGTTACCCTTTTCATACCTTTAAATTAAGGTCAACCTGGGCCCAGGATACTAGTAAAAGTATATTTGTGTTTTAAATACATCAATAATAATGGCTTCCCTTCCCCTCCCCCACAGACTGTTTATGATCAACATGTTTCCATAGTATGCTCACCATTGAGGAAGACGAGAAACACATTTGGGTAAGAGAGCTCTTCTCCACATAATAAATTCACATCTTCTACTCCCAGGTTACTGGCTAATTTAACAATGGGTCCATCTTCCATGTCAGTCGTGATGTGCGTCATAAGGGCCAAGTTTTTAACCAAACCACATGCCTAAAGAACAAAAGATAGTCATTTCTAAGAATGAACACTAGTGATACAAAGTACAGTTTGTGTCCAAAAATAGTTCGACTTTTTGCCTATGCAATGTAAAGCAGTGCAACCTTGTAGGAGACAGGTTGGCAATTGATACAAAAGCCTTAAAAAAAGTACATACCCTTTAACCAGAGGAATGTATCTTAAGGTCACAAGAAAGGGTATACACATAGATTGACAGAAATGCTTAGCACTGTACTATTTGAAACTGCAAATAATGAGAGCATCGTAAACACCACCATCCCCAAAAGAAAATGATTCCATAAATTGTTATTCCCAGACAATAGAACATCATAGTCATTAAGATGCATTATATAAAAACATTAAAGAAAAACATTGATAAATACGGACACATAAAATTTCTGGCCTGAAATGAGAGATAGTCTACAAAATAATTGGCCAGTACTCTATAAAGCTTCTTGGTCATAAAAGGCAAAGAAAGACTGAAGAACTGCTCCAGATTAAGAGACTAGGGACATGATAACGGAAAGTAATATATAATCCTGGATCAGAAAAAAAGACATTAGTGGGAAAACTGACAAAATCTGAATAAGATCTATAGGATATAGTTCTGTTATCAATGGTAACTTCACAGGTTGATAACTATGCTATGGTTATTTAAGATGCTCACGTTTGGGGAATTTAGATGAAAGATTATGAAAATTCTTTTATTTTATAACTATTTTGCATGTCTAAAATTATTTTAAAATAAAAAGGAAATAAAAATATTTTAACTTCTATACAACCAAAATCTAAAACAAAAATATAAATAAATATATAATATAGCAAACAGACATATAAAGATTGCATTTTCAATTATTAAAAACCATCTACTGTAGTGATGCACAAAATAGGTATCTCATCGGGGTCAGTGAGGCAACCTTTAGGAAATTGAGAGTTTCAAAGCTCAAGATGTTTTTTTATGCAAATTTAACAAGCTACATAATTTTAGTGTAAATTTCATATGGTTTAAGAAAAATTAGGAGAATAATTTCTAAAAATTATACCCCTGCATAAACTATTTTTCATCACTCCCAAGTCATAATAAATCCCTACACTTTGGAACTTACATCTTTTATTTGTCATAATCACCTCATTTAATCATTCAGCATATATTTATGAGGCCTTCACTCTGAACAAGGCTCTGTGCTAGGAGCTTGGCATACATCGATGAACCCAACAAGGTTCCTTCCTTCTGAAGTTTACAATTTAGAACGAATACAATCAAGTGAAACCAACAATGGTTAATATGAAGGAGAAAGGGTCATGACACAGGAAGCAGTAAGTGCTATGGAAATACTTATTTAAACTGGTTGGTTTAGTGTTTAGGTAATTGTTTGTGTATCTGACATAACTGAATTGAAATCCACTTTAGGTCTTGGGCTGTGTGCTCCCAGTTGGCTGCAATTGCAACTATGATGTTCTCTAAGGACACCTAAAGAAAATGAGAAGCTTAAAAAGAGCTCCTCATAAGGAAAGAAATGGATCTCTCAATTTTCCTTCACATTCTTGTCTCCTCTCCACTACATGGCTGGATTCTTGGGTTAAATAAACAAGCCAGAAAATTTGAACCATGTTTCTATTTAGGTGAGATACTAAATCAAATGTTTCTGTAGGTACTGATTCTGGAATGATACTGATGTTATCCTGACAAGCTGCGTTAATACTTCTTGGCCCGATAAGTGGCTGACCCAAAAAAAGAATATGACCTGGGGAAATGGAGCAGAACCAGAACACCACCAACGGGTATTAACTCAGACACAGAACAGAGACTCCTCAGGTACCTTACCTCTCCTTCAGGAGTGTCTGAAGGACAGAGCATTCCCCACTGAGATGGTTGGAGCGATCGAGGACCACTCACTTTTCTTGTTTTTTCAAACTGGGAAGAGATTCTTGTCATCATGCCTAGTGCAGATATATATGACAAGCGAGACAACACTTGAGTCACACCTTGACGGTCCATTTTAAATCTCTTTAGAGACCAATTTCCCTGGTAGAGAGAAGACACAGAATCCCTGATTATTAATAAATTGTTTAATACTTTGCAGTTACTCTGAGAAGTTTATTATAGGAACTAGATGTTTACAAAATTATATTCAGCAATCAAAATGTCATAATTAAAATAAAAATTAGCCAGGTCACTTGCTGGGGTTTTCTAGGAATTTAATGAATATTACCTATCTATCAATCATCTCAGAATGCTTTGATGGATCAACCTTATCACATCAAAGCAGTTATTTTCTGAAGAACTAATTATATCCCAAACAAGTCAGTTCAACTAGAGATTTCCACTTGAGGCAATAAGCTAATAAGAGAACAGTAGCAATTTCTACACTTGTTGGAATGTGCCATTATTTAAATGTCTTCCAAATTAGTCTTAGAGAAAAACATAGCAACAGAAAAATGACTCTAATAGCAGTTATCAGGGATAATGAAGAAACTGTAGGCTTCTTAATTAAGGCTAAAACCTTCTTATATATTCATATTAAATATTATATCTCCTCTGTGGCTATCATGTCAATCTTAAAATAGATCCATATGAAATAAATCTTGAACATTAAACTTACTTTATCTTCTATGTGCTAAATATATTACATTAAATATACTACTTAATAGTTATATTAACTACACATATTAAATATTTTCAATGATAACTTAAAGATTAAGGTTAGAAACTGTTAACTTTTAAAGTCATTGATAACATGAATTAATGGTAGAAAATAGTATGCATAGGAAAGCAAAATGAGCCCTAGCTCGTTTGGCTCAGTGGATAGAGCATCTGCCTGAGGACTGAAGGGTCCCAGTCAAGGGCACATGTCCCAGAAGGCAGCCAATCAATGATTCTCTCTCGTCATTGATGTTTCTATCTCTCTCTTCCTCTTCCCTTCCTCTCTGAAATCAATAAAAATATGTATTTTTTAAAAAGCAAAATAATCCAATGATCTTTGATTCAAAAGTAAAAAAAAAAAAAAAAAAAAAAAAGACATCTGCCAAACAGTGGTACTTCATTTTTCTTTTGAAAATCTGATCAAATCTATGACTGTTTTCTTGAGAAAAACACACATAGATCATGAACACAAAATTTTTCATTCAATTTCCAGGGAGTACTCATGGATCCTGGGTTAAAACCCCTCATAGAAAAATTGCTAGGGTTTCAGAAGCAGATGAGGTGCTTTGCTTGAATTAAAATATGTGACGTTAGTGTGATCCGTCACAAATTAAAATTTAATCTTTATTACAGTGAAAGTCTATTACTTCAAAAACTTGAGTTTTTCATAACATGAAAAAGTGCTAAATTCTAAGAAATTATCATTACAAAGCAAATAAAGCAAATACATTTATCCCATAAGTTAACGTCTTTACTGCTTTTCCTGTTAACTCCTTTTATGCTTTGAATGAGAATGAACCTCATAAACTGACTTATGCCCAGAAAGTAAGAGTAAGGTAAATAAATATTCTGCACAGACTGAAATAAGGCAGCAGCTTCTGGCAAAAGGGAAGTAGATGGGGAGTGAAGCCAAGATGTTCAGCAAGAGAATTTGGTCTAGTATTCTGCAGGAGTATTACAAAAGGGGCAGAGAGGAACAGACAGGGTCTAAAAATGCTCTTCTGAGAAAATTTATTTGTTGAAAATATTCTACTAATGGCAACACAGAATTTTAGAAGCTGACTATCTTCTGGTTGCCTACAAGTTGGGGTACAACTGCAACAAGGTCTGCTACCGACTTTTCTAATAAGCAGTCTTCTCTGGGAGATAATGCAGTATTACTTAAAGGCAAAAGAATTACTCAGATCGGCTATTATGACCTGAAAATAATGGGAAAGCAAGGGAAAGTAATCCTAACAGAAATGTGTTTAAATGGTCTCTGGAGGCTTCTCTTCAAATATCCGGGGATCTACTTTCAGGCAAACTTGGGCCACAAGAGCTAAATGTGCCTAGATAGGCACAAAGGCCTGGCTCTCCTCAGGTTTAGATGTAGCTGTCAATGCAAGGGCTGCTCACATAGACTGCAAATTTCTAAAGTCAAGGACTGCAAATCTGCCATTAATTCTTTCATTAAGGGAATCAATGTGTAATACTACACTATTCTTTTGTTGAGGCAAAATCCCATCCATAAAACTAATTTTATGTCTGGCATACAAAAACGTAAACCAGACTTTATCAGATAGACCTATAGTTGTTACACTTTAAGAAAAGGAGCGAGAACCTATCTGATAACCCTTTATGAACAGCCAGAGGCTCTGAAACACAGCAGCTGCAGAGGCCTGAATTTATCTCTATGTGAGGAAGAACTGACAGCCCTTTGAGGAATAGACCTACAATGAAACAAAACATTTTGTAATGCTATGGACAAAAGCTTTCATTAATAAACCTATTTGTAATATGCCCATTTTATTACAAAAAAAATGGGGAAATGTATACATGAAAAGAATGACTATTAATGGTGAAACAAAGAATATACCTATTTTCTTATTGCCTCGTATAATACAACTATAATTTGGCAATAAAAGTCATATAGCAACAAAAATTCCTACAGATAACATTTAAACTGTAGACTATCTTTCAAAGTAGAAAATTTGTGATTTGTAAACATCATTTTACATATATACTAGAGACCCGGTGCACGGATTTGTGCACTGGTGGGGTCCCTCGGCCTGGCCTGCGGGGATTGGGCTGAAACCAGCTCTCCAACATCTCCTGAGGGGTCCCGAATTATGAGAGGGTGGTTCTCAGGTGATGCACCCCAGAATTGGGTTCCCTCCTCTCTGGTTCCAGGTGCATTTCCTGAGAACGACAGCTGCCAAATCACTGCAGCTCGGCAACTCCTACGTTGATCATCTGCCCCCTGGTGGTCATTGCACATCATAGCTACCGGTTGGAGAGTCGAACAGTCACTTAGGCTTTTATATATATACTAGAGGCCCGGTGCACGAAATTCGTGCACGGCATGGGGGGGGGGGTGGTCCCTCAGCCCAGCCTGCACCCTCTCCAATCTGGGACCCCTCGAGGGATGTCCGACTGCCCGTTTAAACAATCCAGGACTGCTGGCTCCCAATTGCTCGCCTGCCTGCCTTCCTGATTGCCCCTAACTGCTTCTGCCTGCCAGCCTGATCACCCCCTAACCACTCCCCTGCCAGCCTGATTGATGCCTAACTGCTCCCCTGCCAGCCTGTTTGCCCCTAACTGCCCTCCCCTGCAGGCCTGGTCACCCCTAACTGCCCTCCCCTGCAGGCCTGGTCACCCCTAACTGCCCTCCCCTGCAGGCCTGGTCCCCCCCCCAACTGTTCTCCCCTGCAGGCCTGGGTCCCTCCCAACTGCCTTTCCCTGCAGGCCTGGTCGCCCCCAACTCCCCTTCTCTGCCAGCCAGGTCACCCCTAACTGCCCTTCCCTGCAGGCCTGGTCGCCCCAACTTCCCTCCTCTGCTGGCTTGGTCACCCCTAACTGCCCTCCCCTGCTGGCCTGATTGCCCACAACTGCCCTCCCTTGGAGACCTGGTCCCTCCCAACTGTCCTCCCCTGTTGGCCATCTTGTGGTGGCCATCTTGTGTCCACATGGGGGCAGGATCTTTGACCACATGGGGGCAGCCATCTTGTGTGTTGGAGTGATGGTCAATCTGCATATTACTCTTTTATTAGATAGGATAGAGGCCTGGTGCATGGGTGGGGGCCAGCTGGTTTGCCCTGAAGGGTGTCCCGGATCAGGGTGGGGGTTCCCTTGGGGCGTGGGGTGGCCTGGGTGAGGGGCCTGTGGTGGTTTGCAGGCCAGCCACGCCCCCTGGCAACCCAAGCAGAGGCCCTGGTATCTGGGGTTTACTTATCTTCTACAATTGAAACTTTGTAGCCTGGAGCGGAGCCAAGCCTTCTGCTTGCTCCCTGGCAGCAGCCATTTTTTGAGGGATTTATGTATCTTCTATAATTGAAACTTTGTAGCCTTAAGCAGAGGCCTGGGCTGGCCAGGGCTGCAGAAGCTTGGTTTCCTCCATCGCTGCGGGCAACCCTAGCCTCCTGCTCTTTCCAGCTCCGTGGCTGCCGCCATTTCACTTTGGTTTTATGTATCTTCTATCATTGAAACTTTGTAGCCTTGAGTGGAGGCCTAGGCCGGCAAGGGCAGACAGAAAGCTTGGCTTCCTCCATTGCCAGGGAAACCCAAGCCTTCCTCCTGCTCTCTGTGGCGGTAGCCATCTTGGTTAGGTTTATTTGCATATTCGCTCCTGATTGGCTGGTGGGCGTGGCTTATGGGTATAGCGGAGTGATGGTTAATTTGCATATTACTCTTTTATTAGATAGGACTAGAGGCACGGTGCACTAAATTTGTGCATGGGGAGGGGGTCCCCTCAGGCCAGCCTGCACCCTCTCCAATCTGGGACCACTTGGGAGATGTCTAACTGGGGATTGGGCCTAACCTGGCAGGCGGACATCCCTCTCACAATCCTGGACCGCTGGCTCCTAATCGCTCATCTGCCTGCCTACCTGGTCACCCCTTACTGACCCCCCTGCCGGCCTGGTCGCCCCCTTTCCCCTCCCCCCACCCCCCCGTGCCGGCCTGGTCACCCCTGACGGCCCCCCTGCCAGCCTGGTTGCTCCACGCAGCCTGCTGTTCAGTTGTTTGGTCGTCCCTCACTAAACCCCTGATGGCCCGGTCACCCCATGCAGCCTGCTTGTTCAGTCATTGGTTGTCCCTCACTAACTCCCCTGATGGCCTGGTCACCCCATGCAGCTTGCTTGTTCAGTCGTTTGGTCGTCCCTCACTAACCCCCCTGCCAGCCTGGTCGTAGGCAGCCATCTTGTGAGGGTGTGAGTGTCAATTTGTATATTACCTCTTTATTATATAGGAGGATATATATATATATATATATATATATATATATATGTATGTATGTATGTGTGTATATATATATATATATATATATATATATATGTATATATATTCCCTCCCCCACCCCCGACATAGATTCTTAAAGTATTTTAAATTTCCATTCTACTGAATAGATTTACAAAAAACTCTAGGGACTGTCTGGCCTGCAGGCCATATAAAGCTTGAGAAATCATTTGGTCTGGCCCTGCCAACGCATTAGGGGTGAGTTAATTAAATGTTTGACCATATATATACATACATACATATATATATATATATATATATATATATATATATATATATATATACACACACATATATATATATATATATATATATACACACATATATATATATATATATATATAGATAGATAGATAGATAGATAGATATATAGTAGGCTCATTTTTTAAGTTGATAATTTTGTGTGGCCCGCGAGTGATGTTATAAATATCCAAATGGCCCTTGGCAGAAAAAAGGCTCCCACCCCTGCAATGAATGACTGAAGACTTACAGTAGAAATGGCATTCACCATGCCATTGGTAATCTGGTCTTGACGCATGTGTTTGACTACATCAAACTGGGCTGCTCTCTGCTTAGGAATCACCTGGTCTGCAATCTTCTTCATTTCAGAATTAAATTTTTTGAACAAATCTTCAAAAAGAAGAGATAAAAGCTAAAAAAAAAAAAAAAGTATATGGTGAACTTTCAAAATGCATTACTAGCTTGTTTAATACATTTTAGGTTCTTATTAAACTGTTAAAAAAACAAAATGAAGAAACTGCTTCAAACTAAAAAAAATATATTTTAAAGTTCAACTTGATAAAGATGAACCTTTTAAAAACTATGTATTTTTATTGATTTCATAGAGGAAGGGAGAGGGAGAGAGAGATAGAAACATCAATGATGAGAAAGAATCATTGATCGGCTACCTCCTCCATGCCCCACACTGGGATCAAGCCCACAACCCGGGCATGTGCCCTGACTGGGAATGGGAACCGTGAGCTCCTGGTTCATAGGTCAAGATGCTCAACCACTGAGCCACACCAGCTGGGTGGTGGTATAATTTTTTAAAAGTTGTATCATATAGAGACACATTTTTAAGTATTTACAGAATGTGATTTGATATCTGAGATATTGAAATGATTTGATACCCTAAAGATTCCACCAACAAACTACTGGAACTGATAAGTAAATTCAATAATGTAGCAGAATACAAAATAAATATCCAGAAATCAGTTGCATTTTTATACAACAACAATGAACTATCAGAAAGGGAAACTAAGAAAACAATCCCATTTACAATTGCATAAAAAATAAAAACACACCTAGAAATAAATTTAACCAAGGAGGTAAAAGACCTGTATTTAGAAAATTATAAGACACTGAAAAAAGAAATTGAAGAATATACAAATAAATGGAAGCACTTACCATGTTCATGGATAGGAAGAATATTGTTAAACTGTCCATACTACCCAAAACAATCTATAGATTCAACACAATTCTTATCAAAATACCAATGGTGTATTTCACAGAACTAGAACAAACAATCTAAGAATTTATATAGAACCACCAAAGATCCTGAATAGCCACAGCAATCTTGAAGAAAGAAGAAAGAAGAATAAAGTTGGAGGAATCATGCATGCTACCTGATATCAAACTATACTACAAGACCAAGTAATCAAAAAAGCCTGGTACTGGCATAAAAACAGACATATAGATGAATGGAACGGAGTAGAGAGCCCAGAAAAAAACAAACCAAGCTTAAAAGGCCAATTAATATTTGACAAAGGAGGTTAGGACATACAATAGAGTAAAGACAGTCTATTCAATAAATGGTGGTGGGAAAATTTAACAGATAATGTACAAAAAAATAAAACCAGACCACCTTCTTATACCATATACAAGAATAAACTCAAAACGGATTAAATGTTAAACTCAATACCATAAAAATCTTAGAAGAAAACATAGGCAGTAAAATCTCAAACATTTCTCTTAGTAACATTTTTTCTGAAATATCTTCTTGAGCAAGGGAAAAAAATAAACAAATGGGACTACATCAATCTAAAAAGTTTTTACACAGCAAAGGAAGCCATCAACAAAATGATAAGACAACTAACTGATTGGGAGAACATTGATATATGTGATAAGGGGTTAATATCTAAAATTTAAAAAGAACTCATACAACTCAACACCAAAAAGTTAAACAATCAATTGAAAAATGAGCCGAGTACCTGAATAGACACTTTTCCAAAGAGGACATACAGATGGCTAATAGACATGAAAAGATGCTCAATATCACTAATCATCAGAGAAATACGAATTAAATCCACAATGAGATATCACCTCACACCTGTCAGAGTGGCTATCATCAATAAATTAACAAAGTCCAACCACGGTGGTTCAGTGACTGAGTATTCACCTATGAACAAGGTCACAGTTCGATTCCAGTTCAGGGCACATGTCTGGGTTGCAGGCTCAATCCCCAGTAGGGGGCGTGGAGGAGGCAGCCGATCAATGATTCTCTTTCATCATTGATGTTTCTCTCCCTTCCTCTCTGAATCAATTTTTAAAAATGTATTAAAAAAATAAAGTAAATAAATAAATCAACAAAGAATATTCAAGAGGATGTGTAGAAAAGAGAACCCTCATGCACTGTTGGTGGAAATGCAGATTGGGGCAGCCACCATGGAAAATAGTATGGAGGTTCCTCAAAAAATTAAAAGTGGAACCGCCTCATGTCCCAGTGATTCCATGTCTGGGTATATGTCCAAAAGAACCCAAAACACTAATTCAAAAGAATATATGTAGCCCTATGTTCACTGCAGTGTTATTTACAACAGCCAGCCTATGGAAGCAACCCAAGTGTCTATCAGTAGGCAAGTGGATAAAAAAGCTGTAGTACATATATACAATGGAATATCACTCGATCATTCAAAGAACAAAATCTTAACAATTTGCGGCAGCATGGATGGACCCATGGTATTATGCTAAGTGAAATAAGTCAGTCAGAGAAAGATGATATGATTCTACCTACATGTGGAATCTAAAGAACAATATAAAAGAACAAACAAAACAAAAAATTGACTTCTATTGATAACTGAAGTTGCATGATGGATATATGTGAGCAAATTTTATTTGCTAATTCTATTTTTAATATTTAATATTAAATTTCAACATTTAATATTATTTTAATAGCTAATTCTACTTTTACATATATTTTAAATTTTGTACATGTTTAAAGATTTTTAATGAAAACGAATTCAGAAACTGACTTATAGATAAAGAGAGCAGACTGATGGTTACCAGAGGGAAGGAGGGGTTTGAGGGGTTGGATGAAATAGGAGAAGGAATGGAGTTCAGATTGGTAGTTACAACACAGTCATGGGGATGTAAAGTACAGAATATGAAATATAGTCAATAATATTGTTATAACTATGTATGGTACCACCTGGGTACTGGGAATATCAGGGTGAACACTTTGTAAAGTATATGATTATCTAACAACTATGTTCCACACCTGAAACTAATACAAAATAATACTGAATGTAAACTATAATTTAAAAAATTAGATAAATTTTAATAAAAGAAAAGAACTGATTTGATAATCAGGTTTGTTTAAACAACCCAATTTGTGGACTAGAAGGCGTGGGATAGAGTTAAGGAGGACATAGATAAAACAAAATTGACTTCTATTGATAACTGAAGTTGCATGATGGGTATATGTGAGTAAATTTTATTTGTTAATTCTATTTTTAACATTTAATATTAAATTTCAATATTTAATATTATTTTAATAGCTAATTCTATTTTACATATATTTTAAATTTTGTACATGTTTAAAGATTTTTAATGAAAAATAATTCTAAACTTTACACAGAAAGCCAAGAGCCTAAAATAGCCAAAACACTCCTGAAAAAGGAGAAGGGCCTGATGACTGCATGGACAAATTGACCAGTGGGTACAACCAAGAGTCCAGAAACAAATCCACATGTATTAAAACTTGTTATATGGTAGAGGTGGCACTTCAGATCATTGAGGAAATAAAGACTATATAATAAATGGTAACTGAACTTGCTATTCATTTGAAAAACAAATGAAATTGGCTGGGTTACTTTATTCCATACACAAAAATTCATTCCAGATTACTAAAGAACAAATACCAAAGGCATAGATTTAAAATATATAAAAACAGTATTTAAAATTATATAGGCTTGACAAAACTGAGTACAATTAAAATTATAAACTTTTAGACATCAAAGATCCCACTAAGTTTTGTTGTTGTTTTAAAGAAAAAGAATCCAGACTGAGAAAAGATATCAGCAACACATATAACTGACAAAAGAAAAACAAAGTAGGAACCCAAATATACAAAAAAATCTTGAAATCAAATGCAACAACTCAAATGGTATTTCAAAGAAGAAAAACAAGAATGGTCAATAACCACATGTAAAAGAGGCTCAACCTCATTAATAATGAAGAAAATGCAAATTAAGATCACAAAAAGATGCCACTTTACACCCATTTAAAAGTTTGATACTAAATCATAGGATGAAGATTATCAGCAACTCACTACAATGCAATAAACAAATATTTGGAAAACTAGTTTGACATTCTCCACTCAAGTTGAAGATTTAACTTGACTCCAATGACTAGGCAATCTTATTTGTGGAAATTCTTGCATATGGATGCCAGAAGATATTAATAAGAATGTTAATATTTTTAAAAAGGAAAATATACACTAATTATTTACATAAAGAGGAATTCTGAAATTCAGTGAAATCTTGAAAGCTAAAGATTTTCTAAATTCCATACTATGTTCTTGAATGTTTATTACCCATTGGTAGTCTTTTTGCCTCATAAAGAAAAATTCAAAGCCAATGAATCTTCTTTAGTCATTACTGAAGAAAGAATTTCCTAAGTAGAATGTGACATTATGCTTTTCCCCCTTAAGTTAGACACAGCTTCCACTTTTCTATTAGAACCGACTTTGCAGATAGGAAAGCCAAGATTCTGGACTTGAATTTATCCTGTCAGAACAGTTCTAAAAAGAAAATTTCCTCCTCTAAAGAGCTTAATCCTTTCTTCCACTCAGATCCAGCAGTTTCACTCCTGGAAAGAAAGACTATGAGAATGGAAGCAGGTGCAGAGGGGTGAAGGGAGGAAGAAACCCATTTCAGCAACTTCCTGTGGAAACTGGCAAAAGGAACTTGAATAAGCATTCTGAACAGAAGCAAATGGCCTTAACCTACAACACAACAGCTCAGCTCTATTTTAATTAGTCTCTTACACTTAGACTTTTGTGTCTCAAATTATGACAAGGATTTTTTAAATCCCAGCTGAATGTGTTGTAGCCCCCTGATTCAAACACAAGGAAATGCTCCTGGTACTAAACAGGTAAAAAGTAAGAGCACACTCATCAGAACTACTGCCTAATTAATAAATGTCTCCACCCCTGAATTTTCAATTTAAGAGAAATGTTCTCCAGTTCACAGTGTAGTGAGACACTACAAGGCCAAATCACACAATAAGCCACATTATTTAGGTCAAGAGTGAAATGATTAAAAGGGATGGAATGCTGGTGATAATATTCAATACCTTTCGTTGCTAGTATGAGGCCTTTCAGTTTGCTTAAGACAGGAGTACTAAAGAGCACATTATATTTATGGGAAAAATGCTGACAGCTCATCAATTGATTTTCAATGAAAATCCTTAAAAAAATTAATAAAGAAGTTAAGCTGCTGAAACACAGTTTCACCAATTAGCTTAATGTCAGAGAATTCTAATTAGGTGTCTTGAGAATGCTATTTAGTGTTTAAGCTTTCAGAGTGCCAAATTCTCCTTTTCACACAAACTGGTTGCAAAATTAAAGACATTAGGCAGCCTTAATTACATTATCAGAACAGCTGGGATTAGGCAATCTCTGAAGTCAAGACGGCATTCTTTTGTCACAGGGTGGAAATCCCTGGCTTTCCAGGGTGCCGGATTTTGGTGCCGTTCCATATCTCACCCATACAAAGCAAGCTGCATTAGAAACAAAAAAATTGCAGACAAAGAATAGAGTAATGCTCAGCAAATAATGAACACATTACGGAAAGAGAAAAGGTAGGTGAAAAGATTAAGCCTGAACTGGGTAGGTTTTGCTAACACCTCTACTGGCAGCTGGCCTGCCAGCCCTCAGGTGGCAGCAAGACTGAAGGAAAGCTCTGTGGACCCGTTTGGCTGGTGGATACAGCTCTGTTATCTAAAGCTAAAGCACATTTATCTTCCCTCATCCCATGGGGTGGGAAATTAGCAGCTATTGTTTTTACACATTTTAGCCAACACAATGCCTTTTATGTCTTTACATTGTTTGGAAAGTGATGTTTTCTTGCACATGGGAACCCTCATTTTAATTTTAATTTTTTAAGCAACAGGACAGTTTCTCCTCTACCCTCTCCTGACTCTATTCCTTATTCCTCTAAACAACCAACTTTTTTTTTTTTTTAAATGAACTCATTTAACTACATGGTTTTTTTCCAATTAAAAAACTGTAAAAATTGGGACTGATGGTGGTGGGGATACCCATAATCCCTGAACAGTTGCCACCTGAAGGTGGCCAAAACCCACCTGCTAGCATCAGCCATTAACCAGATAGAACCTCCCAAGTATTCAGACATTAACTTTTCCCCAAACCTAAAATTGCTATAATTTTTTAATTTTAGTTTTAAAAATTTTAGTTGTGGTAGTATCTGCTGGTTACCATCCCAATTACCACCATCTGCCATGCAGAATACTGCCATGGCCTCCTAACCACTCCCACTCCTGGCCTGTTCATCTCCGAATCAGATCTCTCTAAACTGAAAATCAGGTTGCATCATTTCCCTGATTAAAACTCTCCAATGGTTTCCCACTGCATGTAAAACTAAATCCACCCCCTCCCATGACCTACAAGCTAGTTCTCCAATGTCATCTCTCACTACCTCCACACCCCACGCACTCCAGCCAGTGATCCTCTCCCACTTTCTCCAGCACCAGAACTACCTGGGGATGGATACCCCTGCTTGGGTCTCTTGCTGGAATGCAGTTCCCAGGGTTGTGTGAGACTGGCTTCACCTCATTCAAATCTTAGCTGGCATAGCTGAGGGCTCAGCTTAAAAATATAACTTTTTTAGAGATCTTTCTTGACCATCCTAACACCCTTTCCTCCAGCAACACCCACCCCTCTCTAGCATTAGCAGTTTTTAGTCTTCTTTAAATAGTTTTAACTATCTAAAATTACTACATTTATTTACAGTTTACTTGTTCATTGTCTCTTCTACCAAAACGCATACTCTTGAGAGCAGGTTCCTCATAAAGTCTCAGGAACCAATGTATCTCAGTGCAGAGTACTTCATCTGGAGATAGAGAGATGAATATAAATGGCTCCTGCCTCAATAAGCTTACAGTCTATAGATGGAAAGAGCTGTGAAGGTAAAGAATTATGTAGTAATTCAGCATGCAAATAAAGACAAAGCCTGAACAAAGTGCTGTGGGCATTTGGAAAACAGAGCAACCAACTATTCCTGGGGTTCACAGATGGCTTCAGGATGACTCAAAGAATGATGAATGGGTAGGAGCTCCCCATTAGGGGGAGGGGGAAAGGGAGATAAGGGAGGGGAGACTTGGGCAGAAGGCATAACTCAAAGGCACTGAATGATCAAAGAGCATCATGGTGTGTTTAAGGAGATGTAAGTGCTCACCTTGGCACAAAATCAGGCGTACAAAAAAGGTGTACAGGGGCAAGATCATCAAGGACCCCATTAGCCCTGCTAGAGTCAAACCAGCCGTGGGCAAACTACGGCCCGTTCGGCTGTTCTATCCGGCCCGCGGAGCCGAAAGAGCGGAGGGTTCTCTTGCTCTCCCCTCCGCTCCTTTACTTTGAATTTATATTAGTTCACACAAACACTCCATCCATGCTTTTGTTCCGGCCCTCCAGTCCAGTTTAAGAACCCATTGTGGCCCTCGAGTCAAAAAGTTTGCCCACCCCTGGTTTGTTCTACAGAGCAGACAGAACGAAGTTTATGAATTCCACACAGGGTTTTCAGGGAAAGGGCCAATAGGCAGAGAAACAAGCTCTTATATCCCACTTCAACCAGAGAAGCTCAACTTTTATCTATTCTAATGTTGGGATTCCAAGTAAGAGTTCATGCTTTAAAAACCTTGAAATCCACATCTGAAGCTCAAGCCTGCTGAGGGATGCTCCTGGGAAAAGGACCTGTGCTTCACCTAATCTCACAATAAATGCTCAGGAATGTGTAGGGGTTGCTTTCTTTCCACTAGGTGAACAGGCAGGCACTAGGCCCAAGCCTCTAGGACAGACAGATAGGAAGAGCAGCTAAGAATCAGAGAAGGTATACAGAGAAGTCAAATGTACTAGTTCTATATTAACTCTTAAGATGAGCGGGGACATGTGAATACTTGTTTTATGAGTTTTAATACACAAACACACATACACATTACATACAATCTTGTATTCGTGAAATTTTTCAAAACTAAAAAGTACATACACAAAAGCAGGCATATGTCAATTTCTGTAGCAACACATGCATTTCACTGATATAAAAATACCCCCCTTAAGTAAGAAGGATTGGCAGTAATGGCCAAGCAACATTCACAGACATACTGCTTTGAATATCTGTTTCCTATTAATGAGGACAAATTGTTTTAGCATAAGATTTCTTCTAAAATTGCAAAGCCTGACTCCAAACTTGCCTCTGACAAAGGACTCAAAAATGAGGCCCATAAAAGTTAACATAAATTCACACATAGGCCTGAATGTCCACAAGCCAAGAGTTTTTCACAGTACAACTTTAAAGTGATAGTTAATAAAGGTATTTGTATACACATAAGATGTCTTTGAAAGGATAGAGTAAAGAAAGGGAAAAATGACTGTCACTGGAGAGAGGAACTAGGGAACTGGGTCATGGGTCAGGTGGGAAGGGAGGTCAGAAGTGGGAGATTCATTTTCACTGTAAACTTTCTTATAATTGTCTATAACCCATTTAATGGTAATATGTTATTTTAAAAAGCATTTTTACTGTATATTGTGATTTTTATTTTAATATCTGCTATTTGTTAATGCTTAATTTACTGTTCTATTTTTTCGATCATAACATTGTTTATTTAAAAACTAAAAATACTTGTTTGAATTGGTAAGACAAATAACCATGAGAATAGCAAAAAGAGCATCTTATATCCCAACTGCGATTAAAAGAACTAAATAGAATGTTTCAGCTGTTTGATGCAAGGAGACAGAACTCAGAGGTTTACAGCTAAGTTAACTGCCTTAAAACAAACAATAAGCAGAACACTCTTCAGAGGAATAAGACAGAATTTAGAGACTCTACAACGCATCATCCATAATATTCATTAGGATACAATCCAAGACTATTAGACTATGAAGAAACAGAAAAATATGACCCATACTCAAGGGAAAAGCTAATCAAGAGACTGATCATAAGATGATGGCGACGTTGGAATTAGCAGACCAGGATTCTGAAGTAGCTATAAAATTCAAGGATATAAATGAAAATATGATTGCAATGAATGAACAAAGAGGTCTCAGTAGAAAAACAGAAGCTATAAAAATACCCAAATAAAATTTTAGTAGTGAAAAATAATAATTATCTAAACTGGACAATTATCTAACAGGATATTAGAGAAGACATAAGAAATAAGTAAACCTGAAAGTAGATCAATAGAAATTATCCAATCTGAAGAACAAAATTGAAAAGAAAATTAGCAGAGCCTCAATATCCAAGTATCTAAAATATAATTTGAGTCAGAAGGAGAAGAGAAACTAGTAAAAAAAGATAGCTAAAGAAATGAACCCTAAAAATTTCTCAAATTTGCTGGAAGACATAAATTTACAGATTTAAGAACTTAGCGAATCCTACACAGTACATCCACACAAAGGCAATTCTTTAAAACCAAAGATAAATAGAAAATATCAAAAGTAGCCAAGTCTATATTCTGGCATATTCTAGCTCTTTGATTTAAAGGCAATTTCTGATTTAAGTGCTGAAACATGAAGGTGTTTTTATTTGTTTGTTTTGTTTTTTTAAATATGTTTTTATTGATTTCAGAGAGAGGTAGGGAGAGGGAGAGAGAAATAAAACATCAATGATAAGAGAGAATCATCAATCAGCTGCATCCTACACACACTATCGGGGATAGAGCCCCAAACCCAGGCATGTGTCCTGCCCGGGCATCAAACCGTGACCTCCTGGTTCATAGGTCAATGCTCAACCACTGATCCACACCAGCTAGGCTGAAACATTAAGTTTTGAAGACTTTTAGATACTTACTATCCAGTTGAAAGGGGTACATGCTCTCAGAATAAGATATAATTTATCAGCTAAGACTTAAAATGAGATTAGAGACATTCTCACTAACCCACTTCTACTATGCCACCAAAAGTTAGGAGATTGTTTACTTGTTTATTGTCCACCTCTCTCAATAACTAAGGACTAAGAGAAAAGGGAACTTTGTCTTATTCCTTCTGTATTCCCAATTCCTAGGACTATGCCTGGCATATGGAAGCTGATCAATAATAAATATTACTGCTCTGGCCGATGTGGCTCTGCAGGTTCGATCCCTGGTAGGGGCGTGTGCAGAGGGCAACTGATCGATTCTCTCTCTCTGCTCCCCTTTCCCCTCTCTAAAGTCAGTGAGCAGGTCCTCAAGTGAAGATTTAAATAAATAAATAAATAAATAAATAAATAAATAAATAAATATTACTTAAAGTTATACTTCACTTCCTACATTACATAGAATGAAGGTAAACATCTCAACAAAAGATATTAAGGAATATATTAGTAACATATTTAAAGATAGAGTTTTCATAGTTAAAGAAATGCTTGAGATAGAAAGTCATATGTGAAATGTTTATATATGAATGTATATTCCATTCAACTATCTTTTCCTCCTATTTAAAATTAATACCAAATTAATTTTTATTAAAGAAAATAAGATTTCTGACATAAAGTAATTAAATTACCTGTCCTGCCAACTCCAATCGCTTGTTACCATAATAGTCTCTGTCATCAACTTTATTATCTCCTTGGGCCAGAATTACTCTTCTTACCATCACTGCAGTATAGATACATTTGGCTCGGAAATTGAATTCTTTAACCTGTAATTCAGAAATTAGAGAAAAATTTTGAGACAATGTATATTATAATTTAAGATGCCTCAAGAAAAGAACCAATGCTATATTTAAATAAGGAAAAAACCAATTGTTATGATTCTTGCTATTCAAAGAAATTCAACTAGTCTATAAACTTCCTGAGAGCTGAGATGATGACTTTTCATGTTTGTACTCAGTACCTATTGTAGCTTTTCTTCAAAGATGACCACTATCAACTCCTTCCCTGTCTATAATGTTTCATGTCACTCCTTCATTAGAGGTAGAATCCTTCATCTCCTTGTGTTGGCCTGTAAACTAGCAGTTTCTACCTCCTCTTAGAGTCCTGAAGTACCACATGAGAAGTCCAGGACACTCTGTTGGGGAAAAGGGGACTACTTGGAAAAGCTCTGAGGAGACAGAAATATGACTGAAGACATTTTAGATGTCCAGCCCAATTATTTTCAAATGACTCCAGCCTCAGCTGCTATCTGTCTGCAACTTTATGAGACGCATGATGAGAAAGCCCTTCTCCCACTGTTGAGCCCAGTCAAACCTCTATAGAACCATGAGAGATAGCAATAAGCAGTTATGTTGAGCCATTAAGTTTGGGAAATGTTTGTTATGCAACAACAGATAACAGGAATAGCACTAAAACATCATCTGGCAATCAATTATCTATTGGATTAATGAATCCACCAAAAATGTTCTATTCAATCTTCTCTAGTATAAACCCTGAAATCCTTATGAATAGATCTGGCTCAATCAGTAAGTTAAATCATAATTGGTTAAGTAATTGTACTGGTTTGTCTGGAAAGACAAAAATCTTAGGAGACTAGGTAACTCCTTCTTCTACATGCAAAGGTACTCACTGGTACATGGGTCAGGATGGTAGAAGCCAGGAGCTCTCTTGCTTCTTCTATTTTGGTCTTCTTTGGTCCACCTCCCCACATCCTTTGCCTTCTTACTTTGTTCCCTATATATTTTAATGCCTATAAAAAAACAGAATATAGTATAATAATGTTTAATGATATCATCGAAGACAATTTACAAAGCACCTACCCATATGTAACACTATAAGCAAAAAGACAAGGGTCCTGGTTATAGAAAAAAGTGCCCAGATGGCGTGGCTCAGTGGTTGAGCATCGACTTATGAACCAGGAGGTCATGGTTTGATTCCCGGTCAGGGTCAGGGCACATGCCTGGGTTGAGGGCTCAATCCCTAGTGGGGGGTGTGCAGGAGGCAGCCAATCAATGATTCTCTCTTATCACTGATGTTTCTATCTCTCTCTCCCTCTCCCTTCCTCTCTGAAATCAATAAAAATATATTAAAAACAAAGAAAAAAAGAAAAAGCTGTGCTGGGCCTAGTCAAAAATCAACATTTGTCACAAATCAATAGCAAAACCGTATTATACAGTATCTAATACATTGATTCCCTTTCCATTTTATAATTTGTTTTCATACTATAAAACTGATACATAATCATTGTAGAAAATAGAGATGAATAAAAATATATAAAGTAGCCATAAATCTTCAACCTAGAGAAAACCAGTTTACAGGTAATATTTTGAGATAGTGCTTTTTCCCCCCTCAGAAAGGAATCACCCATGTAAAACCTCTAACCTGAAAGCTACAAAACATTGCTGAGAGAAAACAAAACCTAAGTAAATTGATGGTTATGCCATACAGACTGGAACATTTAATACTGTTAAGAGGGCTTATTGTTAAAATTCTCTCCAAAATGACCAAGAGATGCATCATAATTGCTAATTTTATTCCTGGCAGGTTTTGTAAAAACCAAAATTAATTGATTCTAAAATTTACATGAAAATGGCAGAAAACCTGGAATAGCTGAAACTATCTTGAAAAAGAAAAGTTGGAGGATTTACATTACCTGATTTCAACTGTAGAGTTATAATGAAAGACAGTGTGATACTAGGATAAGGATAGACAAATAGATCAATGGCAGAGAATAACAAGTCCAGAAATAAAGATATGCTTTTATGGTGAATTCATTTTTTGTAAAAGTGCCAAAGCAATCCAATGGAGAAGGGAAAGTCTTTTCAACAAATGATGTTGAAACAACTAAATATCTTTGGGTGGTGGACACACAGATCATGTAACATAGAAATCCACACCTAAAACCTATATGTTCATATTAGCCAATGTCACCCCAATAAATTTAATAATAATAAAAAAAGAAACAACTAAAAACTAAATATCACTAAAGTAAAAAATTAACCTGACCCCTACCTCACACCAAATAGAAAAATTGATTTAAGATGAATTTTATACTGAAACATAAAAACTAAAGATATAAAGCTTCTAGAGAAAAACACCCTGGGGGTGAGCAAACATTTCTTTAAACAAGACATAAAAATCAATAACCATAAAATACAAGTGAACAAAAAAAACCTCTTGATAATTAGATTTTATCCAAATTAAAGACTGCTCATCAAAAGACAGTTAAAATAATGAATAGGGAAACAATGGACTGGGAGAAAATATTTGCATCACATAAATCTGACAAGGATTTATATCCAGGATATTTTTTTAAAGGACTCAAATTCAATATAAAAGAACAACTCAGTAAGGAAAATGGGCAAAAGATTTGGACAGACACTTCACAAAGTAAATAACACATGAAAAATGTTCAATGTCATTAGTCATCTGGGAAACACATATTAAAACCACAATGAGATACCACCAAAATGGCTAATATTAAAAAACTGACAACACCAAATGTTGATGATGATGTGAAGCAATCAGAACTCTCATACACTGTTGGTGGGACTGCAAAATGGTACAGTCACTTTGGAAAAAGATTTGGTAGTTCCAATTTTATAAAAGTTATATACACAACTTCTTTGGTCCAGCAATTCTATTCCTAGGTATTTATACAAGAAAAATACTAACCTGTCCAGGCAAATACTTGCACAGGAATGCTTATAGCAGCGTTATTCATAATAGCCAAAGAGTGAAACAAACCAAATGTCCGTTAACAGGAAAAGACAAACTGTGGTATATTCATACAATGGAATACTACTCAGCAATAAAAAGACATAAACCACATGAATAAATGACATAAAAAGGAACAACTTGGATGAATATCAAACAGTATGCTCAGCCAAAAGAAGCTGGACACAAAAAAAGTATATATTGCATAATTCCATATATGTAAAGTTCTAGAACAGGCAAAACTAACCTCTGGAGAAAAAAATTACAACAGGGGGAGGGGGATCAGAGGTTGGAGGCAAAAACTGACTAGGAATGGGCATGAGGGAACTTTCTGAGGTAATGGCAATATTTTATATCTTACAAAAATTATATGATTAGAACTGGTACTTTTTAGTATATATGAAGTTTACTTAAAAATGAAATATTAAAAGCTAATCAAGTAATGAGAGAGGAGTGTAAGTGGAGATTTAGATGAAACAAGAATGGCAAAATGTTTATAACTGTTGAAGCTGGATGACAGGTACATGAGGGCTCATAATACTATTCTGTATATGTTAAAATGTTTTAATAAAAAGCTTTTAAAGAAGAGGATCACATGGTTCTTACTACTTTGTAACAACAATGCATTTTTCTTTTTTACACTGGCTTTCAGTTAGTAAAAAGAAAAAGTTGGGATTCCTGATTCTTTATCCTCAAAGTCCTATCCCCAATTACCTGCCTGAGAAATTTCTTTTCCATGCTTCAAAACCTAGATGAGGTATCACTTCCTCTTTGAAGCCTTTCATCACCCCACTCCTTTTTCTCTATTTTAACTCCTTACATATGAAAAATTGAATACTTTCATTAGCATTCAGATAACACTATATTTTAACTGTCTATTTACATGTATGTCTCTCGCCTACTAAATGTTGTGTCATCTTTTTCTTTGATTCCTAATGACCAGTACAGTGCCTGGAACTCCTCTGTGATAAGATTTGGGCATCAAACCTAGGATCTTCCCTATTAAAAGGCCATTAGAATATAAGATAAATTAAGACCCTGTAAATACTTGTGGCAATAACCTAGCAGTAAGCAGTAAGTAACTGATTAACCAGATTAACTCAGCAGTGTGGGCCGGTGGCGGGGGGGGGGGGGGGGGGGGTGGGGGGGGTGGGGGGGGTGTGAGGGTGGTCCAGGAACAGATAGGCAGTTGGGTTTTCCCTAAACTGAACTGTCTTCATTAAATTTTGCTCTTCCAGTTCCCTTGGGGAAAAGGCTAGACTCTTCACTTTTTGAGGAAGAAACAAAGAACACAGGGGCACCTGGTACTACTTCTAATGTAGCAGAAAGTCACCTTTTCCCTAGAATATCCAGTAACGTTACCAGGGTTTCATAGTGTGAGGGTAAGAGCCCAGTCTGTTTACAAATAGGCCAAGATGCATCAAATCTTCCCCAAAAGGGAATAAATCATTTCTTCTCTATATACCAGATCCCCTGGCAAGAATGATGTAAAATGTACATAACCAATAGAGAGCAAAAAGGCTTTGTGAGCAGAAGAAAAAGGAGGCGAGACTAAAAGGGAGGCATTAAAAACAAAACACTGGTTTTAAGCAATCCACTAAAATGCCATGTCGTCAAAAATTCTATTACATAAATAAAGTGTACTTACTACATTTTCATTTAGAATAACATAAGATATTCATGTTGCCCTAACTCCTAATATATGTTCAACTTAAGCATTTTGGATTACTTGCATCTCTACAACCTTTTATTAGTAGCAAATAATTAAGTTATGTCTTAATCCAGCATAGAGTACAAGCCATCTCAAATTTAAACTTCCTGCTTGTTTTTCTCATGTTAGAAACATTTGTTTTTTGTTAACTAACTATATATTCCTCTCATCTTTTCCTTCCTTTTTATTGAATTTATTGGGGAGAAATTGGTTAGTAAAATTACATAGGTTTCAGGTATACAAGTCTATAATACACCATCTGTAACTTCTCTGATTCAGTTAGCTAAAATTTTCTGTCAATACCTATTTAAGAGAAATAAATGAGTAATTTTCCAACCCACTGTTAGCCCCTGCTCAAACAGTTTTATGATGCTAGGGTTATGTGACCACCAATGATGGTATGTGTAATAAAATGAATAATAGATCTCATTGAATCCACTGGGGTATCATTAAGGCAAATTGTTCTTCCTGAGCATTACACAGCTTTATAAAGGATAGAGTGTATCTCCTCACACTGAACCTGTCCTTGAGTATTTTTTAACATTTTCCTCTTCATGTTCTAGGAACCCTTGGATAATATAATTTCAGTTTGTTACAAAGACTCATGTTCACTAAATACTTCATTTTCAGTAAAGACCCAAAATAGAATCTCCTAAATCCCAACCTCTTTTCCTGCCCAATAACTAGAGTCAACTATTAGTTAACTGCAGAAAACAAGGAAGGTGGTGATGAGAATAATCCCTACTGATTTGTGCTTTAAAATTACATGTACTTACATATGGTAGTAACCTCCTAAATGTTAGACTCAGTCTTTGAAAATATCAAGGTGAGTTTGATTTTTCAGAGCACACACTAACAGATATAAGTGGGAAAATACTCTCTCTACAAGCATCCTGGGAGACAAGAAAAAAGCAGCCTAGAATCTATACCTTGTTATAAGTAACCCACAGAATAGACAACTTACATATGGATCAATAAAAAACTGGGCTATCATTAGGGCAAATTGCTCTTCCAGGGCATTACACAGCTCTAAAAGATAGAGTGTATCTCCTCAAACTGCACCAGTACCTGAGTATTAACTCACTTTGTGTTAACTCACTGATATGTGCCTCTACAGTAGGGAATTCCCACCTTGCAGGATGGCTCCCAGGGATGTCACCATTGATTTCCACTTAGCAAAGCACTTTACAAATGTTGGACTAAGAATTCTAAGTATGGCAGTTATATATATCTCTATATATATCCCTATCTTTATCTTTGTGTCTTGTCCTAAAATCCCCAGGTTCCAACTAGGAGTGCCTCAGCAGGTCAATGAAGGCTCTGTAGTGGTAAAGGGGTCTCTGATCTGGTCTGGTCCTGCTGATAACAATGGGAATTCAGGAAAAGGGATAGAAATCACATTACAACTAGATGCCAAAAGCAATTAGAAGTAGGGAGTAAAAATGGATAAGAAAGAGAAATGCAAAAAAAAAAAAAAAAAAGGCTTCTATACTAGAGTTGCTGTAGTTTTATAAAAGATATAACTCAGGCAAATAGGGAAAAAAGAGAGTACTTCTTATCATATCAGAACAAACGCCTCTTGGCCACATGTCACCCCTTCGAAGTTAGGCACCACAGGCTGATGATTTGTCTGGGCCCACTTCTTCCTCCAATCCCTAAATACATGAGTCAGAGATGCTTCTCTATTACTCCTTCCATCTCCCTGACACCCCTCCCAAACCTATGCCCCCAAAGTCATTGCATCTCATGCTTTATCAATGAGCCGCGTTAAATCTCCAATTCCCTTTCATAGCGAAGGACAACGTGAAAAGACACACCTGCATCTGTGTGAAAATCTGAGCTTTCTGGCATTCTTCCAAACTGGGCCCAAACGCAGCCATCACGTGCTCCTCTGTTCCAATCATCTGCACGATTTCTTGGTCACTCTCAACACCCATGGCCTAGGAAGGAAAGAAAGGAGAGAGAGTGCTGGCTTTGTGCTAACTCACTGACATTTGCTTATGCTAATTTGGCATTGTTTGTGGGTATTACTTCTAAGCAAAAGCGAGCTATTTCCTCAGAAATGGTGCCATCTGGCATGGGCAGCCAAAGCCCAAGCTGCAGAAGAACCTGAAACAAAAATTTTGATTAGGAAGAGGAAAGCAAACATTCTCACGCACTTTTTGCATGTGTACTGGCTTCCAAAATTTATAAATATTCTATGAGTTTCATCATGAAAAAAGGAGGCGAAGATATACAGTGGAGACACTGGTCACAATGACAAAGGCAAACTGAAAAAAAGAAAAAATTAAAGACAAACAAACAAAAAACAGCCAAAGAGCAAATCAGGAAATGTGCAATGCTGAAAATAAACAGAACCCCAATTAGCTTTGTCAAAAGAATGATATTTCTGAAAAGTGTCAAAATTCACATTCAGGCTAAAAGCATTTTTCCTAAGGGATGTTTTACCTCACTCTTCTAGATACCAAGCTATACTTTATGCAGGTTTTAAAAGCGATCGTTTAAAAACTAAGAACACACTTAACAGGTTTAAGAAACCCACTTATCTTAAGTGTTTCAAGGTGGCAGCGACAATGTAGGTCTTTGTAGATTCCATATGGTGAGAAGGCTCACTCCTTCACACACTTGCCTGGAATTCTGCCATATCAAGAAATACAGCATAATTGCACTAACCTTCCCTTTGGCAGAAAAATAATCTGCTTCTTAGAAGTTAGGGGGAAAGTTATGTTTGCATTAAAATTCTTCTTTAGCTATGTAGTGAAACAGAACCAGGGGTAATTGTCTTGTTAGGCTTTGATCCCTTTCTCAGTTCTTCGAGAGAGAGGTTAGGTTGAATCCCAAGTTCCAATGCAGACCTTCAAGAACACTATCCTGAGTACAATGGAAAGGGCACCTCCCTGAGGTGTCCGTCCAAACGTAATGTCAACAAACCTTATAACCACCGCTGTCATGTCACCTCTTTTACCTGTTTTCTCATTTCTGTAACAAGAGGGCACAACAGGGCCCATTCAGCTCAAAATTCTATAATTCTACAATTGAATTTTAGTCTGTAGTCTGTAAATCTGACGTGGATACTTCAGGATCAGAGGTAATCTTACTGAAAGTTTTGAAGTTTTTGCGGGGAGCTAAATATATGTTTATGTCCCTTTCAGGCCAACTGTAGTGGTTTAAAAAAAATTCACCAATTCTTTGACGCTCTCTTCAAAAGGTGAGGACTAATTCTCCTGTCCCTGAGTGTATGCCAAACTTAATGACTCACCTCTACAGAAGAAAAGTGTAAGTGACAACATGTGACTTTGGAGCCTTGGTCATAAAAGGCACTGTAGCTTCCTGCTTTCTGCCTCTCAGAGTGCTCCTCTGGGGGAAGCCAGCAGTCATGTCATGAAGACACTCGAGCAATCTATGGAAAGGTCTGGTGCTGATGCCAACTGCCATGTGGGTGAGCCATCATGGAAGGGGACCCACCAGCTCTAATTCAGCCTTCAGATAAATGTAGCCTTGGCTGATATCTTGACTCATGAAAGACTCTGAGCCAGAACCACCCAGCCAAGCAACTCCAAAATCCCCGACCAACAGAAACTGTGCTATAATTTGTTACCTGGGACAGATAACTAATAGACCAAATTTTGGAATTAAATTCGCATTTAAACTTAAAAACATTTTTTAAGTGTATAACTTGTTCAAAATGTTTTTGTTTAGTGAACAAGGAAGTTCTCAGATACAAATCTCTTTTTTGTACTATAAGTTTTGCATACATTTATCTCTAATTTGCATTTATTAAAATGGACACTAGACATTCATTAAAACACTTAGCCTTTCACAGATTAAAGAAGTGTAATCCTAAAAAAAAATCACTCCTAATTTTATTTATTTTTTGTATCCATTGCAAATTTATTATGCATTGGAAGCTTAACTTAAAAACAAACAGCATAGTAAAAAGATGTCATTTCTGTTCGTAGCAGAACAAGTTTCAAAATTTATTTTCTTTTAATTTATTCAGTCAGGCCCAGCCAGCATGGGTCAGTGGTTGAGCATGGACCCATGAACCAGGAGGTCATGGTTTGATTCCCAGTCAGGGCACATGCCCAGGTTGTGGGCTCGATCCCCAGTAGGGGGCATGCAGGAGGCAGCCAATCGATGATTCTCTCTCATCATGGATGTTTCTATCTCTCTCCCTCTCCCTTCCTCTCTGAAATCAATAAAAATATTTTTAAATGTATTCAGTCAGTACATGATTCTTTATGAAAGTTTATATATAATGATTGAGCCAAGACAGCAGCAGCTGGGCTCTCTTCCTCTGAGGAGCCTGGGAGTCATTGCACTGAGCTATAAACTCGGCAGAAAGGAAGATTCTGCAGAAGCGATCTCTCTGGAGGGGAGATGCTAGTGGCATCATTTACGGCCAAGTTTGGTAAGTAACCTTTTGCCTCCCTTCTCTTCCTCCTTCTTTTCTTCCATCTTTCTTTTTTTCTCTCTAAAATCTCTAGATGTGACTAATGCACATCACTTCTCAGAGGAAAGTCCAAACACTAAAAGAGATCTATAAAGGACAGATACAAATGAAGCCTGCAAAATGAGACTAGAAAATGGTCTCACTAAGACAAATCGAGTCCTAGAGCTGAAATGAAAGTAGCTTTCTGGATCAACCCCCTTTCTTGGAGTACATTAATATCTAAAACATCTGAACTAAAGCTACCCAGATTATATTAATAATTAGTTCAGTAATCTCCAAGTGAAAAAGACTATATACTTGATTGCCTCGTTTGGTGTTTAATAATAAAAGTCCATTCTCATTTAACATATGAATTGCCACTTCAAGTTGCCCTGATGCTCAATCTAAGGAGTAATTTTATAATTGCATAAAATTCTCAAGTGGCCTAACATGGATCTAAATATTTCTAAGCTCTCCAAGTATGTCTTAGTTATAAAGCAAAGATATGCCAAACACATGCTAAATACTAGTAACAACATATGTGCAGAAAGAATGATCAGTGGCAAAGCTTTTCTCTAAAAGAACCAAACTCTTCCTGTATCTGAAATACGGGTGATAACTCAGTCAAGTATCATCAAAAGTGCTCCAGTTCCAAACTGACTTTATGACTACTTAGCCTTCAGAAGTCACAGCTACAAATAAATGGCATATTGCTATGGAAACGACAGCAAAATGGCCAACCATTTTGCTTTACAGACATAATTTAGACATCTGAAAACTAGCTTTACATGGAGCTCTTTGTACTCTAGATAGCTAAAATCATTTCACCTAATTTAAGTCAAACGTGAATGCTATATAATAACCTTATGAAAAAACAGCAGAGTCTAGCAATTAGCAATAAGAACAAAAATAAGGAGACATGTTCTTTAAAAAGTGGCAAAGCCTTCTCCTTGGATATCTACTGAGTGTGACTAAAAGTGTGACTTTTAAGAGATAAAAAGAATACTAATGAACAGAAGAGAATGAGATGCAGGCGAATGGTGATATGCTGAAATATATAATGTGAAGGAGGGAAAGGGGATAACTTCTTAAAACATCTAATATTCAGAAATCTCTAATTTTTCTTCACAGTAGACGGAAGTCAACTTAATATTACCAAAAGCAGTCCTGGCAGAAAATAAAAGAACTATGATGGCCCTCTTTAACTGTGTGATTTTTCCTCTTTAAAGATCAAAAATTTCAATATAAGTTGGCTTCCAAGAAACAATGCCCAGCACCCCCTGAAATTTGATCTTTTCCACAAAAACTTTCAGACTGCAGATGCCATCATAGCACAACTGCTGAATACTTGAGAATACAAAATGCAAAGTGGGGAAGATTCATGGGCAGGAAAACCTTTGTAGTGATTCAAGTCCATAAATAAGGCTGATCTAGGTCTTAAAAGCTTTATCCATCATATTCAGACTCAGCATGGACTCTAAAACCCCGCTGTTTCTGTCACTTTTAGCCAATTGTTGGTTACAATCAACAACCATCAAGTCCTAATGACTGTCAAGGTCTGTGCTAAGGCCACAGAACACAAAAAGAGAAATGATGTGACTTTTCTGGTATCGTTTATTTTCCTGGGTTTCTGGCATCAAATGTATAAGAACTAAGAAAAGAGAAAAAGCATCCTCTTTTTGGGCTGTCTTAACTTTAAAAAAAAACACATGATATCATTTGTTCTTCACCACTACCCTCTTAGGTGAAATTCTCACTTTATAAGTGAATTATCTAAGACCCAAAGAGACTGGGAAACTTGCCCAATGTCACATAGCTAATAAGTGGAGAAGCTGGAATTCAACCTAAATCTGTCTGATTTATAAGCAATCCAATACCCAATCTACCACCCAAATGGAAAGTCTAAATAGTGGTTATCAAACAAGTTTCCACTGAATTATTAAAATATCCCTATCGTAGGAAACCAAAAAAAGTGACTGAAATTTGAACTGAATATTTAAACTGAAAAGTCTGGAAATTTTAAAATGCTTAATTCTTACATATTGATGATACACTATGTATAATACACATTATACATAGAATGTAATGGATACATTTCAGGAGAAAAATGTGTCAACATATACGAAATTGTTTTTTTAAAGATGTAATTCCACTCCCAGGAATTAAGTCTCACAAAATAATCAGCAACATGCACAAACATGTATATATAAGGACATCCAGGGTTGTGTATAAGAGTGAAAACTTGAGCGAGAGGGGGTGATACCTGAATGTCTAACTACAGGAAATTGGTTAAATATATCACACATATGCAATTTCTATATAATACCTGCTAAAAGCAATGATGCAGACTCATATTTACAGACATCAAAAGCTATTCACTGCCCTAGCTGGTTTGGCTCAGTGGATAGAGCACTGGCCTGCGGACTGGAGGGTCCCGGGTTCGATTCCACTCAAGGGCACATGCTTGGGTTGCGGGCTCGATCCCCAGTAGGGGGCATGCAGGAGGCAACCGATCAATGATTTTCTCTCATCATTGATGTTTCTATCTCTATCTCCCTCTCCCTTCCTCTCTGAAATCAATAAAAATATAAAAAAACACAACTATTCACAATTCATTGTTAAGTGAGAAAAATAAAATGGATGTGTATATTACAAAAGCAAAGGAAAAAGAGGTCAGCAAAAATATACCCAAAAATATAGTAATACTTTTCAGTGGCTTTAAATTTTTACAATGCAAGGACTGTTTTATAAGCAGAAAGGAAGAAGTTTGAAATCTCAACTACTGGTAACATAAAAATGTACACTGTTAGTTAATAGCCCATTATAAAAGGATTTAAGTCAGCTACATTTACAGAATAAACATTAAATAAATTTGACAGAAGAAACTCTTATCAAGCATTTGTCACCTAGCAAAAAAAAGTAGTTAATATAGATTTTCTGATTTTAATGTATATGTCTAGTGATGCATTTTCCATGTGAGTGATATAAGATTACATACATTATAATTAATTTGTAATTTCTGGTTTAAGGAAGGTAGGTAGTCCTGTGCATCTTCAAGCATCAAAACGGTTCAAATAATTCCTTTTGATGCATGGGAGCATACTGCCCCCTGCTGGAGATGTAATTCTACATGGTTACATAACATTTTCTTTACTAACCGCTATGTACATAAGACATTGCATTGGGTACTGTGATCATCTGAGCTCTTTATTTTAATCAACCTAGTCATCAAGATTCATTTAATACCCATATACAGTAGATTATCGTTATCCACAGTAGCTATGTTTTACAAAGTTGCCGAAAACACTGAATTAATGAAGAAGCCCTGCTCCTGGGAGAAACAGGTTCTTGTGAACCTCTGGTTAAGTTTTCTTCAACTGATTAATACAGAACCTTTTTTACGTATGTTTCTATTTAAAGATACCTTATTTTACATGTGTGTGTGATTCATTTACACTGAAGTCATAGCCAACAGCACTCATGCCTGAACAAAGCTTATCTAACAAATACTTTCTCCATTAAGCACATCATAGCCTTCTTGCGCTTAGGAACACTTCAGCATTATGCTTGGGTGTCATTTTAAACAGAAAAATCTCTATCAAAGGTACAAATATGTGAAAAACATAACACTAGACAGAAAAAAAGGGGACCTTTTAATAGTATGAGAGCTGAAATGAGAAATCAGTGTTGCCTTGTTTGACCTCGGCTGGGAATATGCCTGTTTGGTGACTGAAATTTTTCGTTGTTCTGTGCATGTACACACCCATAAATAATTGTAAAAGCACCACAAATATTGATTTGCAGTTACAAATAAACTTTAGCAAGTAGAAGAATTGGAAAATATAGAATCTGTGAATACTGAGGACCAACTGTATGATATAACTATTTTTCTGTTTTGCTAAATACTAATACTAAAATTTAACTGTTCAGAGAATGGGCATAATATTTAAGTCTCAGAGAAGATTAAATAAGCTACTATACAATTATCTGAGAAGATAACATTTAGACATTATTTCTATGGGAAAATTTTTGGGTTCTAAGCCAACAATTCACAAACAAGCTGTGGGGGGAGAGGGAATCAGTTGTAAATTGAAGATTAATGTTTATGCAGAAACTCACTAGAATCCAGAAGTCCATAAAACAGAACAATGAACTTGGTCCATACTCTTTGACCTAGAAAATTCCACTACTAGAAATTTAGCCTACGGATATCCTTGCCTATGTGTAACATAATACTGCTGCAGTTATACAATAGCAAGAGATATGTATGTCTACTGATAGCAGAATGTTAAATAATAGTACAGCTATAAATAGAACAGTTTGTTGGAAAGAATACAGTAGCTCTGTATGAAGTAATATAACACTATTGCCAAGATGTAAGTTATCAAAAAAAAAAAGAGAGGAAAAGCGGAGAGAAAAATGATATAAAATATATGTAAATAAAAAACAAAACAACAGAAATAAAACTACATACTCATGTGCTTCTACATGTACAGACTAGCTCTAGAGAGATGCACAAGAAACTAGTAGCAAGTGGTATCTTTGGGCAGGAGAACTATGTGGTTAGGTACAGGTGGATGGGAGGCTTACTCATCACTATATAACATTTAGTACTTTTGGAATTTTTCACAAACCCTGGTCTTATTAGCTTTCCATTTAAAATGCATTACATGACTGACAACTTGTCCATACTACAAGTCTCTCTATTCTTAACTCGTTATCCTCCAAATTTCTAATTACATATGAAAAACAAGAGAAACAGACTCAGATATAGAGAACAAATTGATGGTTGCCAGTTGGATGGGCGTTGGAGGCTGTGTGAAAAAGGTGAAGGATTAAGAAGTACAAATTGGTATTTTCAAAGTAGTCACAGGGATGTAAAGTACAGCATAAGTAATATAGTCAATGATATTATAATAACTATGTATGGTACCAGGTGGGGATCACTTTGTAAGTTATATAAATGTCTAACCACTACGCTGTACACCTGAAGTTAATATAATATTGAATGTCAACTGTAATTGAAAAAAGTAAAAATTTAAAAAATTTCTTTATAATTTTCAGTAGATACCTGCAACCTTACCTTAAATATAATTACAATGGGTATATCTTCTGATAAAGTATTATGCCTCAAATAAAATCGTCCTTGTTTCACAGCCATATTGGTTCTGCTTTTTTTCTCATGGGTAGAGCTACAAGGAAATACAAGTTTGTTAAACTGCATCCCCATTTAGTTTCAAGCTAGTAACATGCAATAGAAATGTATGTCAATCAATAAGGTTTAACTATCAATAACAATCAGTGAGGTCCTATCTAATAGGTGCTTTTTAAAGATGTCCAACTCCTCTCCTGCCCCTGCCACTTGCATTTTAAACACTATAAGTGTTTCTTTAGCTTTGAGATTATGGTGGAAGTTTTGTGGGTGAATTTATTTTCACCTACTTCACTTTGATTGCACCTGAACTCCTTGGATCCAATGTGGGGCATATATTCACAATCAATTTTATACATTTGAAGAGAAAAACCTCAAAATGAGCCTGTACCATAATGAGAAACTATGAAGAAATGAATTTGTATACTAATAATCCAATAAAACATACCTACAGTTTAGGTATACGTGAAGAAAACAAAAAACCTAAGGCAATCTCCTCTTACTGATCTCTATTCACTATAAAATTTCCAGTGGATTTAAAAACATTTCAACACTTTATTCATTCATAAAAGTAACACACACTAATCATCAGCTACATATTATGCACCGTTACCAATCTATTTATATTAGCTCTAATCTCACACATACTAAAACTTACTTTGAAGTGTTGCCTCCGAATCACCTATGAGGAAACCAAGGCTCAGAGAAGCTAAGTAACTGCTCACCCAAGTACCTCATAGCTAGTAAACAAAATCTTTAGGATTCAAATCCTGATTGCCCTGGTTCCAAAATTGCAAACAGTGGGAAGACATATTGTAGAATTATTAGATCTGGGTTCAAATGCTGGTTACCTCTGATGATGGATGTGACCTGCACTCAAGGTCTGTTACTCAGCTATAAAACAGAGATAGTATCACTTATCTTGGAGGACTGAGCTGACAAATAATATATGTAAAGCACCTAGTATACTACCTGGTTCCTAGTCACTGCTCAGTAAATGGCCATTATTGTCAGTTGCCTCTCTATCAGAAAGAAAAATGAAGAAACTCTGAGTTAAGAAGTTCAATACAGGTTGTTAGAAGAAAAATTCAACTACATACTGACATCTTAACTATGTCACAAATTTTTTATACCCAGAATCCATTAACTTCCAAAATTCAAATTACATATGATAATAAGCCAGAGGAAAAAAGTTATAGTAGTAACATAAGGGATACTGTTATAGAAAAATGAGTATACTGTGAAAGAGGCTGGTCTGAAAAACTAACAACAAGATGTTAAGTTCATGAAATAATTCATTAAATATTAAGTATAAAATAGTCTCATTATATCAACAGAAATAATAATAAAAATAATCTGGAATACATATGTAAAAATCCAGAAATATTTTTTATTTTTTTAAAGTTCCTTTAATACTACAAATTAACATAAAATTCAACTTTTAAAATAACTAGCAGTCTTTTAAACAATGTCTCATACATTCATCACAGAAAATTTTAAATCAATACTCTATGCTTACAGTGTTACACAATAAGTTGAATACAGATAGTTTAAATATTTCCCTGCCTATTATCAGTGAGAATAACTGGGTACCTCCATATCAAAAGATAGCCATTTGATATTAATGGAATTAACAATATTTCTTAAGAACACCATCTCTGCTTTCCATACCTGGTAACTGAAGCACCAACTGTCCCTTTTCTGTCAGCCTCCACAATAATCCTGTTCTTAGACAGCTGCTCTTGGATAAGAATAACTTTTTCCACTCCTTTAACAATGAAGTAGCCACCTGCCCAAAGGAAACAAGAACAGTTTCACCATCTAGTCTTCTAAAGTGTGATTTAGTAATCTCCTGAATTAGAGATCATTCTTCCATTGCTTCATGGCACTTGGCCACCACTTAATTCAAAGAGGTTTGCTATTTTATTAATTAACTAGAGGTCCGGTGCACGAAAATTCGTGCACTGGGCGGGGGGGTGGGGAGTCCCTCAGCCTGGCCTGCCCCCTCTACAGTCTAGGAGCCCTCAGGGGATGTCCTAAGCTGCAGTCTGGCTTTCCTCTGCGGGAGGCAACCGGGCCAATCAGGGGAAGGCGCCACCCTCATCACCCCGCTGCTGCTGCCACTGCCGGCCATCGCAGCCGCTGCGGCTTTGTCCGGAAGATGTCCGGTCTATCCGGTCTAATTAGCATATTACCCTTTTATTAGTACAGATCAGTGGTCAGCAAACTGCGGCTTGAGAGCCACATGCGGCTCGCAAGCCCCCGTTTGCCACTCTGTTGACTAATGAGTTTGCCGACCACTGGTATAGATGGTAGTGTCAGCACATGATTTTATATAAAATGAAGCACAAGATAATAAACTTCTTGACAGGAAAAGTATCTTAGTGGTCTGTGCATCACCAGCACCTGACATACAGGTATATAGGAGGTGAATACAAGTAATTATGTTAAATTAGACTGCAGATTTCTTAAGCAGAAAAATAGCTAACAATCTTCAATATAAACTGAAATTTGCTCTAAGTTTTCTAACGAATCAGTAATAATGGTAAGCTAAATTTCTGTAATATTCTATACTAAATATTACTATATATATTTTTGCACACAATTCAGAATAGGATAAAGTGACACTTCATTTTACGTTCAGAATGAAGTAGAAACAGGGCAATATATTTGACTTATGCAACATTTTATTATAGTCTAAAAGTCACGTTCTTTAACTTCTTTCCAAAACCTTCTGGGACTCTACATCAATGCAACTTTAAAGGAAGTAGATTAAAGCAACTATAAATTAAATCAGTGTGAAATATGAGTTAAGGAATTAAAAGAAACTTTCTGTTAAGTGCTAAACTTGAAACTTTATAAAAGAAACTTCCTGCCCTAACTGGTTTGGCTCAGTGGATAGAGCGTCGGCCTGTGGACTGAAAGGTCCCAGGTTTGATTCTGGTCAAGGGCATGTACCTTGGTTGTGGGCACATCCCCAGTAGGAGGTGTGCAGGAGGCAGCTGATTGATGTTTCTCTCTCATCGATGTTTTTAGCTCTCTATCCCTCTCCCTTCCTCTCTGTAAAAAATCAATAAAATATATTTAAAAAAAAAGAAACTTCCTAAAAACAGGTACAAAAATGTGATTTTTAAAAATTTAAACAGAAGACATTTATTCCCCCCATGCAATGCATTTAAAATAGCCTGAAATTAGACGTTTGAGTCTTTACAAACTAGCTAGATAAGTAACTTCGTGAGATTATTTTTGAATTTTTAAGTACACCAAAAGAGCATTACCCTGGAGCAAAGAGACAAATAAAATACTAACAAACCATAGCAATAAATACTTGGGGTATTAACATTTTAAATCTGAAATAAAAGAGGAAACAATTATCTTTTAGAAGTATAGACTAATAGAATAAAATTGAAACCAAATTTCTGGACTTTTGTAAACAAAGTTTTATCAAAGTTCGTTATAAAGCAGAAAGGCTGGTATTGTTTTAAGGAAAATATAAAATAAAAAAAAAAAAAAAACAAAAACGAAGTGGAGCAAATCCAGGGATTCACACATACCTGGATCTAAAGGGCATTCATTCAGTTTGGCAAATTCTGCTGGCGTTTTCCCTGTAAGAACACAGTTTGAACTACGAAGCATTATAGGCATTCTGTTTAAAATAAAACAAAAGAAAATATCACATAAAGATTGTCACTGGGTGTGTGTGACATGTGCGATGGCAAGTGTACCTGTGAGTGTCTGAGCAAGGACTCGGGGTGAGCAGTTTGGGCTATCCTGGCGGAGGAGCTGCGCGGGCAATTGCCAGGAGTCAGGGTCCAGGGACTGTAGTATTTGCTGGGGCGGGGGCTGTTGCTTCCCCCGCCCGCTTTCCTGGCCCTGGGTGCCTCCGCTACAACCGCAGGCTGGAGAGACTGAGAAGAATGCAGCTTGGTCACGAAGCCAGGAGTGTCGGACTGAGAGGTAGCTGGGTAAGTGCTGGCTGTGGAGGCCATGGCGGGAGCAAAGTAGCAGGAGACGAAGGCTGAGACTCACCGGAGGGAACAGCCAGTACGCCCCGCCATCATCCTACCTGGGAAGTTCACCCTGATCTGTGTCTGCGGGAAGAGCCACCTGGTGGAACTTGGGGACAGGGGAGGGGTCTGAATGGCACACCCAGCAGTGAATCTGAGGGACAAAAGTTCCAGAAGCACTTTTGAGAGAGAGCAGGAAAGGGGCTGGACAGTGTGGCCCAGGAAAGAACATTGGTCCTGCCCACTTCGGGTGCAGGGGAGGCATGCCTTCGCCCACCTGCGGAACCCGAGAAAAGGGGGACCAGCTCTGGGCTGGAAACCTACACACCAGTGGCTGGGTCTGGTGGGTGGGGCACTTTGACAATGACCTGGTTAGAGCCTGGGCGGATGCCCTGCCCAGTGGTCAGACACACTGAAAGATTGGAATGCTAAGCTGGATGGTTTATTTATTTATTATCCCTTCCTGCCTGAGAAGGTAGAAGGTAGCAAGGAGGTGCCAACGAGCCAGGCAGAGCTGAGGCATTGGAAGGAGAGGAAGTACGCACCACCCTCCTATAAGCTACATGTACCACCCCAAAACGAGCCTGTTTAAACCATCATGGTAGAACACACAGCCCAGCTCCATGGAGGCAGGGAGAGTAGCTCAGAACAGGGACAGACAAGCTGCGAGACCCTAGGCAGGCCCAGCCTCTGGGTTATGGAGGCCCCGCCCACCAGACTACTTGGAGCTCCGCCCTGCCAGTGCTTCAGTCAGGTTGCCCAAAGGCCAGGCAGGGGCAGCAATAAACATTGGCTGGCACGAGAACCTACCAGGAGGCCAGCACCAAAATGTCAAGGGGACTGATTCAACAACATCAGAGCCAAATCCAGCCAACTCCACAAATAGCAGATCCAAATATTTTTTTCTTCTCATGTCTTTTCCTTTTATTCGATTTTTTCCCCTTTTTCTTCTTTTTTAAATTTTTCTGTCTTCTTTCCCATTTTTCTTTTCCTATTATATATTTTAATTTATTCATTATAGTTACTTTTAAAAAATAGTATTTCATTTATTTTTTTCTTTTCTTTTTTAATTGTATGCTATTTTTTTCCTTTCACATTTTCTTTTCTTTGGGTTCTTTTTTCTCTAATTCTTTTGGTCTCGTGTCTTTTAGTATCCTTTTTTTTCTTTTCTTTTTTTATTTTAGCCCTTTTTGTTGTTGTTTTTTTTTTGTGTGTGTGTGTTGTTTTCAATTCAGTCTTGTTTTATCTTGACTTGTTCTGTCAGCACCTGTATAACCGTTGGCATGATATGGTTGGGGGTTGAGCCCAACCACAAATGCGGCAACAGCAATCGAGACCCAAATATAACAGGAGGGCCCATATAATCCATGCAAGGGACATTCCTAGTGCTCCCAGCTCAGAAGATCAAGGAGACTACACACACCACTGGGCCCCACAAGAAGTCCACTCTACGAAGACTGGGAGGCACAGCAGTCTTATCCAATACACAGAAACAAACACAAAGAAATAGCAAAAATGGAGAAACAAATAAACAGGCCCCAAATGAAAGAACAGGAGAAATCTCCAGAGCTAAATGAAATGGAGGCAAGCAATTTATTAGAAACAGAGTATAAAGTAATGGTTTTTAGAATGCTCAACAGCATAAAAAAGGGCATGGAAACCATGAAAAACAACCATTCAAAAATGAAGAATGACATAGCTAAAATAAAGAATACACTGGAAGGAATTAACAGTAAGTTAGAAGAAGAGGATTGAATCAGCAAATTAGAAGGTAGGAAAAAAAAATCACTCAATCAGAGCAGCAAAAAGAAAAAAATGCTTAAAAGCATGAGGACAGTTTAAGGGAACTTTGGGACACCATGAAATAGAACAATATCTATATCCTAGGAGTGCCAGTTGGAGAAAAAAGTGAGCAAGGGATTAGAGAACTTGTTTGAAAAAATAATGACAGAACTTTCCTAACCTGATGAAGAAAAAAGTCCCTCAAGTTCAGGAAGCAGAGTCCCAATCAAGATGAACCCAAAGAGACCCACATCAAAACACATCATAATTAAAATGGCAAACATTAAAGACAAAGAATCTTAAAGGCAGCAAGAGAGAGACAGTCAGTTACCTACAAGGCAGTTTCCATAAGGCTGTCAGCTGAGTTTTCAACAGAAATACTATAGGCCAGAGGGAATAGCATGAAGTATTCAAAGTAATGAAAAGCAAGGATCTGAAACCAAGACTACTCTGTCCACCAAGGCTATCATTAAAAACTGAAGGTGAAATAGCTTCCCAGACAAAAAAAAGCTAAAGGAGTTTATTACCACCAAACAAATATTGCAAGAAATGTTAAAGGAACTGCTGTAAGAGGAAGAATACATATATATTTATATGTTTATATTTATTTACTTATATTTATATATTTAGAGAGAAACATAGGCATAAAAAAATAAAACGGGCATTAAATATATACCTATCAACAATCTTAAATGGTAAGTGGATAAAATACTCCAATCAAAAGACATGTAACCTGAGTGTAGCTGACAAGAGCTATATCATTATCTTTCTATTTACCTGAGCACCCATCATAGTGCATGACAAATAATGAGAAGTTGATGCATATTTGTGAACTAATGGATTGTTTATTAAGCTCTTAGCACCTTTGAAGGAGGAAAAACACTTGAATGGGAATTATGTGGAGTAAGTTTGAAGTACAATATAATTTATAACCATTATTATTATTATTGTTATTGTGGGTTTTGTCCATTTCTACAGGAGAGTCAATATATTTCTCTACTTAGGACATGCAGACTGCAAAAATGCTAGCAATCATTTCCAAATCTGTTCTGGGTAAATAAGTAACTTCTCCCTTAAATACTGCTATGTGAAAAACAGTTAAATGGCCAGGAAAATCAAACTTAAAATATACATGAATCCACCAAGAAGACCAGTCCAGAGACTTCACTGAAATGCTTTCTTACCTAATGTTTCCCTAACAGCCTGGTATTCTAGGAGGAAATGAAAGCATTTTCTTTAACTTTACAAAAAACATTTCACAACTAAAAAACAATAACCACAAATATGTGCTGGATACCGCTTAAGTGTTTTATATCTACTGACTCACTGAATCCAGAAAATAAGCCATGAACAAGGCACCATTTCCCACATTTTCCAGATGAGGAAATGGGCAGAGAGAACTTCAGTTGCTCACGGATGCCTCACAGGGCTGGACTGCAGGCGGTGCATCTCTGATACCAACGTCGTTTCTCACCTGCCAATGGGTAGAGCATTGCGGATGATTCTCTGGCTGCCTCGGGTATACTCAATATCCACTGTGATGGGGGCAGAGTAAGTCATGTCCCGCAGGCGGCACTAAAAGAGATTCAGACGGTCACTGCTCCTCCTCTCTGGAAAAGAAAGGTCCTGAGAGCTCCAAAGAGCTCCTTCTTTAGAAGTATGGCTCACACTGAACTTGGACCTGTTCATGGAATACTGAGCTATTACATATGCTACCTTAGGGCACTGGGAATAATGAGCCTACCTTCTCCTGGAGGGGAATGATACCAGTTATCGCTCTAGACATCACCAGAGCATCTATGCCCCTGCCAGCCCAGATATGAAACAATAAATCTGATACTGATTTTCTGCTTACTGATCTGATGCCATCATCAGTCTGCTCCCATACCTTTGTCGCTGCCTTTTTCAAAACAGTTAACCAGTATAATGATAACTAAAGTACACACACACGTATATACACACACACAAACTAAAAAGTTTAAACTATACTACCTTTTATTCTCCAAATAAACAAAACTAGATCACAAAATTCCTTAACAAGTGATAGATTATAGCACAAATCATTCATCACATTGTTCTAAAAATTGCTGAATCATTTGAGGAACTTTAGAAATTGCTGCTGAGTTTTATGTGGCTCGCAAAATTATGTCCTTGCCTGAGACGTGATCAAACAGAGGAAACCTCATCAGAATGATCCAGTGACTTCCCCATTATATTGATGGTCATCAGGTGGCTTGTAGTCTCAAAAGGAATTTCTCTGACCATCAACCTTAAAATTTATGGTGCTGAATCGTCTCTCTGGTTTCTACTGAACCAAAGATAGTTAGATTTAAACTTTTTCTAGTCTTTATCAAAGCGCCTGGAATTTTAAAATATTAGATATTCCTATTATTGACCAATAGAAATTATTTACTTTATATTTAATTAGATCATGTCTCCTCCTCCGGGTCAGACCAAAGGCAGTGTGGCATGGTGGTTCCAAGTATGGATTCTATTGCCTGTGCTCAAATCTTGGTTCTACCACTTAAATTTTACATCTCTTCCTATGTAAAATGGGAATAAGAATAATTTTAATTCCCAAGAGTATAAATATGTATTTTTAAAATGGTGCCTAGTATAGAACACTATATAATATTACCTTGTTTTTATTAATAAAACTAATGTAATGTCTATGATAGGCAAACATTTGTGGTTTTAACAAACTTATCCCTTCAAATGGAAATGAAATTCAACAGATGTCATAAGAATTGGGACCAAACTTTGTAGGTTCCCGAACTACTTCCATGGGTCCCCTCCATCCCCCTCGGCCTCTCTCTTATTGCAGGAGTAGGACTGCTCTGGTGGAGTCTGCAGTACCTGCGCCCCGCCAGTCCTGCTGTGGGTCCCATGACTGCCCCCCATCTGCTCTCCCACTCTCCCCAATTCTCCAAGAGTCAAAATCTCTCCAAGAAATCTCCACACCCTAATTACAGTAATACTTATATGTTTTTCAACGTAAGAATAATTATAATGACAATTGTAGCCTCAGCTTCTTGAACTACTTCAGACTACTTTGTCTTCCCCTTTCTCTGAACTCAGTTTATAGTTTATAGTAATATAGTTTAGATAACTTAGAAATTGCTAATTGGCGGCTTAGTTCTCAAAAAGATAGAAAGTTCTAGCAAAAGGGAATGGGAGGTGGGGAAAGCCAAACTGGGGCACACACCTTCCAATATCCCACAGTCCTCACCACTTCCTACTCAGTACAACTTCACGTATTTATCTTACCTACCTGATCATTCTAGACATTCAAAGTGTGTAACCCCTGGTGTCTCTGTTTCACATGTTTTATTATTTTAATCTCTCCACAAGGGTATGAACTCCTTGAGGAAGGATATGTGTCTCATTTCTTTTGTATCTCTCAATATTGAGACACAAAATAAATGTTCAATCAGTATTTAGTGACTAAGTAGTACCAAAATTTATTTATGTAAAATGTCTGGTTACTTGTTCATACTTCCTATGTAACCTTACTTAGACAACAACCATGCAATCTAACACCTTAATTGTTGTTTAATAAGATTGCTGTGCTATGTTCCATAATTGCTATTTTAGCATTATATTAATACAAACCAGATATATCTACAAAAATCATTTTATTCCCTGAATCAATTCCCAATTCTGGATACTAAGTGGAAGAATTTGAAAACAAGTCTAGTATCTGTTAAAGGCCAATTAAGCGGACCTATTCTATAACCCTCTGTCTGCATATCTGTTAATAATCTGGTATTTAAATTTCTTCTCATCCACCTGTTCTATTAGACTGTGAGGTCTTGGTCCTTGGTCTCCCCTCCCTAACACAATGCCTGCTGACCCTCAAAAAATGCACGAAGCTAGGCACAAGTGGCTGGCAAGGGGCTGGGAGATACCGCTAAAACGTTCAGAAACAATATAAACAGGACACAGTATATAACAGTGCAAGTTAAAAACATTAAACGATAAATTAAACAGCACAGAACTGTTTCCTAATATAGTGTAGTATTATACAAGTGCTTGTTTATTTTGGTTACCTGCCTCATAAGAGATTTTTTTTACCTGTTTTAAAATCATCTTTCAAGAGTATATATTGAGGGCGGACTCTTTGAGTTTTAAAGTAAACAAATTCAATTAAAGTAAGGTTGAAAATTACCTCATGAGGGGACACTGGTCTGGTTACATTGAAGCTTTCTTCAACATCAGGAAGCCCAACATAGATATTAAGATATCTGAAAAGCAAATTATTCCATTACCAATTATAGTTCTCCAAAGAACACATAAACAAAAAAAGACAGTTTCCTTCTAAATACAGGATTATGCTTTGATAATTGTTTATCTTGCTAAGGATGACAAATTAAAAATTATAATTGGAGAACTTTAAGTGATAGTACACATAACTTTACAAAGGAGGGAAGTACTCTCTAACGTAATATCTTTTTTAAAAACAGTGTAGCCCAGCTAGCTCAGTGATTGAACGTTGAACTGTGAGTCAGGAAATCATGGTTCAATTCCTGTCAGGACACATCGGGGTTGCGGGCTCAATCCCCAGTGTGGAGTGTGCAGGAGGAAGCCAATTAATGATTCTCTCTCATCACTGATGTTTCTATCTCTCTCTCCCTCTCCCTTCCTCTCTGAAATCAATAAAAATATTTAAAAAAAATAAAAATAGTGTAAATCTCTACAAAAATCCTAAAAACGTAGCTTCCTTAAAATGATACTTACTGAAAAAAGCGAAGTACAAAAGAGTATCTATAGTATGCTATGATTCATTTAAGAAAGAAGAGGATATGAGGAGGAAAATATATATGCTCATCTGTAATCCAAGGAGCTTCTATAAAACAACCAATCAGAATTCCTCAAAAGTATCAAGGTCATGAAAGACCAAGAACGCTTAAGGAGCTGTCACAGACTGGAAGAGAGTGAAGAGGCATGACAATTGAACATACTGTGGGGTCCTGAATTGAACCCTGAACCAGAAAAAGGACATTAGTGGGAAAACTTTAAATAAGATCTGTAGATGTGTTGCTAATATTGTATCAATGCTAATTTCCTGGTTTTGCTAATTGTGCTATAATATAAGATGTTAACAGTAGCAGAAGCTGGGTGAAGAATAAAATGGGAACATTGTACTATTTTTGTAATTTTTATTTTTCAAAAATTTAAAACCCTAATAGTTTTAGTAACTTCTTAATCATAATGCTATGTGTTAGAATTAGTTTACCAATTAAAAATTGAACACTTGATAATTAACTTATTAAACAGATTAAAAAGAGTTTTGGTAACAACTACATTCATTTTTTTAAGTGTTAGACATTATCAAAAGAGTAATTGATAGTTGGATTTCTTACTTTAGGTACCACATGGGGTCAGCATCACTTGTAACCTTTTCATTGGCTTTCATGATCTTCTTTATCTGCAGTGGAAAGAGTGGCATTAGGAAAAACTCGGGCTTCCAATTAATTCTTAGCTGTGTCTAGTTCTAAGATCTGATGCTTACCTCTACATTAATAAAATAGTTGAAGGAATCTATGTGCTGTTTTACAAGGCCTTTCACCTAAATAGAAAAGGGGAAACAATAGATTAGTAACAAAAGTAGGTTAGCAGATAGTATAATAGACTCTAATCATAGGTAATCATCAAATTTTTCTCGAAACCAAAGGGGAAAAAATTCATGAATTTAGTAAAACTTTACATTTATATGTCTTCATTCCATTTCTTCTCCATCTTACTAGAATATCCTCAAATTTTCCTCCTTGAGAAGCAACCTGACTTTGGGAAATCAAGATTTGAATATACCTAATGATTCCACACAAGCTAATAAATAAAATAGAATTTTCTCTGCATATTTTGAATTTTCAAAAAAATATAGCAATTGAGCATATTATCTCTTCTCCCTCAAACAATGCCCATTTACTTTTCTGTCTTTCTCCTACCTGGGCAATTTTATGATTTTCACACATCAAACTGGTCTTTCATATCACTTTATAGAAAAATGAGGGGGGGGAAATAATAATCTCTATTAAGAAAATACTTGTATTTGATACTGAAAGCAGGTCTAAGATCAGGTACCAGCTAGCAGGGACTTCCTTTTCATCTCAGAAGTCAGTAATAACTGTACACAGATAGTGCTGTGTACTGCTATGGAAAATAGTGAAATAATAAACACACAAACTCCAAAATCTTAAGATTTAAAAGGATTGTACATGTTCATTTTCTTTTTTTTAAATAAATCTTTATTGTTCAGATTATTACAATTGTTCCTCTTTTTTCCCCCCATAGCTCCCCTCCACCCGGTTCCCACCCCACCCTCTGCCCTTATCCCTCCCCCCCCCCCCCCCCCCCCCCGCTTCATTGTCTTCCGTTAATCTTCAAACACAATTAGTTCAACACTTCTAGAACTTTCTTGACAGATAGTCATAGAACTTTTGTTTTAATTATACTTCCTTATTGGGAATCTCACTGGCTTACAAAATAACCATTCAATATTTTGAAGTAGTCCTGATTGTTGGGGGAAAAAAATCAACCTTATAATGATGAGGTCTACCTTCCTCAAGTTTCCACCCCTTGGACTTAATAGTCTCTTCTGTTCTGCCATGCTACAATGTATACTACTTCCTCTCTAAAATCAGATTACCACTTCCCCAACTAGCAGGAATACTGCCTTATAATTCCTTGTATTTCCCAAACCTAGCAATATACACAATTGTAATAGTAAAAAAAGGTGATAAAAATTTAATCTTAACAAAAGGCTTATTTCTTGGTTTTTCAGCAGAAAATTAATTATTACTAAAGATTCATTACCTTTAAAAATGCTGGAAGCAGCCTCCATTTTTCCTGTGAATCAAAATAGTAAGAGTGTCAGGATGTGTGCCAGCAACCACATATTTGTATGTTATTTTAATGTACCATAAATGACTCACTTTATCACAATAAGTTAAAGAAAGTAAATCAAAATGAAACCAACAATTTTTACATAGTAATTACTTTTATGGAAATCACATAGGTATGTATGTGCATATGCGCAAATATATGTATAAACACATATATATACAACAGATTTCTTAAATAGAATCTAATTTAATCTCTTCTTGATGACTCAAGATTCCAAGTACATTATTTTATTTTCATGACACTTCCTGAGTAAGGGGGTCTGCCAGTTTGAGAAAGGAAAAGCAAGTTTCAGTGTCTGGTGGGGAAGCCAGGTCTCTCCAGTTCTTTCTCTCTCCCATTTTCTGTCAACTAGTGCATGGTCAGAGCTCGTCTCAGGGCGGTAAAAGGACGGCACACAGTGTTCACCTTCTACATTAAAGAGCTGCAAACTGCTACACTTCTTTTGTTCTTAAGCCTGTTATTTATACTTTGCTAAGGTTTTAAGTAGCCCACCATGACACGGCCCTTTTCATGAATGGCATCTAATCTGCTAATGGGAAATCTAACAAATGGATAGAACTGAGTCTAAAGTAAGAATATGCTGTTTCTGAATAAGGGCCTAAGAATCATGTTAGACCTTGCAGCAACTGCAAAACTTTTGACTTTCACTCTGACATGAGAAGCATTGGAAGGTTCTGAACAAAAGAGTGACATGATGATGTGACTCATTTTAACTGGATCAGTTAAAATAATAGGTCGAACTGCTGGACTGAGGACAGACAAGTTAGAAGCAGGGAGATCATTTAAAAGTCTACTGCAATACTCCAGGCTGATAACAGTAGAGACAGTGAGAAATTGTTAGCTAGGAGACTCAATGTGAAGTTCAAGCCAATAGGACTTGATAGATTAGATAGAGACTCTGAGAGAAAGAGGAGTTAAGACTGATACCTTAGAGTTGCCATTTATGGAGATGAGGAAGCAGGGATGCTGTCAAGAGCAGCAGGTTTAAAGTGTGGAGGGGCTATTAAGAGGTTGGCTGGGGGCATGCTTAGTTTAAGATATCCACTAGACATTGAGGTGGAGATGTCGAATAAACAAATATGAGTCTGGTACTTGGGAAGAGAGTGGCCTGGAGATACACATTAGGAAGAGGTCAGCAAATAGATGGGAATTATAGCCACATAATAGATGAGCTTGCCTAAGGGGTGTAGATGGAGAACTTCAAGAACCTTCCAATATTTAGAGCTGAGGAACAGAAGGAAGGCAGATCTAGCAAGGGAGACTAAGAAGAAGGAAGTTAAGCCAAGGAAGGCGGCAACCAGGAGAAAGTAAAAACATTTTTCAAGAAAAAAAGGAGGGGGGTGAGGGGCATATGAGATATCTCTGTACCTTCCTCTCAATTTCACTGTGAACCTAAAAAACTCTAAATAAAATTGAGTCTTAAACAGAAAAAAAGGAAAAAAGGAGGGAATCAGGCAAAACTAATCTATATGATAGAAATCAAAGGTCGGGGCTAGAGACAGACTGAAAAGGGAATGGACTTTCTGGAGTGATGGAAATATTCTATATTTTGTATTGGGTGGTGGATATTTGGGAATACACAACTGTCAAAACTAATGATTGGAACACTCAGTACTCCTGTATTTTATTGCATATACATCTACAGAGGAATGAGAGAAAGATCAAAAGGAACTATATGAGAAGAATAGAAATATCTCAGGGGAAGCAGGTAGTGAAGGTAATGAGGGAGAGAGAGGCTGGAAGAGTTAACAGTGGCCAGACTGAGGAAGGCCTTATAAACATAGTAAACCCTAGATTTTACCCTAAGAGCCATGGGAAGAGACTGAAGAAGCTTAACCAACAGAGCAGCATGAACGTATTTGTGTGTTTAAACGGATGGCTGTTGCCACAGAGCAGAGAGACTGGAATGAGAGACGTTAAGAACCTAGGAAGCAAGAGATGACAGTGGTCAGACTTGGAGAACTGCGGGAATGACGGTTCAGACTTGAGTCTATTTAGTAGGCAGGGCCCTGAAGATGGGACGGGTGGTGGATTGGATGCTGGGGGACATTCCTGAGTCAGACGACTTAAACTGTTGTTTTAGTTACTCCAGCGCTGTACAAATTCAGGCAAGAAATTTCAATCACGTAGGCTTATTCCTTCCATTTTCTCGGGAGAAGCAGTCCAGTCATCAGTTAAGGATGAAGACTCTGGAGTCAAGACTGTAAGAGTCCAAATTCCAGATCAGCCACTCACCAGCCTTCTGACATTGAGTATTTAACCTTTCTGGGCCTCAAAAATCTTCACTGGCATATGGTGGGCACAGTACTTATTTCAGAGAATAACAATGCGTGTTAGGGTTACAGAGCCTGGCACACAGGAAGTACTCAGTAAATGCTGGCTCTTCCTATGAACTCTTCAAGAGCGAAAATCCAATATTGCCTGGTAATGACCAGCAGTGTATTTCCTGCAGGCTCTCACAGACTGGATCTGAGGGGCTGATGATAATCATTCGATCTCATTAATCAGCCAAATGATTATAAAGAGGTTTTTATAATCCGATAACCCGAGAGTTCGCCAATCATGTCACTTTCCTGCTTAACCCCTTGGACAGCATCTCATTGCTCCTTCAGATGTCTGACCAAACTTCTCATAACCTGGAGCTGTGCCTAGGCTGCATCTTCGTATCTCCTCTCCTCTTCTTCACTCTAGTACTTGTTTTAGTTCCTCAAAGCCTTTCAAGTGTCTGGTTCTCTCTACCTGAAATCACCCGCCTGTCTTCCCAAGCCTCATTTCTCTGGATTTCCCACTCCATGCCAATGAAGATTCTGAAACCCAGAGAGGTTATCCTATCCTATATAATAAAGAGGTGATATGCAAATTGACAGTCACTCCAACACACAAGATGGCCACCCCATGTGGTCAAAGATGGCTGCCCCCATGTGGACACAAGATGGCCGCCACAAGATGGCCAGCAGGGGAGGGCAGTTGGGAGGGACCAGGCCTGCAGGGGAGGGCAGTTGGGGGCAACCAGGCCTGCAGGGCTGTTGGGGGGAACCAGGCCTACAGGGGAGGACAGTTAGGGGCAACCAAGCTGACAGGGCAGTTGGGGGAGACCAGGCCAGCAGGGGAGGGCAGTTAGGGGCAATCAGGCCGGCAGGGGAGTTGTTAGGCGTAGATCGGGCTGGCAGGGGAGTGGTTAGGGGGTGATCAGGCTGGCAGGCAGAAGCGGTTAGGGGCAATCAGGAAGGCGAGCGGTTGGGAACCAGCAGTCCTGGAATGTGAGAGGGATGTCCCAGATTGGAGAGGGTGCAGGCTGGGCTGAGCGACACACACCCCGTGCACAAATTTCGTGCACCAGGCCTCTAGTATATAATACGTGCCTTTCTAGAAAATAAAATTATGTCAACAGCTGAACTTCATTAGGCAAGCTGCCACTCCAGGGCAGTTATCCTTCATTTCTGATAATATAACGAAAGCTATGGGGCTACTTCCCAAGAAACATCCAGGCAAAATTCTGAGTGAATTTTCAGGGCGTTTGAAATAGTCCAGTAGTCCAAATTTGAACTCCAGGTTGAAAAGGCAGATTACTTAGCCTGGCACTGAGACGATTTGGTTTAACCACCACAGGCAGCTGTGGGACCTCACGAAAGGGGCCTAAACTCCCTGGGCCTCAGTGTCCTCTATAAACCCGCGAAGATGGAGTATGTCCCCCAAAGGTGGGCGCGAGGACCAATCTTGCCCACACACATGAGCGCTGGTAAGGGGCCGGGCGCGAGAGCTGAGCCTGCGCGGCCCCGGACGACGAGCGAAGACCGACAGGGGAAAGCACGATCCCCAGTGCAGAGGAATGAGCATGCGCGAAGTTCTGAGCATCCGCAGAAGCTACGACCCGCCCCCACCCTCGAGTGCTCTCAGGGTACCGCCTCCTAGGGACGCCTCCCGGCCCCTTCCGTTCCGCGCGTGCCCGGCCTTTACCTCTACAGTCGGTATTGGCGCAGCTAGCTGCTCCGGGGTCAGGTTCCCAAATTCCTCCGCAAGCACGTCCATGCTGCTCACGGCGAAGGAAGAAGCAAACAGGAGCCCCACACGCCAGCCTCCGCCGGCTCAAGCAAACTGCAGCACCCGTAGAGAGCGGTGCGCGTGGCCTAAACGGTCCCCGCCGCGCAGGTTGATTGAAGGCGCGACAGAAAGGTTCCGCCTGCTCCCGGCCTGAACCTGAGGTGGAACCCGGATGTGGCTGAGGCGAAGCTGGGAAACTGCGCTCCCTAGTGTCGCTCGGAAGTCTCGCCGGGTAATCCTAAACCCCACAGGACTGGTTCATTGCCAGTTACCCTGTAATTGAGACCAATAGAGCATATTGGTTGTAATTTTAAAAATAATTCAGAGAAAGGGGCAAACGGATAATTTGCGAAACGTAAACCACCGAAACAGGGAACTTACGTAATTTAATCCAAAACGACACGTTGTTGGGTAAATAGGAAATTTACCACATGCCTAGTAGTAGGGGAAGGGACTGGTTAAAAAAATATAATGCGTGCATATGATAAAATATTATACAACTATTAAAATAACCATAAAATGAGGAGGTATTAACTCACTTAAGCGTATAGTACAATTCTAAAAGGACTGGATATAAGGTCCAGGAATAAATATCAGCACATAGGGAACTTGAGTATAAAAAGGTAACATTTTAAATCAGTAGGGGAAAATGAGTTATCTAATAAATGATGTTGGAACAGTTGATTAGCCATTTAGAAAAAAACTAAATCCTATATAGATGGAATAATTAAATGTTAACAAAACATTAGGAGAAAATGCAACTGAATATATTCATAACATTGTGGTGATGAGGGCCTTCAAGGGTGGCAACAGTCAGAAATTATAAAGGGAAAATATTCATAGATTTGGCAATATAATTCTAATCGTAGTTTCATGATTCCATTAAAAATTTGTTTTCTGAACAGATTTTTAAAAATCACCATGAATGAGAGTGTTGTTTTTTTTTTTTTTTTAAACAAACACCAGTTGATGAAAGACAAAGGCTTGGTATCCCTAATTTAACATGAACTCATGTTCTGGCCAAGTGTCTTAGTTGGTTGGAGCATCATTCCATGCACACCCGGCTCATAGGGAAGGCAACTGATGATGTTTCTCTCTCACATCGATGTTCTATCTCCCTGTCTCTCTTTTCCTCTCTCTCTCTCTCCCCCTCCCTTCCTCTCTTCCTTTCCCTCTTTCCTCTCTAAAATCAATGAAAACATCCTTGGGTGAGGATTTAAAAAAATGAACTCATGCAAATCAATAGGAAAAAATATCCCACTGGGAAAAACAAAGCAAAAGATACCAACAGTTGTTTAATGTGTGAGGAGTTTCCGTTTAGGAAGATGCAAAAGTTGTGGAGATGGACGATGGTGATGGTTGCCCAACCATGTGAATATACTTACAGCCACTGAACTGTACACTTAACATGGTAAACTTTGTGTGTTTCACTGCAGTAAATTACAAAAATTGGTTAAATATACATTTGCCAGTTTCTCATGAATGTATAGGCCTTGCACCAGGCTAATTTCTGAATTAGCTACTTCAAGTACCTTTTAATGTCTGTATCTTCTAAGTATGGTGCTGATTGATGTCTGAAAGAATCAGCTCCTGCTCTTGAGGATCTTACATTTCACTTAGAGACACATACACTTTTCTGTCATCCTTGTGAATTAGCAGAGCAACCTATTTGGAATCTAGTCTGGAAGGGACTGTAAAGTGATTTTTTTGATAGCAGAGATGTCAAGGTTGGCTCAGATGTGTTGGCTTTCTCTTGGCTTCCCCCGTTAGCCCGCATCACCTGGAGAGCTTGTTAAAACAACCTCAGCTTTCTGATGTGGTAGGTTTGGTCTCCGGGCTCCAGATAGGCATTCTAATCAGTTCCCAGGTGATCACACTTTGAGACTCACACTCTAACCCAGTGGTCGGCAAACTCATTAGTCAACAGAGCCAAATATCAACAGTACACGATGGAAATTTCTTTTGAGAGCCAAATTTTTTAAACTTAATATAGGTAGGTACATTGTTATTAACTTAATTAGGGTACTCTTAAGCTGGCCTTTGCTAAAAACTCAAGGGGCCAAAGAGCCACATGTGGCTCACGAGCCACAGTTTGCCGACCACTGCTCTAACCCAAGACGTATCCCTCAATACCATATCCTCTGTTCACGTCTAGCTCTCCTTCAGGCGGGGGGCTTCTCGAACAGGGGCCATCTTGTCTGTCTTTGTATTCCCATGTTCTAACCCATTGTTTGTTCCTGAAGAAATTTGTGTGGAAACAGCAATTTGAAAGAAAAACATGCAGTGAATGATTTAAAAATTCAAAACTAAATTTTTTTTAAATCCCAATTTTTTTTTTCTTGAAAAGAGGAGGCTGTGGTGGCCATGGTCCCAGAGTCCTTCATGGCAATAGTGGCTGACACTGAGCGGTGTTAGCCCTTAGCCCATAGCTGCCACAATCCTTTATTACATCTGCCTGGCCCCTGAGGTATCAGCATTTGCACCCCCAGAGGAAATCCATGACTTCTTTCTGATCTCCTAAGGCCATGGTCGGCAAACTGCGGCTCAAGAGCCACATGCAGCTCTTTGGCCCCTTGAGTGTGGCTCTTCCACAAAATACCACGGCCTGGGCAAGTCTATTTTGAAGAAGTGGCATTAGAAGAAGTTTAAGTTTAAAAAATGTGGCTCTCAAAAGAAATTTCAATGGTTGTAGTGTTGATATTTGGCTCTGTTGACTAATGAGTTTGCCGACCACTGGCCTAAGGGAAGAAACAAAATCAGAAACCAAAAAGCCAGGAACGGTCTCCTGATTTCTGTGTCTTCTGCTGCCACAGCCTTTTCCTGAGGCATTGGTACAAAATGCGTGGTGGTTTTGAAAGGGCAGGGAGAGACCGACTCCATGTTCCCTTTGTTCCATGTCCTCCACCTCATGGAGTCAGGTTCCTGCCCTAGAACCTCTCCAAGAGCCCAACCCACACTTTTGAATTAGCCAATAGAAATGCAAGAGGAAAGTAAGCCGCGCCCTGCCCCCATGTGCAACCTGACCCCGACCAATCAGCGGAGGCCACACTACCTCACCCCTCCTACCTCTCCCAGGCCCCCTATAAATCAGCGCGTTTGGGTTCTGGGGCTCTCTCTCTCTCTCCACCTCGCCGCTGCGCCGGTGTGTGTGTGTGTGGCGGGGGGGGAACTGGGCTCGAGCTAGCTCGATTAAAAAGGCTCTTTGCTTTTGCATCGGACTCGGCTCCCTGGTGGTCTTTGGGGATCACGAAATCTGGGCATAACAGTTTGAGTAGAGGGCTGGGCAGTTCGGGAAAGGGAAATGCCAAGGGAAAATGGTTGATATCTTGGACTACTCCATCCCTTACGTATCAAGTGTTTGGGTAGCCAGGTGAGAAAGTGACCAATGACGGCGGGGAAGAGCAGCGACATTGGTTAAAAGAGAATAAAGGAAAGGGGAAAACAGAGGTGTCCAGGCTGGGCCCTGAGATATTGGCGAGAGCGCCCGTTCCCTGAGCCTTTACTCCTGGCCAGACATTGGAACCCCACTCTACGTGCACTCTCTGACTTAATGATGGCCCCCGGGGGATAAGTAGGATGATCCCCACTTGACAGGTGAGGAGACTAACGCTCATAGGGGGTAAGAAATTTGCCAAGCAGAGGAGGAATTTATAATGATCTGATGTCAGAGCCCATGCTTTTCAGCATGCTGTCACAATACCTCACTGAAAGGAGGGTGGTGGGAGACATTCCAAGCAGGGAAAAACAGCCTGAGCAATGGCACGGGGGCTTTCGATGACAGAATGCCGCATCCTGGTGATGGAGTGCGGTTCTCCCGCAGGGCTGTCCAGGGCTGTGTTTATAGATGACACTAGGAAAAATCCATTGGGGCTGAACCATTAGTGGTTTTTATGCCACGTTAAAGTTAGACCTTAGGAGAGGCTGCAACATGCAGATACTAGAAACAAAAGAAAAAAATTACCCTCTCTTCAAAAGCTTTGTGCGTTCAGGCTGGGGAAAATGTGTATGGACTTGATTTCTATAGCCAAATAAATTCATAATGGAACTAGAGAAGACCAGAACAATGTTGGAGAAAGGATAAGGGCTCTTCAGTGTGAAAGGCAAGGGCAGAGGGGGAGTCCTTGAAGTGGGTCATTTCACAGGCAGCAAGGTGAGGAGGAATACAATCAGAAGTCTCTACTGCAAGCAGAGAACATTCTGCATTTTTTAAAATTTTATTAAGGTATTACATATGTGTCCCTATCTCCCCATTATCTCCCCAACCCCCCCACTCATGCCCTCACCCCCCTGTTATCTGTGTCCATTGATTAGGCTTATATGCATGCATACAAGTCCTTTGGTTGATCTCTCCCCCTTACCCCCACCCTCCTCTACTTTCCCTCTGAGGTTTGATGGTCTGATCGATGTCTCTCTGTCTCTGGATCTGTTTTTGTTCATCATTTTATGTTGTTCATTATATTCCATAAATGAGTGAGATCTCTGACTGGCTTATTTCACTTAGCATAATGCTCTCCATCTCCATCCATGCTGTTGCAAATGGTTAAGAATTCCTTCTTTTTCACCGCAGCGTAGTATTCCATTGTGTAGATGTACCACAGTTTTTTAATCCACTCATCTGCTGATGGGCACTTGGGCTGTTTCCAAATCTTAGCTATGGTGAATTGTGCCGCTATGAACATAGGGGTGAATATATCCTTTCTGATTGGTGTTTCTAGTTTCTTGGGATATATTCCTGGAAGTGGGGTCACTGGGTCAAATGGGAGTTCCAACATTCTGCATTTTGAGTAAGACTGGGTGGTCCAAAAACGTCCAGCTGCCTGCCATACCCACAGGCCTTGCTCCGAAAAGCCTTGCTTTGCATCCTGTGACGTTACCATCCTGTCCAAAGCAGTAGGGCCAGGAATCTTCCAAAGACAGTCCTGTAAGGGAGCTGAGGTGGTTTGTCATGAGGTCCCCTACCCAATGAGGGACAGTGGGACAGGGACTGTCCATACTGAATAGTGGCAAGTAGACCCAATCATATTCTCTCTCCTGGGACTTTTTTTTTTTTAAATGTTTTATTGATATTTTACAGAGAGGAAGGGAGAGGGATAGAGAGCTAGAAACATCGATCAGCTGCCTCTCGCACACCTCCCATCGGGGATGTGCCCGCAACCAAGGTACATGCCCCTGACCGGAATCGAACCCGGGACCCTTGAGTCCTCAGGCTGATGCTCTATCCACTGAGCCAAACCGGTTTCGGCTCTCCTGGGACTTTTTAATGAAGATGAACCAAAAGAGAGGGCAGCAACAGAAAGCAGAAGCAGAGAAGTAAATATCAAGTCAGCATTTGGTAGCAACATGACAATAAGAAGTAAATTTTCTGCCCTAGCTGGTTTGGCTCAGTGGATAGAGCATTGGCCCACAGACTGAAGGGTCCTGGGTTCAATTCCGGTCAAGGGCACATACCTGGGTTGCAGGCTCGATCCCCGGCCCTGGTCAGAGAGTGTACTAGAGGCAACCAATGAATGGGTCCCTCTCACATCGATGTTTCTCTCTCTCTGTCTCTCCCCCTCCCTTCCACTCTCTCTCAAAATCAATGGAAAAATATTCACGGGTGAGGATTAACAACAGAAAAAAAAATTTCCTTTGGTGATCTTAAGGAAACCAATGTAGCAAAGAGTTAAGAGCATGCATTCCAGGGGTCAACTCTTTGAGTTCAAATATACTTAACAGCTCTGTGACCTTGGATGACTTCCTTAGCCTCTCTGAATCTCATTTTGCACATATGGAAAAACGAGAGAGCCTGCCTATTATGCAGTTATGAGACCATTTATATCAAGTGCTTAGGGTCGTCCTTGCCATATGGTAAGTGCTTGGTGGCTGTTATTATTTTATTCTATGCTGAAGGGAAAACGTTATATTCAGCTTCTCCACCAAGTCTGCCAGCGCAGCTGTTGGGACAGATTTCTGGGTTTCCTTCCTTTTTCGTAAAGCCTTCCACCAAATCCCTAGGTCCCTTCCTTTGAAATCTGAAAGAGGCTAACATAGTAAGCTTAGAAATGAAAAGATAAAGCTTCACTTCAAAAACAGAGAACAAGAGGGAACAAGTGGATAATACAAAGCTACTTCTAAAAGGTTCGATTAAATCATGGAGAATAAAGTCACGTTTGATTAATAAAGGAAATCAGAACATGTTGGGTTTTGTGACTTCTCCTTTGAAGTTGACATCAAGGACAATAACTGCAGCCTTCCACATACCCTTGAGTTTCTCTGCCAATGACAATATTGAGCTTAATGAGCCATGGTTCTGATGAGACGACAATTTTTGTTCTTGTGTACGTAAGTACTTAATCATCGCATCTCACTTTACTAAAACCTCTTGAAGCTTGAAAGAGATTTAGGACTGATAAATTATAGTTATTATAACGCATTCTGGCTGCATTGTACTTTAGGATTTGCAGACAGTTTCAAGTACATTATCTCATTTGATTCTCACCATATCTCTGTGAGGTAGGCGGGCAGTAGGTTAGGCAGGTGTAAGGTAGGCAACCTCCATCTGGGAGGTTCAGGGAGATAAAAGACTGGCTTGAGCCCTAACTGGTTTGGCTCAGTGGATAGAGCGTCAGCCTGCGGACTGAAAGGTCCCGGGTTCGATTCCGGTCAAGGGCATGTACCTTGGTTGCGGGCACATCCCCAGTAGGAGGTGTGCAGGAGGCAGCTGACCAATGTTTCTCTCTCATCGATGTTTCTAACTCTCTATCCCTCTCCCTTCCTCTCTGTAAAAAATCAATAAAACATATATTTTTTTAAAAAAAGACTGGCTTGAGTTCACATAGCTATTAACTAGTGAAAGTGAATTCCACCTCAGATCTTGTGACTCCCAGTCCCATGCTACTTTTACTAAAGGAGTGGAGAATTCTGCAAGTTAACATCCTCAGAGGTAGAACAGGCTTAACTTCAGTTTCAAAAAGGGGGTCAAGTGAGAAGTAAAAATATGTTGCACAAGAGGTGGCATTCCCCATGCCCACGGCATACTTTACCAGTCAGACCCAGAATTCTCTACTGCTTGTCCTGGGGCTGCTTCAAAATCATCCCAACACAGTGCTCTGGGGAGCTACTGAAAGATCAGAACAGACACATGATTTTAAACTTATTTTCATGAAAAGAAGGTTCCTGGGGCATATTCAAGGAAGCTGGATGCTTGCCAGTATTCATGTCAGCCTCTTTCTCCTGGGCACATTTTCCTGCCTCCCTTGCAGCTAGATGAGGCCACGGAATTGGGTTCTGGAATGGACCATTCGTGGAAGTGGGCAATCCTTTTCTTTCCCCATCTACTGGGTGAATGGAGAAGACTCTGAAGATGTAGGGTTCAGCTGAGTCACAAGATGGATGGAAGTGGGTCTTTGAGTGGCTGAATGATTATCCCCAACCCCCAAGCAACATACCCCCTGCGCTTTGAACTATAATTTGAGAAATAAGGCTATACTGAGGCCACCATGACTTGGGAGCCTTTGTTTAGCAATAAAGGGTGACTTCTTGTGATTATGCCCTTCCTTGAATCATCTTTCAGTGTCATTGCTGGACTAGATGGTCTCACACATTTCCCACTTTCAAATTTTAAAGGCCTTATGAATGTACATGGTAACGGACTTGTTTTTCTCTTTCTGCTCCTCACTATACCCTTCCAAGTTAGGAGAAATCCCTAGTGGGGTGACTTTGTTGGGACCACGGGAGTCTAAGATCAGCTATTCCCTCATTCTATCCCTTGCAAATCAGAGTCTGGGCACTTGATTTATTTCCTTCCAACTGAATGTTGATATCCGGGATGCTAAAACTTAAGCAAATGGGGCAAAGAAGCAAGGACAGTTGAGAATGCCGTCTCTGGAGCCACACACTGAGTCCAGTCTAGCTGGCGTCCTGCAGCTTGCATTGCCTTGGTTCTTACCCATTTCCCAAGCCTGATTCCCCAGGTCAAGTAGATTCTGTGAAGTACTCGATACCTATCCAGTAAACCCCTTCTGCTTCGGCGAGCCAGCGTCTGCTTCTACTGCTTGTACTCTGTGCTCATGTGTAAGTGCATGTATGCATATGCACACAACACAGGACTATTCCAGCACCAGCAGGAAGTGTTCTTTGCCAGGGCAATCTCTCCAAAACAGTAATTTGTTGGTAACCTCCTCCTGGTTCAAAAGATTCAGTGATTCTTTCTCTCAGGGCAAAACCCACACATTTTAGTGTGACACCCCAGACCCCGTTTACCTTTCTTGTTTCACTCTTCTCCCGCACGCCGGTCCCTGGGCTCACCCCTTCTCCACACCATTGTATTCACTGTGCACGTGGCCTGTTGTGCTGTTCTGATGCTTGTCTCCATGGCAAGTTCCTGCTTATCTTCCATGTTCTAGCTCAAGAATGATCTCCAGGAAATAAGAGTTTGATGATTTTCCCTCTAGCACTGTGTGTACCTGTTTTATAGCCCTTGTTATACTTTATTATTATTCACAATTTCATCCTTCCTAGTAATAAACTTTTAATTTTTAAAAAAATACTTTTTATTGATTTCAAAGAGGAAGGGAGAGGGACAGATAGAAACAATGATGATGAGAATCACTGATAGGCTGCCTCCTGCATGCCCCCTGCTGGGGATAGGGCCCAGCATGTGCCCTGACTGGGAATTGAACTGTGACCTCCTGGTTAATAGGTCAATGCTCAACCACTGAGCCACACCGGCTGGGGAGTAATTAAATTCCTTGAGGACAGTGTCTGTCTAGTCATCTATCACTACACCTATGAGCACATAGAAAATGCTCATAGGTGTTTGTTGACTGACTGACTGACTGAACATGATCTAGTGTCTGTAAGGGTCCGAGGATCAGCAGAAGGATCTCTAGAACAAATACAAAAAAGACTGTACAGTGTTCCAGCCATGAGCTCCCCAAAGGTGGTTTAGAAGACAGACACTAGCTATGTTGAAATAATGTTTAATGTTTAAAATTTAACAGTGCACACAATACATGTCTTAGCAGTAGAAGAATGAAAATGTATGTATGGTGTTTAATAAAATTGACATTACAAAACAAGACCATGTTAAGAAAACCTTAATAGTAGAAGTAAACATTTAGGTAAAAAACCAAATAAACAACATGCTAAGAGATATGATGCAAAAATCCTAATAAATGTAGTTGCCTAAATCCAGACTTGAGACATTGAGATTTACTTTGCCACTTAAAAAAAAAAAAAAAAAAAAAAAAAAAAAGCAGAATGCCCTTCATTTAAAATGCATTTTTAAAAAATGTTTGCACATTTGTTTTCCTGCTGGCAATCGCAGTATAATCAAGTATATAAGAATACCAGCTGGATTCCAATCTGATAATTAAAAAGTGCACCTGGTCTTTCTGATAAGTATACAGTTCACCTCAGCAATAACAACAAAAAAATCACACAATACATTACTTTGCTATATTAGACCTCCGCTGCTGCCCAGGCCCCAAAGTGAACAGTTGAAAATTACTTCAATTTAAGAGAAAACGAAAACGAAATCTTCAGCACCTTATGGTTTCTAAGCATAGAGAAGTGCGGGCAGAATGGGAGTACAGAAGAGGGGATGGTAACACCAGCGATGTGCTCCTCGGTAGGTTTCCACTTACAAGCCCCTGCTGAAATGGACAGACTGGCTGATTTCTGTATTGGTCATTGTGAGAGAAAAAATTGACTTTCAAAATTTCCTCCGATTTTGGCAGATCCCTCCAACATGTGAAGATTGGAGATAATTTATTCACACAATCATTTCCTAGAACTTTGTCAGATAAAGGAGCAGCACCATCCTGGTGGAGGTCATGGTGAGGCAAAAGGCGTGAGGAAGAAAGAACTTTCAACGTCATACCCACTCTTCCCCAGCAACCTACTGAGTCCTTAGAAAACAAAACAATCAAAATTGTATTTTAGCAAATAAAGCGCTTTCTCGACTGAGTCCGCTCAAACTGAAATGTTTCCCTGAACACTTCAAAAAAGTATGCAATTCCAGGACAAGCAGCTTTCTCTAATGACAACCAGTGCCGAGTTGGCAAAACTGTTTCATGCTCAAGAATATCAAATGATAACGATGCTTAGAAGAGCGCCTGAGTCATAGCAGGGCATGTATCTAATCAGCACAGAAGGCGTTTGCTAGGGAGTTATGTGGTTAAAAAATCCAAAGTTCAACTACTTCTCTTTCGTGAACTTCACTGAGAATGGGAATCTCCTGGCATCTCTTTTTCTTGTTAAACTTCCCTTCTTTTTAAAGGTAAACCAAATCAAACCATTCCTGCCTTATGTAAAAATATTAAAATCTTATACAAACCTTACCAATGGCCTGAGAAATGCAAAGACATTCACTAAGAGATTTGTGCAAAAATTGTTTCTCTCAGAGAGCAGGATAAATTGCAAGAATAAATCAACCTCCAGAATAAAATCTTAGAAGGGATTAGCTTCTAATTTCACTAAATGAACAATGGAGGTTTTATTTAAAATTTGCATATAGCTTTAAAATATATTTAATAAATTTAAATTCTACACAAATACTGACAATTGGTATTATAAAATGTGAACTGGCACATTTGAGGAATTTTAGGACTTACTATGTAAGTTTCCATTACACATTAATAAAATTTCCTTGTACATGTCTTTTTTGATTTATTTTTTTTCATTGTACATTTCAAATACAATTATGCTTACTTTACATCATGTATTCAGAACATCAATCCCCTTGGTTATTATCACAACTTTCAACCTTTTAAGTTGTACCAATATTAAAATCATTAGGTTTGATAGTGACAAGTGAGGAAATACAACTCCTTAAGGGTTGAATGAATAAGCCAGATATAAATGTTTAAGAAAACACAAGTATTATGTGGGTAATATAATTAATTACAAATTGCTTTCTGATCATGAAAAACTCTCTTTTGAACTTGAAAATGATGCACGAGTAGGGTGTATATGATGTGCGCGTGTCTCCTGCAATTCTAACGTTACTGGGTTACACAGGTTTGGGCTAACACTGCACCGCCAACAGGACTGAGAATGTGCCGCATCTGTAAAGCCTCCGATGGAAACACACTCCATACTGAAGTATGGGTTTCCAATCTTTTGTCCAGCTTCCGTTCCTCTTTAGTCAGCAGAAGATGAAGCATCTGTCTTCCCTGTGGCTTCCTCACCAAAGAGCAGCTTTCGAAGTATATTTGCATAAAATGGTCCATACACTTGTTTGTTGAGATTCACAATGTTAGCATATTGACAACCTAGCACTTCCAGCTCCTGCTGAATGACAGCAAGACCTCCGGGCATGGGAGGCAGGCATTTTTGAGGGCTTGGAAGACCAAGTAGGCTCTTCAAGTATAGCTGGATTCGTTTATCTGGGAGAAAAGAAGATAGCTTTATCTGTCCCATTACTAAAGCACATTAATTTTTAAAACATGAGAATAGTAATTATGGTAGGTGGGCTATAATATTATTCCCAATTCTTTACCCTCCCTATATCCATGCCCTTTACAAGGTCGCTTTGCAACTCTTCCCATTACAGATTGGAATCTGTTTCCCCTGGTTTTGAATTGTAGCTGGCCTTATGAATTCCTTTGGCCAATACAGAACACAGCATAAGTGCTGGTATGTTAGTTCCACGCAGAGGCCTGAAAAGGCAAGGTTCGCATCTGCTTTCTCTACCTACCAGGTGAACAAGCCTGAGCCTTTTGAAAGACTGCAGCTCTTCTATCTGAGGCCATCCTAGATCAACCTATAGCCAACCAACTCTCAAACACTTGAGAGAGCCCAGCCAACATCAGCAGGGCTACCTGTCCAAGCCACAGCTGACCATGTATGCATGTGTGAGTCCAGCAAGACCAAAAGAACTACCCAGTTGCCCCAAAGACTGGTGAGCAATACTAAATATTTACTTTTTTAAGTTATGGAGTCTGAGAGTGACTTGTGCGGCAATAGCTAACTGATTAAAATGTAGCGCACTTCTGGGATAAGGCAGGGAATCTTTTACAAAAACTCAATATTTAATGCTTGTCATTTTAGTTATGTACACTAAAACAGACTTTGTAAACTGGCACTGCCAGTTTGGTCCACGTAGTGCTTTTAAAAAATAAACCACATAAGGTCAGGGGAATTCATATAGAAATCCAAATTTCTGGTTCCTCTCAAAAAATCTAGAGATCTGGTTAACTTGGGGACCCAATTACCACATGGCAAGAGTGACCACACATCCAGGTTTTCCTAGAGCAGTTGAAGTTTACACCTGCTGTCTTGGCATAATTAAAAAGAGCACTCTCAAAAGTGTCCTGGTTTGGACAAAAAAATCATATGTTCACCCAACATGTGGCCAACAATCTGAAGGCACTGAAGAAGGGTCACCCCAACTGGCACTCCAGTTTGCCATCTTCTTCACCCTTTGTGTCCCACTGCTTCAACGATCTACATTTGAGACTACTTCACAAAAGCAAGCAAATGCATAAATAAATCGGGCTGTCGAAGTACTGGACAAACCAGACCTGCTACAGCTCATGCTGCTCCCAGGCCTTTCTTTGGCCTTGGAAACAGGAATCTCACAAAGAAGGAGCACTAAGGAGAATAAATGCAATCAAATGCAGACAACTATGACATTAATGAAATTCCTATCTCCAAATGCTTCTCCCAAAAGTCACACATTCTAGCCAGATGTGTCCGAGAACTCAAAGTTCCCCAATAGCCCACATCCATGTCTTAGCCGGAATTGCTTCCTCTTACTAGAATGTTCTTCCATCTCACCTCATCTCTGCCCCACGTCAAAAGCATCCTTCAATGCCAAGCCTAAAGTTATCTCCTTCTGTGGCTTTCCCTAACATCTGTCAGACTATCACACCATATTATTGTTATCCAAGAATGTGTGTCTCTCCCTGCTTAGGTGAGCTCTCTGAGGGTGAGGGCTACTCTTTTTTATCTTTACTAGAGGCCTAGTGCATGAAATTCATGCATGGGAGGGGTGTCCCTCAGCCTGGCCTGCCCCCTCTCCAATCTGGTATCCCTCTCACAATCTGGGACTACTGGCTCCTAACCGCTTGCCTGCCTGCCTGCCTGCCTTCCTGATCGCCCCCTAATCGCTCCTCTGCCGGCCTGATTGATGCCTAACTGCTCCCCTGCCGGCCTGATGGCCCCCAACTGCCCGCCCCTGCTGGGGCCTGATCGCCCCCAACTGCCCTCCCCTGCCAGCCCGATGGCCCCCAACTGCCTGCCCCTGCCAGCCTGATCACCCCCTAACTGCTCCCCTGCCAGCCTGATCACCTACAATTGCCCGCCCCTGCCAGCCTGATCGCCCACAACTGCCCTCCCCTGCAGCGACCTGCCTCCTCCACCAGGACGCGCCTCCTCCACACAAGGTGGTGGAGACGCTAGGACCGGCCTCTTCTGTGCTGTGCAGAGCCATGGGACCCCCAGGCCTCACGGTGCAGAGCGGCCACTGGGTCCCGCCTCCACTGTGCGCGTGGCCACCACCTTGTGATGACATCATGTGAGGGCGTGACGCCACCTGGGCTTTTATTATATAGTATAGCCCTAGTCTGGCATGTGGCAGGCATGTCACAAATGCTGACTGAATTTAAGTAAGAATGGAATGAAAAAGGTCTATAAAGATTAATGCCAAACTAAAAAAAAGGGGAGTCAGGGAGGAATGGGGGCTGGAAAAGGCAGTCAAAGGTAACTTGAGCCTTGCCCATAATTTGTCGACAAGAAGAAATTACTCATGTATGCACAGCCCATACAATTGAAAATTATTTTTTTTAATGCAGATGGCTATAAGCATGCAAATAATACACAGTAGATAAGCTATAAATAACATGTACCTAGTTTTAGTATGCATTTTTTAAACATTAGCTTGAAAGAAAGCTTTTCTAATCATCTTTTTAAAAGTCTAAGAACACAGTAGGAGTTGTAATTGCCTTGTAAATAAACAGCACAACAACTAGGAACAAAAAAAGGCAGACCACGGTGGGTTCTTTGCACAGGGGAGGAGAACCATGGCTAATGCTGGTCAAGCCCTTTTATGTCCTCTAAGTGCTTCATTTCTCCTAACTCCTCTGTGGGCAGGACATTAAGAATCAATCGTGTACTAAAGTTCCTGTTAGACTGGTTGCCTGACTCTCCAGAGCCCAGGTCTATTGTCATCACAGATATGGTCCAAACAGTTTCCCACAAGATTGCTTAAAGGATAAAACTCTTTCAAAACTGTTATTATGCTGAGAAGTGGCTCTGTCTCCACTGTGAATGAGTCAGTTTTTAGGCCAAGACTAAAATGACAGAAGCATCTGTCCAGTTAGGAGCAGCCAAACCGAGTCCCTGACAAAGACGTGCTCTTGGCTACTAGAGTCGCAAGAGAGCCGCTCAAGTGAGTCATTCAAGTTGCTAGGCAACAATACTTTGAATGAGGTTTAAAAAAATGCTTAAATTTTTAAAAGAACAGGAAAGTTGGACTGGGGAGAGAGGGGTGGAAAAAAGTTGCTTTACCAGCTTCCCCCTCTCTTATGGCATTCCAAGTACCTTCCTTAACTAAAGCAAGGGCGCAGAGGACACTTGGATGTTCCAGCTCCAGCCAGAGCAGTAAAGAACATGAGCTCTGGCATTTGACAGGCTCAGTAAGACTCCCTACTCTGCAACCAGCTAGTTATGTGACCTTGGGGGAGAGTTGCTTAACCACTAAGTCTCCGCTGCCTTTGCCCTTTCCACAAATATTTATTGAGTGTCATCTATGGGCCCAGCATGGTACGAGGATACAGCAGTGCACAAACTTGCACCCCATCCTGAGGCCTGCACACCTGTGGGGGACAAGCGACATGTGGCAGAGACTGCAGTGTCTGCCCCTCTTCCTCCGAGGAACACCATCTCCCAGGTATCAGCTCTTCAGCTAGAGGTAACGGGCTGTCGGACAGACTCATCACCAGTGAAGGTTATGCCACAGGCGGCTCAGCCACAGGCGGCTGTGGTCATGCTGGGCTTGTTACTGTGATCAACTGCCCCCTGAGCAGCCTGCAGTGCTGCACACAAGACTGCTCTTTTCTGGGGAGGGCTGAGGCCTCGAGCTTTTAAGTGGCCTGTGTGGCCTAGATCCTGAGCATTCCGTGTCTCCAGGGATAAGGATGAGAGAAACTATTTGAGAGCCTCAAATAAATAATAACAAGTATTTGTATTCTTAGGGAAGTCAAGTTGTACTTTAAAAACTTGCAGATTAGTCCCAGAATGTTATTGTGTTCTATTCTACACTCCCTTCTTCCTTCTAGTCTTTATTTCTCACTCTTGATAGTAGACACTTGCTTTGCACCCTACATCATCACCTGCTCCCTCTTCTCTTGACCACAGCACCCGATTTTGTTTGGGGGAAACCATCTGTCCCCTATTCTCAGACCAGGTGTTACAGCAAAAGTGACTCACCCTGGCTCCATGATGAACACATGTCTTGGACCCTAAGTTCCTTCCCCTCTGGCCACCAAGACTGATTCAAGAATGGGACATGACCCATAGTCAGGCTAACAGGAGCCAATGAGCTGCCAGGGAAGCCAGCTCCTTGTTTTAAACAGGGGAAGAACCCTGGCTGGTGTGGCTCAGTAGTTAGAGTGTCAGCCCATGTACCAAAGGGTTGCGGGTTCGATGCCCAGTCAAGGGCATGTACCTGGGTTGCAGGTTCCATACCAGGCCCCAGTTGGGGTGTGTATGGAAGGCAACCAATTGACATATCTCTCTCCCATCGATGTTTCTCTCTCTCTCCATCTCTTCCCCGTCCTGCCCTCCCCCCCAACTTCCCATCTTCCACTTTCTCTAAAAAGCAATGGCAAAGATATCCTTGGGTGAGGATTAACGAAAATAAATAAATAAAATAGAAATAAACACGAGAAGATGTAGGCTTGAGCTGAAGCTGTCTCACTGTGTGGGAAGAGACGACCTGTGAGGCAGCCAGCCCAGAGGAAGGCAGTGCCGAGGGCTGGAAGTGGGGAAACTAGTGCTGGGGACACAGGTTGAGCTCTGGTTAAGCTGTACCTGCAGACAGCCCTACCTCTCGTCTTTTCAGTTACATGAGAAAATACATTCTCTTTTTGCTTAAGCTAGTTGAGATTCTTAGTCACAAGCAACAGAAAATGTCCTACTTGATACATCCTCCATTTTCCCAACTTACCAACACAGCTTGACACCCAGATATTCATGTTCTTAGCAAGCAAGTACAACAAAAGCCCACCCATTATGCCTCGAAGTTCCACAGCGTTCTCATTCTTTGTCTCCTTATGCCTGACCAAGGAAGGGGCTTCGGTTGACTGAGGCCAGCTCACGTACTACTGATGTCTACTTTCTGTGAACATACTGTCAGTTGGTTTGAACTATCATATGGATCTAGATTTTAACATTACTTGGCAGCATTTTGTTATTTTCCTCGTAAAAATCTACTGTCTGGATAGTAAGATAGAAGGCTCTGAAACATCCCTTACTCCATTACATATACACACTTCAGAAGCAGCAAGTCCCAAACCTTTTAAAATATTAATACTATCTTCATATTTTCAATATTTATTCTCCAAAAGGAGCAGGTAGATTGTTTAAAACTAAATGTTGACTGACAGTTAACATTAGTCAAAACCAGCAAGTTAAAGCAAATAGGAATTGAAGAAGAAAACGATAAAAATATGAGGACCCACCAATCAAAGACCGGATAGGATTGTCCTCCTTTTCAATGCTTGAAAATTGACCTACAAGATTAGCTTGAACCTCCCCATTTAAAGTGGGTAGGCCTCTCTCCACCAGGGTCTTGTTAACCTCAGCACAAGTCTGAACACCAACAGAATTCAGGACTTCCTTCAAGTTAAAGGTCCTACAAAACAGAAAACAAAACCCAATCAGAGACAGTTTTTGTCCCCGTTTATTGTTGTTGTTTTTTAAAATATACCAACATGCCCGGCCGGCGTCGCTCAGTGGTTGAGTTATGAACCAGGAGGCCACGGTTAGATTCCCCATCAGGGCACATGCCCAGGTTACGGGCAAGATCTCCTGTGTGGGGCATGCAGGAGGCAGCCGATCAATAATTCTCTCTCATTATTGTTGTTCCTATCTCTCTCTTCCCCTCTGAAATTAATAAAAATAAAAAATAAAATATACCAGCTTATTTCAAACATTTACCTATTTTTTCTTATACAAACAACAGTTATCTCTATTAGAATGAACTCAGAATATAGAAACTCCTCCCAATCACCAACACTTTGTAGTTAAGATTTTTTTTAAAATATATATATTTTATTGATTTTTTACAGAGAGGAAGGGAGAGGGATAGAGAGTCAGAAACATCGATGAGAGAGAAACATCGATTAGCTGCCTCCTGCACACTCCCCACCGGGTATGTGCCCGCAACCAAGGTACATGCCCTTGACCAGAATTGAACCTGGGACCCTTGAGTCCGCAGGCCGACGCTCTATCCACTGAGCCAAACTGGTTAGGGCAGTTAAGATTTTTATATGCTTAAAACCACTTAATTCTCTACATAGTGTTTATATAGGAAAATACAGGCAGAAAAATGTGGTCCCTGAAAATAAGTCTGCAATCCCATTTTCATGCAGAGCTATTATAAAAGGAAAGAAAATACTGATTCTTAAAATAAACCTTTGGTCTGAGTAGATTTCATTCATAGATTTTTTTTTTTTTAACTTGGAAAATGAGGTAAAATCAATTCCTTTATCTATGCCTGAGCTGTAAATCTGTAACACCAATCAAAACAAGAAATGAAGATATTTAGTGGTCAATTCCATAAAAAGCAAATTACCTAAAACTCTTGACTTATCATGACCCAAGATAAGAAGCTCCTTCTCATTGCTACTTTCAAGCAACTGATCAATAATGCAATTATACAGAGTTCAGAAAATTGTACAAAGTAATTAGCAGTTGGTTATTTAATAGGTAAGGAAAAAGGTAGTTAGAAAGTGCATTTGTTGGGTCTACACTATCGGGGAATAATGACTGAAAACTGCACCTCACTATCCAGAAAGGATCTTTAAAATAATCCTGTTCAAAATAGGAATTAAAGAATGAGAGGCCCAATGATAGGAGGTAATGTAATGTGGTTATAGCATAAGCTGTGGTGTCACACAGACCTGGGTTCAAATCCTGACTCTTAATGCTAAACTTGCTATGAGATTATATTAGCTCTTGGCAGATTGTCAGGCACATAGTAAATGCTTAATAATAATAATAAGAAGAAAAAAGACTGTTTATCATTATTGCCATCATTAACAACAACAACAGCCTGGCCAGTGTGGCTGAGTGTTGACCCATGAACCAGGAGGTCACAGTTTGATTCCCAGTCAGGGCACATGTCCAGGGTGCAGGCTTGATCCTCAGTAGGGGGTGTGCAGGAGGCAGCCAGTCGGACCAGGGCTCAGACCTTGCTTTGCCCTTTTCTTGCTGTGCAGCCCAATGCAAAACCTTGGGCTTCTGTTCAAAATGAGAACATTGGATTTTGTAACCACTCGGGCTCCTTTTGGCCCTTAATATTCTAGGATTTTATCAAGTAATTTATGTGCTCTTTGAGTAATGTGCAGGAATATAGGAAAATAGGTGCATCTCCCTCCATTCAATGAGAGGAAGAGAGTCCGTGTCCCTGAAAACACCTAAAAGGGGAAGCAACCAGCAGGAGGCGCTTAACCCATATAGGACCCATGGAAAGGTGGCCACTGACTATGATTAGCAGTTTTCTGACTTGCACAAGATTCCCAGCAGGATGACCTAACTGCAAAACCTCAATGGTATTCTAGTATTCAATGAAGGTATGATACTGGGAAATGAATTTCACAAAACCTTCAGTGAACTTGTGTGACATCTCTAAAGGACAGAGAGGTCACTACTTCTGAAGACTTCATAGCTCGTGGGATCAGTAAAGTTGGTAAACATTTCATTACAGAAAAATGCTGGTGTCGGAACTACTTAATCTGGAAAGCCTCTTTGATAGGGCATCCTGAAGACTGAGCTAGGTGGATTTCTGGCTGTTGTTTTTTTCCACAGCACCGTCAAAGAAGGGCTTTTGCACACACCCATCCTCAGTGGAAATACTACACTCACCCTGGCACTTGTCATGGAAAAGACCTCTCCCTTCCTATGAAAGGACACCTAAGTCTTCAGAGATATTAAAAGAAATTCTAGCCCAGCAGGCGTGGCTCAGAGATTGAGCATTGACCTATGAACCAGGAGGTCACAGTTCGATTCCCGGTCAGGGCATAATGCCTGGGTTGCAGGCTCGATCCCTAATAGGGGGTGTGCAGGAGGCAGCCAATCAGTGATTCTCTCTCATCATTGATGTTTCTATCTCTCTCCCTCTCCCTTCCTCTCTGAAATCAATAAAAATATTTTTTTAAAAGAAATTCTAGAAAAAGGTATGAGATAAGCTTCTCTAAAGCACAGTTCTGAATGTCACATCCAAAGGTCCAAGGTTATTCACATTCTCTGAAATGCATGCAGAGCCTACCACAAGGGGAACGGAGGAAAACACGTGGAACTTACTCTTTGTTCATGCCTTCGAGCAGAGCAGCAGAGACCCTCTTTAACCGGTCTGCCAGCTCAGGGAGGCCTTCTGTGATAGCACCCAACATATTGTTGGTAATGAGGGACAGGCAGGCAATAATTTTCAATTGATTCAGCTTTTCTGTCAGTTCCTGAAGACGTGCTTCATCTGTGATCAGTGTCTAGCATATTTATTTAAAATGGAAAAATAGAAAGGGAAGTTCAATACCATGAAAATGTAAAATAAGCAATATTACATCCACACTCCCATTTTTATCTGATTTCAGTGAAGTCATTAAACCACCTGACAACACAGACAGACTAGCTGATTTATAGTTAGAACTTAAGAATGAAAATAATGGGAAACTTGAGGGAAGAAAAAAAATCACTCACCTCTGGAAATTCTTTTTTCTGGTAATCCCACTGCAACAGTTTCAAATAACTGTTATTTAGCACCAGTGTAGGGCTCAGGTTTGGCTTGGAGCTGGTTCCGGCCCCAGGAGTTAAACTGGTCTCAGAAACAGAAAGTAATTCTTCATTTACAGATTCTTTTATCCACTTGGTAGTTTTATCAAGAGCACCTACAAGTGAAAAGGCCACACATTTGTCCTATAGCTGTGGATCGCTGCGTTCATGCTTTCTTCAGACAGATGCTGTGTTAAGTGCTGGCCCGAATGAAGACAGTCATGGCCCTCAAGGAGCTTACAGTCCAGACGGGGAGACAGACCTGCACACCAACAATTACAGCAGAATCTAAAGACCAGAAGGCACAGTGGGAGTGGAGGGAGCAAAGGATGTCCAGAGCAGAGACTAAGAGAAAGAGCTGTGACACTGGAAGACACACAGCAGACAGAGGAAAGGGCTGTCACCCCACGCCAGGAGAACAGCCCATACAAAACCCGAAAAAGTGAGAGAATATGGCACATTCTGGGTGCTACAAGCAAATCTGTTATTGCTGGTTCATAAAGAACTAAGGGAAAGAGGGTGGTAGCGCATGGCACTGGATGAGTAGACATACCAGCTCACACACGACCTTGAGTTTTGTGCAGAGAAGGTGTTTTATTTATTTTTATTTTTTTAAATAAGCAGTTCTTTAATAGTTATGCAAACATATTCCAGACGTGAAGTGTTTATCATTCATTTACAAGTGCAGTCTGTTACACCAATAACTGTTACTTGATCTGTTGTATAAAGTAAATAATGCATGTGAATTAGTCCTGAAATAGTTCCTTGAGTTTGTTTCCAATCCAGTGAATTAAAAACACAACTGTGAATGTTATAAAGACGTGAAAATCATATTGTGATAAAAGCAATTGCAAAAATAGAGAATTCAGATCCTACCCAGATAATTTAGAAACTCAGCAGTTTCCCTCAATTTAAACGTGAGCTCCACACAGAAAATATTAAAGACGTCTTTCAATGTGATGCAACTGTATAAAACTAGAATATGACCATTAGATGACCAATGTATCAAAACCAACAGAACTTAGAAAACACATCTAATTCTAAAGTAGGCAGAAATAAAAAGACAATTTACAAAGAATTATACCTGCTCCCTAATCATCATCAGAGTCCGAATCATATTTCTTTCCTCGGATAGTTTTTTTTTCCAGCTTTGTGAAGTTTGTTCCAATTTTCTTTTGGCTCTGAAATGGTGGCTCCATTAAATTTCCACTGTAATTGATAATATCAGAGCAACCAAGCCTCCACTCTAAAGTCTCCGTGGTGAAGGCATCTGTATTTCCCAGGTCAGTAAATCCAGCGACGTAATCTTGCGTTTTCCCGTCTTTCACCAGTGCTAGTGTGGGAATGACTTTGATCTTCAGTCTCTCACAAGGGAAAGGTGCTTTTTCCACATTCAGCTTCAAAAATTTGGTCTCCAGATGTTTCTTGGACAATATTGCTAAATGTTTGTCTAGTATTTTACACCTGAATGTGGAGTCTCTGTAGAAATGGCAAACCACATTTTTACTCCCCTTGACTTCTTGAAAAAAGTCTCTCTCACTAGGGATTTCTCTGTATTCCCCATGTCCTTTTGAAAGCCATTCTTGTTTCTGCTGCTGAGTTTTCCTTAGGGCCTTAAGTCTCTTTTCTTTGAGGAGTTCCAGTTCATCCTCGTCCATCTGGTCCATTTTCTGAATATCAGCATCCAAACGTTCTTCCACTAGTTTAGTGGTCTGAAGCAACTGATTTTCCAGGACTTTTGAAAACATGTCGACAGATGTATGAGCTTCCATTCTTTACAGTTCAGTCTTGCTACTGAGCTCTCGGTGATACCTGAGAAGCGACGGACCAGCGGCTCCAGAAGAACTGTCCACCCTGGCTTCAGCCTCACAGCAGCTGCTAATGGCTACGAAGCAGCCGTCACTTCCGCCTCTAGATTGACTAAGGTGCGATTGCCAGAGAAGGTGTTTTAAATAAAAGCATTGATTATTAAACATGTTGGGGTCCTGAACACCTCTGAGTGTCTGATTAGGGCTATCTTTCCCAAATGCACATGCATGCTGGTGTGTACACTTTATTTTACTTCCACCCAGTCAGTACTAAGGTTTCCCACTGGAAACAAGTTGCTTTTTATATACTATCTCTCTCTCTCTCTTTAATTAATCTTTACTGTTGAAAGTATTATAGATGTCCCCTTTGTTTGTGTTTTTTGTTTTTTTTCAATTGACCCCTTCCACCCTGTCCCAGCCTCTCCCAGGCCTTAACCACTCTATAGTCTGTGTCCATGGGTTATGCATATATGCATATAAGTTCCCCTGTTAATCACTTCCCTCCCACCCCACCTCCCTTCCCTCTGAAATTCATCAGTCTGTTCCATGCTTCTATGTCTCTGGTTCTATTTTATTCATCAATTTATTTTGTTCATTAGATTCCACATATGAACAAGATCATGAGATACGTAAATCTTTCTCTGACTGGCTTAGTTTGCTTAGCATAATACTCTCCAGGTCCATCCATGCTGTTGCAAATGGTAGTTCTTTCTTTTTTACAGCTGTGTAGTATTTCATTGTGTAGATGTACCACAGCTTTTTTATCCACTCATCTGTTGATGGGCACTTGGGCTGCTTCCAAATCTTAGCTATTGTAAATTGCACTGCTATGAACATAGGGGTGCATATATCCTTTCTGATGAGTGTTTCTAGTTTCTTGGGATATATTTCTAGAAGTGGGATCACTGGGTCAAATGGGAGTTCCATTTTTTATTTTTTGAGGAAACTCCATGCTGTTCTCCACAGTGGCTGCACCAGTCTGCATTCCCACCATCAGTGCAGGAGGGTTTCCTTTTCTTCACATCCTCATTTCTTATAAAACTACTAGAGGCCCAGCGCGCGGGCGCCCCGCCTCCCGCCGTGCGAGGAGGCACCCCTCAGGGGACGGACACACGTGCCTGACTGGCAGCGTCCCCCGGACCCTCTGCCTGTGTCCGGGGCCGCAGGGGGCCAGGACCTGCGCCTGACTTGCAGCATGCCCTGGCCGCCCTGCCTGTGTCCATTCCGGGGCCGCCGGAGCCACCACGCCGGCTTGGGCAGGCCCCCCTGCTTCTGTCTCCGTCTCTGCTCCAGGCCTCACCTGTGCACGCAACCTCCTCCTGTCTGGTTGTGACCCATTAGGGAGTCCCGGCCTAATTTGCATATTACCTCTTTATAATATAGATGTATTTAGTAGAATTAATCAGGTGGCAATTGCTTAAAAATGCAGCCTGAGCACAAGTGCAGATTAAAAAAAAGAAAGCCAGAAAACAAAGTAAAGAACAGTCACCCTGAAATTCTTCCTCAGACCCAGCACATTTAAGTGGTAATTTAAGGGGTAATTTATGAGCAGCTCTGTTTGCCACACTAAGGGAACACCACCCCCAGAATTTCACAATTTTGTTTCTCCTCAGTTGGCAAATGTTCTTGGTTTTTCTAGTTCTGTTTATAATGATGCAAAGTACTTGCAGTCTTTTATTTAAAAGATATCCAACAGAGAGTGTGTGCAGAAATCATCATGGATATAATTACAATGTGGCCAGTAATAAGCATTTATATTGCAAGCGTAATCATTTACAGCTGACACGTTTAAAAGGCCATTTAGTTAGTTCAAACAAAAGCAAGAGTGTGGCATAGTGGTTCTCAATCCTTGCTGATTTTAGAATCATCTGGGGAGCTTTAAAAAGAGAAAAAAATGATCCTGGGCACAGCTCCTGGAGATTCTGATTTAATCAATCTGAGATGGGGCACAGGCATCTCTGTTCAAACACCCTGAGTGATCCAATTATGTAGCCAGAATTGAGTACAACTAGTAAAGCAGAAAGAACACGAGTTTAGAGTGAAACATCAGGTGTTTTCTAAGGGATAAGCTGAGACTTCACTTCATAAGCTAGTACCCTGAATGCTCTATGTGGCTCTAAAAGCAAGGTCAACTCCACGAGGCACTTGTACCTAGGTCTTTCATGTGGACAATAATAAAAGCCTCTCTATCCACTCATTTATTCAATGGTAACTGAGCACCTTTACACGCCAGGTATTGCACCGGTGCTGGAGAATCAGAGATGAGTAAATACAGTCCCTGCACTCAAGAAGCACCTAGCCTACTCAGACAGAAACACAAGAGCAGGCAATGACTTTATAGGTGTGTTTACCTAAGAATTTACCAGGAGCAGTGAAGGCCTAAGAGCACTTATCCATGATATTTGCTCTTTCATGCCTAGCAACACCTCATCTCACTTCTTCTGGTAATTATTTTCTTTGAGAAACCATTGTCTCTTGCTCCATGCTTTCTTTTGTATCAATTAAGAGGCCCTTGACCAGCAGTTGGACTGAGCCAGATGCCCATCAGACTTTTACCTGGACTCTGAATGGTGACTACAGCTTTCAAGGATGACCTTTTTTGAAGTACACATAAACCATCCTGACTATGCAGCCCAGGAGTCTTCCTTTGTTTTTTTTCCCAACCCAGATTCCCGACACTCTCCTGGTTTCTGGCCTTGCTCAGGGTAGGTATTTTTTTATTGATTTTTATTGATTTCAGAGAGCAAGGGAGAGGAAGAGATATATATATATATAATAAAAGCCTAAGCGAATAACCAGTCGCTATTATGCACAATGACCACCAGGGGGCAGACGTCCAACACAGCAGCTGCCCCCTGGTGGTCAGTGCACTCCCACAGGGGGAGCCGGGCTCACAGCTGGCCAATACAGCTGCCACAGCGGGAGCCTCTCCTGACTCCACAGCAGCAGTACCGAGTGGTAGCAGCAGGCCCAGCGGGCCAGGATGAGAGCGAGCAGTGCGGCCCTTGACCCCGATTCGGGCTCCTCCCTGGCTGCCTGCTGCTTGGTGCACTGCTACATCCCTCGGGGAATGTCCGACTGCCAGCTTAGGCCCGATCCTAGTGCCATTCTCTGTAGAAGGCAGTCAGTCTGAACAACTCAGTGACTCAGGGAAGCACAGGGATCTCAGGGTGAGCCTGCGTCTGCGCTTGACTCACCCACTTGATGGTGTTTGCAGGGCAGACCGTGGCGGCCCAGCCTGTGCACATGCAGCAGCTGCTGAAGCTCAAACAGCAGGCCGTGCAGCAGCAGAAGGCCATCCAGCCACAAGTCGGCAGGCGGACATCCCTATAGGGGTCCCGGACTACAAGAGGGTACAGGCTGGGCTGAGAGACCCCCCCCACACACACCTTCAGTGCATAAATTTCGTGCACCAGGCCTCTAGTAGAAACATAAATGATGAGAAAGAATAACTGATCAGCTGCCTCCTGCATGCCCCACACTGGGGATTGAGCCTACAACCCAGGCATGTGCCCCGACCAAGAATAGAACTGTGACCTCCTGGTTCATAGGTCGATGCTCAATCACTGAGCCACACCCACTGGGCAGGGTAGGTATTTTAGCTTTAGCCTCCATCCTTCCATTCACTTCCTTTTTTGTTAATTCAGCCAAAGTTGGTTTCTGCTGGTTGCAATATAACCCAGCTGATCTAACACAAAACTGAATAATCCAAGTTGCCAAAGCAGCAGCTTGGTTTAATCTTGGCTTGGCTATGGGAGACCTGGCTTCCAGTCCTAGCGCCACAACTTATTCACTGTGTGACTCTGGCTTTGGGCAGGTCATGGCTAAGCATCACTTTGCTCATTTTTTAAATAAATATATCCTGAATGTCCTGTATGTCAGGCAAAGACAATCATAATGCAGTATAATAGTGTATTTTTAAAAAATATTTCTCTCATAGAATTTTTTAAAAAAGCACTTGAAGTTCATGAGAACATTTTATCAAATGTAAAATATCTAAATAAGTAAAACTTTTTTCTGAGTATCTTAAAAATTACTTGTGATATGGCCCCCTCAGGGGTAATTTATTACTCTTTCCACAGGTAATTTAGTTTTGGGATCTAATCTGGTTATCTGTTTGATGCTTAATACATGCACCCAATCATTGCCAAAGGCTTTCTTGGGTGTATTTTATTTCATTTTTATTCTATCTCATTCTTTCCTTTATTTTAAACTAGTGGCCTGGTGCACGAAATTTGTGCACTGGGGGAGAAGGGGAGAGTGTCCCTCAGCCCGGCCTGCACCCTCTCCAATCTGGGACCCCTCAGGGGATAACTGGCAGTCAGACATCTCTCTCACAATCCAGAACTGCTGGCTCCTAACTGCTCACCTGCCTGCCTGATTGCCCCTAACTTCTTCTGCCTGTCAGCCTGATTGTCCCTAACTGCTCCCCTGCTGGCTTGATTGTCCCTAACCACCTGTGCCTCAGCCTTGCATCCGGGACCCAGGATTTCCTCCTCCAGCTGACCACAGGCACCCGGGATCCGGGCTTCCCTCCCTTTGGTCAGCCATAGGCGCCCAGGCCAGCTGCAGCTGCAGGGGATGGTGGGCAGGTGGCTTCGCCTGGGCTGCCGCCGCAAGTGCTGGTGCCCGAGACCATGGGGTGGGCAGCTTCTCTGTCTCCTGGGCCACAGCCAGCCGCAGGTTCTGGTGCCCGGGACTACGGGGTGGGTGGCTTCTCTGTCTACCAGGCTGTAGCCAGCCGCAGGTGCTGGCACCTGGACCACAGACAGGCGGCTTCTCCGTCTTCCCTGGGATGCAGTGTGGGTGACTTCTCCGGCTGGCTGCGGCATGGGATCACGGGGCAGGCGGCTTCTTCGTGTCCTGGGCCTCACCCAGCCGCAGGCGCTGGGCCCCGTTTCTCTGTTGCCCCTAGGACGTGGGGCAGGCGGACCTGAGGCTTCTGCTGCTGTCTGTGGCCTGGGATCAGGGGGAGGCGGCTTCTTCGTCTCCGGGCTGCAGCCAGCCTCAGGCGCTGGGGCCCAGTTTCTCCATCTCCCCCAGGACATGGGGCAGGCGGATGTGAGGCTTCTGCTGCTGTCTGCGGCCTGGGATCATAGGGCAGGCGGCTTCTTCATCTCCCGGGCTGCAGCCAGCCTCAGGCGCTGGCGCCCGACCTCTCCGACTCCCACAGGTTGGGGGGGGGGGGCCTGCTGCCATGTTTTCAGGTTAATTTGCATACTCACTCTGATTGGCTGGTAGTGTAGCAGAGTGACGGTAATTTGCATGTTTCTCTTTTGTTAGTGTAGATATCTTTACATACAATACATACATAATTGACATACAATAAATTGCACATATTTAAAGTGCACAATTTTATGTTTTGATATATGTATACATATACACAACCATAACCACAGTTAGGATAATGAACATATGCATCACCCCCAAAAGATTCCTAGTGGTCTTTCTAATCATCACCACTTCCCCCTCCTTCCCATCCCCCCTCACTATCCCGAAACAGACTGATCTGTTTTCTGTCACATCAATTCGCTTTGTCTACAGTTTTATAAAAATAAAATCACATATGAACTATTTTTACAACATAGTGATTAGATATTTATTAACTTATAATGTGATCATCTCAATAAATTTAGTACCCATCTGACACCATACATACAGGGTGAGGCAAAAGTAAGATTACAGTTGTGAGTACATGAAACACAGAGTTTATTCTTTATATTATTGTTTATTAATCATTATATTATTTTCCATACAAACAACTGTAGACCTACTTTTGTCCCACGTGGTAGTTATTACAATATTATTAACTATATTCCCTATGCTATACTTTACATGCCCATGACTACTTGTAACTACCAATTTGTACTTCTTTTTTTTTTAATCCTCACCTGAGGATATGTTTTTATTGATTTTAGAGAGAGAGGAAAGGGAAAGAGAGACATTTCTCAGTTGCCTCTTGTATGTACCCTAACCAGGGATCAAACCTGAAACCTAGGAATGTGCCCTGACCAGGAATTGAATGCACAACTTTTTGGTGTACCACACAATGCCCCAAGTAACTGGCGAGGGCCCAATTTATACTTCGTAGTCCTTCCTCCCTTTAAAAAAATATTTGTATTGATTTCAGAATGTTCTCTGTATCTATGAGTTTGTTTCTGTTTGGTTTGCTCTTTTACTTTGCTTTTTCTTAGATTCCTCATATAAGTGAAATCTTTTGGATGTATTTTAAGTAAGGCAGATATGTATATATAAAATCTGTCAGCGAAGTAAAATTTTTTTTGGAGTCAATTCAGAAACTCAGTACTTCTCTATATGAATTTTCCAATAATTATTTCATAAAAATCAGGTACACACAAAAATCCAACACTTTTGACTTTCTGTGTGATACTGTGAGGCTCTTATTTTGATATCAGCGCACAGTGGCTGACTTTTGGCAGTCACTTAAGGATATAATTAACACCTGACATACACTCTGTTTCCTGGACTCTTGACTTGTCTGGGAACATATCTGGAGCCTGGGCAATAATGACCTATATGCACAGCAGGACTTATTCTATTCTTAAATCTCTGAAAATATCCAAGTCAATGTGAAAGGTGCAAGTGAATTACAGGTCACTAAGCCTAAGTTTTAAGGAGAGAAATAAATCATTTGAGATGAACAAAACCGTAATTTAACCCTATATTAAGGAATTTGCTCAAATTTCCAAGCTATTTTTATTCAAAACATGAGACATTTGTACATATGTGTACATATGTGTACATACACAGGCACACAAACAAAACCAACCACTAAGTCTCAGGAAAACACTGCTAAGAATAAACTATTGCTCAGGTTTCAGATTCAGGTTCTATGTGGGGTTCTAGTTCCTTCAATCCTTCTCTTGCTTTGAAACTAAAACAACATAGCCCTGAAGTCATAGCCTTTTTGATGTAGAAGGATCCTGAGAAGTCACCTAGTCTTATATACCCCCTTAATGCCACAGCTCCCTCTGCCAATCCCCCAAAGACATTCAATATCGTGTTGGGAGAGAGGCAGTGTTGCAGTGGTTGAATGCACATGCTTTGGGGCAGAAACATAACTGGGTTATCCAGGCTTTACCACTTACTAGCAGTCACCTAGGGTTAAGCACCTTAACCTCAATTTCTTCCTTTGTAAACAGTGGGTGATAATAGTACCAGCTATTATGAGCTTGAATGGGTTAATAAATGTAGTGTTTGGCAAATGTAGTATAAGGACTTGGTACTTAATAAGTGCTCAAATAAAATGTAGCTAACATAGACTACTATTATAAAAGAGCTGCCCATTCCAATGTTAAAATAGTTCTAGCTGCTACTAAGGTCAAAACTGGATGGCTGCTACTTCCCTCCCATGGATCCTGCTCGGCCCTACAGAGCTTAACCAAAATCCCTGAGTGACTATCAATAGGGCGGAGCTCATGGCCCACCTGAGTCTCCTTGTTGCCAAGCGGAAGTGCCCAGCTAGCTCATCGACTGTTCCTCCTGTGACCCTCTGTGACTCATGCTCTCTTTCCTGGACGTTTACAAGTGGCTCCTGCTTGGCTTTGTGTACATAATGCTATCATATTGACTATCTTGACAGAAAAGCTCAGTCCACAAGGGGTGGAATGAGGTGGGTGGATCCCCTAACTCAGCCTTTGACTGTGGTGAATAAAAGTCCAGAGAATGGTGTCAAGGGCTTGCCAATGAGAGAACCAGTTAGCCTGTCTCTTGCCAGCTGTGAAGTGAGGGTATAACAGTATCTACCTCCTACCGTTATACCCTCATTTCATCGCCTGTGAAATGAGGGTATAACAGTATCTACCTCCCTGAGTAATTGTGTGGGTTCAATGAGGTAATACCTCAACTCCCATTCTTTCTTGACCCCCTCTAGTCCAGTTTTAAGGCCCACTAGTTCACTGACTGCTCCCATCCATGTTATCAAGGTTACCAAGGATACTCATGTAGTCATATCCAGTGGTCAAGCCGTGGCTTTCATCTTTCTTGATTACTTAGCAGCACTTATCACAGCTGCTAACTTCTTCCTCTTCTGAACACTTTCTTCATGTGCCTTATGGGACACCAGTCTCTCCTGGCGTTCTTTAACTCTGGTTACTCCTGCGCAGTTTCAATTGCTAGATCCTTCTCTTCAGCTCCAAATGCTCTAGAGTCCCAGGTCAGGCCCCTTCTGTATCTACACTCATTCCCTAGGTCAGTGGTCAGCAAATCGCGGTTCGTGAGCCACATGTGGCTGCTCTGTTGACTAATGAGTTTGCCGATCACTGTCATATACTACCCTTTACCTCTTTGCACACAATATGCTACAATTGCCTAATCCTCACAGCTTCCAACTACATCATAACATTTAGTCTAGGTCAGTGGTCGGCAAACTCATTAGTCAACAGAGCCAAATATCAACAGCACAACGATTGAAATTTCTTTTGAGAGCCAAATTTTTTAAACTTAAACTTCTTCTAACGCCACTTCTTCAAAATAGACTCGCCCAAGCCATGGTATTTTGTGGAAGAGCCACACTCAATGGGCCAAAGAGCCGCATGTGGCTCGCGAGCCGCGGTTTGCTGACCACTGCCCTAGGGCATCACATCCAGTGTAATACTGCGGATAAGAGCATGGGCCGTGGAGCCAGACTGCCTAGGCGAGTCCCAGCTCTATAATGTACAAGCTGTATGATGGAAGCAAGTGATTTAACCTCCCTGTGCCTCAGTTTCCTCATTCATAAAATGAGGATTGATTTCCTAAAGTTACTGTGAAGATTAAATTAGTTACACAGGTAAAGAGCTTAGAATGTGGTAAGCTTTTATATATGTTATCTAGTTCCGTGGCTTCATCTGCCATAAATATACTGAGGGTTCCCAAATGTATATCCCCATTCTCCAATACTCTAGTCTCATATCTAAAAGCCCACCTGACATCTTCATGTTGATGTCAAACAAGATCTTAGTGATCATATTATCTAAAACTAAACGTGATTCCATAGCTTCCCCCAACCTTCTTTCCCTTTATCTCCCCCATCTCACTAACAGGTATCACTATTCACCCAGGTGCTCAGGTGAAAACCTTAGAGCAGGGGTCCTCAAACTTTTTAAACAGGGGGCCAGTTCACTGTCCCTCAGACCGTTGGAGGGCCGGACTATAGTTTTAAAAAAAAACTATGAACAAATTCCTATGTGTACTGCGGGCCCGGGACAAGTTGGCTGCTACGCAGGACAGGCAGCGGCACCCGGCGGGCCGCATGTGGCCCGCGGGCCATAGTTTGAGGACCCCTGCTAGAGTCATCCTCAACTCCTTTTTTTTCCCTCATCCAACTTTCAGAAAATCTTGTTACTCCATTCCAAAATACATCCAGAATATGACCTCTTCTTACTACTTCCACCACTACCACCTGACCAAGCCACCATCATTTCTTGCCTGAGCAACTGCAATACCACATAACTGGTACCCTGGCTTCCCTCTTTGCTTCATATAATCTACTAGTAGCCCAGTGCACGAAATTCATGCACTTGGGGTGGGAGGGTCCCCCAGCCTGGCCTGTGCCCTGTCACAGTGTGGGAGCCCCACAATCCATTGCCCCAAAGAGGTAGGCCCTGCCCACCCATCCGGGGCTCCTCGACTGATTGCCCCAAAGAGGTAGGCCGGAGTGGGGGGAGGCCTGCAGACCCCCAGGCCAGGCCATGGCAGAGGCCTGCGGACCTCCATGCACCTGTGGACCCCTGGCTGGGCCCGTGGCGGAGAGGCCTCTCCACGCACCTGTGAACCCCCAAGCTGGCGCAGGGGGCAGGGACGCAGCCTGCTGATCCGTCGTTGCGTGACAGCATCCCAACCAATTTGCATATTATCCTATTATTAGATTCTTTACCCAAGAGCCAGAGTATTCTTTAAAAATTAAAATTAGATGTTGTTTCTCTGCTCAAAACTCTCCAAGGACTTCCCATCACTCTTGGCATAAAATCTAAATTCCTCTCATTTCCTAACAAGGCTCTATATGAACTGTCTACCTCTTGGCCTCATCTCCAACCACTCTTTCCTTGCCTACTCTATGCCAGCCACACTGTCTGCCTATGTTCGTCCAACGTCACAAACACATTTCTGCTTCAAGACCTTTGTGTTTGCAGCTACTTCTGGCTGGGATATTCTTCCTTCACATCTATACATCCCCTTACTCATTCCTTTGCAAACTCTGTTGAAATGCTACTTGTGAGAGAGACGTTCCCAGTCCACTTCATCTAGAAAACAAACACAAACACTCCCCACCCTCATTCCTGCACCATTCCTGTCTGCCCTTTTATCTTATTTTTCTTCATAGCACTTAACAACACAGCTGATAATATAAGTTTGCCTACTAGAATATCTGCTCCTTGGTGGTCACAACTTTATAGTTTTGTTCACTGCAATGCCCACAGCACCTAAGCAGTGTCTGGGATACAGCAGGTGCTCAATAAATATTGTTTTTCATGCATCAAGAAATGAATAGTGCTTGGCACAGTTCCTGAGACATAGTACACAGCTATACATTTGTGATGTTAATTTTAAAAGTAAAAAAAAGTTGAACAGAAAGGCCAAAATCCTTTAGTGACACTTCTTAAGATGTCAAAAATAAAATACCGTATTTTCACTTATTTCAATATAAATATACAATATCCTGTACTTACTTGGAGTCTCTTCTAAAATTTCCTGGAACTTGGTTCTCTCATAATCCACCAATTGGCGTTGAAAATGTGGTCTAAAACTCCTAATTAGAAAATTGGCCATATCCATATTCATAAGGTCCAGGACATGGAATATTTGCCTAAAAATTTTAGAGTTAAAATATTAATTAGAGATGTGATTAAGAAATTAATCTGAAATTCATTAACTTTTACCTATTATCCAGACTGGAAAAAAATAAACACCCCTGAAATGGTTTTTAAATTCCAATTGCCATTTGGCAAAGTCATTTTTCATAGAAGGCATTACACATGCATTCCAAATGTATTCTTAACAGCTCTCAAGAGTACTTGCTTTAGCAAATATAATACTTCCAGCTGAGCCATTACATCCAGTCCTGAACTGACAGAAAGACGCTAAGAAGTGTATACAATGAGTCTTAACAATGAGACAAAAAGGGTTCAAGAAGAAATTTTCATTTGAAAGCCCCTGAAATGTTAAGGAGTCTAAACATAGTGTATATGGTTTCTATTCCTAAGGGGTTGAGAAAAAAGAAAAGAAATGATGGAGGAATGAGGATGATGGAGGAATGAGGTATAGGGGAAAAAATCGTTCCTTTTAGAGTTGGGCAGCCTGGTGCTCAAATCCAGCTCTGTGGCCAGGCACAGGTTAATCTCTTTGAGCTTGTTTCCTCAACTTTGAAAGGACAGGACAAGATCAACCTTAAAGGGATGTTGTGAAGAGTCAATGAGATAATGAATGTAAAATGCAGGGGACAGTGGCACCCAGTGGGTGCTCAATAAATGACGAAGATGAACACCACAGATTTGATATTACACGTGATAAGACAACTAGAAACAAAGATCCTACATCTGAAGAATTGCAATTTGCCAGAGATGAGCACAACTCCAAGGATACATAAAACCCATTTTACAGGTGGGGAAAGTGACTTTGAGAGCTTATCACCCAAGGTCATAAAGTAAGTTACCTGCTACATGCAGTTTTCCTTCTTCTACCTTTCCAATACTACAACATAAAACTTACATATCAATGTGGCCATATTCACACACACACAAAGAAAAGTTCCCCTCAATCACAAAAAGTGATGCAGACTCCTCCTTCCTTTGGGCTCACAAAGAAGCTGTTATCTGCAAAGCCAAATTAGATTCTCACTTCCTCGGGGAAGCTGTGGCAGGGATGGTTAGATCCACAGTGTGGATTTGTGGCTGGGAAATGCATTTCTAGATGGCAACCACATTTCTCAGGCCTCCTTTAATCTAGGTGGGACCATGATACTAGTCAGTCCGTACTAGAAGGTGTCACTGTGGGCTGAGGTGGTTAAACATTGGGTACACCTTCCCCATGATCTCCTTCCCATTTACCAGCTGAATGTAAAGGACTCTGAGGACCTGGGAAAGGGTGGAGCCAACGCAAGAAGGAACCTGAATCACTGAATGGCATGTGGAAGGTTTCCTGACCAAAAAAACCCTGACCTGAATTGTGACATGAAGGGGAAACAAATTTTTATTGGTTAAGTCATTGAGAATTCATGGTTATGTGTTATGACAGCTAGCATTACCCTAATAAAGAGACCTTTCTAGATCCTTGACTAGGTCCCCCTGCTGGAGTCTCTATGAACCCTTCTACTTCCCCTGCCACAACACTTATCACAATTGTAATTCCTTACTCAAGGTCTGTCTCCCCACTCGACTGTAAACTCCCTGGGGTCAGGGACTGTCTCTGTCTTTTTCATCACTGCCTCCCTAATGTCCAGCACATGCCAACCAACAAGCCTGTGAGATCATTCTATCTGAAAACTCTATGTTCACAGCAAATGACTGACTTAAATTCTTGTTTATTTGTTTTCCTTTGACCAAGGAGTCCCGAGAGGCCAGTTATTACTCTGTGTCCCTCAATCCCCACACGTCCCCTTTGTGTGACCTCAGAGGTACGCTAAGAAAAGGCAAGCAGCACAAGTGCTAACCTCAGCAGCTCCACAATGTTGCCAGTGGCCTTTAACTTTCTGATATCATCATCTCGCACAGGAGCACACAGCTTTCCCATTGTGCTGATGATATAGTTGGCCAGGCCTTGGATGTCAACAGCACCATGCTCAGCCTGCTGCCTAATGAGGTCTGTGTCCAAAACTTCACAGATCTGGTTGCGAAGCCGGTTTCCACTACCAGGAATCAGAAAGGAGAGAAGAATCTACACAGGGAAAGGAAAGAAAAATTAGCAGCATCATTACATGAGTAAAGGTTGCCACTTTTTATCTCGATGTCTAGATGACCAAGCTACCACCCCATATTTTAATGCCCTGGATGCCACAGAAGTTTATAGGAACTGGGTGGTGGGATCAGAGCACTCCGGTGTCTCAACCCTAAAAAGAAAGATCTAGCTTCTGAATTAAAGTCTCCCCCACCCTTCCCTGGCCCTGCTTTTCATGAGAAATTACTGATTCTCTTAGAATGAAAGCAACTAGTAAGGAAGCAATGTTACTGAAATAACTTCCAAAGAGTTATAGATAATCTGTGCAAAGAAAGAACAAGTTGCAGATCACGGCTCCAAAAGAATCCATTAAAGAAGAGCAAATGGAATCCTCCCATGGGCTCCATCAGTACCATGGATTCAGTACATAGCAGATACGGTACTTATACACATAGCACATGGGCAGAGCACTCTGAGCCAGAGTGCCTCAGTTTCCACCCCTCAAAGCTGTGTGACCCTGGGTAAGTGCGGGAACTTGGTTTCTTTACATGAAATGACAGGTGTAACTACCTCACAGTGTGATGGTAAGGATAAATGGATAGTCTACTGCTTGGCACAGAGCAAGTGTCTTGTTAATGTTGGCTAAAACTGTAACTGTCACCTTATTTAGTCCCTACAACTACCCTGTACGTACTCAGGAAATAAGACGTAAAGAGGGAGAGGCCATCACCAAACCAGGACTATCTAACTCCAGAGTCTGTAGTCTTAACCACTACTCTGTGCGCTAAGCATCACCCCGAGATCCCTCCACTGCCCCATTTTCCCAGCCTCCACCCTACTCTAGGAGGTGCAGGAAAAATCCCTCCCAGTGACTGAACTTGCTCAGTTTTTCAAAAAGAGTCTCTAATACTCTTTGGAGTACATGAAAATAGTCTTGGGGGGCGGGGACAATTACTAATTAATACAGACAATGTCAACCTGCCTCTCTGATTTCTTCAAACAGTTTGATGGCGTGGTCATACTCAGGAGGGTCAGCATTCAGTTCTGACTCCAAGACATCCCAGTAGGCCTGGTGGACGATGCGCTTCACTCGGCTGGCCAAGCTAAAGAAAGGGAATGGACTATTTTTTAAAACGAGCATCATCTTCCCTGTTTATAAAAGGAATATATTCATGGTAGAAATCTTAGAAAATGGAGAAAAACAGAGAATAAAAATTGGCCATCATCCCACTACTTCCATTTTTTATGTATTGTTTTAACATAGAGCACCCAGGATGTACAATATTACGTATTTGTTTCATTTAATATTCTGTCGTGTTTCTCCTAAACTTTTTAAAAAATATATTTTATTGATTTTTTACAGAGAGGAAGGGAGACGGATAGAGAGTTAAAAACATCGATAAGAGAGAAACATCGATCAGCTGCCTCTTGCACACGCCCTACTGGGGATGTGCCGCACCCAAGGTACATGCCCTTGACTGAAATCGAACCTGGGACCCTTGAGTCCGCAGGCCGACGCTCTATCCACTGAGCCAAACCGGTCAGGGCTCTCCTAAACTTTTAAAATGCTTCCTTCCTATAGCTTTCAGTAAGTTCATAAAATTCTCGCCTAAGGAGATGTCAGAATTTACCTAGCTACTCTTTTACACAGATTCTTAGACTTGTTCTAGATTTTTGGGATGAGATGGCAAAGTTGCTATTGCTTCAACAGCTGAGATTTTGTGGCACAGAACAGAACAGACTGGCCCCAAGGAGACATATATTTGAAAGCCTGCCAATTTCAGCTTCCTTGCCCCATTTAAAGTTAGCCAGACCAAACTGCTGAAATAGGAGCTTCCTAGGAAAAGCTCACAATGGAATAGATGGCCGCCTTGCTTCACCCCTTATGTCAATGTCCTAAAATAGGTGCACACTAAAGCACACATCCCTCCTGAATGACACCACTTTGCAACAGCTTTGAGAACAGCACGTATTTCCCTGCCCTAGAATTACTTACCAGTCTCTACACCCCTCACCTAGAGCTGGTATAAACAATCATGATGAAGTGCAGCTATCACAGAAAAACCAAACGGACACACCTACTTTGGCCAGTTATCTTAAACAATATTAAGAATTATTAGGAACAACATCCCTGGGATGATCCACGTTTCATATTTTAAGAACTTGTTTACTACTGTCCTACTTTAAAACAAACAAAAAAAATTCTGAATGGAATAAACTATTATATGTTGGCTTAAGTGTTAGAGAGAATGCCTTGGGGTTTATAAATGGCACTGTGAGGTTGAAGGCTCGGTGCCATTACCCATGAGCCAACTTGGCCTCTAAAGATGATTTATCTGTAGTCATCGCCACAAGCCTTTCTACTCGTTGGCCCCGCCACTGAAGCCAGAGTGGGTAAGAGAGGGGATAAGAGTGTGTCCGTAACTGAAGGTGGCATGGTGTGAGGTTAAAGAGGGGAGCCTACGCGGCTGTGATTCCCTCATCCAGAGGCTTCTGGGTCATCTCTTTTTAGCACTTCGGCAACTCAACCGCATTTCTTTATCTTTTACAATGTAAATATCAGTTTTTAATACGTTGATCTGCATATATTTCTTGTGCATGTATTATATGCCAGGCACTCTGCTAGGTAATAGGGATAGAGCGAACAATATAGACATAGTTCCTCCATTAATGGTACTTTGGGTCCAGTGAGAAAGACAGGCATTGAACATAATATTATAAGGTATCTTAACAATGGGGAGGTAGAGGGGGCTACAGCAGACTTTAACAAGGGGATGTCATGTAGTCTAGTGGGCTCAGGAAAGTCAGGAAAAGCTTCACCCAGGAAGTGACATAAAAGCTGAGTTCTAAAGATTATGGGTAACATGTACCCCAGAGGAATGGTTTTAGATTCAAGTATAGGGCTTTGTTAGAGAACCAGATAATGTTTACTCCCATTCGACCTTACACAAGAATTTCCAGGAATCAGTGTGAATATGTGCGTGCATGCATATGCGCGCGCGCACACACACACACACACACACACAACTGCAGTACAGTTTATGCACAACAAACATCTCTAGGTTACCTGTTCTCAGGGAGGGCATCTTTTTTCAACTGAAAGTTCTCATTTACAGCAATTTCGTGAACAAGAGTCATGTTTTCTAAGTTCCTTGCTGTACCCATCACTTCGTCAAACGTTACAACCCTGGGAGGGCTTGCTGCTGAGAGAAAAGCAAAAACCAGTGAATGTTGTGGAAGAGAAGTTGTCATCCAGTGAAGCTTCCTGATGCATCTAGAGTGTAAGTTATTCCAACATATATTTTCAGGATTTTATAAGTAAGGAGACTATGTACTAAAATAGGTGGATTTCCCTGCTTAATATTTAAGACTTCAAAAATTTAAGAACTCCTTTGATAGCTTCAGTTACTGCATTGATAAATTTTCAATGTTTTTGAGATAATCTTATTAATATAGGCTAAGTTAAATTTTAAATTAAATCATCTCATGTGCCTAGTATTTATTACATACTAGTGGCCTGGTGCATGAAATTCGTGCACGGGGGAGTGAGGGTTGTCCCTCAGCCCGGCCTGCACCCTCTCCAGTCTGGGACCCCTCGGGGGATGTCTAACTGCCAGTTTAGGCCCGATCCCACAGGCAGTCGGACATCTCTCTCGCAATCTGGGACTGCTGGCTCCTAACCACTCACCTGCCTGCCTGCCTGATCACCCCTAACTGCCTCTGCCTGCCTGATTGCCCCCAACTGCCCCCCCTGCCAGCCTGCTTTCCCTCAACTGCCCCCCCCTGCCAGTCTGCTCACCCCCAACTGCCCTCCCCTCCTGGCATGATCGCCCCTAACCACCTCTGCCTTGGCCCCACCGCCATGGCTTTATCCGGAAGGACGGCCGGAAGGTCTCCCGGTCTAATTAGGGTATTACCCTTTTATTAGTGTAGATAATATACAGGAAATTGATGACTACTTTTTATTTTGTAATTCATAACTCTCATTAATTGAAGCAGACTTAATATGAAATAACTTTTTAAAACTATAATTTCTTTTTTTTTTAAATATATTTTATTGATATTTTACAGAGAGGGAGAGGGATAGAGAGCTAGAAACATCGATGAGAGAGAAACATCGATCAGCTGCCTCCTGCACACCCTCCACTGGGGATGTGCCCGCAACCAAGGTACATGCCCTTGATTGGAATCGAACCCGGGACCCTTCAGTCCGCAGGCCGACGCTCTATCCACCGAGCCAAACCGGTTTCGGCTAAAACTATAATTTCTAAAAATATAGACAGTATAGCAAAATGCTTAGGTTTGGTTCTAAGTTTTACCAATTGGTAGTTATCATTTGACTTCACTGGGGCATAAATGACCTCCTCATAGGGCTGATCTGGGATGATTAAATAAAGTAATTTTCGTAAAAAAGAACACAGTAAGAACTCAATAAATGTAGATAATTAAAATAAATATGATAAGTTTCTTAATGTACTTCTCAGAAAGAAGTAGTAAATAATCAATCAATTTATTTCTAAAATTACTCTAATAAATCAGGCCCTTTTGAACTCACTGTTGAAACTCTTAGCTCCTATTAACTAAAAATCATTACCTCAAATAACAGTACTGACTAGTAATATTTTGCTACCTAAGATAATATTAAGAAGAGGAGGATGATGAGGAGGAGCAGGAGGAGGAGGAAGAGGGAATGGTGATATACAGAATTAGTAAAACCCTTCTTCAGGATTCCTATGTACCCTTTTAGAGAAATCAACCTTGCATATGGTATAAAGAATATGAAAAAGCACAGAAAACTGGGTGGCCGCTAGCAAATTCTTTTGCCAATTCTCTGTCCCTGTAAGAAATCTCTTTAAGCGCTAGCCATTTTGGCTAAGTAGTTAGAGTGTCAGCTTGCTAACCCAAGGGCCCTGGGTTCAATTCCAATCAAGGGCACGTACATTGGTTGCAGGCTCCTCTCTGGCCTGGGCCCTGGTCGGGGAGCATGTAGGAAGCAACCAATGGATGTGTTTCTCTCACATTGATATTTCTCTCTGTCTTTCCCTCTCTCTTCCACTCTCTCTAAAAATCAGTGGAAAAATATCCTCAGGTGAGGATTAAAAAAAAAAAAGGAATCTCCTTAAAAATGTCTGTACCCTTTGGTCCAATAATTCAATTATATCGAAAGAATTCCTGAAAAGGCTTTATGCACCACCAAGGTATTCATACAACACAGTAACAGCAAAACAAAACAAAAAACCAACGAACTAAATGTCCAATGATAAGTCAATGGCTAAATAAATATAATCATATTCACTTGATAAAGTAGTAAGTAGTCATAAAAACAATGTTTTAACAATATATTATCATGAGTAAATGCTTTAGTTATAATTGAAAATGAAATGTCTATGTGAAGAATGAAGATATGACTGAGCACTGCCAGCTGTCATCTTCAGATGATATCATAGGCAATGTTTTCTCTGTACTTATCAACTCCCCAATTTTTAAAAATGAGAATGCGCAAATTGAAAATAAATACAAATGAACCAATTATTTTCAAAGTGGGCATCTGATCATATTAAACATTAGTTGATTTTTTTTTCTGCATTTGCTTTGTCAGCTAAAGTGTTCCATTTTCTATACAAAATGCCAATTAAAAAAAAAAAAAAAGACAAACACATCTGTTTAAACATCTCTAGCTTCCACTCATAAAAAAGGGGAGGAAAAAGATGTTTCCCTTGAGCAAGGCCACTCGTTTTTCTTTTCTTTTTAAAAAATCTTTATTGTTAAAAGTATTATATATGTTCCCTTTTTCCCCCATTGACCCCTTCTAGCCCCCCCCCCCTCCAGGCTTTCACCACCCTATTGTCTGTGTCCATGGGTGGGGCCACTCTTTTAATGCTTTCTCACCCTCCTAGTGTAGTAATTCTCGTCATGGGCACTTTTCTGGGGCGATTGGCACAATAGTTTTTGAAATCAGCAGGAAACTCTTCAGATTATTTCACTTCCTCCATGACCCTTGAATTGGGGCAACTTTCCTTTCATGTAAATCAGAAATGATCAGAAAAGACCAATCTGAATTTATCCTTGAATGTGGTCCAAGAAGTCATGTCAAGGACTGTTTTTCCACTACTGAGAAAGACAGGTGGGGTGGATTTATGGTCAAACAATTGTGCTAGTACAGGTTCAGGGAGCGTTTTTAAACTTGAACCAAAGCAGACCAGAGACAGTGATGACAGGAAAAATGGGCAGGCTGTAAGCCTGCGTGGCTATTTATTCCCGAGAGTCTGCACAAGGTCCCTGCAGTGCTGTTTGGGGAGATCTAGAAGGAAGGGAAGCGTGCCCTCTGATCTCAGGCATTTCTTAGTGTTAGAATCCAGCACGCAGGTCTGGACCCTCCCCAGCCCCGGCCTCTGCCCCGTCAGCTTACAGGCAGGAGAGCTGGATTTGCTGGAGGAGTCGCTTGTGAAGCTCTGCCTGGAGCACTCATAGTCACTGAGCGAAGCCATGCTTTCGGAAAACCGGGAAGAATCTGAGTCGCTCGTCTGGTCCTCACCCACACACCGCTTCTCGCCGCCATTGAAGGGCATTTTGTGTCACTTGAGTGTGGGGTAGAGATGGTACCTGCACAGACAAACAGACGCTGCGTCAATCGTCTGTGATGGTACTTCACTGGTGGTGACTACGTGTCGCGGGTGTCACAGCGTTGGAAAGGCTCCCAGAAGACGGCCCCACGCTTCCCATAGCACCCCAGCCGGGCTATCACTAGGCCTTCAAGACTGCCTTCCGGAAGAGGGAAACCACAGCCACAGGTGTGAGCTCACCCAAGACATCTCGGTGTGGATGTGGACTCTCAGTAACAACGGATCCTTAAAGCACAAAGCGCAGAACACAATCTCTGCGCCTGGGCTGCTAAATCATGGGAAGGTAGAGTCTGGGGCTCCGTGGTCAGACTGCCGCTTAATATATGAATAGTTATAATAATATGAAATGTCATAAGTAAGACATTTATGAAGGTTCGAAGCTCCTTCGGTCTTTTGTCATGTGGCCTTGCGGAAGCCACTGAACTACCTACCTCATCAGTAAAACTGGGCTGAAAGACTAATGGTAGGATTACTTGAAGATGAAACAGGACTCATGAAAAAGTGCTCTGGCCCTTGCTGGTGGCTCTGTTGGTTAGAACATCATCTCATACCCCAAAAAGGTTGAGGGTTTGATTTCCGGTCAGGGCACATATGAAAGGTAGCTGGTCGATATTTTTCTCTCTCTCTCTTCCTCCCCACCCCTTTCCCTTCCTCTCTAAAATATCAATAAAAACATATCCTCGAGTGAGGAAAAGGAAGTTCTTAGTACAGCACTCAAATGTTAGCTATTGCTATTGTTCCTATGTCTTTATTTAAAATAAAATATTTTTGCCATCAGCCTCATTCCTTTTCTGTGAGCCTCCTGGGGAAAGGAAAAGGCTAATTAAAATCTCCGACTGGCCAGTCATTATGTTCTTCTCCATTTTCCCATGAACTGCCAGGCTATGAAGAGTAAGGCCTGGTAGGTGGCTTGTACTTGACAATGTACAAAGTACCCACTACCACCACAAAAAGCCCTGATTCACAGGCTGGGGGAACATACTCTGAGGGACAAGAGGACTTACTCTGCCCTAAAACTAGTCCCTTGACTCTACATTCCGTGCCTCCCAGGGCAGGACAGGGCAGCTGGGCCCAGCCACCCCCTAGAAAGGAGATCCTGGGCACACGGGATGCCCAGGCGTAAGCCCAGGAGCCTGAGCCAGGCCCGTGAGAAAGCTGGCCTTCACATGAGAGTGGTGGCAGCTGACACCAAGGGGAAACCTGGGCTCAAAGAGAAAGGCATCTCAAATCCTAATGGACAATTGTGATAGTACGGGTTCACCGAGCGTCTTTAAACCTGAACCCGCTCACAAAATGAGGTACGCAGGGCTTTCAAAGCTGCCAGAATGTGAAACCACAACTATACACAGCATGCCTAGAAATACCTGCACAGTTTCTTCAATGCTTCCTTTCCTATTTATTGAGTGCCTACTGTGTACCAGGCACTGGGAAAAGTAATAGTGAACAAAACAGACGGGGCCCTGTTCTCATGGCTCTCAAGTCCAGTGACCGAAACGGTGTGTGCCAGATGTCAGAAGACAAGAAAAGGCAAAACAAGGCATTGCTGAGGAAACATGAGAGAGGAGAGGCAGGCAGGGTTGGGACTTACAGGGAATCTAGCCTTTCTTGAGAGAAATAGTGCCACTTTTTATCTCTTGGGTAGTAGAGACAAGGATGGGCCTGAAAGGGACTTAAGAGTCAAAAGCCCAAAGGCATTTGCACCTGACCTCACCTAAACGAACTTCCTTAGACCTGCCACTCATAGGAATGCACCCTTGCTTGGCCCACCACTTTCGAAAACAGAAAACCACTAACTCGGAGGCTACCTCTGCAGATGGAAGGGCAAGAAGTGGAGTGTAGCTGCCAGGAAGCTACCAGATAGATATTCACCTTATCCTGGAGTCCCAAGGCCAGCCACCTGTTAAAAAATAGCCCTGAACCCCTGCATCCTCCTTTACCCCGTGCAAACTAGATTCGACTTGAGCTTTAACTCCCATCTGCTGGGCAGGAGGGGGAGGATAAAAGAAAAGCGTCTGCCTAATCCTTTCACTTCCACCAAACCCCAGATCCTAAAGGGAATGAATGCTTGCCTTCCCTCTAGTGTTTCTCTTTGCCAATATTTTACTTCTCATTGATGGCATTTCCTGAAAATGCTACCTCCTCCAGGAAGCCTTCCCTCTACCCCTTGGCCAGTTTCTTTATACACCTTCTTTATACACGTTTCATCTTCCTGTATCTCCATGAGATACACCTGTTTCATCTTCCTGTATCTCCATGAGAGTGTTTAGTCCCTCAGACAGTGATTTTCCTCCCATGGCTACTTCCAACTCTCCTTAATAAGGCAGGGACTGTGGCCCGTCCATGCCAGGGTCAAGTATGTGACAAGTATTCATTCAGTGTCAGCTGAATTGGAGTCATTGAATCCCATCTGGTGCAGCTTCAACCAGAACATTTGCAAACTGATATCACGACACATTTACAGGCCTGGCTTCCCAAGTTCAAGCACTAGAAGAGAGAACCTACACCAAAACCTACCTTACTGGGTTTAAGACTTAACATTCCCTGGTCCTTATCACACTCTTATTTGAATATTTTAAACGTTGTTTCACTTCCCTCCCCCCAAGTCATTCCACTGTAACAATTGTGTCATGTATTGGCCTGCTCTTATTTCTCTTCACTTTCGCTGTTTTTTCCAAGTAAAGGTGAATAAAAGCTTCCATCCACTGGAATTTATAAATTAGGTTCATTCATATATTAATCAATTGGATTTATTTAACCATTAGAATTTATGAATGGTCCATTTTTTCCTACTCCAGCTGAACAGCACACTTCATAGGTTTTTAAATTAACAAGGCAGCAAAGTACAAAGATTTTAAAAAGTAAAGATCTAGGCCTGCCTGGAGTGGCTCAGTTGGTTGGGTGTCGTTCTGTCCACCAAAGGATTGCTGGTTTGAATCCTGATCAGGGAACATGCCCAGATTACAGCTCAGTCCCTGTGGGGGACATGGCATGCAGGAGGCAGCCAATTCATGTTGCCCTCTCACATCAATGTTTCTCTCCTTTCCTCGCTCTCTAAAAATCAATGAACTATTTATTTAAAAATAAATGAACAAAAGTTAAAAAAAATAAAAGATCTAAGTTAGAAGTTGGAAGTCAAGGATAGACCTGCTCTGCCATTAATTTCCTGTGTGACTTCCCGCACATCACATCTGCTCTCTTCACCTTGTTTTTCTGAGGGGGTTGGGCCAGGTATAAGTTCCATTTCGGCAAAGAATTGCTAAAATGCTATAAACCCAGAGTTCCATGAGGCATCACTAGAAGTTCTGAGAAATTAAATGTGCTCATGGCAGACAGAGTTAATAACATGCAACTATGCTTTCTTCTAACATTTCACTGAAGGTAGAGCTCTTGGCACAGGGAATGCAACAGACAATTTAAAAGCTTCAAAATGTTTAGGAACCTGTTTATTTGGCAGAAGCCTCTCCTGACGCTGGGCTTTAGTGGACCTAAGCAGAAACTTTTCTTTGAAGCCAAAATGTCCATCGTTACTTTATTAGGCAATTGCCTGCTTCCTCATGGAGGCATGCTAATACTACCTAGCTCATAGGGTTGGTGTGAGATTTCATTTAGCCTATGTATGGAGAGAGTTTGGAACAGGGTCTGACACAGTGTAAACAGGATACAGACGTTTGCTATTATTAGTAGTATTTACTTTTGTTGTTATTATCATTATTTTAGGCATTAAAAACTCTGGAGGGAAGAACAGTTGTATCCCAGGATGATAAAAGCATGTCCCCCTACAGCAGGGGTGGGGAGCCTTTTTTCTGCCAAGGGCCCTTTGGATATTCATAACATCATCAGGGGCCACACAAAACTATCAACTTAAAAATTAGCCTGCTATATTTAGTCAAACATTCAATTAACTCACCCCTAATGCCTTGGCAGGGCCAAACCAAGTGATTTCTTGGGCGGGCCATATACGACCCGGGGGTCAGACGTTCCCTACTCCTGTACTAGAGATAAAGAAGGCTGGTAGTTAACCCAGGACAGAACTCCTGCACGTGTTTGAAATACAAAAGCCAAAACAAACAAACAAACAAACAAACAAAAACAAGTGGCCCGTCCTGGTGTAAATGGTCTTCTGTAGTAAGTTCCTTCCCATCTGTTCTTACTTTTCTTGGTCTCGGGTTTCCATGTAAGTCATCTGGGGACAATGCTACTTGATTCAAAAAAACATTGAGGGTAATTAGATTGCTTTGAAAACTATTTTGGATTCTCTCTCAGAACAAGGGATAATGAAACCAGGCTGATTCTTTGAGAAAGGCAATGCTTCTCATATCCAGAAACTTAGACCTTCAACACTGCAACTCACAAGCAAACACAACTTTTCTGGAACAATGCATCTCAAACCTGGAGAATTTACTCACAGGCCAAAGGTAAAGTCAAAGGTGAAAACAGAAAATCACTCCAAGCAAAGCTCCCAATACTACAGTGGGTCACTATTCAAGGACGATCAGATTTTTTATTGCAAGTGTCCCATATTTAATAATAATAAATGCAACATTCTATCATTCCTTCCAAGGCCAAAGACTGGGATGTAGCAGACACTTAAGTATTTCTTGTTGAGTGAATAAATGGATGAATGAATGGCAGAATGACCACTAATATTTTAGAGAGGAAGGAATGGGTACAGGAACCTGAAGGGTTCATAACAGATAGTGGGAAGACAGGTTTTAATTGTGAAGATAATTTAAATAGTCAAGTACTTAAGCTCCTAGTAATAGGTTATCGACTATTACGTTATTCTTACTAAAAAAAGTTATGAATTAGGAAAATGTCAATGTCATAAAAACAAATAAAGGCTAGAATATGTCCCAGATGAAAAGATACTTAACAGTGAGTGCAACAGATGATCCTAGACTGGATCCAGCACCAGAGGGGGGCGGGCAGGGGATGGGGCGAGAAGGACATTATTGGGTCAATTGAGAACATTGTTACAATACTTGAATCTACCTGTGTATCACAGCATTAAATTTACTGAAGTTGATAAATGCACTATGAATATGTATCTATATATATATATATATATATATATATATAAAGCCCTAATATGCAAATAGACCGAATGGTGGAACCGAACAACCGGTCACTATGACGTGCACAGACCACCAGGGGGCACACGAACATAGCAGGTGTGGGCTGCAGCGGGATGGTGGAGCAGGTGAGTCAGGGCGCCAGACCAAGGCAGGGCACCGGTCGCTGTCATCGGGGCAAGCCTCTGGTGATTACTGAAAATTCTTTGCTCCCACCACCACAGTCACTCCCAGTGCTTGCACCTGCTGCGAGTGCCGGCCCCGCTCGCACCCGCTACAGGAGCTGCTGCTCGCACCCACTGCCAGCACACAGCGCCAATCTTGATTGCTCAGCGCCATCAGTGGGTGTGAGCGGCAGCTGCCGGCCCCGATCATCCCTGGGGGCTTCTCTACCTCCCCCTGCTCCAGAGGGGCGATTAGGGCAGCAGCCACTGCTGGCACCAGCTGACGGCACTGGCCCTGCTCGCACCCGCTGCTGGCGCCGGCCTCAATTGCTCCACGCTGTCAGCAGGTGCTAGCGGGGCTGGCACCATCAGTGCATGGGAGTGTTGGCAGCGGGAGCAGGGCTGCTAGCAGACAGGGGACCCAGGGGGGCCTTTGCGGGAGGAACCGGGTGGGGGCGTGGAGGATGGGCCAAGACCCGCCCCTGTGCCCACCGCAGCCTCGTGGCCCACAGTTCCTTTCAAGGTGCACAAATTCGTGCACTGGGCCCCTAGTTTAGAAATAAAAGGCCATAATGTATGCAACTTTCTCTCAAATTATTCAAATGAGAAAGAGAAAACAATAAAACATATGGAGCAAAATGTTAATAGGTGAATAGAAGTAAAAGGTAGACAATAGAGAGTGCCTTGTATTATTCTTGCAACTTTTTCTATAAATTTGAAATTATTTCTGAGTAAAGGTTAAAAGAAACAAGTACTAAACTGAAACTTCAACTCTAATTCGAAACAGTCCAATATCCTGCAGATTTTAGATTTTGATTGCTCCCACCACTGTGATAGCTTAGATACCATTCTATTACAAAAGTTCTACACAAACTTGTCCCAACGTCCTTCTTGAAAAGTGGCAGAGAATAAAACAGGAAATAGGCCATAGCCCTTACAGAGAGGAAAAAGAAATCATCCTTTTTAAGAGTCCTTGCCATGTGGTTTTCCTTCTCCTAAGAAGTCTCCTGGCGGTGCTTTATAATCCATCTGTGATCTGGCCTCTGCCCACCTCATCCTGGTACCAGCTAACGCTTCCTGCTCCAGACACATGGTCTTCTTTAGGTTCCTCAGACAAGCCAAACTTCCTACTTTAGAGCACTTGCACCTGTTATTCTCTCCTCCTGGGATGCTCTTCTCCCTGATCACATGATTGGCCCCTTGTCATTCAGATTTAAAATTAAATGTTACAACTTCAAAGTCACTTTCCCTGATATCCCCACTCAATCCATCTAAATTAGCCATCCTAGGACAGGTAGAGACTCAGTGAGTATCACTGAAGAACAAATTGAACTACGTCTCTATTCATAAGACACCTTGGGGTTTCCTTCTCTTTGGCCTCACTCACATTACTTCTATTTTCATTATGCGGTCACTTAAAGTACTATAGTTGTTTCCGCATTTCTGTTTCCCCACTACATTTTAAGCAGCTTGCAGGAAGAAGCTATGTCTCCACTCTCTAATTCCCAGTGCCTTAGAAATGTGTTGAATTTATAAGGCACCAATAATTCAAAGTAGCAAAGACACAATTACATTGTGTCTTTCCACCTTCTCAATACTCATTGGTAGCAAATAATAACAATTAAAGCTAATGGTTAGTAAGTGCTTATTTTGACCCAGCCCCCATGAAAAGTGCTTGAAATGCTTTATCTCCTTGAATCTTCACTGCAGCCTTGCTAACTAAGGTATTGCTATTATCCCCATTTTATACATAAGAACCTAAGGCTCAGAGAGGTTAAATTACCTGCCCAAGCAGCAGCACAACTTAAATCCAGGTAGTGGATCCCTAAAGCCCATGCTTCTGTCACAGGACAGCTGGAGAAAATCTGGTGTGCTGCTCATTCTTTCCACTCCCCATTCTGCTAAATCGATCTACCTATCACCATGTGAACATGTGCACATGTGGTAGCAAGCTGACCTTACCCCAGGGTGGCTGCTCAAGTGCTATGCGGTGAAGGGCATCCCTGAATGAGTCTATTGTCCACAATAACTCTAACCACCCCACTAGAGTGACCAACAATCCTCTGTTAGGGAGTCATTCTTTAAGCACTGCAAAATCCCTAGTTAAAATGCAAATATCAAAAGGGTTAACTGCTTTCAACGAGTGTAAGCCAAAAAGATTTTGAAGTGGATTGTTCAGATTATCCAGCAGTAGTACCCTGAGGAATGAAACCCATCCACCTAAGGTTGTCATAGAAAAGAGAAATTTCAAGAAACATCTAGTGGGTATCATCTTTGAAGACCCAATCAAGGTCAGGTGCCAGGACAAACATTCACATATGTGTAATAAGGAGGAAAGAGTGAGACAGTAAAGTTGCAGATGGTGTGGAAAAATCTCGTCTTCTGCAAAATGCTGCTTTAGAACCAATCCCAAACAGCGGCTCTAAAAAGTATTCATCCTTAGCAAAGCAAAACCACAGAGCAGAGAGATAGGTGCTTGCTCCATTCAGCTAGAGAATACGGGTCTTCACCAAATGAGAGACAACAAAGAGCCAGATAAAAGACAAGTCAGTCATTGTCTGAAACGGCAGATGTTCACACTACACATAACATGACAGCATCAGGGAGGAGGATTTCTAGGCACTTTTCATCCTTGAAAACACTGCTCCTCCCACCCCCGCTGCCCTGTTTTAGTACCTGTGCCCTCTGGGGCCCTCCCCCCCTCCTCCCCCCCTCCTCCTCCCCCTCCTCCCCCCATGGCAATGAAGCCGCTTCCACACATGACTGGGTATCTTTAGCCCTGGGCCACTTCAAGTCAGGCCACCTCTGTGGGCTGCCAGGGTGATGTATGAAATCCCTGGAGGCAAGAGGAAAAGAAAGGCAGGGAGCCTCCTGAAGTGGCAAACACTGCCATAACCTCATTATGGTTGGCAGGTAGCTCTGGGCTGGAGGATCAGGAGACCACGGGGATCTTGGGGACTGGTGGGCCCATTGGGGACAAGGACAATTTGTCTAATTTCTTCAAAATAAAAGTAACAGGACAGCCATCCAAGGCAGTATTTCTCCAACTTCAGTCATTTGGGTACCACTCTTCACACGTTTCCATGTTGCCACACTCCCCCATACACTAATTTATCCATCACTTCTCTTTATCTTCACTAGATTTTTGCATTTAAACACATTCAGTTGAAAAGGAAACTTTATATCATTGTGAAAGCGCTCATTTGATGGAACAGCTTTTCCTAATACTAAAGAAAACATAACCATGTTTGTCCGTGTGCCATCTCAAATCACCACTGTTAACCCCGGTGGTGCCACAAGAGTGGCAGCTTTGGGAAGCACACGCCATCCCAGGAGAGGCCAGAGGTTGGACTCCGGGCCTGAATGGCATTCCCGCCTCTTTCCCCTAAGGAGGGTAACCTCGAGGGGCGCACCGGAGTCTGCACAGGCTACACCCCCACCCCCACTCATACACAGCTCCTCTGGCAGCACGTTTCCTGTCAAAACAAACCCTTGGGGGAGGGGACGGCGGAGGGCAAGCCGAGTGCCAGGGAAACCCCGGCAACAAACCCTAAACAGACACTGCGGGTCCCGCCTGGCCTTCACTGCGGCTCGGTTCGCTCACTCCAGCCGGGCCAGGGGTCGCAGGCGAGAGGGTGTCCCTTCCCGGAGCCCAGATGGTGGGAAGCGGCTGGCAGAGCGGTCGCTGGCTCGGGCCCAGCGAGATGTATACAGCGGCCCAGCCGCAGCGACCCGGCCGCCTCCGGGGCCCGACGCCCGCGACCACCCGGACACCCGTCGTGGCTACTCGGCGCCCGCGCCCCGCTCCCACGCGGGACGGCGGTTCGAGGTCAAACAAGAGGATTGGGGGGAGCAAGAAGCCGGGCTTTATCGCGCCTGGCCCTGGCGTCCCAGGACTGAGTTCTAACGTGGGGCAAAAGGCTCCGGGCTGCCCCACGCCAACATGTCCCCCTCCGCCGGCCTGGGCCCAGCACCTCAGAGCCGGCGACCCTCCCCCGGGGTGGATACGCACCGGGCCGGCGCCGAGACAGCAGAGGAGAAAGGCGACTGAGTGAACCCCAAGTCAAGGGTCTCCGGGTGTCCCCTCACCCAGCACGGCACAAGCACCGGGAAAACTCGCCAGTCCAACCACCCCCAGCCTCCCTGACCCCACCCCCCACGCGGTATTTAAAGGGCCGGGACGGACTCTAACGAGGCAGCCACGGAGTGACCATAACATAACCGGAGAGTGGGGGGAAACAGCACGGGGGAGAGGGGAATCCAGGGCACTCCTGGCTCCGCCAGCAGAACTCTGACAGATCTCCCAACTACAAGACACGTTTGCGCACGTTCGGATGAAGGTAACTGAGAAGAGCTTGGATTGAAGGTGTTTTTGATGCATGAGAGAACGCCACCACCCCCCAAGTCCTACGAGTGGTGCAGTCCGGGGGCTCCGAGGGGCGGGGAGAAAAGTGTTTACGGAACTGGGGCAGCAGTGCTGCCGAGAGCGGCCAGCGCTGGGGCGGGGCCTAAGGGGCCTAGGGGGCGGGGCCGAGATGGGTTCGCCGAACTGGGGGCGGAGCGGGGGAGCTGGGGCCGCGGCGAGGGCACAGGCGGGTCCGCTCGTAGAAGCGCCTGACTGATCCTCTACCCCGGGTGCGCACCAGCGTGTGGATTGCTGCAAGCTCCTCTGCCGCGGGTGGAACTTGTACTACTCAGACACCCCTCATTTAGACGGGACGATCCAAATTAGGTGCTCACTGTCACACCGTGGACACAGAGACAGCCCAAATGACTACGTGGCTAGTGTGTTTCCACGCAGGTCAGCAACCAACAGTGCCACCCACGTTTGTGTCTGACCTCCACATAAACACGGGTCCAGATTTGCATATGGCTGGACTAGACGATTAACTCCCGGGAGTCACACCCACCCAGGCTCTCTGAAGAGTAAACTTGTGTGTATGCAAAAGATAAAGCATCTTAACTTCCTCTGGGGTTTTTGGCAGCACCTAGCTCTATGTCCGGGAGACGTTTCGACACTGGTTAATGTAAATAAGCAGGGCTAGGATGGGCTCTGTGCGGGCAGGCCAGCTGCTCAGCTCTTGTGGGAATGCTTCAGGGTGTTCAGAAACACAACCTCACACATGAAGACCACTCTGTCTTCTGCCAGGTATAAACTGGTGTTATTTAGGAGACAGTTCCCTGCAGGGATGTAAATGAATTTTATATAGACTGACGTATTTTTATTTAGTGCTGAAATCATATCTGGATTGTGGAGGCAAAATTGGTTCTAGAAACAAACCAGACAGACAACATTTTAAAGGAGGGTACAAAGCCAGTTATCCTAGATGGAATAGTTCAGTGTTACAATAGGGACTCGTCTTGGATTCAAACCCTGGCTCTGATAATTACTACCCAGGCGATCTTGGTCAGGGGGGATAACAATGATAACTGTCTCATTAGGTTATTGTGAGGAGAAAATGAAATAAAGCATGTGAAGTGGTTAGGGCTGTAGAGAGTAAGCACTCCATTACTGTTAGTTATTGAAACTATTTGACAAACCACTCTGAACAAACTTCTCTGGTGATCTGCATAAAGCTGTATTTGTGTCTCCTTATGCCATTCTCTCCTCCCTCCTCTAAAAATATACAACTTGATACAAATCAAGAGATTAAAGAGAAAATGCTGTTGCCACCCAGGTTCTTTCATGCCCTTGTTTATACAGGTTGCTGGAATCAGCAGTCCGGATTAATAGACGCCTTCAATTTCAATTCTTGCCAAATAACCACCACACAACTACTATCAACACCCTAAAATCTCCACAATAGAATGATTAACCAAAAATATCCTTCAAACTTCTGGACACTGTGACAATGACACATTCAGTTTTGCTTCCTTTGTTTAGCTTTGTAGGAGCTTAAATATTGTTTTTGCTCCATTACATAACTTGGAGCAGGTGAGCATGAGTCAAGAGAGTGGACCAGTCTTCCTGGGTGACCAACTGCCTGGCCCTGGGCATGGCACTTACTGTAAAGCCCAAATATGTAACTCTCAAGACCACAAGGAAGCAATTTTTGTCAAATCGGGTGAGTCAAGTTTCAACATGTTTTGGGTTGAGAACCTTGAGGTGGGAGAGGTTGGGTAACATCAGAGACCCGAGCCGGGGAGAGAAAATATCCTGGAAACACGAACTTCTGTTAGTTCGACATTAAATAACTTGCTATCTGGATACCTTTTGGTCAGTTACCTGACCAACTGCCCTCAGCCTGACTTGGATAGAAAAGCACTGTGAAAAAATATAATGCTGCAAAGTATTAGGCAGTTCCTTGGCAAAATGAGCCCTGTATCACGTCCTTGCACAGAGAGAGCTCAGGCAGTCATAGAATAAAATCCTCATTGCTCAGATTATGTTCAAGACCTTCTTGGGGTGAGAGGGGGAATGTCTGAAAAGGCAACCTCTTTAGGAAGTAAAATAACTAGCTTTTTATTTTAAGAAGGTATTATCACACCTAATTTTTCTAACTTTTTTTGGGGGAGGACCACTTTGAGAACTCATGGTAATGCAGCTTGTTTTCTCCTATAAACTACGCAATCGACTAAACTTGATCTATTGCTTTTGGCAAGTAGTTAAGGACAGGTCAAAATTTTTGCTTAGTAAAGAAAAGTAAATACGCGTTTTCTTTTTACACACCTGAGTTTTAAGTTACAATGAATCCTTGAGAAAATATAGAAAACATCCCAAACTCTAGTGTTAATATGGATTTGCAACCTCTCAACCATTTAACTGGCATAATGGAGCTGCACTTTGTGCTGACCTAGCATAGTGTAAGTTGAACTATGCTGCGCAGACGGGACAGGTGTGTGGAGCACAGAGAATACCTCAAACTCTGACAGTGATGTTGCCCCTATGCTCTGTATGGGAGTTTTGAGGCTTTTCTTCCTGAGTTGATCTCAGTTTCTCATTAAGTTCCAAGCTGCTTACCCAGGACTGGCTTCCCGGATGTACAACCTGTGAAGTTGCACAAGACCCTACACTTGGAAGAACCTTACACTTGAATGCTCTGCTGGTGCAATCTTGACATTCGTAATTTGTAACAAGGAGCCCCACATTTGCATTTTGCATTGGACCTCACAAATTATGTAGCTGGTCCTGATCTCACCACACAGATGATGAATCTAGTGTCTACAGATAATGATTTTCCTTTAATCTGTCCCCAAATGCAAAGCAATTATTTTATCTAATTGAAAAAACATGCATCTGTTTCAATGCTGTAGGCAAAAACACGGAGGTGTATCCCAGGTCTCATGGCCCATTGAAGGAACTATCAAGGATAATTTTGATTGCACATAATTTTGACCTTACATTGTTCCTTTAGAACCTAACCCCTCACATAAGATACGACTCCACTGTAAGTAGGAAAATTGACTAAATGGAACCTCACCTCTCTTTTTCTCCCCTGTTCATCTTAAGGTGTTAGGAAAGGTTAAGTAAGAGGGGAAAAGGGCAATATAAAGTGAAAGGAATAAAAATAATTTGGCTAATACACAGACTAGAAAACTGGTCACTGAATGTACAAAATTTAACCACACCTTCTTGGCAGATTTTGTCATTTTTTTCTTTTTGTCTTGAATATAAGGCAAAATTAGATAATTTACCAGTTTTGAAGTTAATCAAAACGTTGATGCTTGATCAAGTTTCCAAAGCACCAAAACCAGCTTTTCTCTGACTCCACTGAATTGAATTAGTACAAAATTGGAGGTTATTTCTCATTCTACTTGTTTGTATCCTCACACCTAGGACATAGCTCCAGACCCTGACCCCTCACATACTAAAAGAAAAAAAACATTCTTAGTACCTTCCCTTCACCCTCCATGGGTCTCCTCCACTTACCTGGAAACCACTGTTGTCCCTTAGAAAGCATAAAAGAGTGAGGACCAGCAGCAGTGGAGACAACTCTGGACAGGAAGTGGGAGGGGCCAAGCAGAGCTGATGCTCAAAGGAGCACCTAGAAGCCAAAGAGATGATTCAGAGGCCTGGCCAACACAGTCATGCTCTTTAACCAACCTCTGGGCCATCAGGCAGTCCTTTTCTAAATGCCTTCCTAGCTCAATCATGGTTGAATATTTTGATCTTCACTTTAAACATCAATTGGAAAACCAGGGGGGCACAAAATAAAGGGCACAACTTAGAAGACATAAAGGAAAAGATTAAGAAATGTGCCTTCAGATAGCGTGTTCAACATAAAAAACATGAGTTAGAACAATGATTATGTGGTGATACCATTTATAACTTGAGAGAGAGCTGTACTTGAGAGCACAAATAATGTATTTTATACATATGAAATGCATAGAAATGGATGAAAACATTACCCTCCAAACGGTTTAGGAGGCAAGTTGGGAGAAGTTTCTGGTTTAGTTTATATAAATGCAAATGGCTTATTTCTTTTCTAGTAAGAATGTATTCATTCAGATGTCACTAATATAATTTCATGGTGCCAATACAACCACACCACTTTTATCATTGTATGTCCTCCTAAATATATTTTAGTGGTGGTGGACCATTAACACTGCACAATAAATAACTTTCCCATCTCTCTCTTATTCATATTTTTTAAAAGTCATGAAAACAAAAGGAGCTTTTCATATAAATTACAGAAAGGAATATATTTGCAAAAAGTCCCTATTTTAAAAAGATAATTTAATTTAAAATTCTATGGTATGTCAGCATTATTTATGCTGGGTGGGAAAATGCTGATTTTTACTTTTTCAGTAGTTCTTCTCAAGCCCATGTCAACATGTATGGCATTTACTTGCATTTTTAAAACACGTTTTGCCCAACCTTCGACTTCTAAGGGTTTCCTCCCTTTGATGATAAACTGAGCGGGCATTCTTTCCCAAAGTGATATAGGACTTTAATTATAGTGACTTTTGAGAACGATAAAGTGAGAGCCCTGAATATTCAGATGCCTGTCGTGTAGCTGTTAGCTGAGTTCCTTGGGGTTCTAGTATGAGGTATTGAAGGGAACCAAAGGTTTTGTGTTGTGGTTTTTTTTTGTGTGTGTGTGTGTGTTTTTTGTTGTTTTTTTTTGCCACCCTGAAGCTGCCTTTGCGGGGGGGATAGTGATTTTAAGTTGTTTATTAAGAAACAAGACTATAAAAGAACATTCCACCCTCCCCCTTTTCCTGCCCAAGAGATTCAGACAGAAAAATCTGCTTCAGGAAGGAAATCTTAGGATGTTCACCTTAGCCTAATTTGATTTAAGTAAGGTAAATAGGAGGGCTTCTGATAGGAACCTGTTAGTTAGATATCCCGCGTGTCCCGTGGTTTCTGAGTTGTCCAGCAAGAACTTTCCTGCCATGTTCTCATTTCTGAAATCTAATACCCCTCCTCCCGCTTCTTCCTTTGTCCAAAGTGCCTTATGTACCCCAGGTTGCCTCATTGTTTTTGGAATTTTCAAGCTTATGTGAATTTCCCATGCACATGTATTAAAATTTTGATTTTCTTCCAGCCGTGGGCAAACTACGGCCCGCGGGCCAGATCCGGCCCGTTCGGCTGTTCTATCCGGCCCGCGGAGCCGAAAGAGCGGAGGGTTCTCTTGCTCTCCCCTCCGCTCCTTTACTTTGAATTTATATTAGTTCACACAAACACTCCATCCATGCTTTTGTTCCGGCCCTCCGGTCCAGTTTAAGAACCCATTGTGGCCCTCAAGTCAAAAAGTTTGCCCACCCCTGTACCTGTCTCTGTCAATTTGATTATTAGCTTAGCTAAAAGAACTTAGAAGGTGGGAGAAAATGTTGTGGTTTTTTTTTTAGCCGCCACAGTTTATTAGGGCACTGAGGGTTTGGGTGACCCAAGGGATATTGAGTGACTCACTGAATTGGCAGGTCAAGAATAGAAACCAGAACGCATTTCATGGCTTCTGTACACACACACATACACATGCCGTGTCACATGCAAAGTATTACCCATTGGTGTAATTATCTAATTTCCATAACAACATGTCAACAAGCATTATATCAACTAAGTGCCCAAAGTATTTGTAATCACATTCCACATTCCATTCCTCTAGAAGGGTGCTTGGACCAGGTACTGGGATGGCTGTGCCTTCCAGAAAGCAAGAAGAATGAAATGCTGCCAACTTTCCTCAGCTATGAAGCTGTTTATGCTTCTCTCCTGCATGCAGGGAGGGAAAAAAGAAGTAAATCTGGCTACAAGAACATTTGGAGTAAAGAGCAACAATGAGGCATTTCTGGGCGATTTCCAGAGAGGGATTCTTGGCCATGACATTATTCATGTTACAGGTACAACTGCATGCACATAAGCAGCAAATCCTGAAAAGTTGGGTACAACATAATTGTGTACAAGTGAATTTTAATGCTTGAGCTGAATTCTTTATTTAAAGGCAGGCTACTTAGATTATACTTGTAAAGTTAAAAAGGTGTTGTTGTTGTTGTTTTAAATTTACAAGTATATGTGGATAAAAGTTTTCAAAGAGCAAATCCATTAAGGCACAAACTAACTGTATATATAAAAAGTGAATGTAGTATGGTGGAAAGAGGGTGTTTGGTGTTGTTTTTTTTGTTTTGTTTTGTTTTTTTTTTGTATTCAGACAGACCAGAGGGCTCATAGCCAACTTCCATCACTCATTACACATATGACCCTATTTTTACACTTGTAAAATGGGGATGTTGTGGGGACCATTTGTCATTTTGGTGATCCAGTTTGCCAAATGGTAGTCCCATTATTACCATTTAATATACACGCAATGCTGTTTGATAGAACTTTTCTAATCTGGCTTTGGGAGTCACACATCATCACTTCCACCACATTCTATTGGTTAAAAGACTGTTACATTCAAGGAGAGGGGAATTAGGTCCCACCCTTTGTGGCAAGGGCTTCAAAGAAATGTTAGACACGTTTTGAAACTACCACAACCCCCACTTATGCTTTAGGGACACTAAACCACCCATTGGTCCAAGCCTTTACCTATACCCTACCCTTTTCTTGCATTGCCCTTGTTCCCACAAATTTACCTCCCAAATTTCTAGTCACCATTTGAGATTCAGTTTAGATGCCATCTGCATATAACCTTCTATTGCCCCACATTTGGAAGTAATTAACCTTCTCTGTTCTGCCCATGGCCCTCTTTCAATTTCCCTTAGGTGACCTGAATACATATTTGTTGAATGAATAAGTAGAATAATAAAATCTCAGGTGTGAAAGTGACCTCGGGTGTTACTAAGAACATCCTTTATGAATTTGTTTGTATTCATGTTCATTTTCTCCTCTGGATTTTTTAGTGTCTGGAAGGAAGGGATCAAGTTTGACTTACCTTTGTAAGTATGCCCACCCCCTCCCACTTCTAGGTCACCTAGCAGTACTTCGGCCTTAGGAGACTTTCAAAGACTGTTAATTAAACGATCAAGCCTGCCTCCCCAACTCACACACACACACACACACACACACACACACACACGCACACACACACACGCACACACACACACGTGCACAGTTTGTTCATTTGCTATTTTTCCATTAAGTTGGTTTGAGGCAGGTTGGAACCGCTGGAAGGGATAATCTCCAAATGTTGAAAGGGCATGAAATGCTCTTAATCCACAAGACACCGTAGGTCAGAATGAACGGTCTTCAGCATGGCTACCCTCCCAACAACCACTTTCCTGGAGAAGGTGGAGCTGTTGTCCCAAACCAACAAGCGTCACCTTCAGCGCATCCTTTCATGCCGCTCCCTTCCCTGATTGTCTCTTCTCCAAAATTAAATTTTTCTGGGCCACCGTAAATGGATTGACCGAGATCATTACACTCCTTGTAAATATCAGTGTTAAAGCAAATACTAGTAAACAAAAAAGCAACTCACCTCACTGTTGAGCAGTTTCCGATTTATAAACAAGGGATGTTCCAAACGTTTTCAGGGGTTACTTTGCAAAAACACCTGATTGCACACAAAGAATTTAAAGTTCCTTAGGTGACCCACACAAAACACCATTCCAACAATAATATCTTCAAAACACCGATTAGTTGCAATGAAAAAATAATACAATCCTAGTAATTAAACAAAACTGAAAAAAAAGAATATAGTTTTTGAAGCAAATTTACTTTGCTGATGTTTGAGGGGAAAGCTAATTTAAGGAAAGGAAAGTGGGAAAGTAGTTGCAGAATTTGGGGTGCATATACTAAACACTTCTTGACCCTCTCCATGACATTGAAGAGTGATTTACGCGGTTCACTTTTATATCTAACTCTGTTTGCCAACTCATGCCCCCCGCCTCCAGGTATAACCCAGTAGTCCCAGCCCTCACAGGGCTATGAGTAGAAAATGAGGTCACATTTCCATTTTGCACTGAAATTACGATAGCCTGGGTGCCCACCAGCTATCTGCATCGCTGGAAACGAATCTCCCTTAAAGCATCCCCCAGTTAATCCTGAGCAGTCACATGTGCCTCCGAGCTTACAGACACTGCATGGCACTAGGCCTGCTTGTCCCCACCTACTCAGAGTCCCATGTGTCCAGGTCAACTGCTCACAGAGATGCTTGGACAACTCTGTCACTGTAAGCCATGCGACAGCCCAGGTCCCTGCCGAACAGACAACCTCTGGATGCCTCCAAACCTTCCAGACTTTGTGCTGGGCTAAGTGCAGAGGTGGGAGTTGAGCCCCCTCCCTGGCCCTGTACACACTCTTGGTTGCTCATGCTCGGAGCCTCACGAGGTCTTTTATCAGTTCTGACACAGCTTGGCCTCCAGAGACGCTTCTGTCAATGCACAGCCCAAGAACTTTGGCACTAAGCAGATGACTAATCAGACCTGACTTCAAAAAACACCCACTATGTATGTTTTTCTTGAAGGGACTGAAAAGAGAAATGGAAGCCAAACTTTCCTGAAGACATTAAAAGTGTCAAAAGAGGATTGGAGAGCAAGAAGAGGCTTTAAAAGAATGTCTTTGTGTGAATGTCCTATCTTGGCCGTGGAGTGAGGTAAAGTCAGCGAGTTACCATTCATTCTTTCAGCAAAGTTTTCCTGAGCAGCTACTATATGCCAGGGACTGTTTGTATCCAGAGGGCCAAGCAGTGAACAAAGTAAGCAAAGTCCCTGCCCTCAATGAGCTCACATTTTAGCAGGGGAAGGCAGGCCGCACAGAAATAAATAAATGGATCCGCATAATTTCAGGTGTGGCAAGTGCTATAAAGCAGGATAAGGAGACGGACAGACAGGCATGGGGTGCTGTTTTAGGTAGTTTGGTCGGGCAAGGTACTGGTTCAGGTGGGCTGGTCAGGCAAGGAATCCTTCAGATTCCTCCTAAAGTTATATTTGAGCAGGATCTGAAGGAAATAAGGGTATAAGCCGGCAGGTGTCTGGGGAAAGAATATTCTAGGTAGTGGGAATAGCAAGTGCAAAAGGCCTAAGGTAGAAGCACACCGGCATACTTAAGGAACAGCCAGGGAGCAAGTGTGGCTGGGGTGTGGTGGCAAAGGGGATGGGGCGGACGCACATTAGGTTAGAGCTAGTCTGGGGCCAGGTCGCACAGGGCCTGTAAGGGATGAGAAGCAATTGGAGAGAAGTGACAGATGTTTTAAAAGAATCACCCTGTGAGGATAACAGAGTAGGGCAAGAAGGAAGCAGGGAGGCCAGTTCAGAGGCTGTGGCAGTATTCAGACTAGAGATGGATGTCTGGGGTTGTGCTGGGGGCCTCCCCCTGTGGATGGAGCAAGCCTGTGCATAGCAGTTGGGTGTTTCCTCTTAACTCCTGTCCTGGGGGTACACTGTCAGGTGCAGCTTTCTCACTGCCTCATCTGACAGTGAGAAGGAGATTACCTGGGATGGATGCAATAAAATGGTACATGAGTAGGAACATAGTGTCATAAAGGCCCTCAGGAAAATCCCCAAGTGGATGCTGAGACTCTGCTATCTCCTCGTAATTAAATTTTCCTTGCCAAGGGAACAGATGGGGCCAGTGGATGACAAGCATTGCTCTTAAGGAAGGGCATGCCAAAATGACGGCTGCAGTTTAGTTTGGATGCTTTTAGCTTTGAGGAACAAAAAGCCAATTCACACTGGCTTAAACAGTGAGCAAATCATCTCCCATAATAGGAAGTCCAATGGTATTGTGCTTGCTTCCACATTTTGATATGTATATCTTTATAGCCGTACTAGAGGCCTGGTGCATGAAATTCGTGCATGGGGGGGTGGGTTTGTCCCTCAGCCCAGCCTGCACCCTCTCCAAACTGGGACCCCTCAAGGATGTCTGACTGCCCCCTCACAATCCAGGACTGCTGGCTCCCAACCACTCGCCTGCCTGATTGCCCCTAACCACTTCTGCCTGCCAGCCTGATCACCCCCTAACCACTCCCCTGCCAGCCTGATCTACGCCTAACTGCTCCCCTGCTGGCCCCATTGCCCCTAACTGCCCTCCCCTGCTGGCCTGGTCACCCCTAACTGTCCTCCCTTGCAGGCCTGGTCACCCCTAACTACCCTCCCTTTCCAGCCTGGTTGCCCCTAACTGCCCTCCCCTACAGGCCTATTACCCCCAACTGCCCTCCCCTACAGGCCTATTACCCCCCAACTGCCCTCCCCTGAAGGCCTTGTCCCTCTCAATTGCCCTCCCCTGCAGGCCTGGTCCCCCCCCCCCAACTGCCCTCCCTTACAGGCCTGATTGCCCCTAACTGCCCTCCATGCAGGCCTGGTCCCCCCAACTTCCCTCCCCTGCAGGCCTGGTTGCTCCCTACTGTCCTCCCCTACAGGCCTGGTCCTCCCCAACTGTCCTCCCCTGCAGGCCTGGTCACCCCCAAATTCCCTCCTCTGCGGGCCCGGTCAACCCCTAACTGCCCTCCCCTGCAGGCCTGACCGCCCCCAACTGCCCTCCCCTGCTGGCCCGGTCACCCCCAACTGCCCTCCCCTGTTGGCCATCTTGTGGCGGCCATCTTGTGTCCACATGGGGGCAACCATCTTTGACCACATGGGGGTGGCCATCTTGTGTGTTGGAGTGATGGTCAATTTGCATATTACTCTTTTATTAGATAGGAGGATATGACCTGCTCAACTCTTTCTTTTCCCCTTCCACTATGCTACAAGATGTACTCACTTATCATGCTTATTAGTATTGCCTTTCTTCCTCCATTAGAATTAAACGCTCGGAGGGCAGGGATTATTGCTTTATTACATATCCTCACTTACGTATCCTAAGTGCCTAGAATGGTGTCTAAAACTGTGTAGGCACCTAATATACAAAGGGTGTCCCTCAAAAATGTATACACACACTTTGAATAATTATAAAGGCAGTATTTATTAAAATACATTTCATTTTCAAAACTGAGCTATCAGCTGCTAAAGTGTGTATACAGTTTTTTGGGACACCCAGTATTTGTTGAATAAATGAGTAAAAGTGTGAAATATTTTCCTTTGGATCCCAAATGAAGCAAAAGGAAGGTCGTGATGGCCCCGTACTCTCTCTGCTGGGGAAGTAAGAAAAAAGTCAGGAAACTCTCCATTTGCTGAAACAGTTTCCTTGTGGCACCCAAAGGGACAAGACTGTAAACTACAAACCAAATCCCAAAATTCATTCATCAAACAAATCTTTGTTTCCCAATCATGAATGAAATGCCATGTTCAAGATACTTAGAATGATCTTCAGACTTGACCAGATGGTGGATATCACTTGGCAATGTATTTGATAAAGATTTAAAAGCATGTGGTCCCCCTGACTGGTCTCAGCCTCTGGACTTTGTGTCTTGACCAACAGCACCCTACTTTGGCAGGTCCTGCACACATGAGAAAAATAAGAAGCATGTGGCACCATTTCCTTGAGGCTGTGACACCGTTAGCTCATTTTAGTTCAGATCTGCTTATTAAGCCTCATTTCCCTATGTTCTGGGCACTAAGGAAGATGCTAGAGGTGTAGCAATGACCAAGGCTCTCAAGTTCAGTGAGGTAGTTTAGTGAGGCAGCCAGTGCAAGAGACAAACATATAAACAGGCAATTATAATGAAATGTTAAAGGTGTGATATTGGATGTTTATGCCAGGCATGGTAGTAAGGAATGAATGACTCCATGTGGAGGGGACAGATAAAACTGCAGAGAGGAGGTGATTCTTAAGTAGGGTTTTGAAGGTTGAATAGGAGTTTACCTATAGGCAAACGTGGCATAGGAAAGGGCAGACTGATACTCCAAATGGAAGGTACAGATGCATGGATGTATGAAGCAGCACTGTCTGTTTAGAGAGCTACAACTGGTTGTGTATTTCTGGAATACATGTACCAGTTGGGGAATTACTAAAATTGAGGCTGGAGAGCTGGGCAAAGGCCAGAGTATTAATATTTTGCATTAGGGGGTTGGGGTGTATTTTAAGTGATGAGTTTTCATGAGGAGAATGAGAGGATCATATCTGTATGTAGAAAGATCACTCTGGCATCCAGGGGCAAGATGGATTTGAGCGGGCAAAATATAGTCAAGGAGGCCCACTCATAGGAAAAATAATAACGCGTGGCAGTTTCCTACACTGCCCAGCAGGTGGAGCAAGTAGGCCAGAACAGTTTAGTTGCTGGCTGGGGGTATGTAGAAAGGATAAAATAGGAGAAAGCACCACATATAAGTGAGATCATGTGATATCTTATATGTGGAATCTAATGAACAAAATAAACTGATGAACAAAATATTCCAGAAGCATGGATGCATGGAATAGAATAACATCTCAGTGGGGAGGGAGGTGGAGAGGATGGGAAGAGATTAACCACAGATCAAATATGCATATATGCCTAACCCATGAGCACAGACAATAGTGTGGGGAAGGCCTGGACTGGGGCAGGGGTTGGACGGAGGGGGGAAATGAGGGACATCTGTAATACTGACAACAGTAAAAAAAAAAATTAGGAGGAAGCACCAGTAGGTAGGGGACTTTTCATGAACAGGAAGCTTCTAAGTCAGGAAGGTGCTCATAACTCTGTAAATTACTGTATTAATTTAAAAAATTCTGTAGTAAAAACTAGAAGTCACCAAAATGTCCACAAATAGAGGATGCATTAAATATCACTAAACATTTGCATATTGGATTACTAGGAATCCATTTAAGGGAATGAGGTAGCTTTGTATGCATTCACGTGTAAAAAAAAGTCTAAGCGAAAAAAGGAAGTTGTAGAATAGTGTAGCATATGATCCCTCTTGTATAAATGTCTAGAAAGATGATCATGAAATTGATATGAGTGGTAATTTCAAGAGAGGGTTTGGGGGCTATTGACTCTGTGTGTGTATGTAACAGCTTTATTGAGGTATAATTGGCATACAATAAGCTGCACATATTTAAACTGTACAGTTGAATAAGTTTTCCAATAATAATAGTGACTATAAAAAATAGTGAGTATATCCATCACCCTCACAAGTTTCCTCACATTTGTGTGTAATCCCTTCTGCCTTCCTTCTTTGTCCCCAGGCAACCATTGATCTTCTCTCTGTCACTCCAAGTTTGCATTTTCCAGAATTTTACATAAATGGAATCACACAATGTCTTATCTTTGGTCTTGCTTCTTTCATTGAGCAGAATTAATCTGACATTCGTCCATGTTGTTAAGTGCATCAATCACTAATTCCTTTTCATTGCTGAACAGCATTACATGGTATGAATGTGTCATGATGTGCTTATCACTCACCTGCTGATGGACATGTGGATTGTTAATAGCTTTTGGCTATTTCAAGGAAAGCTGCTAGGAGCATTCATGTGCCGGTTTAGTATTTGTGTATGCATCCATCTCTCTTGAGTAAATAGCTAGGATCATACGGTAGGTGTATATTTAACTTTTAAGAAATTGGTTTCCAAAGTGATTATGCCATTTCCCGTCCTGTGTGAGCATTCCAGTTTCTCCTATATCCTTGCCAGTCTCTGGCATGATCAGACTTTTTCATTTTAGCTCTTTAAATGGGTGGTTGAAATGTTCATTTCTTTAATGATTAAGGACGTAGATTCTTCACATAACTTATTTGCCAGCTGTAGAGCTCCTTTGGCGAAATATCTATTCAAATGTTTGTAAGCTATTGACATTCATTTCACTGTATACTTCATAAAGTTTTAAATTCTATAACAACCCTGTATCTGTTTTATAATAAAAAACTAATTAAAAATATCTCAACCCAGAATACAACAATAATTACAATTCGAACTTTAAGCTTAATAGTAGTATATTATGCTAGGATGAAGGCCGATCCTGATTATATCCTTAAAAGATAAAATATTTGGTTTCCAGTCTCAAATTACGAGGCGACAACCTCAAAGCCATTATGATTTTTATTTCCAGAGGTTATTGCTTTGGGGGAGATACCATGAGCTTAAACTCAAAGGAACCTGACTGCAAACTCCAGCTCTTCTACTTCTCACTTGTGAGGTCTCATCGCTTTTTCTTTTTCTTTTTCAAATCTGTTTCATAGGCTAAAATTTGATATTATATTTAGCCCAATAACTAGCATGTAACATGTGCTCCACAAACATTAGAACTCGCTTGAGTGTCTTGCCAACCAATTGTTCCATGTTCAAAATTCAAGCTAAGGCTAAGTAAAGCACAGGCACAGTGTTTTGCAAGGAACTGTTGAAACTAATGTCAAAAGAGGCAACATCCTTTGTGATAACAGAGGTCACCATTTTTGAAGAATCTAAATGAAGAGCTCTGGTTTGCCTTTGGTTTTGAAAGTGGGGAAAACAGAACAGGGAACTTGGGTTGAAAACGGACTTTATTGAGCATGTTAGCACATGTTGACTTCCTTTGGAGAACCCTCAATATCTTCTGTTGCTCAACCCATCCAAGGGCCTTGCAGATGCTCATGGCACCTTACAGAGCCATTCTTCTGCAAGTTTCATATTGGGGTTATTGTCGAGGTCGGGATGGTGGGGTGTCGTGTAATGCAATGGAAAGATTCGTGGCAGCCACAGCCAAAGAGAAGCTTTTGGAGGGGAAATGTGAGGAACAGCAGCTGAACCCATGGCTAGAGAAAGGAACTCCTGTGTGTCTCGGCCTTGAGTCTCAAAGGGGCACAAATCTACAGGCGGCTTCATCCCCTCCAGCAGGGCCCTTCGCCCCCACCTTCGTTACAGCTCCAATGACCTGGTATGGGGGTTACTTGTTCCAAAGCTGTGAGTCTTAAGGAACTTAGTGATGACATTCTTAAGAATTGTTGTTTGCTTATTTTTCCCACTTTTGTATTAGTATATCTTCAGCATCTGGCACAAAGCAGGTTCTCAATTAAATTCGTAGATTTGTGTAGCAGAGGAGATACAATGTTTGCCATCCACCAGCACCAGAAGAGTGGATTCCGTTTCTGTGAAAGGTCCTTTTGTTCAGCCGGACACCTGCAAGGATCAGGAGCTGAGTCTGAAGGTTGGGACTTGAGGAAGCCGAATACTGTGCAGAACACGGAAAGGTCTGGGATTGGGTGTGGTGTGACGGTGGGATAGGAAGGGTAAAGGGAGGGAGAGAGGGAGAGGGACTAGTATGATACTCACAGAGCAAAGCTGCCAATAAATAATACATGTCCAGGGCCTGGTAGCCAAAGCGTTTTGTTTTGTTTTGTTTTCAAAGGGTTGTTTAACATTCATGTTGAATGAGTTTCAACATTGCAAACCTCTCCTTGCCCTCCAGTATCTTTGATAAAGCCTGTGCATTCAGATCACCTTGTAGTGTGGGTTTTCTTTCTTTAAAAAAAAAAAAAAAAGATATATATATATATATATATATATATATATATATATATATATAATTGATTTCAGAGAGGGAGAGATAGAAACATCAATGATGAGAGAGAATCATTGATCGGCTGTCTCCTGCATGCCCCTACTAGGGATCAAGCCCGCAACCCAGGCATGTGCCCTGACTGGGAAGTGAATCGTGACCTCCTGGTTCATAGGTTGATGCTCAACCACTGCGCCACACCAGCTGGGCTATAATGTGGGTTTTCTGTAAAAACACGAGGAAAGGGCTGAGCTTCCACCTGAGTCAGGGGCAGAAAGGTGAGACCATTTCCTGAATGAACTAGCTCAGTGGAGTCAGGAGTTGGAGGCAGAGGCAGCCACAAGAAAGTAAACTTAAGAAAGTAAGCAGAAATCTCGGGGAAGGCTTTTAAACTTATCCGAAGACAGAAATGTGGGAGTTCCCAGCTCATCTGGTCTCACGGTGTAGAGAGATTGCAAAAAGAAGGAGATGAAGAAAGGGAGGAAAGAACCAGAGTGAGGAGAAGATGCCCTTCCTACCCCCAGACTGTCTGGCCTATTTGAGAGTGTAGATGCTGTAAATAAGAAAAGATAGCCATCGATGTAAGAGAGTGTAAGAGTTAATGAAAGGGAGCAAACATCAGTGTAAGAGCTTAGGGACAAAAAGCAGTTCTCACGAAAGAAGTAAGCCTGGATGGAACTGGCCTTGAGGGGATGGATCTACTTCTTAAAAGAAGTTTATTTTATATACATATCTAGTTATATAAATATAGTTATATGTTAATTATTTGTCTATTGTCTTCTCTTATTGGGGAGGGTGAGTTGGATGATGTGTTTTGGGTTTAAATGAAACAGACCAGGCTCTAATGCTGACATGGAGCCTCAGTTTCTTCATTTGTATACTGGAGATAATAAGAGTGAAAGGGGGAAGGGTAGGAACAGGACCCCAGTTATTGAATGATTATTCACGTTAATAACTATAGAGAAGAGGTTTTCTTACAGACCCTGGGAAACTGGAGGATGTGCTACAAGAAGAAAAACAGAGCTGTAAAGACGCCTTGGGCCGGATGGGTCCATTGCTCAGAAAAGAAAATAACGTTTTGAGAACAAAGGACAGGAAGTGCTTTGATTTGGTTGCTGTGCCTGGACCCTGACTCTCTCCGGGAGTTTGTCTCAGGAATGCTGACCATTCTCCAGTCCCAGGAACTGGTGGTTGGTTTTTAACACCATTGAAAGTTAACTAGCTTGTTACCGGGATTTTAAGATCCTGGAAGGAGACACAGGGACCACGGACCCTGCAGCCAGTATCCTGCTCCCTCCTCCCCAGATACATGCAGCTTTCTTCTTTATCCCTATACTAAAGGCCCAGTGCACAAAATTCGTGCAAGAGGACTTCCTTCCCCCAGATGCCAGCACCGGCTTCCCTCTGGCACCCAGGACCCAGGCTTCCCTCCGGCTGCAGGAAGGCACCCAGGACCTGGGCTTCCCTCCAGCTGCCAGCAGGCACCTGGGACCTGGGCTTCCCTCACAGCCCTGGCTTCATCCGGAAGGTCGTCGGAAGGACATCTGGAAGGACGTCTGGTCTAATTAGCATATTATGCTTTTATTATTATAGTTAATCAGCTGGCTAGTAGGAGGTGTTAGAGCAGAATTTACAGGATGATCGGCTGCTCTCCCCACACTGCCAGTGTAACTGGACAATCAATGGGTCTGGACTGCCTGTCACTTACTTGAGCCAATCAAGCAGAGACAAGGTTGCATCATATATGAGCATTCATTCCAATACTGCTGGCAGTATTGGGAGAGCAGCAGGTCATCCACAAAAATCTACTCTGCACCCCACCATAAGCCAGCTGCTTATGTTGGATAGAAGGACAAAGATTACATGGGATGTAGGCAAAAGGGTATGCCAAATGGGCAGTTTACAGGTAATGTGGGCTGGAGACTTACAAAGGCCTTTGGGTACGCAAAGGCTGGGGGTCTTCAAGGGGCTGGCGATATGCAAAGGACTGGAGGCTCTAGTTTCTGCAACAAGGTTGTTCATCTTTCCATGATAATAGGCAGCTCCCAGATGGGGAGGATGGGCTGCATTTCCAAGTGAGCTCCCAGGTCCCATTGGCAACTCCCAGCCAGGTTAGAATGTTCTTTCTTTAATCAGAACTAAATAATCATGGTTAACAGAGCATGATTAATATTTCTTACAATTAGAGCTGGTCCCCAATATTCTATTTCTGTCCCTATCACCAGCATTATTGAAATAAGCACTCATACAGGATTCAACCTTGTTTCTTAATTTGGCTCAAGTAGTGACAGGCTGTCCATACCCACTTAGTGTCTGGTATCAAAAGGACCCACCTCACCATAGCTGGTTTGGCTCAGTGGATAGAGTGTTGGCCTGTGGGCTGAAGGGTCATGGGTTTGATTCTGGTCAAGGGCACATGCCTGAGTTGTAGGCTCGATCCCCAATGGGGGGCGTGCAGGAGGCAGCCGATCAATGATTCTCATCATTGATGTTCCTAAAGCTCTCTCCCTTCCTCTCTGACATCTATATATATATATATATAAAATTTTAAAAAGGAACCACCTTTTTATATATATATATAAAATTTTAAAAAGGAACCACCTCATGGGGTTGCTGGGAGATTTAAATAATGTAATCTATGAAAGTGCTTAGCATAGGGCCCAGCACAAGGTAAATACTGAGTAATAATAAATGGTATCCATTTTCATGTAAGTTTATTGAATGCAATTTGGAAAATACAGAGAAAAGCAGAACTAAAAACCATCAACAGTTTCATCACTCAAAGGAGAAAACCACAGTTAACATTTTGGCGTATACCTTTCCAGTTTTCAGTCAATGCATGATTTAGGTGGCCTCTTTTTCTTTTTGTATTGCCAGTCATTCTGAATATAAAACTTAAATCCTAATTAATATCCATTCAGCATACGATTCTCCCCCGCCAATCTATATTATAAAAGGCCTGTGGCCATAACACCGTGACGCCATAATGACCAGATGGGGAACCACGGGGAACCAGGTGGGTGGCGTCAGTGGCTGGAGCGAAGCAGCCTGGGTCACCAGGAGGTGCATGGAGCACCTCTGGGTCCCCTCCCCCGGCCCTCGAGCTGCTCCTGGTGATGGGGCGGAGCTTGCGGCTCACACGGCGTGGCCCACAGCCTCTGATAGCAGCAAGGCTGGCGGCTGGCGGGTGGGTGGGGCGGCGGGCAGGTGGGCACGGAGAGGTGGGCCCGGCGAGGTGGGCCCGGCAAGGCATGCACGGGTGGGCGGGGCTGTGCGATTTCAGGTGCTGGGCTTCTGGTCTTAATATAATCTCTTTAAGACATTTTTTTAATGACTGCAATACATTAAATTGAATTCGTATATAGTAATTAATCATTCTCCTATTGTTAGACATTTGTGTGGATTCCAAGTGTGTTTTTTTTTCCTAAATAACTCAGTACTAAACAAGTCTGGACATAAACCTCTTCCTTTATTTTATACTAGAGGCCCGGGGCATAGATTCGTGCACTGGCAGAGTCCCTTGGCCTGGCCTGAGGATCAGGCCAAAACCAGCTCTCCAACATCCCCTGAGGGGTCCCTGATTGCAAGAGGGCACAGGCCAGGCCAAGGGACCCCACCAGTGCACGATCAGGGCTGGGGAGGGACCGTGGGAGGGCTCCAGGGCATGTCTGGCCCAGTCCTGATCAGCCGGATCCCAGCAGCAAGCTAACCTACTGGTTGGAGTATCTGCCCCCTGGTGGTCAGTGCACATCATAGCGACTGGTTGAATGGTCAAACAGTCGGAGGAACAATTAGCATGTTAGGCATATATATATATATATATATATATATATATATATATATATATATATATATATATTATTTCTTTAGAAACCATTCCCAAAAATGAAATCACTGATGTAGAAGGTAACAACAGTTTTAATGTTCCTACTTATAGTCAAAAGAATTCTGGCCCTGCCAATGTGGCTCAGTGGTTAAACACAGACCTAGGAACCAGGAGGTTATGGTCTGATTCCTGGTTCCCTCTTTTTGGCTTCTTTTCCAAGAGGAGGAGGGAGAGGAGGAATGTGATTAAACAAAGGCCCAGGCACTGAGTGGGTCATCTAGGCCAGTGGGCAGAGTGGCCGGGAAGAAAGAGGTCTGGAGATGGATATAGCTTCTCTTTTTTCTGCCAACCTGCTGAATGCAGTGCGAGAGAAAGCTGACCCAGAGCGGGAACTTCTGGAGGAACCCTGGTTTTCCCTTTTTTCTCCTTGCTCCCATGTGGCAAGCAGGCCTGGTAGCCTCCCCAGCCCCTGCCAGGGCTTCTTGCTGGGTTTGCAGGAAAATACACTTTCTCTTGAGATCTTCCTGTGGTTCCATCTCCTCAGGCATGGATGGAGCTGCACTTACACCTTCCTCTGCAAAATGGCTGGCCCAATGGCTGCACCCTTAAGTGTCTGGCTGCGACTTTGTACCACCGTCTCCTGCATTGGAGTTCTGTTTTGAGGCGCAGCCGAAAGCCCACCTAGAAATAAAGCTCCCCCTAGGGTTCTGCCTCCCTTGGAGACTGCCTGGGGAGGTTTCATTGGTAAACTAGGGATAATAAAAGTCTTAGGTGGGATTGGGGTGCTCTCAGCATCTCTGGCCTCATTGCCCAACGTTCTTGGGAAGGCTAGTGACAGAAATCCAGTTCAGGCAGCGTAAGGAGAGTGGTGTGCTGGTAAATGCTTCAAGCTCAGGCAAATAGAAAATAATTGTTTTAAGCCTAAGGAAAGAACATAGAAAAAAAATCTGTGGAAGAAAAGCCCTGATGTGCACTGTTTGTAGATTTCCTTGGCTAGAAACTCCCCCATGGCTGTGGAGTCAATTTTTCTACCAGCGCTGATTTTAAGCTTCAACCGGTTAACAACCTATTCGCAAAGTTCCTGAAAATTTAACAATAGATTCGTGCAAACCAGAAGGAGCCCACGCTGGTGTACACTCAGAGAGGGGGACGAGTGACTTCCGTCATCCACATGTGGGAAGAGCAGGGACACACAAAATGACCTCAGGAGTGACAGGAAGCAGGGAATCTAATGTTAACAGGATTCTTTCTGCAAACCAACTGATATTTTTATTCTACCACAGATACACTCTCTCCAGATTCCAAGAGCTATGATTGCTAGCAGTTTCCAGGTCACATCCTTACTGACTCATAAACCAAAGAAAAGAGAGAGCTTCTCCTCCAGCCAGTTCTGCTTTGAGAAATCCCAGGGAAGGGCTGGCCAGCCTTTACTCGTTCCGTGGGTCAGAGGGTAGGCGCACTGCCTGTGGATTGTGGGGTCTGTCAGAAGTGGGGAGGGCGAGTTGCTGGTGAGACAAACCCAGTGATTCCCATTACCGAGATCATCTCAATACTGTCAGAACCCAGTTCCCATTTCTATGAGTCTCTGAAGTGGTGGAATCTAGGGCAGCATGAAGGAGCTGTTTTACCTATCTGCTTGGCATTACATTTTATAGTTTTCTAAAAAAAAATCTCAGTTAATTTCATAGACAAAAATAATAACCCATTGGCATTTTAATTGTTTCTATTTCTTATTTCACCAGTGAAATAAGAAATGTGCTTATTTCTTAGGTGAGCAATGTGCTTCTGTGTGTTGAATAACTGTATTTCTTCTTCTGTGAAGTATTTTCATGTCTTTTGCTTCCTTATCTCCTGGGGTTTTAAGGTGTTTTTTTTTTTATAAGCTCTCCATTCAACAAATATTTACGGATCTGTTACTATGGGCCAAGCAACTGTAGACACTGACCCTATAACAGCAAACAAGATAGGGTTCCGGTCTTCAAAGCACTTACCCTATTGGTGTGGCCTTCTAAGATAATAATATACTAACATTTGCTTCTCATATTACAACAGATATTTTGTTCTATGTTCTTTCCTTAGGCTTAAAAATAATTATTTCCTATTTGCCTAGGCTTGAAACTTTTGTATTCAATGATTTCATTCATTTGTAATTTGTCATAGTGTGTGGCTGAGTTGAGCATCTAAATTGGTTATTTCCCCCCAACTTTTAACACTATAGAAGCCTTCCCTTCTCCACAGAATTCTGGTTGAGGGAGAGGTGAGGTGGGGTGGGGGGAATACAAGCATTAATGGGGGGGTGGAGTTTGTCTGGAATAAAGGGTCCATATATTGCAGTGATTCTTAGACATGCCCAGGCCCTGCCATTAGTAGGTTTGATATAGAGCCAGGATTCATCTATTTTTTAAAAGCTCCCTGGTGGTGGATAAAGCTGGGCAGATAAGTAGGGAGCAGACTGAGAGAGGTGTCAGTGCCAAGATGAATTTAGTCGTAGGTCCAGGAAGCCTCAGAAGGGAGAGTAGAAAGCACATGGACTTTGGATTCAGGCAGATGTAGGTTTCAGCCCCATTCTTGCCACTTGCAAGCTCTGTTATTGGGGCAGATCACTGGTCCTCCCTGAGTCTCATTTTTCTGTCCTAAACAGACATCATAATATTTGTCTAATAGGGTTGTGATGATTCAATGGGAAATCAAGTATTAAATGTCTGGCTCAGCACCTGACACCTTAATTAATTCTCTCTTCTTCCTCTAGAGTGAGCCTTTGGCTCTCGCAGGCCTGCATCATAGCTGCCTTTGGGATGAACTGATGCAAGACATTTCTAGAGAAAGCACGCACATACATGTCAGGATGAGAAATGGGAAGAGGCCCAAGTTGTTCTTCAATCCCCGAGGTTTCAGAAACCTTCAAAGAGGCTGCACCTTTGTGGAAAGGAGCCCCTTTTCCTTAGAGAAACGGAGAGACGCTTTGGACTTCACAGAGCACCTTCATAAGCTTGGCAAAGGCAGAATCTGGCTTCACTGCGGGGCACCTGGGATCAGTAGCAAAGATAATCCCAGCCTCTGGGCAGCTTAGCCTGGAAAACAAGGAAAGCTGTTGTTAAAAAACAAAACAAACAAACAAACAAACAAACAAAAAACCAACACAAAAAACACAGGCATAGTCACTTTTATAAAATTTCTCATGCAAATCTGTTCACAGAGCGGAGAATCTCCTTTCTCGAGATGAAAAATGCCATTACCCCTCAGGAGAGCCACCTGCCTTAATCTCAAATCATTGCTATTCACTCAGTGATTTGACAAATATGGTTATCATTTCCGTTAAACAAATACTGTGGAACTGGCCTCTACATAGTACTCATTTAAAACCAGTTGTCCATGCCGCCCTGTACTACAAGGTTAACCAAATATTTATTTTAGACTTGGGTGCTAATCCAATTAGAGGTCACCCATCCAAAAAAGCCGCGAGGATTGGTGAAAAAGGAGAGGGAGTTGGAATCAGACATATATGATCTCAAACCCTGACTCTGGATAGGGATGAGCTGTGTGACTTTAGGCCAATTGCTAAAACACTCTGGGTGCACCCTTAGTTTTCTCTAAAATGAGGATGTCCTTCTTACTCTAAAGCCAGTGCTCTCTTCCTGAAAGAGCAGCATTGGGTTGGGTGGAGAGGAGGAAAGAGCTCATTCATTCTGAAAAACAGAACTTGCGTGGTCCTAGAGCGGAGAGGAGAGAGAGAAAGGCCAGCCTGCTCATGGGGAAGGGTATTTTGGGGGACAACGAGAGAAAACACTGGGACAGGAAAAGACGGGCCCTTTGTACACTGATCACACGCCAAAGCCCTGGCTTTAGGACAGGTGTCTTGGAAACCCCTGGATGACAGATGGAGGGGTTGAGCTTCAGGGGAAATGAATGCATTTAGAGTCACGTGACAACTGAATCGACAGCTTCCTATGAGCAGAGTTCTTGTCTGCTTCGCCTTCATTAGACATCAGAGAAGTAGATCAAGAGAGGGATGCCATTTTTTCACTTGAAGAAAGAATAAGGGGACTTCGGGTTATTGAAACAAGAAGGGCTTAAATTAGACAGTAATACTGACTTTCTCCCGTTGAGAAAAGAGTATCCTATGTCTTTAAGGAGGCTCCTTTCTAAGAGACTTGAAATCTCCTGGCTGGCAGAGGCTCAGAGAGGAGTTCATTAGTGACTCTTAATCTCTTCCACTCACTGGACAAGTTTCCTGAATTACTGTGACGATCATTGTGTTTGAAAGTTTCCTGGGGAGCTCCAGTTCCCACACTCACCCACTCACTTCTAGGCTGAAACCTTTGCAGAGGCTAATCTGAGATGCAGATTAGGGGACCCCATAAAATGAAAGGGCCCAGAACTGAGCAGAAGTCACAGAATTGGAACTGCGGGACTTCCCTCTCTATCTTTCAGAAGGTTGGAGAACTCAACCAAAGTGATAAGCGGTAATACTGCATTTACATACAATTCTGTTATCCCTGAAGGCCTAGGGATTTTCAGAGCAAAGGCCAATGTAAGGAAACAGTAAGTCTCCAATGCAGCTAAACGGCAACGGATAACCGGGTGTTCATGGTTAGGGACACCAGTCTACACAGGACAAGACTAGGCTCATCAAGCAATTACTGAGCTCTCACTAGGTGCGGGGTCTTGGTTTGGGTACTGGTAATGGGATAAGGGAAATCCAGAGATAATATTGACAATGACAACGATAATAAAAACAGAAACATGTGCTGAGAGTTGACTGTGTGCCAGGCACTGTGCTCATGTATTCATTTATTCAGTAAGTAGTGGGGGCTTCATAAATACTTGTTGAATTACTCACTCGCCCCAGCCACACTGGCCTCCTCTAGCTCCTCATAGGCACCTCTGGGCCTCTGCATTTGCTTTTTTCTCTATTTGGAGGGCTCTTCTTCCACATATTTACACGGCTGGCTCCCTTACTTCCTTCAGTCCTTTGCAGAAACGTTGCTTTCTCAGTGAGGTCTCCCTGACCATCTAAAATCACAACCCTCTTCCCAGTTCCACAGACTTCCTGTTTCCCTTTCCGACTTCCTTTTTCCTCCTTCGCGCTAGCTAGCATACTGTATTCACCAATGTGCTATTGCCTGGTCTCCCTTGCTGGTGTGAGAGCTCCATAAAATAGGGATTTTGGTCTGTTTGTTCACTGCTCTAGCCCCCTTGCCTAAGTCAGATGCTCAAACTGATTCAATGCATGAATCAAAATATTTTCTCAGAGTCAATTATCCACCCAAACAGTAAGCACTGAGGATAGTGCAGTGAACAAGGCAGACAGGTGTTTGCTCTCTAGGGGTCTATGGCCTGATGGGGATAGTTCACTAATTACATAGTAATCTCCATGTTACCGAAATAGAGCATTCTGGGTGCTTTACTGATATCATTTCACTGAAACTGCATCACGACCCTATGCTATTGGTACTTTAAGCCAGTTTATAGACACTATTTTAGTTTTTTTCTACAGCTGAAAATACCCGGGTAGGCTCTGAATTATAGAGGGCTGGATTTATTTAGTTGATAATGATAGTTATGTATATGTACCTTTCAGTTACAATGGTCTTTTTCATATTTATTACTTTCCATGAACCCTGTGAAGTATTCATCCTACTCCATAAGTGTGGAAGCAGGAGTTAAGATAACTTCCCCAAACCATACAACGTTGTTAGTTTTCTAGACAGGAGCAAACCCAATCTGTATTCTGAGGAACCCAAATGAAGGAGGGACCAATGGAGTGGGGGTGCGGGACAGGTGGTCAGGGATTAGATTTTCCTAGAGGAGGGGGTTGGGCCTTCCAAAATGGAGGGTTGGGGAAAAGAGTTTGAACAAAGAACAAAGTCTTGCAGATGGCTGGAGGGCTGGGGGAGGTAGGTTAAATAGAATCCTAGCTGGGAGGGGAGGCATAGTTCTCAACCCCTCCCCCCCCCCAACATTCCTGGTCATTGTGATTTTATTCTAATAAGGAGATACGGGGGATTCTTGAGTAAGGCTGGAGCAGGATAAAAACGGTCTCTGGGGAGTAGGGTTCTTATAGCAACTTTTCCATCACATTGACTTAGGGATCCATCATATCCATACACCTCTTCTACTTTTTGGTTAAATTAGCAACATCCATTTATACCATGCTATCTGAACCTATCATAACACACTGCATTTCCACATAATACCTACTTCTGCTAAATTTTCAAAACTTTGATACTTTCCCAAAAGCCCCACTCCCTAAAGAATAGGTACCCTGACAGTGTGGGATGCTAAGATGCCTAGCATTGTAAGTTATCTACTGCCATGTCCACCCACCACGTACTGAGTGCCTTCTACAGTCCAGGCAAACTGCCGCGCACTAGGGATGAGAAAAGGAACAGATCACAGTTTCTGCCCTGCAAGCTCTAGGGTGGATGATAGTTAATAGACAATGACAATACATCATGGTAAGTACTATGACCCATATGGGAGCTGGGGGAGCACCAAGGAGGGACACTTATCTAGGTTGGCAGTGGGGTCAGGAAAAGGGTCATTAGGAAGCTGAGTTCCTTAGAGAATATGGCAAATTAGGGCACCTGTAGGAAATCTCTATCTGGCTACATAGAGTAGGAAGGAATTTGAGGGAGAAATGAGGCTGGAGAAAGGACCAGATTATGAAGGGTTTTTTAATGACATGTTAAGGCAATGATCCTCATTATATATAATACTAGAGGCCCAGTACACAAAGATTCGTGCAAGAATGGGCCTTCCTTCCCCTGGCTGCCGGCACCGCCTTCGCTCCAGCCGGAGCCAACTTTCCGCTCCTGCCCGGAGCCGCCTTTTCGCCTTCCCACACTGTCCAGAGGCCCGGAGCAGCTGGGCTGCTTGGCGCCTGCATATGCAAATTAACCAGCCATCTTTGTTGGATTAATTTGCATACCCACTCCTGATTGGCTGGTGGGCATCACAAAAGTATGGTCAATTTGCATCTTACTCTTTTATTAGTGTAGATATCCATTAGCAGCACAGTGAGAGGGAATAGTTGTGGAAGTGAATTAGTGAATCACCAGTCTCAAGTTGAGATATAACCCTGCCTAACCCTTCCCAGTTTGAGATTCATGATGCTTATCAAGAGTCTGGATTTTATCAGAAGGCTGACTGGCCTTGGAGAAGCCACTTCATCACACTAGGCTTTGCTCTTCTTACCTGTCTATACATTCATGTCTGGTTGAGAGGGTGAGCTCCAGGATCTTACCTTGAGGAAGTTGTCCGCCCTCATTGGTAAACTGGATCAGTACTACTGTGGTGCCTACATCAAAGGCTCCCTGAGGATGAAAGTAGGTAATAATACATGTGAAACTCCTGGCATAGTGCCTGGCACACAATAACTGGTCAGTAAATGTCACCTTACTGAGATATTGCAGCTCCCCTGCAGCCCAACAGTGTTAGCAATCATCCTTTCTGTGTCATCGCCATCCCCATCATCACTGTCCTCACCGCCATCTCACCATTCCCGTCGTCACGGTATTGAAGTTCTAGGTCATTCCTCCCTGGGTTCCTCCCCTGCCCTCTCCTTCTTTGTGGCTGTTTTATGAAAGAGAAGGCTCTATGACAGAGAGGGACTTGAATACCATGAAATTCAGAACATTTATTGAACTCATTGTTTTGTGCCAGACATTGTTCTAGGTACTGGGGGACACAGAGTGAGTTAAATAAAGTTCCCACTTATGGAACTTACAGTCTCATGAAAAGAGGCAATAATAATTACACAAGCAAGTATGTAGTACGTCGGAGGAAAATGAATACTATAGTGAGAAATAAAGCAGGAAAAGAGTCTCAGGTGAGGCAGTTGTTATTCTATATAAGATGGTCAAGGGCGAGCGTGCCTAGAGGTGACATTTGAAGTGAAGGACCCTGCAAAGTGGAAGGCGGGGGTGGGGGTGGGGTGGGGCGTAAGTTCATCAGGCACAGAGAACAAAATTACAAAAGGCCCAAGATAGGAACATACCTGGCGTATTGAGGACTGATAAGGAGGACTTTGTGACTGATGTCAGTGATCAAGCGGGCAAATAAGAGGGGATGAGATCAGAGAGGGCAGGCAGCAGGGGGTCAGAACATGGGGGCTGTGGAGGGCATTGTACAATTTTTGCCTTCTACTCCCACTGACTTGGAAAGTCATTGGAGGGTTCTAGAAAAGGTATACATGATCTGACATATTTCCAGGGATTGCTCTGTCTGGTGTGTTGAAAGCAGACCACATGGCAGCAAGTGCTTAGGCAGAGAGGCCAGTTTGTTATTTCAATGCCCCAAGTGTGAGTTGATGGTGACTTGGGTCAGTGGTAGCGAGTGGTGCAGGTCATGGGAAGTGGGAGATGCTGGATATATTTTGAAGGTAAAGACAAGATTTACTAATATACTGCATGGAGTGTGGGGGGATGGGTGAGAGAAAGAGAAGAGTCAAGGATCATTCCTGAGTAACTAAACGGATGTTACTGGCATGTGCTGGGGTGAAGAAGGCTATGAGTGAAGCAGCTGTAGAGGAGAAAATCTATTTAATATTCACATTGCCTCTACAGGATAGGTACTGTTGTTATCTTCCCTAAAAACTGGGACTCAGGGAGGTGAAGCCTGTGGTCTAGAAGCCACATATGGTGCTAGGAGCTCCAAGAAATAATTCCTCAACTGCATGGAGCTCTAGGATTTGGGGCTGGGGAGCTCCTGGGAGTATGAACCATGAGGCTTGGAGGAGGGCTCCTAGCTCTCCAGAACCAAACTATAAGGGAGGCCCCACATCTAACACACATGCTGGTTGCAAGGCATTCAGGCTCATGCCTTGGCCTCCTGAGGGAGCGGGTGGGTGTTATCAACCTGGAACAGAGAAGAGGCAATCAGCAGTAATTGGGGCTTTCCATTTTCACATTCTGAAATGCAGAAAACCAAGAAGGCTGCAGGCTTGTAAAGCTCTATCTTGTAGTTTATGATCCATGTAATCCAACAGTGTTCTGAAGAGGCTTTGCTGAACTGGTTCCTGAATTCTCCTAGCTGTCTTCAACCCTCCAAGCTAATGTTTTCTTTTTCTCCCGTCCTTTGACTTGGAATTTTGAGAACTACTGATGCAATGTCAACCACACAGAATTTACCTGAGCATCTGATGACATCACCAGAGATACTTAATTGCAGATAAAAAGGACCTGTCAGACTGTCACTGCTTGCTCTTGTGGTAGGCAGTTTAGACAGACATGAGCAGAGCAAGGGCCATGGGTCAGGTACAGAAGGTCATCAGGGTGGAAAGCCCTGGGTGCCTAGCAAAGGACATTTGTAGGGTGGGACCTCGCCACAGGGTGACCTTTCCTCCCCTAGCATATCACTGGTCTTTCGGTTTGGACCCCCTGACCTTTCCTCCCTAGAGATAACATCTAGGCCTCAGTTGTATTTCACCTCCAGGCCCAGAAAAGCGGCAAGACCAGACCAGCAACCCCACGCTGACCTCAGGACCAGCTGCACTGGATGATGACCCCCTTCCCTGATGCTGACCAATCCATCACTGAAGACCCAGACCCTGAAAGGACATATCTGCAAAGCTGATAAATATTCTATTAGGGTCTTCCCTTGGGACCTCCCCTAAAATCTCTACCCTTAAAATCCTTAGGAAGGAAGACCCAGTGCACTCTCCCTCCCAGGAGCACACCCATGCCTTTCCTTGTCCTTTTCTCCTCTCTCTCCTCCTCCTCCTTCCTCCCTCCCACTCCCCCCAGCATGTTACCATTAGCCTCCTCACTCCCAAGCTCCAAGGGCCCTTCCTTGGCCTCTATAACTTATTTCCTAAGCCCATTTCTTCTACAAATTACGTCTTCCTCCTCTGTGATTTTATAAATAAAAGTTCTCTGATAGTTTGAGTTTTGGCTCTGAATTCTTTCCTAGCCAGATCTCAAGCACTGCGGTTGCTGAACCCAGGTCCAGTCTGACCCCACCGGTCTAACACCGGGTGCCGTTCCCACCATCTACAACATGTTTATTCCAGCAAAAGAAACTTGAAGCCTTCTCGACTGACAGTCTTACAGACTCAGCGTTTGATTTATAATTTGCTGTGATCATTAACCTTTGTGTTTTTTTCTTCTTCTATTTTCATAGGCATACTCCTCATTCAATACCTGATTGCTTGTTTACACAATAGAGGTCTCACTTTGAATGCCCACCTGCATTGCCACCTCCTGGAGTGACACTCAACCATTTAACTGAACTGACTTATTTTCAGGACTAAATAATTGAGTCAATGAAATATGGAGCAACCTGCCAACCTCACTTCTGGAATGATAGAATTCCATAGCAAGATGATGATGATGTTTCGGGGATTCAAGCCTGTCCCTACTTTGGAAGTATCAGCTAGCAGCCTCTCTGTCCCAGGCTCTGATCTCATTCCCTTGTCCCCCTTAAATCAGGTAGGGAGAGACTTCCATACTTTATACAGGCAGTGACCACAGCCTCTGTCAGCAGGAAGCAGTTACTGAAGACAGACGGCCCTCCCTCATCACCTTGAAAAGATTTCAGGGATGGAAGTCTCTGAAGGGGGAATGACACAGCCTAGTGAGCCAGGACAAGTGAAATAGGGAAACTGAGACGGATAGTTAGACAGCAGTTTACAGCCATCTAGAAAATCTGGGTGCCAAGCAGCTTGCAGCCATCTAGTAAATCCTATCTTCTCTAAACCAAGGACACTTAAGAATAAATGGTTTGTACTTTTCCTTCCCCACCAGAGGGTAAATAGCTGAAATCACCCTACTCAGGGAGACAGAGAGCAGAAATCCAACTACTGCCATTTGCCAACCACACCCAGGGACAGATGAAGAGAATAAACCTCATTTTGGTTCATCGACATAAAGATGATGAATGTTCTTTTGAGATCCCCCCTAAACGCCCTGTCTTTAAAACCCCTCAAAATGAAGGCCCCAGCACACGCACACTCCTTCCCAAGAGCATGCCCACGACTCCCACACCCTTCCTTCCCCACAGGTATGCACCTCCTAAACTCTAAGGAACCCCACGAAGCTTGCAACCAGGGCAGCAACGGGCAGTGGCAGTTCATACAGGCAAACCCCCTCAACCTGTCCCGAGGCCTCCTTTTCTCTGACTTCTTAGGGAGCCAAAGCGTAGGCCAGTGGTCGGCAAACTCATTAGTCAACAGAGCCAAATATCAACGGTACAACAATTGAAATTTCTTTTGAAAGCCAAATTTTTTAAACTTAAACTTCTTCTAACGCCACTTCTTCAAAATAGACTTGCCCAGGCCGTGGTATTTTGTGGAAGAGCCACACTCAAGGGGCCAAAGAGCCTCATGTGGCTCGCGAGCCACAGTTTGCCGACCATGGGCCTCCAGCCTTTTTGTGTTTCAGTGTTTCATTGTCCCCAGCTGTTGCACACACTGGGGGGGGGGGGGGGGGGAACAACACACTTTAGGGAGGACAAAGCGGAAAAGGGAGAGAGAAGAACTAGAGGGAAAAGAAGGTAAACTTCGACTAAGTGCATGCTGTGCTGACTCAGAAGACGGGGCAGAAGAATGGAAACCTCCTCCATGGAGACTCGTCAGTGCCTTCCTGCCCAGGATGCACTTTCACGACTACTTACCAACCTCCTCCTCTGGGTGCAGCCAAACACCACCGTGGAACCAGGCTTCAGAGGAAAACAGTGCCTGCTTTGTCAAGTTAAATACATCAGAGCCTGTGGGCTATAAGCCACATATGGTGCTGGAAGCGCCAAGAAATAGTGATGAAAGAAAATCATTGAAACCTAGACGTACAATGTCTGTGCAGCCATACTTTCCCCCCAGTGACTCTGCAAATTGTGTTAGCTCCCCTTTATTCACTGAGCCTTGCTATGTGCCCAGTGTTATATGCTGTCTCTCATTTAATCCTCACAACAACCCGGTGAAATAGTTCTTATTACCCCCATCTCACAGATGAAGACAGAGATTCAGAGAGGTCATGTTCCCCCGTCTGTCACGAAAATGACTTTGAACGCAAGTCAGTCTATTCCGGACCCTGTGTCTTAACCACTATACTTTACTACCTCCCAGAGTTAAAGAAGGAAGGAAAAATACTGAAAATAGTCACAGTCCCCTCCTGCTCCCCTCTATTCTTCCAGGGCTCGGTAGAGTCAGAAAAGGGGAAAAACACACACAAAAACCTCACTTTTATAGCTGGCTTACAGTCTAAATCAACTTAAAAATTTAAATATTTAATTATTTCGGATAACAATCAGATGACTATTTTCTCTAAGAAATAGATTAATAGCCCAGCTGGTGTGGCTCATTGGTTGAGCACTGACCTATGAACCAGGAGGTCATGGTTCAATTCCAGGTCAGGGCACATTCCCTGATTGCAGACTCTATCCCCAGTGTGGGGCGTGTAGGAGATAGCCGATCAATGATTCTCTCTCGTCATTGATGTTTCTCTCTCTCTCTCCCTCTCTCTTCCTCTCTGAAATCAATAAAAATATATTTAAACAACTAGATTAGTAATAAGAAAGGTCTTTCGAGATGCAGAAAGGGTGACCATGAAATCCAGAGAGGAGGTTAAGTGAGAGTTTCAAGGTCACAGTTAGTTTGGTGGCAGAACTAGGGCTAACGAAGTAGGGCTCCTGCCTCCCAGGCGAGCTTGGCTGGGCCCCCAAAGCTGTTTTGCAAGTTATTGCTGTCTCTGCCTTAATATGGATGGCTGCTTGAAGGAGGATGATCGCTTTTGTGTGTGCTAGAAATTCTAAACACAATCAGAACGCAGCTGAAGTTTTAAACAAGGCTTTCCTAGCACCTTCTGATGAGTTAGTGTTCTGTTTTCCGTCCCCAACCCCCACCCAAGGTCAGAGTTGTGTGCCCGGTTGAACTAGGTGCAAATGATTATATTTGTAGAACCCACTATAATTTACTCTAGCCTCCCACACTAATAGTGACTCTTTTGCCTGGCTGGCTGGCTGCAATCTGGACCCACTCCACCCAGCTCATCTTTCTTTTCTATATTGCACCACACACCCTTCATAGCAGACAGGTGTCCTGGGCTCACCCCATTTTTTGCCACAGAAATATCCTTCCTGCTCTCCTCCTATGCAAATCCATTTTTCGAGGCTTCACTCAAGACCGTTCTGGCCCAGAAGACTTCCCCATGCGCAGCCCAGGGGTTTGCTTTTCAAGCTCCCTTTACATTTATATTCTCAACCATACAATCTAGCTTCAAAATGTTTCTGCACATTTCTCCAAATGTAATGCAGGCCCCTTGAGGGCAGGCACTCATGTGTTCATTCATTCATTCACTAGAGATTTTTAAAAGCACCTTACCAGGTGAGATATAAAGAAAAATATAAGCAATGGTTGCTTCCTATCCTCAAGGAGGGGAGGCTAATAGTTTGCAGACATCTGCCTGCCACATAGTGGGAGCTAAACAAAGGCTTGCTATTTCGAACATATATATGTTCAATTATTTGCTGTCTCGAAGTCCCCCTGAGAGGTATCAGGTGCTGTTATAGGGAAGGCATTTGAGCTCGGCCTTAAGAACAGGTAGTGTTTTTTAAAAATAGAATTGAGAGAACAGGCAGAAGAAACTGTGTTCCTACAGCCCATTGCTGGGCACACCCAGTGCCAGACACACACCAGACACCAGGTTGGGGAGGAAAGCAGTGTAGTGGGGTTTGGTCCCCACCCCAGCAGCAACTAGCCCTAGAGTGGGAAGTTGCTTCATTTCCATGGGGGCCCACTTCCTTCCCATTCTGAAGTGATTAAGCAGCACAGACTCTGGAAGAAGCAGGTGTCTGAATGTGACCTTGAGCCAGTCATTTGGGGTGGAGGTTCAGCCTCAAGTTTCCTTCCTGTAAAACGGGTAGAATAATTCCGACCTTCCAAGGCTTCTGTAGTTTTAAGAACGCATCTAAGTTGCTACGCACAGTCTTGGCATCAATATATTTGTTCCTGTCAAAGTCGGGGCCACAACCCTATCCCCTCCCTGTTAGTGCCCTGCTGCTGGTTTCCAGAACCTGGCGCTAATAGGGCTCTGGACTGCGGGACAGTGGCAGTTCAAAAAAAAAAAGCAGTTGACCGGGCTTCAGAAAAATAGTAAACGGCGTTGACAGTGGACTCACTGGGCTAAGGGAACACTCAATACGTGTGTTTCCAGGAACAGACTTCACACAGTCCCAGAATCTTCGCTAACTGTCCCACTCACGCCTCCGGGATGACTGGTTTTTATGGACAGCTCTTCCAGCCTCCGCCTTCAAACCCAGGGAAAGAGACAGGGCCTGGCCCCGTGGAGGGCTTGGAGGATGGCATGTGGGGACGGGCGGGGATGCCCCAACTCCCAGCGGGAAGGAATTGCGGGGGGGGGTCTGTTCCCGCCCCCTTACTCCTACTCCCAGGGGCAGGGTTCCTGGGGCGCCCTCCTTCATTTCCTCTCTCCGCACAGGTCGAGAAGGGAGGGGGGCGCGCCCTTGGCCCTCTGCACCGTGGCATCCCCAACTCTCCTCCCTCCGACCCGCCTGGCCTGGCCACCCCCACCTCGGCCGCCTATCCCCGAGGCCCCCGTGGCCCCAGCTCAGTCGCCAGTCTCAGCACCGGTCCACCCAGTCCTTTGCCCCCTCCCTTGGGCCACCTCTGCCGCCGGCCCCCGGCTCCGCAGACCCCGCCCGGCCGCCCTCCCCCTCTCCCGCATTTCAGCCGCCTGCCCCGGCCCGGTAGTCCTGTTGGGCCCCGCACCCCTCGGCCCCCGTAGACCTCGATCGGTCACCGCCACCCCCGCCCCCACAGACCCGCTGGGCTCCCCGTGGCCCGCCCCTTTGGGGTCGTGGCGGCAGGGGAGGGGCCGCGCCGCCCGCGTGCGTGGCAGGCTCCCCCCACCCCCTCTCCGGCTCCCGGCCTTCCTTCCCGGGAGGCGGGGTCGGCGCGCGCGGCGAAGGCAGGCCCCCTCCTCCTCTTCCCTCCTCCCCCGCCGGCCTCCTTCCTCGCCGCCCGCCGCCCGCCGCTCTCTCGGCCGCTCCGACGCCAGCAGCGCCGCGTGCCGCTCGCCCAGCCCCGGGGGAGCCGCGGAAGTTTCCCGGGCCGCGCGTCCCGCTCGCTCGCCTCGCAGCCCGCGGCCCCGCCGCCGCCGCGCTCGCCATGCCCTCGGCCAAACAAAGGGGCTCCAAGGGCGGCCACGGCGCCGCGAGCCCCTCGGAGAAGGGCGCCCACCCGTCGGGCGGCGCGGATGACGTGGCGAAGAAGCCGCCTCCGGCGCCGCAGCAGCCGCCGCCGCCCGCGCCGCACCCGCAGCAGCACCCGCCGCAGCCGCCGCAGAGCCAGACGCACGGCAAGGGCCACCGCGGCGGCAAGTCCTCCGCCGCCGCCGCCTCTGCCTCCGCCGCCGCCGCCTCGTCCTCGGCGTCCTGCTCGCGCAGGCTCGGCCGGGCGCTCAACTGGCTCTTCTACCTCGTCCTGGTGGCCGCGGCCGCCTTCTCGGGCTGGTGTGTCCACCACGTCCTGGAGGAGGTCCAGGAGGTCCGGAGCAGCCACCAGGACTTCTGCCGGCAGCGGGAGGAGCTCGGGCAGGGCTTGCAGGGCGTCGAGCAGAAGGTGGGTACCCCCGGACCCCGCCCCCACAGCCGGACCCCCTCGCCCTGCCCAGACCCGTGGCCGGAGCCGGCCCTTCATCCGGCCCCGGGCTCCCGGGAGGTCCCCTGACCCCCTTTGTTAATGGCTGCGGAGGAATCGGCCCCGAGGGATGGACCGCGGCGAGGGTGGGCCCAGGCCTGTCACTGGGCATCAGCGGTGACCTGTAAGGAAGCAGGCAGGCTCGGGGGAGCCCATTCTTTTGGGATTAGGAACCGCTGAATGGGCAGTTGTCTGGAGAGGAGGTTGGAAGGGAAGCCAGCGCATCCCTGGAAGCCTCTGGCAAGGCCGCAGGTACCTCAGCTCTCCCAGTGGGGGACATCTGAGCCAGTTTTTCATAGATCCAGAGCCTGGGGAAGGAAGACCTGGGAGTCTTATTCATTTACGAAGTTCAAAGGAAATACATCGTATCTTTGGGCCCCGTTGTCCTTTATTGGACCCTGTGCCCAGGTGGGCCTTTGAAGCAGCACACTCCAGCTGGAGAGGAGAGGAAAGACCAAGTTAGTAGGTCATTATTATTGGTGAATAATACCGCTCAGGTGGTGTTTAGAAGGCTTACTCACTTGTAATCTAATCCTCGTAGCAACCCTGGGAGGGAGGTGGGTCTGGCAGTTTTGACTGCATTTTTCAGACCAGAAAACTGAGGGTTAGAGAGATTAAGTGAATGGATAAAGACCCTCTAGCTAGTGAGTGGCAGGCTGCATGAGAATGTCCAGTCCAGTGCCCACTTCAGGGTCCACAGGGGCCTATTTCAGGTGTGTGGATGGACCCAAATTTTAAACACAGTTGCTTCGCTTCCATCCTTCTGTGTGTTCTCCCACACCAAGTGCAATAACCTCAAATCTCATTCCTGCTCCTCCTCCTCCTCCTCCTCTGACCTCCACCAATGTCATTGCTCAATGAAAGTTGGTTGCCTGATTGAAATAAAAAATCCCGCCACCACTTATGAGGCTGAAACTGCTGCCTCCTTTTCCCGGCATGCTGCCTGGCCTGCCAAGTTCCTCTCCACTTTCATGGAGTATGCAGGACTGGGAATTTCCCCCTAAGACAGGCAGAGCAACTGGAATGAGTCAGTCTGCTCAGTGCTGCAGGCCAGGGGAGGTGACTTTTTTTGAATTAAGTAGGCAGTGCTGCTTTGCCTATCCTGAATGTTAAATCATTCCTAAAAAATAGAACTGCTGTTGGAGTATAATCACTAGGCTCCCATTTTCGTCCTTATCATCCACCCACTTACTAACCATCATAATATTTATTGAAGTCTGATAGTCGTATAGCTTCACGTAGGCCCTGTGGAGGATATGAAACGGAAAAGACAAATCATTTGTGAAGCTGCGCATAAAGTAGGTTTGTATCAGGGGAAACTGGGGAACTGTCCAGAAGAGAGAGGTTGTGGAGTTTGCCTAGGCCTGGATCCTGGTGGTCAGGGTAGGATCAGTGGAGATCTAGTAACTGTTGAGAAAAGGCATGAAGAACACACAGGCAGGGGACAATCTTGAGCATACAGAGGCTACCCTGCTTGTAATAGAGTAATGGGAAGCTGTGAGAGGGGTGATTGAAATTGAGGCCCAAATGGGGGAGGCCATGAATCTAGGTTGAAGAAATTGGGCTTTCTTCTCTTCACTTCCTCCCTGTCCCTCTTATTCCCTCTTTTCTGGTTCCCACGCCTTCTCGTCACTGCTGTGTAGATTCCTTTCCTTTCTGGGGTTCAGTTTTCCCATCTACACAGCGAGAGGAGGGGCCCATCTAGATTTTTAAGAATCCACCCATCTGTAAAGTATTGAAATAGTGATCACTATTTAGTGACCTTTCTTTATATACTAATTTAGTAGCACAATCAAGCTATTATTTAATGCATCATATTTATTGTGCACTCATCTCTTTAATAACAACCCCCAAGGGGTAAGTACAGTTGACCCTGAACAACATGGGTTTGAACTTCACAGGTCCACTTATATGTGGATTTTCGATATATACATACAGTACTGTATGCTTTTCTTAACATTTTATTTTCTCTAGCTTAACTTATTATAAGAATACAGTATATTATATATATAGAATGCATACAAAATATGTGTTAATTGACTATGTTAATGATAAAGCTTCTGGTCAACAGGCTATTAGTAGTTAGGTTTTGGGGAGTCAAAAGGTGTATGTGGATTTTCGACTGCAGGGGTGTTGGCACCACTAACTCCTACATTGCTCAAGGGTCAGCTGTACTGTGATCCCCCTTTGCAGATGAGAAAAGTGAGACACAAGTAACTTTGCATAGCTACACAGCTCGTAAATGGCAGGGCTAGGGTTCAAATCACAGTTGTCTCCCAGGCACTCTTTTAAAAAAATATATTTTTTTTATTGATTTCAGAGAGGAAGGGAAAGGGAGAGAGAGAGAAACATCAATGATGAGAGGGAATCATTGATCGGCTGCCTCCTGCACACCCCCTTCTGGGGATCAAGCCCGAAACCCGGGCATGTGCCCTTGATTGGAATCAAACCCAGGACCTTTCAGTCCACAGGCTGGTGCTCTATCCACTGAGCCAAACCAGCTAGGGCTAGAACACTTTTTTAAAAAATACATTTTTATTGAATTCAGAGAGGAAGGGAGAGGGAGAGATAGAAACATCAATGATGAGAGAGAATCATTGATCATCTACCTCCTGCACACCCCACACTGGGGATCAAGCCCTCAACCTAGGCATGTGCCCTGACCAGGAATAGAACCATGACCTCCTGGTTCATAGGTCGACACTCAACCACTGAGCCACGCTGGCTGGGTATCCCGGAACACTCTTAACCACTCATCTGTTCATTTTGTTATCTTTCCTATGCCTTGCCTGGTACGCAGTAGTGCTCAATTTATGCTTACTCCATTGACTTGTAACTCAGAACATGCTCAGAACAGTATTAGGATTTGCCACAGTGTGTGGTCCCTTCTGTGTGCAACTCTGGGTAGACAGTAAGTTATTTTGGATTATTGAGTAGTGGGTCCTCTGACAACCTAAGTTTGAAACCTTTTTATAACTCGATATGAGGCTTGGTTGGGGCTGAGGTTTGGAGCTCAGCAGGGACATACATGGACAGTGTTATTATTCATAATTAGCATTCACTATTATTATTCATAGTATTATACCTACAGTGTTTTTCATAATTAGTATTCACATATTAACACCAGGCATTCTCTTAAGTGCTTCCCAGCCCCCCTCTGAGGCATGTGTCATTTATTAGTTCACAGAGGGGCCAGCTGAGCCTAGAGCGGTTATTACTGGTTCAGGGTCACACACAGACCCTGAGTGGTGGAGCTGAAGGTCCTGGGGTGCCCTGGCAGATCCAAGGTGGCCTAAAGTGGTTGAAGGAGTCAGCTTAGGCCTAGTGGGTGGGGGCGGTGTAATGAGACCACTTGTTATTTGTAGAAGAGTGAGTTCTCTGGTCGTATTTCTTTGTTTTCCCATTTTGACCAGGAGTCGGCTTCAGGGTTAGGCAGCACCTCCAGACACTCGGTGCACTTGAACACACCTCTGCCCAAAGCATACTGCATGGAGGTGAAGAGCTCAGGCTCTGCAGTCCCACCTTCAGGGATTTTGATCCTCAGTTCTACCTCTTCTCTGGCTCCTCACTTGTAAAATGATCAATGGGAGCCACCAACTCATGAGATTATTATGAGGATGGAATGAGATGATATCTCTGAAGTACTTTGTATACAATAAGCACTCTACTGAATGACAGTCACTACTATCCCCCTTCCCAGGCTGTGAGCTCCTTGAGGGCAGGGATCCTGTCTTAGCTGTTATTTTATCTTTGACGTCTTGTCCAGTACCCATCACTTAGTGGCACTCCGCATATACTGGGGGAACAGATGCATCCATTGCATATCTATATATATAAAGGCTAACATGCTAAGTGTCCGTCTGGGTAATGATGTCACGTAGCAACGCCTGGCTTCCTCTCCCTAGCGATGACTAGCCGCCTTGCAGTTTCTTCGGCCCATGAACACGACTTGCTTTATAGCCAGGTGGAAACATTTCACACTTTAACCAAATGCCTGTGAAGCCTTTTCCCATGCCTCATCTCATTTGATCCTCACAGAAGTCCTGGAGTAGGTAGATAGGAGACTCGGTGGAATCCTATTTTCTTTTCATTAACCGGAAAATGGGAGATTTAGAACGTTTAGAAACTTGACCCAACTGAAAAGAAGTAAGAGATGGTGGACCTTGAAAATGACTTCAGGTTTTCTCACTGTGCAGAATATAATCAAACACTGCTGCAGTTAAATATTTTACCCTTTGTTCTCCTTGCATGATCTACAGTAATAATCTGCTTCATGTTGGTATTTACTGCTGTGTTGCTGACAATTACCTGAAAGAGAAGTTGGGGTGCTTCACTGGCTTGGAAAAAGTTTAGCTACATCAGAAAGCAGGTCTAATTAAGCAAGTTTATTCTATATCTATAAAAGGCTAAGTTGCATGTGCAATATATATAAAACTCTCGCTGGTGCCGATCGCACGCATGTTGTTTCCATCTGTCATTGTCGATTGTGAATTTGGTTGACACTTCTATTATAGAGAAAGGCAAATAGTGATATTAAAATATTTCTTCTAATTAATTTCCTCTCAATGTGCACGAATTCGTGCATTAGGCCACTAGTTAATTATAATAAGGGTTTTTGCATGTAAAAATGAACAACCAACAGCATCAGTACCCAGTGGGGGGCACACTTTCTATGTTCTTTCCATAACGTTGAGGGTTGGTTTGTTTGGTTTCATTCATAATTTCTGATCTAGTCCCCTTCCCAGCCATTTGTAAAGAGCCAGCCCAGAGACATTCAGGGATCGGAGAGGAAATGGACCAGCCTGGTCCTCATTAGATTTTGCTCTGTTAATTCATTTATTCTTTGATTCATTCAGAAAACATTGGCGGACACGTGCACGTTGCAGGTGCTGCTCTCACACCTCTATTCTGAGTGCTATGCTTAGAACAGGCAAGTACTGTGATTACATAACCTAGTTTTAGAGGTGAGTTCTCTCCACTGTCCTTAATGATTCAGGTTATATTTGGTTGGGCAGGAAAATTGTCTAATATCCTAGAGTCCCTGAGAACCTTAGTCTAATTTATCTTAAAATCACAGACTGGTAGAAGCCAGAAGGGACTTGAGAAACCTGTTTGTTAATTGACAAGGAGCTTGGGACTTGGGAAGCGAGTGTGACTTATTTGTGCCCACAGAGCTTGTTATTGGTGGGGCTGGAACTAGAGCTCAGGTGTCCTGTTCCCATTCCTGTAGTGTTTTCCCTTTGGCATTGGGCTAAGGATGGTCTAGGAATCTCCAGGTTTCTGAGCTACTTCAAAAGAAAGATTAGACAGTAATGAAGATGCCATTTACCAATTGTTGGTCATTCACTATGTGTTAGGCACAATTGAAGCACTTTACATAGGTTAACTCACAAGACAGTCCTGAATCGGGTACTATTTTTATTTCCATCCTGCAGCTAAGAAACCAAGGTCATGCACAGATCCTGAGTGGTGGAGCGGAAGGTCCTGGGGTGCCCTGACCCCAGTTTAAGTTACTTGCCCACAAGCACACAGGAAGTGTCCAAGCTGGGCTATGAACATAGGCAGTCTGGTTCTGGAGCCCACGCTATTTTATTTTTTAACCTTTAATCACGGGAATGTTGAAGCATAAACAAAAGAAGAGACCAATATAATGAATCCCAATTTCAGTAATTATCATTTTTTCCCTTTTGTTTCATTCCATTGCCACCCCTTCTCCACTCAGTTTGATGCTGAAGCACTCTACTCCACTTCCCTGTTGGGTGCCCACCTGGTTTCTGTTGGTTCCCAGTTTTGGAAAACGGCCCAGGTCTTCTGAATGGTTTCAGCTTGGGCAGAGAAGCTGGCCGGCCCTTACCCAGAAGATTCCGTGGCACAAGTGGGTGCAGAGCTTCAGAAAATGTTGCCAGTTGGGCCCTGTGAAGGGCCCGTGTTGCCCTGACAGACCTGTGGATAGTGAACTAGGAACTAATTATAAAATTAATCCCTGACTGACACACCCAAAGTATTTTTAGGATTTATTTCTAACAGATAAGAGTTTCTTCTCTTTTTTCCTTGTTTCTTTCGACAAAACACAGTCTATTATACCTAACAAAGTTAACAGTTATCTTCTGATACCCAGTTCATAATGAGATTTCCCCAATTCTCTAAAAAGTGTCTCTTTTACAGTTGGTTTGTTTGAATCAGGATCCGTTTATGCCTGCCCATTACATTTGATTGATAAGCCTTACATTTCTTTTAACCTGCAATAGTCTCCTGTCTTTCTCCCTTTTAAAATGCCATTTAAAAATGCCACTTACTTGTTGAAGATCCTGGTTATTTGTCGTGTGGAATTTTCCACTTTGTGGATTTGGCTGATTGTTTCCTCCTGGCATATTTCTCACTAGTATTTTTTTTGTGAATTGGTGACTAACCAATTCACAAAAAATTAGAGACTTGATAGATTCAGGTTCTTTTTCCTGTTGTATGTGTGTAAGAAAGCATTCTATGTGGCCCCGTGTACCACATTCGGATAAAGCCGGGGGCCATTCATCATCATCTGTCAGCCTCTCAGTACATTAAACCAGCTCCCTGGGGTAGTTCCGAGGTCAGACCTCGTTTAGGGTAGAGTTTATTTAAAATGAATGTGTAATGTCAAACGGGATCATAATGTGTTCACTAAACCGGAGAATGCTAAGGATCATCTGGTCCACCGCTCACATTTTGCAGGTAAGGACGATGACTTGTGCAGGGCCACACAGCTAAAAGTGGTGACAGAGACCCGGCCCTTGTCTCTTGCCTCCCAGCCCAGTGTCTCCCACGTGCCTCAGCTATTTTTCTATGAAAAGTTGTGAGACTCTTTCTCTTGCAAAAGCTAGAAACTTGGCTCAAAGAGCAGTGGGTGGGGAGAGATTCCTTCAGGTATAGCTGCATCCGGGAATTCAGATTGAATCTTCAGACCTTGATCTTGTTATCGTGTTTCTCACTTCTGCTTCCCTCTGTGCTGGCTTGATTCTTAGACCCGCATTCTTCCTGCGCTAGGCTGCGTAGCTCAGCTCCAGGCTCCCTCATTCTGTAGCTAGCAATCTCCAGGAGAAAGTGGCTTTCTTTCTGAGTAGGTTTAAAGGAAGTTCTGGAATTGACTTGTTGGCCTGCTTTAGGCCATATGCCCATCCCTAGGCTAATCACTGTGGCTCCAATTTGGGGGGAAGATGGATGGAGAGTGCTGATTGGCTAAGCCTGTGTTAGAAACCATCCCTGGAGCACTTGGGGGGGCCCTTAGGTTGGTCCCCCAAACCACATAGATTGTATGTGGAAGGATGGCTCTCCAAAGGAAAATTGTGGTGCCATTCTAGAAGAGGAGGGACTTGGAAGCTGGGCAGACAAAAAGAAATGAGTTGTGTTGCATAACACTCATTGGCTCTTCTTAGCAATTAACATCTGGACTTTGGTTACAGGTGCAGTCTCTGCAAGCCACATTGGGGACTTTTGAGTCCTTCTTGAGAACCTTCCAACATAAGCAAGAGCTCGCGGAAAAAGTCATGAAGCAAGGGGAGAGCGAGATCAACCGGATCAGCGAAGTTCTGCAAAAGCTCCAGAACGAGATTCTCAAGGACCTCTCCGACGGCATCCACGTGGTGAAGGATGCCCGGGAGCGGGACTTCACGTCCCTCGAGAACACGGTGGAGGAGAGGCTGACGGAGCTCACCAAGTCCATCAACGACAACATCGCCATCTTCACTGAGGTCCAGAAGAGGAGCCAGAAGGAGATCAACGACGTGAAGGCAAAGGTTGCCTCTCTGGAACACTCCGAGGGGGACAAGCAGGAGTTGAAAGCCTTGAAGGAAGTCGTGAAGGACATACAAACCTCTCTGAAGTCCAAAGAAAAGGACCTGGAGGCCCTGAGAAGCACCCTTCAGACCATGGAGTCGGATGTCTATACCGAGGTCAAAGAGCTGGTGAGCCTCAAACAGGAGCAGCAGAAGTTCAAGGAGGCGGCCGATTCGGAGCACCTGACGTTGCAGGCCCTCACGGAGAAGGTCCTCCAGTCGGAGGAGGCCACCTCCCGCCTCCCCGAGGAGGTCAGGAGACTCGCGGAGGAGCTGCGCCAGCTGAAGGCCCAGTCCCTCGAGTCGGAAGAAGATGGGGTTTTCAAAAACTCCGACGCCCTAGACGCGCTCCAGAGGAAGAGTCAGGGCTTGGACGCCCGGCTGCAGACTGTGGAAGACGGAGTCCAGGCCGTGCAGATGGCCTCCGCGCGGCAGAGCGAGAGCCTGGAGTCCCTGCTGGCCAAGAGCAAGGAGTGCGAGCAGCGCCTGGCCGCCCTGCAGCAGCGCCTGGACGGCCTGGACTCCTCGGAGGAGGCGGACAAGGGCGGCCTGGCCAGCACCGTGAGGAGCCTGGGGGAGGCCCAGCTCTCGCTCTACAGCGACGTGGAGGAGCTGAAAAGAAGCGTGGGCGAGCTCCCCAGCACCGTGGACACGCTCCAGAAGGTTCAGGAGCAAGTCCACACGCTGCTGGGTCAGGACCAAGCCCAGGCGGCCCGCTTGCCGCCAGAGGACTTCCTGGACAGACTGTCTTCTCTGGACCACCTCAAATCCTCCGTCAGCCAAGTGGAGTCGGACTTGAAGATGCTCAGGACTGCCGTGGACAGCTTGGTGGCCTACTCAGTGAAAATCGAAACCAACGAGAACAACCTGGAATCAGCCAAGGGTCTGCTCGATGACCTGAGGAATGACCTGGACAGGTTGTTTGTGCAAGTCGAAAAAATTCATGAAAAAGTCTAAATGAATTGTGTTTGCAGGGTGCGGTTGAAAGTCCAATTTCTCATGACAAAAAAAAAAAAAAAAAGTGTTATTTTCTCCCGTGCGCCCCTCCCCCTCACGTTCTTATCCCCTCTTAAAGAGCAGGGGACACCACTTGGAACACCACAGCATTTTGTATTTCTGTGCCCGGTTAATTTATTTACAGTCCTTACCACACACCACTGGTTTCTCAAGCGTTCAGCTTCTGCTTGGTTTCCTGAAGGCCCAGCGGCCGGCAGGCGGAGGTGCCGGGCAGCGGGGATGTCTCTGGTGTCAGAGAATGGGGATGGTTTCCCTGAGGATTAACAGAAGCAGATTAACGCTAACCTCAAAAAAGCCTGCCTGGCTGGCAGATTTGAAGTGAAAAAAGTGGGGGAAGGGGTATTTTTCTCTCTGATTGTCTTTAAGGAAAATTCATTTTACTTTTTTTTTTTTATACTTCTGGAAGAAGTATGTGTTCAGGAGACGTCACTCACTTTTTGTCTTCCACTTTAAACTGGTTAAAATTCATAAGTGTCAGCTCCGAATCGGGAGGGGGAGAGCCCCTCGATTTTCAACCGAGAAGCAGCAGGTGCGGACTGTGGCCTCCCCTGGTGAGGGTGTCTTTTTCCTCTCCCTTTCCTCTCCCAAGTCCTCTCCTGATCTCAAAGGTAACTATGCAAAGAATCCAGACGGTTCTGAATGTGAAGGCACAACACCCCACAGAGTCCCCTGTGGCCGACCTGTGCCACCTCTTGGTAGGGTCCCCCCAAAATGCATAGGTTTATAATCCCTGCAAGGGGAGTCCTTGGATTCTTTCAGGAAATGTGTGAGGGGGGCTGTCCACAAAGGCCTGGCTGTCTCCCTGGGGAGTGGAGGCCGCGCGTCTTTATTTCACCCCGGTGTCCGGGAAGGGGTCTGCTGTCCCCTTCCGTCAGTGAGGAGCGTGTGCATTTTCTGTAGTTGTTTGCTGTTTCCCTCCCGTTCGGGCTGTACTGTTCTTTAATGGCTGTCTTGCCTTTCAAAAAAGAGGAAAAAAGAAAGAAAAGAAAACGATAAAAAAAGGTTTGTTTAGTTTACTGTGAAATGAACTGTATGGCTTATTTACAGTATTTTTAATTCTTAATAAACACTTGAGCTTTGTTACTTTTCCAGAGTGGTTGCTTTCAGAGAATTTAGTAATTGTGACGTCTTTTACAAATGTGTAGCATTGAGGATTAGAAAGGTAAGTTTTCAATTTTCAGACTTTTTCAATTCTGAAATCAGGATGGCCTCACTCTTAGGCCTGGAACTTTTGATTGACACGGCTCTTGTTAGCTATTTGAATCTTCTGGAAGCTTTAAAAATGCCCGGGCCTGCCCTCAGGGGTTTGGGATGAAGGGGGTGTAAAGAGGGCTGGCAGTAAGATTTTAAAGGCACCCCGGCCGATTCCAGTGTGCAGCCAGGTATGAGAACCAGGTCTCAGACCATCTGGCAACCTTCGACCCCAGTACAAACCTGGGAATGTTGCCTTTACTTCCCAGGTTGCCTCTACCGTCTAGCTAATACAGGGGTTTATTGAGTACCTGTGTGCCAGCACTGTGCTAAGCACTCCATAGGCCTCTGTTTGTTCCTGCTAATATTTCCTGGAGGTGGGCATTATCATTTTCCATTTAACAGAGGGCATCAGGCTGAGCAGCAACATGCCAGATCATTAGCTAGGAAATGGCAGGGTCAGGATTTGAACCCAGTCCCTCTAAACCATGACAGCATCCTTCACCTAACAACACCAGTGCAGGGCCACACTGACCTGTGAGCACCTGCTGTCACGGCTCAGAGCCTGAAGCAGCAGGAGCTCCTCTCCCCTCCCCGCCCCCCCAACCCCTTACCCCAGGGAGCAGAGGTGGGCCAGGACCTGAGTGCATATGTAGCTTCATGCCCTCGTCCCTGAGCTTCCCTCTGTCAATCATTCTAGGTGCCAGAGGCATCATCTCTAAGGCCTCATGCCTCTGAGCATGATGTTCCCAAAGCAGTTTGCCAATCAGGACTGGCCCTCTGTAGGTGTCAGAAGTCATTTGCATTCTTATTTTAAAGTCTAAGCGTTGATAAGAATATGCTATAACAACTAGTTTTGCCCTCATTTGGGGAGGGGTTGAGCAACATAAACTATGCTCCCGAGAAAGTTAAATTGAGTTCTTTCTCAGGTTGGTTGGTTGCATCAGGCACATTCTTGCTCTTCCATCATGTCTGTAGTCTATTATCCTAGACTTTGGTAGTTTACTAGATCACTATTTAATATAGTAGAAAATATCTACAAGGGTCAGAGAAATGAACAAGCGATGAAAATAAAAGGAATGCATTATGAATTTACATATTCCTGATGGTAGGGCAATTGGAGCTCCATCTTAACCCAATAATCACAATTCAGTCTCATTCATGTGTCTGCTCATTCAACAAACATTCATTGAGCTCATAGCCAGGTGTTTGCTAAGCATCGATGAATGCAAGATGTGTGTGACAGGCTCCTTGTCCTCCAAGGGCCTACATTCCAGTGGGGATGACAGTAGTTGTCATACGGAATTACAGGTGCCATAGCCAGGTGCAGTAGGGCACAGAGGAGGGAGTGGCCAGTTCTGCCAGGGCTGGGCTGCAGGTGGTTGGAACAGGTTGCAAAGGGCTGAGGAACGTCTGTTGGAATGCCTCCATGAGTGAGGGCAACTTCAGGAAACATGGTTGCCCTGCTGTGTGTATGTGTGTGAATCCTCACCCGAGGATATTTTTCCATTGATTTTTAGAGAGAGGGAAAGAGAGAAATACTGATGTGAAAGAAACACATTGATTGGTTGCTTCCTACATGAGCCCTGACCAGGGCCCGGGCCAGGGAGGAGCCTGCAACCGAGGTACATGCCCTTGACTGGAATCAAACCTGGGACCCTTCAGTCCAAAGGCCGATGCTCTATCCACTGAGCCAAACTGGCTAGGGCTGCCCTGCTTTTTGAACAGGGAATGTGCACAAACTATTGAAGATGTTGATTAAATTGCAGGTGATCCAGCACCAGGATCAGAGGCTGCAGTGAAATTTCCCTGGTGAGATTACCAGCACGCTTGTGAGAAGACAGCCCTACCACTGCCCCTGTCAGAATGGAGATGATGGTGAGGAGGAGGAGGAGGATGGTGGTGATGATACCTCACAGGGTGGTTGTGAGGTTTGAATGAGGTCATGGGTGGAGAGGGTTTAGCTTAGCACAACATCAGGCATGGAGTTAAGAGCTCCAGGCTTGTCCATGTGCGGCCATACCAGAGGTAACCATATTTCAATCTAATGTGCTGCTTGATAAAGAGCTGTATCCCTGAGCCACCTGAGTGCCTCCCTTGGGACCTCTAGACCTCCTCACAGCCCAGCAACTTACAGGTTAACACCCAGGCACAGCGAGGGCCTCCAGGACCCTGTGCAGCCCCATGGCCAGCATTAATTCTAATGCATGGGTCCCCATGCTTTACCAGTGGTTAAATACTTGCCATTACCCAATGTCTTCCTCAAAGCATGCCTCTGAGATACAGATCTGTTTTTCTAATAACATCTGGCCAACACCTCACCAGACCTCTCACAGGGTTCCAAACTAAAGGCAGCATTTCCTCCCAGAGTAAGTGAAACCACTGCCCCCTTCATTCCTTGAGCCAGAAACTCAGGAGTCACCCCTCTCTGCCTCTCTGTTTTCCTGCCTCTCTACACCCCACCCCCCTGCCCCCGCCGGGGGAAGCCCTGACACAGCCACCCCATCCCTCATCTCAGAGCATTCTCTCCAGTGACATGGTCCAGCTGGGAAGAGACCAGCAGTAAATATGATCTAAGCGTACAAATGACAGTATATGTCATTAGGTACAGGTACATTCCCTTGTCTCTACCTTGTCTCCCATTCAGAGAGTGGTCTTTCTCAAAGGAGATCTGTCTGTGTCCCCCATTAAATCCTTCAGTGTCCCCCTTTGGCTTCAGGGGAAAAACCCAGCTCCACGGGGGGCTGAGAAGGAACTTGCTGACTGCTTTCTCCCTGCCACCCAGCCTCATCTTCATGGACTCTGCTCGTAACTGCACTGACCAACTGAACCATCCCTCACGCACCTCTTGCTCCACCACCAGGCGCCTTTGCACATTCTTCTTCCTCCCACTCCAAGTGCTCTGTGTTCCCGTCCGGGAACCACAGGCTGGATGGGCACTCTTCCTGTGGTTGCTGGCTTCCCACTGGGTGGTGCACTCCATGGGTGATAGGGCTGTGTCTCTTACCTCTCTGTCCACAGAGATCACACTGTGCTTGACCTACATCGGTAATGAGAGAAAGAACTAATGTTTATTGAGCACTTACTATGTACCAACCACTGTTCCAAGGATTTTGCAAGGATTAACTCATTCAAAATGGCACAACAGTGAAGATACTATTATTATTTCCATTTTACAGGTGGAGAAAATGAGGCACAGAGAGGTTAAATAGCTCATTCCGAGTACTTACCAGGCACAGATAAGGGTGTGGTGGAGCCATAATTAGAACCCAGTTTTCTAAGTTAAAAACCTGTGGTCGGAATGACTCTAGAACTGGCTTCTTTTCTTCACTTAAAATTACCTCACACTTTTGGGATTTACTTTTTATTGAAGTACTAGAAGCTTGATGCATGGCATTTGTGCAAGGGGCTCAGCCCTCGCAGCCGTGGGGGCTATCCTTGGCCCTCAGATGTCTGGAAGGATGTCCAAAAGGTCGTTTAGCTGTCCGGTCTAATTATCATATTATGCTTTTATTTTTATAGATAACTTGCGTGCTTTAAGGCCCATGCACTTGAAGTACACAGCTGATGAATCTCTACACACGCTTCACCATGGACTGACCACCAGATCAAGACACAGCATGCCGGGGTTCTTGTTCCAGCATTAAGAAGGGTTCAGCAATCTGGAGAAAGGATCCGTGTGTAACTGAAGAAAGCGTCCAGAGACGAAAGATAATTTTGAAAGGCATTGAGGGTCAGAGGAGCTTTAGGTAAAGGAGCTAAGTTCTCCTTGTCTCAGAACCCCTTGCTTTTTATTAACACAATTTGTCCTAAGGCAAGGTGGAGATATACACTTCAAAGGCCAGGGTTTCCTACAGAAGCATTGTCAGATTGGGGAATAGCCTACGGCTGTTCAGGTGTTTGGCCAGTAGGAGGCTATAACATGTAGCTTAAGATGCCCTGAGCTGTCTGGCAGCAAACAATCATCTATTCAAATCTTTTTCAGGTTTGGGGAAATGCTTTTAGCCATTCCAAAAGGCGATAACATATGTGACTCAGCCCTTGTTGAGTCCCCAAGTTCCATCAACCTTTTGATGAAACTCTTGCAAGTATGACATGCTGGAACTGGCTTCCGGCAACAGCATTCCCAGCCCTCCGGAGGCTTTCCATGGCCCACAGCCGGTAGCCTCTACGGTCACCACTCTTCTGACCACTCTCACCATAGACCACTTTTGCCCATTTCTGAATTTCAAATACATGGGATCATACCCTCTGAGACCTGGTAGTCCTTTAAGAAAAACAACAGCTTTCTTGGGATATAATTCATATACCATAAAATCCACCCTATTAAAATGTATAACCGTTCTTAGTATATTCCCAGGAGGCTGGACACATTTCTATCTTGATAAATCTTGCCCCGGTCACCTAGAGAAAACAGGCGGCAGCCAGGTGTGTGAGAACCTGCAGATGTGTGAACTGGACGATGCATTCCGGGGTCTCCATCTTGCTGAGAGAAAGGCGAGTGGTGTGGTGGGAGCATTCTTGTCTTGCCTCTGGGGCTGGGCCCACAGTGGGAGGAGGTGAAAAGCACAGAGGCAGAGGGATGGCTGCCCCTCCCCCTCCTCAGGCTGTGCTTGGTCAGGGGTTGATTCCACAGCAGCTGTTTATCATGAGTGGGGCACTGAGCTGCACCCGCGTGGGGAGTAGGGATGAGAGAGGAGGTTTCTGTTCCTTGGAGAGTCCCAGCTGAACAGGACACAGGACACTGTAATCACGGTAGAGGGGTGCATATAGGGGGAGTGATGAGGTCTGGGACATTGGTTGACATTGTGTTGCCTTCCCAGTATCTAGTCCTCCCTAATGTGGTAACCACTTCTTTATTTTTCTTTAAAGAACCACCCCTTCGCCCAACGGACGTGGCTCAGTGGTTGAGCATCAACCTATGAACCAGGAGGTCACGGTTGGATTCCTGGTCAGGGCACATGCCTGGGTTGCAGGCTTGATCCCCAATAAGAGGACATGCAGGAGGCAGCCAATGGAGGATTCTCTCACATCATTGGCATTTCTATCTTTCTCTCCCCCTCTCTTTTCCACTCTAAAATCAATAGAAATATATATATATAAAAAAAAGGTAAAGAAAAAAGGAAAAAAAGAATCAGCCCTTCCTCACTCTCGATCCATTTGGCTCTGATGTGACTAATTGGGATGAGCACATGACCCAGGTTTGGCCAATGAGAAACTCCTTTCTCCTGGTCTGACTTGTTCAAGATGAAGACATGTCCCAATCTGGTCCATTAACTGCTGCTGGACTTTCCAGAAAGGGGTGGCCTCTGTCCACTGAGGCTGTCAAGCTGACAAGACATAAGCCCAGAACCTCTAGGGGCCATTACAGAGAATGAAGCCACCAGCACAGAAGAAAGCAAAGCCAAGAAATGGCACGAGACAGGCTCCTAATGACACAGGATGAGCACCTGGATCCAGCTGTGACAGCAGCTCCAGAGGCCACACTCTTCCACGCACGATCTCATAGCCCTGTCCACCTGCTAGACGTATGCAAGGTGACAGGACACCATGTGAAGAATGGGCATCGCAGCACTGCTTATGACTAAAAAAGTTGGAAACACCTAAAGAGTCTGGCAACCTGACCAATAACTACATTGCCACTTGTTCATACAATGGACCACAAAACACAAAAATGAGTAAGTCAGAATCATGCTGGGTATCAGTGCAGAGGAATCCCTCCACTGAAATGCTGAATGAAAAGAAACAAGTTGCTGATGGAAATAGTAAGAAAACTTGCATGTAAAATGAAGAAACCATGTAGAAGAATATTATCTACTAGAGGCCTGGTGCATAAAATTCATGCACAGGTAGGGTCCCTAGGCCTGGCCGGGCATCAGGGGCAGCCCAGGGCCTTCCTTCAGGCTGCTGGCCAGGGCCTTCCTTCATTCTGCGCCACCCTCTGGTGGTCAGGGCACGTCATAGCGAGCAATCGAACTCCCGGTCTCCCGGTTGAACTCCCAAGGGGACACTTTGCATATTAGCCTTTTATATATATAGATTGTAGTGAAAGTATCAATAAATGAGTAGGAGACAGAACATCCAAATTCAAGTTGTTTGATTTCTTTGGGGGCTACTTGTGTATCTGTGCTATTATTCTTAATACTTTTTTCTCCTCTCAACATTCATTCAAACAGAAAAATTGCAAGACTTGTCCTGTGAGTACTCATATCTCTATTACTTAGCACAATGGACAGATTGCTGTATTTACTTACCTCATATATATCCATTTCCCCACATCTTGGATGCTTTTTGGTATGTTAGAAATATGTTGTAATTAAAAAAAATTTTTTTTAAAGGAGAAGAAACAACATAGGGGAAAACTCACACTTTTATTGTTTAAAATAGCATAGGTCAGAAAACAAATGGCCTTCATGAAGTGCTATATTTAAACATGACTAATTAGTTTTCATAATAATGCTAGCTGAATAGCCATGTGGCGGGCCTGAGAGAGCTGAGGCTGAGAAGGGTCTGCGGTCTAACTCCCTTATTTTACAGATGGGGAGAGTGAGTCTCGGGGAGAGGAAGTTGCTCCTCCAAGCTAGGACACTAACTGTGAAGGAGACAGAACCTTGTTCCTGCTTCTCTCCCCCACTATTTGTTTTGGCTGCACCCCAGGCCTCAGCAAAGATCCCAAATGCCCACAAGGCAGCAAAGGATCAGGGCAGCTGAGTTCCTGCAGGGAGGGAACTGCATGCTGGGTGGGAAGGGCGTGGCGCCTTGGCCTAACTGAGCATGTTGGTCATGAACACACACAAGCAATGCCTGTTGGGCAATAGGCTATGAGGAAACCGTGGCCTATCTGTGTTTAAATACTGGGTAATGTTCTGCTGAAATGCCTGTTACTAATTGGGTGTAGCTGCCTGGTGTTAAGATGCTCACTGTCCCATGGAGTCTCTCTTAGAAACTCAGGACCATAGCTTTTCTTTCTCATTCACTGGTATGGTTGGTCCTGGTTTGCTCTCTGTGTGTGTGTGTGTGTGGGGGGCGGGTAGGGTGTCCCCAGCTGGAGTTGTAAGGACAGCAGGCAGGTGGAAAAGGACCTGGGATCAGGGAGCTGGGCCTGGTGCTGGTCTGCTTGCCTGTGTTGCCTTGGATAATTAATTCATCTTCTCTCTCAGCCTCTCCTCCTACCTGTAAAGTGAGGTGGGTGATAAAATGGTCTCCCAAGTTCTCTTCCAGTTCCAACTTTCTTTGACTTTATCATCCTATCTAATAAAAAGGTAATATGCAAATTAACCATTACTCTGCCACAAAGATGGCAGTGCCCATAGCCACAAGATGGCGGTGCCCAGTTCTCTCAGCCCCACCAGAGTCCCCCAGTCCTAGGCAAGCATTCCACCCCGGCCACGGAGGGCCTCTGGGCAGTGGGTGCGGAGCAGCCAGGCCCCGCAGAGAGCTGCTGGTGCGTGGATTCATGCACAGGGCTACTAGTCATATATAATTCTTGGGGGGTTTCCTGTGGGCAGCAGGAGGCCTGAGGGAAAAATGTCGAGAGGGTGGGCAAACCCTGGGGGCAGGTGGGCAAATCTCTTGGGGGGATAGGGGGAGGGGCAGGGATGACTTCTGTCTTTACCAAGGCTAGATTCCTAGCTTGCGTCAGAGGCTGGTAGACAGTGGCTGCTCAAATATTTTCTTTCTTGTTGGGGTGGGGCCAGTAATTCGTTACATTTGTTATTGGGCAGAGTTGCCAGGCTGGGATGACATCTTGTATAACTCTATCTGAATTCTGTTTATTTCCTGAAGATGCCTGGAATCACCAGTAGCAAATCTGGAGTAGCTTAAACGTTTGAACTTTCAGCTGGGGAGTAGCTCTCAATCAGTAGGACTGATGGCTTTAGGAACCAAAGATAATGCTTGAAGTGAGAATTTAGTGCCATCTAGTGTCTAAAGTGGGGATTACAGGATTAATTTCCTTTAAAAAAAATATTGTGTTTTAGAAGAAGAGTACACTCAGTTGCACCATTAAAATACACTAAGACAATCACTATTTAAAAGGCCCATGAGTGCATTTTTATGTGACATGAACACTTTGTAATATGTATACTCTCCCCCTAATTAACTCCTTCTGAAAATGTATAATGATTCATTAAGGGTTTTGCCAATAGGAATCTTTTGTTTGTAGAAGCTTAGAGTCTCAAGGGTCTTTCTCCTTCCCATGTCCAGACAGTTCAGAAGGGCAGGCACTGAGCCTTGGAGCAGCTAATGTTGCATGCTTAGACATTATCATAAATAGCAGCAGCAGCCCATAACTGAGTATCTGTGTTTTATGTCATGCGTCAAGTTGAACACATTTTTAAAAATATATATTTTTATTGATTTCAGAGAGGGAGAGATATATAGAAACATCAATGATGAGAGAGAATCATTGATTGGTTGCCTCCTGTACGCCTCCTACTGGGGATCAAGCCCGCAACCCAGGCAAGAGCCCTGGACCGGAATCGAACCTGGGACCCTTCAGTCCGCAGGCCAACACTCTATCCACTGAGCCAAACCAGCTAGGGCTGAACACATTTTTTATCTCAACCATGACGATTATCCTAGGGAGTAAGAATAGCTGTGCTGTCTCTGATTTGCTGATCAGTCACTGCAGCTAAGAAAGTTTCTATAATTTGTCCTGGGATCACACAGTAAGTGGTAAGACCACGATTCAGACTCACGTGTGTCCGTCTCTAACGGCTGTTCTCTGCCCACTAAAAATAAATAAATAAATAAATAAATAAATAAATAAATAAATAAATCACACTCCCTATTTCATATTCCATAGCAATAACATTGGCATGCCATCATGTCCAAGGATACAACTCTATGTACATCTATTTGTATATAATACTTATATGTTGTATATAATGGTTAAGAAATAGTGTTTTGAAGCCAGACTACTTGCATTCAAATCTCAGCCATACCACTTTCTGTCTGACATAGGGAAAGCCACTGAAGTTCTCCGTGCCCGTTTCCCGTGATAAGTGGAGTTGATGCTAATGATAGCACCTACTTCAGAGGGTTGTGTGAAGCTTAAAAGAGAGACTACATCTGAGGTGCTCAGAACAGTGCCATCCCACAGTAAGGTACTCAGCACATAGTACTTAGAAATTGACTGGAAGGCAGAGAATTGAAAATGTGAGGCTTGCCCAGCTGATGTGGTTCAGTGGTTGAGTGTTGACCTATGAACCAGGAGGTCACAGTTCGATTCCAGATCAGGGCACATGCCCAGGTTGCAAGCTCTATACCCAGTAGGGGGCATACAGAAGGCAGTGGATCAATGATTCTCTCTCATCATTGATGTTTCTATCCCTCTCTTCCTCTCCCTCTCTCTGAAATCAATAAAAAACATTTACAAAGTTAAAAAAAAGAAAATGTGAGGCTTGTGAATTGAAGCCGCCTATGATTGGCCAGCACTATATAAGAGAGGGAGTGAGATTTGCAAAGAGAAACTCAGTCTCTAGAGCCTCACTTCCTGGAGCCGGTCTGCAGAGAAAAGTCTGCCCCCAGGAGGTGTCAGATTGAAAACTAGATGCAGACCCAAAAGGCAAGTTCCAGCCATTACCAGAAGAGGGCAGTGTAGCGCAGAGCACAGAGAATGACTGGTCCCCGAAGCTGCAGGTTCCAGTCCAGACTATTGGAATTAGCTGTGCTCTGTAAAATCAGTTTGGCCCCGTTTTTCCTCATGGACCCTTCTAGCTCTAAGGTTCTGCGATCCTAGCAGGAGAGAATTGGAATGAATTAGCCAAGAACTCCAAATAAGCTCATGTTAAGAAGAAACCAGACTTGGCGGAGGGGTGGGGATTGAGGGGAATGAGGGATGGGAGTGTGTGGGCAGCTGGGAAGTTTCCTTTGTGGGGACTCAGATCTCTCTAAGTCAATCCAGCATTGGGAAAACGCCTTAAAACATTTGCTAGGGTCACGTGCTCAGAGTGGGCAGCGTGTCAAACCACCTCAAGCAGCTTGGAATCCACCATTACAGTCTGCCCCTGCCCTTGTTGGGGCGAATGCTTAATCCCAAAGAAACAATTAAAGTTACAAACACCACACTCTGGTGGTTTGCTCATCTCTGCGTTTTGTTACAGCAAAGCCCATTATTTCTTCTTGGTGGAAATTCCTTCCAGAAATGGCTGGATGCAGTCTGTGGTGGCCTCGGGGTGCCCCTTGGCAGAGATAAAAAGTGAAGTCAGCAGGCAAAACCCTTTCTGGCTCACCCAGCTGCGTGGAGCATGCCTCGTTCTGCTTTAGAAACCCTGCCAGAGCCCTGGGGTCCCCCATGACTTTGGGAAGAGTCTTTTCCCATTGGAGTCCTTTGAATGGGTGCCCTGTAACTCAAGGACAACAAGATTCTCTCTAAGGAGACCACTAAGGGTCTAGTCAGGGGTGGGCAATCTTGTTGACTCGGGGGCCACAATGGGTTCTTAAACTGGACCGGAGGGCCGGAACAAAAGCTTGGATGGAGTGTTTGTGTGAACTAATATAAATTCAAAGTAAAGGAGTGGAGGGGAGAGCAAGAGAACCCTCCGCTCTTTCGGCTCCGCGGGCCGGATAGAACAGCCGAACAAGCCGGATCCGGCCCGCGGGCCGTAGTTTGCCCACGGCTGGAAGAGTCGACTGGGTATTTTGGGTGGTTCAGGGTAAATGCATCTCCACTGGACTCTAATTCTTCCAGATTCACCCACAAGCCAGCCTCGGAAGGATACACGCTGGTCAGGTGAGCCCTGCTTAGGACCCTCCTAGCCTGCTTCCTTCCCACTTTCCTGCATCCGCTGGCTGTGGACCGCTTACCTCACTTCCTGTTATTACCCTTGGATTTCTTGGAATTAGGGCAAGAAAGCCTAGTGGCAGGCTCTGGAACCGATTGGCTGGCTGTGTGACTCAGGCTAAGTGACTTCTTATTGCCTCAGTTCCTCACCTGTAATGGGGTGACTCTAACAGTCCCTCACAGAGCTATTTGTGGGAATTGAAGTGCTTAGTGCATTAAAGTAGGAATCTAATAAAGATTTGATGAAAATATACATTCATGTCTACATTATAGAGGCTAATGGAGACAGAGAAAAAAAAATCCCAGAAAAAAATACATTAAAAAAAATCACTATTTCTACTTCAGTGTCTGGCTACGGTGGAGGACAGGGACTGCATTTACACACCTGTCTGAAATCAGTAAATACGAGGCACATAACGCTTCTTAAAGGTTTGCTGATGCTATTGTTTTCATGCTTTAACTCATTTATCCCTCACAAGGGTGTGAAGTATGTTATATTATTGGTCTCATTTTACAGTTGAGAAAATTGAGGCTCAAAGAGTTTAAAGGACTTGATCAAGGTCGCTCCGCTAGTCAGGGGCAGAATCAAGATTCAAACATCCCAGAGGTGGTGGTCTGGACCATTGTGCTATCCTGCCCGAGCCTGTAGCTAAGTGTCCAATATTATTTGTCCAACGAATGACCGAACCATCCAGAATGACCCAATCTCATCTCTCCTGGCACCATCCAGTCCAGTCTTGAACGTGTTCATCTCTTGCCCATTCCAAAAAACCCAACAAAACAACAACAAAACAAAACAAACCCCCAGTGCCCACCCCACCCCATGCCTCCACCCATAGGCCAACTTCCCAAGGTGTCTTCTTTTCTTCCCTCTTCAATCCCTCCCTCCATCGGAGTGGTTCCTGCTGAAGTCATCAGAGGTTTCCAAGATCCAGCTCTTCCCGCCCTCCGCTCCCCAGGCCCCCCAGCTGTGCTCACTACAGGTGCCCATCTCCTCCCTTGGCGTCCACCTGCCCTCACCGTCTGGTTTTCTTCTGGCTTCCTTGGCCACGCGCCCTCGGGACCGGCGTGGGCTTCTCTTCCTCCATCAGACCTAAGGAGCTGGTCACGGGCAGTCCTTGTCCTTGCTCTTCCCTGTCTCCTGGACAATGCCATCTGTTCCCGGGCTCAGCGTGCCCCCTCCACAGGCTAAGGACACCGAGGCCAGACATCTCCTGCCCACACCTCTCTTCTGCGTTCTGGACCAGCTCCGGTTACATGCACACTTGGCATCTCTCCCTGGATGTCTAAAGGCCTCACGGCGGACTCCCCGTTACGGGAAACGCCCTTTCTTCTAGTTCTCAGCCAGTCACAGACTCTCCGCCTAGAGCTCTTCCTCTTTAAGGAGCAGAGATAATCAGGTTATTTGCTGACGACGTGGAACGTCCAGGGTTGAGGTACTGGCCCTGGCAGCATCCACAACCAACTGATTCCACAGGAACTTTGCTTCCTGCTTGTCTGAATATTTTCAGGGACTGTGTCTCAGGCCTTCTGAGGAACCAGTGAGCTGCCGGACATCCTTCCATACCAGGGCTTTCTTTGTGTCGATGGCAGCCAAGATCCATTGTGCCCCAAATGAGCTCCTTATCTCCCTTTCTCCCTCCTCCCTCTTTCCATTCCTTTTTCCTTCTTCACCCACTTTCACCAACGCACCCTTCCTGTTTTTCATTCTTGCTATTTCTTGGTCTGTGTTTTCAAAGCACATGGTTTTAAAAAGGGCCCAGCTGACTGGAGGGCTCCCCTGCCAGGCAGTTTGCAACAGGTGGACCCCATTAAGCCCAGGGCTCCCCCAGCCCCAGCCCCGGCCCTGGCTCCCTGGCTCGCATTTCTGCCCTGCCCACCTGCAGGGCCCACTTTCTCTGTGGGCCCAGCCCCAGCCTCGAGGGCTGCCTTTAGCAGGTGTGCCCCTGGCCACCCATCTGGCTGCCAAATACAACGTTCCCGGTGCCAGGCGAGGGCTCTCCGCATGGGAGAATATTTATGGGACTTCTCCTCAGAAAAATTTGGAGTCTAGTGGTTTTAACCATGGGGAGGGAGCCTGAAAACTCACTTTTTTTTTGCATTTTCTCCATGGAGCTTTCTTAAAAGTAACGGCAAATTACATTGTTTATGGAGAAAAAGAAAGAAAAACACACGAAACCGACAATAACAGGGTAATTACAGAGGATGAGCCACGCGCTGCAGGAGATCGCCGTTGTTTTTCTCCTTCGCACTTTTCATGTGGGATGCCAATAGCCACCGCTATGCTGAATGCCTGCGGATGGTCTCGTTTTATTTGCCAGGATGGATCTGGTTGGGGTGAAATCTTTTGGTTCTGAGTAAGGGATGAAATCTTTTGGTTCTGAGTAAGGGTGGAAAGCATAATAAGTGTTTGCTGGAAAGATAATCCCTTGACCTTCCCCAGGCTCTGGGTGTCCTGGGGAGCTGTGATTCTGAAGCTCCGGTTCAGTTTCTGTGACATCTGGCTCTGGTCTAACGAAGGTGCAGCGACCCTTGGCCCCTGGGTAATAAAACCCTGTGTTTCTGCTTCTCCCCTCTGCCAGAGCTCCAGCCACCTGCTGACCTGCCAAGTCACTCACCTTAAATGTTAGCAGTAGCAGTAGCCAGAGGGAGGGGCATGAAAGAAGGCAGGCAGAGAGCAGCTTAAAAAAAATTCTTTTAAAAAATTGATTTCAGAGAGGAAGGAAGAGGGAGAGAGAGAGAGATAGAAACATCAATGATGAGAGAGAATCATTGATCAGCTGCCTCCGGCATGGCCCCTATTGGGGATTGAGCCCCAAATCCAGGCATGTGCCCCAACGAATCAAACCATGATCTCCTGGTTCGTAAGTCAACGCTCAACCACTGAGCAACACAGGCCAGGCGAGAGCAGCTCTTAAAGAACTCACACTCAGGGGCCTTGTATTGATTACCTATGGCTCCTATCACAAATGACCGCACACATAGTGTCTTCAAACAACACACATTTATTCTCTTACAGTTCTGGAAGCCACAGTCCGGAATTGGTTTTACTAGGCTAAAATCAAGGTCTTGGCAGGGCTGGTTTCTTCTGGAGGCTCTTAGAGGAGAAACTGTTTCCTTGACTTTTCCAACTTCTGGAGGCCGCCCACCTTCTTTGGCTCATGGCCCCTTCCTTCACCTTCAAAGCAGCAACATAGCATCTTCAGATGCTCTGCTTTCTTCACTGCATTCCTTCTCTGACTCTTTTCAGGACCCCTGTGATCACATTGGACTCACCTAGATTATCCAGAGTCATCTCCCCATCTATCCAGAAGTCTTCAACTTTATCACATTTGCCACGTTCCTTTTTACTGTGTAAGGTCCCATAGTCACAGGCTTCGGGGATTAGGATGTGGGCATCTTTGGGAGACCCTTGTTTTGTCTACCACAGGCGTCTTTGAAAAGCAGTTGCCGTAAGTCATGCAGTGTGACCCAGAGGACAGAGGGGACTTGCTTTACGTTGGAAAGCCAGCCATTGGCTGAGATGGAATTTGAATCCTAGTTTAGGAGCCCTGTCTTTTCATGATATCAGGATTGGAGGGCGAACTTTGAGGGTGGCTGGGGATCCTTGTACTACAAATCTTAGCCATTTTACAGAGGAAGTAATGAGGTGGCTGAGCCAAGATGGTATCGGAAAGATTGATAAAAAATTATAGAAACTATATAGTGAGCTTTAATTTGTGCAAAGACTATGGTAAGCGATCAAACGCCTTACCTCACAAAATCATTCCCCAAACACTATGCAGTGGGGACAATTATTAGCTCCATTCTACAACTAAGACAGCCAAGGCTAAGAGAGATTAAATAATTTGTTTAAGAAAGCAATGGCGACAGGATACAATACCAGGTCTGTGGTGTCAAGGAGGACTCATCAAACACTTTGCTGGTGGGAGAAAATTTTGCTGGTTCTTCTCTTTCACCTGCAAGGCTGAGTTAGTTCAATATCACTCAGAGGACAGAACAGAAATGTATGGAGACATTCTGGGCACAGAGAAGTTCAATAACGTGTCTAATGTCACACAGCCAGGGAGAGGCAAGGACAAGAATAGATGTCTGGAACAAGCCTACCTTTGAGGACTCTCTGTCAGGGTTATTTATGGTAAGAGATGGATCCTAGAAGCGGCTCTGTTATCCCTAACCTTCTCCAGTGGCCGGAGAAGAACACACAGATAGCTGTCACCTGCGTTGAACATGGTAGGCTAAAGTCCTGCTCCCTCCCCATGGCCAGCAGAGCCCTCCACGTTGACCTGGCCCCCGCCTTTTAAGCACATCTCCTGTCTTTCTCCCTGGCTTGCTATGCCCCACCACACTGACCTTCTTTCAGTTATGCCAGCACCCCAAACTCCTTCCCGCCTCAGGGGCTTGGCACGTGTGATTGCTCATCCTAGAACTTGCTGCCTCAGTGCTTACATGTCTGACAGATAACCTCTTGTCATTCCGATCAGTCACCTCAAATATCACCTCCTCAGGGCCCTCCCAAGCCACCCAATCAACGCTGTGTTCCCACCTAATCACCACTGTCTGTCATGTAACATGGTTATTTTTTTGGCGACACTGCATTTACTACGTACGATTTGATTTTCTTACTCATTTACTTTGTTATTACTGGTCTCTCCCCCTAATAATCTTCACTGAGTGCAAGAGGGGTTGGTCTGATTATTTACAGCTGTGTCCCGGTGCCTGGCGCATGGTATGCCCTGGGTGAATATTTGCTGAATGAATGAATGAGGGTTGATTAGATCAGTGGTCAGCAAACTGCGGCTCGAGAGCCACATGCAGCTCTTTGGCCCCTTGAGTGTGGCTCTTACACAAAATACCACGTGCGGGCGTGCACGTACAGTGCGGTTGAAACTTCATGGTCCATGCGCAGAAGTCGGTTTTCGGCTCTCTAAAGAAATTTCAATCGTTGTACTGTTGATATTTGGCTCTGTTGACTAATGAGTTTGCCGACCACTGGATTAGGTGAACAAAGATGAAGGGGAGGCATAGGAGGACTCTGGGCAGAGAGAACAGCATTCGCAGAGGCAGAGGGCTTTGAGGCGACAAGGGGCAGGGGGGTGCTCAGCCATAGGCTGCGGCTGGAGCATCAGCAATGACATGGAGTGTGGAGGGGGTGAGTTGTTGCAGTGGGCAGGGCCAGCTCACACACACAGGGTCTTGTCTGCCAACCCAGAGAGCTTGCCGTTTATCCCGACACAGATGGAAAACCACTGAAGGATTCTGGGCAGGGATGTGTCATTGTCAGATTCTCATGTTTTATAGACCACTTTGGTTGAGTATGAAGAATGGATCAGATCAGGGTGAGTGAGGCTAAAGGCAGCATAACAGGTAGAAGGCGGTTGTATCGTCCCGATGAGGCAGTAAACCTGGATAATTTGTTTAGTCTGGAGAGGTTGCCAATAGATTTTGGGTGGTTCTGTAATTTATACTTCTATACATATATATGTTGGTTCTTCAGCCTCCTTGCTGTTTGTAGTGGATGTTTGTGTCTTGCCCACAGCCCCTGTCTCTCCCCATCCCATTTCAGGCCTGAGCTGTGGGAGCAGTCAATAGCCAGTGTTGGTGGATAAACGCCCCAGGGGAACAGGTCCGAGACCTCCCAGATGTCCCCAGGGGGACTGAGCCCCAGGGTAACTGTTCATGAAAGACCCTCCCTACAATGACTTTGCCCCTTCCCTGTCTCACCCTCTCACCCTCTCACCCCCTTCTCAGTGTTTCTGGGATTCACTGCCAAATAAATTCCTTCCATTCAAATCTTTGTTTCAGGGTCTGCTTCTGGGGCATTTCATCCTCAGACCCTGTTCCTCACACCTCATACACGTCTGTTTTAGGGTCTTGGAATATGTTGCCCCTGGCTTGCTCTCCCTCCAGGTTTCCAGAAGGCTCACTCCTGTCTCCTCAGATCTCTCAGGAGATATCACCTTCATTGTCAGTCAGGATGGGCTAGATATACGGAGGTAACAAACAAGGCCCTCATCTCAGTGGATTAACCAACAACCATTTATTTGTCCGCATGCCATATGCCCACTGGACGTTAGCAGGGCTTTGCTCATTAGAGTCCCTTGGGACCCAGGCTGATGGACACTCCATGGTAACAAGGATTCCACCATCAGCACTGCATGATGGGGGTCATAGAGAAGTGATGCTCACTGCTTCCGCTCATGTATCATAGGCCAGGGCAAATGAATGGCTGTCCCTAACAGGGAGCAGAGAATTGCAATCTTGCCTCATGTCCAGGAGGCAGAGAGCTGGAAATATTTGGCCAACAGCTCCAGGGACCGCCCCCCGCCCCCTCCCCCCTGCCCCATCTCAGGGAAGTTGGCTGTGACATGGAACCCATAGGTTCTGTTCATGCTCTGTGTCTTGAGCTGGATGCTGCTCACATGTCTACATGCACTCTGAGAAAATTGGTCGAGCTGAACACTTAAAATTGGCTCACTTTTTCTTATGTGTATGACACTTCACTAAAAACTTCAAAAACTGCTCTCCTGCACTGGCTGAGCCTGTCCTACGCTTTCTCCATAGCACTTACCTCCTTCTCACCGACTGCGGATTATGCTACTTCATTTGTCTCTCCCATTGAAATGTGAGCTCCATAAACAGAGAGGGCATTTTCAATTTCCTTTTTCATCCAGTCTTTCACTGCTCTTTGACCAGGTTCTGGCATATAGTAGACACCCCTTGTATATGTATTGAATAAATGAATATTTGGCCCCAGATGTAATATTCAAACCATATCATAACTAGAAGGCAGAGGCATGACCCCATTGAGATGGAGACTTACCATAAACAGCCAGTCCAGTGTTACTGGGCATACTGGCTGAATATTAGCCCTGACTGGGACACTGAGCACAGCATTTAAAAATCTCTACTCACCTGTTAACAGTCGATTAGGCTCGATCTGGGAACAGCAGAGTGAAAGGGAACTCACACCTACTTAGCATTTAATCCTGTGCCAGGTCCTGGGCTGGGCCTTTTATAGTTAGTATTTAATTTAACTTCATGGCCTGTGTTGTTTTATTTCAAAAGAATCCCAAATTGCATACCCCGTTTTTTCCCCCTCCTCTGGGCCTCCCCGTCCCTCTCCGTGCCCACTTTAGAAATGCACCTGGCAGGTAAAAGGTGCTCCTGGGACCTCGGTGGGTGATTAAAACCAGGTTAGGAAAAGTGGGCCGCCGCGCTGGTCCGGCTGGGACCATCACCCCCAGCAAAACCAAAAAGCACTGCTGTCGTGAGAGCTAAATGAGCCCCCTTTTCCCTCTGTATCACACCTCATCTTTCCCTGTCACCTGGGACACCTGGAGGCTTTACACTGAAGCTGCCCGGCCGGGCCAGGGGTTTGTAAATAATGGCGTAGAACTAGTTATTCTTTCAACGCATTATTATTGTTGTTGTTTTATTGAAGTAGTGGCTTGAGAATATGAAGTCTGCTCTTTATGAATTTTGGCTTGCTTTAAGACCAGACCTCTGGGTCTGGCTCGGAACGTAACTCTAGCCAGAAGCTTCACAGACGGCACACTCCGTTCCTCCTTGACTTGCTCACTGAACTCCCCAGTCTCCGGGAAGTCAGTCTAAGAATGTGGCAGGGTTTGGGTTCTGCTAGGCTTTGAATAGTGCTTGTTGGTGGTGGTGGCCCCAGGAAAGAGTCAGGACTTCAGAATCAAGAGTTGTGACCACTCTTACCTGAGAGGATCATTTTATGTCTGTACTAGAGGCCCGGTGCACAAAATTTGTGCACTCGGGGGAGGGGCCCCTCAGCCCAGCCTGTGCCCTCCTGCAGTCTGGGAGCCCTTGGGGGATGTCGGACTGATGGGGGGGGGATGCCCATGGGGAGCGGGCCTAAGCCATCAGTCGGACATCCTTAGCACTGCCACAGAGGCAGGAGAGGCTCCCGCCACTGTGCTCGCCAGCCATGAGCCTGGCTTCTGGCTGATTGGCGCTTCCCCTGTGGGAGCACATTGACCACCAGGGGGAAGCTCCTGCATTGAGCGTCTGCCCCCTGGTGGTCAGTGTGCATCATAGCTACCGGTCGTTCCGCTATTCAGTCGATTTGCATATTAGCCTTTTATTATATAGGATTCCGCCCCCCCCCACCACCACCACAGGGCACCAGAAACATTCAATCATTTGATTCATTAACAAATATTAATGGGCATCTTCTCATGCATAGGCACAGGACCTGGAGTAGGAGGACTGACCAAATAGACATGATATGTCTATCCATCATTCATTCAGGGATTATTTACTGAGCGCACACGAGGGTGAGACCCTTGTGTTTGGTGTAAAGAACCGTAGGCATGATCTCTGCCTTAGGACCTAGTCAGACAGACATAGGTTCAAATCCCAGGTCTGCCTTCTAGTAGCTGGGTATTCTTGGGCAAGTTGACCCAACTCTCTGTGTTTTAGTTTCCATGTCTGTAATATAAAAGTAATAGTAGTGCCTATATTATAGGGCTATTGCTATTAAATACCTAAATGTTAGATCTTTGGACTAGTATCTGGTAGGTGTTCAGTGAATGTTAGCTAATAATAATGATAAATAATAATAATTCTATTCTTAATCCAGTCAGGGGGACAAAGAGGCCAAAGCTTGCAATGTGATAAAATCTATAATGCATAAAGGGTTATGGAAATAAAGCACAATAAATTCTTTTGATGGAACAAGAAAAAGCTTATATGAAAGGGATTTTCGGGAGTGGAGTGAGGGGTAGGAGGAACTGGGCAAGGAAAACCAATGAAGGGAACCACATGAGCAGACACTGATGTCTGGGAACTCAAGATGTGTGAAGAAGACCACGAGCCTTGATAAGGAGAACCAGCAGGTAAGGCTGGACCAACTTCCTGGAGCCAGACAGCTCTGAGTTTGAATCCTGGTTCGACCACTTACCACCTCAATGTCTCCTGTTAAGTTGTTGAACCTCGTCCGGTCCCTGCAAAAAGGTCATTATTTTGCTGATGTCATATAGCCCATGTTTTCCAAACATTCCAAACTGTCCTAAAGACTGTCTCTCTACTCTTTCCTACTTGTTCAGAGTTATTTCCAACTGTTTCTGAATAGCCCCACCCACCCACATCCAGCCTATGTTCACAAAGTCCTTCTGGCTGCCTGGAGACGTCACCATGGTCTCCTCTTCTCTCTGGCTCCTGCTGAGCTGTCTGCTTCTGTTTGTGCTGCTGTGTCAATGCCACTTTGGGCTCTCAAGGTTTTACAGTTATTTCAGTAAAACAGCCTTTTTGATGACTGTCAATGCAGACCCCTTGTTTCTGGGGCTCAGGCATGAGTCATAGACAGTTTGGAAATAGAATCTCATGATCAGAATCATCCTTCTTCCCATAACACTGGCCCATTGCTTTGCTCTCTCTTCCAGTGTTCTTAAGCTTTATGCATGTGTGCGTGCGTGTGTGTTGTGTGCGTGTGTGTGTGTGTGTGTACACAGTTTGGAAAAGCCTATAAATCCCTTGTTAGTGTCAAAGTCATAGGTGTAGCCAATACGAGTGAGGTTTGCTGCCTACACTCTAAATAAAAGAAATGCTATATTCCAGTTACAGGTTAGTGAAAATCAAGATGTAACTTCCCCCCTTCAAACGTATGGACTCCCTGAATTCTATTTATAGGGACTTTGGGATATGTGGATCCTACACATGTCAGATATATTTTACACTGCATCATAAACCACCTCAAAACTTAGTGGCTTAAAGCAACATTTTATTATATCTCACACATTTATACACAGGAATTCAGGCAGGGCTCTGCAGGATGCTTCTGATGCTCTACTTGGTATTAACTAGAATCACCTGGTGGCATTTGTCTGCTGGGTGGTCTGATCTGGAGGCTCCAAGAGACCAAAGAGGAAGTTGTGAGTCTTCTTCAAAGGCTAGACTCAGAATTATCATAGTGTCACTTTCACTGTATTCTATTTGTCAAAAACAGTCACAGGCCAGCCCGGATTCAGGGGAGGTGAGATAGATCCTACCTTTCAATGTGTGGAGTGTCAAAGACTTTATGTCCTCTTTAATTGGCCATCTTTAATCGGTCATCTTTAATGTTAAAAATCTTTACTCCCTTAAGGTGGCATGTTTCCTAGGGGGCTCCCTTGTCCCTCATACAAATAGCCTTCTCTCAGGCTAGCCCCATCGATCTGCTGGACAAGCCACACGTCAACATATTAGGATGAACAAGACTTAATTGCTTAAGCTGCAACTCCCTTACACTTACAGGACTGTGCAAAGATCAGATGTGATCACACATGTGAAGCATCCAGTATATTGACTCCTGCTCAGACAAAGTCAACTCTGTTCTCATTCTCTTTCTGTTTTTGCAAAAACAATGGCAAATGCTCTCAGAATTCAGAGAAGGACTCATTTTACGTGGGACATCAGGAAACCTTTTGAGGGGCTTGGCAATAAGAACTAATATTTACTTGGTGTCTTCTTTATGCCAGGCCCTGTGCTTAGTGCCTTAGAGGCACATCTCATTTAATTGAATCTTCTCTCACGAGTAGGAAGCAGGTATTATTGTTTCCTCGTTTTTCAGATGAGGAAACTGAGGCTCAGAGACATTAAATAATTTGTCTAAGAACACACAGCAGTGAGTGATACAGAAAAGATTTGAACCCAGGCACTGTGATTCCAGAGTCCATGCATTTAACGATTATATCAGTTATCTATTGCTATATCACAGATACCCCAAAACTTATGGTCATAAAACAACAATGAATGTTCATTATCTCACACGGTTTCTATGCATAAGGAATTCTGTGGCTGCTTACCTTGGGTGCTCGGGATCTTTCATTCTGGCTCAGAGTCCCTCACGAGGTTAAGGTCAATGTGTCAGCTGGGGCTGCAGTCAGCTGAAAGCTGTCTCAAAGCTGGAGGATCCAGTTCTCAGTGGTTGGTGCACATGGCTGACAAGCCAGCAGGAGGCCTCAGCTCCTTACCACGTGTACCTCTCCCAAAGGGTGCTTGAGCGTCCTCACCACATGGCAACTGGATTTCTACTGAGTTCATGCTCAAAGAGAGGACAAGGTGGAAATTGCAGTTTTTATATGTCAATGGCCTAGCCTCAGAAGTCACACGGCATTATTTCCACAACATCCTTTTGGTAACATGGGCCAGGCCTATTCAGTGTGAAAGTGGACTGCACAAAGAATACCAGTAGGTGGGGATCCGTGGGGGCTCTCTTGTAGGCTGGCTGCTACAATGTACTATTTAGATGTAGAAGGTACTCAATATAATATTTCAAGTCTCTGGAATGGTATTGATGGAAGTAGTAGATTTTTGAGTTGGATCTAGAAGACTGGGCTGTGTATTAATAATTAGAAAAGATAGGGAGGTGTGGGCCAATCATTTCTCTCTGCTTCTTCACCCCTAATCACTATCAGCATTGCTAAGTGACATGATCACTGTCATCAATCATCAACATCATTGTTGTCAACATCATCATTCTAGAGATGTCTTAGACTCCTTCATAGGAGTTTTCAATCTATGATTTTATTTTTTAATAAATATGTTTTTATTGATTTCAGAGAGGAAAGGAGAGGGAGAGAGAGATAGAAATATCAATGATAAGAGAGAATCATTGATTGGCTGCCTCCGCCTCACCCTGGGGATCGAGCCTGCAACCCGGTCATGTGCCCTGACCGGGAATTGAACCGTGACCTCCTGGTTCATAGGTTGACGCTCAACCACTGAGCCATGCCAGCTGGGCTACAGTCGATGTTTTTAAAGATAGGAACAGAAGTATATCGAGGCCACTTGTGGATAAAGTTAAATATATACTATACAATGCAAAGCAGTGGCTGTTTGGGAGGAGTGGGGTGGGTGACTTTTGAGTGACAGCAAAAGCTACTCATTTGCCCTCTGGAAAGCCAGTGTCTACTAAAGCCTAGAGGAGGAGGGACTTGGTACCTCACCTGAGAGCTGAGAGGGAAAGATCTTAGTAACTAAAGTGGGCTGGCCCCAGACACCCTTGCTATGTGTTCCCTTGGCACTCTGCATTTGTAATTTCTCATGTAACAGGATGTTATATTTGACTTTTGCTGTTTTGGCAAAGTACCCAAGGGTTGAGAACATCTGTGTAATACATGCTAAGAGATTGTGAAATTGGTTTTTATTTAAAAAATTCTTAGCTCATCACCCACATGGAGGACATACAATGGGGTGTGAGAACCAATTGAGAGAGATTAGAGAGCGAGTAGTCAGAGTGGGGGAAGGGAGGGCATGCTTCTCTCCCCTTCCTCTAAGCCAAACGAGGAGGACTTCTGAGAATCATCTGGAAAAACCCCTGGCACTGAAGGGCCTTAGTGACTGGTGCACAACTCATGCCTGGAGGGTCTAAAGAGAGAGGCCTCCTGGAGCTGCCCTGATGACAAAGGGAGGAAGAAGGTCTATGCTGGGATGAAGAGTCCTCCCAATAGCAGTGGGGCCTGGATTTGGTTCTAGGGAGGGAAAACCAGACTTGAGTCATTTTGAGAGGGGTCCCCATCCCTTATGAAGCACAAGGTGACCCCAACAGATAGTGTCTGAATAGGATACATGGATAGAAGTGAGAGGTTGAGCAGTCAGTGGGAGGAGGCATGGCCCCCATCAGGGAACTGCAGGAGGCCAATTCCATCACTGGCTGGAGGGAGGGAAAGAGGGGAGGCCATCACGGGAGAAAAAACCAGCATTTGGACATCTCCCATGACCGCGGACATTTGAGTAGTACAGACGACCCTGGCTCCATAAAACTTTCTCACCTTCTTTACCTTTCTGGTTTCTTCTTCCTGCTCTCTGGGCTCCTGACCCTGGCCCCAGACGACCCTAAATAAGCCCAGTGAGCTGGAGAGAAGGGCAAGAACTAGCAGAGGAAACCACGCTACCCCTTCTCCATGGAAGCTCCTGAGCCTGAGCCAGTCCCAAGCCGAGGGTGGGAAAGAACTTTTTAACTGGATGAGGGATTGCAGCTTTGCCATTGGGCCAAATGGGACTTTCCAAAAGATCTGAAACACAAGGTTATTCTTTAACACTGAAGAGTGGCCAGAATACCTACAGGATCCATCTAAGACACCTAAGATTTCCAGGGAGTAGGAAGATGGAACAGGTTTACAGGGGTAGTGATAAGAAAATAAAATTGCTTTTTGCTGATTCCAGTTCATTCAGGAAGCTGGATATATATATTTATTTTAAAAATTCTTAGCTCATCTGAAATCAATATATATATATATTGATTTCAGAGAGGAAGGGAGAGGGAGAGAGAGATATAGAAACATCAATGATGAGACTCATTGATCAGCTGCCTCCTGCATGCCCCCTATTGGGGATCGAGCCCTCAACCTGGGCATGTGCCCTTGGTTGGAATGGAACTTGGGACCCTTCAGTCTGCAGGCCAGCACTCTATCCACTGAGCCCAACAGCTAGGACTGGTTATATTTTTTTTAAGTTATTCTTTTCTGCTGCACTGAAGCTCTCTGAGGACCAGGGCTTGTGACAGTCTTGTTCACCCCAGGGTTGCTAGCACCAAGGACAGTGTGCAGCTCATAGTAGGTACTCAGCCAAACTTTGTTTAATTGCACTGAGTTCAGTTAAAGGGTTTGGGCAAGAGTTGGGTGAGCCAAATGACAAGCCTAGTGATTTCGTGGGAGAGAAAGAGACCACCTTTCCCCCATTGAAGATTCCAGTGAAGAATGAGTGATATCATGGCAAGAGCATCATATGACACGCTCTGGGTTCTGGTCTTGGCTCTGCTCCCAGCAGGCTGGTTATGGGGCATGTCACTGGAACTCTCTGGGCTTCGCTTTTCTGGTCCGGAAAACAAAGAGGTCAGTTGGGTTGGAAGTGGATTCCAAACAAGGTTGAATGTGAGAATCATGTGGGTGCTCTGTAAAAGCAGCTCTTGAGTCAGTTATTGACCACCATTCTGACTGGGGTGTGGTGTCTAGAAGAGAGCCCCAGATTCTGTAGGGTTTCTAAGGTAATTCTGATGGACAAGTCAGTCTAGAAACTATTGGTTAAGATAATTTTTCAAGGTCTGGTTCAAGTTGTAAAATCACTTTCCTTATCTGAAAAATGGGAATAATCTTAGTACCTGCCCTGTAGGTTGGTGTGAGGATTAGATGAAATAATACATGCAGAGGGCTGAGAGCAGCTTCTGGCACACGCCACCTACTCAGTAAATAATATCTCATAAATTCTAAGAGCAGACATTTTCCAGGAGAGTAGAATTGTCAACTCTAAAATTGGTTTAAAACCCACAAATATAAGGCCAAATCTTTTCTTGTTTTCATTTTATTTTCTTACACTCTCCTAGCCTGGGCCATGCCCTTTCTCCCTCTCATGTGTTTGCAATTATTTTCTCTTTAAAATGTTTTCTTACCCCATTCCACCCACAGCCCACGCTTGCAGTTGTATTTCCCTTACACTGAAATCATGGACATTTTTCACGAGTTTTCTAGTTCTCAGGCAATCGTCCACAAGTTCCTCCACCCCAGTGTCCCTGCAATGAAATGTCTTAGAAAGTCCCTGGCATGCAAGGCAAGTTTTCTGTAAGTTGCGGAGCAAGTTGAACAAGGACTTAGGGCAGTGGGTAATTTAGCTTCATGGTCAAGGCTTGATGGACAGATGGGTTGCTATTGTCCTGGTGAATGTTGATCTTGGTCATGCTCAGCTTCCCGGCTGGTTTTCATTGCATCCTGACTTGGCCAAAGCCAAACATTTTGTGCTGGGCCAGCAGTTGTGAAATCCACAGCAGATCCAGTGTTATTGTGTGTCTATTTTTAGATGCTGTGTCCTCGGGCCACAGAGAATGGGGGTTCTGTGGTATTTTGCTGCCTCTCTCGGGCCTTGCTGTCAGGGAGCTGACCTCATTTTTCACTCACCATCAGTAATTGACTGCAGAGCTATCTCTGGACCTCTCCAGAACCACCTCAGACTTTCTCCCCGCACCCTCCCATTACTGAGCTTCAAGTACACTGCCTGGCTTCTTGGACGGAAATTGATTCTGGCCTAAGGCACTGCTCCAGTACATTTTTCTATAGCTGCAAAGAATAGGCCAAGGCCAGTATATCCTAAATCCCTGCAGGTCTCTGGTTTTGATGAGCTGTTAAGTAAGGGAATGATTAGAATTGGAGAGAGTGGGGTTGGGTAGGCTTATTCTAAGGTTTTTCAAACCCAGTACAAGGCAAATGGTAGAACATGTGGCTCTCACGCTCTCTGTTCTCATCGACGCCTTTACTTACCAACCACTATTGTAGATTTAGCAAATTGCACTGGTAGTTGCATGTGCATTTGTCTACATTTGCCAGTAGTTTATAAACTACTATGGCCCAGGCCATACAGACACTATTTGTTGAGTGAATTTTGAATAAGCTACATGAGGACTGGGTCTTGTGCACTATTTATTTCCAGTTTCACACAGGACTTGCTGATGGTAGGTGCTTTACGTATTTGTGAATGAATGGATTTCAACATGGATGGCTTTGGGGTCTGGCAGAGACGGTGTCAAATGCTGGCTTCGTAATCAGATGACCAAAATCGATCCCTTTCCTTTCTGAGTCTCACATTCCTCATCTGCATAAGGGAGACAATAGTATCTATAACACAGAGCTTGTTTTGAGGTTTGGATGAGTTAACGTACTAGTTAATAGAGAAATTCAGCAAAGAGAGACGCTCAGAGAACTGATGGTGACTCTGGCCAGCCAGGATATAGAATTCATTCATTTCTCTTAATCAGTAACCATTGGTGGTGGCCTAGTCTACCTCTCTTTCTGGATCAGTGACTTAGAGGTCCAACTAAGGAGACCGGAGAAGGTTCCTGCTTGGTTGCAATATTCAGCTTGGGGTACATAGACCCTCCCCTGACTCTACTGGGGGAATCTCTGTAGGAAGTGGTCTTGGGACTGGAGGCAGGGCACTGGGTCCAGTAGAATCCCAGGAGACCGGGGGATTGTGCCCAAACCCAAATGCTCAGATCTGGAAGGTCAGTCCTAGTTGCACTGATGTGAGTGGGTTTTTCAGACTGACTTCTCCAAAATTTTTAGTGACTAAACCAGTTTATATACTTAGTGCTCAAAATATGTCATATAGAGCATTGCTGACCAAAAGTCTAGGTAGCAGAGCGTGTGAATTATTTTGTATATTCTCAGGAGTGCTATAAAAAGGGGTAGAGTTGGAAGAGAAACATGTCACTTGAGAAACATTAAAAAAAAATTCCCAGTTACCCAGGAAAATTCATGTAATAAATGAATACATATGAAATCTATCAGTATCTGACACCTTCTGGATATTTAATAACCATTACTTTTTGTTCTCTTCTGTGGGATTAAAAACTGGTAAAAAAAAAAATCAGAATAAAAGGAAGAAGCCTCAAATCCCCAATTTCAAATCTAAGTCTGTATGTTCAAAAATGTTTCAGAATCATAATTTCTTGTGCTTGTTTCCAAGGTTCTGGCCGATCACCCCAAATCAACTTTCTGTTTTCACTGGATGCCTGGGAGAAACAAGCTCATCTAATAATTCTGGAGAATTTTCTCTTTTGCTCTATCATCCAGCTCTCTGTGCTGGGAAACACACCATGTGAGCCAATGGGAGAGGACAGAGGACCCTGAGCAATCTCTCTTTGCTTGTCTAAGTGGATCTGCAGGGGAGCAGCCGGGGTGCAGGGAAGAACTCTGGAAGGGGAATCAGGAGACCTGGGTCCTCGCCCTTTGTCTGCCACTGTGACCATGTGACTGTGAGCAAGTTACTTCATTAATCAGGGCCTCAGTTTCCCCATCTGTAACATGAGGCACTGGAACCAAATCATCTCCAAAGTCTTGGCCATGGACCCTATTGTTGCTCCAACTAGTCACTGCCTCTCTCATAAGAGGATTGTGCATCTCTGCCCCGTTGCCACACAGCTTTCAGTGCTTCTGTTGATGTTGGGCTTGACTTGCTCTGGCCAATGGAATGTGGGCAAATGTGACAGCCACCACTGAGCAGAAGCTTTGAGAGGCATCATGTGGTTCAGTTACCGTTTTGCTACTTTTGGCCATGAGACTATGATGGGAGCTGCCCTTCTCCCACCTGGATACTGGAATGGGGAGGACATTTAGAATGAAGCCACAAAGCCAGAGTCAGCAATGAGAACAAAAGGAAGGAACTCCAAACCCCCAAGTCCAAATCAAATGCAGCCAATAAACAATGTGAGTGAGAGATGGTGGGCCCTTGGCAGTTCGGGGCTGTCTGTTATTATAGTCTTGCCTGGGGAAAGTGGACCAGCACAGTCTCCAACTTTGAAGTTCTGGGTCTCCCTTTGTACCCTTCAGGACCCCCTTGATCATTCCTCTCCCAGCAGATGGCATGTCTGTTCTAAAACCACCTCGTTTGTTGAGGCCAACTCAACAGGCACAAAAGGTTATTAGTTTATTTAACTGAAAAGTCCAGGATAGAGTTGGCCCAGTTTTATCCAGAGGTGCAGTATTGCCATCAGGACTTCATCTCTCTCCATCTCTTGACTCTGCTTTCCCATTTTTGGCTTCCTTCTTAGGCTTTGCATGCTAGCAAGATAGCTACCTTAGCTTTTTTCTTTAGGTTTAAACCCTTCTACTCCAACCCAGTCTAAAAAAAATGACACCTTTTCACCAATAGTATTTACACAAATCCCAAGATTCACTCTGATTGGACCAACTTGGAAGAGTACCCACCCCTGAAACAATCCCTATGAGGGCACAAGGATGGAATTATTGTGATAGGCTTACCTCTAAATCAGTCACTATGGGTTGGGGAAGTCTGTGCTCTGATTGGCCAAGTCTGGGTCACATGCCCTTCCCCCTACCTCTAAGAGTTGTTGATAGGTGGTTTGAAATCTGAGCTATTGTTGCCAGGAGAAAGGAGATAGATGTTGGCAGGGAAATCAGCAAATGAACATTATATAGATTCTGTCACTTGCATGACATTAAAAAAAGAAAGAAACTTTCAAAAAAACAAATCCCAGGAACAAATCTCAACTGTTTGATCTGGCCCATGTTTACTATGCTGACCTCATCTGCTTCCCTACCTCCAGGAAATCCTTTCCTCTTGGCCAGCTTCACTCCCTTAAGAGAGGTGCCTTGAAAGAAAAATAAAGATATGTCAAAATAGGGCTAGGAATATAAGTATCTCTAATAATAAAAGTGTAATATGCAAATTGACCGAACAGCGGAACAGCGGCCTTCCGGACAACCTTCCGGACGAAGCTGTGGCTGTGAGGGCTGAGGCAGCATGGGCTGCAAGGGCCTACTCTTGCACGAATTTGTGCATTGGGCCTCTAGTATTTTAAATATTTTGGTTAAGTAGAACTTTCAACACATGCATCAAACACTCAATGGCGATACCATCTCCTTTGATGATTAGGACCAGAAGCCTGAATTTGGAGCTCTCTGGAGCCTCACCAAACAGTTACAGTGTCTGAAAAGCATGTGCTTTTCCAAGTGCTGTTCCCTAGACCAAAATGCCTTTCCCCTGCCCCTTTCCTTTACCTGCTTTAATTCGTGCCTTTTAAATTCAAGCAATCAGTCCTTCAAACCACCATGCCCGCATCCCCTAGTCCTGGGGTCATTAATCTTTGTATGCCTTGGACCCCATTGAAAAAATAACTTAGTGACGTGGTAATATAATGTACTTCTTTATATTAATAACAATATCCAGCAGCAAGTCTAATAACTACCATGGTTTTGCTGTAATGATGTCCATAAATGTTCTTTCAAGATTTCTGTCACAAAAGAAATGTGATATGAGAATATCTGTGATTACAGTTTGTGGCAAAGTCATAGGTACTGCTAATACCATTGTGATTTGTTGCCTCCACTCATAATAGAAAGACATGCTTCATTTTAGTTAGAGGTTAATAAAAATCAAGATACATTTTTTCTTGTCCATGTTCAAGGAGATGTTGATTTACAGAATGCAGGATGGAAACTCTGTCATAGTTAGATTTAGATGCCCTTGACCTAAGATCAGGAAGCATTTTGTGTGTCTCTGTATTATGACTCTTACCTGCTCTCAAAGCTGGACTGAGATGTACGGTCACCATAAGTCAGCACATAGCCTGCCCTTCCATCAGCTACTTGGGGTGGGGTGATGGGGGAAGATGGGAAGGAGGTTGGACCTCTGCTGGCAGCCTGCAGCCTCAGCTTCAATCTCCAGCTCAATCATGTCAGCCCAAACTGATATACATCACCCAGTAAAATTCCCACCCTTCTTAGAGAGCAATCTAGTGTTTCTAAATCTATGTTTCCTGGGCTTGACCCTTGGAGGAAGTGCTAGAAGCTTCTTTCTTCAGAGATGCTTTCCACTTCTCCAGTATTCATAAAATCTTCCCTAAAGAACTCAATGCCCACCTTTTCTTTCTGATTGGGGGACTGGATGGGGACAGAGGGGCTTAATTAGATGCTAAAGCCAGTCAGATTTTTCTTTATTTCTTTGCTACAAATGTTTGTTCACCTAGAACAAGTGCTTAGCTGGGTCTGTTCCTAAATCTGGTGGAACACTAGTCACCACCTGGTTACCTGGGGACAGGGCCCAGGGCTCTGTATCCCAGTTCCTAGCATACATTAGATATTCAATATTTTTGGAAGAAGAACTTCTATGAAAAAACAATGGTTAATGAAGATGAAGCTCTCAAGAATGAGAACCTAAAATACCTGATTCTTGCTCAGGCCTAAGTCTTTCATTCAAGGGTTTTTATTCATCAAACCAGTCTTTCCTCTTTCTATCTTCTCTTGCTTCCACCCAATAATGAAACGGCTTTGTTTTATAATCTGGCACCAGGGAATGACACAAACCACAGACCTCCCAAATGAACACCTGCTCCCTATATTTGTCGGGGAAAGAATTGGCGGACTCTCTGGAGGGGCTGAGAATGCATTCATTTAACAACCTCTGCGCGAAGAGAATGGTGGTTTTTATATATTTTCTTTTTACCACCAACAGGTTGACAAATGAAAAGGCTGTGCAGCTTGCGCTTTTATCACGCGGCCCTTTCTCAGGCCCCGAGGGCCTCTAGCCCTTTGTGTGTGTGGCAATTTGGTTCAGATTTAATTTGTCGACTCTTTTGATGTCTCACTTTGGTTCTTGGCAATCTCTGGAGTTCTTCCTGGAGCCACCTGGCTCGCCAGGTGATGTGGCTTCAGTTATAAACTTTGGTTTATTGAGGTTTGGGGATCTGCAGATTGTGGGGTAGGCCAGAAGTCCTAGCAGGTGGCTGGTTTGTCCCTCACAATATTTAAAAATTTGGAAATAAAAAGTTAGGAGATTTTACATTAAAAAAAAAAATCTCGATTTGCAGCCTCTTTTGGAAGATTGGAAGGCCTGGCAATAGTGGGTTCACTGCCCCAATTTCCAGTGCCTGGCTGGTGTGGGCGGTGGCTGCCACCACCTTCAGATGGCCGAGATTCCCCATTGCCCACAGACACGTTCCGCCCTCTCTGTTTCAAACCCTTCAGGCTTCTCATTGCTTTTAAGATACAGACCGACATTCTTTCCGTGGCCACAAGGCCCGCACAGCCTGCCTCTCCCATCTTGTTCCAGGAATAGTAACAGTAGACACACGACAGAGCTGGACCTGTGCCAGTCCCTTTCGGTGCTCGGGCCAGCTCTGGGAGAGAGGTACTATCGTTATCCTCTTTACAGGCGAGGAAATGAGGCACAGAGAAGCCAAGTAACTGGTCCAATAACACACAGCGAGGAAGCGTTGGGGCTGGGATGCAGATCCCCTTGCTCGTAACCACTCCCTCTCTTGGCATTCCAGTCGCATGGGTCCCTCCCATCACAGGCTATCTAGTGTGTTTTCCTGCCCTTCCCCAACTGGGTTTCTCTCCACCACTGACTGGGTTTTCCCTCATCCTTCAGTTCCAGCTCAAAGGCCACTTCCTCGGGGAAACCTCTTAGTGTCTGGACCCCAGAGCTCATAGGTCTGGTTCCTTTTCTCTGAAGCAATCCTCCAATAGGAGGTTCTGTGATGCTGGAAATGGTCTATGTCTGTGATGATGGAAATAGTCTATGTCTGTGATGCTGGAAATGGTCTATGTTTGTGCTGAGCAGCGAGGTAGCCACAGGCCACATTGGTTGTTGGGCACTTGGCTCATGTGATTGAAGAACTAAATGATCCATTTTGTTGAATTTTAATAAATTCCAAGTTGAATTAAAATAGCCTCGTGTATCCCTAGCCGGTTTGGCTCAGTGGATAGAGCATTGGCCTGCGGACTGAAGGGTCCCAGTTTCGATTCCAGTCAAGCGTATGTACCTTGGTTGCGGGCACATCCCCAATGTGGGGTGTGTAGGAGGCAGCTGATCCATGTTTCTCTCTCATCCGATGTTTCTGGCTCTCTATCCCTCCCCCTTCCTCTCTGTAAAAAAAAAAAAAAAAAAGCCTCGTGTGGCCAGTGGCTACCGTATTGGATGGCACAACTTTAGAGCATTTGTCTCATGTTGGAACTAGGCCCCCTCGGTCCTGCTGATTTGCTCTCTGTATCTCAGTCATAGACCAGACATGGCATCTTCCCACTGTATCCCTGACCCTGAGTCAGTGCCTGCCACATCCCAGATACTGGCTGAATGGACAAACTTTATAACTTCTGTCTCCACCAGAAAAGAGACAGGAATGCGCTAGAGACAGGGGATCTGAAACCCCAGGGCAGGGTGACCTTGTAACTGTGTGGACATTGGGGGCAGAGCTGCTTTTGAGCCCAGGCTCCAACTTACCAAGCTCTGTGAGCCTCAGAAAAGTGGAAATGGGAATAACTTCTATCTCAGAGGACTGTTGTGAGACATAGAAGAAGAATAGTAGATAATAATAATAAGGATTTATTGTGAGTTTACCACGTCTTCTAAGAGTTTTCCATGTATTATTTCATTCGATCCTCTCAGTGAGCTGGGCATGGAGGGGCTCGGTGACATGGGGACGTGCTGGGTGGCACAATGGTGTGGTCATATTTGAGCTCACCTGTGTCCCTTCTCATTGTGTGGAGAGTCTGGCTCATGGCACAAATTCTAGCGTGTTTAACTATTGCCCTCACTCCTAACTTTGCTCCCTCCTCCCCCCTGCCAGCTCCCCCGGGGTCCAGATGCAGCAAATAAACCCTGTTGTGTGAGCCCTTTTTGGAAGCAGCTCTGTGTAGCCAGGGTTTTTGTGGGGATTAATAGATATTATTTGACAAAAGTTTCTGTGACCAAATACGTTCAGAAAATGCTTAGTTAAGCAAGGGACACAGATTTCTTTCTGCAGGACTTCTCAGTGCCTTTAGTTGATTTCTAATCCAACTTCACCTTCAAGTCATGTTTTTGTGTGACATCATTTGACTGCCTCCTGCATGCCTCCCACCAGGGATCGAGCCTGCAACCTGGGCATGTGTCCTGACCAGGAATCAAACCAGCAATCTTTTGGTGCATGGAACGACACCCAACCAGCTGAGCCGCACCAGCCAGGGCCCAATGCTGACTTATTTAAAAAGGGGAATCTACTTTTCTAGTTGCTTTTGCATAACTATTTCCCCTTTGTGTCCTCCAAGTCTTAAAGTATCTGGAATCTCTTGTGGTACTTTGAATGTTGACTAACCAAGGATTCTGAGCCACATGATATGTGTGTCACCCAAGGTGTCCTGCGGGATAAAACCAGCATTTAAGGATTGAATGCTTACTATATGCTGATACTCTACCCATATAATCCTATTTATTTCTCATAAAAGTCACATGTCATTTGATTGACTGGGAAACGGAGGCTCAGAGAGCTCAAATATTCAAGGCTACCCAGGTAGTGAGGGCTCTTTTTGGGCTTAACACCCATTTTCAGGCTGGCTCCAAAATCCACACCTTGGAGTGGTGGGGTGAGCATGAACTTGAAGGATGTCAGACAAGGAAAAGTAGAGAAATGAACAGCAACTTGGGCAATAAAATGAAAATAAAGGAGCCCCATGTGAGTTAGCTGGGCCACAGGCTTACCTCGGGCTGGAGTGCCAGGGTTGGGGAGATAATTGAATAAGTGAAGAACAGAGTTAAGTTTCCTAAAAATTGACAAGCCAATAAAATGACAGTCTTCATCTAGATTAGAGGATGGAAAACGGGGGTAATTGGAAGAAATGGGCTATTTCTGCCTCCTTTGGCTGAGCCCTGGCAGACATTACATGTGTTCCATTTGGATCAATTGTGATTTTCCTGCCCTGGTTCTAGTCTTTGTCTTTTTTTTTTTTTTTTTTCTAATTTCTGAAAAATGACTTTGAAGCCAGTTTCTGAGAAATGACTTTTTCTTTTATATGGGGCTGCTTATTGTCATTTGCAACAATTCCTTGAATATTAGAAATAGAATCTTTAGGGAACAAAAAAGCTTGTCTCTTTCCCATTTGGGACTAATGATTCTTTTGCATAAAAGAATGACATGGAACTTGGGAGCTCTAAGCGTAAAGAGGGAAGAGTGGAAAGTGGGCTTGAAGTCAAAGCATTTGGGTTCCAGTTTTAGTAGAATTAGGAGCAGAGGCAGCAAGCTGTGTGACCTTGGGAAAGTTTCTTAATTTCCTCATTTGTCAAATGAGGGGTTTGAACCAGGTCATCTCTCAGATGTCTTCCGACTAATATTCCATAACTGTGAGCCTGTTGTCTGGGCACAGGGTAAATAAATATACAATAAAAATAGGACTGCTGGTGAGACCAGGCTTGGGGTGCTGGTCTTGGAGAGGATTGGCGGGGGGGTCTTTGGGCAGGCTAGATCTCCTTCATGACATCAACCTTGAGGATTAGAGGGGCTCCCCCAAACCCTGGATCCTATGCCATAGCTGGCAAAGTGGTTATAGGACGGTTTTCATCTCAGCCTGGCCACTTTGCTGGAGCAGGGGCCTGGCCAAATGACATTACCATACTTTAACGAGTGTCCCAGAGTTTGTAATACACTGTTGGTTCTGGAAATCTCTGGTATCGATCAACTCACAGGTGTTTTCCACCTCTAAAATGGTTTCAAATCAGTTATTTTCTTGACCTGTAAAATTGAAATAATATAATGCACAGACTCACCACAAGGGTTCAGTGACATCACATGTGAATAGTGCCTGAACATAGAAAACGGTTAAGTAGGTGCTCAATAAATGCCCGTCCACTGACTCGGTGTGTGGTACTGTGGCTGCCCGCTCCTGTCTAATCCTAGGCCCTTTCTGCACCCCCACCCCCCAAAACATCCTTCTCCCTTGCAGATGTCCTTGTTGTCCACCCTGCTTTCTCCTTTGCCCCTTTCCCTGCCACCTGCCTGATGGGTTGGCCATTTGGCAGGGTTTGTTTTCCTGTTTTCCCTGCATATTCCTATTCCATGTCCTCCTTGCCTGAGGCTGGAATTCTCAAAGTAAAGGTTTCTTTTAAATACAACAAAGTGTTTCCTTTTTAACAAATTTTAAGTGATCCATACTTATAACTACAAATCTGCAAAAGAGGGGAAGGAAACAATTAAACTCATAGTAGTCTAAAACAGTGGTCAGCAAACTCGTTAGTCAACAGAGCTGCAGTTTGCCGACCACTGGTCTAAAACTAACAGCCAAATACAGTAGTGTAAGCTCTTGGGTCATATTTTCTTTCTTTTTAAAAAATATATTTTTATTGATTTCAGAGAGAAAGGGAGAGGGAGAGAGAGATAGAAACATCAATGATGAGAATCATTGATCGGCAGCCTCCCGCACGCCCCCTAGTGGGGATCAAGCCAGCAACTCAGGCATATGTCCTGACTGGGAATCGAACGGTGACCTCCTGATTCATAGATAGACGCCCAACCACTGAGCCACACCAATGGGGCAGGTCATATTTTCTTGCATTCTTTTTGTTCAGATGTAATGTACTTGAACATAATTGCGATCCTATAATATACATAATTATGCCCTTGGAATTTTCCTATAACATTATATATAGCAATCACTTAAGATATTATCACAAACTCTTCTTAAGTGTACTTAGTAAAGGGCATTTAATACCCCATCAAGTCAGGTAGCCCATCATTTTTTTAGCTATTACCTTTTGTTCATCTGAAATATGTTTGCTGAGGGCCCAGGCTGGGTCAGGCGTTATGTGAATCATTGGACACTTAAGTAAGCTATATCCATTTTCTAATAGTATACATAGTCCTAGGGCAAATAATTTTGTATATAACAAAATTTTTTTTCCAAGTTTGAGATTATCTTCTTAGGCTAGATTTCCAGAAGTTGGAGGCAGTTGGCTATGGTTAGTGGAAAAACCATAGGTCTCTGAGTTAGACAAACAGCTCCACCTTTCTGTAGCGGGATGATCCTGGACAAGTCACGCTCCCTCTCACCTTTGCTTTCTCATCTCTAAAATTTAGGTTCAGAAGCCTCCTCCCAGGGTTTGGTAAGGCTTCCGTGGCAAGTGCTAGAATGAGGCCTGGCACATAGTTAGCCATGAACAGCAACCACCACAACAATGTATGTTATTGAGTCTAAGTGTACGAACACTTTAGACATTCTACAGACTTTTTCTCAATAATAGGTTGAGGCGTGTCTTGATTACCCTTCTTAGCTTCCATCTCATTTCAGCTCCCTGAGGGCCTCAGAAAGTCTCAACTAGCCTCTTCTCTCTCTTCATTTTCCCAGGAACCTCTCCAGAAGGCCACGGGGAAGGGAGTAGGCTATGAGGTATAAAGAGAACCAGTGATCCGCCCCCCTAAACTGCCTCCCGACTGGCCTTGGTCCCTAATACCTTCTCCATGAGGGGGACTTCTCTGGCCGGGACAGGAGCTCTGGACTTGTTATTAGAGGGTGCAGTTTGAAATTTGTCTCCGCCCTGCAAGACCCTGGCATGGAACCTCTCTGACTCCAGGCTCCTCCGCCTGGTGGAGCCAGTATGCCCTTCCCTGCAAAGTTGAGAGCATTTAAAGGGTCATGTGCCCGGTCGGTGTGGCTCAGAGGTTGAGCATCCACCTCTGAACCAGGAGTTCACGGTTCAATTACCAGCCAGGGCACATGCTTGGGTTGCAGGCTCAATCCCCAGTGACAGGAGGGCATGCAGGAGGCAGCTGATCAATGATTCTCTCTCATCATTGATATTTCTATCTCTCTCTTCCTCTCCATTCTTCTCTGAAATAAATGCAAATATATTAAAACAAACAAACAAATAAAAAACCAATCTGAAGGCCCCAGCCCACATGGTGTCAGTTGAAATTGATGAAGTTTGGAGGTGGGGCCCCTTCACCTTACACTTTCTCTTCTGCTCAGGCACACAGCCCTCCTCGGAGGTCCAGCTGATTTTCTCCTATGGGACTCGTCCCCAGTATTGCCAGATCTTCTGATTTTTGAAAGATAAGCCACCACATCTGGATTTAAAAAAGACAAAGTAATCTCCCAAGTTTTATATGTTAGCAAACTCTCACTTTTCCTTCCAGACTTTTTCCTGCCTTCACCTTTTCTGGGCAGGCCCCTATATCTCCTCGGTGCCCCCCACACCTCTGCTTTTCCCCATCATCACACCTCATCACCTTGCATAACCTCTCATGGCTGCTTACCTGTTCATCTCACCCACTTGTCCCTCAGTTACTTGAGGGTGGTCACCTGGCTCAAGTCATGTACCTCGCACAGGGCCAGGTATATAAGGGTGCTCAACAGACATCTGGAATGAATGGATAACTCAATGACTGATGAGCTAAAGCAGGAAGACGTTATGTGATGATGCAGAACTTGCAAACTCAAGGACCAGACTGTTGAAAAAGAGCATCCCTCAAGCTGGCCATATTTGAGATAACAGGTGCCAGACTGCTTGTAATGCGAACAGTCTAATTTCTGCCCTGTGCCTGGCAAAACGCCACTGGGGCTGGTATGCGGCCATCCTTGCATATCCCTACATGGGGATGGATTACACACTTACTCTGGAAAATAGCTATGCTCATGTGTGAACACAAGAAAACGAAACAGGATGTCAATGACATCAGTTGTTAGGGTAGCAGGATATGGGGAAGTTCTTTCCATTTAACATTTCATGATGGTTATAATGAATAATTTGCTCAGTTGGAAATAATTTTGATAGTGAAAAACGCAGAAAGGTACAAAGAATACCATAACAAACATCCCTGTACCCACCATTTTGAATTGCTGCTAACATTTTATCTTATGTCCCTCAAATATCTTTATATGAATGGAAATTTAAAATTGCAGATAAAGTTGAAATTCTCTTTTTTCATTCTTACTCAGTCCACTTCCCCCTACCACCTTCTTCTCTCCATGTTACCCACCTCACACGCTACAGGCACTGGTACCCTGTGTTGAGTGGGGTTCCTTCCCATCTTTCTTTTACACTTGGCAATGTTTTATGAACATAAAAAATGAGAAAACAAAAAAAAATTATCTTTCTATATACAATCCCTATTCTTTTAGATATCAAAATGAGAGGCCTAACATCTCAGTTTGGGCAACATTAGGAAGAGAGGACCTCTAAGACCAAGATGCTGCTTAACAGGGCCGTGTTACATGTTCAATAGGATCAGATGTGTCCAGTGCAACCAGAGAAATGACAATATATCTAAAGTTTGCAACATGGTGGTTACTTTAAATACACAACCTCATTTAACCTTTCCAGAATTGTGTGAGGAAAGTATTTTGTCCCGATTTTGCAGATGAGGAAAATGAGCTCTAAAAAAGTGACGAGATATCCCAGGTATTCAGAGAAGGGTCATGGCTGGATTTGAACTCATGTCTGTCTGTCTTCAATGCTCATGCAGATGAGAGACAGCTGAGTGACAGCGGCTGCAAATGGATTGAGGCCTAATGGCCAGGGTTCTTGTTCTCTTTAATAGGGCTTCTACTCAATGTTCTGTTTTGTTGGTTTGTTTTTTTTCACTCATAATTTTTCTGAAAATTTCTCGCCTTAGGGCAACATTTTTCCATCACCAAAGGTGATTTGTTTTGGAAAAGTTTGAGTAAAAACAGCTCTATATTTCTTGCTTTCCAGAGAATGGAAAAACACGTGCTATTCAGTGGTGTTTTTAATAGCTCCTTTAAGACGTAACACACAGGCACGCACATAAATTATTTCTTATTTGTTCATCATTTCAAATGCCATCCACTGTTTTAAAAAACAGTTTGGAATGTGAGTTAAGAAATTGAGTAACTTTTTTTTATTTTTGTATTTTTTACCTTATATACTTTTATTTATTTACTAGAGGCCTGGAGCACGAATTCGTGCATGCGTGGGGTCCGGCTGGCCCGCCTCGATTGAGGTCGATTGGGCCGGGCTGGCTAGGGGGAGGGGCCAGGGGCAGTTGGCCGGCTGGCCCTGCCCTGGTCGAACTCCTGGTGGAGGGGACAATTTGCATATTAGCCTTTTATTATGTAGGATTTTTAAATCTTTATTGTTGAAAGTATTACATAGGTTCTATTTCCCCCCCAGAAATTGAGTAACTTTTTAAAACATATTTACTTTCCTTATAAAACCTGTATCCTCTGCTTTAGAGAAATGAATGTGCTTGTGGTCTCTCAACTTGGAGTTACTTAACATTTTCCAAGGACCAGCAGACTTCCAGGTGCTTTTTGGGCATTCAAGGAGACTCGGTCCCTTTCTATGGGATTTTTATGTGAAAAATCTCATAAGATGAGCAAGGCTATATAAACGAATAATGGCTAGTATTTGTACAGTGTTTTACAATTAAAAAGTGTTTTCACATAGAGAATTTCATCAATGACCCTGGAGGGTAGGGGAAGAAACATTGTTATTCCCATTTTACAGAACAGGCAAGTGGGCACACTCAAGCGATTCAGTGACTGGACTGTCAAGTGGCTGGTGAGTGGCAGAACTCCTCCTCCTTCTAAGGCCTTCTGGCTCCTGGGTCCATGCTCATGCCTCAGGGAGACAGATTGGTCTGAGTTCTGACTCTGGGGCTTACCAGATGTGTGTCCTTGATGAGACACTCAACCTCTCCAAACTTCATGTCTTCATCTGTCAAAGGAGGAACCGGGATACATATGACTGAGGGACAGGAGAGGAATTAGTGAGCTGAAGAGACACCTGAAAGAATGATGTCTTAGATCAGGCTCACCAAGTAGTTTCAGCAAAAAGGGGGATGCCATGGAAGGATCCTGGAGTTTCCTTTAATTTTTTTGCATTGGTTCTTTTAATTTTATTTAATAATTTTTTCAATTACAATTAATGTTATTTTATATTAATTTCAGGTGTACAGCATAGTGGTTAGATAATTATATACTTTATAAAGTGATTTCCCTGATATTTCTAGTACCTAATTGACATCATACACAGTTATTACAATACTAGAGGCCCAGTGCATGAATTCATGCACAGGTGGGGTCCCTCGGCCTGGCCAGTCAGTGATTGGGGCCAATCAGGGCCATCTCACCCAGTCCGGGGGGAGAGGTGGGGAAGGACCACAGGAGGCTGGCTGGCTGGCTGAGGGGGGAGATGTGAAGCTATGGCCTGCATGGCCTCAGGTTCAAAGACTTGGAGAAGGGCTGATGCACAAATTAATATACAAGACAAGAAATATAAATTTGGAAATTATGGGGCAAGCCAGTTATGATCTTGGTACAAGGGACCAAGTTCCACTGAATCTCTGTTCCCATCTGCTTTTATTTACTAGAATACACAATTGCCTTTCAGAAATGCAAACAGACATATCAAAGGAGATTGTTTTGTAAACAGTAAGATTATCAGGTTGGGGACTTTGCTTTAGGCCAGTGGTCGGCAAACTCATTCGTCAGCAGAGCCAAATATCAACAGTACAATGATTGAAATTTTTGAGAGCCAAATTTTTTAAATTTAAACTTCTTCTAACGCCACTTCTTCAAAATAGACTCACCCAGGCCGTAGTATTTTGTGGAAGAGCCACACTCAAGGGGCCAAAGAGCTGCATGTGGCTCGCAAGCCACGGTTTGAGACCACTGCTTTAGGCCATTGAGTCATCAGCAGTAGGTAATAAAATGCTGATATTCACCCTGTGAATATCAAAGAGCCCCATTCAGCCTTCTGACCCGAGTTCTCACATTTATATTAATTACTGTTGATCTTGGTTCTCAGCAGGGAGAGACTGTGGGAGGTTGGCTGGCCAGGGGAGGTTGGCTGTGGGAGTGCACTGATCACCAGGGGGCAGCTCCTGCATTGAGCGTCTGCCCCCTGGTGGTCAGTGCACATCATAGTGAGTGGTCATTCTGCCGTTTGGTCGATTTGCATATTAGCCTTTTATTATATAGGATTCCCTATGCTATACTTTACATGCCCATGACTTCTCACCTCTCCTTCCCACTCTGCCTGTCTATTTTCTTCTTTCCATCCTCCCACAGCCTTCTATGCTTCTCTGGATATAGGACATATAATGGCCACCTCACCTCTAACCTGTCAACTGTGTTCAAGCACCAATAGAGAAGAAATAGAATTTCTGATTTCACATTTTATTTTATTTTTTAAAGAAATTATTTATTTATTTATTTATTTATTTATTTATTTATTTTTGTTGTTAATCCTCATCCAAGGATATTTTTCCCATTGATTTTTAGGGAGAGTGGAAGAGAGAAGGAAAGATACAGAGAGACGTCGATGTGAGAGAAACACATCAATTGGTTGTCTCCTGCATGTGCCCAGACCAGGGCCCGGGCTGGGGAGGAGCCTGCAACCAAGGTAAGTGCCCTTGACCGGAATCGAACCTGTGACCCTTTGGTCGGCAGGCCAGCACTCTATCCGCTGAGCCAAACCGGCTAGGGCTAACTACACACTTTAGAAAGAGTTCAGGTGGACTGAAGTCCAAGTTCCTTCTGAGGGCTGTGGGGAGAATCTCCCGTGCCTGTCTCCTCACTTCTGGTAACTTGCTGGCAATCTTTGGCATTCCTTAGCTTGTAGCAGTGTCACCCATTCTATGCCTTCATGGCATTCTCTGTGTGCATTTCCAGGCCAAATTTGTCCTTTGCATAAGGCCACCAATCGCATTGGATTAGGGTCCCACCCTACTCCAGTATGACCTCATCTAAATATAACTAATTACATCTGCAACTATCATCCTATTTCCAAATAAGGTCACATTCTGAGGTATTGGGGGTTAGAACTTCCACCTATGAATTTGGAGGGAAGACACAATTCAACCCCTAACAGCCTGATAGTGGATGCTGTGCTGTACCGCTCAGATTACTTTTCAGGACCAAAGGATGTATGCCCACAGCCCTCAGCTAAAGGCCCTTGCTGAGAATTGCTCTCAGTTGAAGAGAGTTTCTAGTCCAAGGTCACACCCCTTCCCGGGGGCAGCCAATATCCAATGACCAGTCTCTCTGGGTGTGTATAAGGCCTCGCCTCAACTTGGACAACTCTGAAAGGCCATGGCAGCTTCAGAGCTCCCTTAGGGGATGGCTGAGGCATCGTCTGTGACCACATCACAGCCCAACTCCTCCCTGTGCTCAACCAGCAGGTACCCACCCTTTTCCATAGGTGTGGACTCTGCATGCTAACCTCCATCTCAGAGTCTGCCTTCTGGGAGGCCAAACTGCAATACACCCTAAAGAACCCAGAGCAGAGAGGAGTCCTGTGACTCCGATCCCAAGGAACTTCCCTATTAGCCCTGTACCCTTTACCCCCGGATTGTGATATGAGAAAGAAATAGACTGCCCTTCATTCAAGGTGTTACTATTTGTGGTCTCTGTCCTTACAGCAGGACCTATATCCCAAGCCCCAAGGGAGGCTCGGAGTGGTGGTTTGCTCTGAGCAGGTGATTATGCTCGATGAGCTCAGGTGGTCCTTCTGACCTGGAGTTCCTAGGACTCCCAGATACTGTGAATGCAGCATAGTGGGTAGTGGCCTCCAAGGGTGTGCGTCACTAGGGAAACGAACAAACACCTGTTTGGGGTTACATCCGAGACTTCTAACATCACTGTAGTGGTTGTGATGGTTGTGATGGCTGTGAGGCAGCTGGCTGGGCAGCATCTGCAGATGGTGTTTGCGATGACCTGGTATGGGGGGGAGGGGGGGAGGGGGAGGAGGGGAGAGGGCGGGACCTTGCTGAACTCTGCTTAGGGGGACTTAGTTCCAGTTCTGAACGTCTCTCTTCCCACCACTGCTGTTTAACAGGACTAAGTTATTTGAACGTCCCTTGCTCCTCCTACTTCAGAAAGTTGCACAAGGCCAAACTGAGCGCAGATGAAGGGCTTTGAAAGGTCAGCGCCACTGTCTAAATACCCGAGGTGCGATTATCATGATGGGTATTGACATGAGAAGGCTGTTTTGGTCACAGGTTGGGCGAAGCGATGCTTGACAGATGGTATTCCCATAATGCTCCCAGCGGCCTTGTTACTGGGGGATTTTCCAGTGAATGCAGTTCTCTTTCAAAGTTTTGTTTTGAAACCGGAGAGCCAGTGAGGAACCTTGGTTAATCCTGGATGCGGGCTGAGGGACCCGACCAGCTGAGCCCGGGGCAGGCCCTGTATCTAGACCCGGACCTTTGGTTGACCTGGGAAGAAAAGCTCTTTCAGTCCCCGAGACAGCGGGCCACGGCTGACCAAACGTGAGCTCCAGGCCTATTGCAGTTCCCAGAAGCCTCCGGACGGACGGACGGACGGACGGAGTGGAGCCAAACTCTCTGCCTTTGTCTTGATATGCATTCTTTGGGTTGAGGGTATGTGTGTGTGTGTGTGTGTGTGTGTGTGTGTGTGTGTGTGAGTGGGAGAAGGGGAGGAGGAGGGAGAGGGAAAGGGGAGGGGATCATAGCGTACTGGAGCTGGAGGGAAACTTAGAGCCATCTAATCCAGTCTCTTCATATTGCCAGTCATGACACAAGGCTCAGAGAGGGTTAGTATCTTGCCTAACATCACGCAGTAAATTAGGAGACAGCTGGGTGCAGAGCACAGGAGTTTTTAAACTTCTAGGCCAGGGGCTGTTCTCCGTACCCTCCTCCCCCCTTCTCCCCGCTTTGGAAGCTGTGTAGACTTAGCACAGCTAGGAAGCTGGGTGGAAGGATTGGACGCATTTGCTTGGACCCAATTTCACTTCTGAAAACTGGTTCCTCCCTCTGGTGTTGCTAGATCCTTGTCAGACTAGCCACTGCTCCTAAGCAGCCAAGGGCACTGACCCCGCTAACCTTGGTTGACCCTCCTTTGAAACGAAGTAGAAGGTTGATTGTGGTCTGATGCAAGGGCCACACCACACCCTCTGCTTCTCAACAGACTGCGCCAAACACTGCTGGAATCCCTCCATTCAAGGCCCTCCTGGGGTTGCCTCTCTATGATCCCTCCATTTGAGATGTAAATACCCTGGAAGCCCCACACTTTTCCATCTGACCTGCTATTGTTGCCTGAGTGTGGCTGGGTCTCAGAGCAGGTCCTGAGAGAGAACTGGACTGAGCCCTGTGGAGTGGGGTGGGCGGCAGGGAGAGTATGGAGTAAGGCCTGGGTCGTGGGAAACACTTTTTTCTCATGCACAACTGCAGTGAGGGCTGGTGGGCGCTGTGGGCCCAGCCCCTGCCCGGGTGAGGGGCATTTGACCTTCTTGCCTGATTATCTTGACCTGATCCTAACTTCATACAGGCCTTCTGGGAAGTCCAGGCTGTCCTCAGACTTGACTCCTCCCACACAGGGGTGGGGCGGTGGGAGTGCTTCACACCTGAGAGCAGAGGCTGGTGGAGGGGGGCAGGGGAGGAGGACAAGGGCCCAGGCTTATGATTAGCTGACACTTTTGGCCATTTGTGGGGCATGGAAGGACCTTTCTGCTGTGCAGGGCCTCAAGGTGGCCTTGGTGAGAGAGCTGAAGGCAGGCCCAGTGCTCAGTGATGGCCACGGAGGGCTTGGGCAGGGCCTATGCAAAGGCTGGGGAGGCCCCTCTCTTCCTGCTGTGAGCTCAGGGGAAAGGAGAGGACCCTTCTGACCTCTAACTATAACCTCTCTCACACATCCTCATTGGCTCTGCCTTCTCACCAAGGGATCAGCATTTCTTTGGGGGGCGGGGAGAACATTACAAAAACAAAGTCATAGAAAATATAGAAACAGATAAAGAAAAGAACAAAATCACCTATAATCCTATTGCCCAGAGAAACTCACTGTGGGCATTGTGGCTTGTGTTCTCCCAGTATTTGGGGTGTGTGTGTGTGTGTGCATGTGTGTATATATTGTATACATGCATATATGTGCATGTGTATATATGTGCAAGCACATATATGTACACGTGCAGATGTATATATGCATGTGGATATGGTATGTGTATACACGTGCAAGCACATACATGTGCATGCATGTATGTATATAAGCAGGTGATTGTGTATATGTATACACGTGTTTATATGTGCACACGTGTGCATGTGTGTATGCATATACATGTGTGTATATATAAGTGTGCATGTATATAAGCATGTGCATATGTATATATGTACACACTTGTATATACACACATGCATGTGTATATGTGTGTGCATGTGCATAACATGTGTGTGTGTGTGTGTGTGTGTGTGTGTGTGTAGGGTCCAACAAAAACAGCCCTGTTCCCATCTGATGTCTGAACCTTTTGAGAGAGTCTGAAGAGCCGGCAGGGAAGATCTAAAGGAAGAGAAGGGAGCATTACAGAGTGTGGGCAGGGTTAAGGAACAAACACGCAGTGGTGTGGCACTAAGGCTAGCTAGCAACTGGAAGGACTTACCTCCCTAAGGGTGCCAGGGAGGCGGAGGTTTTCAATTGGAGAAGCTGTAACCATGGAGGGGGCCACAGGCAGGATCCATGGCCAGGGAAGGATGGGTCAGAAACTGCCAGCAGTAGGACACTTCTCACCTTCTGACCCTTGCTGCTGCCTACCATTGAAAGCCAAAGGTCAGCCCTAACCGGTTTGGCTCAGTGGATAGAGCGTCGGCCTGTGGACTCAAGGGTCCCAGGTTCGATCCCAGTCAAGGGCATGTACCTTGGTTGCGGGCACATCCCCCGTGGGGAGTGTGTAGGATGCAGCTCATCGATGTTTCTAATTCTCTCTCCCTCTCCCTTCCTCTCTGTAAACAATCATTAAAATATATTTTTTTTAAAAAAGAAAGCCAAAGGTAAAGGGGGCCCTGGTGTGGCCCACAGGGGTCAGCCTCCCTGAGCCAGAGAAAGAAGAGAACGCATTGATGTTGGGGGTAGGGGAAAGGCAAACAGACAACAGAAACTTCTTTCTCTGGGGAGGAGTGAGTGAGGAGCCAGAGAGAGGCTGATTTTGATGGTGGCACTTCTCCACAAGGAAGTAAAATCAGGCAGGATGGAGAAAAAGCCCCTCTCCTGCCTTCCCCCATCTAATAGCTTATCTATTATCTATGTATCATATCTATCTATCTATCTATCTATCTATCTATCTATCTATCTATCTATCATCAAGTATCCCTGTCTCTAAATTCTCCCAGGAGAAAATCGGAGGCAGTGTGTAGTAGCAGCGAAGCGCAGGCTCTGGGACAGACTCTTGAGCTGGACTGCTGGCTGGACCACTTAACAGCGGTGGGAGTTATTTCACCTCAGGGAGGGATCCGTTTCCTCCTCTCTCAGGGGGACCCGTGGTGGTTGGGAGGATTCGATGAGTGAATACCTATGTGTAAAGTGTTCCGAACAGTCCCTGGCACATAGCAGCTGCTCCGTTACTTTATAGCTATGCCAACCGTTCATTGCTGTAGGAACCAGGGAATAGTTGGGTAACACTTTCTGGTCACCAGGTCATGGGCTGGGGCTGGCTTGCCTTCCCTTTTCTCTGATCTGTTCACCTCAGGTTAGAGTTAGTTTTCCCAAGTCAGGGCCCCAGGGGTGACCCTCCAGAAGATCTTTCTGGCATTTTTCTTCTAGTTCATGCCTTTGAAAATGAAAATCCTCCTGGGGAGGGAGCCATTCTCACTGAGGTGCTAAGAATTTATCAGATTTTGGCAGGAAGGGAGGAGACATTTAGTGGCTCAGACCTGAAAGGACAGAAGAGAGAAGGGAAGGAAGAAAGAGGAGAAGCCAAGTGTTGCAAAAGGCACAAATGGAATGTGGGCGGCACAAAGACCAGCTCCTCCCCACCCCCACAGGTATGCACCCTGGCTGTCCTCCTTCAGGGCTCTGCCTCCTGAAAGGCCGGTGAGGTCAGCCAGGCCAGCCTCACATCCATCTGGGCCCTTCCTAGGTGGCAAGTCATGAGAGGAGCCTCAGTTTCCTCACTTGTAAAATGGGAATAAGAATCACTCAATTCAGGGGATTAAATGCAATACAATAATGTATCTGTGGAGCTTGCTAGAGTGCCTGGCAAAACATGGAAGCAGCATACGGTCAGGAAAACAAACCCAACGGACCTGAATAGACATTCCTCCGAAGAAGACATATAAGTGGCCAATAAACACATGGGAAGATGATCAACATCACTGATCATTAGGAAAATGCAAATTGAAACCGCAACATCACCACACACCCATTAGGATGGCTATTATTAAACAAACAAACAAACAAACAAAAAACACCAGAAAATAATAAGTGTGAGTGAGTATGTGGAGAAAATGGATCCCCTGTGCATTGCTGATGGGAATGTAAAATGGTGCAGCCACGGTAGAAAACAGAATGGCAGTTCCTAAAAAAATGAAACATAAAATTAGCATACGATCTAGCAATTCCATTTCTGGGTACCTAATTTAAAGAAATAAAAAGCAGAAACATGAAGAGAAATTTGCACATGCATGTGCACAGTAGCATTATTCACAGTAGCCAAAAGGTAGAAGCAGCCAAGTACCCACTGAGGGGTACGTACACATCATAGAACAGTATTAAGCCCTTCAGAGGAGTGATATTCTGACAAAAGCTATAATAGGGATGAACCTTGAAGACATTATGCAAATGAAATAAGCCAGTCAAAATCATAAAAGTAGAATGGAGGTTGTCAGGGGCTTTGGGGAGTGGGGAGTTAGCGTTTAATGGGTACAGAGTTTCAGTTGGAGAAGATGAAAAAATTCTGGAGTTTGGTTGCAGAAGAATGTGAGTGCACTTTAATGGCATTGAACTGAACACTTAAAAATGATTAAAATGGTAAATGTTATAGTCTGTATATTCAGTCACACAAAAGTAACAAACAAAATGAAACCAAGGAAGCTATAATAACGATATTATTACTTACCGTAGTACTATTGTGTTTATTTTCTTAATACTCTTTTTTTTCTCAAGCCCAGGCTCTCAATACATGAAAGCGTCAAACAAAACAACCAAAAATCACCGACTGGAGAAACAAAACCCATGCTAGTTATAAGATCTCCTCGTCTTTGTCTTCCTTTTCCATTTCCTTCTTCCTCTGGAAGGCAGGTCCTGTGTCTTTTCACCCTTTTATTTCCAGGACACAGCACAGGGCCAGCTTACCAAATCCCCACCCCCGACCCCAATGACTAAATGACAAAGGCTATTCCTAGAAAAAGCTTGTCTCTGTCCTCCTACTCACACTCCTAGAAATGCATCTTGAGGCTTTGACTTGGGTTATATGAACTCAGCAGAGCAATTAAAAAGCTAATCGAAAAGACAGCTCCTCTCTCCCAGGGGCATCAGAGCCATCTTCGTTCATTGAGACAGAGCCCATTAGGCGAAAATTGAAAATTGCCAATTTTGGGGTGGAGGAGCCAGGACTTGGTGAGAGAGCAGCAAGGTTCTCATCCCTTTCTAGAAATGCTGAGTCCTTCTCCACTAACCAGAAAAACAGACCAGTGTCCTCTCCAAGATCCAAGTCACCTCCAAAGGGACTGATTTCATTTCCTTTGGGTTACATAAGAGGCTTTCCTGACACTTGGTTTTATTCATTGAACATTCCTTTGAAATGTTCTAATTCTGGGATACACAATAGTCACTTCTCGGTAGAGCAAGATTTATGTCAGGGTTTGAGAGCTGGTATGTTAAAACCCTTGGGGATGGGAATGAAAGACCTGTTTGCCTGTTTTGGCTTATTTTCAGAGTATTTGGAACCACCGTGTTCATTCTCATTTTGCGGATTATGTGACTTGTCTTTGGAGTGAGAGCAAAGAGGAAGAGGTACAGCTTCCATCTTTGACCTAATTGACCAGGGCAGCAGGTGGGCTGGCTGTTGCTGCCTTCATCCTTAAGAGGGTCTGTGCATAGTCACTGCAACTCTCACTACCATCCTGTGCATGCCAGATTGCCAATCGTATTAGTTAGCTTTCGCTGAGTGACAAAGGACTCCAGAAATCGGTGGATTAAAACAACAGCCATTTTTGTTGTTGTTGTTGATCCTCACCCGAGGATATTTTTCCATTGATTTTTAGAGAGCGTAGAGGGGAAGAGACAGAGAGAGAAACACCAATGTCACATTGATTGGTTGCCTCCTGCACAGGGATCAAGCCTGAAACTAAGGTACGTGCCCTTGACTGGAATCAAACCCAGGACCCTTCAGTTAGAGGGCTGACGCTTTATCCAATGAGTCAAATCAGATAAGGCAACAACAACCATTTATTTAGCTCTTAAGACTCTGTGTAACTGGTTATTTCTCTTATCTGGGCTAGGCGGGACTTTGGCTGTTGGGTTCATACATTTGTAGTCAGCTGCTGGATGGCGTGTAGGCTGGCTGGTCTAGGCCTCAGCGAGGTTGGCTCACCTCTGGTCCGTGTGGTCTTCCATCCTCCAACAGACTGGCCCAGTTCAGGCTTTTTCCTGTAGCAGTGACTCAAGGCCGGGAGAGAGAGAGAGAGAGAGAGAGAGAGAGAGAGAGAGAGAGAGACAGAGAGAGAGAGACAGAGAGAGAGAGAGAGAGAGAGAGAGAGAGAGAGAGAGAGAGAAGAATTGAACAATTTTTAAAAATATACATTTTATTGATTTTTTTTTAAAGAGAGGAAGGAAGAGGGATAGAGAGTTAGAAACATTGATGAGAGAGAAATATCAATCAGCTGCCTCCTGCACACTCTCTACTCAGCAGGGGTCCTCAAACTTTTTAAACAGGGGGCCAGTTCACTGTCCCTCAGACTGTTGGAGGGCCGGACTATAGTTTAAAAAAAAAAACTACGAACAAATTCCTATGCGCATTGCGGGCCCGGGACGAGTTGGCTGCTAAGCAGGACAGGCAGCGGCACCTGGCGGGCCGGATAAATTTCCTCGGCGGACTGCATGTGGCCCGCGGGCCGTAGTTTGAGGACCCCTGCGTCTACTGGGTATGTGCCCCCAATCAAGGTACATGCCCTTGATCCGAATCAAACCTGGGACCCTTGAGTCCGCAGGCTGACGCTCTATCCACTGAGCCAAACCAATTAAGGCTGAACAAGGTCTTTTGATGTCCAGGCTTGGAACTGGTCAGACATCACATCCATTGCATTTTATTGGTCAAGCAAGTCATAAAACCAGCCCAGATTCAAGGAGTGGGGTAGTTGATTCAAGGAGGGGAAAGACTCACATTGCTCATATGTAAATTGGACACAATAATGCAATAGCATGACTCTTCTAGACATTATCAAACTTTAGCTCTTGCACTTGTCAGTTCATTCATTCACTTATTAAGTCACCATTAGCAAGAGTCTTAGCTGTTCTGATTTGAGGGATAAAGGACTACCAAAATGCCCAAGGAGAAATTGCTGTCCCAACAGTAAAAAATAACAAGATCCCCTTTTAATTGAGCCCTTGTATGTGTCAGACACAGGCTACCTTAATATAATCCTCACCAAATTATATTTGTTAGGTTTTGTTCCCATTTTGTAGATGCAGAAACTGAGGTCCAGAGAAATTTAACAATTTGCACAAATGTTACGTAGCTAGCAACGGAGGTAGTGGGATTTGACCCAGAACAGGCTTCAGAGCTTCCATTCTCAATACCCATGGCCTCACCTATATTGGACTTCCTCTGTGCTTTATTCCTTTCAACTTTGGCTGGACTTGCTCTGGGCAGATGCAGCCGATGCTAAGGAACCACACAGTCAAATGGAGATCTGAAACAGCAGGTAGGCCCATGACCCAATCAATATGGTGAGAGCTCCTGGGAGACTTTAGGTACAAGAATTGGGGGCCTAGACTCTGTGGATAATGGCTGTGTCTTGCTGTGGCCATATTAGGCAAAGTGGGCTGACCACTGTCTCTGCCTCAGCAGCAGATCCTTGTCTCTCTTCAGGGACTGCCTGGGTGACTGTCCCGGTCCATTCTTTGTCAGTGTAGGGATCTTGTCTCTCTGGCCAGAACCCACTCATCACCTGTCGTCTGCCAGATGGTAACCCGAGAAGGCCAGAGATGAGAAGCAGAGAGCAAGGCTGGAAGGGGACTGCTGGCTGGAAATACCCCCAAGAACACATTAATTTCCCTAACTGTCCTTCTGGCATAATGAAGGCGCCCAGAATCCAATCAGCTGCCCTTTGAAAGAACATGGAAACGGCTGCTCTTTTTGAAAGAGCAGGAGGCCAAGCTGAAGCCAGGCTGGGTTCTTCGTCCTGTCCTTTTTCTGGCTCTTTGTTTTGGCTTGAAGGACTCTTCTAATCTGGAGGCTGAAAACCCCATGCATTCCATTATGAAAAGGGGACCCTATAACTAACAACGTCCAAAGATTTCACAAGTGGCTTTCACATACATACCCTTTTTATTATTATTATTTTAAAAAATATTTTTATTGATTTCAGAGAGGAAGGGAGAGGGAGAGAGAGAAAGAGAGAAACATCAATGATGAGAAAGAATCATTGATCATCTGCCTCCTGCACACCCCCTCCTGGGGATGAGGCCTGCAAACCAGGCATATGCCTTGACCGGATCGGGAATCCCACCGTGACCTCCTGGTTCATGGGTCGATGCTCAACCACGGAGACACACTGGCCAGGCACATACATACCCTTTTAAAAATTTATTTTGACAATATCCCTATGATGAAGGGTATTATTATCTTCATTTTATGGCTGGGAAAACCAAACCCCAGAGAGACTGTATGATGGGGGTCGGGGAGTGTGCAGTATGAGGGATTGGGAGATCAGGACCCTAACATCAACTTCCCCCTCTATAAAAAGGGAAGGGTTGGGATGGGAGCGGGGCTGGGAGACCGGGTGAAAAAGATGAAGGGATTGAGAAGGACAGATTGGTAGTTCCAAAATAGTTACAGGGATGTAAGACACAGCAAGGGGATATAGTCAATGACATTGCGATAACGATGTATGGTGCCAGGTGGGCACTGGAACTACGTCTAACCGCCATGCTGTACCCCGGAAACTAATATAAAATAAGATTGAATGTAAACTGTAACTGAAATTGAAAAAAAAATTTTTAAAGGGAAGGATTGGCCAGTGGTAACCCTGATAGTCAATACATTTCTGCCAAATGGCTTCCTGATAAACAGATTTGGCTGCTTGCCTTCTGCCTGTCCACACCTCCTAAATCTCCCCTAAATTTCTCCACCCCACCTCCACTTTGCCAAGTTCCTTTTCTTGGCATTTTGTGCCTTGGCTCGCCCTGAAGCAAGCTAGACTTCTCTGGACTCTGTTTCCTGGTGTTTTTTTTAAGCAGGCAGACACTCAGCCGCTTGGTGGTGCTGTGTGTAAGATGTTTGTTCTCGTCAAGACACCTGGAAGTTTCTCCCGGAGAATTCAGGTTTAAAGGCAGTGACACCAGAGTGGTGCTTGCGGGGGAACGCGGTGTGGTTCATACCTGTGCGTGTGTTTCCAGCATTTGTCCACATCCTGTTCATATGGCCAGTTGGGCCTCTGAGTTCAGCGGTTCCAGGAATCCCGAGTGAGGTGCTTGTATCGGAGGGGCCAGGGAAAGACAGATCTGGCCAGGCATCCCATTCATCCAAATTCCTGGAAGTTTCTGTCCTGCTGGGGAGACAGTTCCCAGGTAGAACACGCAGATTTTTTTTTTTTTTTTGGAGGCATTAGTATACAGTCAAATGGCCTTTATCTTTCAGAGAGCTGACTTCCTGTGACTTTTAAAGGGCTGCTGTTTGTGAGATGTCGTGTCGCTTGGATACAAACTGTGGTGTAGCTGAAAAACTGGAGTTTGAGTCCTGGCTCCCTACTTGTGAGCTGCAAGACCTCAGGCAAGGCACTCCGTCTCTTAGCACATCAAGCGAAATGTGGGGAACAGACCAGTATGTAATCTCAAGTAAGATATCACTGAGAATTAAAAGAGACTACTTGTGTGAAAGTGTTTTGTAAACTGTCGAGCATGACACCGATGGGAGGTGTTGGAAACTGCCACAGTCCTTGCACAATAGCTGCTTCTCATAGGTGCTCAGGTGACGCTGGTTGGATGAATGAATGAACAGGTGGACGCAGAGGTCGTAAAGTGAAGGGCAGATTGAAAATGTGCCTGTTCAATGAAGGGTTTCAAAGGATAAGGCTGGAGAGGGAGCAGGAGAAGCAGGCCCTGGAGAGGAATGTGGGGCACATGCCTCATCTGCCAGGAAGGCAGCTCACTGTCCCCCACCAGCTGGCTGCCTGGGCAGCCTGGCTCCATTTGTGCCCAGCTGCCAGGCCCTGGGCCACTCAGGGCCCATGTGACTGTTCCAGAGCAGGCGGGCCAAGAGCTTCTGCCGTCAGGGACAGGCTGGTGATGCGCCTGGAATGCTCACGCTCTTGTGCCTGCTTTCAGAGCCCAAGTCCCTGGTGACAGTAAACATTGGGGAGGAGGGGCCCGTATCCCATGGTTAGAGATACAAATAAAAGCAGGACAGGTAAATATAGGCAATTAGGTAGGAAATTTAGATCTCAAGGCTAGTTTTTCCTGACCTAGCTTTCTTGTTTGGGACAGAGTAACTAGGGAAGTTGTATTTGCTTTGTATGGTTATTGATCTGATGTTGTTTATGTGTTATAGACCTGATAGAGTAAATCAAATAGTATTATTATTTAAAAAGTAATAATAGCAGCTACCATTGTGCCTAAGGAGGTACTATGCTAAATACTTCATAGCCATTATCTTATTTAGTTCTAGAAGGTAAGCATTAACCCTGTAGGGTCATATCATGCAACTCTATGAGGTAAATATGGTACCCATTTTATAGATGAAGAAACTGAGGTCTAATCTTTAATTACTTACTGGGGTTTTAGAGTAAGTAGATAAAAGAGCTGGAACTCAAACTGTTCATTCACCCATTTATTCATTCACAAGTAATTACTGAGAATCTATTATATACCAGGTACTGAGGATTCATGAGTGAATGATATAGATAAAAACCTCTGCTTTGTCTAGACAAATACAACAAATTAGATTATATAATATATTACATGCTGGTGAATGCTACAGTAAAGAATAAAGCAGGGAGCCCAGTCAGTGTGGCTCAGTGATTGACCGTTGACCCATGAACTAGGAGGTCATGGTTCGATTCAGGGTACATGCCTGGGTTGCAGGCTCAATCCCCAGTGTGGGGTGTGCAGGAGGCAGCTGATCAATGATTCTCTCTCATCATTGATGTTTCTATCTCTCTCCCCCTCTCCCTTTCTCTCTCTGAAATCAATAAAAACGTATTTTTTTTTTTTTTAAAGAATAAAGCAGGGAAAGGGGGTTAGGAGCACCAGCAGTGAGAACAGGGAGGAGAAGGAGGGCTGCAACGTTACACCGGATGGTCAGGAAAGACCCTGCTGACAAGGTGACATCTGAACAGAGAGCTGATGGTGTTGGGTTGCTGAGCTGCCTGGGTTAAAGAGTAGAACTTTGCTGCATTTGAACTTTTCCCAGTGGGGCAAATTGGAGAATTAGGAGGATAAGGAGAATTTCTATGCATTCACCTTTCTTTTAAGTTTATTCTCTCTTTCCTGGACTATGCAAATCCTGAGTAAGAAATAAGGAACTAAACTAAGGAGGAAGTAAAGGTAGAAAAATTCATGCTTTGAGCATTACATGCAGGGAAAGGGGAATGAGCATTCCTTAGTAAGAGAAAGTCACATTTGCTAGGTGCCTGTGTGCCAGCCCCTAAGCCCAATGCTTTCCATCCATCCATCCATCCATCCATCCATCTATCCATCCACCCTCCATCATCCATCCATCCATTTAATGTTTATATGGCACCCATTACAAACCAGATCTATACTTTCCTTAGAGAAAAGAATAAGATCTAGACCTGTACTATTGGATACAGTAGTCACTACTGAGCACTTAAAATTTGACTGGGGCACTAAAATTTTAATTTTATGCAATTAACTAAAACTTAAATTAAGAAACCTTGGAGCAATGCAAAATATTTTTTCTGTTAACTACAACTTTACTGTTTTACTAGGGTTATATTTCAGTTTAACCAGGAAAACCTCAACTGTGACTTGAGATTTATTTTAAGGGTAAAATACACAACAGATTTTGAAAACTACAAGAAGAAGGATGTAAAATATGTGTTCAATTGATTTTTTATATTGATTAATATTTATTGCATATTGAAATGGTAATATTTTGGATATACTAGGTTAAACAAAATACATTAATTTATGTTTTATTCTTGTTCTAATGTGGCTGCTAGAAAAGTTAAAGTGGTATATGTAGCTCACATTATATTTTTATTAGACAGCTCTGTTCTAGACATGACCGTTCTGGAGCTCTCAGGCGACTGGGCAGAGCTGGGCACATGGTGGAATAATTGTAACACCGTGAGGCAAGGGCTATAATAGACCCAGGAACTGGGTGCACTGGGAACAGAGAACTGAGCCTTCAGCTCTGAGATTAGAGGAGAGGTGACATCTTAAGCTATGTCTCCACAATGAGTAGGAGTTTGTCATCTGGTGGACAGGAAATGGGGCATACCAGTCATAGGGCACAGTGCGTGCAAAGGCAGAGAGGCATGAAACAGTGAGACGTGACCCTGGAACGCAGGGTCTTGGTGGGCGGAGGTGGTGCTGACATGAATCGGGAGTTTCACCATGCAGGGAAAGGGCCACGGGCATTACTGAGCAAGAGAAAGTCACATTTGTTGGGCACCTGTGTGCCAGCCACTATGCTCGATACTTTCTCCTACATTAGCTCGGTCATTGGCTCCACATATACCTGTTGAGTGCCTACTCTGTGCTAGGCATTGTTTTGGGTGCTGAATATGCAGCGAAGAACAAGACAAAGTCCCTGCCCTCATGGAGCTGACAAGTAGGTCAGGACAAGTAGGAGAGAACAGACCCAGGTCTAAGGGGTCCAGTGACTTGGGCAAAGTCACCCAGCTGGTAAGGGTCAGGGCAGGACTCAAATCCGGGTCTTTCTAACGCTAAAGTCAATGCTCTCATTACTCTATCAAGCTGTGTTAGGCTAAGGGGTTTGGACTTTGTCCTGAAGGCTACGGAAAATCAGCAGAATCTTGGAGGCAGGAGACACAGGGTGGGATGTGTGTTTTAGGAACAAACTACGGTGACTGCATGAAGGATGGCACTGAGGAGACTGACTAAAAGTGCTGTGGTTCTTGCTTTATAGTTCCCGTAGGTGTCTCTCCTTGGCATTTGTCACAGCCCCTCCTCCTGCCCCCAAATCACATCCTTCTCTCTCCAAGTCTATTTTCAATACAGTGGCTAGGGGGAGACTTCAAGCTCAGGTCTGATTATGTCACTGCTCTAATCAGAATTGGCCAGTGGCTCCTGCCTGGCTCAAAATAAAACCCACAGTTCTTACACCATTACACATAGCTCTGCAGGATTTGGTCTTTGGTTAACGCTGGCTTCCACTCCTAAGGCACTTTCATTTCATGCCCCGCTTTTATTATGAGCTGTTTCAGGAACATGCCAAGGACATTCCTGCCTCAGGGCCTTTGCACTTACTATGTCCTATGCCTGGTAGGCTCTTCCCCAGGTATCCATTCTGTCCCCCAGATATCCAGATGGTACGCTCCCTTGCTTCCTTGGGGACCTCTGCGCAAGTGTCACCTTATCATCAGAAAGTCTTCTTATCACCATCATCATTCCCTACCTCTTTAATCCTGATGTGTTCTTCTTACCAGCCCTTACCATTATCTAACACTTAAAAAATATACTTTTATTGATTTCAGAGAGGAAGGGATGGGGAGAAAGAGATAGAAACATCAATGATGAGAGAAAATCATTGATCGGCTGCCTCCGGCATGCCCCACACTGAGGACTGAACCCGCAACCTGAGCATGCGCCCTGGTTCATAGGTGGATGTTCAACCACTGAGCCATGCCAGCATGACATTTAATACATTTATTTGTCCATCTGTAAATTGTCTACCTGCATACCTAACGAAGGCAGGGACTTGTTTTTGTTCACTTGTGTCCTCAGTACCTAGGTTCAGGATGGGCCCGTGGTAAAGCTAAGTGCTTTATGGTTGAATGCATCTGCCCATTCGGGTAGCAAATGTAGAGCTGATCTCTTTATATCTCCCCAGCCTTCCCAGAACCCCTTGTTTAACCTCAGTGGAACCCTGAAGGCTCTCCCATTGTCGCCGGTCAGAGGTTTCCCCCACCTACTCTAGCACATTCCTGCATGTGACACATTTGCTTTCTGGTGGCTGCTCTTCCCAGGGTGGCACAGTGTTGTTTTCTGCTTCTGGAATGCTTTCCCTGTTGACGGGGAATTTCTCACATTTCAGTTTCTGTTCTCTATAATAGAACCTTCCAGTGAATCCCGCTGTTTTTTTTCCCCTCAGGAAGAAGCTATCTTATTTTTCAGTGTAAAGTTCATGACAGAGAAAACAAAGCAAATGGAACTGTTGCCAGCTGTCCTCTTGCCCCATCCTCTGCACTCGGACACAGAGGAGGGAGGGAGAAAAATAAGGAATGTGCGAGAAACATAAAACCGAAATCTGCAAAAGGGCCCAAATGGTCAGCGCTGCAGCCATCGTAACTCATCTCACCGGATGACATCATGCCACAGAGAGGCAGAGACACCTGCCCGGGGCGGCGCCACTGTGTGCAGCAGGGGTAGGAGCCCTGGCCTTGTCCCCATACCATGGTGGCTACTCAAACCGGTGTTCTTCCCCAACAGGAGCCTTCTGCCCTCTTCAACACCAAGTGGATGAGAAAAACAAAAAGTAAGATCTCAGTCTGGATGGTTTCAGTTGAATCCTTGTAACATCCGCTGGTTCTATTAATAATTCTGTTTCCTGATGTCATCTGTCCACTCCCATGAAGAGGCCTCCTCTTGTATCCTTTTAAACACAAAATATAGTACCTGTGGGAAGGTGGCAAATAATATTAATGGCAACATACATCTCATGCTGTTTTTAGTACTTTTTTTTTTTGCATTAACTCAATTGGTCCTCAACAAAAACCCTTTGAGCTTGGTATTATTAATGTCCCCATTTTAAAGATGAGGAAACTGGGAAACAAAGAGGAAGTTGTCCAGGATTGCTCAGCTTAAAAGTGGTCACGTCAGGGTTTGAATTCAGTGGTTTTCATTCTGGATTCTATGCTCTTAACCACCATTCTTACTGCTTCTTTAGTCACTTAGCGGAGGAAGAAACATAGCTTTCTATTTTTTTTAAAAAAGATATTTTTTTATTGGTTTCAGAGGAAGTGAGAGGGAGAGAGAGGTGAAACAGGGAATGATGAGAGAGAATCATCGATCGACCGCCTCCTGCACTCCTCACACTGGGGATCAAGCCTGCAACTGGCATGTGCCCTGACGGGGAATTGAACCATGACCTCCTAGTTCATAGGCTGACACTCAACCACTGAGTCACACCAGCTGGGCAACATAGCTTTCTGTTTTGATTTGTGAGTAAATTTTAGTTTTTACTTTAGCTATCTATTTCACATTCAAATAGCCTCGGTGCTCCCAAGAAGTTTGGTGGCCAGAGGTCAGTTGACTACTGTAAATTGTGTTGAATACCCACAGACTGGGAGCTGCATGAAGATGAGACCATTCCCGTGTTGTCCCAGGACATCCTCAGCCCCAGATACCTGGCATGCAGTAAGAAAATAAGACATATAGTTGAATGAGTAAATTTATTGCTTACTGTCTTATGACCACTCTATACTCCTCTTTGGTTTCTGATACATGTAACTGAGGAAAAAAAATTAAAGGAAAAACTGGCTCCATAGACTCTGCTTTTTCCTTATATAAGTAAGTAGACAGGAAATAAAAAAGTGGCATTATTGGTTTCATCTATTCAGATGGTTGTTATAATCTTCAATTTTGTTTTTTATATGTAAACTAGAGGCCTGGTGCATGAAATTCGTGCATTGGGGGGGGGGGTGTCCCTCAGCCCAGCCTGCACCCTCTCCAATCTGGGACCCCTCGAGGGATGTCCTACTGCCCATTTAGGCCTGATCCTGGTGGGATCGGGCCTAAACAGGAAGTCGAACATCCCTCTCACAATCCAGGACTGCTGGCTCCCAACTGCTCACCTGCCTGCCTTCCTGACCGCTTCTGCCTGCCAGCCTGATAACCCCCTAACCACTCCCCTGCCAGCCTGATTGATGCCTAACTGCTCCCCTGCCAGCCTGTTTGCCCCTAACAGCCCTGCAGGCCTGGTCACGCATAACTGCCCTGCAGGCCTGGTCACCCATAACTGCCCTCCCCTGCAGGCCTGGTCCCCCCCAACTGCTCTCCCCTGCAGGCCTACGTCCCCCCCAACTGCCCTTCCCTGTAGGCCCGGTCGCCTCAACTTCCCTCTTCTGCCGGCCTGGTCACCCCTAATTGCCCTCCCCTGCAGGCTTGATCGCCCCCAACTGCCCTCCCTTGCAGGCCTGGTCCCTCCCAACTGCCCTTCCCTGCTGGCCATCTTGTGTCTACATGGGGGCAGCCATCTTTGACCACATGGGGGCAGCCATCTTGTGTGTTGGAGTGATGGTCAATTTGCATATTACTCTTTTATTAGATAGGATAGAGGCCTGGTGCACGGGTGGGGGCCAGCTGGTTTGCCCTGAACGGTATTCTGGATCAGGGTGGGGGTTCCCTTGGGGCGTGGGGCGGCCTGGGCGAGGGGCCTGTGGTGGTTTGCAGGCTGGCCACGCCCCCCGGTGACCCAAGCGGAGGCCCTGGGATCTGGGATTTATTTATCTTCTATAATTGAAACTTGTAGCCTTGAGCATAGCCAAGCCTCCTGCTTGCTCTGTAGCCATTTTTGTTTGGATTTGTTTATCTTCTATAATTGAAACTTTGTAGCCTTGAGCGGAGGAGGCCAAGGCAGGCCAGGGTGTGTGGAAAGCTTGGCTTCCTCCATCGCCGGGGGCAACTCAAGCCTCCTACTCTCTCCAGCACCGTGGCTGCTGCCATTTTTTTGGGATTTATTTATCTTCTATAGCTGAAACTGTGTAGCCTTGAGTGGTGGCCTGGGCCTGCCAGGGTGTGTGGAAAGCTTGGCTTCCTCCATTGCCAGGGAAATCCAAGCCTCCTGCTCGTTCCGTGGCTGCAGCCATCTTGGTTGGGTTAATTTGCATACTTGCTCCTGATTGGCTGGTGGGCATGGCTTGTGGGTGTAGCGGAGTGATGGTTAATTTGCATATTACTCTTTTATTAGATAGGATATGACTTAGTATAAGCTGTGTGTATTAGTGAGGGCAATACTTGCTGCTATCACAAGAACACCCTCTAATTTCTGGGGTTTAACAGAATGCAAGTTTTTCCTACTCATGTACCAGTCCAATGTCCTGATCCAAGGGTGGCTTCATTCCTCAAGTTGATGCAGGGACCCAGGCTCCTTTTCTCTAGTAGAGTCCACCATCTACTGGAGCCTTGGAATCCTTTGCTTCCAGCAAGGCAAAGTGGGGAAGGCACACCCAGTTTTTAAACATCCTAGCCTGGAAGTAATAACCATTATTTTTGCTCATATTCCATTAGAGAGAACTAGTCACGTGACCATGCTTGGATGCAAGGGAGGCTGGGAAATATAGCCTCAGCTGAGCAGCAGTTCATCAACTCCCCTATAAAAGGAGAAGCATGAGTTTTTGGTGGGCAGCTAGCAATCTCTGCCACAGTGAAGAATGAGCAGCTTCTTAGATTGCTCTTTAATGCAAGATATCTACCAGATAACATACTGAAGTTGGAAATGTCTTCGGTAACTTTTCAAAACCTCAACTAGAAAATGGGAAGACTAGTGTCAACCAAAGCACAGCTACTCACTGATGTGAGCTGGGATGTCAGGCAGCTTGGAATAGGGGCCTGGGCAAAATCTTAGTCAGAGACTTGGGTTCAAACCCTGATTCAGGTAGTTACCGGCTGTCCAATCACAAGTAACTTAACTTCTTTGAGACTCAATGTTCTCAACAGCCAAATGGGGATCATAACACCCAAATGGCAGCTTTATGGTGATTAGAAATAATACATATAAAGGTCCTGGAAGATGGTAGATACATGATAATTGATATTACCGTTTTCTGGACAAAGATTTCTCAAGAAAGCACACATACCTTCTTTCTTTTAAGTGGTTTGGAAAGAAAGTGTAATAAAAAACAAGCAATGAGCCTTATGAAACCTAAGTTATAGGACTGTGTGGCTGTAATACTTCCAACTACAGATGTTAGAACAACTGTCCTATATCCGGGATGATCCCAGAAATCAGTCTATACAAGCAATAGGATTAAACTGCTTGGAATTGTCTAATAGGAGCCACGGAAGATGAAAAGTAAGTCTATTAATAGCCATGATTTATTGAATGTATATATTATATCCCTTAATCCCCACACCAACCCCATGGGACATATTATTGTTACCACCACCAATATCACCTATGTTATTACCATCACCATTTTGCAGATGAGAGAACCGAGACATAGAGAGGGCAAAGAGTTGCCCAAGATTGTCAATTGCTGGTGGTGGAACAGGGATTTGAACGTAGGCAGTCTGACTCCAGAATGCAAGCTCTATCTAAATCCAGGAGTTGGGGGGTCTTGTTGGAGGAAAAGCTTTATCTATGGAAAACACGGAATACAATGCGTGATAACATTGTGCTGAAGTGTGGTTCCAATTATAAATGCTATAGGAATTCAGTCTGGAGAGGAACTCCCAGTGCTTGGGTAGGACTGTGTGCCAGGCATTGTACTGGGTATTTCCAGCCTGCCCATTTAAGGACAGGCAGCACAGCATCTGTGGAAGAGCACAAGGTTTGGACTGGACAGGCAGGGTTGAAATCCAGGTGCTGCTATTTACAACCTGTGTCATCTCAGACAAATGACTTAAGTTTTGTGATACGGTTTCCTCAATGGAAAATGTGGATTACAACAACCACCCTGAAGGGTTTACTGTCATGAAATGGTACCAGCCTATGCTAGGAGCTAGTCACTCAACAAATACGGATGACGTCCCAGGCACTTGGGAGCAAACTATCAGCTAGAATAAGCTGGGTTATGCTGCTGTAACACCCCCCCCGCCCCTCGCCCCAGCCCCTGAAATCTCGCTCACATTACTTTTCCAACACAGGTTCCCTGCGACTGCTTTGCCATCTTTACAGAGACCCAGGCTGGCTGGTGGAGGCTCTATCTTGGTACTTACATGGTTGTCAAGACAGGATTGCCAAGACTGTACTTTCAGAATTGTCAAAAGACCTGAGGATTTGGCCATTGGATCTGTAAAGTTTCTACATGAAAATAGTGCTCTCATTCCATTGCCCTAAAAGCAAGGCATATGGCCCACATCTCATTTCAAGAGGTTGGGGTAGTGGATTCCTACCACATCCCCAGGAAGGGAAAGAACCAGAAGAGAGCTGGTGAACAGTTTTAATTACCACTACAGACATAATCTGTTTCCCTGTAAAACAGGTGGGTAATCCATATTTTAAGAAGAGGAAACTGAAGCCTTGAGAGGTGAAGTCATTTGACCAAGGTCACACGTCCTATTCCCTGGGGAGCCTGGCTCACCCCTTCCCGCTACTCATTCTGACACTTCATTCTACATGCACGCTGTCTGCAGACTTTGTCTGAAAGCAGAACAGTCTCAGGGTGGGGACGGGGAGGCACTGCAAGTGTGGAGGACAGAACAGGGATGAAGTAAACATGGCCTTGTGCTTGTCTTATGCAATAACTAGTGTGCTCCTGGGGAAGGCGGGAAGGGGCAGAGGGGTCATGTGGAGCCTCGCTAGAAGAGAAGGGTGGACAGATAATACCAAGCACTGGACGTGGCAGAGGGGCAGGCCTGGAGGATGGGATGACTGCCTTGTTTTAGGCCATGACTCTGGCAGCAGGGAGGGGGCTCTCGGAGAGGACATGCTATTGCAGGAGTCCAGGCTAAGGCGATAGGGGTAGACGGCTGTGAAGACAGCAGGAATGCAGGAGGGATGACCCTGAGAGCTGCGGAGGAGGGTCCAGCCCGGCTCACTGGTGAAAAAAGTACAGAGCCACCTGGCGATCTGCAGATCGCACCAGACATTCTTCATACCTCACCCTTCCTATACCCGTCTGGTGTACGGCACCATTTTTAAACATTTCCCTAAGGCCTCTTTTTCTCTTGCCGGCTTCCTTATTTTTCTTTGCCTCTTTAAGAAGGGGGCTGGGGGAGGTTGCGGCTTTGCTGCGGTCGGAGGCCTTCCCTGCCTGACTCCCAGCTTGGGGTGTAAGGTCGCTGTTACCACCTCCAGGATCTGGTCCTTCCAGTTTAAGGATAAATTCCGAGGCCGAAGGGGCCAATAGGCCCGCAAGTGGCCTCCCGCTCAGCAGGCCGCGGGCCCTGCTCTATCCGAGGTCCCTGGCTTGCCCACCTCCGAAGGCGGCCTCGGTGGGAAGGGTGGGCGCCCGGCTCTGCACTGACGCCTCGAGCGCCCCGTCTCTTCCACATCCCCAACTCTCCTCTCCCGGGCCTGGATGGTGACGAAAGACCCGAAGGCCGGCGGCGGGCCCCAGGTTCCGCCTCCGAGTCTCCCTTCCTCCGTTCTTCGGGGAGGGCCCGGGTCAAAGCGCTCCTTTTGGGGTTCTCAGGGTCGCGCACTGTCCCCGGCGGGCGGCCATCCCTCAGGCCCGCGGGCGGGAGGGGTGCGCATGCGGCGGGAGGGGGCCGTGACTCACCGCCTGAAACCCAACACCCGCCGGCTCCCCTCCCCCAGCCTCTCCCCCAGCTCCGGCTGGGCAGCCGCGGCGACACCTAAAAGAATGAAGGGGCGCCCGGGCCCGTGGCGCCCCGGGCCGGATCGCGAGCGGGCCCCGGCGGCCCCCGGCACGGAGCGCTCTCGGTGGCTCGGGCCCTGGGCTCGGCGAGCAGCGGCCGCCGCCCGGGCGCGAGCCAGAAGGGAGGCCCGGAGGCCGGAGCAGGAGGCGGCGGCGGCGGTGGAGGGCCCGGGCCCGCGGTAGCTGCGGCGAGCGAGTCCGGGGAGGGAGCGCCCGAGCTTGAAACCCCCCGGCCCCCGTCCCGGCCAAGCGAGGACAAAGCCCCCGGCCTCTGCTGCGGCCTGCGCCGCGCCGCGCCGCACAAAGGGCGAGTCGCGACACGCTCCCATCCCCCTCCAGCTCGGGGTGGCCCGGCCGGGGGCGGCGGGGAGGTGGGGAAGCCCCTGCCGCCCCGCCTCTCGCCCCCCTCCCCCGGGACCCGCCAACGCGCCGCCCCGCCCCGCCCCCGCCCGTCTGCCCGTCCTCCCGGGGAGGGGTCGGGGGGCGCGGCGCCCACATAACACTCCCCTCCTGCGCTCGGAGCCACCCCCTCTCCCCTCCCTCCTGCAAACACCACCGCCTCTCCTGCCACCGCCGCCACCTCGCCCGCCGCTGCTCAGTGCGCGCGGCCGGTGGGCGGTGCGCGGACCGTGCGCGCCGGGGGCGCCAGATGTGCAGTCCCCGCCGCCGCCAGTGACCCAGCCGCAGCCCCAGTTGGATCCGGCCGCCTCCTCCATGCTGCGGGGGCGACGTTGAGCGCACCCCGACTTCCCTCGGCGGGGACCCAGACACCCCGAGTGCTGTGCCGGGTCCTGCCCTGTCCATCCACTCGTCCCGAGTTTGGACATGGAGGGGGCCGCTGCGCCCGCGGCCCGGGACGGCCCTGACTTGGGGCCGGGGGCGCCGGGTTCTCCCCCGGAGGCGGTGGCGGGGGCGACCGCAGCCCCCGCAGCGGCGGCCCCGGAGCCCAGGAAGCCGCACGGGGTGAAGCGGCATCACCACAAGCACAACTTGAAGCACCGCTATGAGCTGCAGGAGACGCTGGGCAAAGGCACCTACGGCAAAGTCAAGAGGGCCACCGAGAGGTTCTCGGGCCGAGTGGTGAGTGCGGGAAACCCCGGGGGGCGGGGGGCGTCCACGCACTGGGGACCGAGGGCGCCAGGGGCGGGGGCTTTGGGTGCTGAGTCTCTCTGGTCTGAGAGGGGGCTTTCCGGGAACCCCCAGACAGCTCCACTCTCCCCCTAGCTCCCCGTGACTCAGGCGTGTTTCTCTCCTGAAACACTTGTTACATCCTGTCTGCGCATATTTTGGGGGGTTTTATCCCAACAGCAAAGTAGTGTTTATGATTTGCAAACACTTTGCAAGGTTGGGACCGTCGGGGTCTCCCCTCTAGGGCGCGCGTTCAGACCTTGCCCTGGAATGCCTTATTGCTCCAACTCCAAAATAGTTCCAAGCTCTCAGCTCAGAGCTGGTCCCCCAAATCCCGTGTCCTGCAGATGAATGCGACCCCCCTCCTCCCACCCTCCCACTCTCCCACTCATCCTCCCTATCACCTTGATGCTGCTGTCCCTGCAAGGGAGGACGCACTCCTGCCTGTTTTTCAGAGAGAAGGTTAGGGAGCAAAAAGTAAAGGCTGCTGCAGGCATGAGGGCTGTGACAGTTTGGCCCGGCTTCTGGGAGGACTGAGATGCCCAGGGCATGAGTAGCCACACAGATGCTGAGTTGCCGCCCGACTCAATTACACTTCAGGTCCTGACTGCAGGGCTACCAAATTGCTTCAGGAGTCTGGCCCAGCCGCCCCACTCTTTGTGACAGCTGAAACCCTGCCAGTGTCCCGGCATCATAGGCACAGCCCCAAAGAGCTCCTTGAGTGCCTTGGGGTCTCTAGATTGTCGCCAACGTGTTTGTTGTCATTTTCCTTTCTGCAGAACAGGCCCTGGTAATCCACACGGCTTGTGGCTAGAGGATTGGGTTCAAAGTGACTGACTGTTGCAGAAAGATTTTGTGTGGTGTGCGGCAGAAAATTAACAGGGTTCTTTGATTTGAAGCATATCTGATGCATTTTAATCATTTTAGCGCCAGACTAATTTTGGGACTCCTTGTGTGCACATTTTGGGGTGTTCCGTGGCCCAGGGTGGGTTATAAACTTAACAAATAAGGGTGGGGGGTTGGGAGGGGGGAAGGGAGGAAGCAAAATGAATCGGTGAATGAATTGGTAGGTTGATGTTCCTATTTTTCTTTTGCACATGTGCAGAGATTGTTCTGTGAAAACCAAAGAAGGGGGGCACCAATCAGAAAGTTCAGCCCCCCCCCCCTTCTCAAATATTTGGATTCCTGGATAACTTCCTCATTCTAAGCCTCACTGTGTGGGTTGATATAACTTTATCCTATAGCTTTTTAAAAAAAGTCTGTTGTAGGTTAATTGGAAATTTGAGACGTTGTACATTATGTATTTTAAGCTGTCTCCAATTTAAAAATTCTATAGCAAGCAAAAGTAGTGGAGAATTCACTCTGGGCAGGTGCCATTTTTGAAGGCTGAAAAATTTAAAGAGGACGCGGTTGTAACGATGCCCTTGGAGGAACACCTTTCCAGGTTTGCAGAAGAAGAGGCTGAGAAACGTGAACTTCATTCATGCTTTTCTTCTGCGGTGATATTCCCCAGGCTGGATGTTGAATAAGCAAAAACTAAGCTTAGCTCCTTGCTCGTGTTGTCTTAATAGCTGCTGAAGAATCGCGCTGGGAAGTTGGAAAGTGGGATAATGAAAAACAGACGCGGTTAGAGCTGCAGGTTGAGGATGTGAGCTTGTGAGGGGTTGAGTGGTAAGGGTGTGTCTGGGTGGATCTGTGAGGTGGCACAGAAGCCTGAATGCTGGGGAGCTGCCGCAAACAGAAAGAATGAAACCTTGTATTATGGCAGGTACCTTTCTGAGTTTCCCTGGAGCTTCCTGTCAGGCATTCGTCTGGCTGTCGGATCCACAGAGTAAGTTAGAGTGGAAGCGATTGCATCAGTAGAGGGGAGCCTGCCCTTCTCTTTCGGTGGGTGTCTTCCTTTATTTTCAGAAACTCTGAGCATTCCGTCGGGATTTAATTGAATGCCCACTAGGGGGCGCCCTGAGAACGGAAGAGGCTCATTTCTCAGCGGCAGGACTTAAGTCCAGATGTTATTGTCCAGCCCTAGTTCAGTTTCCCATTGTGCTGTTTATTTTAGCTCAATCTCTTGTTTTACTCAAAAATTAATGCAGAGATTTTGAATCTGGTAGCAGACCCAGACCCAGAAACTGGCAATCTCCAAACTGCTTTCAACTGAATAGGCGTGCTTTCAATGTTTGCAAAATCATCTGGTGAAAACCTAGCATTACATAGGTGGGAAAACTAGTGGGTGAGGTGGGGTGAATGGGAGGCCTCCTTGGCCTTGAGTCCTCCCCCTGCTGAGCACACTGCTCACAGACGGTGTAAGAAATTAAGTGAGAAGCAGGAATTGTCAGGTGGAAAATTCTCTGTGTCTGGCTGAACAGAAAATAAAACAAACATAAAAACAATTTGGTCAACGAATTGTTCTTGCCATACAGCGCTTGGTGACTCAGAATCTGTCAAGAGCAGCAAGAAATTTTCATTTAAACTGGCAGTTTTCTTCTGGTTCCAAGGATGCACTAAACAGCAACAATTTACTTGTAAGGTACCATTGAGGAGACTTGGCAAGCACTGTCTCAATTCTGCCTTTTCAATCTTCAGGGAGAATTCGGCAGTGATTTGTTGTCATTTGCAGCCTTGCCTTTTAGAGCACTTCTTATGAGGTGTGGTGGTTGTAAGCGACTTTGCCAAGGCGAGTGGCTGGAGTCGGGAGTTGGGTGTCAGGCTGCATGAGATGCTGTGCCATCAGCACTCCTGAGACAGAGAAGTGTTTAAAAACAGGAATGTTGTGGCTTTTAATTGCATGTCTGGAGGGCCTTCTGAATCAAACAAAACACCACACAGCATTATCTTCTGTGAAAGGCAGTTCCAAAAAGGGTTGCAGAATCAGGAAATTGTATCAGCTAGTCCAGCCCTCCGCATGGTCCAGGCATCGTCCCCTCTTCAATCCCAAATGTGGTCTTCAGGCCACTGCCCGAGCCTGTCCACAAGACAGGGACTCAAAGTGGCTTCTTCCGGAAGTTAACAAGCCCAACAATGAGGTGTTCTTGGAGAAGGGCTGAGAGCCCTGGCTTGCATTCAAATCCTGACACATTCCTTGCTAGCCTTGTGACCTTGTGCAGGCTATATAGCAGTTTGAGACCTCAGTTTTCTCATTTGTATAATGGGCAAATAAGGGTACTAAGCTCATGGGCTTATTGTGAGAATTGAGTAAAATGATCTATAGAAAGCCTCAAATGGGGACATAAGCCAATTTCAGTTGCCTCTTTTTAGCAAGTTCTCCCTCTTCCCCCTTATTTTAGTTAGACTTCCATTTACATTTTAAGGCCATCAGAAAGGCATGATGCTCTGGACAGCCTTATCATTCAGAGAGAGAGAGAAGAAATAATCAACTTTTTAGTTAATTAAGGAATGCTAGGGAAGTGTGCCCATAGGAAGCCAAGGCTCTATTCCAGTAGGCTCTGGAAATATTTCCAAAGCCTTGAATTTAGGCTTTGTTTATGGCAGAATTCTTGTTTTGCTACAATTTTGGCCACGCTGCCGAGTGAGCCCCCGTGTCGAAACACGGCATGCATTTTCTTTGAGCCAAACCCCCCAGACCTTCAGGCGGCACAAAATATTGACAAAAAAATACCAAAACCAAAAACAACATTTTGGGGAGAGGTGTCATGTGATCACCTCACTGCCAAGAGCCAAATTCAACTTTCCCTGGGCACCAGGTTATCTCTTGTACGGGGTGTTGTATAAGCAGGAGGGAAGGTCTGTGGGAGGGGTCTGGCATGGGAGTGACAGGCCTGGTGGGCAGAGTGTGCCCCCAGGTCCTAGAGCACTAGCTGGAGTGATGGGCCATCCTCACTTGGCAAAGCTACTGACTTGACCCAAAATGGGTGTTGTAAGCATTGGCCCTGTTATTCATAGCCTGGTGCTGGAATATTTGCAGATCAAGGGAGTGAATTAGCAGGCTGGCCTGCTGAGCCGGGGCAGGGCGTGTGTGGCTGTCATATGCACGTGTCATGTTGCAGCTAAGACCCGACTCCAGTTTCAGGGATCCAGGGACCTCGGCAAACATGTGGTCTAAACTTCTTATCCTGGAGGTGGGAAACATGAGGCATAGAGCGTTAGGTGACTTTTCTGAGGTTGCACAGCTCATCAATGACTGGGCTGGGTCGAAGAAACCTGGTTCTTAATTTGGTATTTTTCCATCACTCATTTAATAATACATCTTTCCTAGAGCAAGACATGATCCTCACTCTTAAAGAGCTTATAATCTGGTAGCAAAGATGAAATGTACTTACAAATATTGAACTAATTCAGCTCAGTTCAACAGATTTATTAGCGTCTGCCATATGCTTCTCGCCATGTTAAATGCTGGGACATAGACAAAGAACTTACCGTCTGGCGGAAGAGATAGGATTAAGCAGTGGCTAGGCCGTGGATTCCTCTTCTATGCAGGACTTGATGATTTCAGGTCATTTTCAAGTCGGAATGTAGTTCATTGAAGCTTAGTTCATGACATTGAGTTTGATCCTGGAGAGGAACACCCCTTCCCAGTATTAGCCCTGCTGCTTATATTACTACCAGCTGATATCTTGGGAGAGCCTGGGGTGTGTCTACTTCACATTTTCTCTGATCCTCTTGTCAGTGCTAAGAGGTATGTACTCTAGTTAGACCCATTTAATAGATAGGGAAGGTGAGGCTTTAGGGAGGTTTAGTCACTTGCCCAGAGCTTATACAGTTAGACAGTGTCAAATGCATCTATCTGTTTTGAAACCTGTTGCTTTTAGAGAAATGGAGAACCTTCCTTATGTTGTCCAGCTGGTCACTTCTGGATTTGGGCATGGTTGCTCCACTTGTGGTGCCAGAAGACCAGCCATGGGGTGATTATTTTCCTGGGGGGTTTCTCGCTGATGTCCAGCAGGGGATCTAGAGAAGAGGCCTTGGAATACTGTACGATTAGGGACAACAAGTGCTGTTGAAGATGACCTTTGATTTGAGTTTCAGAAGACTGAAATATGAGGGGTTTCAGCTAGGGGGCAGATTCTAGGGTGAGCTGGGACCAGAGGGAGGCAAGATGGGTAAAATAGGATGGGGTTAATAATAATAATAATATATAATAACAACAACAGCTAACACTTCTTGAGTGATTATAACATGCCAGGCACATATAAACTGATTTAATCCTCCTAATAATTCTGCAATGATCTCATTTTCCAGATGAAGAAACTGAGTCACAGAGAGGTTCCCTAGCCTGCCAAGGTCACAGGTCATGTGAATGCAGAGACCTTGGCCATCTCCCCTCCTCTAGGGGGCTGGGCTAGGTTCTGATCGCAGTGGGGCCCTGAACCCATCTGACGGGTGGGCTGGCTCAGAACAGGGAGGCCAGCCCGGAGGTTTTCGCAAGAGTTAAGGTATGAGAAGATAAGAATCGGACTGCGTTGGGAGAGAAAGATATGTCTGCTGGCGAACTATCTGCTCTTGAGCCACAAGTATGTTTTAATGAACCAGGTCAAAGAGCTCTCTACCTGGACACACACTGAGTTTTTTGTTGCCTAAGAATCCTCAGATTCTAGAAGCCCTAGGGGGCCTCGGGAGGTCAGCCCGTTCACATCTTTGCTTGGAGACAGAAATGCACACACACCACGCGCCAGGCCTTCATGGCGTCATTTCCTCCTGGGAAGCATCAGGAGATAAGGGTTGAGTCAGGTATCTTGTCTGTTTTGTTGGTAAGCCCTGTCTAACTGTCTTGAACTCACTGTCAATGCCTCGCATCATGCCAAGCACGTAGTAAGTCCTCAGCAAAGGCTTATAGAATGGAACTGAAAGGAATACATTGAGCCGGGGGAATATTTTAGAGGTGTAGAAGTTGGAGGTCATCATCTCTGACCTCACGCAGCGTTTTGATGTGCTGGGAAGAAAAGACAATGGCTGGAAATGAATGGCCGATGTGTAGCATAGTTTGCAAAGCCAGGCAGACCCTCCCCTGCGCAAATTCCCTTTCTGTTACATGTGTTCGTGCATTCGTGAGAGAGAGAGAGAGAGAGATAGAGAGAGAGAGAGAGAGAGAGAGATCTATCCAGGGCTTGTCAGCTTCCTGGCCACGGCTTCCTGTCCTCAGTGGCTCCGGAGTCAGACAGCATAAGTCTCATTTGTCTTTCCCACATGAAAGTCCTGGAGCATCTGTAAGTTATGACTTGTGAAGTATCTGCTTTAAAGCAGAATGCATTTATCATCACGCTGGCCCAGACGACACTGTGCAGTGCAGGAATGAGAAGATCCCAGGCCCCAGAACAGGAGGGGCCGGGCCAGATGACCCACCCATGAGCGGTGTCTGGCTGTATTGATAAAATTCTCTGGAAACGGCCCAGAAGCAGCCAGATGTTGACTTCACGGCGAAGCTCTTCAGTAAACTTTCCACTGCATGTTAAACCCGGGCTGGGCAGTTCCACTCCTAGGTCTGCCCAGGAGAAGTGCAAACACATGTCCACACAGAAACTTGCACATAAATGTTCACAGCAGCATTATTCATAAGGGCCCCAAATATTCATAGAAGCAACCCAAATATCCACTGGCTGATGGATGGATCAAATAGGGTATGTTCATTTTATATATGAATATTATTTATGATCAGTTCCATTCTTTTATTTATGAAATACCTCTGGAATAGTATTCAGGAATAAAATGAAGTATTGATACATAGATGAACTTGAAAACATTATGCTAAGTGAAAGAAGCCAGTCACGAAAGATCATGTATAATGTATGATTCTGTTTCTTTGAAATATCTGAAATAGGCGAATCCATGGAGACAGAAAATGGATTAGTGGTTGCCTGGGGCTAGGAGTGGCTGCTAATGGGTATGGGGTTTCTTTTGGGGAATTCAAGTGTTAGAAAGTTGGTCGTGATGAGGAGTGCACCACTCTGAATATAGTATAAAAGCTATGACTTATACATTTTCAATGGGTGAATTGATGGTATGTGAATTAGACATCAATACATCTGTTATAAAGAACAACTGTAGTTCGGGGAGGTGGTTGGGGAGTGGGATTGGGGGTAGAGGCCCATATCTCTCAGGCCCGCACTCCAACCTGCGGGTCCAGGGAGCGTGCATGTGCATTTTGTGCTAAGTGGAAAGCGTCGTCCTGTGTGCCATGGTCAAGGGAGAGTGCCCTGGGTCCACGTCCCATCCCAGCCTTTGACAGTCGTGTGACCTTGGGCTTGTCCCCAATCTCCTTAAAACCTGTTTTCAGCTGTTCCTAATAGGTCCTATTTTATGGAGTGTTGAGAGGATTCAGGTGCTATGGCTAACTAAGCTTTTAGCCCTGGGCTAAGTAGTAGGTGGGCAATCGGATCATATATAATGTATGATAGTGTCAAAGGCACATGTGTACCAAGTAGAAAAAGGCCTTTCTCTGGGTCAGTGGTCGGCAAACCGCGGCTCGTGAGCCACATGCGGCTCTTTGGCCCCTTGAATGTGGCTCTTCCACAAAATACCATGGCCTGGGCGAGTCTATTTTGAAGAAGTGGCGTTAGAAGAAGTTTAAGTTTAAAAAATTTGGCTCTCAAAAGAAATTTCAATCGTTGTACTGTTGATATTTGGCTCTGTGGACTAATGAGTTTGCCGACCACTGCTCTGGGTGGATGAGTGAAAAAGCTCCTTTTCTGACCTGAAGCCGCCCCAGACGGGTGGCTGCCTGAGAACAGTGTGGGCTGGGTGCTTGTCACTCGCCCTTCCAAGTGGCTTTCATCATGGTTCTGATCAGCTACTATGCATCACTGCTCTGTGGCTGAAGATTCCCTGTGATGAAGACACAACATATTTTGGGGGTTGACACACCTTTTCCTGTCACTCTAGCAATAAACTCGATGCATTTAACGAGCACTTACTAAAGGGCCCAGGTCTGTGGGGTATTTCAGGGAATATGACGAGCCTTGCCGACAGGATACCGAGAAGTTAGTTGGGATGTGAAATGAACACATCTGGAATCATCTGAGAGCAATGCAAGGTAGTATATCAACGAGGGGCGGCGGAAGAAGTCACGGCTGTGGAACCAGGCAGACTCGAGTTCAGATTCCTCCCCGCTACTGGGCAGTTAGATGATCTGGGCAAGCTGCCCATTCCCTCCGAGCTTCTGCATTCTCATCTAGAAAAATGCGGCTACCAAGTGGGATCCATGAGAAATGGGGTTTGGAGCCTGGTGCGCAGTAGGCTCTTGAGAACTAGAGCCAGCATTGTTATTTTGATGAGAAGTACCAGCATCGAGCACCTGGTGACCCTCTCATCTTAGATCATGGCTCCCCTTCTTAAAACCCTCATGATTGCAAGGGGACTAAACTCTGAATTTTCCATGTCCTTTGAGGTTCCTTCCTGGGTATCTGAACTCTCACGTCCTATTCCTCTGTCTTGGGCCCGTATCTATTCCCTTCAGAACACGTAAACCGTGTGGTTTTGGTGATCTGTGTGTATACAGATTTTGATTCTTGTTGCCCATTAGAAGGTAAACTGCATCCTGGTCTGTAGCCTGGTGCCAGGCATCTATAATAGGTGCTCAGTAAATATGAATGAATGAATGAACAAATGAACAAGTGCATGAGGAGTACACCAGCAATCCTGAGACAGGGGAGTTCTGTGAATGTGGCAGGCAGTGGGGAAGGCCCGATGGGACCTTCCACCTCGTTTCCTGGGTCACCCCTCCCCTCCTCACTGTGAGGACATGCGTGGACAGCCCAGCATTGCCAGGTGCCTCTTGACTGCCCTGTGGGCGCGGAGAGGCAGAGCGAACCTGTTCCTCGCCCTTGCAGGCTGCTCCCCAAAGCACTGCATTCTTGGGTTGCTTTCATACTTCCCGAGACTTCAGCCTCCCATCCGAGACACCCCGGCGATCAGCTCTGCAGAGTAGGCAGGCTTTAGATGCAAAGTGCATTTGCAAGGCTTTCAAAACATTGTATCCCGGTTGTAAATCAAGTACTTAAAGATTTATAAACTGGCTGGAGTGCAGAGGTAATGTATGTGAGCGAGAAACACCGTTGTGATTTGCCCTTTAAACTGGAGAAAAGAATTCCGCTTGTTTACTTTCATTAGAGATATTCAGAGGCAGCCTGAGGTTTCAGGGGGAAGGTGCTAAGAGGCCTCTGCGGTAGGTTCCCCTCCTTCCCTGGAAGGGGAGGGACTGGTGGTGTGCAAGTGGTTTGGGGTGTGCAGCTTGAATCCCTTTAGCCCCAGGGCTGTTTCACAGTAAAAAAAAAAAAAGGGGCTGCTTCTCTGAGTATTTTCCAGTGGCCATTCCCTCCCCATCTCTTCCAGCTGACTCAAAAGCCACAAAGGCATCAGGCAGATCTCGGCAGATTAGAAGGTTATTTCACCTGTGATTCACCCCAAGTGCCTAAGGACACTCAGATCCCAGTCCTGTACAGCTGTGGCGGAAGGGAAGTGGACCATTCAATCTAGGATTCTAAAAGCGTGCGCGGCCGTGACCTGAGGCCAGGCTGGCTGCCTGGGTTTGAGAGTCTCTCTCAAACCTCCTGTGTAACTTGGAGATGGTCAGCTTGACTCAGTTTCCTCATCTGTGAAATGGGAATGCTGTGAGGATAAATGAGTTGTATGTCCAGTTCTCAGAAAAGTGTGTGGTCACAGTGACTGTTCTCTATGTGTTCTTCTTGGAAGGCAGGACGGGGTCTCAGCCGTCTGTACCTCGAAAGCCTGGGCACAGTGCATCACACATAGTAGGTGCCCTGGTGTTGAATCCCCGGTCTTCACCTGTACATTGAGGGGCGGGGACAAAATTTTCTCCAAAGCCCCTGCCAGGTCCTAGGAAGAGAATCCTGGTATTCACTGAAAGGAATTGGGGAGATGCAGACTGCATTTCCTGTAGCCTGGTTTGGCACAGGGACTCCCATATACGGGGAGGGGGCGTATGTTCAGCTCCCCAATCTTTTTGAGATGGTTTGGTGCAGGCTCTGCCCGGTGTGAGGAAAGTCTCCCGCGGGGAGCGTCAGCCTGTGCTGGGAGGACTTCTCACCTTCCCTGCTCTCTGGTCCTTTAGGGTCCCGTTCATCTCTAGGCAGGAACTACTTTTTTAAAAAAATATATTTTTATTGATTTCAGAAAGGAAGGGAGAGGGAGAGAGAGATAGAAACATCAATGATGAGAGAGAATCATTGACTTGCTATCTCCTGCACGCCCCGTACTGGGGATTGAGCCTGCAACCCAGGCATGTGCCCTGCCTGGGAATCAAACTGTGACCTCACTGGTTCATGGGTCAATGCTCAACCACTGAGCCACGCTGGCCGGGCAAGCACTACTTTTTAAGCATGTCTGTGAGGTGGGTTCTGAACTAGGCTCTTTGTGAATTAGAAAACTCACGCTTTCAAAGAACCTATCCATTTTCTCATCTGCACAGTGGGGTGATAATAGTGGAGCCTGCCTCCTACGTTATGTCCTAAGGATCCAGGGAGGGTGCCGAGAACAGTGCCTGATGTGTAGCAGGTCTCGGTACATGTTAACTGTTATTATTTGGGATTGAGGGGGGCAAGCTCACATTCTGCTGGGTTGCTTGGAAGGCTTTTTGCTCATTCCTTAGAAACTTAGAATTTCGGGGGCTTTGCTTTTGGTCCCAATGAAGCCAGAGCCCTGGCTGCCTCTGCTCTCAGTTGTGCCTTTGGGTCTCCCTGGAGACACCACATTTCTCCCAGTGGCTTTAGCAGTGAGGGGGGCATTCAGCATCCATTCAGCCTGGGTCCTTCATTCTGGTGACAGGTGGGCTGGAGGCAAGACCCAGGGGATGAGGAAAAGACTAAGGAGGGGCCCTGTTCCCAAGGCAAGAGATGTTTTTGGCAGCCTCAGTTAAAAGGAAGAATTGACTCCCTAACATGTTTATGTCTATTGCAACCTTAAAGATGAAATCAGTTCATCAGTCAATCAACCAAGCTCACCTTTAGGGAGCACTTTATACTTGCCAGCCCAGGGGGTAAGCACATTGCCTGGCTCATCTCACTGACTTTCTTGTTGGCCTTAGACCCAGCCTATGAGAGATGTGCTATTGCCATCCCCACTTGACCATAGAGCGTCTGATGATGGCAGGGATGAAGCCCTCATCTGCTTGTGTTCTCAGCTGTGACCCTAAGCAGCTTCCTAAGAAGGAACAGAAATACCTTTGTCATTTTGTGTGTGTGTGTGTGTGTGTGTGTGTGGCAGGTGTCCCTTCTGTTTCCCCAGGCAGCACATTTAAACATATGTATGCATTCAGGTGTTTGTTGAGCTCCTCCTCAGTGCCAGGGACTGTGTAGGCACCGGGGGGGGGGGGGGGGGGAAGGGGGAGGGGAGACAATAAAGGACAAGATATGACCTCTGTCCCAAAGAAGCTCAATCACCTCTTGGTTGTAGAAGGTGTACCTACCGGTCATTTCCAGATCCCCATCTTTGTGGTCCACACTTACCTGTTTAAGGAAACCAATTCCCTGTTGTGGTTTTTTTTTTTTTTTTTTTTTTTTTTTTTTTTTTTTTTTTTTTTTTATCTCTCAGAATTCATTCCTTTGCTTCAAGCACATCCCTTATACAGCCTTGATTTTCACAGAACCAATTAAAAAAGATGCCAACAAAACTTTGAGAAGCTCTTAGCATAACATAATGACGGTGAGTGGTTCTGGGTAGTTTGGAAAGTGAACTCTGTTCTAAGCCACAGGAGCAGTGGGAGGGAAGAAGCTGACAGTCCGTCCATCTGCTGAGCGCTGAGCCCAGCACGAGTGTGGATGGAAAGGCAGGGCAGGGCAGTGATTCGCTCGCTCCAGGGAGAAGTCTCCTTTGCATCTTCCTCAAGGTTAATTGATAACTTTTCTCCGGCAGAATCAAATGGAATGCTCCGGGAGGGACCCGGTGTGTGGGCGTGCAAGCAGCTGGTAGCAGGAATCCTGGATGGGGAGGAATTAAGTGGAAATCTCCACTGATTGTATCTACCTTCTTGAATGTGTAGGAAGGTCAAGAGTGTGTGTGTATGTGTGTGTATGTGTGTGTTCCTTTCCCTAACAGTCCTAATAGCAGGAAAGATTTAGTGAGTGATGAGTGTGTGCCAGGCACTGTTCTAAGTACTTTACATGACTTCTATCCTCTGAGCCTGTATTATTAGTGCATTCATTTTGCAGACGAGGAAGGAGAGACTTAGAGAGATCAAGTGACTCCCCGGAAGTCACAGAGTGGGATTGAGGGCTGGGCTGTCTGACATCAGGGTCATGGTTGTAACCACTGGGCCCCAGGGCCTCTCACGGGTATGGAGCCCTCTGAGCCTCTGAAGCTCCTTGCTTTGGTTCGTTGAACCCAGACGTAAAGCTCAGAGAAGGTTGTCTCCAGGCTGCGAGATTGCAATTTGAGGAACTTGGTTCCATAATCTTGATTTTTCTGTGTCTTACTCATTTTTCTCCTCCTAGTGTTAGTTCAGTGCCTGGCACACGAGAAGAATGCAATAAGCATTTGTTGAATGGCCGTGGAGTGTTCTGTGTCTGGGGATGTTGTCAGGAGACTTGGGAGCTGGCCCCAGCATTGCCACAACTTCAGCTGCGTGACCTTGGGCAAGATGTGTCCCTTCTGTGACTTCAGCCAGCTTATCTGTGAGATGAGAGCTCTGGGCCCGATTTTTGTTTTGGGATTCATTATTCAGTCAACAAATATTTGTTGAATGCCTGCTATGTGTCCAACACGATCCTGCTCTGGGTGACTGGGAGAGAGCGACAATGAGACAGGTTCCTGCTCTCTCACTCAGAGCTTGCATTCCAGCCTCTTTCAGAGTCTGCATTTGGTGAACCCTGGTGTCTCATCCCCAAACTGCTTCAAAGTAGCAGGCGCTGGATCCTTTCTTGTTTGCTTTTCTTCGCTGGGAGGCGTGTCCTACCAGGGCAGGATGTCCATCGGTTCTACTGATCGATACGTCCAAAGTGCCTAGCAGTGCCTGCCAAGTAAATATTGGTGATATGTGGCAGGCATGCCTGAATGAATGACTTTAGTGCCTCTCTTGCTAACAAAATCTCAGATATAAAAACTCTGCGCTTAAAGCGCAAGAAGAACATTACGGCTCCAAAGTGCCATTTTCCAGGAAAAACACTTTCTTAAATTTTTATTTTAAAGGCAAGATGCAGCTGAGATTGGGAAGGTTTGTTATCTCTCTAGCTGAGGGATTAGCAAGTTGGGCAGAATTCCTCGATTATTTTCATCTGGTGATGCCTTTTGCAAACCAGAGAAAAAAAACAAAAACTCTTCCGTTCCCCCCACCCCCTTTGCTTCAAGCCAGAAAAAGCACTTGCTTCTTAAAATACAGCTCATGAAGGGAAAAATTATAACAAATATTTTGCATTTCTCTAGTGGCGGCACAGTCTGAATTCCTTTCAGCCCCACAACGAGTTCTAATTTTATGAAATGTTTGGATTAGCCCCCAATTTTCCGGTGGAATTTGGGAGGCTTGTATTTGTACTTAAGCTGGAAGTGAAGAAATCTCATAAAATCCGCACAGTGTCTCAGGCCCAGTGGGACGTTCTAGCCAAGGACAAAATGACCGTCAGTGGAATGACGGGGAAGAGAGAGAGAGAGAGCTCTCCGGCAGCTGTGGGCAGGCCTTTCGGACGGTGGAGTGTTCTGGAACCACAGTCTCTGGGGCTTGGCTGGGCTGCATACCACTTCCAACTGATCATGGGCTATAAAAATTCCAGCCCAAGCACAGTACCTTGTACCTGACCTTGTTTCTTCAGATCCCGGAGCCTGAGAACATTAGGGCATCTGGTAATGGGGTGAGAGGCATTTGATAACACGTGGTGCTCTGCTCCCGCACTCCCCACATGCCGCCGCTGGCACGCGTTGCCTTGTGTTATAATTTCCAGTTTACTGATCTGTTTCTGCCTCTAGCCCTGCACTGTCTTAGATGGACACACATGGCTGTTAAAATGAAAATTAAGTACAATTAAATAAAATGAAAATTTCAGTGCCTTGGTCATCCTAGCCACTTTTTAAGTGCTTAATAACCCTTTGTGGCTGGTGGTTACCATTGGACAGTGCAGAAAAGGTACTTCCTGTCATCGCAGAAAGTTATGAAGGACAGAACTGCTCTGGATGCTGAGTTTAATCATTGCTGTGACACACTCCACCCCTTGTTTTGCTTGATTAGCTCCATATGTAGCCCTTGTCACCATCTGTAAATTATCTCTAAGCAACCTCATTTGTCATCTTTTCTGTACCTCAGTGTCTAGGACAGTGCCTGGTATGTAGTGAGCGCCCAGTGAAGACATTTAGAATGAATGAATGAAGCTGTCTGATTCAGCATTGCTGGGCATGTGCCTGGCACACAGTGGGCCTTCAGAAAATGGAACGCATTCTTCTAGAGTTGTAACCATTGAATGGATTCATCTGATAGTCCTTGAGCACATATTATGTGTCAGGCATTGTACGAGGCGCTGGAGATACAGTGATGAGCAAACAGACATGATTCTCTAGTAAAGGAGCTTATCCAATCCAATTGTTCTTAACTTTGTGGCGATTTGTGAATCTCCTGGGTGTGCCTGTTAAAATATACCCTCCTCAGCACCCACCCCAGAGAATCTGATCCAGCAGGTCTGGGCTGGGACTCAAGGTAGACCTGAGACTCTGAAATGCTTTAACCAGGCAACCCAAGTGAGTGTGAGGAGTTGGTCCGTAGTCTGTACTTGGAGAAACACAGCAGCGGGAAGCTAGTTGTTGTATTCATCTGGGGGTACACCACCCCATTTTCTTTAGCCCACTCCTTCTCTTGTGATAACCAGAAGACCCTGAGTCCTTAGGTTGGACCTGAAGCTTGAGGTCTCTGCTATTATCCTTCCAAGGAGTAATAATAATAATAACGAAAATAACAAACAGTTGCATGCAGTAATGGTGCCAGGCGAGAATCTAAGCACGTTAAATCATTGACCTAAATTCATCCTCAAGGTAGTCTTAAAAGGTACGTACCATTATTATCCCCATTTTACAGTGGATAAACTGGGGCCCGGAAATTTGAGTCACTTGCCCATGAAGTGCTGCTCACGGTCACTGGGCTATGAGCAGCTGCCTTCCAAATGCCAAAGGGGCCTTTATCTCCTTTTCTGCCCGTTGCTCAGAATGCAAGTGCAAGTGTATTTCTGAAATGCCTGTTTGGGGGATTAACGCATTTAATCCCCTAAACAGGCATTTCAGTATGAGCTCGGTTGATCTACAAATGCTCATCACTGACCTCAAGAAGCATAATTCATTCATTCAGCAAACATTCCCTTAGTCCTACTGTGCACCAGGCCTGTTCGGTTCTTAGATCTGGCCTAAAGCGGGGACAGAGACATAGGCAGGGACTTCCTGAGAAAGTGCCACACCCAAGATAGGTCTATCATCTAGACAGGAAAAGCAAAGCAAACCTTAAACACTAGGAGTTCCTTCATCTTGCTGCCTGTGACTCAGTTTTTACAGTTTTGCCATAGAATATGCCTGTTTTACCCAGTTAGGGGTTCATTGTGTGTGTGTGTTTTGTGTATGTGGAGGGGGGTCCAACGCAAGGAAGGATGTGTCTGCCTTCCACCCTTTTTTAACCACTTAGCAAGGCAGGAAACCCCGTAGAGTGGGGAGTGCCCAGCACTCCTGACCCACTTGGAAGAACCTGGACAGAAGAGAGTGAAAGGGAGAGGAGTGAACGTCTATGGAACGCAGTGTGTCTTCTGCAAGACACTGAATGAGGCAGTACACATGCGTCCCCTCTTTTCACTGCAACTCTGTGACATGTAGTGACTGTTATCCCCACTTTGCAGTTACGGAAGTTGTTGCTCAGAAAGAGTAACCGATCTGCTCCAGTAATCACAGTAGGTCAAAACTCAGGTCCTTCGGGGGCTCTTCCCGCTACCCCACTGGTTGGTTCTCAGACCCAGCTGAGCTTTCAAAAAGCTCTCTGGGGCTGGGGGCACAAGCATCCGTAGTTTTAAACTGTCCCCTAGGTTGCTATAATGCATTGTCGGAGTGGAGAGCCACTGGCTGAAGCATGCTGACTGTGGGGTCCCTGAAGGTGACCCCATCCATGTCTGGTCACGCTGGGGCCTGGTTCATAGGAAGGTGAATCCCCTCCCCAACTCATGCCCCCCAGTATATGTTCTTTTTTTTTTTTTTAAATATATTTTATTGATATTTCATAGAGAGGAAGGGAGAGGGATAGAGAGCTAGAAACATCGATGAGAGAGAAACATCGATCAGCTGCCTCCTGCACACCTCCCACTGGGGATGTGCCCGCAACCAAGGTACATGCCCTTGACCGGAATCGAACCCGGGACCCTTCAGTCCGCAGGCCGACGCTCTATCCACTGAGCCAAACCGGTTTTGGCAGCAGTATATGTTCTTCAGTGGGGACCGGTGTGTTGGAAGCCATCCCACTGGGCCGGGCCGGGCCGGGACCTTCAGCTCTCTTGCATCAGAGGCTGCCCGTAAATCGGCAGCCGGCTTGGTTTCTTTTTAGGCTCCAGTTGTCGCGACCTTTGTGTGTCTGTTTATTTCAGGGAAATAACTCCATCCTGCAAACTTGATTCCCTAGGGGCTACAGAAGTACATTCGGAGGGACTTCTTTTAGTGGGGTGACCTGAAGTGTCCTCTTAAAAGAGGCTACAGCTGTCCCCTTCCTCCCAACCCCCGTCTCACTTTGCCCTCTGACATCGCCCCCTCAGGCTCATATTCTGAGGCTCTCACTTCTAGTGTTCTTACATACTTACCCCCATCTCTGCATAAGGTTTATTTGTTAATAATAGTTATTCAAAAAGCAGTTTTGGAGAATCTGCTGTATGTTGGGCACACTACTGGGCATTTTCTATATGTTATCTCATTGCCTTTTGCCTTTTCTTGGCAGTAATGAGAGTAAGCATAAGTCTGAACTCTGGGGATTATCCTTAGAATGGAGGAAGTTACAATCGTGCCACAGTTTGCTGGCCTTGTTGGAGAATGAGATGCCCCATGGACTGTAGAGGCCGCCATATTGGAGCTGTTGGCTTGGCTGGGATGGCAGTGGGAGGTTGGCTGATTGAACCGAAGGGTCTGGGAAAGGCAGAGAGGAGCCCAGGAACCAGTACTGTTCCACCTGCATGAACTGCGGTCAGGGAAATGGAGAATACTGGTTAATATGACTCCTGGTTAAGTGGAGACATCACGTTATAACACAGAGCTCTAAATACATTTTTCCAGGTAACTGAAGCTCACTAATTTAAGAGCCATTTTTTAAAAAAAGATTGTATCCATTTATTATGAAAATCTTTCTAAGAACATGCACACTTTCTTGCTCCTTAAAACAAAGTACCTTGAAGGGAGGTTATCCTTGTCTTGATGTCTTTGGGGAACTTCTAAATAGTCCTCAGTACTGTGTTTTGGAATTCTCATGTCTGCTATTTATAGTTTGCCTATCTTCTCCCTCATCAACTTTCATTCCTTTTTGTGACCTTTTCAAACAGTGAAATTCTTCTTTTTCCCTACAGCGAAAAGAATGCATGGTTAATACTGAAAACTCATAGGACAAGATTAAAGGTGAAGTTAGTTGTGCTGTCTCGATTCTGTCAGTGAGGCTGTCTCTAGAAACTTTCTAGTTCCTATCTCCCCACTTGCCCACAGATTGGCCATGACAGAGCTTGTCAGAACTGTTAGTAGGACAGCTACGGGGGATCATCTGTGGGGACTCAGTGCATGAACTTGATGACGTTTCTTGGCTTTTCTAAGGTTTTGTTGCTCTTATGTGTATAGTCTTCACAGCTGAACTTTCCCTGGCAGTGAGTCTAGTGAAGTTTTTTCTTCTCATGTAATAAGCTGAGCCACTGTGGGGGAGTCGGGCTGGCCAGGGTCACCCAGTTAGTAGGTGGCCAAGCTGGATCCCTTGACTGGAGTTCCAATGCATTTCCCATTTCACCACCTCTTCTTTTTTAATTGCATTTGTTGGGGTTACATTGTTTAATAAAATTATATAAGTTTCAAGTGTACAATTCTTTAGTCCCATCATCTGATATTGTATTGTGTATTCACCATCCAAAGTCTAATATTCTTTCCTCACCATTTATCCTTCATTTACCCTCTTCTACCTCCCTCCACTCCTCTTTCCCGCTGGTAACCACCATACTGTTGTCTGTATCTATGAGATTTTTTGAAAAAAATCCCTTCACCTTTCTTCCCCAGCCCCCACACCTCCCTCCCCTCTAAAAGCTGTCAATCTGTATCTGTGAATCTGTTTCTATTTTGTTTGTTTATTTTGTTCATTAGATTCCACATATAAGTGAAATAATACGGTATTTGTCTTTCTCTGACTGGCTTATTTCACTTCGCATAAGACCTCTAGGTCCATACTTGCTGTTGCGAAAGGTAAGATTTTCTTCTTTTTTACAGCTGAGTACTATCCCGTTGTGTAAATGTACCACAGCTTTTTATCCACTCGTCTACTGATGGGCACTTCCAAATCTTTTGCCACCTCTTACCTGTGTTCTCGATTGTGGGTAAAGAGATAAGGGGCTTTGGAATAAAGGAACTGTTGCTGTATTTGGATAACTAAATTCAGGAAAAACCTACCTTTACCTCAGTCGTCTACATTGCTCAAGTGACAGATTTTTTAACGCTTTTTCTGAGGGAGTAGAGAGAGAATGTCGCCTCCTTTTCGGCATGTCAGACCCACGCTCTCTTTGAACATCAGTCTTAGATTAACAAGGAAATGGATTCAGAAACACACTTGAAAGCAATATGCCTTGCTCTCCGTACATAGCTTACATTTTATGACCTGCTTAAAAGATGCAGGCGGCATAAATCTTGGGGAGGTTGGTCTTATTTACTTGTTTGTCTTTTCTGCAGATGGGATGCTTGCATCAGAGCGGGCTGGCTTCAGATGTCTGCTCCAGGATATGTTAGCTGAACTGTATGAGTCCATTAAACAAATGTAAGAGTTTTTGGGAAAGAAGGGCTGTGTCTCAAACCAAATGTTTTACATGGAGAACATCTGGGGAATATTGGTATCTGTGTGTACAGTACATCAGAAAGCAGCTTGGCGGGGTTCAGCTGGGATGTTTCTGGCCTGTGGTTGCTGGATTTGACAGTTTTGTTGTAAGAGAATGGTTCTTATGAAGTGTTGCCATAAAGACAATGCTTGATCCAGGAAGGGGTGTCCTTGTTTCGCCGCACTCCCAAATTGTTCTGATTAGCTCCCTGGCCAGGTCGCCCACAACATTTGAACAGTCCGAAATCTGAGTTAGTTTTCCCCAAGGCTTAAGCTCCAGAAAAAGGAAGCATCGCAACGCCAGGACTCAGAGTATTTCTTCTTTACCCCATGTTTCCGTCGATTTGACGAAATGTGGAAACAGCTGTGGTTCAGCGGAAGCAGCATGGGCGACAGAATCCAAGTACCTGGGTTGAAACTTGGGTGTTGACTTTATGACCTGTGGGGACTTGGGGAGTTCTTTTCCTCAGTTACTGTCTCCCTCTCCTGCCTGTCTCATGGGATGGGGGAGTAAAATTAAGTGGGTGGCCATGTGTACATGGAGTCGGTCATTTATACCATGGTATTGCACCCAGGGGTTTGTGGTCTTACCTACAAGTACAGGAGCAGCGTGGACCAGAGCGGAATCCGGGAAATCGTCTGGGTAGGTGGTCTGACTTCAGCAACTTGTAGACACTGGGCCAGGTTGGTACTAGTGGGTGGATGGGTGAGAAAGGAATCATCCTTATGAAAATTAAGACTTTTGCTATTTATCATGTTTGATTCAACTCAACTCAATAAACATTTATTGGATGTCTGCTCTGGTGCCAGACTCTTTCCTAGATATTGGGGACATGGGTGAACAAAGCAGTTAAGGCTGCTGTTCTGCATTCTCTGCTTGCTATGCCTGATATTGACCATGGATGGCCCTCCCTTTTGTTAGTTTACATATTGACTGGGTTTTAGGTAGAATGGATAATGACTAGTCTATTAGTCTGCTTGGGCTGTCCTAGCAGAATAACACAGACTGGGCGGCTTAAACAACAGAAAGTTATTTTTGTACAGTTCTGGAGACTGGAGGTGCACTATCAAGGTGCCAGAAGGATTTGTTTCTTGTGAGGCCTCTCTTCATGGCTTGTAGACAGCCGCCTTCTTGCTGTTTCCTCACATGTCCTTTCCTTGGTATGCATATGCTCCTGGTAACTCTTCCTGCTCTTATAGGGCCACTAACCCTATTGGATCAGGACCCCACTCTATGACCTCATTTAACCTTAATTACCTCCTTAAAGGTCCTATCTCCAAATACAGTCATGCCAGGGATTAGGGCTTCAATAAATGGATGTGTGTGTGTGTGTGTGTGTGTGTGTGTGTATGTGTGTGTGGACACACACACAATTCAGTCAATAATAACTGGTAACTGTTTTATTGGTGTGAACATTACTTGGGAGAAAATATGGCTAGACTTCCTACACCTTTCTGCAAGATGGTTCGAAGTGATCCTTACTGAACCTCCAGTCAACATATCCTACCGGACCAAACTGGGAAAAGAAAGACAAGAACTGAGGAAGCCCCGTGGAACTAGGTAGGAGAAAGTACTAGCAGATGATCTCTTCTAAGATGGTTGGGATGAATGCCCAGCCGCTTGCAGACCATTGAAAATTCAATTCTGGGGAAAGAGCATCTCCTTAGTCAAACTCTAGGAGCATGGATCCACCCATTGGCATGACTTATCTTGACTGACAGTTTCTTTAAAACTGCATCCAATGGGGTAGGGCTGGTCCCCTGAGTAAAGCCAGGGAGTTTCTACTAGTAGAAGGCTTAATGGTTACTGGACAGGGAGGAGCTCCCGTGTTCACTGCCCTTTCCAGTTGGATTGTAAGCAACGTAAAGCGTAGGTCTGGGTCATATTTTACAGCAGCTGGGTGAATGCCTTATTCAGAGTACATTTCCCAAAATTGCTTGCTTGGAGAATTGACTCATTGCATCATTTTAGGAACACGCCTCCCAGACCCTGCTGTCTGATTCTGCCAACTGCATTGGCTGGCCTCGCAGAGAGCAGCAAGGAACACCAGTGGGTGTGCTTTTGAAGATGGAAGTGGTTTAAATTTTAGCTTAAAAAAAAAAAAAAAAGACTTAGGGTGGGGATAAGGCCATGTGGCTTTGGTGGGGCCTTCATCTCCAGAGACTCTGATGGAGCTCATTTTCATCACACACCGGCCATGTGCCGGGACGGTGCACCGTGCTTTGTCAGTGGTTCAGAGGTTAAGAATATGGTCTTTGGTTTTTTGGTTTTTTTTTTGTTTTTTTTTTTTGTGTGTGTGTGTGTGTTTTTGTTTTGTTTTGTTTTTGTAGCAGGACCCAGCTCTCCTACTTATTAGTTGTGGGCCCCAGGGCACGTTACCTCCACCAGACTCAGTTTACATTCATCAAGGGGGGAGGTAAGAGATCAACCGAAGGACTTGTATGCATGCATATAAGCATAACCAATGGACGCAAGACACTGGGGGGTGAGGGCATGTATGGGAATGGGGTGGGGGGGCAATGGGGAGATATGGACACATGTAATACCTTAGTCAATAAAAAAAATTGAAGGAAAAAAAAAAGAAAGCAGAAACAATACTGTTTCTGTAAGAATTTAGTGAATGAGAGGTTGAGGCGTTCAACAGGATGGTGCCCAGTGCCTGGCCTACACGAAGGGCTTGACAGGTAGTTACTGTGATTGATTTTAGCTATTGTTGTGAATTATCTTCCAGCCCGGCTCCATTTTAAAGACCAGCAAGTTCAGGCTAAGTGATTTCAGGGCAAGGATGGATTGTATTCAACACCTGAGCAATTAGTAAGTAAAAGACTCAGTGACAGGTGCGGTGGAATAAGATGTTCTGCTATGGTTTTATGGCTTTTTAAGGGTCTTTTCCCCCAGCTTTATTGACATGTGACATATGTGAGCTTAAGGCAGCCGTGGGCAAACTACGGCCCGCGGGCCGGATCCGGCCCGTTCGGCTGTTCTATCTGGCCCGCGGAGCCGAAAGAGCGGAGGGTTCTCTTGCTCTCCCCTCCGCTCCTTTACTTTGAATTTATATTAGTTCACACAAACACTCCCATTTATGCTTTTGTTCCGGCCCTCCGGTCCAGTTTAAGAACCCATTGTGGCCCTCGAGTCAAAAAGTTTGCCCACCCCTGGCTTAAGGTGTACAAGGTGATGATTTGATATGCATAATGTGGCAAAATGATGATCACAGTAAGGTTAGTTAATACCTCCATCCCCTCACATAGCCTATCATTTTTCTAATTTGTATGTGTGTTGTGTGATAACATTTAAGATCTGCTCTCTTAAAACTTTCCAGTATAGAATACAGTGTTGTTAACTATACTCACCATGCTGTATATTAGATCCCCAGAACTTATTCATCTTATAGCTGAAAGTTTGTACCCTTTGACCAACATCCCCCCATTATGCTCCACCCCCCACCCCTACAAGCTCCTGGCAACCACTCATCTACTCTCTATTTCTGTGTTTGGATCTCTTATACTCCACATGTAAGTGAAATCAGACAGTATCTGTTTTTTTCTGCCTGACTTCACTTAGCATAACGTTAAGGGTCCTTTTTAAATAGTTGGGGTCCGTTTCAGCGACAGCTTTTTGGCATTTACTATACACCAGGCACCTGCTAGGCACTGAAGTTGTAGGGTCTCTGTGCCACTGAAACCTACCAGTAAGGGTGAGCGGGGTTATGAAAAGCGACCCATGCGAACTTTATGGGATTCATTGCAGGGGATGGATGTGGAGGAGACGGTCAGCTGAAGAAGTTAGTTACGGAGGACAGGGATCCTTGGCAGACATCCTGAAATACCTTCCTGGAACTGAGCATGCTCCTTGGGGGTCGGGCTGTCATCGCCTGGGGGGCTGTGCTTTTGTAGCCGGAGGTGCTGCCATGACAAGCATCCTGGGCAGGTTTGCAGAGGTAATTAGCGGGCTGATAAGCATCCAGATGGATTTGGCAGTGGGGCTGTGGAGCAGGAACCAGCCTGCTAACGCTCTGGGTGGATGGACAATGAGAGCTTCCCTTGGAAGGCAAAAAGCTTCTTCTTGTGAGGGGATGATGAATGAGGGCCCCAGGGGGACAGGCTGCAGCCGGGCTATTGTTCCTTACTTGTCTGATATGTCTTTGCTCACTCTAATGGCCATAAATCAGTTTTTCGACTAAGAGGGAGTCTGTCGGGATAAAAATAACTTCTAAAGAATCTTCTCTTTCACTTAGCTATAAAATTACCCATGGTTAAAGTAGAAAATAAAATTTAAAGCCATGCCCCCCCCCCTTTTTTTCATGTCTTATGTATTTTATCATCATAAGAAATTAAAAACTTCTCTGTTCTGCTCACCGGGATGAGCTAAAGTCAATGGACTAATTTCTGTTCCCTTTGGAAAACTAATTTTGTTTCTTAGGTCTCTTCTGTTCCTTGTTCATTGCTCCCAAGGTCAGTGATTCTGTAGCAGCCTGAGGTGAATATTTAAAAGCAGTGTTTTCAGTGAATTAAGAAATAATGGGATGAAAACCTCCCAAGTATGCCTATTCATGTGTGTTTCTCAAATCAGCCTTAAGAAACCGTACGGTGTCCCCCGAGTGTCTGAATTAGATGGAGCTGAAATAATGCATCGTGCTGCGAAACGGGACATCATTTGCCAGCATCCTTAAGAGTGTTTGTCACTCCTTATCTTGGTGCATTAATAATGCAGCTCTTCTGGGGACTTGGCCTTGCAAGAGCCCGCCTCCCAGGTCCATGTTGAACCTTTCTGTGACAGTTTCTGCACGGCTGCTGGCTGTGGCTGGGAACTTAGGACTCCTCGCCCAGAGTAATAATCCAGGACTGGAGTGAGACTCAGGACTCTTGCTGCAGCCCCAGTGCTGCTGTTAGCATGGGGGCGTGTGCTTTAGCCTCGCTGGGGCTCAGTTTCCTCATCTGTAAAGTGAGGGGAGGGGAGGCGGCATAGAGCATTCCGTGGTCCTTGCAACTCTGACATCTGCGGATGATAATGGTGCTCCTTGTGCCTCTGCTGTAGTGACTCCTGGCCTCTGCCCTCCATCATATGCACAAAGCCGATTTGATTCCTGCATATACCAATTTGTGGGTACCCTTGTCATCCTCATTGCAGATGAGGAAGCTGAGCCTGTGACATGCTTTCCTGAGGACCCCTCTGTGCAGGGGGGGCCAAGTGGCTTTGCTTGATGACAAGGCAGAGGCGCTGATGCCTGGTTTCTTAGCATTTCTGGCTGGAGCTCTGCTGGGCTTGGAGGCTGATATATAAAAGTTGCACGACTCTAAGCTTATCCAAGCCGTGTTATAAACAGAGTCAGAGTGATTGGACGCTACCAGTTGAGGCTGTCCAACTTGTGAATAGCCTCAGTCCTCTAGCCCGGCCTTGCCTCTGCCTCCCCAGGGCAGTTGCAACCTGAAAGAAGAGCAGTGGCCCGTGAGAATTCGAGTTGCTGTTGCATTTGGCTTCTGCTGACACGCAAGTCCATAAACAGCTGCTTGGTCACTGGAGTCCCAGCTACACAGCCTGCATTTTCAGTCCTTCTGTGACCCCAGTTGCTTGTGTAGCATCTCCTGTGCTCCTGGAGGCCTTTTCACACAGGTGGCCGTGGGGGTGTTTATTAGAGCAGAGCCCGGAAAGACGTCCAGGGGATCCTGGTAAGAGAAGGCTCCTCCCGGCAGCCAGACCGTCTCTCACCCAGCAGTTGGGACGTGAGGCTCCAGGGCTCACTTTCTCTCTCCTCCTCTGGACACATCCACTTGGACCAGACGTGGGAGCCCCAGGTTGTATGCTGAGCATGAAGTCACCCCTCAGCAGCCAGCTTCCTGCCCTTACAGCGGCCACAGGCCCGCCTCGGGTGAGGACGAGAGGAAGCAGCCTTCCGTGTGCCAGGGGTAATTTAATTGGGGTCACCGAGTCCCCTCCAGGAAGCAGCTTGTTTGTAATTCCCCTCTCTATCGATGGGCAGCTCATCAGTTTTTACTAATCACCTAAAGTATTTAAGGTACCGAATAATAAGGGCCATCCTGGCCACATTTACTCTGGTTTAAGATGGCATTTCTTAAATTTCAGAATGCAGCAGAATCAACAGGGAAGCGCGTAAAAAATGCTGACAGGAGCTGGCCCCCACCCTGAAAATGGAATAGATCTGGATGGGCCATGGAATCCGCATTTTGACCGTTTCCCCTTTGCCCCCCAACCAGGGAATCTGGTGCAGGGGGTATGCTCACCACCCTTTTGCAAACTGCTTCCTCTGAGAATCTAGCTGTGCACTCCGAGCTGGTTTGTTGCTTGCTTTTGGCATTGCTACTGGTGTTAACTTTCCCTTGGCCTTCTTTTCGCTGCTCGGTCAGCCATGGCCACTATCTCGTGTTTACAAACCCCAGCGCCCGCCATGCAGGGAGTGTAAATCCGCCCGAGATTGCTTCGTCATTAATCCGACTTCCCTGGTGGCATCACCACGTGCAATGATGACAGTCTGAGCTCAGTCTTTGAAGGGAGGGCGATGGAGATCAAGGACTGACTGTACATCTAGAAAAAACGTCCCAGGCCTTTCTGAAGTCCGCCCAAGGAGGCCCTGGCACCGTCAAATAAAAATCTGATTTGCTGCTTAAATTCTGGAAATAGAACACATTTTTCATAGCAGGAGAAAAATCAGTCTCATCCAAGGAAACAGCATCGCTGATGGGAAGTTTTGGGAAATAGAGGATTGAGAAGTGAGTTACAGAGGGTTATATTTTTAGAGCCTCCTACAAGATTAAAGGGCTGGTGGTGGCGAGTGGCGGGATGCCATTCTTTGAAGAAGAAGCTCTTTTTCACACATGCCGTGCTCCCTGGCATCAGGGTGCCTCTCCTCAGAGCCTGTTGATACAGCTCTTGGCTTCCAGTCTGCTCCTGTCTGAGAAAACATCCATGTAACGACATGAATCAACAGGCCCGAGAGGAAGAGGCCTGTGGGTCCCACGGCGGAGCTGGCTTGGGTCCCTGTGGGGCCAGTTGCATCATTGCAACTTGCGGGAGTGTTTTCCTGAGTTGGCCAGGCTGCTCACGAAGAGCTGGGGGTCATTTAATTAATTAGGGGCTTTGGCTGCAAGATGGTCTCCTGGGTGGCATCCCTGGGGTGATGGCTGGGCCCAGGCTTTCTGAGTGAAAGCCAATGGGTGATCCTGTGGAGCTTGGGACCCGTGTGGCCTGGTGGAGCTCTGACTTGCCCAAACTCTGACCATCAACCAGACAGGAACGGGAGCATGCACTGACCTCCAACGTGGGTGCCTGGAGGCCACTCGCATGGGGCCCCTGTTAAGAAAAGGTCCTTGAGCCGCCTCTGACTCAGTGCCCTGCAGCTCCCCAGGGAACATGGAAGGTGAAACGAGGCTGGTGGAACGTGGCTGAGTGTGAGGTCACACCTTGTGAATGGCGGGGAAGCTGCCAGATAACTGCAACCTTGTTTTCACTAAGTGATGCTAATGCCGTGTTCATGGTGTGTGTCTTTCCTGCTCCTTACTCCCCAGTCCCACCTCTTAGCACCTGGCATGGGACCCTGTAAAACTTCATCTGCTTGGAGGGGGCCCATCACACTGAGCCTGGGAGAATATTAGGAGAGATTCTATCAGCCACCACATTTGCTGTCCATCCCGACTTGATCCACAGCCTCAAGGATCAGCAGCCTCTGGGCTCAGTCTGCCTGGGTTGGAGTCTTAGCTCCACTGTTCGCAAGCTGGGTGACTTCGGGTAATACTTATGTCCTCTAAGGCCCAGTTTCTTCCCCTCTAAAATGGGGGTGTAGTAAGGATTAAATGAGCTAAGGTCCACTGGCACATGGCCACATGTAATGTCAGTCACTGTTATTAAGAATGTTGCCACTGATTTTAAAAAATTGGTCTGTCAGGGCCAAAGGCAGAGTGCTAAGATCTTGCTACGCAAAGTGGGTCCTTGCACCTGAATCACTTGGCATCACCTAGGAGCTTGCTAGCGATGCAGACTACCAGGCCCCTCCTTAGACCTTTGGATTCAGAATCTGCATTTTAATCAACGGTGTGCCTATGACCCCTGTAGGAGAGGCACTGTTCTAGAGCACTCCCTGCAGCCTGATACATGGCAGTGATTCTCTTGGCTAGAGCCTCAAATACACACAACCTGCCCGGGACGTCCCCACTCCCCAAAGCAGGCTAGGAAGATAGCTGGCTGCCTGCTGTGTGCAGGCATGCAGGCTGGATATGAATTTTCACCTGCTCTTCCTGCAGTATAAATGTGGGGAGAAGATGTGTGGGGGAAACGGGGAGGGGAGAGGTCTGTGGGCTCATCACCCCTAAAACATGGTCCAGGACGCTGTATCTGATAGGCTTCATTTATAGACACCACGATTCAGTGAGTACCTACCGTGTCCCAGGCACTTAACATTATTTTTATTCCTTACAACAGCCTCAGGAGGTACAAATTGCTAATAACTCCATTTTACAGATAGGAAAACTGAGGCCTGCGAGGTTTGGGCTTGCCTGAGGTCAGCCAGCCAGTACAAACCTAAGCTTTCACCATCCTTCTCTGCATCCCCATAACCTTGCCGAAACCACCGGGCTCTCTTCATGTACAGTGGCCACGGTGGCAGGCTGCAGAGCAGGTGGTTTTGGATGGTTATTCACAAAAAGGCAAACCAGCCTCTGCAGAAGAGGAGGCCAAGCCCGTTACATTTAACAAGGGATGGGAATTGGCTGGGCCGAGCGTGCCTCTTAAACAGGCAGGCACCACAGGGCAGCATTGGCAGGTCCCTGGCCAGACCTGCGGCTGCGTACGGTTTAAACATTAAACTAGGGGGTGGCCTTCTTTAAAAGCAGACCGTTTTATAAGGCACACGGTGCCGTCTAGACGAGGGGACATTTATGAAAGTAGCTGTGCTGCGTGTCGGGCTCAGACACCTGACTTCCTGGCTCTAGTCATTTCGAAGGCGGAGTGAAATCTGACTCATGCAAGAACAAATTGGATTTTTTTTCTTTTTGGAGAGTGTATGGTTTCAGACATTTGCTAATCTCTTCTTGCTGGCCCCTTTACTTATCTTTGTAGATGTGGTGAGGATGGAGGAAAACTGGAGAAGGGCTTTTTTTTCTATAATGCTGGCCTCTCTGTGCATGTCTTTGGTAGCTTTTGGTCATGAGGGAAATTATGTAATTATCTGTGTGATTTTTTCCGTCTTGTCCCCGTCCCCCCTCTCTTCCACCTTGAGGGTCAGAGCAGAGTCGCGTTGGCTGCCTCTCGTGTTTTCTCAGCACTGTGCTTGGTACCTGGTAGGCGCTCAAAGGAATAAGTAGATAAACAAATCCAGGAAAGCTGAGCTGGGTAGTGTGAGTCAGTTTTTTTATTCTAAAGGGGAAGAGTTTATTGCCTTGTGCCTCTGGATGGACAACCACAAGAAGGAGATGGGGAAGACGGTCCTAGGTTCAAGTTGTTCATTTCCTGTTTGGTCTCAGACCAGGGGTGGGCAAACTTTTTGACTCCAGGGCCACAATGGGTTCTTAAACTGGACCGGAGGGCTGGAACAAAAGCATGGATGGAGTGTTTGTGTGAACTAATATAAATTCAAAGTAAAGGAGCGGAGGGGAGAGCAAGAGAACCCTCCGCTCTTTTGGCTCCGCGGGCCGGATAGAACAGCCGAACGGTCCGGATCCGGCCCGCGGGCTGTAGTTTGCCCACGGCTGTCTCAGACTCAGGTGCCATGATGCTCTTGAGGGCCCCAGCCCCTCTGAGCTTCCTGACATTTCGGATGAGGCTACAATTTGGAGACCCAGGAGAGAGAGGTTCCAGCCCTGTGTGTCCTTTGGAACAAATGTGGTTTCCATTCCCAAGGCCTTCACTCATGGGCCCATGAGGAATCAGGTGGAATTTAAGTTGGCTCGGTGGATGAAAGGAAGAAAGGCCCTATTTCTGGGACACTCTCTCGGGGTTAAACATGGTTGACATTATTGAACACCTACCTTGCCTGGGCCAGGCGCATGCTAAGCACCTGACGTGTAATCCTCACAGGGAAGCTGATGCTGTTATTCAGCATCACAGATGGTGGAAATCAAAGCACAGAGAGGCTATGTAACCTGCCCAAGGTCACACAGCCAGTGAGGGATTGTAGCTAGGACTCAAAGCCATGTCACTAGCCATTGTGCCATTCTGCTTCCCTGTGTACCTGGCTTGGTTTCTCCTTCAACTTCATGAAGCAGGCACTGTATTCCATTACAGAAGCTGCATTTAACTAAGATAGGTCTCCTCCTCCTCCTTTTTAAACAACTGTTCGAAAATGTGACAGTCATTCTTAGCTCTCAGCTGTCGGAGGTCCTACAGAAACAGGCCTCAGACAGGCCTCGAGCTGAATTTGGCCCACAGGCTGAATGAATATGCAGCAAACAATGAAGTTGGTCCAACAGCCACCCACATCCTCCAGGATAGTTTCAGATAGTGCAAAATGCCCCCAAAGAGATAAAATGGGGAAAGGTGTAGAGGAGGCGGTCAGGTGGCCTTATCAACCAGTGGGGTCAGAGGGGTCCTCCCTGAGGGGGCTGCGTGAAGCTGAAGCTTGAGTGGTGAGAAGCATGTGACCATCTGAGGGGTATAAAGCGCTTAGCACAGAGTCTGTGCCATATATGAATGCCTGCTGTTATCACTATCATTGTTTATGTGGCTTGCCATTAACTGTGACCTTGGGTAGTCATCTCACTGCTCTTGGGAGCTGAACCGAAAGCCTTCCCTCTGGCCCTGGCAGTTGCACAGTTCTGAGTGACTTGTAGCATCTGTCTCCTCCTGACTTCTACCACCCCTTTGAAATAGGGGATAGAATGACCCCTCTTTTACATTTCAACAGAAGATTCATTGTTGGAAGAGGGAGGCCACCATGCTTATTGACATTGTGGAGCCCTTTTGGGTCCTCAGTGGGTTTTATTAGCATGTGGGCACTCCCCTTTCACACGGGGCTGGAAGCACCCCCCTGGCAAATGCGCCCTGGGCCTCTGCTCCTGTTGGGGGGATTGACAAGTGGGCTTATTTTCTTACCCCCCAGAATGTCACTACCCTCCCCTGACCCTGGATGGTGAAAGAATGCATTCCTATTGTCCTTGGACAATAGGGCCTCCTCAAGGGCAAGTTCAGCCTACGGCATAATCAAAGGGGTGGTTTCTCCCCTCTTCCCATCTTAGTTCCTGGAGGAATGTGGCAGTTGGTCCAACAGCCACCCACATCCTCCAGGCCTGTGTGTGCTCACTGTCCGCTTCCTCTAAGAACCAGCTCTCAGGATGGCCAGCCCTGCTCAGATGAAATAAAGCCTTCCAGTCATATCCTTACATTTGACGTAAGCACACTGAGGCTTTCTTGCTGTGTGCTGAATGGGGCTGTGGTGAAGACCCGGGGTAGCTCTGAGCCTGGCACCCTGATGAAAAGGGGCCTTGTAGCTGGAAGCTTAATCTTGTCTGTGCAGCCGCCTTTTATCTGGCAGGATGTCTCGTGCTTCCTACCTGCTTCCTTCATTCCTCGATTGCCCCTGTAGGTAGGATGTCCAAGAAACCCTAAGTCATCTCCCTGCCGTGTCTTGGCGGTGTTGTTTGGCAGTGTGACAGAATTTTCCAGGCGACCGAAAAATACACAGGAGTACTTGGAGATACAGGAAAAACCCATTTATTTTCAGATGGTTTGCATGTACTAGTACAGTGACTCAGGGGGACTGTTTCTCTCCAAATCCTGAGCAAACCAATATGGAAGAAGCTCTCCCTTTATACCCTTTGGTTTCTTTGTCCCCCAAATATGGATGGGACTTCCGGACCTTTAACGGGCTTTTTGCCCCGTGTGTTGGGATGGGGGCCGTGAGACCACACCTAAAGGCCTGGCCTGCCGCCAGCGCTGATAACTCCCTACAGGGGTTGTGTATTGTTCATGGTTTATGGCCTCTGTAAAATGGGAGTACTTAGGTAAACAGGTCTTGCAAGACCAGATTGTGGAGAAAGGGGCAGTGACTTAATTATAGGCTATCAAGAATGTACATTAGGATACTGGCACAGATTCAGATTGCTAGCTCCCCCCCCCCCCCAAAGTCTTATTTTCCCCATCAGCAGGAGACTCCCTTCTTTTTCACTCCAATATCGCTTCTCTCGTCTGAGCACTCATCACCTATTCACTCCAATATCGCTTCTCTTGTCTGAGCACTCATCACCTAATAGCATCAACCCTTGCCTCCCCTTCTACTCCCTCCCTCCCTCCCTCCCTCCTTCTCTCCTCTCCTTCCCATTCTATCTGTCTACCTGCCTGCCTGCCTGCCCACACTAAGTGTTTTCTCAGGCCAGCCACGTGGCAGGCATGGTGTTAAGCACCGAGATAAAGCAGTGAGTAAGATCTCCACTAGTGGAGAGTCAATTAATGATACAGATACTGATTTAACTACAACTGGGGAAGGTACTGCAAAAGAGAAGTACAGAGAGCTGCTAGTCCACTTAACCGGTTTTGGGGACATCAGTAAATAGCAAAAACAATAATAAAAATAGCTTCCCAGTTCTTGTTGAGTTACTAGGAAACTGTGGGACAGGTACGTGAAGGCACAGATGTTAAGGCACAGACGCACCAGGATGGAGGTGACTCAGCAGGCTTTCAGAACCCGCAGCAAATTGGTTGGCAGGCTTCTTCGTTACCATGGATACCTCCCCCACCTAAGTAGCTTTTGTCCCCCTGAGAGCCAAGGAAAACTAAATTACCAACCAGCTTGTTCATGAGCAAAGATGAATCCATTGGCAAACATATTTTTCCTTATTAGATTCCCATGTCATTTAATGCCTTTTTGTTGATGAATTTATTTTGAGTCATCGCACTGCATCTTGGCCCTGGCACTTCTCAACAGTTTGGATTTGCAGGCGACATTGGCACAGAACACTGGGAATCAACTGGGGCTGGGCAGGGAGTCTAGCTGCCACTCCCTTGGTTTTATGCTGATTTCCCCCCAGGCCGAGTCTTTTGGTCACATGATGTGCTATTGAGGATGCCTTGGGCAAGAGGAAGGCTGGAGGAAGGATCTGGCTTCTCAGCAAGTGCATAAACAAAGCATTACCTGGAGTCTTAAAACCCAAGGTTGGAGCAGAAGTGGCCTCCAGATAGGACATTGCAGTAAAGCTTTTTGTAGCCAGCGCCGTGGCAGCTGCCGGAGGAGCTGCCAGAGGAGCTGAGTGATAACTAATTTCCACGGATCCACGTTTAATCATAGATACCCTGTAAACCGAGCCCCGTTTTTCTCTTTTCAAAGGATCAGGATTCCTAGAGTAAATGAATCCGGACACGTGAAGCTGCCTCTGCTTTATGAAACACACACACACACACACACACACACACACACACACACACACACACACACCGACCATCCCAAACCCCAGGCTGTTAAAACCTGATGTTTTCTGTTGTCCAGAGAAGGGTGTTTCTGCTCTAAATGAAAGACATGACGGGGTATTCGAAGCTTTGTTTTGTTATTGTCAATTCTGCCAACAAGTAACATCTGTATTTATTTTCCAAACTCCCCCAAATGGCTGATTTGCATCTGTTTAGTTCTCTGAGTAACATTTCATTTCCTGACTTTACAGGTTGCTATAAAATCCATTCGTAAGGACAAAATTAAGGATGAACAAGACATGGTTCACATCAGACGAGAGATTGAGATTATGTCATCCCTCAACCATCCTCATATCATCAGTATTTATGAAGGTCAGTGATTTTTTTTTTTTTCATCCTCCTATCAGTTACCATTCCTCATACCATGGGGCCTGCCAAGATTTTTAGGTAATTGCCCTTCTGGGCAGGAGCCAAGTATTTTTCCTCAGGATGCAAAAATAGCCGGGTGCTATCTCTTCTTTAGTTACCTTGAACGCAACCGGACACATGTAGCGCAGCTCCTTTTGGTCATAGAATACCTCTGGCGGGTGCCTTCTTCCGGCTTCCCAGTGCCTTGGTGGTTGCTAAGCAATCCACCCCATTGAACGCCAGTATGTGAGACAGCCTTTGTTTCTGAAAAATGGCAATTTGTTGGGTGACCAAGTAAAGGTGGATAAATTGTAAACGTCATTCCCCAAAACTGATGCTCAGGGGGTGGTGTCATGAGTTACCCAAAGTTAGGCTCTTTGAGTTAGGAAGTACCTTTGAGCAGAGCCAATTAATTTTAAGAAAGACGAGGGATCTGATGATGCAAATGGAGTCAAGGTTGTAGCTGGTGTTCATAGAAAGGCAGGATGGGGCAAAGCTTATAAAACTGCTCATGCTTCAACCTCCTTGCTCCCTCATGGGAAGAAATGGAGAGTATAAATTTCCCAAATCTTCATTTTTAAAATATCCTGGAAAAATATTACACAAGCAATATGTGTTTATTGCGGAAATAATCAAAATATTAATGTTAAAATTAAAAAATACTTTCTGTTCTAACTCCCAGTTTGATAAAAAGCTCTCTACCCATGTTATATTTTTATCTACTTCTCTATATCTGTATGTATCTTCACCCAAAGTTGGATCATACAGCTTAGTTTGATTGTTTCTCAGTTTTTATGTTATGCATCTCTTCCTATGTCAATAAATATTCCCCTACAAAGACATTTTAAAACACTTTATAGTATTCCATTTATGGAAATGCCATCGTTTATTGAATCGTTGGCTTGTAGATGACCATCTTCTCCCTGTGTTGTCACATCATCTTCCCTCTGTGTGTCTGTGTCTAAATTTCCCATTTTTATAAGGACACCAGTCACATTGGATTTACATCCACCCTAATACCTCATTTAACCCCAGTTATTTCTTTAAGGACCCCATATCCATATCGGGTGACATTCTGAGGCACTGGGAGTTAGGACCGCACTATGTAAATTTCGGAGGGCCTGATTCAGCTCCTAACACTGGTGTCATGGTTAGTTGGTGGTCCTAGCAGAGGAGCCTTCTGACCCCATTTGGTTTTCCCCTCTGCCAGACCTCAGCCCTGTGTTTTTGACCTTATGTTTTGCGGCTGAACTCTCTGCCTCAGGCATCCCCCTCAACCTGGCCTTTGCTATCCTTTTCAACGCTGGGACGTGGTAGGAACAGTGGGTGGCAGCAATGGTGGTGGGCCCCGAGTCTGAGTTGATGGGCTGGTCTCTCATCCCTTCACAGAGAGAAAGGAAACCTCTCTGGAAGCTGATTGGTTGACAGGGCAGTCAAGAGTCTTAGCTGAGTGCAGGGATGCATTAATTTGCATAATGAAAAAACAATGCCAAAGCATCTAAGTGGCTGTTTGGACAACAGCCAAATGAATAGAAGCTGTTAAGGAACTTTGTAATTTCTTTTTCAACAAGGACCTTTATGATTAAACACACACACATACACGCGCACGCGCACACGTAGCGTTGGCAGCAATAACAATAGCAACATGACAAAGCAATGGTGTACCTCCCTGTATGTTTAGGAACTTGGGGATTTCATAGGGGAAGGCATCATCTTGGCTGTATTATCTGGTGATATTGAAATACTAGTTCCAGAGAAAAAGCAATTCATTCATAAAAAATATCAAGTAAGTGCTTAATATGTACCAGGCCCTGTTCTAGTGAACAAGATAAGCTCTGGCCCCATAGAGCTGACATTCAGTGAGTAGGCAAGTGAATAGATAAGTGGCTTTTGAACTGAGACCTGAATGAGCAGGGAGTAAGTCCTTGGGAGAGCTTGGCATTCCAGGCAAAGGGAGCAGCATGTGTGGATGCTCAGAGGAGGGCAGGAGCTTGTGTTGGTAGAAGTGATAGAGGGCCTTTGAGGCTGTGAGGCTGAGGTGGTGAGTGAGTAGGATGGTGGCAGGAGAGAGGAGGTTGGAGAGGGCCAGATCTTGGTCACATTGGCAAAAGGAGGGAGTGTGGATTTTACACCAGGAATGAGGGCAAGCCATTGATTTTGATGAGGGAAATAGCATTTTTCAATTTGTACTTTAAAATAATATTAATAAAACTAGGAGTTGTTAAGTGTTTACCCTGCCCTAGAACGTGTCATGTATTATCAAGTTTAATCCTTCCACCTATTACATACGAACTGTTAACATCTCTAACTTCTGGTAAGGAAAATGTAATGTTTCCCAAGCTTACATCAACTAATAGATGGTGGGTCTGAAAGTCCAACCCCGTCTCAGGGACATTCCGAAGCTGGTGCTCATAAAACCAACCAGTCATTTGGTGGTCTGTAGCGACCCCCATTGTGGGTCTTGTCCTAGACTCTGTGATGAGGGTAATTTCTGGCCCTCACCGAGATGGCTGTCTTAAATACGGGAGAGCATTAAATCCCAGCTTTGTGAGTATTTTAGAAGATATTTCTGCACAGCAGTCCATGGAAATGTAAGTTATTTATATATTATTCATAATACCCGCAGGCTTATAAAATCTGTGACCTCGCTGAATCAGCGCTGCTGTTCACCAAATCTCAAAAATAATCCCTTCAAATGTTTCTCTCTCAAACCAGCCTCTGGGGTTGCTCCCATGTTGACCCACGGGGGAAGGTGATTAACCCACAAATCTGTCAACTGCCAACAGGACCCATGACTGGCTTCTAATGCCCAGTCCAATAAAAGGATGGAAATACACCTGCCAGTGCGGGATAGGAAGGGTAACCTAATCTAGAGAGAAAAGGAAGAAATCTCTGGCACCATCGCTAGCTGGGCCCCTGTTTCCAGTCAAAGGAATTCCATTCTCTCAGTAGGGAGGTAATTGACAAAATGGAAAGAGCAGCTGAAAAGGAAGTGCCCGCCAGAGCTTTCAACTTGGTTGCCTAGGATGGGCGAGATAAAAAGTTTTTGCCTGAGGTTCTGATTTCAGGATCCGAGTTCAAACATCAAAGGCTCGAGGTACCCCCACCCCCCACCCTCTCCCACCCCCGTTTCCCCTTTGAAAGCCTAGGAGACCCAGTCTGCACAACCAAGAGAATGAACATCTTGTACTTTAGGGAACCTTAGCGCCCCATCTGGTAACAGTCCCGCGGGTAAAGAGGAAAAGGCCAGGGAGTGGGGGAGATTGGGCCTTGCCTTCCCTGTTATGCCCCGGGTTTTTGTTCCTGGAAATCTCTCTTCCTGGCCCTGCACGATTGGACTCTTTTTTGGCCCCTGGCATTGTGATCTGCTTTCATCACGGCTCCTATCTTAGGAAGGGTGATCCTGGCTTTCTGGGACTAAGTCGGAGGCCCATGTAGCATTGGTCAGCTGTAATCAGTCGCCTTCGGAAGAGTTTCTCAACCATAAAATAACAGAACAAAATAGACAAACAAGCATGCCTTCTTTGATAAGCACATGAGTCTCACACCTTTGCCCTCTGAACCTCAAACCTGCTGTCTGCAAGAAGATGGCAAAAGAGTCTGGGTTGTAGAAAATTCTCCAAATTCTTACCACGAAGACACTTGGGATGAGTTTACTATCAGTTAAACGTGCCTCTTATCTTCTTCCTAGAAGTACACATTACAATATCCTTTTTCGAGTTACCTGTGCCTCCTGAGGTTCTGCTAGGTCTTCCCGCAAGGGGATATTGTTTTTGCCCTCTGGTGAAAATCACTGCTCAAAACATCCAGCCAGAGATGAGGAGGAGAAAACAAAAGATAGGATCTGTGGACAAGCCCACCGCTTTTGGCCTGTGCTGTTTACTGCAGGCTTGTAGAAGGGCATTCCGCCTCCCGCTTTCTCCTCCCCCTACTTTTGTGGCCAGGTGCGGTGGGACTGATGTTTTCACGGGACCTAGCAGAGGTCCTAGAGTCAGAAACTGCTGTTCTCAGAGGGTGGTCCAGGACCAGGTGCGTCAGCATCACCTGGTCTCACCCAACTATACTGAATCCAAAACCCTAGGGGTGGGGACCAGTGTTCCCATGCACTCCTAAGTGCGAGAAGCACTCGCTGTATTGGAGAAACCCCTGCTCAGTAGGTCAGAAACCAATGCAGGGCTGTATTGTTAGCATCAGTTATTTGGAAATACCTACAGAGCAAGCCGTTCACATTTTTCCTCTGAGGCTCAAGTATTCATTCTAATTTAGGTTTCTCAGGCAGCAAGCAAACCCTGATTTAGGCCCTTTATAAGACAGGGGTCAGCTGAACTTATCTAACAAGGTCTGTTCTCATTCACTCATTCACCTATTTAGTCATTTATTTCTCTATTCATTCATTTCTTTTTACAAAAATGTATTGAACACTTATGTTCCAGGTACTGTTCTACTAGGGCAGTGGTCGGCAAACTGCGGTTCGTGAGCCACATGCGGTTCTTTGGCCCCTTGAGTGTGGCTCTTCCACAAAATACCACGGCCTGGGCGAGTCTATTTTGAAGAAGTGGCATTAGAAGAAGTTTAAGTTTAAAAAATTTGGCTCTCAAAAGAAATTTCAGTTGTTGTACTGTTGATATTTGGCTCTGTTGACTAATGAGTTTGCCGACCACTCTACTAGGGTGAGTATATATTTATTGTCCAAATAGGCTTAGATTTGAATGAGCCAATTGCTCTACCAATTTTTACTGTGTGATCTTAGGCCAGTGACTTAACCTGAGGTTCAGTAATCTTTTCTGTAAGATGTGGTCAATAGCTAGATTCTATATAGATAAGGTTGTGAAGAATAACTGATAATATGTAAAATAGCTAAGCACAGTGCTGGGTACATGCTCAGCAAATGATACTGATTCTTCCCAATGTGATTGATCTTTAGGGCTGTGAGAGGTCCTTTCTGGCTAGAGTAGAAACTTCTCTTGGGAGGTGCTGGAAGAGAAGGTTGAGACCAGATAGCCTAGATCAGTGATTCTGGATGCTGGATACACATTAGAATCTCATGGGGTATTTGTAAAAAATGCGGATGCCTCTGCATTTAGATTTAGATTTAATTGACCAGACTGAGAAATATGGACTTAGTCCTGCAGCTAAGGGGAAATGAGAGCCCTGCTCTAGGAACTCGTCTTGGTTGGATCATTTGTCATCAGTGAATTCCAGAGAAGAACGTGTGTCTGGCAGCAGTGTGTCTAGTGAGCAGTGAGCGATACCTTTGGGCTTGGGTTTACTTACTTAGCCATTTGGTTGCTGCCCTCATCAGGGACTCAGAGCCCCATGAAACAGTTTGTTGAACTTGGCAACGTGGTGTATTATGCTTGTGTTTACTCTTTTGAACCCATGGCGAATTGCTGAGCCTTTTAACCCACTGCCTTTGCTGCCAGATCCACAAGTTCCACACGAAGTCTCTGCAGGCTGGATGCAAAGGAAGGACTCGCCCCTGTTCATAACACAGCACCGGAGAGCTGTCTTCACTGTTAATCATGTGAACCAGCGCTTCAGCTGCGAGTCCGTCCAGCCACGTTTCTAATGAGTTTCCTATTAAGTTAGCTATTTGACCTTCAAGTGCATTATTTTCATTGTTTTCTTTTGATTACACCCAAGCCATTTTTCTGAAGGCTGGAGATTAGAAATAAAACAACTGCAAATGAACACTACTCCCTGGTTGTCCTGCCTCACCCTCTTGGGTTTCCTGGAATTCAGTATTTTCTAGTGCCTCAAATAATGCCACTTGTACTTGAGGCTAATTTTTAAGGAGAAAACTGGGACCGTGTTGTCATTTAACATGGGGTCTTTGGGAATTAACTGGGATGGCTCTGTTCATTTGCCCCAGTTAGTCATAAGCTGCATTTAGGGAGTCTCATAGGGTATAGAGGAGGTCCCACTGGCCACCGTGATTTCTGACAGGAGGTTCCTCTGGTCGGTATGGCTTGAGATTGAGATCCATGCTTTGGCACCCCACAGGGGACCGAGGAATGGACCCTAGTTAAGAGATCGGGCTTGCATCCACCTCAGGCTTTGTGGTCTTAGTATTAGTTTTCTGTCTCCTCCATTCTGCCTCCTGCCTTCCCCATCCTTCAACGCCACATGTATAATGCCAGGTGCGGCTTCTGCCAATTCATATCCTTAATACTTTTGGATATAATCCAGGCATATCTTCATTAGTTCTTTCTTAAACTAATACTTGCCGCTTAATAATACCAGGCTAACACTTATGCTTATTGTGAGCTATGATAATATTTACAATAAGGATAGTCTTCGTTTCAACAGGTGAAGTAATTGAGGCACAGAGAAGTCAAGTAACTTGCTAGGGTCACTCAGCTGGTAAATGGCAGAGCCTAGTTTTGAACCCAGGTAGCCTGGCTCTGGGACTCAGGGTCTTAACTACTGCTCTATCTTGCCCCATGAGGGAGACTGGAATTTAGAGTTGACAAGATGAGCCGTACATGGTGGGTCAAGCAGTGCTAGAAGCCGAGGTGTGATAACCAGAGGCCTGGCTTCATTGCCCAAATTAGGGGAGCATGATTTTTTTTCAGAAGTTCCTTGTATCACATAAAAGAGCCTTAGCTTCAAGTCTGGGAGGATTCTGAGATGTTCCGATCAATTGTCACTGCTCTCTTAGAATCAGGATTGTGTGAGTGGGTGTGTGCATGTGAATGAATGTGTGTGCTTGTGTGTGGGGGGGTGTGTGTGTGTGTGTGACAAAAAGGCTGAGACAGAGCAATAGAGAAAATGATCATGGAGGCTGTGGGCATGGCCGATGAGTGTGTGATGATGGCTGACAGAGCCCATCCCCTCATGGAAACACCGCCGGGGATGGTTGTGGAAGGAGGGGAGTCCAATGGCTGGTCTAACGTGGTGCATTTGATCTCCTCTTCCATGCAACTCCTCTCTCTTTCCTGGCCATGTCTATCCTCTGTCCTCCTAAGATTTGATATTGGGCCCTCAAATAGCACTGTTAATCTTGGCAGGAGTGAATGGTTTTTGGTAAGCCTTCTGCATCTCTGTCTTCTGCAGGTCACTTAGATAGATACTTTCTTACCATTTCTTTTGCCTTCTATGGAGTTCACTGCTGGCAGTGGGTGGCCTGGTTGGCTATGGTTCTCCTTGGACATGCCAGCCAACATCTAGAAAAAGTTTGGGTTTAAGTGAACTAAAGAGAGCTTTTCATTGTCCAAACCAGGAAACACATTGACTCAACTCGGACCAATTCATTGACAATGGGGAGCTGCCAGTCCAGTTTAATTTTCTCGCTCTCACTGCCTTGGGCTTTTGGACTTAAGGGACCAGAAGACCATTTTGTGAAGCCATGAGCCCATGAGGTGTTTGAAATTTAGTTCTGGAGAGGAAACTCTTGAAGAGTGAATCTTGTATTGACTAACTGATGTAATTAGGTTGCAGACAATTCTTGCAAAGGAAAGATGTCTCCATTTCTGAAATGGAAAATAAGCAATTTTCTGTGAGGATTCTACTGACCTTTAAGAAAAGAGCGTCCCTGAGAAATGAAATGGTACTTCTGTCTGAGGTTTTAAGAAAGTGATAAAAATGCTGCCTTGTGGGGAGGCAACACCATGGAAGGAATGGCAGTTTCCTAGAACTAATTTGGGATATGAAGTTGACAGAAGGCAAAGGCAGGAAAAGAATTCAGACCGGTTCACTCTAGGCCCTTGGCCTTTTTTGCTTAAAACCAACAAACTAATCTTCCTTTCTTGAGGTTACATGTCAAGCAGAAAGATATCCTCCAATTTTTAGAACCTGCTCTTCACAGAGTATCCTGTAAGTCGATTCCCACCCTCTCCCTTCCCAAGCCCTTCATCTTCCTAAATGGCCTCCTGAATTTGGCTCTAAAATGGCTGGTGGATGGTTAAAGTCCCAAGATCTCCTCACGCATCAGCATTTCTCCCAGGCCAGAGCATTGTTTTGATAATACGCATATTCTCAAGTTATACAGTTGTGTTATTAACCCTGAGGGCAACAGGAGGGAATGGTTAGGAGATGGGTAATTAGCGTGGTTGTGAAAGCCAGACAAATCAGGAGGCAGAACTGGGCTGTCAAACTGAACATCTGATGAAATTCAGAATTAATTTGGAGAAGTCGCTGTTGCCATAGCGACCAATCCCCATTCTCCTTTGAAATGGAAAATAAACAGAAAACAAGAAAAACAATTCAAGTTGGTGTCTGGGAAGAAGGCCCTTCTGTGGAACAGTAGAAGAAAACGCAGAGAGATTTTAGAATACTCTGAAACAATGGTAACAGGCTCTCCTGCAAACAAAGCTCAAGTCCTTTGTCATGGGTCAGTTCCACGCCTGCTTTCTCTAGGAATCTTTTCAGGCCCATTCAAGTTACCTCACCCATCTTTCTGTTCATCTGGGTACTTAAAGCCTGTATGGTATAGGTGAGACCTTGATTTATTTGTGAAGTACTAGTTTTATTTAACCGGATAGCAACTCTGGAGGACAAAGACTGTGTCTTGTACTAGGTTTGCGTTTTTTTAAACACATAACAAAATGCTCAGTAATATGTTTCAGGTAGGCTGATAAAAGAGCATTTTTGGTAGAGATGTTGGTTCTCTTTTATGAAGGAGAATCTTTACTGAGTATTATGTAAGGAGAGTCCAATAATTGGCTCTTGGTGTATAAAAATGCAACTGATATCTGAATATTAATATTCTATTCTGCTACATTACTGAGTATTACGCAAGGTGGTGTGGAGTCGTGGCAAGAACATAAGCTTTTGAGTCACACAGATTTGGGATCAGATCCAGCAAGGATCTGCCCAACAGAAATGCATACAGATGAGCATCAAAAATCATGTGTAAGAATGTTCGCAGCAACACTGCTCATACTGACCCCCGCCTGGAAACAATGCAAATGTCTATATCAACTGTAGAGTGGATAACTAAACCATGATGCATTCACAACATGGAGAACTCTGCAAGCAATGGGTGTGAACAGTCTTTGACTACGTGGAACAGCATGGATTATTCTTACAAATATAATGTTGAGAAATGAAGCCAGACACAAAAGAATATGTACCGAATGATTTCATTTTTAGAAAACTTGAAATGTCAAACTAATCTGTGCTATTGGCTTATATTTATGATATTCATGATATTGATGCAGATATGTGCACACACACAAGCACACACACTTGGGGAGATGGGTAGTGACAGAAAGAGGCCCTGGGGGGTGTTTGCAGGGTGCTGGCCACGTTTCTTGATCTGAATGCTGATTCCTTATTTATGAAGTAGGAATAATATTAATACCTATCTCATAGGAGTGTTATTATGGTTAAAGTCCTAAGATCTCCTCACGCATCAGAGGAGAATCCAGGGCATGAGGTAATGGTTCAATAAACATTAGCTATTGTTATTCTGAATAAGCCTTCCAGGGAAGGAGCAATCGCTGTCTGGGGAGACTCCTGGGGAGAAGAGAGCCCTGGACTATTTCATAGGTCCAGGATCCTGGATACTACCCTGCCCTTTGTTCCATGTATTTATCGTTCTTGGCGATGTCTGGTCGCTTGTGTCTGACTCCTCCTCCACAGAGCTCCCTGGGGCCTTCAAGGCCTCTGTGTTACATTCAAGGCCTGCTTCTTTCTCTTCTTTCTCTTCTAAAAAAGTTATCTTTATTGATTTCAGAGAGGAAGGGAGAGGGAGAGAGAGAGGGAGATAGAGAGAAACATCAGTGGTAAGAGAGCATCATTGATCCGCTGCCTCCTGCAGGCCCACTCCGCCGGCCCTCCACTCCCACCCCACCCCGCACCCCATCGAGCCTGCAATCCAGACATATATCCTGACCCTTGACCCGGAATCGAATGGTGATCTCCTGGTTCATAGGTCGCTGCTCAACCACAGAGCCACGCCTCTTCTCTTAATCCCTGGCACCCTGGTAGTTCTGCTCCCATTTCTGCCTTGTTCACTTTCCCTTCTCCAGGACCAGCCTTTCCTCCCCTTCTTAACCTCGCAAAGACTTCCTTTAGTACCCCCAATGCCATCCACATAGTGGGTGCTTCATAAAAATTTGTTGTTGTGCTAAAACCCAGATCTTCAGCACATGGACGTGGGCCCAGCGCTGTGGGCTGACTCCAGCCGAGTTAGGTTTCTATTCAGGGCTTTGATTTTCCTGGTGGGCCTGGCATGTCAGGGGCCATAGTTTTCCTTACCACTCTGGAGCCACTGGGCTTCTGGGTAAAACTGTCTGGCCAAGAGACACAGGCTTTCATTTTTCAGAAAGGAAACCCTTCCCAACTGGTGGAAAATAAGCTTTTGCTTAGTGACTAATAACATAAACACAGACAAGATTTCTGGGCTTATAAATAACCAGCTGTAAAAGTGCCCAAGGGAAGCAGCCCTTTTTGCCATAAGAATGGCCAAGAGCGGTCCTGTCACCTCACTGATAGTGGCCTGACTGTGGGCAAGGAGCCTTGGGCCGTGGGTACGGAAGCCGGTCATTCTTTAGAACAGATTCCCAAGGCCTTGCTCTCATACATTATAAATCCTGGGAAAATAATAGTTGATCTCTACGGTTCTTTTTGCTTGAAAATCCTCTGGTTCTGCGGCAGCCACAGCACGTTTTAAAGAGCTATGTTGGCGGGAGAGGCAAGTCTTAGGGTTTTGTTTTGCCAGAAGCTGCCTAAGAGGCAGATGAAGTAATTAGGAGAATAACTCCTATTTACTGAGCACTGGCCGAGGCGCTGCACTGAGGATGCTGGACCCGGCAGCTCACTGAATCCCACGTCACTGTGTGAGGAAATCGTTAACCTTGCTTGACCGATGAGGAGACGAGGTCAGGGGGTTTAGTGCATGTGAGTAACAGTACAGTGAATAATAGTGCAGAGCATGGAGTGTGTAGTCAGACCACAGGCTCAGGCCTGCTTTGGCCTCGTACGAGCTCTGTGGCCATGGCAGTTACTAACCTCTCTACATCTAGGCTTTTTCATCTGTTGAATGAGGGATACTCATAGGACCAAAGCCATAGGGCATAATTCATGCAGAATGCTATTAGTCCAGTGCCTGCACATGGTAAACCTTCACTAAGTGCTGCTTTTGTTAGGAAGGGCTCAAGAAGCTTCACGTATGGACATCGCATTGCCTTCTTAATGAAGCATGGATGCTTCGAGTCTAGAATGGTTGTTTGCCTTTAGCTAATCTAGAGTTACAGTGAGGGCCATGATCGTGAGACTCCAGCTGTTTCCTGTGGGAGGGCTGAGGGTAGGGTTCCATAGCCAGGCCTGGCCACTGGGACGTTTCTCTCACCTGGATGTCCCCCTGCCCCACCTGCAACAGTGAGGGGCTGATTTTATCAGTTGGGTATCATCTCATTCATCTAGTGTTTTCCACACTGGCTCCTGGTTAGTTCCTCTGGATTATAATAAGAATATTGAAATGACCAAATCAACCTGCAAAACTCTTGAGTTAAAGAAACCAGATCTCCAAGGGCCATTACGTATTAACATTTTCCAAATATGTTACCTCAGTTTGACCATGGAACCCCATTTTCCTCAGAATAGCTTGCAGGGCTAGTGCTCCATGGAACATGCATTTGGATCTGTTCCCCACCCCACTCCAAATGCAGCCAGCAGCCGGGCAAGAGTGAACGATGGGAAATCAGAGAGGATGGGGATTTGGAGCAAGGGGTGGTGGGCGACGTGGGACAGGTGGGCAGGATTGGGATATACTTTAGAGGTAGGATCAGCGGGACTTACTGATGCAATCTGCTTAGTAAAATACTTGGCGTATTGAAGTGTGTTGAACTGAACTGCGTTAATGTCTCCTTGATACCATGTCAGCCCGTTGGGAAGGGAAGAAGCCAGTGGCTGAAGCCACCCTTTGGTTTGCATGGGGCACTGACCCACACCTTCTGATAGACTCTGAAGGGACCGCTGGCTTTGACCTTTAGTTGTTGGCATCAGACTTTTTGGGGTGTGAGGCTCCTTGTTTCTTTCCCTGTTGAAGTACTTTCCTTCTCCCTTCCTCCTCCCACCCCTTGTAAAATGAGGAAACCCTCTGCCCGCTTTTGGGAATATCACTCTCTCATTGTTGGAGCCTGAGCCATGCATCCTGAGGCAGCTTTTCCAAAGTTTATTGTTAATGAAAAGTGCTCAGCAGGCTGAAATCCCTGGCAGGAGCTGGAGCCGCAGGGTACACCGAGGCCAGCAGACGCAGGAGCAGCCAATTTTATCTGGCTGTTCTCATTCTCCTCCTCCTCTCTGCCCTCCTCCTTCCCCCTTAGTTTTATCAGAGAGGTTTGGCTGGACTTGAAGGAGCCAAAAAAGGAACTGGAGGGGGTCTGAGTTTCTAGCAGCAGTGACAAGGTGTGGGAGGACAGGGGACCCAGGCCTGGGCACATTCCAGTTTAACTCAGTCCTCAGTGTGTGTGCGTGCGTGCGTGTGTGTGTGTGTGTGTGTGTGTGTGTGTGTATGTAGTAGGCCCTTGGGGTCCAATAATATTGATACCAATTGTAATAGCTAACATTGAGTGCATGCCGTAAGGACAGGCCTTGTTCTAAGCATTTAGCATACCTCATATCAATAAACTCTCCCAGCAGTTCTAAGAAGTACATCCTAATATTATGCATGTTTTATAGTTAACGAAACTGAGGCACAGAGAGGGCAAGCAACTTCCCTAGAGTCACACAGCAAGTAAGAGGCAGATCCAGGAATCCTACTTGCCAGTGTCTGGTTTCAAAACTATACTTTTTGTCTCAAAGCTCAGGCAGGCAGAGGAACTGGATATATAAACTAGCAAATAAATTCATGTAGTTTGAAAGTCTTATGATGCAAGTACCGTAAAAAAGCAGAAGGAAGGCAAAGTGGAAGCCATATTTGAGTTCATTCTCAACTGATGAGTTAGAAGAGCATGGAGGTGGGAAACAGTTTGTGTGTGTGTGTGTGTGTGTGTGTGTGTGTGTGTGTGTGTGTGTTTGTGTGTGTGAGAGAGAGAGAGAGAGAGAGAGAGAGAGAAACAGAAGCAGCAAGGAGTCCTGCATTGGTGGGCATTGGACATACATTGCCTTACTGGGATTGGTAGAATCTGGTGAGATGGAGGAAGGTAGTCAGAGGTCCTTCAGGGAGGGTCTTGGGTAGCCTACAAAGGTGTGCTTTTATTTTATTTTTTATTTTTATAACATATCTCTTGGGAGTGGAGGATTTCAAAAACAATTATTATTTTGTCTTTGCTCAAAGGGCATTTTATGTGAAAGCCCAAAATATGAAACAGAGCAGAGTCCCTTTGGTTGAGGCCAAAGTCTATCCTTCGAGGCCTCCCCGAGCCTGGTGCCCGGGCATCTGCCTGGAACTCCGGGAACTCAGACGAACAGAGTTTTGAACCTATCACTGTTTGAGAATATCAGAGTTGGGGGAGAGAAGCACTTAGTGATATGTAATTATTTACTGTAATTGTCCAGAATGCACTTATGAAGGTTTGAATTCACTCATTTAATAAATATTAATTGAGCCCCTTGGCCTATTAGCACACCAGGTGCTGGGGATACATTAGTGAATGACCTGGAACCACCCTCATATACAGTCTAATGGAGGAGACAAAATAAACAAATACACAGAATTGTTGTGTGATAAGGCTAAGGATCCACAGGATCATATAGGACCTCATGAGACAGATTTGAAACTTTGGGCTTTATTTTGAGTGAGATGGAAAGTCTGGAAAGTTTTAAGCAAAGAGATGACAAGATCAGTCACCAACTTTGGGTCAGAGGAGCTCATGAGGTCCTGGTAGCTACAGTGATGATATCGCCCACTTGGCTGGAAAACTCGCCCAACTCCTCGTGATGGTGCACGGCCCAACGTGTGTCCTTCCTGGTAGCTGTTTGCCCTGCCCCTCGCTCAGTGACATCTCTGTTGTCCCAGTCTAAGTGAGATTGTTGGATTAACAGGGTTTTTGTATATTGCTGCTCCCCCCACAGTGTTTGAGAACAAAGATAAGATTGTGATCATCATGGAATACGCCAGCAAAGGGGAGCTGTATGATTTCATCAGCGAGCGGAGACGCCTCAGCGAGAGGGAGACCAGACACTTCTTCCGGCAGATTGTCTCGGCCGTTCACTATTGTCACAAGGTACCGGCCCGCCAGAGCTTTGGCCGCAGATGGTGTCGATGGCATCGCGTGTTTTTTGTTTTTGTTTTTGTTTGTTTTTTTCCACATTATAAGGGTAATGTCTGTTCATTATAGTACTTATGGAGAATTTACAAAATGAAAAGAAGAAAATTACCACCATCCATAATTCTAGAATCCAGCAATAACTCATTGTTGACATTTTTGTTTCTTTCTAATCTTCTTCCTCCTACTTTTAACATTTGGTTTTTTTAAAATATATTTTTTATTGTTTTTTTACAGAGAGGAAGGGAGAGGGATAGAGAGCTAGAAACATTTATGAGAGAGAAACATCAATCAGCTGCCTCCTGCACACTCCCTACTGGGGATGTGCCAGCAACCAAGGTACATGCCCTTGACCGGAATCGAACCTGGGACCTTTCAGTCCGCAGGCCGACGCTCTATCCACCAAGCCAAACTGGTTAGGGCATTAACATTTGTTTTTTATTTGAATTTATTTTGAATAATTTTAGATTTACAGCAGAGTTTCCCAGTAGTACAGAGAGTTCCCATATACCCCTGACTCAGCTGACCCTATGGTAACATCTTACCATAATACATTACTGTAGTATGAATGTACCAACATTCATACGTTGCCATTAACAAAACTTCAGATTTTATTGGGATTTCACCAATTTTTCCACCAGTGGCCTTTCTCTGTTCCAGGAGTAATGCATCACATAATTTTTACAAAGTTTGTGTCTTGCTTTTTTCACTCAGTATTTTAATCTAAACATTTTCCTATGTTACTAAAAATTCTCTGTAATTATTGTGATTATTGGACATGTAGGCTGATTCCAGTTTCTGGTTGTTACAAATAGTGATCAACATTTTCAGACATTAACCTTTTCCTCTCATCTGAATAATTGGCTTCAGAGAAATTATAGAAGTGGAATTACTACACCATAGGTTCTGAACCTTTCTCTGCTCTTGGTCCCTTTTGTTGCATTGATTGGTTCCACAGGGGTGACATATAGATGCTCATGTACATCCTGCTGTGTTACAATACACCTAATGGGATGTACTCATCATACAGCCATGGGTTAGCCACTGTTGGCCCCTGGAGAAGGAAATGAAGTCCCCAGATAATTCCAAGCCACAGTCCAACCATTATTGTTATTAATCATCTTATTTATACTTTCCCCCCAGAACTATCATACTTTAAACACTCACTCAATTTGAGGACAGCAGTGACTTGAATTCAACATGGCATGCCAAATAATTAGTTTCTTCACACAAATGATTATAGTACAGGGTCCCCTGGTTTGCCAGGTATTCTGGTTCATCAGTAGTGGCTCTGCGAGTGATTAGAAAATGATTATTCAGATCTAAAACCCATAACCCAAGGTCCTGATGATTCAGATTATACAACAGTGTGCATTTTATCACCAGGCATCATCAAAAAGCAGTGCAGATGGTATTTTTATTATTTGAAGTTTCTGCATACTAGGGGACTTTATTAGACTCATTCCATCTTACTGTGAAAATCAGGAATGCAGCAGTGTAAACCGAACGACTCCCAATATTGAAAGCAAAGCAGAATTAGGTACCTTATATTTCGTGTCTTTCCTTGAGGAGCCTGGGTTTGTGCATTTTTTGAATTCAAAACATACGCTTGAAGGTTTGGGTTAGAAAAAGAGTCTCAGAAATACATGTTCTTTTCTTCCCTCTGGTCAGTACTTTTGGAGATGTTAGGAACTGGCAAAAGGAAAGGAGAATAATAAAGAACCAATTGGAAAAGGGGAGATTCTGAACTAAGAAAATCTTGACTGAAAGACAGAATTTCTAGGCAGTTCATTTGCTTAAAAGAGCAGCTTAGCTTGTAAATGTCCTTTATTCTGAATAATGTTAAAACTTCTCTCCCTGCTAATTACCTGCCCAGCTCGGAATAGTTGGTTCTTTCAGTTCCACTCCTCTTCCCATGCCCACCATTAAAAGATCACTGGGTTTTAAAAGAGAAGTGAGCACACCAGTTTTATTGCTGTTATATATAGACCAACAGCCTACTGGCTGATGACTCTTTTCACCTGTCGGTGGGCTGGCTGCTTGTCACTGCAGCTCAGCTTCCAGCCTTCCCAGAGCTTACCTGAATGGGTAGGTCATCCAGTGTGGCAGCGACCTGCCGACCTGCTGTGGTCAACCCAATGGTTACGGTCTCACCAGCCTCCCCCACCTTCACCCTTCACCTGCATTGAGTCCCGCCGAGCACAAGGGGACTTTGAAAATCTTCCCTCCCAGCTGCTTAGGAAACACCCATGGTAGCAACCTTGTTATCCTCAGAACAGATTGAACCAGGCTTCTTTCCCGCATCGAGGAGGCAGGCAGACCGACAGACAGACAGACACGCAAGGTCTGGGAGCCCTGCATTCTGAGTCCCCAGCAGAGAAATCTGCTTCTTCCCTGGGAATCACATCATAGACAGACATGGTTTGCCGCCGCCTGGGACTGTGTTGCTTTCACACAGTGGAATGACATTCCAACAAAGGATCCCCCTGCTGTTTTACAGGCTCTGGGGGAGAACAGATTCCAGTCATTTTTCCCTTAACCACACAGCAAGTGACTAATGCTCTGCTGTCCCAGTCTCTGGCGGGAGCTGCATGACAGTGAGAGCAGCCCTGAAGGATGGAGGCGAAGACCACCGGGCTGGTGCATCTTTCATCTGTCAGATGCTTCCCTTTGCTCTGCCTCCACCTCTCTCTCTCTCTCTCTCTCTCTCTCTCTCTCTCTCTCTCTCTCTCTCTCTCTCTCTTCCCATCCGCTCCCATTCAATTCCCCGCCTGTCTTCTCATTTCAGAACGGTGTGGTCCACCGGGACTTGAAGCTGGAAAATATACTGCTCGATGACAACTGCAATATTAAGGTAAACCTCTTGCCTCGATGATTGATATGCAGGGCCTGGGGGTGGCATCCGGTGGGGGTTTAAGCTGCTCCAAACTACAGCTTAGAAATAAGGTGGCCACTTCCTTCCCCGGCAGGCGGGTGGGGAGCGTCACTGGGCTTGAGTCCTCAGTTCAAACTCCGTAAGCCATTTACCCATGTTCAACTACATGCCAGACATTCTTCTTCATGCTGGGATAATTAGGTGACTAAAATACAGTCTCTGTCTTCAGCAAGTTCATGGTCTACAATCATTACAATCATTGCCATAAAAATACTTAGTACCATAACACTTAGGTTACGTATTTCAAGTCATCTTTGTCTGATATCATTTAAATTCGATCTTTACAAGAACCCTAGGAGATAGGTCCTCTTGTTCACATCGTTTCCTAGCTAGGGACACTGCGACACGGAGAAGTGAAGTCACTTACCCAAGGTCACACAGTAGTAGGTAGTGGAGTTGGGATTTGAACCCATGTCTTTCTGACTCGTGAGCCCTTGTCCGAACCACTATGCTCCGTTTGCCAGCAGGGCCCCGAGTTATCTTAGAGCTGGGACTCTTTGCCTGCCACTTGCTGTCACTCCCCTCCCTCCCACCCCTGAGACCTGCCTGGGACTGGGAAGCTGATTGAAAGGGAGGTGGTGTTCACTGTTGGGAAGGAGCATCCCGTCAAGTGATGGAGTTTGCTTTTACGGAGAGTATTATTGCTGGCTGCTGCTGGAGCTGGAGAAAGTGCTCCTGGCCAGTAGGGTTCAAGTGCCTCCTGCAGAGCACTCAGGACGCCCCTTTGATCACATCGGCAAAATAAGCAAATACGGTTTCAAAATAAACGGAGCTCGCTGCGTGAGTTTCATTATGAAATGGCCTTAGTCCTCCTGGCACCAGGGGATCCCTCTAATTAGCCGCTGGTGACGTTAGTGCCTCCTCCCTGGTCCCAGGACCAAGCCTGGGAATGACCTTGCATCGCCCTCTTTTGCTGTTGAAGTTGCTCTAAGTTGAGGAGGTGCATCACGGGGGACTCTTTCCTTGCTTGGAAGGATGGAGTTGCTTTGGCATCTGACCATCGTTAGTCACCATCATCCTTCGAGAGGCTCCTGGAAGCCACGTCCAGTGACATCTTGTTTTTGCAAGTGGTTGACTGTGGTCACATAGTTCTGTGTAGTCCTTAGAATGAGGAGGAAAGAGTTGGTCAGAGCAGCTTTCTCTAGGAACAGGAAGTGAAATCTCCAGTTCTGGCTGAGTGGCTGGAGAATTCCAGCAGGAGGCTAGATGCAGAGTTAGAACACTCCTTCCTGTGTGGCTTACTAGTTCCTTGACATTGGGCAATGCACTTCACCCTGTTAACTGGAAAACGGGGTAACAGCAATGCCCACAGGCTTGTTTTGAGGAGTAAATGAGATAGTTTGTGGTTAGCTTTATACACTGCTGAGCACTGTGTAGTGAGGCAAGGTCAGAGCAGTGGCTTTCGAGTTGGCTCGTCTGGCTTTTGAATGGCAGCCCTGCCTGTTACTGATGGCAGTATTTTGGGTAAATGACTTGCCTGCCTAAATCTCAGTTTCCTTACTTGTCCAGTAGGGTTGTCAGTCCGCCTCTGATGATTGTTGCGGATTTGTTCCTTTTTTCACTGAGTGTTTTCGGGGCAGTTACTGTGTGCCATGCCCTGTTCCCAGTCCTGGGGAGGCAATGACAAACATGAGGATTTTAGACAGTATGTAATCAAAGCACTGAGCACTTCCTGTCCAAGGTGCCTACTTAAATGGGCGGCCACTGGGAGGAAACCGGACAGGACACCAGTTGCTTTGAAGGTACCTGGTGGTCAGGCCATGGCTAGAGAATTGGGTTCTGGCTTGAGGGACACATTCTAAGGGTTTGTGTCATCCACCCTGTTAACTTCCTCTGCAGATTCTTCCTCCCACCTGCCCCCAGAGCTCTCCAAACTAAATAGTCTTCCAACGCCTGGAATGTGAGCCTCTCACTTGGGGGTTGGGTTCTGCAGTACAGTGTGACCTCTTGCTCCCATGATGTAGTCCCAGAAGTGATAAGGCACATAGCTTCCTAGGGAGTCATAGACTTGCCCAGAGGAAAAGAATGGTTAGAATTCTGAATGCAACTGAGCTGGGAACAATAGGCAGGAGCCCAGGAGAATGGCTCATTAGCATAAGCAATAGTGCCATGGTGTTGGGCCTCCCAGTTCCCAGGACCAAGTCCTTCAATCTAGGGTCCCTGTCCATTCGGTGGGGAAATAGCAGAGATAGCACATTATAAAAATTAAGGTTTGGGCCATATCTTTTGCTTTAGGATTCTTTTTTTTTTTTTAACACATTTTTTATTGATTTCAGAGAGGAAGGGAGAGAGAGACATCAATGATGAGAGAGTATCATGGACTGGCTGCCTTCTGCACATCCCTCCTACTAGGGATCGAGCTGGCAACCCAGGCATGTACCCTGACCAGGAATCCAAACATGACCTCCTGGTTCATAGGTTGATGCTCAACCGCTGAGCCACATCAGCTGGGCTAGGATTCCTAATCCTTAAGATTTTTTGTTTATGACATTTACTAAGGAAAGAAAACCACACACACACCTCCCGAACAGAAACTAAACCTTCCTATTCTCTGATACGAATCCTTCCTTCTGCTTATTCAAGGAATGCTGCTAGGATCTGAGACTCCTAACGCTTGAAAGAAACTTGAGGGTCATTTCCAAACCCTTTGTTTTAATGATTATGGTCCAAAAAGTCTAAGTGATATGCCCAGGACCAGACACAGTGAATCAGTGTAGATGAAATTATTGAGTCTTTGTATCCCCGGAGTGTGGCACAGTGCGTGTCACATAGTAGGTGCTCTTAGGCTGTTTGATTGGAGTGAAGGGATGACAGCCAGGATTAGAATTCAAATGTTTGACTTCCAGACAAATTCTCTTTTCATCATCTCACACCCACTTCCAAGGTTTTTAAAAATGTGTTTCAGCTGGTGTTGATTTGTCTCCGGCTGGATATGCTCAGCTCTTCCCAAGTCAGCATTTTGCTGAAAACATATTTATAAAAGGGCACTTGTGATAAAGGCAGCAGGCACAGACACATGGCTGCAAGCTGGGCTCCAAGTTCAAGAGAGCCCATGTCATCGGTATCTGGACAAGGGGACCATTGACACTGATGGCCTCTTACCAACCAATGGGATATGAGCAGCGAGATGCCTCTTGGAGCCCCCTCATGTGTCTCTAAATGTGGGTGCATCTTCCCAATTCCAAGGGCAGAGGGCTGTTGCCCAGGAAGCCTATAAAAATGCTACTGGTTTAATCTTGTCACATGTCGCTGCAGTTTCGGTGGGAGCCATGCAGCTGTTCCTCGTCCCTTCCCTGCCTGATGTTGATTTGCAAAGAGCACATCTGGCATTGGGAATTACTTATCTGGCCAGTGTGAGAGGGTGTGGCTTCTAAAAATATTCACACAGTCGGTCAGCAGAAAGAATGAGAGCAATGTGCTTCTTTGGGTTGCATTCCGTACTCCGAGGAGAAGCATGTCTACCAAAATAGACACCCAGGATAGCATTAATTTGCAATTAATAAAAACGGGCCAGATTTCACATCCCATTCTCTGGGAGAACAGAATGCCGACAATTCCCATGGGAGGCTCCTGTAAAAAAAACTCCTTACAATGAGAAGAGGTCCAGGCACCAGGGTCAGCTGACCTTCTCAAAGAGGGCTGAGAATTTGGTGAGCTCCCAGGACTCAGAGTAGAGGGGCGGAGGGGAAATGGCCTGTTGCCCCTGATGACAATGGAAACTCAGCTGCTGGGGATAAGAAAAGAAGCTTTGAATGGCTGGGGCTCAGGCGAGATAGAAGCCCTCGGAGGCTTAAGAAGACCAAGGGGAGGCGGCTCAGGATCTGCGCCTCTGGGCTTTGAGTATATGAATGTGAGAATGTGCATTCATGCGTTCACTAATCCGTTCATTTGTTCGCCTATCCATTTGTGTGGGTGTATACATATGTATTCATGTGTGCTTGCATTCACTCATCCGTTCTTGCACTTACTCATTCAGCAAATCCAATCTCTTCAATGGACAATATTTACTCAAGCACAAATGTTTACTAAGTTTCTACTGGGTACCTGGCCCTGTGCTGGCTGTTGGGAATTTACTAGTGAACCCGATGGTTGGGTTCCTGTGTTCTTGGAGCTCAGAATCTAGCACGTAAACCATTGGTCAAGATGAGTCATGAGAAGGATACAGAGGTGAACGAGGACAATAGGTACCTGCCCTAATGGACTTAGAATTTTAGTTCGGGACACAAGCAATAAACAGAAATATATAATGTAATTGTCCGGCAGTGAAGAAAATTCATTCAGGGTTCACTTAGAGAATGGCAGGTACTATTTTAGCGAGGGTGGTCAGAGAAGGCCCTTGCATAGGACTCAGACTCCTTAAATCTACCGAGCTTTCTCTGGATTCCTGTCCTTTGCACACATGGTTCCCTCCGCCTAGGATGCTCATCCCACTGCTCTTTGCCTGTCTGTCCGTTGAGTCTCAGCTTGAACACCTCTTCTTCCAGGAAGCCTTTTCTGATCCTTGTCCCTTGGCAGGACCAGGTGGCCCTGCTGTTGGCCTCAGGGTGCCTTGTGTGATACGCTGTGGGAGTGAGCAGGAAGTGGTGGGTCTGTTAGCTGGAGGGACCAGAAAGCCTTTGATTCAACTGGGTTTTGAAGGATAGGTCGGAGTTCAACAGAAAGGAATGTGATGGTCTTTTAAGGTGAAGAAGCAGCAAGCACAGGAACAGGGCATGGAGGATAAAGAAAGAAAAAAAAAAAAAGCAACCTTTATCGAGTCCTTGCTAGTAGCCAGAGCCCAGAGCCAGACCTTCCATGTGCCTTCTTTCATTTGGATATTAGAATATCTCCACTGGGGTGGGTCTGATTACTCCCATTTTACAGATGAGGAGGTTCCCCAGCTAATAAGCAATGGGACTGGCTACAGCTAAGGGTCTTTAACCTTAAAGACCAGCCACTTGATAAATTCTAACCCTTACTGCTCCCACCCAGATTTGCCCTAAATCCAAGAAAGACCCTGAAGACACTTTTTGGCCCTTGCTTCAGGTCGCCTCTCCTTGTCTGTAGCAGCTTGTGTCCAGCTGTCCCAGGGAGACACTCTCCAGGCACAGGGATGCCTGAGTTGATGGAGCAGTGAGCTGGGGCTGGTTGCTCAGTAGCATCCCGAGAGGCTGCTTCTCGGAGGCGCCCTCGGTGAAGAGCTTCCCCAGATCTCGTGGAATCAGTCATTTCCAGCCTCTCTCGAGAGGTGGTGTGAGCGTAGATCTTTTGAAGATGAAAGCCGACCCCGTTCTCGTCTGCTCACTTCCACTCCTTGCCTCCACTTCCTGACAACTCAGGAGTGAGGCTGTCCTGGGGAAAGCCACAGCCATGAACTCCCCGGCCGGAAAGGAGCTATGGAGTGTGTCTTTCCTGATGGGCTTGCTGTCTTCCTGAAGAGTTCCACAGAAAGCTGTTTCCTTCTCAGCCACCTGAGAGCAATAACTCTTCTTTATGTGGAGCTTTAAACCAAAGCAGCTCTTCCTCCACATCTCAAGCCAGCCATGTCTCCACCCTGGGCCTCAGGTTCCTCATCTACAAAATGGGGTAGCCATGATACCCTCGTCATAATTGTTGTGATGACTTAATACATTCATATATGTAGTGCTCACAGAACGGTGATTGGCCTGTAGTGGTGCTGCCAGCCGTGGGCAAACTACGGCCCGCGGGCCGGATCCGGCTGTTCTATCTGGTTCTCTTGCTCTCCCCTCCGCTCCTTTACTTTGAATTTATATTAGTTCACACAAACACTCCATCCATGCTTTTGTTCCGGCCCTCCGGTCCAGTTTAAGAACCCATTGTGGCCCTTGAGTCAAAAAGTTTGCCCACTCCTGAGTGCTGCTATTATTATTGTTTATTGTTGTTATTATTATTTCATTTAACCAGATTTTGGTTTTCACAACATCATGTGGTTGGTGCTGTTGCATTCCATTTTCCAGCCCAGGAAACTGAGACTCAGAGAGGTTGAAGTAGTAATTGCTCACATTTACTGCAGGCCACGTGAGGCATGGTTTCCGTCTATCATTGATTTGATATTACATCAGTCCTGCAAAATAGGTTCCATTATCATCATCCCCTATTGTATAGATGAAGAAACCCAGGTTCAGAGTGGCTGATGTTAGGGGAGTCCCCTGGAGATCTTGCTAAGATGCAACCTGACTCAGTAGGCCTGGGGTGGGTGGGGCCTGCAATTCTGTAACGGACCAGCTCCCAGCCAGTGGCCATGCTCTACTGGTCCTCAGACCTCTGTGGAGGAGGGAGGGGTTGACCAGCGTGCCTAAGGTTCCAGTTGGGAAGAGTTGAGGCCAGGATTTGAACTCAAACACTCAAGCTCTCCATCCCTTACTCTTCCCCTCATGCAGCGCAGTCTCTCATGCTTATTTCCGAAATGAATGATGACAGTTTCGTTGGCTGTTTGGTGGACAGTGGCATAACGCTTTCAGTCCTGTGTCTTGCCTAGCAAACAGTGTTAAGTAAACTGAATCATCAGCATTATCGTAACAGCTGTAATGAATGGAGTCTCTGGAACCAGGATTATTTCAGGGCTTTACATGTGGGTTCGCTGATCCTCACAACACCTTTGTGCGGTGGGGTCTGCTATCATTCCCATTGTGCAGATGAGGAAATTGAGGAACTTGGCAGGTCCCACTGAGCACCTAGTAGTGCTAAGCCCAGGGTTAGCCCCAGGTCCACCTGGCTTTAACCTCTGATCTGCACAGTCCACTGCATTTCCTCTTAGACACTGCAAATGACCGTCAGACCATTGCTTACACTGTCATTGTCATCAGCATCCTTTCCCAGCAGTTAATCACCAGCAAGCTGATACTTCCTTTTTCATCGGGTGAGCTCACAGCGATTATTCATGTGATCTGAGGTTAAGCCTTTTTTTTAAAAAAAAAATTTTCAATCTGCTTTCCCCCCCACTTTTAATCTTTATTATTGAAAGTATTACCTATGCCCCTCTTTCCCCCATTGACCTCTTCTAGCCTGCCCCCTCCCCCCACCCCAGGCCTTCACCACCCTATTGTCTACATCCAATGGGTTACACATATATGCATACAAGTTCTTTGGTTGATCTCTTCCCATCCACTCACCTAATCCTTTTTTTTTAAATGGTAAAATACATGTAACATAAAGTTTACCATTTTTAGGTGTACGGTTCAGTGGCATTAAGTACGTTCACATGGTCGTGCAGCCATCACCACTGCTGGTCTCCAGAACTTTTCTGTCTTCCCCAACTGAAACTCTGTATCCAGTGAAAAAACAATTCCCCAATCCTTTCTCCCCCCAGCCCCTGGAAATCATCATTTCACTTTCTGCCTCTACGAAGTTGACTACTCTGAGCCACATATAAGTGGAATCATATACTATTTATCCTTCGGCGTCTGGCTTGTTTCACTGAGCACGGGGTCTTCAAGGTTCGTCCATGCTGTAGTGAGGTGAATTCTTCTGAAATGTGAACAATCCTTTCCTAGCTGATCTTTCTGACTCTGACTTGCATCCGGCAGGGCACACATCTAGAAAGACTCTAGAACAACAAAAACCCCAAACGTTAAAGACACAAGTGTTGACTTCCCCGTTTTCTTTTCAGAGTCCAGGCTGAACGGAACCCGGGGTGGGGACAGAGGGTGGTTCTGAACCAGCACGGGCCAGGGGAACAGTCCACCACCAGTAGAGAAGTGCAAAGTAGTTACCTTTCTCCAAAGGTGACCAGTGTGTCAGCAAAAGACGACTTTAACAGCGAGGCCCAGATGCCTCCTTGGCGGAGTCACCCTTGATACACAACTCATGCTCTGAAACAGAGGATGCACACAGACCGGGAAGAACCTGACGCTTGTGGGGTTGTCTCTCGTGGCCTTCAGCCAAGCTTTGAAGTCCTCTGACCTCCACTTGCTTCACTTACAGAACCAGGGGTAGCATTAGCTCATCCCTTAAGGCTCTTTCAGGTTGAAACATTTTGGAGATTTGGTTATTTTTGTTTTATTATGTTCAAATTCATTATTCCCCATGTTTTTAGCTTTTCCCAAATTTCTTAAAAAATACTTTTTATTGATTTTTAGAGAGAGAGGAAGGGAGAGAAATAGAGAGATAGAAACATCTATGAGGAACATCATCCATTGGCTGCCTCCTGCATGCCCCCTAGTGGGGATTGAGCCCGCAAAAAGGGCGTGTGCCCTGACCGGTGACCTCTTGGTTCCTGGGTCGATGCTCAACCGCTGAGCTGCACCAGCTGGCTCAAATTTCTTTTCTTTCACTCTCTTCTTGGATTTTGACTTTTCCTAGTATCTCCTTGCTATTTTACTTAATATATTTAGTTCAATTCACTTTTAAAAGTTATACTTATTTGAAATAGAAGCCTTATGTAATTCTCTTAAGTGGAAATCCAATATACTTTTGAGTATCATGAAGTTACTAAAGTTACCATCATGGATTTAAAGATGGGAAACCACTATTTATTGAACTTCAATTCTGCACCGATTTCTGTTCTAAGTATTTTATGTACATTATGTTACTCAATTTTCGCCATGACCCTGTGGGCGTAGACACTGCCCCTACCTCCATTTTGCAGATGAGAAAACTGAGGCTTTGAGAAGTGTCAGAACCAGTGGCCACTTCATAGGCTCCACAGGGTATGAGGTCTAGAGCCACAGCCCAAGTTTAAGTGGCTCAAGACTTGGGAACGATGTGTGTGTGTATGTGTTGACTAGTATTGCTTTTCCGTTAAAGTGCCAAGAACATGGACTAATCTGGATCTCTATTAATATTCTGTCAGCAGCCCTGACAGCTTTACTGGGAGAGGCTGATAAGCATCAGTCTGTGAGGATGGGAGTGGGTACAACGTAAACACACTCTCGGAGGGCTGCAAAGAAAGCAAGGATGCCCAGACTGGGAGAACTCCACGTGTGAGTGTGTGCACGTGCGGTTTTACACGCAGAGCTGGCGGGTGCCTCTCACACGTGTGTGTATTTGGAAGCTCATAGGTGCCCCAGGTGCCGCTGCCATTGCGGGGTGGGAAGGAATGTATTTTCTGCAGGATGCGCACTTGCTGGGACAGTTCTGCCTTAGTGGTCGGAGAGGACGCAGTCTGTGACTTCTTGGTATGTCCCAGGGCTGCAGCCATGTCATTCCTCTTCTGATTGACAGGGCACATTTCATCGAGCTTCCAACCAACTTCCTGTAAGCAAGCCAGGCAGGGCCCTTGATAAGAAAGTGGAGTTCAGGACCATTAAGTGCAATCTGAAGCCCGAGAATGCGTTTTCTAAGGGTGGTTTTTCCCCAGCTACTTGCAATGACATTCCATTCATTCAGGGCTGACTTCTATAAAATCGGCTTCCTTGGGGTGCTGCATTCAAAACAGAGCCCTAGCGAGTTTGTGGTCAGGCTGGGCATATGAGCCACTCAGGCTGCTTTTAAGCCTCCAGTGGAAATCAGCTTGGGGAACGGCAGAAGCCCGCGGTGGCTCAGGCTGCAAGGCTGGCGTGAAAGGTGAGAGTGGAGTGAAATCTGCTCTTACCCGGGGCAGGAAGGCTCATGGTTGGAAACTTTAGGGACACAGATGTACATTTGTGCTTACTAGTTAGTTCACCTGAAATGAACAGCCTCGTCTCCCTAAACCTCATTTTTCTCATCTGTTAAATGGTGTGTTTTTTTTTTTAAACGTAGTCAAATATCCATAAAACAAAAATCACCATCTTAACTATTTTTAGATGTACAGTTCAGTGCCATGAAGTACATTCACATTTTGGCGTAAATGGGGTTTTGGGTAGGATTAGATTAGAGAGTGTAAAGTGCTCAGAACAGTGCCTGATACTCGGAGGTTGTTCAGTAACGTGGTAACTAAGTTTATTGTTATTCCTTTGTATTATCTACTAATTATCTCGTGCTTTTCAAACTATACTGCTTATTCTAGTGAGAAGTGTTTCTTGGGTGAAAGCAGGTGCTAAGCAGTGGGTGATACAAAGATGAGGGGAAGATGTGGAACCTCCCACCTGCCTCAGGGGACTTAAGTCTAACAGGCAAGGTGAATTCTTTTATGTATATGTATATATATGCATATATGTATATATGTACATTATATGTATTGGTATATATGTGATATATGTGGAAAAAAATATATCTGGAAGAATGCTGCCATAAATAACAATAAATAAAACACTGAAGAAACTCAAGGAACAGAGAATGACTTCAAGGGGTGTGCAATGCAAGAGCAGCAAGGTTAGGTAAAGCATTTGCTTAGGACTATAAAGCACTTTTGCATGCATGGTCTCATCTGGGTGGATTTTTTAAAATCATTCTCACAATAATCTTGTGAGCTAGAACAGGCTAGGGATCATGGACTCCCATTTTCTGGTGAGTAAACTGAGGCTTAGAGTAGCAAATGGACCTGCTTCATGAAACACAGATGGCTGAAATATGATTAAGAGCTCATTTAACAAAACCCAGTGCCCTGAGCCATTTCCTCTAGGTTCACGGGTAGGCAAACTGCAGTTCTGATCAGTGGGGAGCACAACCAGGCCGGCAGGGGAGGGCAGTTGGGGGCGACCAGTTAAAAAGGTGGTGGTGTCAGGTGCACAGGTAAGGGTTTTTCCAAGTGTGATGTGCACGCCACCGTGGTGCAGTGTGATTTTAGGTAGGCCACAGATGAACACTTTTCAAACTAATAGTTATGCGCTTCAGTGTTCATCAGAAACATCAAGCCTGTGGTTTTGTGGATTTCTCAGGCAAATCTAAATGTAAGTGAAGATAGAGCTTTCTGCCCTAGCCAGTTTGGCTCAGTGGATAGAGCGTTGGCCTGTGGACTGGAAAGTCCCAGGTTCGATTCCGGTCAAGGGCATATGCCTGGGTTGTGGGCTCGATCCCCAGTAGGAGACATGCAGGAGGCAGCCAATCAATGATTCTCATCATTGATGTTTCTATGTCTCTCTCCCTCTTCCTTCCTCTCTGAAATCAATAAAAATATATTAAAACAAAAAGGTAGAGCGTCCATGTAAGGAATAATTTTAAGTAACAGAGCAGGTAGTGTGCAGATGCAGCAGAACGTGTGCTGGATGCCAAGGACCGCCACCAGAAGTCATGGGCCCAGTCGTGTTGATTGGTCCTTTTATGAAGACCCAGGGCTACAGAGAAAAGGGTGACTCAGCCGGCAGACCCCCCAGGTGCCCTCAGCTGCTCTAGTGCTGGGTGGTGTGAGTTGATCCAATGCAGACACTGACTTCAACACTAACAAGCCTCCTGGATCTTGCTTGTCTTTGTAGATTGCTGACTTTGGGCTTTCCAACCTGTACCAGAAGGACAAGTTCTTGCAAACGTTTTGTGGGAGCCCACTCTATGCGTCTCCTGAAATTGTCAATGGGAGGCCTTACCGAGGGCCAGAGGTGAGCAGGCTGCCTGTTGTGTATGGCGGGATGGGTGGGAGGTCTTGGGGGGAGAAAAGGCCAGAGGGCAAAGAGCTTAGTCCAGAAAATACTTTAAAAAGTATCCCAACAAAATAAGCAAAGCAAACTTTTCCTTATCTATACTAATAAAAGGGTAATATGCTAATTAGACTGGGTCAACCAGCCATCTTCCGGATGTCTTGACTTCCTTCTGGACAAAGCCATGATGGTGGGGGCCGAGGCAGAGCCAGTTAGGGGCGAGATCAGGCTGGCAGGGGAAGGCAGTTGGGGGCGAGCAGGCTGGCAGGGGAGGGCAGTTGCGGGTGAGATCAGGCTGGCAGGGGAGAGCAGTTGGGGGTGAGATCAAGCTGGCAGGGGAGGGCAGTTGGGGACATTAGGCAGGCAGGCAGGTGAATGGTTAGGAGCCAGTGGTCTTGGATTGCGAGAGGGATGTCCCAGATTGGAGAGGGTGCAGGCCGGGCTGAGGGACAACCCTCTCCCCACCCCCCACCGTGCCCGAATTTCATGCATCAGGTCTCTAGTATGATTATAAAAGCCATAACATACACACCTTGGGAGAAAAATAGAAAAATCCAGAAAAGCCTAAAAGAGAAAATAAAGTTACCTGCAATCTACCCATAAAAGATAACCAGTTAATATTTTTGCGGCTTTTTAAAGGACCTTTTTCCAGTGTAAATCTCTGCATTTCAAAAATAATTGAGTCCTGGCTTATGTGGCTCAGTTGATTGGGCATCGTTCTGAGCACCTGAAAGTTGCCAGTCAGGGCATGTGCCCGGGTTTTCAGTTCAATCCCTGGTAGGGAGCATGCAGGAGGCAACTGATTGATGCTCCACTCTCACACACATATTTCTCTCTGTCTCCCTCTCCCTTCCCTCTCTAAAAATCAATAAAAAAGTCTTAAAAATAATTGAGGTCCTTGTATATGTATAAATGTATGTGTGTGTGTGTGTATAGATGTATGTATATACAATATATATTACCTTTTATTAACAACATTATATTATGACATATTCTGAATTTTTTATTAAAAACAGTTTTTAATGACAACCACGAAATTTTATTGTAGGAATAAACAGCATAATTTACTCACTCCCCAAGATTTAGACAGATTACTTTCAGTTTTTCCTCATTATAACAAAACAAAAAAACAAACATCAAACCAAAAACCCCTTAGCTCTGGGACTACCTTTTCACAAATAATTTTGACAGCCTGTATTTTTTTATTAAGGAAATACATTTTAATTGTATCTTTGAACTCATGAGCAATGCATGGCTCTATCCCTAAGGCTTTTTGGGGACATGTGTTAGGTGGAAATGTTATTTTAAAAGCGGGTGGCTATTTTATGTGAGTGGCTATTTTCTTAAAAAAAAAAAAAAAAAGATGGTTCTCTTTACAGAGAGATTTCATCCACTCAGTATTCTTTAAATAGCAGCTGTTCACTGGGTTGAAATGTTTCCTTCCAAATATTTATCTGTTTGAGAGTGTTTGGGGCAGGGCTGGAGGCGGAAGAGAAGGATGCCAGCAGCCTCTGCCAATGACAGTGCCGAGAAAGTCTTTCTGAAGTAAGAATGTAAGGGAGGAGCACAGGAATCCATTTACAAAACTGCAGAAACTCGACACTGTAAATTTATCATAGATAATGAACGCCTCTTTGATCTTGGAGGATCTGTTTCCGAGGTTACAAGCTGGCAGCCTGTGAACTGGCCGGCAAGCGTGCTTTATTTGGCCCCATTTGTTTTTCTAAAAAAGAAAAAATATATATTGAACAAACAGTTAATAGCTGGGAGATTTCACATATAAGTCTGGTTTCTGACTTCTCTTGAAAAACCAAAGGATCGAGTGCGGGGTCTGTGTCGCTTTGAGGCGGCCGTTAGCCAAGCGGAGGCTGCCTGCTTGAGATGGGTGAATGGACTCGACCGTTTGTCTCTGTCCCCGACGCTCCACGTTGGTCCCCCAGTTCTCTCTCGCTTCGTTCATGTTTGTTGTCTGCGTGGCTCCTGTAAGCATTTGGGTTTGCCGCCCGATCCATGTGAAGGAAGGTACAGGAAGGAATGGATTCCTGGGTGAGAAGCCAAGAGCCCTGTGTCCCAGGCTTAACCTCTGTCACTGGGGCGAGGCCTCTCCAGAAACCACGTAGGTCTTTGTGCCTCAGTATTCTCATCTGTCAAGTGGGGGGTGGGTGAAAGTCATCCAGACCCTACCTATTTCACAAAGTTACAGTGAGGATCAAAGAAGACAGTCTGTCTGAGAAAGTTCTTATGTGGGTTGGGACCGCGGGGTCTTGGTTTGAAGTGGAAATGCCCAGCTGCACTGCATATCAGTTGTCAGGCTGCCATGGGAACCTGTCTGCCAGGTGATAAACTCAGCTCCGGGGTCGCTGGGGGTGGCTGCTCCCACGCTGTGATGCTAATGGTCTGGAAGGCTTCCGGAATCGGCTTCCCAGCTCCTCTCTGTCCTGTCTCTCTGCTCCAGGTGGACAGCTGGGCCCTGGGCGTGTTGCTTTACACTCTGGTTTATGGAACAATGCCCTTCGATGGTTTCGATCACAAAAACCTCATTCGGCAGATCAGCAGCGGAGAGTACCGGGAGCCCACGCAGCCCTCAGGTGCGTGCTCGGGAGGGTCAGAGGTGGAGTGGGAGCTGCCCTAGCTCACGCCTCCTGCTTCTGTTTTAGCGTCTGGAAGGAGTCTCCTGCTTTTCCTCTTCATTCCCTCCAGGTCTTTGCTTTCTGGCAAAGCTGGCTTGCGAGGCCGCTTTCCCCACACTTTCCCAAATGAGAATCTCAGAACAAGCCTTCCACACGGCAGGAAGGCGAGCAGGAGTCCCGTTCACTTGCTGTGTGAACTTGGGCAAACCCCTGACCCTGTTTCGATTCAGTTTCTCCACTAAAAATGAGAAATTTGGAAAAGGTATTTTTGGTGTCTCCTGGTCCATGTAGACATACAGACCACCCTGACTAGACTGTAAGTGTCATGAGCGTGGCAGCGGCCCCTTTTCACCATGTGCCCCCGTGGACACATGATCTGTGGCTGCATCAGGGCTCTGTCCCATCCCCCAAACAACCGCGCAACCATATTGAGCAGCTGGGTTGGGTAAAGCTCTGCTGGCCTTGCTGAAAGGGGTTTCTCCTGCAACTGTAACCGATAGCAGCTGGGGCTGATTTGGGGACACTCCTTGTGGACTCTCTGTCCGTGAGGTGCCTCCCCAGGCCTCTCAGTCTGGGAGGGAGCCTGCACTTCTTATGTGGCAGCTCCGGGCTGTAAGACGGAGGAAGATGAAGCTGCCAAGCTTTCTTAATGTCTGTGTTGGAAGCCAGATAAAGTCCCTTCTGCCATGTCCCATTGGTCAAAGCCACCGAGGCCATAGGCTCTGCCTCTTGATGGGAGAGTGCCCTGCGTGGGTAGAAATGGTGTGCACAGGGGGCCATTTTTATACAATTAACACAGGCACTTCATATATATACATATATGTTCACACACGGACACACATAGGCGATTCTCCTTATTCATGGAGGGACGTTCTGTAACGTAGCTGTGAGCACTGGTTAGTGAGTCCTGAGGCGTTGCTCCTCAGCGAGATCCAGGGCTCGATTCCTGTGCGCCTCTAAAGTCCCCGTGCTTTTGTCACTGAACAGTAGGTAACCTTGTTTTAAACAAACCCTGTATGTTTCTCTTTAAAGATACCTCACTTAAAATATACTGTTGATTGCTTATCATCAAAGTCAGGGCCAACAGCCCATGACTCATGTCTGAACAAGCTTACCTGACACACATCACAGCCTTCTTGCCCTTAGGATCACTAGATAGCACTTCGGCACTACACCTGGGGCAGTTTAAACAGCCAAATCCACAGAAGGTGCAAAAATGTGAACAACGCGGGCTAAATAGACTGAAAAGGACACTGGGTGAGTCATGAGCACAGACACAACAAGCAGAGTGCCATCCCCTTGGTGGACCGCAGCTGGACACACACATGCATATGTTGGGCAGCTCGGGGTTTTGCCCCTCTCTGCTGGACTCAAGTGGCCAGGAGAGCACCCTGAGTACTGATGTTCGGGTTACACATACATTTTAGTGAGTAGGTGAATTTACAAGTACAGAATCTGTGAATAGTGAGGATTGACTATTGCACATGTGTAGATAGAGTCATATCTATTTTTTTCAATAAGCCAACCTGGTTGGGAATTTCTTTTATTTTGTTGTTTTTTTGAGAAATTTCAGGGTGACCTCTATGGCGGTCTTATTTGCCTCAACCAGCTAACTGGGGTTCCTGGCACATTATAGGAGTTCAGGAAATATTTGTGGAATGACTGAATGAACATCGTCCTGTCACTTTTCAGGGTGGGGCTCACCCCTGGCCCCCTTGCCAGGTCCTTGCCAGCTACTCATTAGCCCACATAAGTGGCTGGGGGAGGTGGCGCCTCCCAGGACGTAATTCAGCCCCCATCGGGGAAGCACAGTTGATCTTTGAAGTCGGTGTGTAAGCTGTGAGAGGCAGCTGGTTCCTGTGCCTCCTCGACATCCCTTGGGGGCTTCCCCCTACCTCTCTGGCAGCAGAAATTTGCAAATGGAGTTTGTCAGACAGGCAGTGAGCTGACAGCAGACAGATCAGCTCGCTGATCCGACAGCTCAGCACGCTATGGCTTATGTCAGAGAGGGAAAGGAGCTGAGCTCATGGGGTGTGGGCCTCAGAACCTGGCCAAGGCCAGCCGTGGGCATGGCCCCTGCACGTGGCCCCTTCACTGCCCAGGTGTGCCAGGTCTGAGCTCCTCTCCATCCTTCTCTGTCTTTCCCTCTCTGACGAGGAGCCTTTTTCTCGCCATCCCGGCCCCATATTTCCTTGTCATCGTTACACACTTTCCCGATGACCCTGAGCACTGCATGTTTATACAAGCCTATGTCTGGAGGACTAAAGAGAGCCATAGTAATCTACAGCTGTGTCCCCTTTCAGTGAAATGACATTCACCAGAGTAGTGGGGCCCTGCCGGGGTTGGGTCTGGATTCGTTCCGGGGTACCCGGCCTTGCCCATTTTATAAAGACTGGAGTTGATAGAAAGCTCAGTACTTCATGACATCCCTTCCCTCACATGCAAACACATGCCAGGCTGTGATGGCCTGTGGTCCTAAGTTTTGATGAGGTTTTTGAGGTACAGTTTGGAAGACTTTGGCTAGACCGGGGCTCCGACTGGAGTTTTTGGAAAGTGAGCGTGTCTCCTTAGCCATTCCTGGAGTGTCATCCCTGTCACAAAGCCAGGGGCTCCCGTTAAGGCCTCTTCCTTCTTGCCCCGTAGATGCTCGAGGACTCATCCGGTGGATGCTGATGGTGAACCCCGATCGCCGGGCCACCATCGAGGACATCGCTAACCACTGGTGGGTGAACTGGGGCTACAAGAGCAGCGTCTGTGACTGCGATGCCCTTCCCAACTCCGAGTCCCCGCTCCTGGCTCGGATTATCGACTGGCACCACCGGTCCACGGGGCTGCAGGCCGAGGCGGAAGCCAAAATGAAGAACCTGACGAAACCGGGGGCCTCGGAGGTCATGCTGGAGCGGCAGCGGTCGCTGAAGAAGTCCAAGAAAGAGAACGACTTTGCCCAGTCCGGCCAGGACTCGGTGCCCGAGAGTCCATCCAAACTGAGCTCCAAGAGACCCAAAGGGATCCTGAAGAAGCGAAGCAACAGCGAGCATCGCTCTCACAGCACCGGCTTCATCGAGGGCGTTGTCAGTCCGGCCTTACCCTCTGCTTTCAAGATGGAGCAGGACCTGTGCCGGACTGGCGTGCCCCTCCCGAGCTCCCCCGAGGCAGAGGTGCCAGGTAAACTTAGCCCCAAACAGTCGGCCACCATGCCCAAGAAAGGCATCTTGAAAAAGACGCAGCAGAGAGAATCGGGTTACTACTCCTCCCCGGAGCGCAGCGAGTCCTCGGAGCTGTTGGACAGCAACGATGGGATGGGCAGCAGCATCCCGTCCCCCAGCCCCCCGGACACAGCCAGGGTGACTGTCCACAGCCTGTCCTGCCGCAGGAAGGGCATCTTGAAACACAGCAGCAAGTACTCTGCAGGCACCATGGACCCGGCCCTTGCCAGCCCCGAAATGCCCACACTGGAATCCTTGCTGGAGCCCAGCGTCTCCTCCGAGGGCCTCTCCCGGAGCTACAGCCGGCCTTCCAGCATCATCAGCGATGACAGTGTCCTGTCCAGCGACTCCTTTGACTTGCTGGATTTGCAGGAGAATCGCCCCGCCCGCCAGCGCATCCGCAGCTGTGTCTCAGCGGAAAACTTCCTCCAGATCCAGGACTTTGAGGGGCTCCAGAACCGGCCCCGGCCTCAGTACCCGAAGCGGTACCGGAACCGGCTGGGAGACAGCAGCTTCTCCCTCCTCACGGACATGGATGACGTGACTCAGGTCTACAAGAAAGCGCTGGAGATCTGCAACAAACTCAACTAGCTCCCCCGGGGTGCAGGGGCGGGTTGGGGGTGGGTACGAGGGAGGAAGGGAAGCAATGACTTGTGCTTATGAGCTGGTTACCTCTTTGTTGGCCACGATGATAGACTGAAAACGGATTGGTGCCATCTCACTTGGCCAAGGTTGCAACCTTGAGCCAGCACCTAAAAGGGAGAAGTGGGCTCTCTGCCAGTCCTGTCAACTGCCAGTCAGAATTTGGGTCCTAATTGGCATCGGCTTTATGGTACCTCCTAGAGGCCCAGCTATCCAGGGGAGGGTGGCATTGGCCAGCACTTAGAGGGTGGGGAGGAAGCATATGGAAGAGGGAGCATTTCCCGAGAAGTCATCCAAGTGCTCCTGGAGGAGGCATGAGAGAGACTGGAGACGTCTGCTTTGGGTGAGCTCAGAGCTTGATCCTTCTCTCACATTAGCAAGCTTGGTGTGGTCTGATTGCATGGGGTTGGCAAGTGGATTTCAGCAACCTGAGTTAGAATCGGTGGTTGATTGATAGTGGCTGCTGGCGGTGCTGCTGTGAGTAGCCCAGGCACATGGGAAGGAGTGCTGTGATCAATTAGTCATGGCTACCACGGGTATGGGGAGAGGAGCCGTAGCACTCATGCCATGTAGTTGCCATCCTTGACCTGGTTAAGCCGTGGGAATTAGGTTAAGGTATCCTGTGGGATCTATGTTATCTCTTAATGCTACTGGAGTGGCACTTGTTCATTTGCTACTCTGTCTTGAACGGAAGATAGGGCCTTGGTCAGAGAGAGGATGCTCTGAACTCGGCTAAGGACTTAGAGCCCATGGTGATTTTTTGGCTTCTTCTCTGATGTCTGTCTTGCTCTTCAGCACAACTTCCCAAGGGTGGATGGGGAAAAGATGGTGGTGTCAGAGGTTAAAACTAGTGTATAACAGAACTTGGGACCCTCTGTGCTTTTTGCACAGATGAATGGAAACTGACCCACACCAACAAGGGGGCAACTTGTCACTTTCTTTAACATCTCAATATTAACTGGAATGCTGCCTCTTGGTCTCATTGTCACCTGCATGAATGCTCTGAATTGGATGTGATACTGTCCATAGTCTCCAAAGGAGTAACTGGCTCACCCATTGACCCTGTCTAGTAATAGCAGACGGTTTCCCCATCCACCATGTGTGGAATCCTCAGAAGTAGGTGAGTTTGCTTGTAGGGAGTTAGTGTGTAGGTGGGATATTTGGACGAGGAAAGGAAAGTAAGGCAGAAGGTGTTTTCCCCCCAAATCTAGGTATTCTGTGTCACGGATTTGAATTCCTAAGCTTTGGGGGAAAAGAATGTTTCATCCATTCAAATGAATAAGGTGTTGAAAGAGCAGAGTGGGTTGGGAGGAAGCATGTGGAAGAGGAGACATTTCCCGGGAAGCCCAGATGGTTCTGGAGGAGGCAGAGAAGATGTGTGATAAGACTCTTACCTTGAAAAGACACCCAGATTGCAGGGGACAAGACGTCACTCCCACAATGGGACATCTTCAGGTTCTGGGTTTGAAATTAATGGTCTTATTTTGGAACTTGGGATGACTTCAGATTCTACTGGCCTGGGGAAATTGAAACCCTTGTTTCAAGTTGGCCGACTCCAGGCAGCCACCTAGAGACACAAGGAGGACTAGTTTTGGAAGTATTTTTGGGAAAACCAACAGTCAGTAGCTCATAGGGAGATGAGAAAGAATTCACCTTAAGGCACGAAGAACATTTAATTAGAACAAAGCCACCCTTTCCCTAAGGAGATGGCGGCATTTCTCCCCTTTGCCACCAGCTCTGGGGTTTTTCTTGTGTGTTCCTTCAGGTCCAGCTGAGTCATGTATTGTGGGAAGCTTCTCAGTTTCCTTGCATTCAATTCCACCTCCTTCCTGAGCTCCAATAAAGGTTCAAAGGGAAAAAAAAACAACCCACAAAAAACCCTGTAGATGGCAAAGAGTGTGTGGAGGGTGTGTGGGCGCATGGAGGGCATTCTGCAGCCTCTGAGCTCCCTACTCCTTATCTCGTTTTCCACCACCTTTTGGGAGCTCCCTTGTGTGCCACACTGCTGGTCCCCATGCATGGCTGCTGGCCTTGTTGGTAGCTGTCAGTATGACTTGGGTATAACACCTACCTACTGGTTGATGTGTGTGTTTTTTTTTCCTTTTGCCAAGTGATTACCTCGGTTTAGTATTTTCCAACCTTCTAATCTTTAAATAAAAATGACACAATTCGGAAAAACTATTCTTCTCCCCGACCCCCTCAAAGAGAAACACATGTGTATGTTCTCTGTTGTCAGTAAACCGAGACTGGATTGTGGCAAAGACAGTCCTCCACCCCGAGGCCGAGATTCTAGGTTGAGTCCTGGTGTGCTGCTAACTAGCTGGTGGCCTTGGGCACCTGCAGAGTTTTGGGGACTAAGTTTCCTCTTCGGTGAGAGCTGGAGGGGTGGGTTAGCTAGTCTCTCAGGCCCTGCCTAGTTCTGACATTCTGCTAAATCCTCTGATTCTAGATGTGATGTTGACTGCTTTTCAAGGAAAACCCTGGAAGAGGGGGAAAAGCTCAGAAAAGCCACGTCCCTGCTTCCTGAGTAACTCCTACCACCCCTACCTGCCAATCCCTAGCCCAGCAGGTCGTGCTTGATTCGTTTCCACGGAATCACAAGTGAGAGACACTTTTATGACCCTGTGGATCAGGCAGGAGGTTGGATGTCAGCTCTCCTGGTCCTGCCCTTGCCTCTTGGGCCTTTCAGTGTCTTAGTTTACACATCTGCCAAAGGAGTAGAATGATCCTTCTTTTTACAGGTAAATTTCAAAGGCATGATCAGTTTTCAGGAAGTGCTTCAAGACCCCAGGCGAAATGAAAAGGCTAAGAACTCTCTGAATTTCCATCCCTGTTATCAGGTGCAGCTGCTTCAGATAACAGGGAGCGCTTTTCAGGGTGGGATTCAGGTGAGGCTTGCCCAGGCCTGCTGTCTTGAGTACAAATGTGAATGATCGACTGACTGCTTATTGCCAAACTGGAAATGTTCTGTAGGGATTAACTGGCATGGTATCATTCCTAGAAGAAAAAAGAGAGAGAGAGAGAAACTTGACTGCACATTTTTAAAAACAAAATCCAAGTTGTGACTTTTATTTAATTTCTATTTTTTTTTTTTTTTTGGTAAAAAAAAGTTGACTTTTTTATTTGAATTTGTCTTTTCTTATTTATTGGTCTGAAAGGCATTTCAAAGGTATTATAATAATATATTGGTGTAATTTAATTGGTGCAACATGCTATATGGCTCCAGTCAAAATTGGTTTTCACTCATTTGATTGGTTTGAGCCCAGAATAGCCTACAGGGGAAAAGAAAAAGAAAAAGAAAAAAGAAAAAAAAAAAAAAAGAAAAAGCTGGATAACCACCCAAAGTGTTTGTATTTTCATTGGAAACTGATTTCTGTTTTGTTTTTTGTTTCTGTTTTTATTTTTAAATTAAATAAATTGCAATGAACTGAACTGGGACTTTGCTTCTTTACTTGCTTGCTTTTCCTTTAGTTAACTCAGTGATAGAATGGGTATAACTAACAGAAACCCACTCAAGCGTAAGCACAAATGGGGGATTTATTCGAAGTTCTCAGGAGGCAGAGAGCAGTTGGCAGTGCCGCTGGGAGCAGGAACTGGAGACGTGGGATCTTTGAGAAGGACGGGTTCTCTTTTCTGCTCCTCTTTGCATATCAGCTTTATGCTTCCCTTTTTGTAGCCTGGCTTTCCCTTCCCTGATTTTATGACCCATCCTGGCTTATCAGATAACGTTCACATTTACATGCTCTCAGTTCTGGTTTCCAAAGGAGACTACTGACCCAATTCCTTCAACCTGGACTAGAGACAGCATCAGAGCTTAACAGCCACGCTCTGGGCCCAGCCTCAGCTTCCTCTGCCTGCCCTCCTCCTTGGCACTTCCTTCTATTCTAAGGTCAGACACATCCCTACTCTGATCTGAGAGTCCAGATCCATGGGCCATGTTTCCCAGTGGTGCAGGCCACTGCTCTGCCTGGAAAAAAGTGGCACCCCAGTCCCTTTGTGCCATTCATTGTTCCTTCTGCTCACAGACCCTTCAGGAAGCTCTTGGGAAGAGGGATGAAGAATGCTGGAGATTGAGGAGTTCCTGGAACCCAGTCACAATACCAAATGACATCATGCCCTGCCCTAGAATCAAACCTTGAGAGTCATGCTCTGTGCTGAAGAGCAGTGTTAGGGGATCCATGCAAGGAAAGTCTGACTTTCCAAAGAAATGGCAACTTTCACTTTATATTCAAGTTTCCTTGAATGTAAAACAACATGAATGGGAAACCATAGTCCTTCCTTTACAGGGCAATATTCACTGACGTCGGACATTTTAAAGGCAATCTGCCTGGCTTGGAAGCTCTTAATTCTTGCTGTGGTCCCTGCCCTTGTTAGCAAATGGACCTGTCAGTCATTTCCAGGGTAAGGGACTAAGAGGAAGTCTGCTTAAAAATGAGTCCCTTTGGAAAGACATAGTTCTGCAGCCAGGTAGAGAGAATAGCATGTGCATGGCCTTGGGACTGGACCCAATGTGACATATAAGGGGTAGTGAGGAATATAGGGGTGGCTGGAGTAGCACAGATGACATGCTGTCAACGGATAGGTTGGTGAGGTTACTGGGGAGTGGTCACTTTAAGGGGGAAAAATGAGAACTAATATTCATTGAGCTTCTACATGGTACTCACATCAGTCAAGGGAGGTGGCAGAAACTCAACTCAGACCATGTTAAGTAATAAGAAAAATTGACTGCTTCATGTCATGTTTCAGGCATAGCTGGATCCAGGGGTTCAAGTGATATCATTAGCCTCTTTTTCACTCACTCTCACTAAATGTGGATTTTGTTCTTAGACTTTCTCTACATGGCAGCAAGATAGCTCCTGGAAGTAACAGGGTTTTAGGTCCTGTTCGTGTGTGATCCTGGAGTCAGAGAGAGAATCTTAATATCCCAGTATTTATGTGCCAAGGAAGATTGTGATTGGCTTTGCTGGGATCATGTATTTCCCTCTGGCCCAGTCACAGAGTCCTTATGGATGGAGAGATGACCTGATTGGCCAGCCTGAATTCTGTGCCCACCCCTGTGGTATACTTGAATGACAGCTCCTTCAGAATTGCACAGTGAGGGAGGGCAGCTCTCTCAGTAGAAGGGATGCAGAGCCAACAAAAATAAGTTACACCTTTTGGGCCGCATCTACAAAATAGCATTAAATCATCCCTAACTTTCAGAGTTATTGTGGAAATTAAATGTAATAAAGTACCTAATACAGGGCCTGACACATAGAAGATTTTAAATTTATACAGCTAGCATCAGGAAGACACAATATAATGCTATAGAGAGGAAATATATTTGTAAAATCAGCTATAATATGAGAAAACCCAGCTGAAACTTGTTTAAACACTATAAGGGCTTTATTAGCTCATATATTTGGAATTCTAGAGAGAGGGTGGATTTCATGACTACTTGGGTCTGGTGGAAGAAACAGATAATAAACAAGTTAATAGCCCCCTCCCCCCCCCCCCCCAAATTACAGATTGTAATAAGTGCTATGAAGGAAATGGATAGGGTGCAGAGATAAAGAATTAAGCGGGGAGGGTTACCTCTTGTAGAAAGAGTATTCTGGGAAGGCATCTCTGAAGAGGTGACTTTTGGACAGAGGTCTGAAGATAAAGAACCAGGTATATGAAGAGTGAGCATTTCAGGCAGCAGGAACAGTATGTCTAAAGGCCCTTGGGTCTTCAAAACAGAGATTTACAGGGTTAATTTCTGGTCCATTGGCATAGGACTACCATGGTCCAGGGAGTGTGGTTGTTTTGCTAACCAGATGTGGCCGTGTTCTCATGTGGACTGGCTGTAATCATTTAATACTTGGTGTACCCTTAATTACCAATGGCTGCTTCCTTTGACAGGTGGTCCCCAGACGAGAGACATGCCATGACGTTCATATTAAATGAGAATATGTTTCCACTGCCGAAATCCACTGCCAAGTTATTGAAATTTATGGCGAGGATGTTTTTAAACCACAGAATCATGCAGAGTTTGGGACATGGACGTGGAGCTGTGGTGACGCTCTCTAAAGATCAGAAAGTGCAGACTAAGGCTTCAAAGTCATAAAACCTGCCCCATGCTATCACAACTGTCTGGTTCTGGTAGGGAGTTTTGTGGAAAATTAGCAATCAATGTTTTTGAATATATATCTTACTGATTTTTTACAGAGAGGAAGGGAGAAGGACAGAGTTAGAAACATTGATGAGAAAGAAACACCAATCAGCTGCCTCCTGCACACCTCCTACTGGGGATGTGCCTGCAACCAAGGTACATGCCCTTGACTGGAATCGAACCTGGGACCTTTCAGTCCGCAGGCCGGCGCTCTATCCACTGAGCCAAACCGGTTAGGGCATCAATTTTGTTTTTTTGTTTTTTTTTAAATATATTTTATTGATTTTTTACAGAGAGGAAAGGAGAGGGATAGAGAGTTAGAAACACCAATGAGAGAGAAACATCGATTCAGCTGCCTCCTGCACACCTCCTACTGGGGATGTGCCCGCAACCAAGGTACATGCCCTTGACCAGAATTGAACCTGGGACCCTTCAGTCTGAAGGCCGATGCTCTATCCACTAAGCCAAACCGGTTAGGGCATCAATTTTGTTTTTAAATTGTGACAATCTTTTTCTACTGATGAAGAATTGACACTGCCCATTTCTACCTGACTGGGAATAGCCACTGTTTTTTGATCACTGGTTCCTCACCTGCTCCCTGCGCTAGTTTTCATTTGTGACTTTGCCTAGATAGACCACATTATGCCAAAGTAACAAATAAGCCCTGAAATGGCTCGATATGATAAACGGTATTTCTTCCTCTCACCAAGTTCAATGTAGTTTGGGCAGCTCTCTGCGTCGTGTGGTCTCCATGCAGATACTTGGTGATCTGAGCTTCTTCCATCCAGTGGTTCTGCCATCAGAGGGTCCTTCATTTCCAGCTGTGCAGCTGGAGAGAGAAAGCACAAGTCAAGAGCTTTGAAGAATCAGGCCTGGATGTGATGTACATCACTTGTGCCCACATCCCAGCCGCCAGAACTCAGTCACCTGACCCCAAGCTAACTTCGTGGATAGTCTTCAAGTCTATACTACTTAAAAAGTGAAAAATAAAGTTGAATCAGATGGACACATAACAGTGTCTCTGTCACAACTGATGTCCGCTTCCCATGGGAAGGTCCCAGCATACATAAATATAATTACTGCTAATTTTAACTGAGTTCTTATTGAACTGCAGGCAGTGTGTCTACCCTTTACATACATCATCTCTTTTAATGCTCCTCATGTGCCCTTTTCTACAGATGAGGAAACTGAGGGTTGGGAATGTACAGTAACTTGCCCAAGTTGCCCAACTGTTAAATATAGAGTTGGATTCAAATACAGGCCTGGCTGACTGGCTTTTGAGCCTAAGTTCTTAATTGCTCTGTTGTGCTCCTGAGATGGTCCTTCTTCAAGTTGGGCTCCTTGATCATAAGCCCCATCCTGTTACCATCCCTGTTCATGTAAATGGCATTTTCCTGCAGGAGCTAAACAGACACCATCAGGAATGAAGACATCGGCCCAAGTCAATGCTCTCTCCAAACAAATATGGAAAGAGCGACTGTCCCCCAGAACCTCAGTGGTTTTATGTTCTAAGATCCAGGCTCCGCAGATGGAATTAATGGAGTTGATTCAGGGTTTGTAGTTCCTCTAGAGTGGAATGGGAGGGGGGAGTGAGTCTTCATTCTGAGCACCTGCTATGGTTCAGAACTCAGGCAGTGGTTCTCAACCTTTCTAAGGCCACGACCCTTTAATACAGTTCCTCATGTTGTGGTGACCCCCAACCATAAAATTATTTTCGTTGCTACTTCATAACTGTAATTTTGCTACTGTTAATGAATCGTAATGTAAATATCTGTGTTTTCCGATGGTCTTAGGCTCTACAGCAGTGGTTCTCAACCTGTGGGTTACAACCTACAGGTTGAGAACTGCTAGCAGTGTCGCCTAAGACCATCGGAAAACACAGATAACTGTAATTTTGCTACTGTTATGAATCATAATGTAAATATCTGTGTGCTCCATAATAGTTTGCTACTGTTATGAGTCGTAATGTAAATATCTGTGTTTTCTGATGGTCTTAGGCTCTACAGCAGCGGTTCTCAACCTGTGGATCACGACCCACAGGTTGAGAACCACTAGCAGGATCACCTAAGACCATCGGAAAACACAGATATTTACATTACGATTCATAACAGTAGCAAAATTACAGTTATGAAGTAGCAACGAAAATAATTTTATGGTTCGGGGTCACCACAACATGAGGAACTGTATTAAAGGGTCGTGGCATTAGAAAGGTTGAGAACCACTGCAGAGGGATAGTAGACCTTGAGTGGCTGGGTTCCTTCTGTCCAAAGCTGTGTATTCACACTCATCCCCCAACAGGGCTCCACATGCTATTTCCTGTGCTATTGGGCCTCAGGGGACCCTGCTTCTAGAGGGCTAATTGCTCAAAGCCACTGCTTGGAGCCATATGGAAATACAGGATGCCAGGCCCGGCTGCATGACCTGCCTGGGGTCAGGCATTGCAGCAGCAACTTCGATCACACAAAAAGGAGAGTATTGCCACGTCTTCAAAGCCCAGAGCAGGGTGATGGCATGGGCATGGTCCCAAACTAAACTTCCAGAGGAACATCTCACAGTCAAGAAAGACTGAGGATGGGGAACAGTTCACTCTGGAGGCAGCTGGAGAAAAGAGGCTCCAAAAATGTAGCTCTTCTGAGAAAGTTCTGCAAATTGGAATTTGTGAATCACTGAAGCTGAAAAACATCAGATTCAGCAGTGCCTAGGGCATTCCAGAAGCTTCAGGCACCAGGCTTTGGAGCCCAGACAAAAGGAAGTGTGCAAAGCAGAAAGCCAGATGCAGACCTTAGAACCAGGCCTGCTGGTCAGCTCCAAAGAGGCCATGGTTGTGGGTTTAGTCCCTGACAGTACTTGGTGCTTAGACTGGCTTCTCATGAACACATATATCTGGGCATCATGATGAGGTAAAGAGACATGGGGGGGCTTTGGAAAAATTGTCTCCCCTTTTAGAGAAACAACTCCTAATCATGTGCTCAGGTCCACTGGGGACCCAGAATAATGCGATAACATTGCCCTTGTTGAGAAAAGGATTCCAAAGTGGGGGAACAGATTAAAATAGACCAGTCATCCTCTAAGGTTGCAGTGCAGTTGCACATTGGTGCTTTGACTGGTGTTATATCTGAAGTCTTTCCTGCCCTTGCATCTTCCATTCTGGCTGATCTACTCATGATTCTGCCACTATGGCCAATGTCAACCACATTGCTCCTGGCCAATGTTCTAACCCTCAGTGCTTTGTTCTTTCCTCCACCTGCTGAACTATGTTTGCCTTCTCCTGCCCTTAGAATCTTGCTTACATTTGTTTTTCTCCTCACACTCATTCCTTAAGTGTGAGCACTGCTGTGACATCCTAGCATGGACTGCTGGATCAGCCTTCACCCTTTACCTGCAGTAGGTGACCTTGCTGTCTGACCCAGTGCCTAATAAATAATTGGGAATCATCCTTTTAGGACAAAGAAAGTCAGGGGTCTTAGTCTAACATAGATGCCTATACCAAGTTCGGAGACGTTAGTCTTGGTGTTTGTGATCTTGACCCAGTTGTATTCTCATTTTGGACTTCATTTTTCTCATCTGCAAAGGGAGGCATTTTCATATTGTGTTCTTAGAATCATCTTAAAGTGTACTCATCTGGTTCAAGGAGAGTGTATGGGACATTCATCTGTTCACTCATTCATTCAAGCCTATCATTTATTCATCCACTCAAGATTACTTATGGAGCCCCTAGCATGTTCCAGCCTTTTCTTCATGTCAGGAGTGAGAAGTAACTAACTCCCAACAGGTTTTCTTTTGTTTTCTTCATCTTCTCCTTGCTCATTCTCCAAAACCTTCATGTTCATGATCATGTGGGAAAGGCCCAGATAGTGACATCTTCAGGATGTCTCCTTGCACCCTAGTGGAGCTTCTGAGTGGTTAGGAGAGAGGTTAGGATCCCCTTCCCTATTAAAATAAATGCCAATACTCCTGTGAGCAATCACACATTAAGCCATTATCAGGTCAATCTTAGCCGGCCATTAATGTTTCAAAAGAGATTTATTTTAAAAAAATATAGTTTCATTGATTTCAGAGAGAGAGAGAAAGGGAGAGGGAGAGAGATAGAAACATCAATGATGAGAGAGAATCATTGATTGGCTGCCTTCTGCATGCCCCCTACTAGGGATCGAGCCCAGTACCCAGGCATGTATCCTTGATCAGAATCAAACCTAGGACTCTTCAGTCCGCAGGCCAGTGCTCTATCCTCTGAGCCAAACCGGCCGGCTAGGGCCAGAAGAGATTTATTAAGTGTTAACTGAGAGTAAGAAAGGAGAACAACATAGGCCCCTTGGAAAATGGAACAGGATGAGAAAGCAGGGTAATTCTCACAGGAAAGGTGGAAAGGACAGACTCTGAACTTTGGCCTCAAGCTAAGCCACTTAAGTATGTCTCTTTCCTTCTTTGGTGAAGTGTCATAATAATAACAAGTTGAGTGAGGCTCTGCAGGTTACAGTCCCTCCTCCTCCAACTCACTTTTCCTTGAAGCTGCTGCTCAATAGGCCCTGGAGGTAAACAGTAATACTGCTGAGGAAATGGACGCTTGGAGAGGGGCTCCCGTCATCCAGCTGAGAAGTGTGTGGCCTGAATCTGAACCCAGGCCACCTGACTCCAGGGCTTCCGATTCTAATTCTGCTCTGTCATCTAAGCATGGGAAGTGGATTGCTGTGACCGAATAATCTCTGTCTTCATTCCTCATGCCGTCCATTAAGCATTCGCACGTGCAGCCCCTCCACTGAGCACCGAGTTTTTGTGCCAAAGGTCATCTGGGTCCTTGCATGTCATCCAGATGTTTGTTGCCAATCCTGGAGACGAGTTCTTCTTCCTGGAGGGTTGATTGGAATGAAAGTGAAAAGCAAGTCTGGCCAACTACTGCCTGGAAGACCAAGAAATGACAAATGAACACACAGATGTTCTCATCTTAACATTCTGCACTACATCTGGGCAACTACATTAGAAAGAAATGCCTCCTTAGGAGAAGCAGGAGTTAAAATGATATCCTATTGTTAAGTCTGCTCCGGGAAGCAAAATGCAACGGATTTGCAGGGTGAGGTAGCAGGGCTGTCCCTAAGAGAGGCACCAGCAGGCCTTGCACGAAGGCTAGAATGGGTTAATGAAATAAACCCATTTCCTGCTTCTCCATGATTTATATTTCTAAGGCTGCACTACATAGTAATTCAATAAAGCTGAAATGGCAGGAATGTCTGGCAGATTTTGGGGGAATATGATACTTGGCTCACTGTGGTGGTTCAATGTTAGTATCTGGGTAAGTGAGATACAAAGGGGCATCAGAAACAATCTCTCCCCGCCCCCTCTCCCCCCCACCATTTAGTCTGTTCTGCCTCAGTACATCCCACTCCTCCTTAACTTTATTCACGTCTATATAATAGGTTATTTAATGAAGGCTGCCTAAAGCTGCAGTCTATGCGAGCACGATGAGGTGTTTATTGCCCGTCAATTATGGTTCTCACAATTAGGAAGTTTATGCTTCAGTTCACGGTTTTGCTTTTTTCACTCAGTGTAATAAGAGACCTTAGCTCCGATCCCCTAGTAATCTTGGGATAGATCCTCATGGCCATTTTCCTCTGTTAGGGCCCTAGGGACTGTTTGAAACCTTTTTCTTGTGTGTGTATGTGAGACAGAGAGAAAGAAGATGGAGGACGGAAAAGAGGGAGGGAGACAAATAAATGTATTAATATTTGTAGGAGAACTGCTTATTCCTTACTTTAGTTTTCATTTTAGTAGCTTTTTAAAAAGCTGCAATATATATATATATATATATATATATATATATATATATATATATATATATTTCAGAGAGTACGAGAGAGAATCATTGATTGGCTGCCTCCTGCATACCCCACCTGAAGGATCAAGCCCACAACCCAGACATGAGTGATCGGGAATCAAACCATGACCTCCTGGTTCAGAGGTCAATGCTCAACTACTGAGCCACACTGGACAAGCCTAGTAGGTTTTTAAAAATATATACTCGGTGCCACCTAGAATTCTGAGTGGAAATCTATTCTTTTTGCCCACCTGCATCACTTGATTTGGGGAACTGCCCCTCCTCGTGCAATGGGACTCCCGTGGGCATCACCTCTCTGTAATTACCTTCTGCACTGCAGGGGCGAGATCTCCACCCACTCTAACTAGTTGCATTTCTCTTTCTCCTGGACCCAAAGATTGGCCCCAGGGTCCCTCCAAAACCCAAACAGGGCCCATCAGTCCCATGTGGGTGGCCACTGTGGATGTTGGGGGCAAGGGGTTTGTGTCCTTCCTCTTTCTCCTCTCTGTGCAATTACCAGGAGAATGATGCAAACCTAGAGGTACTGATGGTGGCCTGTTTCAGCACCAAGTGATAAGAAAGATGGCCTGAGAAGGAAGCCATGAGAGAGAAAACCAGAACTAGGGAAGGAAATGAAATGGGTACTGTGGTATCATTTGAACCTCGGGGTCCAGCTGTCCCTAAAGTAAATGCTAACCCGAGACTTCGCCATTTACGAGAGTTAGTACCTTCTGTGGGGGTTTAATTAGTTGGATTTGGGTTTCCGTCACTTGCAACGGAAGGATTCTTGAGTGACACAGTTTCTGAGAATAACGAGGGATAAAACGCCAACCAAAACTCAGTGGTTACAGAGGAGATCAAGACACATGGTTCATAGTCCAAGGGGCTGTCATTTCAATGGCTACATGAGTTCAGAGTTCCTAGCTTCCAACACTAGAAACAAGTTCTGGCTCTTCTATACAGAAATAGAAATGATTGAAGGCTATTTGGTGGCACCGAACCTTTAGGAGGGTCAGACGGTGAGATTACAGGCGCAGAAACAGAATTGTGTTGTAGAACTTACCAGGCAGAGACATAATCAGGCCAGCCCTAGTGGTCACAGATGAATTTTTTTGGTCAGAACGGCCTTTGATAATTCGAGGTATCTGCCACCACGCTCCCCCTTATGCTAGGGGTCTTTGGCTGCACCTTCTTGCCTCTGAGAAGTGCGCCAGGCTGGAGGATGGGGACCCATAGCGATTGAGTTTCTATTTTATAGTGCCAGGCACTGTTACTAGGCAATTGACTCACAACAGACTCATTGAGAATGGCTGACTTACTCTATTCTACGTATGAATAATCTGAGGCTCAGAGAGATTACGTAACTTGCTTGAGGCCACACAGCTGGTTCAGGTACTAATGCGGGTCTGTCGGACTCCAGGGCCATGATTTCTTCCACTGGATCATGGAGCTCAGGCATGAGGAAGGTGAGATTGGAGGGGGTGGGGGGAATGAGGGAAATGAGGAAGAGGCTGCTGGGTAGGCTATTCGGTGATGGCAGGCAGGAACGGAGGAGAATTCAGGTGCAGGGACCCTCTGGGAAGCATAAGGCCCGCGGGCAGCGATCCCAGAGTGCCATCTGGAGTTCCATAAAGTCCCAAAGCAGCTTTATCGCTGCAAAATCAGGAGAGCAGGCCTGTGCTGGGCTGCAGCCTCTCCGGGAAGCAGGAAAGCCTGGAGCTTTGGAAGCAAGGCCCACACGCCTGACTGTGCAGCAGATGGGAAGGTAAAATCACATGTGGCAGTGGGCGCAGCCAGCACACTCTGTCCCCTAACAGAGCTGTCAGGATGTCTACGAAGCTTCTCACTCGCCTGCCTGTATTTCCCACTCCCTCGGGACTCCTCCTCCCTCTCCCTCCTTTGCTTTCATGGCTTCTTGCTTTGGCTTTAGCTTTCTCTAGTTTCCTCTGCCTCCTCCCAGGGCCTGGGGATGCATTTTCATTTTGATGATCTTTAGGCCTCTCGAATGCCATGCCTTCACATCAAAATCACTTTCTTCTGACGCAGCAAACCCCGTTTCCCATGTTGCTTAAGGGCACTAGATGGGCAGGATGGAAACCCAGGGAGAGCAGCCTTGCTTTCTGCCTCGCCTCCCCCGGCCCTCCTTCTGCCCCCAGATGGTTTCTCAACCACTCTCAGTGTCAGGCCTGCTTTCATGGCCACTGCCCTGGTTTTCACCCTCATCATCTCTCACAAGCTGATCTCCCTGACTGTTTCTTCACTCCCTCCTCTCACTGACACCCGGGTCTTTCTAAAACGCAGGTCAAACCTCCCTTCAAAACACTTTCTAGGTGATAGCAACAATCTTAGCACGGAGATAAACTTGAGGCTTTGCAGGGTGGCTTTGGGGAGGAGGGTGGGCACACTTATGGCCCAACAAAATTCCAGCCCTATTGGCCGAAAGGACTTTGTAGGTGTCATTTAGGTTAGAATCCATTCACCTCAAGGGAGGGAAATTACCCCGGTAAATTACCAGGGAGGCTCATATAATCACAGGAACCCTTACAGCAGCAGCAGTAGGCAGAATGGAAAGTCAGAGACTTCTTAGCACCTGGAGGATTCAACGGCCATTGCTGGCTTAAAGGCTGAGGGGCCACAAGGGAAGGAAATGGGAACCTCAGTCCTACAGCTGCAAGGAACTGAATTCTGCCAACACTCTGAATGAGCTCAGAGGTGAGTTCTTCCCCAGAGCTTCCAGAAAGGAAGGAAGCTCTGTTGGCACCTTGGTTTCGGCCTCGTGAGCCCCTGAAGCAGAGTTCAACCAGGTCAAGCCAGACGTCTGAACGACAGAGCTGTGAGATAACAAGTGGGTGTTGTTTCTCAAGCTTCTAAATTTGTGGTTGCACATTGTCATTATTCGTCCCTGCAAAGACTCTCTCATTTTATTCCCCTCCCCTCCGTTTCCTAACGCCTGTGACCATTCTCTCTCCCTATAATAGGTAGGTCCTTATTCTAACGTGAGATAGATGTCCTTCAGTATAGGTGTGTCTTTGTAAATATTGCCGATGTGTGTTTTTAATTTTCACAAATGGTATTGTGCCATAAATTTTATTCTTTCCTCATTTTCTCACTCAATACTATGTTTTGTTTTGTTTTAAACACACACACACACACACACACACACACAAATATTACTAACAGTAAAGCTACTGAGTGAAGATTGAGATTTCTCTGCAAAATTCTGGTGTTCTTGTTGTGGTTCTCAGACTATATCCCACTAAAGATAAACAGTTAGGATATTGTGTTCAAAAGTTTGTTTTCAATTTTGAGGTTTGTCTTTTCTGCCCTCTTTTTGGTTTGATTTATTTTTTGAGTATGTAACACACATCGTTCAAAAGATGAAACTAAATTAAAAACTCCACTCAGAGATATTGCTTTTCCATCCCTATTCCTCCATCCCGTTTCTGGCTCCCTCGTTCGTAAGAGTAACCATTATTATTTATTTCTGGTTGGTCTTTGTACTGATTGTTTCTGTGAGGTACAGAAATAAACATATACATATATATGTACATATATTCTTCTTTCTCTTTTTTATTATGCAAAATGTAGTACGTGTATAAACAAGCATTCTACACCTTGTTTTCCTTTCATTTAATAATATATCATGCAGTTACTTCCAATCAGTATACAGAGCTCTTCTTCATTGTCCCTCAGTTGCACAGTATTCCATTGTGACAGTGCACAAACATATCCTGAACCACCTTCCTACTGCTGGGAATTTAGGGTGCTTCCGTTCTTTTATTATTACAGACAAGTCCACAGTCAACCACCCTGCGCATGCATTGTATTTACGGGGGTTCATTTCCAGTGTGGATATCTAGAAATGGATTTATAGGATCAAAGGACAAATGCTATATCCCTTTATGTGAAATTTTCAAATTCCCTCCGCCAGGAGTGGAGAGGAGAGTGGGGAGAGAGAGAGAGAGAGAGAGAGAGAGAGAGAGAGAGAGAGAGAGAGAGAGAGAAAGAGAAATAACTATGATGAGAGAGAATTATTGATTGATTCTCCCACATGCCCCCCACTGGGAATCGAGCCTACAACCTGGGCATATGCCCTTATGGGAATTGAACCATGATCTCCTGGTTCATGGGTCGACACTCAACCACTGAACCACACTGGCCGGGCAAGTTTTTATATTTTAACAATCTAATAGATGAGAAACAGCTTATCAGTATAGATTTAATTTGCATTGTTTCTTTTTTTTTTTTTTTTTTTTTAAATATATTTTATTGACTTTTTTACAGAGAGGAAGGGAGAGGGATAGAGAGTTAGAAACATCGATGAGAGAGAAACATCGACCAGCTGCCTCCTGCACACCCCCCACTCAGGATGTGCCTGCAACCAAGGTACATGCCCTTGACCGGAATCGAACCTGGGACCCTTGAGTCCCCAGGCCGACGCTCCATCCACTGAGCCAAACTGGTTAGGGCAATTTGCATTGTTTCTTTTCATGAGTTAGGTTTTAGGTCTTTTTATGTGTTTCTGGCTACTTGCTCATTTTGTGTGTTAACACTGCACCTTTGGAATTTACCCATGATGCTCTAGGATGTCTAGTTTGTTGCTTCTGCGGCATTGCATCCCAGAGGCTTCATTCATCACGGTTAACTGTGTTACTTCCCCTGGCAATGCCCATTACTATAAACGTGGGGTGTATGTATCCAGTAGGACATACACACGTTTAATTTCACTCAGGGCTGACAGGTGCTTTCTGAAATGTCTGTAACCATTCACCTTTCCACCAACATGGCATAGAGTTTTTACTTTCGAATTGACTCATTTTGCAGATAAGGCAAGGAAGACTGGATGGAGCCACAAAGTTTGCCAGTAAGAGTCAGGATTTGAACTCTGGTCCTTTAAATCCATATTGATCATTATTGACTAATGCCTTAGCCCATACAAATGAATGAATTCAACAACCATTTATGGAGTGCTCACTGCATGGCAAGAAAGGTACTGGGCACAGCAGATACACAGAGGAGGTTATCTAGTCTTGGAGGGGAGATCAGCAAATAAGCACATGGCTGTGGTCCGCATTTACACACGTCCATCTCCCGTGCGCATGAGCCATGTGGATGGTCTGTGTGACCTGTCCACGCCAGCCTTCCTACTCTTGCCCAAGTCTGAGCAGGATGAACGAGTCTGGTGGTTTTGTTCTGCTTTCTCCACATCTCCCTGCTGGTCACATGCTCATTTTAAGAGGCTCTATGTGAATGTTTCCCTATCTAGAAAGGTTGGCCAACTAGTCTGCCACAGTAAGAAAGTCTTTATCAAGTTCCACCTACACACAGTTAGAAAGAACTGTCTGTGCGGCCACATCTTCCTCTGATGGCATCCTCAGGACAGTGACTTTAGGAAAACTGAGTGTTTTCTTCCATAGTCTTGTCCAGGTTGGCTTTCATTATCCCACTTTCATCAAAAGCAACTAGGTTGTGCTGGAGCAGGCCTCAGACTTTTTAATGCCTGGGGCCATTTTTCTTATTTCTCTTCTTCCCATGTTTTGAAAGATATTGGCTTCTCAACAAACTATTTCTTAAATAATAACTGATATTCTTTTCCTGCGACTTATGATTCAGACATATATTTCTGCTTATGTAATAAAATTGCCTTTAGGAATTCTATGGACTGCCAATCACAGATTCTAATCTGCATCTGGGAAGCAGTGTTGGTGGACTTGATCTCCAGAATGGGACCCACAGGCCTCAATAATATCTTAGACCTTTTCTGGTTCCATATTTCTGATTCTGTCTATCTGTCTATCTATCTATCTATCTATCTATCTATCTATCTATCTATCTATCTATCAATCATCTATCACCTGTCTGTCTATTTCAGGAATTCCTTTGATATCACCTATGATTTATTATTAAATAAATTCAGATGTCCCCTGGGTGGTGCGGGAGTGGATCATCCCAATTGTAAACCACTGATCTAGACCAAAGCCAGTGACATTTTGGGAACCACTAGTCTATTCCCTGCATATTACCGGGGGAACAGGTCCAACAAAAGAGAGATGGATGCACACACAGTAAAGTCAGGTGATGGAGGGAAGATGCCTTTCAGTCTCACCTGGAACTTGGATCATTAGCCAGAGAGGGTGGAGCCACTCTAAGCCCACAGAATCTTAGAAAATTAAAATCCCCAGACAAAGGAATTCTCTCTCTGATTCCTCTCTTGTTCCTTCTGCTTCCTTGCATTCGCTGTGTTCCCTCCATATCCATGTGGCCCTAGAAGTCGTATGACCCATGGCCATGCAGACCTCACATGTAATGACTGATGGACTGCAGCTGGAACACAAGCTAAGGTAGCCTGATGCTGGACTGGACTGTGCAAATATAGAACGGAAACTCTGGGCAATGGCTTTAATCCTGGCTCTGCTAAGGACACAGATACACTTCTCCCATGCGGGACTGGAGAGAGGGGACCTTGAAAACGCAGGGATTTAAATCCACACAAATAAATGCCACTTATTCCTCCATGTGGGTCTCACAAAATTCCTTTTCTCTTGACATCGCAAGAAGCCTACTTCCCCCAGCAACAGATAGGAACACAAGAGAGCTCCCCACCAATAACTATCTGGGCCCTCATGTTTCCCACCCCGCCTCCTGTCCTGTTCCTGTGGTTTGTTGTACACGTGCAAACATGCCAATCTTCTTCAGGCTTCTCAAACACGCCAAGCTCATTCCCAGCTCAGAGTCTTTGCATGTGGTATTCCCTCTGTGTGGAGAACTCTGGCTTCTTCTGATCACTAAATTCTCACTTCCAAGGGTGCTATCTTTCATCGCCTTACCTTTTCCTCCGTCATCCAAACTCCTCTTTACCACATTACTCTGTGTTACAATATTTATCATTACCTGGAATTTTCTGAAAAATTTTCATTGCCTCTTTTCCAAGAGGATGAAAATTCCATGAGGGCAGAAATGAAATGTCTTCTATCTAAGTTACTCACGTTGTAACCATGGTAGCACTGAGCTACCTGTAGTTGGTGCTCAAGAAAATCTCCTGAAAGAGAGAATGACCACAGTGACGATGGTAATGCCAGTGTTGGTGATGGGGACTCGTTAATCTACTCCTTCTGGGCTTCTTTTTGGACCTGCCTCAGCTTCAGAGTCCCTCCCTGTGTCTTGCTGTGTCTTGAGGACAGTAGGCTGTGCAGGGCTTGAAGACTGTAGGCAGTTCAGGAAGGCAGGGCCCTTGGGAGAGAATGACATGAAGCAGCACAGTTTTCTTGGCCTGAGGCCTGAGGTGCTGGAGTGAGTTTATAGAAAGCTACCCAGGTATGATTGCTTGCTATTGCACATTTACGTATCTCTCAACGTTGGACAGGATCTGTTGCAATGCCTCTTATCGAATTTGCAAAGAACTTTTTAAATTGTTTTTTATTAGCTACTAGAGGCCCGGTGCATGAAATTTGTGCATGGGGGGAAGGGGCGGTGTCCCTCAGCCCAGCCTGAACCCTCTCCAATCTGGGATCCCTCTCACAATCCAGGATGGCTGGCTCCCAACTGCTTGTCTACCTGACTTCCTGATTGCCCCTAACTGCTTCTGCCTGCCAGCCTGATCACCCCCTAACCACACCCCTGCCAGCCTGATTGATGCCTAACTGCTCCCTTGCCAGCCTGTTTGCCCCTAACTGCCCTCTCCTGCAGGCCTAGTCACCCCTAACTGCCCTCCCCTGCAGGCCTGGTCACCCCTAACTGCCCACTCCTGCAGGCCTGGGTCCCCCACAACTGCCCTTCCCTACAGGCCAGGTCACCTCCAACTTCCCTCCTCTGCCAGCCTGGTCACCCCTAACTGCCCTCTCCTGCAGGCTTGATCACCCCCAACTGCCCTCTCCTGCTGGCCTGATCACCCACAACTGCCCTCCCTTGCAGGCCTGGTCCCTCCCAACTGCCCTCCCCTGCTGGCCATCTTGTGGTGGCCATCTTGTGTCCACATGGGGGCAGGATCTTTGACCACATGGGGGCAGCCATCTTGTGTGTTGGAGTGATGGTCAATCTGCATATTACTCTTATTAGATAGGATAGAGTCCTGGTGCATGGGTGGGGGCCAGCTGGTTTGCCCTGAAGGGTGTCCTGGATCAGGGTGGGGGTTCCCTTGGGGCATGGGGCAGCCTGGGCGAGGGGCCTGTGGTGGTTTGCAGGCCAGCCACACCCCCCGGTGACCCAAGCGGAGGCCCTGGTATCTGGGATTTATTTATCTTCTACAATTGAAACTTTGTAGCCTGGAGCAGAGCCAAGCCTCCTGCTTGCTCCATGGCAGCAGCCATTTCTGTAGGGATTTATTTATCTTCTATAATTGAAACTTTGTAGCCTTAAGCAGAGGCCAAGGCAGGCCAGGGTTGCAAAAGCTTGGCTTCCTCCATCGCCGGGGGCAAGCCTAGCCTCCTGCTCTCTCCAGCTCCATGGCTGCCGCCATTTTTGTTGGGATTTGTTTATCTTCTATAATTGAAACTTTGTAGCCTGGAGTGGAGGCCTGGGCTGGCCAGGGTGTGTGGAAAGCTTGGCTTCCTCCATCGCAGGGGAAATCCAACCCTCACTCCTGCTCTCTCTGTGGCTGCAGCCATCTTGGTTGGGTTAATTTGCATACTCACTCCTGATTGGCTGGTAGGCATGGCTTGTAGGTATAACGGAGTGATGTTTAATTTGCATATTACTCTTTTATTAGCTAGGATTATGGACCTTGCAGGGGTGCACCTGCATGAAAAATGGAACAGTTACATTATGTGGAACTGTAATGCTTTCATTCTCAGATGTCTGGGTTTATCTCCTCTGCTGGTTGTATAAATGTCAGAGAACAAAATTCCCAGGGTAGTGGTCAACTCTTCTCTGGACTGGGGGTACTGGAAGTTAGATGTCAGGTTGAAATCTCAGAGTTCACCCAGCAGGCTCTGAAGGAGCTCTTGAGAGAATTCTGCTCAGCTGAGTAACATGGGTCCTTTTCCTTTTTATCCACACTCCCTTTCCCATGCCAGCCTGGCCATAAAGAGGAAGAAGAGCTCAACCTACCAATGGCAAACTTGTGGGTCTCTTCCTGACACCAAAACCCCCAGCTCAGGTCACAGGGATAAAGATGTTCTGTTGTTAACTGGCTGTCAGTCAACTCCTTGTATGTTACCGTGCTGCAATATAATTTTAGGAATGTCAAAAAACACATTTCTGAAATAATAGAAATATCTGTAAAGATGTGTTATGTGTGTAACACATATTTCTTGTAGAATAGTTAATAAATATGAACAAAAGGAAGTAAATGGAAATCACCTGTAATTCCACCAACCAGAATTAGCCACCATTACTTACCTAGAATTTGAAAATATTTATAGATATAGAAATAAATTACATATAAGCCTGTAAGTGATTTTTACAAACTTGGAATCAAACTACACTACAAATTGTTAATAGCTAATATTTATAGAGGAACTTCTATGTGCAGGAGTTATTCCAATGTCTTATTTAATCCTCATAATAACACTATGAGGTAGGTATTAATATGGTCATGCCCAATTTAGAGATGAGAAAACTGAGTCCCATAGAGGTTACAGAAGGTGGTCCAGCAGTGAGTGCAAAGCCAGTATTTGAACGAGGCAGTTTGACTCCAAACTTTTTTTTTCATTTAGCAATAGATGGGAATAGCTTGCCATTCTAATCTTTTTCTATAGATTTAGCTGCAAAGTTTTCTATTGTACCACAATTCATTTAACCTAGGGTGGTAGACAGATTTCAAACCACATGCCAAATTAAAAAGAAAGAAAGAAAGAAAAAGAAACTCATGATCAGTTTCATTCCAAACTCTGAAAGCGAGCTAAGATGTTCCTGGATTAGTTTACTAGGGCTGCTCTAACAGGACACCACAAACCGAGTGACTACATGCAGAGTTTATTGCCTCACAGATCAGGAGGCCAGAAGCCCAAAACTGAGGAGTCATCAGGGGTTGGTTTCTTCCTCCTCCTCCTCCTCCTCCTCCTCCTCTTCTTCTTCTTCTTCTCCCCCTCCTCCCCCTTCTCTTCCTCCTCCTCCTCCTCCTCCTCCTCCTCCTCCTCCTCCTCCTCCTTCTCCTCCTCCTCCTCCTCTTCCTCCTCCTCCTCCTCCTCCTCCTCCTCTTCCTCCTCCTCCTCCTCCTCCTCTTCTTCCTCCTCCTTCTTTTTAAAATATGTTTTTATTGATTTCGGAGAGAGGAAGGAAGAGGGAGAGAGATAGAAACATCAATGATGAGAGAGAATCAATGATTAGCTGCCTCCAGGATGCCCTCTACTGGGGATCAAGCTGGCAACCAGGGCATGGGCCCAAATTGAACTGTGACCTCCTGATTCATAGGTCGATGCTCAACCACTGAGCCACACTGGGCTGAGTGGGGTTGGGTTCTTCTGAGGGCTGTGAACCAAGGATCTTTCCCAGCTCTCTCTCCTTGGCTTGTAGATGGCCATCTTCTCTGTCGCTTCACATTATCTTCTCTCTTTATGTATTTGTCTCTGCATCCAGCTTCCCTGTCATGCTGAATTAGGGCCTACCCTGACAACCTCATTTTAACGTGCGTACCTATCTCTATAAAGACTATCTCCAAATAACATCACACTACAGGCCCGGTGCACGAAAATTTGTGCACTGGAGTGGGGGTCCCTCAGCCCGGCTTGCGCCCTCTCACAGTTGGGGACCCCTCAGGGGGTGTCTGACTAACGGCTTAGGCCCGCTCCCCACTCCCTGCTCCCTAAGCCGTTAGTAGAACATCCTTAGCGCTGCTGTGGAGGCCGGAGAGGATCCCGGCACCGCCGCTGCACTGGCCAGCCATGAGCCGGCTTCTGGCCGAGCGAGCTCCCCCGTGGAAACGTACTGACCACCAGGGGGCAGCTCCTGCATTGAGCATCTGCCCCCTGGTGGTCAGTGTGCGTCATAGACACTGGTCGTTCCAGGTCAGTTGGTTTGCCATTAGAGTCAATTTGCATATTGCCCTTTTATTATATAGGATTCTCAGGTACTAGATGTTTGGTCTCCAACATAATTTTTTTGGGGTGGGGTGGGGTGGCACAATTCATTCCATAATAATTCCTAATCACCTCCATAAAGACATTAGTTCATGTAATTTCTTTTTCATTTGTCCTGATAAAAGTGCTGATGTTTTGCAATTGTAACCTGCTGTGCAAAAATTATGAAATATATTAAAGACTTAGAAAATTAGCGAATATAGCCAAAAGTCATATGAATTTCTAGGTCAAAGAATTAGAATATTTCTAAGGCCTTTGATGTTCATTACCAAATTTCCTCCTGAAGGACTGAACCCTGACCCAGAATGCTCTCAAGGGCTGCAATTCTGTTTTATTACTTTTGTTTACTGGGCCATGCCTGGCATCTATTAATGCATACTACACAGTTCAATGTAAAACACAGTTACTTCATTGTGCTTCATTTTTTTAAAGCAGGAGTATGTCTCAAATATTGCACGAGACACACGTATACTGAAAAATGACTCAATGTTTGTCTGAAATTCTAATTTAACCAAGCATTCTATGTTTTTATTTGCTAAATTGGACAACCCTATCCATTTGCCCTGTGGGAATAAACAATCCTCCGTCCTGATCATAAAATGATCACCATGACCACACATGACAGGCGTCACTAGTCCAGTGTCTGGCATGGAGTAGGCTCTCTCCAAGAGTTAATTAAAATTGCAATGGCCCAGCTGGTGTGGCTTGGTGGTTGAACATTAACCTATGAACCAGGAAGTCATGGTTCAATTCCTGGTCAGGGCACATGCCCAGGTTGTGGGTTTGATCCCCAGTGTGGGACATGTAGGAGGCAGCCAATCAATGATTCTCTCTCATCATTGATGTTTCTAGCTCTCTCTCCCTTTCCCTTCCTCTCTGAAATCAATAAAAATATAAAAAAATAAAATGAAATAGCAGTGGATTTCTCTCTATGCTTACCATTGCAGGCCACTACCATTTTTATTTGAGGATCTGTGAAATCTCAGACATCTTAGCGATGTTATTTCTAACCTTCACCACAACCAAGCCCGGGGACCCCCAGAATGCACTGGGGAATCTGATGGTGGTTGGAGCTTCCTGACAGTGTGGAGATGGAGCCAGAGAAATTCTGTTCATTACCGGCACTGGGTAGAGGGGAAAATTGTGGCTAAAATGACAAATCCTCTTCTTTAAGGGAGGTGGGATCTGGTTCACTGGACTAAGGCAAAGAGAGCTGATTTCACTCAGCTCTCCACAGTGGGGGAAAGGCCGGCCCCACAGGACATTCTTGTGGGCCAGTGTCAGGGATGATCGTAATTGGAGAGGGACTTTGGATCTTATCATTCTTCTGGCTGCGTCAGTCCAGGAGCCTTTGGGGTGCGGAGGCCTTGAGTATGTGTTGTGGTGTGGGGAGAAGTCTTTATCCAGTCCTGACCTTCAGCTCCTTCATGAATCTCAATGCAAAAACTCCGCCATGCCAAGTATTTAAGAGGCAATGTGGAGAGGTGGTTAAGGGCATAGTCTCTGAAATCAGACTGCCCAGGGCCTGGCACCTACTAGCTTTGGGAACTTGGACAACTTACATAACTTCTCTGTGCCTTAGTTTTCTTACCTGGAAAATGGGAATAATACTTGAGTTACTGTGGGATTAAATGGGTTGATTTAATCCACTTAATTTAGTGGAAATCACTAGAACAGTTCTTAGCATATAATAATTCCTCAAAAGCAATTAGTTAGTATTTGTAGGCGTTTAGACTTCACTGAACATTTGGGGCTCACAGAAAGAAATCAGATGGTATGCCCTGCTGTAAACACTTCAATGATCCGATGAGCTATTCCTGGTCTTAAACATCTGTTCAGCTTCTGCCACTGAAGGTTCTAATGAGGCCCCTATTGTACGTGGTACCTGTTCCCAGCTCTCTCTTCTCTTCTCCTTGGCTGGGGTCGCCACAATGGGGGATCCTAGCTGGCTGTTGCAGGGTGGGGGTTTTATAACACAAGTTCCTGATTGCTCTTTAGGAGTTCTCCCCGCAACCCCCACCCCCCAGTTCAGATTTATTACTCTTTGTGTGTTTATACCAGTGACATTTCAGGCTAAAATAGCTGTCCTTATCTATTTCAGAGGAAGTGGGAGACGGTGCTTCCAGACACTGTCTGTGAGCAATAGGCTGTGACTGTGAGTCAATAATTCCTGGTCCCATTACTGCAGGGTCTGGGCCCGGGGAGCAGTACTAGAGCTCGTCTAAGGTTTATTCTGGGGGGTTGCCTAAAGCCGAGTTGTTAAGCACCTCCCCTCTGAGAGAGAAAAGCGAACGACCTGGAGTGGGTGGCAAACAAGGGAAGGACCAGCGTAGATCTTAGAGTGAAAAGATCCAGGTTTTCCCCCAGCTCTGCCACTTACTTGCTCTGTGACCTTGGGCAAGTTACTTCACCTCTCTGGGCCTCAATTTCTTTACAAGCAAAACGTAATATTAGCTACTTTCTGAGGCTGCTACTGCAGTTCAGCATGAGAGTGTATTTAAAAGGCAATAGTGCATTTGAAAAGCCTGGTGTAATATAGGTGCTCAATAAACAGTAGTTATAAGTTAATATTATTTAGAGCTCATCACATTGGTGCTCATAACTATGTAGGGGTTGTTGCCCCATTTTGACTGAGCAAATTGCCACAGGTCACGAAATTAATATCCATTGGAACCAAGACGACAGCCTATCTGATTCCAAATGTTACGACTTCCTTTGCCTCATATATCATGCAAATGAAATGCACAAAAGCATTATTTTTCTTTAAAAACCCAACAATGCCGAAGCTTAAACAATGAAAAGTGAAATTCATCTCTTGACCTCACTGGCCTCCTCAGAGATAACCACCATTAACAGTTCATCATGGATGAGTGTGGTCCATTTTTTACGAAGCTTTATCACAATTTTCACACACACACTTAAATAGGAATGGTAGCTATCCATCTAGCCAGTCCTATGACTCATTTTTGACACTTAACTCTATGCCTTGGAAATTTTTTCACACCCATGTGTATATATAACTTTGCATCATTTTATGTAACTACTGCTTAAGTTTCCATAAAATGGCTGTATGATAAATTATGTTACCAAATTTATAAATGATTTCTCTGTTGAACATGGTTTGAGTTGTTTGGAGTGTTTTGTCTTTGAACTTCCCTTGGTATTGATGTTAATTAGACAGGGCTTTGAATTCTGATGTTCACATCAATCAGCTTTTTTTTTTTTGCAGCTTCTGAGTTTTGTGTCTTGCGTAGAAAGGCCTTGGCCCCATCTCAAGGTTGTAAAAATACTCTCCTATGCTCCCTTCTGGTATAACCCCAGCATAATGCTAGAAGTGGGGCCCCAAATATTGTTACTTATCATTGGAGTATGTCCTAGATATATGGGTCTAGCTCTGAAACCTATTCCATTAAAAAGTTTGTAGATGGAATTATCCATCTATTTTGCTCTATTGCTCCGTCCTTGAACCAATTCTACACTGGCAAAGAGTAAGTGTTCAAATAATACAATAAATATTTTCGAATGAGTTCATGTAAATGCATTACAATCATAGGTGTCTTACTTCATAGTTTTTGTTATTTCTTTTATTATAGTACTAAGTCAGGTCTGTGAATATTATTTGGGATTTATTCTCAATCTTAGTGAATATGGACTCTGGCTTTTTATCTGCATGCTCTGCTTCTCCTGCTTTGGCACAAGTGAACTTTCCACTGGCTCCCACCTCCTCTCTGCTGCATCTCCACATATGCTCCTGACAGATTTTATTCCGGCTGTTGCAACAGAACAGCCCCCGGAGCATCAGTGAGAGGCTGTAAGTAAAGTAAGATCCAGATCTCGATTCTGGATGAAATCACTGGTAGAGGGAGGCGTGGGGACTGAATTTGCAGGTTGGATGACTTGGCTCAGTGGAGGAAGACGGGCAGCACAGGGTTGTGAACTTGCCTAAGGAGGGTGCTGGGAACTAAGCTCCACACAGGTGAATGTGTGTGTGTCTCTCTGTTATGGATCTGCATGGGTCTTTGCATATGCTAAGCAAAACAAGCCAGTCAGAGAACGGCAAGTATCACATGATCTCACTCATATGTGGCATCTAATGAACAAAATGAACTGATGAACAAAATGGATCCAGAGACATAGAAGCATGGAATAGTTTGCAAAATCTGTTCCATGCTTCTATGAGGGAAGGTGGGGGAGGGTGGGTGGGTGGGAAGAGATCAACCAAAGAACTTGTCAATAGGATGGTGAAGGCCTGGGGTGGGGGTGGGGGCAGGGGCAGGCTAGAAGGGGTCAACGGGGGAAAAAAGGGACATATGTAATACTTTCAACAATAAAGATATAGTTAAAAAAAAACACACACCTATACTCTTAACCATAATGCTTTCAGCCGCAGACTGCCTGCGCCTGTGAGGGTCTAAACCACAATTCTCTTTGAATATTCAGGTTCCTTGGAAGAATTTGCATTTTAAGTTCTGTCTGATTCACAAAGCACGTCATTTTTAAATGCACCGTTTCTTATGAATCGCAGAGACAACTGAAACCTGGGTAATCAAAACGTCCTGGGTGTTTTGGTTTAGGGAATAGTCTGATGTGCCCTCAGACCTTCGCCCCTGGATGTACTCTGCTCACCATGCCTGTAAGGCTGTGCTCTTAGTGGCAGCCCAGCTCCAACGTTAGGGAGCACCAGGGTTTCCAGTTTGATGGCATGACATCGGGAAGCAAAATGTGGGAAACCCAGAAGGTCATGATCTTAGTTCCTCGTTAGAGATGGGCTTACCATGAAGCTGACGAAGCTTTGGGGCCTCTCACTGGCCTGGGGCATCCCCAGCTTGGTGTTCACCGGGCCACATGGTTTTGTACCATGTTTAACTGCAGTGACTAAGCTGCTGTCTCTTTCCACTTCACTTCCTCTCCCTCAAACTTCTCCTTGGGTTGGGTGGTATTGGGGTGACCACTCTTTCGTGCAAGGTGGTATTGGGTGACGGAGCATATTTTATACGCACAGTTGTGTCTTCATTTCTCAAAGAGGGCCCCAAATTGTATAAGCATCAGGACTCTTAAAACTGATCTGCCTCTCCTTCCTTATCGTTACTGGTTCTGTGACTCAGGATCCACTTTGTAAGTAGCTGTGTCCCTGCGAGTGGCCAGCAGGACGGAGATCATTGCCTCTGCCTTCATGTCACCCTTGGGATCCCTTTCAGCTCTAAGAGCTGAGTCAACAGGCCCCCAGTGAATGCCAGACCTACCTAGGTGCCTCTCAGGAATGAGCCCATTATTCATTAACAAGCCTGGTCATTTTATGGGCCAATTAACTTGGGAGGCTGTGGAAGGGAAATTCCAGCATTGTACAAGGCTCTATCTCCCCCTCCTCATCTCTCTTTTCTCTCCACTGCAGTCTGGGTCTTTGCCACTGTTTAAATTTAAGCCGATTTGCTATCCCAGCATCTGCAGTTTGATTATTTGACTATTGCCTGGCTCTTGATCAAACCACTGGGGAGCCCACTAGTCAGTGATTAAATCTGGGCCATGATTATAATGGTTTTATTTTAGTTGGGCCTCTGTTTATGGGCCCACTGGTATTAGAGAGCAGTGTTATTGTAATGAGGTATTAGCCTCATAGAAATAATCACGGGAAGCAAGTGGGTTGAGAAATGCCAGACAAATGGAGTTGAGTATTTGGCCAACACATCTTTACTTGATCTTTCATTCTGTTGTGAAATAGAGAGTGTGTGGAAAGACAGAAGAGGAGGCCAGCTGTTACTGAGCACCTACTGTGTGCCAGCCATGCCCTGGGTGCTTTTTCATGTTATCCATTTTACTGTGCAATGATCCAGCAAGTTAGCTTTATAAGCATACCTGGACTTACAGAGGAGGCCCAGAGAAGTTAAGAAAGTTGCCTTCAGTCACACAGCTAGCCAATGGAGGAGGCGCATGCTAAGCAGAGTCTGCTTGACTTTAAGAGCTCTGTTTCTTCCCCTTTAAGCTGACTGATGTCAGGTGCTGCTTGGTGGGAGGAAGCTGTGAAAAGTAAAAATTCAGGTAAGGTCCTTTGTAAGAAGAATCACCAAGATAGTTTGGAGGCACCTGTGGGTTTGCGACTTTGTTTCTTGACTTCTCAGTGAGTGCCATGCAGCCTAATGGGACGGGCTAATCCCAGGAGTAGGGTCTAATTCCAGCCGTGCCCCTAACTCCTGTGTGTTCTTAGGCAAGTCCCGCCTCCCCCTCTCCCCCTCCCCCCCGGTCTCTGCCTACCTCTCTAGTGTTATCACTTAGCATTCTCCATCTTGAGTATGCTGCTTTAACGTCACAGAATGCAAGCTGTTTATCTGGTAAGGGATTCCAGGAAACGCTGATAAGGGACAGGGCATATGACACAAGGATGGGAAGGAAGGCAATAAAGGGTGAGTGATTACGTATGATCTCTTTGGGGCACCTGGAGCTTAATCCTGCTGGGGGACTGTGGGAGCCAGGGTAGAACACACACATCGGTTGTCACAGCCACGGACAGAGTGACCTTCTGTGACTTTGGAGAAAACCCTCCAAGAGGTGGGTTCATACAGTTGGGAGACTCACTGTGGTACACAGTGTCCAGTGCCAAGTGTCATGGACAAGATTCTGATACAATGAGAAAAATAAAGCAAGGTTGGTTTAAACTACCCGAGTAGTGTTTTCTGTTATTTGCAATTGAAGGGATTCCCAAAGTAAGCCATTCTTTATATATATATATATTTTATTGATTTTAGAGAGGAAGGGAGAGGAAGAGAGAGATAGAAACATCAATGATGAGAGAGAATCATTGATCGGCTGCCTCCTGCATGCCCCCTACTGGGGATCGAGCCCACAACCTGGGCATGTGCCCTTGACTGGAATCGAACCTGGGACCCTTCGGTCCGCAGGCTGACACTCTATCCACTGAGCCAAACCAGCTAGGGCAAAGTAAGCCATTCTTTAAGGGCACTGTGCCTTCTTTCAGTCCGGTGAACACATCACACTTTTTCCTGCATTAGAGAGACCCCTTCATATACTGCCTTTGCCTGGCCTGCTTGCCCCTCCCATGACCTCTCTTCGTTCTTTCAATGCAATGCAGTTCTGAGACCAGGCTGTCTGACCAACCCATTCAAAGTGGTTTCCCCATCTGCTCTTTGAGCCCAAGTTCGTCCAAATCCAGACACAATACAAGTCCGTTTTCAAAAAATGATTACATTCAATGAGCAAAAAAAATCACCCCATCAAAAGCTTCTCAACACTTATCCTCATATCTTCACTGACTAGTAACGTTTTACTTTCCAGCCCTAGGCCAGGGCCACACTTTGAGTAGCATGGCTCCATACAGTTCTGGCCATTGTGCCCATTAAATGGGGCTCCTGTAAGCTATTGCTGCATAAAACCTCCTAGCTTAAAGCAACAATTACTTTATTATCTCTCATCATTTCTTTGGGTCAGGAATTAGGGAAGGGCTTGGTGGGTCAATTCTGATTTGGGGTCTCTCGGGTTGTTGCAGCCAGATGGTGGTGATAGACGGAATAGTCAGGGCTGGGGTAGCTGGGGGGCTGGTCAGACATATCTCTTTAGCTGATTGCTTCAGGGCCATTCCACGTGCTTGCTCTGCATGGGCTAGCTTGGGCTTCCTCCTAACATGGCAGGCTCAGATAGTTGACTGTTGACCTGGAGGCATAGATGGAGATTAAAAGTGTGAAGAGTATCATAGTGGGAAAAGTGGTACACGAATCACCTTTTAGGAACTAGCCTTAGAAGTCATGTAGCATCATTTGTAGAGCATGTAGATACTCTATGGATTGAAATAGTCACCAAAATGCACTCATATTCAAGAAAAGGGGAATTAGACCCCATCCCTTGGCAGAATAGTGGTGAGATTCCAGAAAAACATATGAGATGGGAGATAGTATTGTAACCACCTTTGGAATATGCAATCTGCCTTCTATGGGGTGGGGGCAAAGGATGAAGGCAGAAAGCCTTGTTAGTAAGCTGGCCTGACGAGGGTGTCATCTGGGCAGTAGGAAAGGAGAGGAGGGCTGATTTGTGTTTGGTAGGAGGTAGAAATTACTAGGAAATGGTGAGTGAAGGAGAAAGTGCAGCAAGACTGTGCCCCAGATTACAGGCTCTGCTGTTTGGGTGGCTGGTGGGTCACTGTCGAGCTTGAGGATGCAGGAGGAAGAGGAGGACCCAGGAGTGGGGCTGTTGCTGGGCGGGACTCTGGCAGATGATAGTCCTGAGTAAGAAGGTTGGTAAAGGCAGCACAGTGCATTGTGTGCCCATCTGGACTGATTGTCAGAATTCCCTGGGGAGCTTGTTAAAAATAAAAATTCCCAGGCCCCACCCCAAACTTACTAGATCAGAATCTTTAAGGGAGGGGCCCGGGAGTCCCCATTTTTAATAAACGCCCCAGGTGATTCTGATGATTAGGCGAATTTGGCCAACGCTGGGGCTGTGATCGCAGGGCTGCGCATTGCACAGCAGCAGGAGCAGGCAGGAGTGACTTCACATATGCAATGTAAATGGTACCCCTGGACTGTGCCAAGCTGTCACCCTGGATTCAGAGCTCAGGCTCTGAAGATAAACAAGTTTGAGCGTCAGGTGGGGCTCTCTGGCTTCCTACCATAGCTGTCGTCATGATTATCTGAGTGCATTCCCACACCAGTTCTGTGCCGACAATGGAATGTCCTACAATTCATGTCAGTTCTGATACTACCTGGAGTTAGCATCAGGTCGCACAAGTTAAGAGGCGAGTCCCCAACAAGACTGCCCTCACTTCTCATGCCAGATGCCAGTGATGGTCCCCGGGTCATCCACACTCTGACTTGGCTATATATTCAGGGTTTCCCATGACCCCTATCCCCCATGTGTCATAATTCACTAGAATGATCTAACAGAAGCAGGAAAGCACTATACTGACGTTACCATCTTTCCTAATAATAGAGAAACATGTAAATTGACCATACCTCCGCTACACCCACAGCCAATCAGAGTGAGTATGCAAATTAATCCAATAAAGATGGAAGTTAATTTGCATACATACCTGGGTCCTGGGAACCTCCTCGGCACCTAGGTCACTCCCATCCCATGGAGGCTTTAGGCTTGGGGGATAGGGATACCCGCTTCCCAAGCCTACAGCCTGGGGTGGAGGCTGTAGGCTTGGGAAGGGGCCAAGCCTGCCATTGGAGGGAAGGGGAAAAAAAATCAATGGAAACATATCCTCAGGTGAGGATAAAAAGAAAAATAATGAAAGAAATGTCATATCTTATGAAAGGCACATCTTGAAAATGCCTAAAGAGAGTTGTCATTTTTTCATGGTGAAGAGACTGGAGTCCGTGTTGATGAAAATACCTTGGTGGCTGCAGTGACTGGCAGTGGCTGCAGTAGCAGGGTGACGGGGCTGGTGCCTTCCCCTGAGGGAGGCCAAACTGCTCCAACAGGGAGCAGGCCTAAGCCATCAGTAGGACATCTCCTGAGGGCTCCCAGTATGTGAGAGGGGGCAGGCTAGGCTGAGGGACCCCTCCCCAGTGCATGAATTTCATGCACCGGGCCCCTAGTCCTATATAATAAAAGGCTAATAGCAAATAGACCGAACGGCTGAACAACTGGAACAACCAAACAACCAGTTGCTATGATGTGTGCTGACCACCAGGGGGTGTATGCAGAACACGGCAGGCATTGGCCATGGCAGGATAGTGGAGCAGGTGAGTGGGGGCACCAGACCAAGGTGGGGCGCTGGCCGCTGTCATCAGGGTTAGCCTCTGGTGGTTACTGAAAATTGTTTGCTCCTGAGTGCTGTGGTCCTGCCCGGTGCTTGCACCCACTGCTGGCGCTGGAGCTGCTGCTCGCACCCACTGCCAGTGCCTGGCGCTGGTCCTGATCACTGGGTACTTCTCCACCTCCCTCTGCTCCTGAGGGGCAATCAGGGCAGCAGCCACCACTCGCACCCACTGACGACGCCTGCCCCACTTGCACCCATTGCTGGCACTTACACCCACTGCTGGCACCAGCCCCAATTGCTCCATGCCAGCAGTGGGTGCCAGCAGGGCCAGCGCCGTCAGTGCATGGGAGCAGCAGTGGCAGGAATAGGGCTGCCAGCAGGAAGGGCTGGGCGGGCGCGTGGAGGATGGGCTAAGACCCACCCCTGTGCCTACTGCAGCCTCATGGCCCACAGTTCCTTTCAAGGTGCATGAATTCGTGCACTGGGCCCCTAGTTTCCTTATAAAAGATACAAATGAACAGCCAGAAGAAATGGTACACAGGCCAAAATCTGCAAGGGTTTCAAGTTCACAAGCTTCTGTGCCCAGCTGACAGGGACACCTGTTTAAGTTAGAGCCACTGCCCTGGGCTCTGTGTGAAATCAGGTTGTCTGAGCTGCGAGAGGAGAAGGCTAGAGACACCAGACCAGGGTGTGGCAGACAGCACTGGTCTCTGACCCAGCACACATCCTTTCCCCTTTGTACTTGTTACCAGGACAATTCAGTGCTGGGTCTGGGTGACTGTGCTGTTCTGGAAAGCCCAGGGATGAGTCACGATTGGTGAAAGCTGATGGAGTCACTCTCCTTCCACTTGCCTCCCAGGTTTGGGTGTGGTCAGGTGCTGCAATGCTGGCAGGGAGGCAGGAGGCAAAGTTGGTGGGAGTCTGGGAGCCTCCACACTGTTTTCCATAGCGGTTCCTCCATTTGACAACCCCACCAGCAGGGCTATTTGTTTTGCTTTAAGAAAGTATGGGTGCTTAGTTGTAAGAGTGAAAAGATTTTTTTTCTCTCTCTCTCCTCCCCACCCAACTCCCTCTGATCTAATATTAGTTATCATATTACATCTGATCATCCTTCAGATGTAAGATTTTCCTTGATCTGGGCAGAGTGAGTTGGCTCCCCTTCTACATGCCCCCCTCTCCCCTGCCTCCCAGCACCCTGAACCTCTCTTTTTGTAATACTCTCCAAGCTTTGGTCAGAAGCCCCACTTGTCTTCCCCAGAGCAAGCCCTTCCCCAAGGGCTCTATAAACTCCTTGAATTGATCTGAGGGCAGATCAGGTTTGCCCCCTTCCCTGCTGGGCCTCTGGCCTGGTAGGCAGCACATGGTAGGTGCTCACTAAATGAATGCTGGCTGACCGAATGAACTGCAGCCTTCCCTGTAGCCCTTGCCATCCCTCCCTCCACTCTCTGCTTCTGTTTTTAAGTGGCCTATTGGAGAAAAGGGCATGGATGATGAAAGTGTGGATGGAAAAAGGGGCTGAGGAATTTGCGCAAATGAACCACATTCAGCAACAGCATATTCCCCGCATTCTTTAGAAGCCTGTGAAAATCTGGCAGACAAAAAAGGGTCTTGTGAGTGGGTGTCAAAGGATGAGTGCAACCATGGACAATTTTTAGGAGCGGGGGCCAGGGTGAGGAGTTGCTATATCCTTTTGGAAAGATGTCTTCTAATTTAAAAATGTCTCTCTTTTTATTTAAAGGGCCCAATGGGTGGCTTAGGAGTATTTTCTCTTTCAGAAAAGCAAATCTACTGGGTTAACCTCGAGAAGAAGGCCTCTCTGGAATGAAGCTGTGCCTCTAGGCGAGATGATAAGACGGTCTGCTCTACACCTCTTTTACTCAGAGGTGATCATTGAAAGTGAAGAGGTTGATTCTTCCTGTTTCCTTTTTGAAAACATTTTTATTTGAAGTCATTCCAGATCCATAGAGAAATTACAAAAATAGTCCAAAGAATTCCTGAGTATTCTTCATCTAGATTTCCCCCAAGTTAACATTCTACCACATTTATTTGATCATTTTCTCTCTGTAGACATAGTATCATGATTTTTTTTTGAACTCCTTGAGAGGAAGTTGCAGACACAATGTCCTTTTACCTCTAAACACTTCAATGTGTATTTCCCCAAGAAATAAGGACATTCTCCTACCATGATCAAAAGCAGGCAATTTACATTGATGTAATTGTATGTCTAACCCACAGATCTTATTCATATTTTGCCAGTTGACCCAATAATGTCTTATAGCCAAAGGAAAAACATTTTTCTGGGTCTGGATTCAATCCAGGATCATGTGTTGAATTTAATTAAGTCTCTTTAGTTTCCCTCGATATGAAACAGCCTTTAGGCTTTATCTTTCAAGACCTTGACATTCTTCAAGGGTATGGGCCAGTGATTTTTTTTTTAATTTTTAGAATGACCATGAATTTGTGTTTATCTGATATTTCCTTTCTAGTAAGGTGGAGGTTTGCCCTTTTGGCAGGAATAGCCCAAGAGTGATACATTGTCTTTAAGACTGATTGAAAATTCAGGAACAATTGGAAGCATCAGAGGGCTTATGATCCCAGGCCTTAGTCTCACTCGCTAGAGACCCACTTCAGGAGTGCGACCTTGAGACAGTCACTTCACCTCTGAGTTTCAGTTTCCTAATCTGTACATTAGAAAGCGTGGCAGCGGCTTACGTTGATTGCGTGCTAACTATGGCCAGAGGTTGTTGCAAATGTCTTACGTGTTGTGGCTCTTTTAATCCTCATGACAGCCTTATCACAGACATATTTGTAAAACATTCTTCTTCTTCTTTTATAGATGAAGAAACCAAGGCACAGAGAAGTTAAATAACTTGTCCAAAGCCACACAGATGAGACATAGTGGAAATGGGACTTCAACCAGGTTATCCTGGCTGGGCTTCTTGTTAATTCCCTCCACCAGAGAGACTCCTTGAAATGATATTTTAGAAGGTTGTTTATGAGGCCAATAGAAGGACATGTAGGGCAAGCCCCTGACCTAGTGCCTGACACTTAGTAAGCACTACAGGATAATTGTTAGTATCTTCCTTTATTCCATGTGTGTCTTATTTTATAAAGGACTGGATCAAGGAGATGTTCCAACTTGATGACATTGAAGTGATCAGGGACCTAAGGTTACCCTGAGTCCAGCTAACATTTATGAGGTCCGTGGGCCCCATGCAGCAATGAAGTCAGCTGTGGGCCGTGTTAGGGGCGAGAGAGAGGAGGGCAGCTCAGCATCTGCACTTGGCCGTGGCTCTGGGTCATTCACAGATGGTCAGCGCTCAGTGTTGGCTGGGCCAGGGGAAGGAGGCCTGGAGAGGAGAGAGACCACCAATGCCATTTGCACTGGGCTTTGGAAAGCTTTCAAGGTGCCTTATCTTAATGGCATTTTTCTCAGGCTGTCCGAGTGTGTTTGCATACCCTGAGTGCTGGCAGCTAGAGGAATGCTGAGCGAGGCAGCCAGATCACATCCCGCTGGGCAGGGGCTCCGATGCTCTGGGATTAGAATGTGTGATGTTGAGAGGGGCGGAGGTGATAGTTTGAAGCGAGCTGAGTTCAGCAAATCCCCCATGGCCATTTGTTTCCTTGATTGGATAAGAGAGATATCAAACTAATGGTATGTTACCTGTGTGTAGGACAGGGTTATTGACTGGGTTCCATGGGAAGGTTTCAGGGCTCTATAAACTCCTTGAATTGTAGACACAGAGTTGTGAGTGGACCTGTGTTTGTTTATGTATATTTTCCTGGGGAGAGATTCTCAGTTTTTATCAAATCCTCAATGTATTTTGTTACTTGAAACAGAAAAAGGATCATTGGGGGAGAGGAGAGAGAGAGAGAGAGAGAGAGAGAGAGAGAGAGAGAGAGAGAGAGAGAGAGAGAGACAGAGGAGAGAGGAGAGAGGGAGAGAGAGAAAATTATTTCACAATAAATATACACAAAATTACTAGGAAACCATTCATCGACTTTATGAAGTATAAACATTTTCTTCTTAACCCAAAATAAACAGACCTCATATCAGCATTCCAATCATGAGAACACAGCTGCTTGTGTGTTGGGAAGGAGTGGGGTGGGATGTCATGTGTGTGTGTGTGAGTGTGTGTGTGTGTGTGTGTGTGTGTAGGATGGGGTAGGGATGTGGGAGAAGGGGAGGAAGGCGGGGTGGTGGGGTAGGGCTCTCTGGGGGAATGCAGAGAATGGGAATGTGGGCTTCTTCCTGTCCTTAGAAGGAGCACAGAGGTTCCTGCAGCCTGCCCTCAGCTGATGCCCCAAGATTATGATCCTGGATGGCAATGATGGTGGTCACAAGGTGACACAACCTGTCTTTATTTCTCCAGTGGATGCTTGGGGGTGTCTGCTTCTCTTCTGATTTACAAATCTCACAAAAGATTCATGTGCCCTGAAAGGAACCCCGAAAGTGAAGTGGGCTGTTTAGCTAGTTAACCTCTGCTTCTCCAGGGGAGCCCTTTGCACTTCTGGGGTCTCATTCTGGGTGTGGCTTTGGCCTGTGGCTTCTTGGCTACCGATTTTTTAAGGCTTAACTCAAATATCGCTTCCTTTCTGGAAGCCTTTTGTGATCTTTTCAGTAAACATTTAATCATTATTTTTTTCAATGAATATTTATTAGGTGCCTCCTATGTGTCAAGTACTGTGATAGGAGCTGGAGAATAAAGTGGAGAGCAGAGAGACTTGGTCCCCACTCGTGGCCTCGTGCTGGGAATAGAAATGGATAGCATCACGTTATTTGCTAAATTGGGGTGGAGTAGAGTGGGAATTCTTCCCCATTTCTTTTCTTGTGGGAGAACTCTGGCCTTTTGAATTTTGGCTGGTGAATTTGGGATAAGGGATTGGGAATGGGTGTCTCCATCCTCTCTTTCCTCTTTCTCTGGTATGTAATCCACTTTGCGGGATGCACACATTCTCTTTGGCTTCTTTGAAAGTGAGTTTGACATGGCCAGTTCCCATTTGGGTCCCAACGGGTCGTGTGCAGTCAATATCCAATTCAGCCTGCAGCTGACCAGGTGGCCAGTTGGTCTGATCCTGGGGTCTGGTATGAAGAAGCCTACTTGCCCATCGACCTAAAGTCACATTCTCTAACAGAAGCTTCTTTCTAAATTCTCGCTCATTTGGCTCAGAGGCAGGAAAAAGGTCACAGTTGTGGGGCTCTCTCAAACCTCAACTACAGTATTGAAAGTACAGTTCTGAACAGAACTAGTTTATTCCCTTATAGGGCTTTTCGCAAATCTCTTTGACAACAGGATGTCTCCCCCCCAAATGTCTATGCACACTTTTAATCGTTATAAAGGCAGTGCTTATGAAAATACATTTCATTTTCCAAATTGAGCTAGCTACCAGCACAATCTTTGGCATAGAAGGGCATGACTTTTAGGGATTATTCTCAGCATGGATATTATCATCGCATTCACTCACAAACCCCCATTGTCCCCTGGGTGTGGGTGTGCATGCACGTCTGTGTCCAATGTATTTGTCTGGCAAGATGTTTCACTTGTCATTCATGATCCACACTGATCAGAGAGATTCATTCCATCATCCATCCATTGAATAAACAAACCACTATGTGCCAGGCACTGCCCTGGGCACCGTGGAAACAGTGGGGAGCAGTCGATCCTAAAAGTCAAGGTTTGTGCCCTCACAGAGTTTATTTTCTAATGGAGGAGCCAGAAGGTACATATAACATATACTGTAATGTCAGGCAGTGATAACATTTTGTGTTATGAACAGAGAGGATTGAGCATCTTCTCTCTTGCTGTGACACAAAGACAACTTTATTTCTGGACATATTCTGTCCCCCCTCCCCCCCACCCCCACTCCACAAAGCTTTCTAGAGCAGTACAAGACAGACCTCTTCAAAGCTTTCTAGAGCAGTACAAGACAGACCTCTTCGTTCGTCACCACTTTCCTTTCACATCTTAATCTCTGAATCAACATGACACTCCTCTGAAGTTTCCAGTCATCAGCACAGGCATCTCTGGGAAATGAGAGGCTAGGAGAGAAAAGGCAAAACTTGTGAGAGTAGCTCGACTTTGCAACAACATTAGGAGAAAATAATGATCGGATCTGAATAGTGGTCACAACACAAGGCTTGAGCAGCCCGCAGGGAGCAAGCAGCTCCTGTTGCTGTGACTGGTCCCTTCAGTTAAAGGGGAAGATGTCTAGCTAGGAAGATTTATTCAACTATTTAACCTCCACCAGATATTCTTCATTCTACCATTATTTATGACTTGCTGAGTCCTGGAGGTGAGCTTTGGATGAACTAAGGTGCAGGTGGAAGGCATGGCCTGGGGCTAAGGAGGCTTTCCCGTAAGGAAGGGACAAATCAAGCTTCCCCAGCTCTCATCAGCAGGTGGTGACATCTCTGAGGTGTGAGCCTAGCTCGACCCTCATTCCCTGGATTCCTTTCACACCTCTGACTTCCCATTCCTTCCCTCGGCTCTTCAGGGACAGGTCTCCCCGCTGGCAAGCAGGCCTTCATGGTAGCAAGTGAACCGCATATCGAACGGGCCCAGATATCTCTGGGGTTTGCTCTGCGAGCCCTGGCATCACACGTTATGTTTATAAAAGTTGGGAAGCAAGAGACTGAAGAGGGGAGGCACGAGGAGGAAACGGAGGAGCACACACCGAGGCCGCTTGACTCCCCTGAAGAGAAGCAGATGTTTCTCCTGTTATGGTTTCCACTTCGGCAGTGGCTGAGATGTGGGGGTATCACCCCTGGCTGCTCCCAGGCCTCGAGCTGGGGGGTCTGACCAGAAGCGTGAGGTGGGCCAGCGGTTCTTCCTCTGAGCTTTAGTCACGCTCGGGGCCAAGGAGACCATGTTCTGTTTGCATCTCCTGCCAGGGATCTGTGGGGGAGAAGCTCTCTGACTGCCAAGCTGCCTCACGTTGGCCCAGAAGCCTCCTCCTGGATGGCCCCCCTGGTTGACCCCAGCCCAGGCATGACCCAACGTGCATGCTCAGGGCAACCTTTCCCATCTTGGCGTCCTCACGCCCTGTGGTCCAGCATCCCACCTGGGCCTCAGCATCCTGGGCTCAGCTGCTCTCTGATGTGCTTCATTCCCAGGCAGACCCCCTCGAGGCTTAGCTAGACCCTCCTGAGTCGTTGTGTGCACACACGAGGCCACAGACTAAACACTGAGTCACCGCTCACTCACTGCTCTCCCCAAGCTCTAGTTTCAGAGGGAGGACCCCAGGGCTTTACTGAGAGAAGCAGTCTCCCCCCTTTCTTGCTGGGTGGTTTTAAGGTGCGGCAGCAGCAGGATTGCTGGGAAAGTTGTGGGTGGACCAAGGGCCAAGTCCAACGAAGGTATCCCTGGGTCAGCATTTTGTCTAAGCATCAGCCTGGCCGCTCCCTCAGCCTCACCCCTCAGAGTGGTTCATAATAGGACCCCCACCTTGCGCTTCCAGAAGGGGAAGAGGCAATCATACCACCTGTCCTCCCCACAGCCCTGTAGGAAGACGAGGAAGGGTGCTCCCGTTTTGCAGGGGAAGGAGAAGAGCTCCAAGAGGAGAGAGGGTTGCAGCTGTGCGATGGCCAGAGAGAGCTGGACACAGGCCTCAGAGCCAGGCCTCCCAGCCCAGTGCTCCCATCCCGCCTGGCGGCTGCAGGAAACAGCTGGGCTGTGTAATGAGGAAAGAGGGACTTAGAAACTCAGCGTTGGATTCTTAAGGAAAAAAAGAAACTGACCTCCCACCGTGAGCCGATCAAGGCATGGTGCCTGGGCCAACTGGGCATTTGTTCAGTGGCCCCTGCAGTGACCCAAATCTGCAGTTTTCCAGGGCTGGGGAGGATCTGTTGGCTCTTGGAATCTTGACCTAGTAGCTGGAACCTGGGAGTTTGCTTAGCTTGCAGAGCAGGGGCTGGCTACACCCTGAGCAGCCTGGTGAAGGTATGGGTTGATGATGCATTGGGGGGAGGGAGGGCTGGTCATTTTGTATCTTAGAGAGCTAGTTCCAAGGTCATGATCGGTCACTGTTAAGGCATTTCCAGGAAGAGCCCATCAGAGGAGCCCACAGTGAGGGTGACGAGCAGCAGATTCTTGTCCACTGCCCGCGTCAGCTTATGCTATTTCTGTTTTGTTCTCTCCAGACTAATGGATCTATTCATGGATGGAAGGAGGAGAGGTGTGAAGGAGAGGAAAGTAAGAGAAGTACTTTGTAATTTAGCACGACACACAGTTCTGGTACCTCTTTAAAACACAAAAACCAAAAGCTAGAGGATTCTCTTCCGCCCACATTTCCGATCTTAGGGTCAATCCAGTTAACACCACTGTCCTCCAGCTCTCTCTCTTCCATAACGCTATGTCCCCCAGGAGTAAAAGTCCATAAAAGGGGAGTCTGACTTAGGCAATGTCCTCAAGTATCTTGACCATTGCCCACACATCAGGTAAAGAGGACTGGAACAAAAGTTTCACAAATCACTCTTTACCTTTACACCCTACAATGGATTCTGAAATGTGCTATTCTGCTGTATTTTATGTCACTAAAAAAATTTCTGGTTGACCCACTAATGCATAATTGAAAAAACTCTTGTAGAAATCTTTGTAAATAGACTCAACGGCCTCTCATAAAATGGCTGCACTTAGCAGTCAGTCCCACAGCCGGGACCCTGTAGATGATGCCAGTTATGGCCAGGTGCTCACGGCTGCCCACCCACATGGAGCAGGAGGATTATGGGAGTTAGGTTTCAAATTCTCAAAAAAGTTATTACAAAAAAAAAAGAAAGAAAGAAAAAAAAAGGACTTCACAATAAGGAACCATGAAGCGAAGTAGGGGAATATATAAAAAAAAAAAATGGGAGTGACCAATTTAACTTCATTTATCCTGCTTTTTGGCCTTTGTTCATACTCTTTTCTTCTCTTGAAACATTTTTCAGTTTCTCTGCCTCCATACAGACTTCCAATGTCTCCAGGATCACCTCTTCCAGGAAGTCTTCCCTGACTATCTTTCCCTACTTGGAGCTCTTGAAAAACATTAGACTCTCCCCCTTATTTGACGCATCATCATGCCTTGTCAGTGGAGTCAGAATACCTTAATGCTATTTATATATTTTGTGGTTGATTTCTTTTAGAGAGTCTGCTCAGCTTCATATACTACCTAGAAGCCATGTTTGTGAGGCAGTGGTCCTAGTATAGTGAACTAGGGAGTTGACACTTGACCAAAGCTGGGCCAATTAGAACCTCTCCCTGAGAATTTGAAACTGGAAAATGACAGAAGGGGGTGGGAGTGAGGGAGAGAGGGATCAAGAAAGAGAGAAAGAGAGCTTTCTTATTATCAGTTCCAGAATGATGTGAGGTCCCCCTACACTCTTGCTCTGGGGCCCTGTGACATAGCCCTGTGTCTTTACGTCTTTATAATCTATTCCTAGGGTGACCATATGTCCTGTTGACTGGCCAGTCCTGGTTTATGTCTATTCTCCAAACATAATTATTTCTAGTGCCCCATTTACTCTTAAAATGCACTGGTTTTGATAGTATGATCACCTCAGCATACATGAGCGATTGCACATTTATATAGTCTATAGCTTACGAAGCAATTTCACCTATATCAGCTCATTCTCTTTTCAAATCAATCATTTCCCCCTTAGAACTGCTCCTCCTTCTGTGTGCCGCCGCTAGCTCCCTGTCACCTAAGGGGAGTTAGACTCTTCCTTCTCCTTGACCTCAAGAATCCATTTATTCCTTAAAAAACAATCAAGTGCCCACCAAGGACCAAGAACTGTGCTAATTGCTGGGTGTACTAGTATAGTGTGGCTAATGAAACAGATCATCGTTGTCTTCTCTGAATTTATACCTTAGCTCAAGAAACACCCACAAATACTAGCACATAGTTTCAAGTTGTGATGAAGGAATAAACAGGCTCTCTGAGCAAGAGAAATGGGGTGGGAATGGGGCAGGCCCATTTTCTTGTCTGAGGAAGTAACATTTGAGCTCTGATCTGGAGTCCGAAGGAGCCAGTTAATGAAGCGATCGCAGTAGCAAGGGTTGAATGGAGTCTTTACATTTTAGGCTGAACACTTTTGAAAACTGTGGAGACTGGGGTGTAAGGGGCAAAAATGGAAGCAACAAGACCAATTAAGAGTCTACTACAGTTGATGGTGGCTTACACTGGGAGTAGTAGAGATACATAAAAGTGGACAGGCTGAAAAGGAAGGTATAGAATGGAAGAGAAACATACATAGGGCAGCCCATCGTTTCTTTCATTTCTTCCTTATCATTCTTGGTAGAATGTGTGTGTATAAGAAATGAAAACAATTAAGTTAGTTTTGTGCAGTGTTTCTACTGTTCTGGCAAAAAAAAAAAAAAAAAGAGAGAGAAAGAAAGAAAGAAAGAGAAATACATATGCACATAAGACCTATGAAACAAGAATTGTGCGTTTTTGGTGATTCTAATATAAGTTAAATGCTCTTGTATTTGCATTAAAAATGGACAGCCCAGCCAGCGTGGCTCAATGGTTGATTGTTGACCTGTGAACCAGGAGATCACCATTCGATTCCCTGTCAGGGCACATGCTTGGGTTATGGGTTTGATCCCCAGTGTGGGGCGTGCTGAAGGCAGCCAATCAGTGATTCTCTCTCATCATTGATGTTTCTATCTCCCTCTCCCTTCTTCTCTGAAATCAATAAAAATATAAAAACAAACAGACAAAAAATGGACATTGCACAATATAGGAGAGATGAATGGTGAAATTCATGGCGATAATTCAAATTTTTAATTTTCTTTTACTTAGAATGGCATTAAATAGCAAATTAAAGGCACCACGAAAAGTTGCAAGAGAGATTGTGGAAGAAAGGAAAAACTTCACACTTTAATACCTTTAATGGTCCTTCCCCTCCTGCATGTTAAACAGGAGTCCCACATTTTTATTTCACACGGAGTCCTGTAAATTACAAAGCTGGCCTTGGGTGGTCCATCAGGAAATTGATGGGAGTGTTCTGGGATCGACACAAGTGGTTTGGTATTGTTTTGTTGGTTCTACCAATTACATTTCTTTTCTGTCTGTCCCCTGAGTCTTATTAGCCTGGTGGTGTCTTCAAGATCTTGCCTTCCTTCAATTCTATGCTTCAATTCTGCCACTCTATGAGATGCTCCCTTCCTGCCCCCCATCATTCTTTAAGGTGGGTTGGCATGTCTAGAAAAAAGCAGAGCAGAGATAATACACGGGGAAGAGAGAGGACTATAGGGTCAAGGACAGGCATGAAAAGTAGGGGACAAGAGGAAGGGAGACTCCATGGGGGACCATCTGATGATCTGGTTGAAGGTATAATCAAAGCCCAGGGAGATGTAGGAATCAATGTATTGACTAAATCCAGTAATAGACATGTAGAAATGTGTAGTATATTTGAGGGCTGTATCATGTTTTAAAATATGGCTTTCACCACAAGAATTACAATGTGGCAGTTTCACTGGATGCTCACAAATTCCATTTATTTTCTTCTGGGACTCAGAGAAAGACTCCATTTCTAGCTGTTTGCAGTTAAATTGGGGCCATGTGAATGCATCTTGGCCAATGGAATATGGACAAGAGTGGTCTATTATCAGTTCTGAGGTTGGCTCTGAAATACTTAGTCAAGGATTCAGTGAAATATGGTTTGTGAGCCATTCTGGCCCACCGCCTGCTTTTGTCAATAAAGTTTTATGGAAAAATGCCACACTCATTCATTTACACATTGCCTCTGGCTGCTTTCGCCCTGCAACAGCAGAGATGAGTAGTCCTGATAGAGCCTGCAAGTCCTAAAATATTTACCAAAAGTTTGCCGACCCCTGCTGTAGTCTTCTTGTGGGGATGCTGTAATGTACCACCCACTTTCCCCTTTAGCAATGAAAATCTTAATTCCTTACCTGCCTGGAGTGCTGCCAGAAGATGGTCCTTGTTTGCATCCAATGACCAGTAAATACAGGTTCGACAGCATGACCACCTGTCCTAACTCAGGACACCTCTGAGAGGCCACCCAGCTCTAGAAATCTCCATTGGGCTGACAGAGACCTTTTTGGGGGGCTATATTGTAGCTCACCTTCTTTCTCTGCCCAATCTTGCATCCTTGCCTCACTTCCATTTTTGTCAATCCCAGAACACTCCCTAATAAATGTCCCACACTCTGATCTCCATCTCAGAGTCTGATCTTGGGGAATCCAATGCGCATCAGCTTTTCTCCCCTTCCAGGGGGCTTCATATTTCAGTGTCTCAGATGGAGGGTGTTGAGTTCCTGCATTGCTACTAAGAGGACAGTCACTCAGGAGCACCTCCAGACGTGCTTTACCTTGTGACGATGGGCAGACAATCTATCTCTACTGTGTTATACTCCTAGATTTGGTATTGTTTGTTACAGCAGAAAGCTCTATTTATTTTGGCAGACACACTCAGCAAAGCAAGATGTTTATGGCATGTGAGGTCTACGGGAACTGAGACATACTGGGGGACCAAAGATTACATGTATCTTCTCCTAGTCACTACAGAGCATCTTCCCAGTTAGTGGGATAGAAGGCCAAGTCACTCACACCCATTATATGGTTCTCTTTAAGTCTCTTTTTTTCTCTTTCTTACCAAGCACATATGTAAGCAGACCTCATTTTATTGAGGTTCACTTTATTGTGCCTTACAGATGTTGTATTTTATTTATTTATTTTTTTTTACAAATTGAAGGCAAGGCACTCCACCAGTAAAAAGATTATGATTCACTTTATTGTGGTGGTCTGGATGTGAACCTGCAATATCTCCGAGGTATACCTGTAGCAGAGTTCTTATAAGTTAAAGGTGGGCATGAGGTGACTACACCTCCACCCTGTTGGAGGCTCCACCCTCAAGGCAACTTTGAGCAGCTTGCATTCTGCAATAGTTGGAGAATGTAGCATGTGGATGGCTGCGTGTTGGATAAGTGGGGGATCAAAATCAAGCCCAGATGTCAGTCAGTCTCCCCTATCCAAGCCGTGGGTCTGGACAGGACTCAGAGGAAGAGTCTCCAGTGGAGGTTCTCTGGAGCTGAACATAAACACCCCCACTGCTGACTGCCCACCAGGCATGGCTGCACTTGCATCCCCTCCATGGTGGGAGTGTCTGCAGAGGCAGCTGGAGCCCAGCGTGGTCTTTTGTTTCTCCTCTCTCTGAAATCCTTCTAGGACACAGGTGTGCATCTCCCACCATCAGCCGACAGAGAAGATGAATCAGCTTCCCTGAGAGCCATGTTCCGGAGCAGCCTGTCAGCTGCAACTCATCTGAAGGAGCCTGGTCTCCCTCCTGACCACAACTAATGAAAATGTGTGGCGTGCCCAGGGAAAAATCTGTGTTATTCCTTAAAGGAACAATACTAGCCACAGATGTGTAGCATCTGGCATGGTAGGGATTTCCCTGAGTGAGGAGATCAGTAACTGGACCAGCCAGTTCATGAAATGCCTTTGAGCCTTTGTGTTTTCCTACTTTCAGCTCTGGATTTTGGTTCTCAGAAGGGCAAATGCCTCTTGCTATCACTTAGCATTTCTTTTTAAATATATATTTTTATTGATTTCACAGAGGAAGGCAAAGGGAGAAATAGAAACATCAATGATGAGAAAGAATCATTGATTGGCTGTCTCCTGCATGCCCCCTATTGGGGACCAAGCCTGCAACCCTGGCACGTACCCTGACCAGGAATCAAACTGTGTCCTGCTAGTTCATAGATTGATGCTCAACCACTGAGCCACCGTGGCTGGGCTCATTTGGTATTTCTTATAAAATCCCCCCCTTTTATCTTCTGTGGTTCTTGATAAGTATGACTGAGATACCCCAAATCCTATATCCCTATACCATCCATGCCTGAACTGCCATCCTTTCTTTTTAAATGACTATCTAATTTATTAGGTCTCTTTCAAATTGGGCAATTAAGGAAAGCCCAATCCAACTTGCTTTAAACAAAAACTATACTTACTGAATAATGTAACTTAAAATCCAGGACCATTTGTCTTCAAAATCAGGTATAGCTGGATCCAGGGATCCAAATGATTTTTCTAGGACCTGGTCTTAGACCATTTCTCCATGTCTAGATGGTTTCCTTCTACATTGGCTCCAACTTCAGGCAAGCACTGGATGGGCTGCCCTGGCAACTCCAGGCTTATATCGTACCAGATTAGCTAGTCTATAGCTAGAGATGGCCTCTTTCCCAGTAACCCTGGGATAGTCCTGAATAGACCATCTTGGGTCACGCACATGTTCACCTATGAACTAATCACTATAATCAGCAGAGGAGATTCCCATATTTGTCCAGGCCTATATCCCTTGCTTACTTTTAGGCCTTTAGGGAGTAGGACCTTTCCCCAAAGGAAATCAGGATTCTATCATGAGAATAGGGTTGAATGGATATAGGACAGGGCAAATCAACAGACACAATCCATAGCCTGATTCTCAAGCTCAAATTCATTCTGGTCCACACCCACTTCTCTCATCACTGTAACATTTTACAGTTGAATATGGGGTTGTGCATACCTCCTATGTTTCTTCCACTGGGACTGGAGGACCTTCCTGGAAATAAAGGACATGGGGTGGGATGTGGGTAGGATATGGGGGTAGAAATAACATTGTATTTCCTCATTTGAAATCCAGTGAAATAACATGAAAACAGGCAGCTTCGAATCAGGGGAAAATAGTCACAACAGTTAACAGTCACTTTGAAACAGGGTGCAAATGGGCTTTACTGACAAAGACTGGGGGCCAGTTCTACTTGTTTGTGTGAGTACTCCTCCATCGCATGGTCCCCAGGAGCTGCCTCCAAGTTCAGGTAGGATGCCAAGATGTGCCATACTTTGGGGCCAGCTGAGCACTTGTTGAGTCTGTGTGAATCATTGACCTCTTAGTGGTCAGGGCTCTATCCCTTATATTTCTCTTATCCTACCGTATGTGGCTAACATTCCTGAGCACCTAATACTCACTGAACAGGTTTTGGTTGGGTTAAATTGTGATGGGTTAAATTGTGATGTAGACCAGTGCTCACACCTGAGAGTCAAGAGGTCTAGGTTGTAATCAAGTCTTGTGACCTTGAGCAAGCTAAGTAGACACACCAAGAGAGCACTGAGCAGGATAACAGCTATTTCTGTCTAGCGCTTCTAGTTTGCGGCACTTACATTGCCACCTGACTCACGGTGACCCTGAAAGATAATCCAAAAGGAAAGGGTAGCCCAACCCGTGTGGCTCAGAGGTTGAGCGTCAACTTATGAACCAGGTTACGGTTTGATTCCAGTCAGGGCACATGCTCAGGTTGTGGGCTCAATCCCCAGTGTGTGGTATGCAGGAGGCAGCCGATCAATGATTCCCTCTCATCATTGATGTTTCTCTCTCTCTCTCTCTGTCTCTGAAATCAATAAAAATATGTAACAAACAAATAAACCAAAAACAAAAAACCAAAAAACACCAAACCAAACAAAAGGAAAGGGTAAGCTTCTTTCTAAAGGTTAAATTTAAGGCAAAAGCTAGGTCTAATCAAAATTTCCCTGGACACGCCTATAAATAATCCATAAAGTAGTTTAAAATGCTTTGTGATTACAACAAAAGTTGGTAATACTTGTGAAGTATGTGAGATGGATATAGTAACATATTTAGTGAGAGTACATATTCCAAAATGCCATAATTAAGTACAGCATTTAAGGCAGCAAGATTTTCACAACCAGGAAGGGGAGAAGAGCAATTCCACATTTCTGGTTTTGGGATCATTCTGGGGCACATGTGCATTGAGTGGATTATCAAGAAGAATCTGGACTATTTAAATTGTTGTTTTTATTTCTCTCTTGTCACTAAGTACAAATGGGTGGATTCATGTCAGTTAAGTGTGTGAGGCATTCCCCCAGTCTTATTCCATTAATTGTGTTGATTATAGATTCAGAAAGTGTCAGGCATTGGGCAGGATGCAGGGAATTAAGTGGACAATAAAATAGATGTGATTTCTAGCCTAAGGGTATTTATAGTCTTCACAGATTGTTTTACAGACAAAGAAACTGAAGCTCAGATAGGTGACTGCCAAAGATGGCTCAGCCAGTGAGGAGCAGGGCTGGGATTTGAACCTGGGTCTTTTGGCTTTAACCCTAAGCTTTTCCCAGTTACTCCCCACTTTTAATGTAACCAAAGTCACTTCCAAAGCCAAAGTCAGAATCCTGGAGTTCATTACAGAAGAAACAGGCCTCTGGAACTGGCCACTTGCCTTGGCAGTTGGGATCTGGAACAGAGTTCGTATTTGATGTTGAATCGTTCCCTCCAGAAATGGGATGGGTTGGGATGGAATGGTAATGAGGGCTCTGTTTGTTCCAGAGGGCCCACTCCCTCTCCTGCCCACCAGCCGTAATGGTTGACCACCCTCTTTAAGCCCCTTATTGATTACAAAGGGTTGCTTTCTTCTGATGCAAGTGGCTGAGCCAAGGGCAGTTAGAGCTGTGCCATGGCCCCCAAAATTACTGCCTTCCAGATGAAATATGTCAGGCAGCTTTCCCAGGAGCCCCTTTCAAGGACAAAGAGGCTGGTTCCGGGCTTGCATCTCCCTTCTTTGATATCTGATGTGTATATGTTCCTTCCCCATGTCTACTCCACATGGCCTAACAAACTGGGTGCCCCGTCTCCCAGAGTCCCAGGCTGTCCATGAGCCTCTCAGGCCCCATCCTAGGAGGAGCCTTGAGGATGCCGCCAACAAGACCCATCAAAAGGCTGTGGTTGGCCCTGGCACTCAATGTGCTGACCCAGCCCACCACAGGGGTGGTGGCGCCAGACCTGGGGCTCCTCCTAAACTGGGCACAATCATTTGAGTACATTGAAGAATGATCTTCATATTGAAAACAGTGGTGACTCCCTTCTGTTCCCTAAGCCAGGGCGGATCTGGCTTCATTTTATTAAGGAGGCGTTTGAAGTGAGCAGACACTCAGGTTAGAATTGATTCCTTTTTATTGCTTCTGTCAAAAAAGATAAAAATAAAGCATTTAGCCCAAGGAAAGTTGGCTTCTCACATAGACCTGTGTATTTACCCTTTGGAGAAATGTCACTAATGATGTTTTAATAATGCTGTATGTACCTAGAGACCAATAATAAGAAGAACTTATTATTTACCAAAGCAACTGCTAGCTCCTTAATGATGGGCTAAGTATCAGCTACTGGCAGGATCTGTAGTGGGTAAGTGCTGTGTAATTACCAAGCAAATTCATCGTTATTTCTGCCTTATAAACCAGAATATGTGTTAAATAATACTTTGGGGCCACTGAAAGTAATTACTGAGCCCCATCTCTGTAAGAACGTGTAATTATGCTATGGTTGCCCTGTGTTTACTAAGCAAACTATGCAATTATTATCAAAAGCCCAAAGCCTGCCCTCAGAGCCACAAAAGTGCACCCGAGGGCAGGTCTGTGCCTGGCGTAGAAGCAGCATGTACACGGGGTCACGAAGGACTGGGGCCTCTACTTTCCAAATTCCAGCACTGCCCTCATTCCTGGCCTCAGAAAAGCCACAAGCACGGCTTTGTGAAACAAGTCCATTGTGTCTTCCCTTCTCCCCACCCCACCTCAGCCCAACCCCTGCTCTGACCCCCCTGCTGTTCCAACCTGCCAGTTCCTACCACAAGGCCTGCTGGGACCTAAGCATCTGGCGGCAGGGGATTCAGTTCAACAGTTTAAGGAAGTTCTTTCAAAGGCTCACCTTGTGTCAGGAATTGTGATGGGTGCTGAGGACGCGAAGCGAAGTCCCCTGCTTTGGAGGGCCCAGGTGGGAGAGGCAGACAGGTTTCAGGGATGATTGGTCTGGTATACAGACTCTGCAGAGCATCAAGGTCAAGAGCACGGGCTCTGAAGCCAGGATAAAATCAGAGGGCCTACATTAAAGATCACTGTGTGAGTTACAGGAGGAAAGTGCTGGGAACAGTGCCTGACACACCCAATGGATGTTCCACACGTTTTCTATTATTTTAACGTGGTAAACATGTGGAGGAATGCACGTCTGAATCCTTTAGCACTCAAATGTCACCATGAAATACAGTCTTCCCAGCTCCTGCCTAAGAGAATGTCCTTTTCCTCCTCGAGCTCATGGAGCATTCCATCTGCTTGTCTCTTATGACAACCAGCGTTTTCTACCAGGCACTGTGTTAACTGGTGTCGATCTCCTGACCTCCCTTACTGAGCTTGTTGAGTTCCGAGTTTGGATTTTATTCATCTTTGTGTCCCTAACACCAAGCACAGGTGTAGTAGGCGCTCATTACATGTTTACATGTTTGTTGAGTGAATAGCAGTCACTCAATAAACACTTGTTAAAAAAAAAAAAAAAAAAGAGGAGTCCTTCAAAGTCCTATTTGACCATGTGGCCAAGGCAATGAGCCAAAACCACAGATTTTATTCTGTTTTCACTAATGTGGGTACATGTGGGGGAGTTGGATTTTGAAAAGATTGCAGAAGAGGTTTCTTTAGGACTCTGCTGGGTGGACAAAAGACTAATTAAAAACAAAGAAACAAAGGCCCCAAGCATTAGGCTCCTTTCTGCTTACTTGGTATTGACGGGATGACATTTGACTAGGAGGCTGGGTCTCCAGGCAGGACCCCAGCTCCTTTTTCTAGCAGCCCCAGGCCCAAGCTGCCAGGGGGAGTCACAGAGCTGAAAGCAGTATTTGTTAACTGCTTTCAGGAGGTCCCCCAGCTGGTCCCAGGTCACCAGGCTCCACTGTTTGCTTGTGTGTTCTTAAGCCAGGGGCTTTGGTATTAGCAAAAGATTAGATTTTTCTTTCTTCATCATCAACTGTTCCTCTCCCACCCACACCCCCCCACATCCTCTGTCCCTTTCATGCCGTCACTCTCAGCATCTCTCTGGGTGAATGTTAATTAGGCTGAACACAGGCTGGAAGGTCAATGGCCTTTGGCTCTTCCATAAGGCACCTCTCTTGGGTGGATTCTTAAATGTGATAATAGGAACAATAACTAAATTGGTATACTTACCGCTTCAAAGAACTTTCCCAGATGTTCTATTCTTTTATTCTGACCAACAAGACTGATGTGGGGGGAATTTTATTATTTGCATTTGTTAGTTGAGAAAAGTAAGACTCAGAGATGGTAAGTGATCTGCCTAACTTCACAACCAGGAGATAGTAGAGGAGGACTCAAGGATGCATATTCTACTTCCTAATGATAGGGGCAGAAATAGAATATTGGGGACCAGCTATAATTGTAAGAAATATTAATCATGCTCTATTAACTGTGATTGTTTCATTCTGATTAAGAAGGCACATTCTAACCTGGCTGGGAATTGCATGTGGGACCTGGGAGCTCACCTGGACATGAGGCCCATCCTCTCCAACTGGGAGCTACCTATTATTATGGAAAGATTAGCAACCTTATTGCAGAAACCAGAGCCTCCAGCCCTTTGCATATCACTAACCCTTTGCATATTGCCAGCCCTTGGAAGACCCCCAGACTTTGCATACCCGCAGGCCCTTGCAAATCTCCAGCCTGCATTGCCTGTAAACTGCCCATTGGACATACCCTTTCGCCCACTTCCTATGTAATCTTTGTCCTTCTATCCAATACTAGAGGCCTGGTGCAGGACATTCGTGCACTGAGCGGGTCCCTCAGCCTGACCTGTGCTCTCGCAGTCTGGGACCCCTCAGGGGATAGCCACCTGCTGGCTTCCCCTGAGGGGTCCTTAGCGCTGCTGTGGAGGGGGGAGAGGCTGTGCTCGCCAGCTGTGAGCCTGGCTTCTGACTGGTGGTGCTCCCCCTGTGGGAGCGCACTGACCACCAGGGGGCAGCTCCTGCATTAAGCGTCTGCCCCCTGGTGGTCAGTGTGCATCATAGCGACCGGTCGTTCCACCGTTCGGTCGATTTGCATATTAGCCTTTTATTATATAGGATAAGCAGCTGGCTTATGATGGGGTGCAGAGCAGAGTTTTGTGGATTACCTGCTGCTCTCCCATAGTGCCGGCAGTATTAGAATAAATACTCATATATGATTCAACTTAGTCTCTGCTTAATTGGCTTAAGTAGTGACAGGCAGCGTGGACCCATTGATTGTCCAGTTATACAACCACACACAAATAATAAAAACTAATATTAATGAAATGCTTACTATACATCAGGGGCTGTCCTAAGAGCTTTGCATTGATTAACTCATATAATCTACATGTTAATCCTAATCAGTCGGTACTCTTATTCCCTTAATAAATGATGGCATGGAGCCTCAATAAAGTAAATCAACTTACATGAATTACCCAGCTAGTAAGCACATGAACCCAGGAAACTGGTCTCCAGAGCCTAACTTCTTCAACACTACCTAACAGCTTGGGATAAGCTTCAGTGGTTCACATAAACTACATCTTGCTGTACACTAGAAAACCTGAACATTTCTCATTCATGTACTAATTCTCTGAACATATGTTTGGTACCCAGAGATAAGCTGGAAGCATCCATTGCTTAGTTTTTGCATGGTATCACAATTGATAAAGAACAGTTTAATAAACAACATTTCTTAAGTGCTCTTTCAATCTCCTCGGGCATCTTGTTATGGAACAGAAAGAGTTCATCCACCTGGCACTAGCAGAGCCACACACTAGACACTGAGAATTGCAGTGGAGAAATGTTGGCTATTTCATTGATGAATGGTGCCACCCAGGAAACTAGTGCTCAAAAGCGCCAACTCCCCCATGGTGTGTAGGTTACAGACTATATAGGGCAAAAATCACAAGACATTGTGGGTTAGGCAATTCAGTCTTGCAGGGAGCTGATTGGTTGGAGATAAGGTAAGTGTAATACATCATTTCTTCAGATCTTAAGGACAGTTCTGAGGTCTGTTCCATGGCCCCTCTGTCTGGTCTCATGGGAAAATAGCCAGGGAATCTGTTCCACCTTAGGGCTCAGGAGCTGAAACTTAACTTAGGTCAAGATGTTATCTATAGCCTGACAGAGCTCCTGACTATGTGGGCTATTTTCTTCTGCTGCCTTGGGGATTGTTGATTATCTGGTCTCTGAGGGAGGGAGGAAGAGAGAGAGAGAAAGAGAGAGAGAGAGAGAGAGAGAGAGAGAGAGAGAGAGAGAGAGAGAGAGAAGAGAATAATTTCTAGAGCCAGGATTTAAAGTTAAATTTAACCAAAGTCATAGGACCCTTGGTTTCAATCTCGTGAATAATATTACAGGAGATTCAATTCCTAGATCTCAGCAACATTTCTTAAAATCCTCTTTTATCACTTCCATCACTTCCAATGTCTCCTAAACTTCACAGCTGGCCCCAGGCCCATTTTCTCTTCAATACTTGTTCTGACCTTTCTGTCAAAATCTCTGCTAAAAGCCAAGCCATGTGATGAGTCTTGGCTCTTTCCTCCTCCTTCCCATCTTTGGGGCCTTTCTTGGTCTTACTAATAGCTCTTTCTCTAGTGTAAACATTTATTTGCTCCTGTTTCTTATATTTGTATCCCACTGGTTATCCTGACCTGTGTAATAATGCCCAACAACTTAAAGACTGAAAATAACTCTTATAAAATAAGGGGAAGATGATGAAAGAGCTAAGTTAGAATTTTCTTGATGAAAGAGAGGTTGTAGGGTGAGGTAGAAAGTGAGCATTTTCTTTGCCTTTCTTTCCATCACAAATGTGTTGACTCCCAAGCATATTGCTAAAGGATGGGGATAAAGACATGAGTAATAAATTATCTCTGCCTTCAAAGAGATGCTCATTTAGCTGGAGAGACCAAAAAATAGACAGATATGACATTAATATCACACTAGGAGTAAGCATGAAGGCTATGGGGGCACATTGGAAGCCTTCGTGAAGAAAGTGAAGCTAAGTTACTGAAGCTAAAATGAAAAACAACAGGACTGAAATTGGGATTCCTTTGAAAAGGAACTGGTTATTTGTCCAGAAGGCTGAGAGACAACATGGACTTGTTCACTTTTCCAAGAAGGGGAGACTTAGTAGGGGCTCAGCATGCATTTGTTAAATGAATGAAAATGGTTTGGAATTTGCCTAATTCCTTACTGTTCTGATCCTAGGCCCTCTACTTACATCAAAATAGAGTCTTGAGTCCACTTCTTGCTAGAAATCCTTCCAGGCTATCCCATCACACAGTGATCTTCTCTGAACCCAAAGGTGACAGCTAATTTTCAAGCTCCACCCCCTCCACTAAGAACATATATCTTGTTCTGTGGCTTAATCTCACAATGTGTTTCCAGTTTTCCCCATCAGAATATGAGCTCCTGGAGGATGGAGATCATGATGGGTAAATCTCTGTCCCTCTGATGTGGGTGAGTGGAGGGTGCCCTATCAGTACCCCAAGAGTAGGAAAGGGTTGTAGAGGCTATCTCTTCTTCTCCTTCTCCTTCTCCTTCTTCTCCTTCTCCTTCTCCTTCTCCTTCTCCTTCTCCTTCTCCTTCTCCTTCTCCTTCTCCTTCTCCTTCTCCTTCTCCTTCTCCTTCTCCTTCTCCTTCTCCTTCTCCTCCTCCTTCTCCTCCTCCTCCTCCTCCTCCTCCTCCTCCTCCTCCTCCTCCTCCTCCTCCTCCTCCTCCTCCTCCTTCTTCTTCTTCTTCTTCTTCTTCTTCTTCTTCTTCTTCTTCTTCTCCTTCTCCTCCTCCTCCTCCTCCTTCTCCTCCTCCTCCTCCTCCTCCTCCTCCTCCTCCTCCTCCTTCTTCTTCTTCTTCTTTTTAAAAATAAAATTAATATTTTTTAAATTTATTTCAAAGTGGAAAGGAGAGGGAGAGAGAGAGATAGAAACATTAATGATGAGAGAGAATCATTGATAGGCTGCCTCCTGCACACTCCACACTGGGGATCGAGCCCACAACCCAGGAATCAAACCATGACCTCCTGGTTCATAGGTTGACACTCATCTACTGAGCCATGCTGGCCGGGTGAGACTATCTCTTCTGAAGTCTTCATTTACAGATGAGGACACTGAAGCCCAGAGGGTGGGTGACCCTGAATGACATCTCTAATCCCTTTCTCTCACTTAGGCAGGATGGCCAGATCTGGAGGGACTTCTGACTTTAGCCACATGCCCTATAGGGCTAGGCCATCTTCCTTGAGCTCTTAGACCAGACCCCTAGTCATCAATAACAAAAGCTTGGTATTTCATATAAAAATCATATTTCTGGTTTCTCTGAAAAAAGATGTGAAGATCTGGCCTACACTGTTTCCCAGCAACAATCAGCTGAGGCTAAGCATCTGACTGGCAGGGACTCACTGTGTATCCTACTTCCCACCATTTGCAATTTTCTTGATCACAGCCTGCCTAGCCTCTACATGCATTGGGGCTTGCAATGCGTGCTTTAGGTTCTTACATTGGGCTTGGGTCCTGGGTATAGTCATTAAAGTAATATTTATCAAGTGCCTAATATGTACCAGGCACTTTCTACTGAGAATACAAAAGTGAGCAAAGCAGACAACAATCCTGACTTCCACGAGCTTCCATTCAGTGGAGGGACATAGCCAATAAGCCACATAATAGGTCAAAAAGCAGAAAAGGTAGATTGGAAATGAAGGGGAATGTGGGGTTGTAAGTATAACAGGTTCTAAGTAAAGGCTTTAGGAGGAAGATGACATTTGAATAAAAACTGAAGTTGAGCAGAAGAACCATTTGTATATAGGAGGGAAGAACATTCCAGGCAGAGGGAACAGAGAGTGCCAAGGCCCTGAGTCTGTGGTGTGGATGGCCTGCTTGAGCAAGGAGACAGTGCCACTCTAGCAAAGGGAGTAGCTGGAGATGAAGTAAAACAACTGATGAGATCCTACTCACCTAGGACCTTGTGGATGATTATAAGAAGCCTTTTTTCTAAGTGAGAGGGAAAATATTAGAGAGATGTGAGCAGGAGAGTGACCAGAGGTGACTTGAGTTTTCAAGTTGTAAAAGCATCACTCTGCTGCAGTCTTGAACATAGAGTTTTGGTGTCCAGGGGTTGAGTAGGGAGAACAATGAAAAGGCGACTGCAATAATCCAGAAGAGACAGACTGATGTCAGACCACAGGGTGATCATGGTGGAGGTGAGAAGTGGTCAGATTCCTGAGAGATTCTGAGACTTTGCAGATTCTTGGTGACTTTTCCTTTTCAATATTCCTTCATGAGAGCCATGCCTGGCAGATTCCCAATTTTGAATTTCATGGAAAAGGAGTTGAAAGTCTCAGTCTCAGGCCCTTTCTTCCCAGGAGACTCCTGGGCTCTTTGTGCAATTCAATCAACCCCTTCTCCAGAGCTCTGGTGCCAAGAGAAGCAAAAGTGCTGCGAAGCTTCAGAAAACCACAGAGAAGAATAGCCACAAATACTTCTTTTTCTCCTTTTTTCTGGGGCCAGGGAGTCAGCCTTTGGGTCTCACACTCCTTTTTTTCTGGGGCCAGGGAGACAGCCTTTGGGTCTCACAGGGGAAAAGGGAGGCCCCTCAAATAATATATTCCTAAACCCCATAATAAACCCTTCCAAAGTGACTTGCTTTTTCACCCAGAGAGAAGAGGATGGTATCACTTATAAAATTTCATCTCATAGGCCCCTGTTACTTATAGATCTTTGCGAAAGAGAAGCTTGTGAAAAAAGATTTGCTTCTTATAAAATAGGAGAATGGGCTGAAATTGGTGTCGATGGTACCTGAATTAAATTTGAAAAAATGAGGAGGTGTAGGGAAATTCTTATCTGTTGGGTCTAGGAGGCCTATACCAACAGCTGGGAGCAATGGCCACTGAAGATTTCTCTGAAATAAAGGTGAATATGTTATATTTCTTGTGCAGCATTCACTCTATGGTTTTGGCAATTCTGTTCCAAGAATAAGTGAAGTTTAACAATGCTAACATTTTCTGGACATTGAGGTCCTACAACTAATTCTTGGATGCTAAATAGAATATTACATATACAATGGATTATTATATAAACTAGAGGCCTGGTGCATGAAATTCATGCATGGGGGTGTGTGTCCCTCAGCTCAGCCTGCACCCTCTCCAATCTGGGACTCCTAGAGGGATGTACGACTGCCCGTTTAGTCAGTCGGGCAGTCAGACATCCCTCTCACAATCCAGGACTGTTGGCTCCCAACTGCTCGCCTGCCTGCCTTCCTGATTGCCCCTAACCACTTCTGCCTGCCAGCCTGATCACCCCATAACCACTCCCCTACCAGCCTGATTGATGCCTAACTGCTCCCCTGTCAGCCTGTTTGCCCCTAACTGCCCTCCCCTGCAGGCCTGGTCCCTCCTAACTGCCTTCCCCTGCAGGCCTGGGTCCCCCCCAACTTCCCTCCCCTGCGGGCTTGATCACCCCCAACTGCCCTCCCTTGCAGGCCTGGTCCCTCCCAACTGCCTTCCCCTGCTGGGCATCTTGTGATGGCCATCTTGTGTCCACATGGGGGCAGCCATCTTGTGTGTTGGAATGACGGTCAATTTACAATTATTCTTTTATTATATAGGAGGATTAGATAGGATAGAGGCCTGGTGCCAAGAGAAGCAAAAGTGTGGGGGCCGGCTGGTTTGCCCTGAAGGGTATCCGGGATCAGGGTGGGGGTTCCCTTGGGGCATGGGGCGGCCTGGGCAAGGGGCCTGTGGTGGTTTGCAGGCCAGCCACACCCCCCGGAAACCCAAGCAGAGGCCCTGGTATCTGGGATTTATTTATCTTCTGTAATTGAAACTTTGTAGCCTTGAGCGGAGCCAGGCCTCCTGTGTGCTACGTGGCCACAACCATTTTTGTTAGGATTTATGTATCTTCTATAATTGAAACTTTGTAGCCTTAAGAGGAAGCCAAGGCAGGCCAGGGCAGGCGGAAAGCTTGGCTTCCTCCATTGCCAGGGAAACCCAAGCCTCCTGCTCTCTCCGTGGCTGAAGCCATCTTGGTTGGGTTAATTTGCATACTCACTCCTGATTGGCTGGTGGGCATGGCTTGTGGGTGTAGCAGAGGTATGGTTAATTTGCATATTACTCTTTTATTAGATAGGATAGGATTATTATGAATTGTCATTTTTCTCGTACTTCATTTTTATTTTCACTATCTTATCTTGTGTTTTCTTATCAGCATCTTATGGTTTCCCAGTCTTTTTTTAAAAAAAATATATTTTATTGATTTTTTTACAGAGAGGAAGAGAGAGGGATAGAGAGTTAGAAACATCGATGAGAGAGAAAGATCAATCAGCTGCCTCCTGCACACCTCCTACTGGGGATATGCCCGCAACCAAGGTACATGCCCTTGACTGGAATTGAACCTGGGACTTTTCAGTCCACAGGCCGACACTCTTTGCACTAAGCCAAACCGGTTAGGGCTGGTTTCCCATTCTTTATGGGGCATTCTAAATCATTACTATTCTCTCCTATCCTCCAAAAGCAATTCAGTTCTTTGTTCTCAGCAGATAACTTTAGTTCTCATTTATTTGAGAAAATAAAGGACATTAGTTATGAAATTCATTACCTTGCTTTCTAAAAAATCTACCTGTTTCTTTGCCCAGCCTCACCTCTTTCCCTTTTGTCTGAGAAGAGGTGTCTTTGGAGGAGGTAAGAAGACAAAGATCAACCACTTAGTATAACATGACCTCCCACTTTCTCTAGAATGATAGTCACCTTCTCTTCACTGCCTCCCTCACCATCCAACAAATAGGCTCAAATGCTTCCCATTCTCCTCAAATCTTCCCCTGCCTTTGCCTTTCTCTTCAGTCACTGCCTCGCATCTCCTCTTCATTGATGAACCTCTGGATGAGCTTGGTTCCATTCTTGCCTTGATTTCCCCCAGTGTCTCAATCACTCTTCACCCAAATCTATTATTTGGCTTTAACCTCTGTCACTTGGTTAGAAACCACAAAAAAAGTCCCCAGTGATCTCCTAATTGCTAAATTTTATGGCTTCTCTCAGTCTTCATTCTGCTCTTTTGCTAATTCAAAAAGCGTGATCCATGGACCCAGGATCAAGGGCACCTGGAAGTTTGTTAGAAATGCAGATCTTGGGCCTTACCCTTGGCCTACTGATTCACAGTCAGCACTTTAACAATATCTCCAGGTGACTCAGAACACTGATGCTCAATCTCTCTGCACCATTTGACACAAGTCTTAGAACACCTTTATGCCTTCCATCCTACCTCTTCCTCTTTTTCTCCTACTCCCTCTTTATTACTTCTTAATCTCCATCTCTTTCTCCTCTTTCTCTAACAGTGCAATAAATACAAATTTTCCCTAGGGTCCTGCCCTCTCTGCTCTTGTGGCAATTTCTGTATTTGCTGGGAACTCCTTTCTCCCAGACCTTCAACTACCATGAAATGCTGATGACTCACATTTCTATCTTTCTCTTTAGTGACTGAGGCTTCTCTTCCAACTGCTTTCCAAATTTCGGTCTGTCCTGCAATGCTTCAAATGCAGCACATCCCCAACAGAACCCCTTATTTTCCCCATTCCCCACCCTACTTCTCTTTCTGGTTTCCTATCTTGATCCATGACATCAATAGCCCTCCACCCTTCATAAACATGAGAGACCTTAGGGCAGCCATGGGCAAACTACGGCCCGCGGGCTGGATCCGGCCCGTTCGGCTGTTCTATCCGGCCCGCGCATCCGAAAGAGCGGAGGGTTCTCTTGCTCTCCCCTCCGCTCCTTTACTTTGAATTTATATTAGTTCACACAAACACTCCATCCATGCTTTTGTTCCGGCCCTCCAGTCCAGTTTAAGAACCCATTGTGGCCCTCAAGTCAAAAAGTTTGCCCACCCCTGCCTTAGGGTCTTCTCTTCCCACTCTCTTACCTCCGTGTCCAATTAGTCATCAAACTTCGACCCCAGAGACATCTGTGCACTACCACCCCTCTTCTCTATTCCTCTGCCATTACTAGGATTTAGCCAGGGGTGGGCAAACTCTTTGACTCGAGGGCCACAATGGGTTCTTAAACTGGACTGGAGGCCCGGAACAAAAGCATGGATGGAGTGTTTGTGTGAACTAATATAAATTCAAAGTAAAGGAGTGGAGGGGAGAGCAAGAGAACTGGATAGAACAGCCGGATCTGGCCCGCGGGCTGTAGTTTGCCCACAGCTGATAGGCCCTTGTTATCTGTAACTTGGACTGTTACGTAGCCTCCTAAGTATTCTCTTACCTTCACCTCTAGTCTCTACCCTCCAGTATACTCTCCTCCCTGACATCAGTGTGTGCTTCCAAAAGTACTCACCAAATGATTATTCTCATTGCTTCTAAAACTCCCTAGTGGTTAAGCATAACCCACAGGATCAGGTCTAAGCTCATTATTTTGGCATGCAAGGCACTCCATGATCTGGGCCTTGCCTATTTCCCTAGCAAAGTCTCCATCTGTCCTCTACATCCCAGAAATACATTTCTCACAGGTCTCATATATACCTTACACTTTTTTTGTGTGTGTGTCTGCTCACACTTTTGCTCTTCAAGCCATACCCCTCTCTAGAATATTCTTCCCTATAATCCAACTCTTCTCATCCTTCAAGGCTAAATTCTAATATGTCCACCTCTGTGAAGCATTCCTTAAGTTCTGAATAGAAGTGACTGCTCAGGCTTCTGTGCTCCAATGAACACCCCATTCCTATGGCATGTATTAAATCTGGATGTGGTAGTCTAGTGAGTTCTAATTCCTGTCCTTTCCACACTCAGTAGGCCTTGTTAGGGCAATGGTTGTGCCTGATTCATTTCTGTGTCCAGTGTCTAGTGCATAATATACGTTCCATAAACACAGAATTGCTTTGAATCAATAGCCATTTGCTCTTACTTCTGTTGTGTAAACTATGCTTAAAGATAAAAATGCAAATGTTTTTGTTTATCTATTTGGCATATCAGATGACTAAGTTGATGTTTTGACAATATTCTGAATGAGCTGAGACTTGAAGCTCCTTGAGAACATTTTCTGTCTTTAAGGTATCATTATGTAGAGGGGGTGGGGAGGTGCAGGGGGTAGTGGATTGGGAGGGTTGGGGGGGGTTGTTCTCCACATGCCTCTGCACCAGAGAGTTTAACCCTTATGCCTATCAAAGCTATCCCCATTTCCAACCACACCCCAAACATTGTACAAAAGATGCCTCTGGTAGCCTTGACACCAATCATAAACACCTCCTATGTAGAAAGTCTCTAGCCTTGAGGTCTGGCATCAAACAGATCAAGGTTCAAATTCCTGCTCTGCCAAATCCTACTTGTTTAACCTTGACTGAATTGTTTAAACTTTCCACACCTCAATTTCTTCAACTGTAAAATGAAAATCCTAATAGTACCCACCTCTCAGGCTTGTTATGAAATTATTTGAGGTTGACCACGCCAGGTGGCTAGTTGACATAGGTAGCAGAGGAAATTGTTAATGATGATTAACAAGTGGATGATGATAATCAAGTTGTGCACTAGGGCTTGATCCTGAGCTTAGTGAGGCAGAAGACCAGTAGGCACCGGTGAAGTCTGGGTCGGCTGGATGCATTGGCGAGGCCAAGGTGGACCACACACATTCCTGGGCTGCTGCACTGACCTGCCTGACTTCTCAAGAATGGGGAAGTCAAACAAAAACAAAACAACCCATTCACTTAGATATGTTTCTCCTTTAAGAACAAACAGCAATAATGAACACTGCCATTCTTTAGCCTCACATGTCACGAACAGCTTTCAAAGACAGTAACAATATTGTTTTCTCAGACACTTTTTCATTGGGAAGAAAATTCAAACACCAACTCTTAACAGTGGGGGTCTAGTACACATTTATTGCAGGTGGGAGTGTCTCCTCTCCTTGCTTGAACCACATAAGTGGCTCCCTACTCCCCTTATGATAAATACAAACATTCCCCTATTATGATGTGTCTTCTGCCTCACCTCCTTGGGCCTCAGTTTCCTCCTTGTTGTCAATGTAGAGTAGCAATTAAAGCTCAGATGTTGGGTGCAGATCTCGCATCTACACACTTCCTGGCTGTTTGGCTTTGGGCAAGTTATTGTTGGGAGGATACTCTTGGGATTTCTGAAGTGCCCAAACCTTTTCTCCCCACTTGAAACTAACTGAGTGGTAGGCATGAATTAATCTGCTTTATTACTGACCGAGCTTGATGAGACCTGCAGGCAAAATCAGGTTTCCAAAGTCTAGACCTCTGGATTCAGCTGTGTGTGAATCTTACCCACGTATGCAAAGTAGGTAAAGAACCATAAGTTCTAGGTTCTAGGTTCCTCTTGTGGTAGGAGTTGGCTTACAAGATGAAGAGGCAGTGTGTGTGTGTGTGTGTGTGTGTGTGTGTGTGTGTGTGTGTGTGTAGGCCTCTTTTGCGGCCTTCTTTGAAACTCCTATTGAATCACCTAGCAATGATATTCTTCCAACCACCATCAGCAGGTTTCCCTGTAGAGAAAGTGACTTTTTCATGTTCTTTAAATGAACTGGACATAAACTGAAGTAGTTCCAGGACACTATCAATTTTGGCCTCCACGTCCAATTTTCAAAGCTTAGAAAGATTCCAAGGTTTGAAATGTCACCAAGAAGCTCCCTATCTCTGGGCTTATAGGCACTGTCAACTTTTGAATTGCTGTTAGGAAGAGCTTAAGACAGCCCCTTCCCAAGTTCACTGCAAAATGTCACAGGCCAGTTTCTTTCAAGAAAAATCTCCTATATTATCTGGCAGCACTAGGCTTTCCTTTCTGGATCATCTCTATAGGCACAAGAAGTGTAGACCACCACCTTGCAAGGACCATTGACAGGGTGTGGAGGAGCTGAAGGGTCTGGGTTGTCAAGAGCAATATGAGTAGTGACTGTACTGGCTCAGCTAGAGGGGCTGAGCCCTGTGGTAGCTAATGAACCTGAGGTCATGGGTTTGAGTCCTCTGTTGAGTTATTCAGTGCTTATACTAGGTTTAATAGTGCTACCCTCCTGCCCCCCAATTCATGTCCACCCAGAGCCTCAGAATCTGACATTATTTGGAAATAACATATTTATAAACATAATTTGTTGAAGAACTAAGATTTAGGATGCGTCTTAAATGCAATGACTGGTGTCCTTATAAGAAAAGGAGAGGACACAGGGAGATACACAGAGAAGAAGGCTAGATGATGATGGAGGCAGAGATTGGAGTTCTACAAGCCAAAGAATGCTAAGGCTTGCATTATTTTTTGATTATTTTTACAGTTTAAGTCAAAATTATTGTAGCTAAATAGCTTTTGCTATATTTTGATATATTAATGTTCACCATATATTCTTTTAAAAACATCTGATTTTTCTTTTTCCGAGTTCTTTATTTTGATTCATCTTTTGGTTGGCTAGATTTGATAGAAAACTCTTTATTTTTTTAAAGGGCTCCTAAGCTATCTCTAATTTTTTCTTTTCTTTCTTTATGGTATGTTTTATCTTGGCTGATACCTTTGTATTTGGACAACTTCTTCATGTGTAAAATTCTTGGGTCACCATTTGTTTCTTCAAAATTTATGATCTTCTGCCTTATGTTGTTGAGATATTTGGTGCTAGTATGAATTTTACCCTTGTGAGTAACTTGGTTTTTCTGCTTGTGTGTCCATGGGATTGTAAGACAGTGAAACTAGGTGTGTAGAGGTGGGTGGAGGTAAGGGTGGGGTGGTGATGGGAAAATAGGTGAGTGCTTAGAGGTAGAGGTGAAGAGTTGGGTGACATTAAACTGCCTTCTTAATTTTGCAGCTCTGTTAAGAAATAGAGCCAGTTACCAAAGAAACCATTCTATGGGGAACAAGAATTTTAATAAAAACTGATAATATGGTCACTCTACCTTATAGAGAAAATGGTCTTCCTTTCTATAGCATCTTTGAGTGATCTTATTTAGGAAAAACTTTCTGCAATGCAATAATGGCAACCCTGCCATTTTTCCTGTTGAAAGGGTCAAGTTTCACTTTCCTTGTTTGTAGAGAGGTCTTCGGCTCAGATACCTCCAATTTATTTCTGTTTGGCTTTGCAGACCATTAAGCAATGGATTTGGCCACAGGCTCACCCTTCCTAATGATGTTTTTCTTGGGCTAATATAAAAAATCAGTTGGCAATTGCCGAGTAACCACAGGATGACAGCTTAGAGGGAGGACACAAAGGATCCAGGTGTGTTACAAATGGAAGAAAGAACCCAGAGGGTGATTAGACACTACTGAACCCACAAAGTGAGCAAGGTACCCCTAAAGAGTTGTTTGTAAATCATTCTGTTGGAGGGTCATACACAGATGGAGCCTCTGTGGCTCTGGAAAGCAACCATCACTGCTCTTGGAAGACAAATGGAAAAAATGAACCCTTGAGTTGCAGCCTCCTCCATCCACTGCTGCCTAATTGATTGTCCTGGCAAGAGGGCTTTTATGATGTCAGAAAGCCAAGTTCTATGATGACGGGACAGCGGAAAAGAAAACATTATCAACCTCAGTGCCCAAAAAGCCACCAGACAAAATGGGGTGGGGCGGGGGGAACCATGAGATCTGATCTGGGTTCTGATTTTTCCACCTTGAAAAGAGGTAGTTCTGGTGGAACCTAACAATGTCAATGAAGCAAAGATAATGCTCTTGAAATGCTAATGTAGCTACCATTTCTTGAGTAGATGTTATCTTATTGGACCCCAGCCATTGTAAGAGGCAGGGACGATGACAATCTCTGTGTCCTGGATTCTAGTAACCTTCTCTCTGACCACAGAACTATGTAGAAACAACCCTAGCAGTCATTCCCTTCTGACCTGTCCAAACCTGACTTCTCTGCCACCAAAGACAAGCCCAGACTTCTGCGTTCTTACTGTCACTCCTTCTCCCCAATGAAGGCCCCAATTGCCTGGGACCAGGGCCTGCTTCCTAGTCAGATAGTGGGCCAAGGTCCCATCTGTCCCATATCAGTCCCTGTCCGGAGGTCCCACTCCTTCCTCCCATCTCTGGAATTATAGGCACTGTCAACTCCCAGCTCTGCCCTCCCTTCCCCACTTCCCACCAGTATTATCTCTTCTAGAAGTAAAGCTGCCTTTCAAGCCAATCAGGAGATTTCTTTGAGAAAAACAAAATGTGTCTGGAGGGGATGGCAGAGGGAAAAGGCTGGGCCAGAGCCTGGTGTCCTTCACCCTTTCCTTTCAACTCTGACCACCAATCAAAACTCAGGGAGAACTGCAGAACTGAGAAGATCTGGTCCCAAAGACAGGAAGAATGACGGTTCCTAGAAGGGCTTTGAACACTTGAAATTGATGAGAAATCAATTCATCAAGAGGATAAATAAATAAATAAAACAGCAGAAGTGGGGTTGGGAGGAGACATGCCTTTCCCAAGTTTCCAAGGAGCCCCTTTGATAATGCAGTGACTCTTGGCCATACACATTTGTCACATTATCCCTTGAGCATGAATGTCCTGACCACATCCATGGGCTTCCAATGGGCTCCACAATGAAATGCAAATAGCCTACAGGAGGACTGGGAGCAGGGAAAGGCAGAAAATGTGACTCAGCTCTTGGGCCCAAGCAGGACTTTCTCCTTTTCTTTCCCTGACCGGTATCCTGTGTTGCTCAGACTGGCTGGGATGACAGAGTGTGTCCATGCATTGGGTTCTGGGAACTTTTTTGTTGTTGCTGGTTTTCAAAAATCATTGAGCCTACTCTGAGGAATGGAGTGCCTCTACAAGTAATTTACTTTCCCTCACACGTCTATAGAGTGTTTCGGCCTTTTTGCCCAGAAACTTTAGAAGTATCAAAAGACACGATGGCATTTGCACAGTTTTGGTTGGGAGTAAGCTTAATGTTAAAGAGAGAACAAGGCTCTTTAGGGCAGCAGCTTGAAGTCTAATTTCTTCTCCCACTTAGCTCACTGTGTGATTCTGAATGAGTAATGTAATGTCCCTGGTTTTCTGTTGCTTTATGTATAAAATAAGGGCTGCAATGGACTTTTGGGGATTGCCACTCACCATCTCCAATCCCCTTACATATTGTACCCCAAGTTCTCTAGCCATGTGGCCTTGGTAAAACTGACATTTCCCCTAGCTCCAAGGATGGAATCTGGCTTGACCAATCAGCATGTTGCACTCTCCCTTACCATCATGATTGGTTCAGAAGGAACCAAGCAGAAAGAACCTAAAAACTTTAGCTGGAAATGCTGAGACACAGACTCTAGTTCTGCTGGATGTGAATAAAAAATCATGTAGCTCTGAGAGCTATTGCCAGTTATTTTGACATGCTGAGGGAGAAGCTACTTAAGAATGGAGCAAACATCAAAGAAAATAGACTAATATTAAGCTTTAAAAATGGACACAAAGAAATCAAGTCCTAATCTCAAAACATGAGTGCTAGATCAAGCTTTGCCTGAAGCATCACTCATCCCCGAGCCATCCAGTTACATTAACCAATGGATTCCTTTTATCATTTGAATTTGGTTTTCTAAATGCTAATATATAGGATTGGTCAGAGTGTCGGGAGTAGATCTTTTACCCTTAGGGTTTCTTCTAGAGGGGAAGGAAATAAACTAAAAATATTATGTTGGCTTCTTGTTTGTTCTAGGAGCTATATTAGGCAGGAAAGAGCTATGGTGAAGAGGCTGTGGTTCTGTAGTTAAACAAATTGGATTCAGATCCTTCAAGCCCCAAATGTGAGTCAAACCCCAAACCCAAAGGTGAACAGGTCCAAGGCCTTCATACCTCCAAGAAAGTCTTTGAAGTGCTTTATATTCTAAGCTGCATGTAAGATCTCAATTGTTCATTTGGGGGATTAGGGTTTCACAATATCATGAAAGCCCCAGGTATTTAGCTTCATACAAAACTCCTCATAAGGTGAGCAAATTCATGCACATTATCGGTACTCACCTTGTACTGAGAGAATTAATCCTTAAAGAGAAACTAAATACTAATCAGTAAGATAACTGATTCATAGAAGCCCATATAAGTCTCCTTATTTTGGCTTGGCACTTGGTTGGCTTTCTGAAAGCTGATCAGCATATTAATGTTCACAAGACCTGCTACTTTGCAAATCAGATGGAATCTCACAGCACTGGCTTCCCTGATATCCTGGGAAAAAAATTGGCCCACTCTATCTTGCTGGGCAATGGGTGTTGGATATGTTTCAAAGTTCATTTTCTCTTTGGGGAATGGAGGTTGGGGTCTGATCAATTGTCAATAATATGTGCCACTAAAGACAGGATATTTTCTGTCACACACATTTGCATTTACTGAATTCCTCAAGTGTGTAGTGTAGGTGCCAACATTGCCTGTCCCAGCTGGACAGACATTTCTAGGCATTTGAGTGCTGTCACTAAACAACTGTATCCTCACGTTTCTCAAGATAAGTGCTTGGGAGAGCCACTCCCTGTTTAGCACACTTAGGATTCTTTTGGTTGTGACAGAAAAGCCAACTTGTAATGGTGTGTTTGGAAAGAACTCTATGGCTTCTATAATGTAGCAGTCCACAGGAAAGCGCTGGCTGTGGGCATGGCAGGAATCACGGCTCGAATGATGTATATAGCCAGACTCCAGGGTTCTAATATTTGATGTTGACGTTAGATCATGGGGCAATAATAAAGCTTCAGTGGGCTCAGGGCCCTCAGTTAAGGACAATGATTTAGGCCAATCTGTTCATGAGGCTCACACAGAGAAAGGGACTTGTCCAAGGCCACTTTGAGTTGGAATCAACAGCTGTCCTTACTTTGTTTCTCGTGATCTTCACACCGAAGTCCATTGATGTCCTCACCCCCATGTTTGCAGATCTGGCTTTATCACAGTTCCTGAGCAAACCTAAAAGAACTAAGAGATGTAAGATCTCGGAATACAGTCTATTTGGGTTTCTGTTGCTTTAGCCTTCCTGGAATTCTTCTCCTCCTTATTTTGGTGACAGATTCTTTCTTTCCCTTGGGGACACTATTGCATTTAGTTCAGTTGAAGTCAATACTCTCCCACACATGAGTGGGCACATGACCTTGGCTTGGTCAACTTAAGTTTATATTTGTCTGGTCATAGTATTAGTTCAGGGCAAGTATGTCACCTAAGCTGGGGCAGTCAGAGATCTTGCCAGGACTTTTACTCTGGCGCTATTGGGTGAATAGCTTGTATTCTCAATCATCCTGCTATGCATGGCCATAAATTTGGATCCCGTCAGTCACAGTGACCACTTTAGCCACTACAAGGAAGGAGTCCATTTGGGGATTAGCTAGCACAAAGGGGAGCAGAGAGGAGAGGGAGAGAAAGGGAGGCTGGAATTCTTGAATACTATACTACTGATTTTCCCCAATTATGTGACCCAATAATATCCTTCCTGGGCTTATTCACATTGACTTAGGCATCTGTCACTGGCAACCCTAAGAATCCTGGCTAGTCTGGTCATGATTTCTTGATGGCTGATGTTGGCTTGTTGTTAACTTTGATGACATCAAGAGCATTAATAGCTTAAGTGGATATGGAAAGCATGAGTGAAAGATGTCATTGGAGGTGGAAGTGATAACTAATATCCTCCCTGATATTATATTTAATAAAGCTAGTCCTTGAAGTTGGGTTTAAGAGCAGTAGAAAACTGGAAATTAGAGGAAGAGTGAACTCTCAAGAACATCTGAGATCTCACAACAGAGACAGGGCCAGAATCATAGGGATATAGTGTATTCCTATTAACTTGGTCCCATTTTATCCCCAGGATGGTGTGTCTTGGAGAAACACTGGGGATATAAGGGTTGGCTTAATACCAGGATAATTTACCATGTGGGGTTGCTATGGTGATTACATTAGACAATTGACACATTAATTGATGTGTGTAATCAGATGAGGGATGGGTTGTATGGGGAACCAAGAAACCTTCTGGGTTAGAATTCAACTTAAGAGTAGAGGCACAGAGGTTTGTTTAGGGGGCACAGAACTGTCATGACAGTGGCTGGTGTTTAGGACAGCATGAGTGTATGCTGCCTCAGCATGACTTCTTGTCTCACTCATCACTGAGGTGTCCTTGACTGTGTCCTCAGGAAATGAGTGCTGAGAATAAAGTAGAAGGGGTTATTTCAAGAGACTCTGGCAATGCTAGGAGACTAAGGCTATCAGTGAGAATGCCAAGGTGTCTAGAGGTGGCTTGGTGAGCAGCAGAGGTTGGGGAAGCAAATGCTCCTGATGGACCAGAAGTCAAAAGGTAATTGAGGACTTGTTCATGAGCTCACTGAGATCCTCCAGTGACTCCAAAAATGCTTGAAGGACTGTGTAGGGGAGCAGAGTTCTAGCAATTTCTCTGGTAGGATTAGAGCTGGAGAAACACAGAAAGCCAAGTTGCTTCTCCTCTTCTGACCCCTATAATTATCTCTTTTTCTTCTGATGAGCTAGGCCTCAGCCTCTCTATACAGCACTTTGCCCTCCAGCTGGCTCCCCTGGGTCCTGAAGCCTGAAGAGTCCTCATCACTAGTGGGAACACCAGGATGGCTCAGACCCCAGGGAAAGGGCCTGGATGTTAATGGTGGCTGGTATTTTTTGTGATTAAAGTAGTGACATGGGAGTAGTGGTGGCTGAATATTTTTAGGTGAGAGAATTTGGGGTTCTGCTCTGGCATAAAACCACCTTTTGTCTTGTTCCTAGATCTGCAGAGTGATACGGTGTCAAGTGCCTAAACATGCCCAGTTTGGAAACTTATGATATCTATCGCCAACTGGGAATCGAATTCCTTTGGAACACATGCATATCTTGTGATTCTCTCCTCGGGCAACGGAGTAGTGATGAAGCAGATATTTGTTTCCAAAACACAGGTGACAGACACTTCAATCTTTGGGATCTTGGATTCTCAAAACCAATCAGTTAAACAGAGAAAGGGTTCATGCCTATCTCTGAGATCATGCCCTGCAACTTGGAAACCAGCCTCTCTGAAATAGTCATAAATCAAAGCAATTCCAGGGGCAAGCTCAAGCTCATACTGAAACTCTGGGCTTTGGTGGCACGATGTTCATGTTAACTATTTGGACAGATATGGGAGTTTATATATGGCAACCACATGGTTTGGCAAATCACTGATATGGCTAATAGGACAGATGCCAGGTCTGGAACCCTCCTAAAACATCTAGCATGCCTGACTGCCATAGGTAAGATCCAGGATGCAGTCTATATCCAATACTCATGCAGGTAATATCATAGTGACATTGACATCTATTTCTGAGACCTAGAAGGAGTGCAGGAGGTGACAATGCTGAGAGGCATCTGAAAAGTTAAGAGGATCATATTTTTTTTTCTCCAAATAAAGGGGTCAGGTTGCAAAGATGATCACTCAGTTAGTTCTCTGGGCCCATGGGTCTTATACAAGTCCGTGATAAGTTCTAAAGATGGACAATTCTGTTTTTCCTGACTCAAATAGAAGATGGAGGTAGGTTAAAAATCCAAACGCCATTCCTGTTCCTTGCTGGTGTGCATTTATTTCAGTACTTCTTCAAAGGTAGCAGTTTTCTACAGTCCCAGCACGTAGCAAGACTTCAATAAATGCAGCTCATGTTGTCAATATTACTTGTCACAGAAGCTAAGGCCCGGGTGGAGAAAACATGAGCACTGAAGTCTAATTCCTGGGTCTATAGGCTCTACCACTTACTTGCTGTGTGACCTTGGGTAAGTTACTTAATCATTCTGAGCTTTAGCTCTTTTGTGACCATAATATGAAATGCTCTTCACACTTTGCATTATGGCACTAATTCCAGTGTCAGAGAGGATATTTCCCTGAAAGTAAGTGGTTAATTTTATCCCAAATAAAAGAGCCATCAAGGGGAGACAGGTATAGGGAAAGAACAGGAGAAAGCTCATGCTCCATTGAACTCAATGGGTGGGTCCTGTCAGGCAGTCTTTTCTGATACAAGTTCTTTCAAACTGGGAAATTGAGGATTTATGTGCTTGAAACTTCCTATAGATGCTTATTCTCTTTAACATGTCTTCTGAAAAGTAAGGAGGTTTTTTTTTGTTGTTGTTGTTGATTTGTCCAGGTCTGGGGATGGTGTGTGTGTGTGTGGGGAGGGGGGGGGGCAGCGGGGTGGGGGGCGGGGAGGGCAGGGAAGAGGGTGTGTGAGGGGGGAGGGGAATGGGGGGGAAGGGCAGGGAAGAGGGGTGTGAGGGGGGAGGGGAATGGGTCAGGAAGTAAATTGGGCTGCGATCTGTTTGTGGGGTGGGGGCAGTGCTTAATTATTTTGCAATGTTTATGTACAGGCTGTCCTAAGCCTGCTCAGGATTAAGAATACTTTTCTTTCCTTGGCTAGAACGGTATTGCTAAAAATGACCAAGAGGCTGAGGAGAGGAGAGAGTAGGTAGGCTTTGGGAGCATTGGGGAAGGGAAGGAGATCCCTAAATGCAAATCCATTTTAACCAGTGGAACCTTCAGAAGAGATGAACGATAAACTTACCAAATGGAGTCCCTAAGGAGTGTCCTTTAAGAAGTATGCTGTTTATTGTCACCCATATTAATTTTTTAAAGTCTGTTTTCTCCTACAGTTTCTAGTAACTGTTAGAAATTTGTTTTCAAATAAAGCCTCATAAAGATTTTGCATCAAATGCTCTCTTCTGGTCTGGTGCCACCCATGCTGGGAAGTGCATGGTGTGATGGGAACAATACGTATTAGGAGCCAAGGGACCGGGAGTCTCCTTCCAAAGACGCCTTTAGTTTGCTTTGCAGTCATGAGCACTTTCTTTCTCTGGTCATGTTTTCCCAGGTGTGATATGAAGATCTTGACCTAGAGAATATGGTTCAACATTTAAAAAAAGTGTTTGTAAGAAATAGAAATTAGTTCTTTTAAATGAGTCCAATATGACAAATGTAAAAGCCGCCCTGTGTTGTAAGAGTAGGTTACACCAGGCATCTCTGATGAACTCCCAGATTTCAATTAGAAACTGAACACATGGAGCTGCAGATTTCAATTAGAAAACTACAGAACAAAGGATCTTCGTCAACATGCTCACCATTGTTCCCCGAACTCATATCTCCAGGCAGGCGATCAGAAGAGGGCTGAGACTGGGATGAAAGGGCTGAGGCCTTCCCTGAGCCTGGAGGTCAGTGCTGGCTGCTCAGTGAAGAAGGAGCAGTAATTCTCACTGTCCGTGGATCAGATGCGGAGGAGCTGGGTCAGATGCAGGGTCACCTGGGTTCCTGTGACAGAGTGAAGGCAGCGCTGTCCAGGCTGGCCTCCATGGAGGAGGAGATCAGGTCCTAACACAATGGCTGCCACTTGGCTAGAGGTGGCTGGGAATGGTCAATTGACTTAGAATCAGGGCACAGCTGGAGATTGCCCAGCCAAGGGCACACAAGAAAGATGCCTTTGCATGGTCCTATTTACCTTGCTCCTTACTGACGCTGCACCTGGGCCATTTGAAACAAGCCAGGAAGCTTTTGGGGGTAAGTGGAGAATGCTTCCCTGACTCCATCCTTCTGCCAGGAATAATGTCACTGCTTTTTGAGGTCCACTTCCACCTCAAAGCCCTCCCTGACAATGGCAGCTCCCACATTGGGCAAATTGTATACTTTTAGTCAGATCCACTGCTGAATCCACTGTAGGCACTAGGCTGCCCTAGTTCCCAAACCAGTCCTGAGAAGGGCTGAGCAGTGGTTCCCAAAGGGTGTTCCATGGAACACTAGTTCTATAGGAGATTACTATGTGCTCCATGATAAATGAATATCCTGGTCCAATAAGTCTGGGAAATGCTGAGCTAAAGTAAAATGGGTATCTTCATTACAGAGCATCTCCGAGTTGTGAAACGTGCAGAGGCAGGCTTGTGTGGGCTTTCCACACTGTTTCCGGCCCCATCCTCCACCTTCCTGGCCCCTTTTATTTTTATCTAGTATCTGTTCCATGGAACCCCTTGTGGGGATTGTTGGGACAGAATGTTAGTTAATCAATTGTCTTCATTTTCCTATTCTGTGATGCTTAGAATCAACTCTGGATCCTGTATTTAGGATTCAGTAGTTCGAGTCATGATCCCCAAGTTGCTGAGTTCATTTGTTCAAAGTTCTTTGAGAACCACAATGTGTCAGGTGCTGGGATGACTGGAAACCATGAGTTACACATTTCCTGTCCTCAGCAGTTCACAGCCTCTCAAGGCCATCAAATAAGCAAATAAATAGTTGCAAGCACAGCATGATGGATTCTCAGCAAGGGACACTTACTCAGCCACTGCTGGAGTATCCCCAGCACCAAGCATAGTGCCTAGGACCTAGTAGATGCTTGTGTCAGTTTGGATTGCCTTTGGCTATGCCAGATAATTACCAAGTAGTAGTTTACACAAGTAAAGAGTTATTTTTTTCTGCTGTGATAGGCTGAATAAAGATGTCTTCATCCTGGAAGCTGTGACTATGTTACCTTAAATAGCAAAAAGGACTTTGCAGATATGATTAAGTTAAGGATCATGAGATGGGGAGGTGATCCTGGATTATGCTGAGGTCCACGATGTGACCCAATGTCCTCACAAGGGTCCTTAAAGATGGAGGCGACAGGACTAAGAAAGAAGATGGTGCGATGACAGAGGAGAGATGGGAGTGATGCACCTTAAAGAGGGAGGAAGGGTCATAAGCTGAGGAACACAGGTGGCCACTGGAAGCTGTAAAAGGCAAAGACCTGGATTCTCCCCTCAGTACTAACAGAGAGAACCAGGCCTGCCAACACCTTGACTTTAAAACCTGTGGAACTGACTTTGGACTTCTGCCCTCCAGAACTATAGGAGAATAAATTTGTGTTGTTTTAAGTCACTAAGCTTATGGTAATTTGTTGCAGCAGCAAGAAGAAACTAATACATGTACCTAAGAAAATATGCAGAAGTAGGCAGCTCAAGGAGTGTGTAGCTGATTGAGAAAACCATGAATGATCGGGGTCCCCTAGCTTCCTGCTGCACCATCATTAGCACATGGCACATGGCATTCTTCCTCATGGCTGGAAGAAGGTGCTGCATCTCCATGCATCATGTCCACATTCTAGGAGGGAGAACCAAGGGGAAATTGAAAGAACATTTTTCTTGGAAAACTTTCCCCGTCCCTTGCCCCCATTCAAAGAAAGAAACCCTTTCTAGAGATATCTGCTGACTGCTCATTGGCCAGAACTCTATCACATGGTTACCTCTAGTTGCAAAAATGGCTGGGAAGTTGAGATTTTTAAATTGTGCACGTTACTTTCCTGAACAAATTGGGATTCAGTTGGTAAGAAAGAAGGTGAGAAAGGATACTAGGAAGGCAAATATTCTAGTTTCTGCTTCAAAACTCAATAAACATCTGCTGGAGGACCCAATGATCATTGGAAGGAGGGAAGGTGAGTCAATTTGTAGTTCTATTAGCCCAGGTGGGAAAGGGGAGATGTCTGAGTCAGGTCAGGGATATGGGGGATGTGTAGAATGGAGATATTTGAGAGGCAATTGGATCCACTGGGCTTGTAATTGGGTGGAGAATTAGCAATGAGGCCCAACTTTCTGACTCAGGTAGCTTGGTGAATGGTGACACAGCTTACCAGGACATGGAGTACAAGATGGGGAGAACTTGCAGATAATCTGAGTTCAAGGTGTCTGTAGTCTAGTCCTGTTTCTCTCTCTTACAATGATTCAATTACAGGATCTTACCTAATCCTTCTGCCTGGCATCCTAGTCATCCCCTCTAGTCATAAGCCCCATCCTGAACCCAGCCACGGTCTAGACTATTCTATAGTCAGATCATCTTGGCAGGTCCCTGGTGTCCTGCCAAGCTTCAGACCGAGGCCTCTGACTCACTGACTCACTGGCAGAGATCTTGCTGAATCTGGTCAGTTTTTGTTTTTGTTTTTGCAGCTGAGCACGTGGAAGGAAGAGCCTCTGCTTCTGGTGTTCCTAAGCACTTAGTCATCGCCGGGAGTCTCTGCTTCAGACTACTGTGTCCTGTCTGTGCACCTGGCCATTCGGGTGCCTCTGGACCTCTCGTAGAATCAGGGCCACTGCTATTGCAGCAATTTGGGCACTGGAGGCAGTGGCTGTGCATTTGGGGTTGGCCTTTGGAGCTAGTTTCTCTATCCTTTTGCACTTGGATGAATGGTTTGGGTCTTGCTTTGTGTGGCAGAGATTGTGAGTGCTCACCAAGGTTCATGTTCTCCCTGGAGGCCTGGGTAGACTGCATTTCCCAGCCTCCCTTGCTGTTAGGAATGGCTATGTGACTGAATATTGAATGTGAATAGAAAAGAGGGGTTCCAGTTACAGGCCTGGCCATGAAATCCCCTGTGTGGAGAGACCCCTTCCAGGAGAGATCCAGAAGAAGACTCCTCGTCCCTTGGGAATGATGGCATCACAAGGTGGGAAGAGCCTGGGTCCCTCTATCACTGTATGGTAGTATGGCTGCTGAACGCCTCCGCTGAGTTTTGCATGACAGGCGATAAAGTGTTCTGTTAATCTACTGAGGATTTGGGACTGTTTGTTACAGCATCGACTGTTACGTGTAACTAATAAAATTTGATTTCCTTCTTTCTGAAAGCAAGTAGAGCATAGTGGTTAAGAGCAGCTTTTGGAATGAGATTGAGTTCAAAATCCAGCTCTGCCTACTTACTAGCTGTGTGTCCTGGGGTAAATTATTCCACCTCTCTGTACCCCACTTGCTTATCCTTAAAATGGGGATAATAACAGGACCAACTGTATGGAGTTGTGAGGATTACAGTGAAAACATATGTACAGTTTTCACTGTACAGGACTAGTATGTGGCATATAGTAAGTACAATATAAGGACTACAGATCACTTTTCCTTGTCAATGTCAAGTTTTAATGATATAAAGCTCTTTGGGAGGGGCCAGCCAGACCCTAGGTATCCATCCCATCCCTCCTGGATACCTCTCTTGTCTGAATAATTTCAGGGATTATGGTCACTAGCACCTACATTAGCATTTAGTTATATACCTTGTGATAGGCTCTTCACATTTTAATATTACTTTAATCTCTGGTCATACTATTTCCTCAAATTAAATTGAAAGCAGGGACTATGTTGCATCCATTTATTGATTCAGAACAACACACAGCCCTGAGCAGATAGTAGGAGCTGACAAAACCTATGCTTTAAGAACTAGGTAGGTTGTTACCACAGAACAATACTGTGCCCATTCATTTTAACACCTTTCCAGGACCTAGATGAGCCACAGTAAAAAATATGAAGTGCAGACAAAGCCCAGTATTCCTCCCAGAGCACTCAGCAGTTTCTAATCGATTGTTCAGAAACCTTTAATGCTGGCGGAGTACAGACTAGAGACCAGATGATTATAGCTAATGTGTATTGAGCTCTAAAAGTTTTCCAAAGACTGCTGAAAACTATGTTCAAATATCTCCTCTAATATTCAGAACAATAGGTACTACTGTTTTCCTCATTTTGCAAATGAAAAAATGGCACCTAAGAGAGATAAAGTAATGTGCTTAAAGTCACACAATTAATAAGCATAAGATCTGGCATTCAAACAGAGCTCTGGTGCAAGGGCCCTCTTTAGAGAGCAATTTCCTGCCCCATTGTTTCCCACACTGACATTGTTTCCTGAGTGGTCCAGGGCATCAGCGGGATTTGCCAGCCAGCTTTGTCAGGGTAGGCATCTAGCCCTACCTGCATTCAACGCCCAGGGACCCCACCCCACCTGCTCAGAGCTGTAACTGATTCTCTTTAGATTCCGTGTGCCTGTGTCTGTGCCAGGACAGGTGCAAGAGCTTCAGTTGGGCAGATTAACATCTCAGATCTAAATCCACCCGGCATCTCATCTCAGTCTCATCCACCTCCCGGCTGCTCCCCATGCTGAGGTGGGGCCCAGCCTGGAGCCAGACAGTGTTCTCCACCCACTGGGCATTGTCTGACACCTGTGCAGGATTAAGGGGTGAGCCTTCAGGCTCCTAGGGACACTCCCTCAGCTGGGAACGACAATGAAGCCAGCCAATTATCAGAACTTCAAGGGAGAAAGAAATCTCACAGGCATTTCTGAGGCTGTGGGGATCTCTGCTCAGAAGGGGATGTCAATGAATACAGTGAGCAGTGCGATCAGGTCTCCAGAGTTAAGAAATCATACTGGCTTCAGCGAGGCCTGACTCACCCAGACATCTCCAGAACCTTGCATTCAGGGGCAGCCCCCATTCCTGCCATAGATGTTTTTGGGAGGGGGAGGTGTGCTGAAGGGGACAATAATGCTGATGAGAAACAATTCTGAGCCTTTACTAGCACTCTACTAAACACTTTATCTGTGCATGTCATGTTTAGTACGATCTATGAAGGGACTATTGTTAGCATTTTTTAAAACAAATGAGGATACTGAGACAGAAGAAAGAACTATCCATGCTGTAGAGCTGGGTGGTTGTGGGGCTGGGATTCTAGCCCAAATTTCTCTAATTTCTCTTGGAGCTCTGGCTCCAAGTGCCCAGTGATCAGTTCATTATGACAGTAGCGTGGACTAAGAGAAGGAACACAAGCTTCAATGTCACCCAGATCTGGATTAAAATTCTAGCTCCATCACATGATGGCTGTGACTCCCTGAGTAAGCTAGCTCAGGCCCCTTGAGCTTTAGCTCCTAATCTGTGATATGGAAATGACAATACCAATATCTGACAGTTGTGAAGATTGCTGAGAGAATGCAGGGCACATAGTAGGTGCTTAGCAAGTGAGTGATAGCTATAAATATTATTATTTTTTTGCTAAGGCAACATAGTCACTTGCTTATTGATTCATTCACCAAACATTTACTGAGCACCTATTATGTTCTGTTCTAGCAACCAGCCTCTTTGCTGAAGTTGTGTCTGGTATTCTGACCATTTCTCTCGGTTAGGAAGGCTTAATTCCACAAGTATCAGAAACCCACATATTGATTTACCAAAGAAAGGGTTAGTTTTCTCTCACAACCAAACCTTGGGAGGTAGGGAGTGTGCTGTAGGGTTTAGCGGTTGCACAACTCCATCAGTGCCCCAGGATTCTGCTTTTCCCTCCACCAGCTTTAGTTAAGAGTATTCATCTTCATGGCTGTGAGATAGCTGATCTATTTCCAGTCCTTTGGCCCCATTCCAGGAGGAAAGAAGAAGAAAACAACCAAGGAAAAAAGCATACTTATTTATATCAGAAAAACACATATTTTCTGTATACACCCTATAGACTTCTGTTTATGTATCACTGGCCAGAATTAGATTTGAAGATCACCTCTAGCTAAAATCCCAAACTAAACTGAGATTCTGTTAGTTAAAAAAAAAAAACAGGAGAACATAGTTGTTGGGAGGCTAATGATAAGAGTGCCTTTAAAGCAAGCCTAGGCAATTTGCCCACCAATGTTGGTACTTTTGTTTCAAACTAGAGGGCTGGTGCATGAAATTCGTGCATTGGGGTTGGGGGGTCCCTCAGCCCAGCCTGCACCCTCTCCAATCTGGGACCCCTCGGGGGATGTCCGACTGCCAGTTTAGGGCCGATCCCTGTGGACTGCTGGCTCCTAACCACTCTCTTGTCTGGCTGCCTGATTGCCCCTAACCACTCTGCCTGCCAGCCTAATAGCCCCCTAATCACACCCCTGCCTGCTTGGTTGACACCTAACCACTCCCCTGCTAGCCCGATCACCCCCAACTGCCCTCTCCTGCAGGCCTGGTTGCCCCCAACTGCCCTCCCCTGCCAGCCATCTTGTGACAATGTGGGAGTGGCCATCTTGTGACAACATGGGGGTGGCCATCTTGTGACAGGAGGGTGTGAAGGTCAATTTGCATATTACCTCTTTATTATATAGGGTACTGTATGTAATCTCCCTAGATTCTCAGAACCACCAGGTGAAGGAAGTAGGTGCCTACTTCGTGCTCTGCATTTCCCATCCCCACTGACAGCGAGGACTCCGGGCAGTCCAGGCCTTTGGCCTTGGCCAAATGTACATTGCAGAGCAGGTGGGCAGGGCTAGCCCAGGCTCCTTCCTTCATTCCCCCTTCTTCACTGTGGAATGGCTGAAAGAAGTACAGGTATTGAATAAGGAAGGAGGCAGAGGGTGGAGGAACATGCTGGGATATGTAGATGGGCAGGTGGGAAGGCCCTTGTAGACAACGAGTAAGACCATGGACTTTGGAGCTTGACTGCCCAACCTAGAATCCTGGCTCTGTCACTCTATTTGTGTGATCTTGGCAAGTTCATAACCTCTAAAATAGAGGTAATAGTGGGGATTTAAATAAATTAATTCATGTAAAAATCCTGGCAAAAGGCAAGCAGAGAATTAAGAATTATTTTATAAAGGAGCATAGATTGTTGCCTAATGACAATGTTGTAGGACAGGTGTTGGTGAACTACAGCCAGAGACCCTAATCTGACCTGCATCTTGTTTTCGTAAGTAAAGATTTATTGGAACACATTTATGCCCATTTATTTACGTATTGTCTAGGGCTGCTTTCATGCTATGACTGGCAGAATTGAGCAGTCACTACAGAGACCATACATCCTGCAAAGCCTAAAATATTTACTGTTTCGCTGCTCCCTGTTATGATGTAACACTCAATGCCAGTGTAACTTCAGTACTCAAAGAGATCAAGAGTCAAAATTCAGTTCTTCTGCTTACTACCTATGGAACACGGGCAAGTGACAGCTTTTTAGAAGATAGTTTTTCTTCAACTACAAAATCACAAATGGTAATGTCTTATTTCAAAGGATGCTTAAGGATTAGATATAATAGAGATATAAGGATTAGATTATAATATATTAGATATAATAGAATGAGCACCCTCAGCGGGTGCTCAATAAATAGAGCCCATTCATTTCATTATTGTGGAAGGATTTTAAGCAGAGACTGGTGTGAGCAGATGGGCATTTATAAAAAAGCCTTGGAGGCTGTATTAGTTTGCCAGGGCTGCCATAATGAAGTACTACAAATAGAGAGGCTTAAGCAACTGAATTTCATCTTACAGTCCTGGAGGCTAGATGTTTGAGATCAAGGTGTCAGCAGGGTTGGTTCCTTCTGAGGGGATGGGAGAGAAGGTGTTCCATGCCTTTCCCCTAGCTTCTGGTGGTTTGCTGGTAATCTTTCCTGTTCCTTGGCTTATAGGCACATCTCCGCCTTTATTTTTCACGTGACATTCTCCCTGTGTGCATGTCTGACTCTGTGTCCAAATTGCCCCTTTTTATAGGATGCGGTCATATTTGATTAGGATCTGCCCTAATGACCTCATCTTAACTTGATCCTCTGCAAAGACCCTAATTCTAAATAAGGTCACATTCACAAGTTCTGGGGGTTGGGACTTCAACATATTTTGGGGGATACAATTAAACCTATAACAGAGGCTGTGAGGGGCTATTTTGGTGAGGGCAAGACTGGAGTTTGGACAACCATAAGAAGGCTCTTTAGATGACCAAGTAAGTCAGAGATGATCAGATGAGAAGAGAAAATGGTTGCGAAAGCATCAAGAAGTAGGGTCAAGATGGAACTTGAGAACTAAGTATGGAGAAGGAGAAGAGGAGGCTGGCGATGATAATGAGACTTCTTACTTGGCCAGTGGTTGAGTAGATGAAGCCATTATTGAAATGTGGAGAAGGCACTTTGCAAAGGGCAAAGGATGTTAAATAGGAGAGTGGCCATATGGCGTCCAGAGGAGGGGATTTCAGTGAAAAGAGGAGCGGTCAAAGGAAAATAGCATCATTCTGGGGTAGCAAATGGTAACTTATTGAGGGGAGGCATGATTAATAACTCTTAATGGCAGGATGAAGTCACCCAGAGCTAGAGTGGACAGGCCTTGGAGAGAACTGGATATGGGAGACTGGTTTGACGTCTTCTGACATCATGTCCCTGAACTTCTCTTCAATAACCATATTTAGGCATTGACCTTACTTCCCTCTCAACAAATGTCATCCTGCACTTGTCAGGAACTGCCCTGGTTCCTGCCAAAATGCTTCCTGTTCTGCCAGGTGATCACACCTGCTGGAATCAGGCCAGCCCCATGTGTTGACTGGTTCCTGCCCAGGAAGAAAATGAATCGGAGGCCGCCAGGTTAGGGAACACTTTTTTTTTTTTTTCTTAAGTGAAGCCCAGTCTCTTTTTTTTCAGCATCCCTGTCTATATAATCGGGATAAAAAAAAAATCTCACTTCACAGAGTAATATTCAGGATTAAGTGAGATAGTGCAGGCAAAGCCTGAGCACAGAGCTGGACACATTATAAGTATCAAAGGCCCATTAGCTCTTCTTATTGTTATTGTTATTTCTGGTGCCTTGTGTCTGTTCTCTTTTGCTTTGGGTACTTCTTCCACACTGCTACCAGAATGATCTTCCCTCAAATTAAAACATGACTAAGGGATATTTTTGCCTCTGTTTGCTCTCCAGTGTCCAAGGAATAAGATCCAATAAACTCAGACTTGGTAATCCACCTCCCTCTCCATCTTATTGCCCACCAGGCATCTCATCAGACCCTCTGCTCCATCATTACAGGACATTTGACTCTCCCTTGGTTACCTCTCTGTGTCTTCTCCTACCCCTTTCCTCTGTTTTTCTTATCTGGTAAACTCATAGACTTCCTTTAAAAATCAGACCAACAATGGCCCTTCAACACTAAGGTAATCTTCAACCACTCCCAGGCAGAGTGAAATTCTCTGCCTTCTATGTGTTACAATTTTTTGTCTTCATCATTGAAATAGCCCTAACCACGTGGCACTGTGAGGATCTGCTTACCTGTCTGAAACCAGCAATGTGGGCATAGGACTGGTGTTATTTACTTGGTAAGCCCTCGAAGTTCTTTGTAGTCAATGCAGGAGTGAGCACCTGCTCTTTCTGTTGTGAGCTCTTCTGTTCAATTTTTCATATTAGGCCATAAAATATGGGCCTAATTGATGAATAAAACAGACACACAATCTTTTCTTATGGGGCCCACAATCTAATTTATTCTCCATCTCTCACAAGATTCAACAACAGAAAGGATTTTCCATTTTTGCTTTTGGTAGTCTGTATTATCCAAATGATAAATTTTCAATTTACTTTCCCAATGGAAACCTTATATTATTGATCTTACAATATTAAATTTATTTTCCAAACTATAAATGCCACCATAGATCTGAACTTTTTCCCTCTCCATTCATTTGTTTTAATTTTTTAAAAGTTAAAGTCAAATGTGTCTATAATTTAAAAAGCTAACCACTTCTCCCACTCTTCCCCACCCACATCCCATTCCTTAAACATTTTTTAGCTGTTTCATATTGTTTTTGTAAGTGTTGTTTATATTTCTATTCTTGACATCACTTTTGAATATTCCCTTAACATTTTATTAAGAACATGAAGATTTAGAGTGTTATCCCATCCTGTCTTCATTTGCCCTCGCTCTTCCTCTCAATGGAGCTATAGGATGCTGCATGCTAACTAAACAAGGACTCAGCATTTACATGTTTCTAGCCAGTAAGCTCAGCTCCAAAACCACCTTCCGATACTCTGCTCTGCTGCTGGGACTGCTCACTCCATTTTCTCCTCTACCAGCTGGCTTTGCAGAGGAGATTGGAAGGGAAAGGGGGGACTTATTTCTTGCTCTTCCTGTCAAAGTCACCCTGGCAGTAGATTTCAGCCTCCAGCTTCCTTTGTGTCAGGCCCATGAACCCTCTCAGAGGCACAGCACCACAGCCAGCTCTTCCTGGCTCTGCAGAGGGCTTCTTCTCATCTTCTTGTTTCCGTAAGCCCAACCTCTTGACTATTTAGTTATCCAGCACTATTTACTGAAAAGTCCAAACTTTGCACCAATGATTTAAGAGGCCACCTTTATCATATTCTAAATTTCCAAATGTACTTGAGTCTATTTCTGGGTTTCCAATTATATTCAATTGGTCTGTTTGTAGATTTGTATATTAGTCCTGTGTTATTTTAATTACACTGTCTTTATTGTATGTTCCAACATGTGATAGGGCTCATTCCCTTCAACACTTTCCCTTTTTAGTGTTCCCTGGCTCTTCTTCATGTTTGTTTTTCCATGTGAACTTTTCCAGTCTTACAGGTATGGACAATTCTGATAAGGTTAGTAATGATGAATTCCGATCTTCTGAGTCACTTCACCGCACTATTGCAGCAGTGCCACACCATAGAGGTCCCTCTTTATGGTGAAAGCTACTCATCCATGGATTTATATGCTAGTGATCTACACTGTCCTAGCCCACTGTGCAGGGTCTGCGGAAATGACTCACAAATGCAGTGAGAGCTTCAGCAAAATATGACTTCGAACTATAAATCACAGCCCTTTGACATGGAAAGGTGCTGGTGATTTTAAATGGCTATTGGAATCTCAAAACAAACAGGGTAAATCTTTAGTTTAAAAAGTCACATTTGGGTCCAGGGAACAAATTACTTAATAGTAGAACTTATTGACCCCCAAAAAGAAAGTCACACTGTTGGTGAAAACCTAATAATGCTAGTAAAATTAAAATGAGTAAAGTGGTAGGACAAGATGTAGGAGGAGAAACTGAAAAGGTCCCATTTTCAGGCCATTTTATTGGTCAAGACACCGATGACATGTCACTTGATGATAAAGAGGTTTGTGTAATAAACTGAAATATAATAGGTTCTCTACCCAAGTTGATGAGTCAACAGATTTCACCAATAAATGTCATGATGTGGTATTTGCAAGATTTGTAAGTAATGTGAAATTCAAGAAAATGTTTACTGTTACCAAAAATAATGGCCTAAAATGAGCAAAAACCCAACTATATTTAATGTTTTGTCTTTATATCTAGAAACACAAAGTTTGTCTTAGAGAAATTGTGTTGGTGGCTGCATTGATGGTAGCCCATGGGTGGTTGGCTCCATCAGAGGTTCCTACATACAGAAATTTGAGGAGACTTCTCAACAGACATGTGACCTTCAAGGTGAATGAATGACGGGGTTATTAAAAAGAAAATAGTTGGCCAGATTTGCTGAGAAGTTTGAAGGTGAAAATTGGCTGCAGAAATTAACCTGTCTCAAGACAGTTTTCCTCACATGAGCCGGGGGAGGAAGTCTCTGCCAAGCTTTGGAAAGAATGTTCTGAATTTAAGTAAGAATAGTCTGGGGGGAAATCATGTTTCAATAGGAAATCTTGACAAGTTTCCACTTGGCTTGGGCTTGACAGAAAGGAAGGATATTATTTTGCCTCAAGTCTTATCAAAAACCTCCTAGAAGATTGGCAGAACCAAAGGAGACAGTATTCTCTTCCCTTTCAACTCATGTGTATGACGAGGTGAGAGACCCTCTTTCTGACTCTTCTGCTCAATCTGAGAACTTGACTGAGCGAAGAGGAAGAAGTCAGTGTGGGGCAGTCAGATAATAAACTCAAGAAGAGGTTTACTGATCAGCTCCTTACAAGCTCTGGTTTCTGTGAAAAAGAATATCCAGCCTTGCAAGGGCCATTTTTCTACAGCCTTCAGCCTCCCACATGTGTGACCAAGCTTTTCCTTTTAACATCTGTCAAGAGCCAGGACAGAAATGGTCTCACTACAGCTGGAAATAAAATCTTGTGTATTTATCACAATTTGGACCAAGAATTGAATATTTGTTCAGTAAACAACAACAACAACAACACAAGTATCATATTACAAAGTTAAAATTTATTTTTTTAATTCCAATATAAAATTTTTTGTGTACATGTAGGCCTATCAGAAATCAAGAAATAAGCCCATGTCTATAATTATTTTGGAACAACTAGGCCTACAGTTAAGCCTGATAATGTTAGTAAGAAATTGGCTTTTTCAAGGTCTTCTATAAATTGTCTTAGGCTTTATTTTTATTCATATTGCTTTGGTTCATGATTTCCATAGCTTTGCTAGTCAACAGTATCAATACATTTCCATGATTTAAATATCATTCGTTAAAATGATTTACAACTTTTTTTTGATTAAATATATGAAACCTGCTTTCAGAAAAATTAAATTCCATTTTTAGGCCAGTTATTTGGCACAGATATATTGTGTTCTCTTTATGAAGTTCAAAAATTTACAAAAAGAAAGATTAGTTTCAAGAAATTTAAGTTAAATTTAATTGCCTATTTTTTTTCAATAAAGTTTAGCTTAACAATTTATTTTTGGTTTTAAATAAGAACAAAAATCCCCCATATGCCATAAAACATAGACCAGATCTTACTAGCATCTTGGATGGTAGAAATTAATTACATGCTTTAAAAATTTTTAATAGGAAGCAAAAAACATTACAGTTGCTATTCTTGATGGGGAGGGAGAAACCACAGCAAAAGATTAGGCTAATGGGTAGGCAAAACAAACAGACTTGCAGAAAACATTCTCTGCTCAAAAGAACATTGAGAAATTATTATTGGGTTGTGATAGTTTCAAGTCACTGATTATAGTTCTGTACCATGAGCTGTACATATAATAATTTTTAAGTTCCTCACATCATAAATGTTGGAGAAAGGCAAGTCTAGAGACTGGCTGGTACAGACTCACCAGAGACCCACTCTTTGTCTCCTGCCCAGCATTACCTGAGGGGTAGGCGACCCCTGTGTCTAAAGCTCTTATTATGTGGATATTTAGTCAGCCCCCTGTTTCCAGGCTAGATTCATTTTCTACCTCCTGCGTTATCTGCTTTTCCACTTCCTGAGATATTCCAGGGTTGTCAGTCATGAATTAGCTTGCTTCTCATTGGCTGTTGCCAGCCTTCCATAATGCCGTGTGGGTGGGCAGCCCCAGGTGGAGAATCAATAAAGCAGGTAATGATGCATTATTACTCAGCTTCCTCTCCCTTATTTGAGCCAATTCTGACCTTCAGATCTCTCCTAGAGCTCTTACTGTTGCCTCTTTTCTCCTTCTTTGCCCTCCTCCAGCTTCCTTGGTTCATGCCCCTTCTATTCCTCACCCCAACCCCCCCACCCAGCCAATGCCCTGTCATTTATTTCTGGAGTGGCTTATCTTGTTTGAGGGCCTTCCATCTCTGAATTCTTATTTGCCACTTGTCCTATTACAAGCCCTGGGTAAGTTATATTAATAGATGAGTCTCAGCAAAACAGAATAATACAACCACTAGAGCCACTTAAGAGGGAAGATAGGAGCGCACTGATTCCAGGTGGTGTGGACCATCTAATCAGGGTGGATGCCTTTAGGTGGTGGTGGTGGTGGTGGTGGTGACGTAGCAGATACACCACTTGCCATTGCCTTTTTTTTTTTACAAATTATTTATTAAGCTTCTCATACCTTGCTGAAGTGAGTGTTCTTTATTTTGCAGATGAGGGTATGGGAAGCTCAGAGGCGTTAGTTGCCTTGTCTCAGGCCACAGTTGGCAGAGCCAAGACTGGAAAGGAAGTCTGTCTGAAGCCCAACTCCATGTTGTTTGCACTGCCTGTGTCTTGCTTTTAGCTATTTTCTGAGCAATTTTGAACAAGAGATATTTTTGCCCAACTGTCCACTACATTTCTATTTAGTTTCTGAACAACTATTTCTATTTAGAGTTTCTGGACAGTGTCGGCAGTTTCTGTTTCCAATTGTGCTCAGCTGATTCATCCCTTTATAGATGCAGCACGTTGGCTCATGGATGGACTGGCTGCGCTTTCCTTCATCTCTGCCAAACTCTTTCCTGGTACCCAGTAAGTAAGAGCTGCCTGTGTTTGTACCGTGCATGGACTTAATTAGTCACACTAATCAGTCAATACACCAAGTGCCTTCCCTTTCCTGCTCTCGGGACTTTCAAACATGCCCACAGCGTGGTTCTCCGTGATGTAGAGTGATGCTGCCCACCAAGGTGGATCCCAGCTGGTGCTCCTCTTCAGTTCACCTGCCCACGTCACGTGATGCACGGGTTCTGATGCTGGGATGTTTGTGTTCATCAGAGGAGCCCAGACATTCTGTGTGTTGCTCTCTGGACCATGTGATTCCAGTGTGTTTGTCTCAGGTAATGTGTTCTGGTTCGCAAAGGGGAAAGATCCGACACTAATTGGGTGGAATTCTCAAGCCAAACATTGTATTAGCTGTTTTACATACATTACCTCATTTAATCCTTACAGCAATCCAAGAGAAAGGCAGTATTAATGCCATTTATTCATTCATCAATGAATAACATTGAAAGCACAGTTTGTTCCAGGTCTGTGTCAGGTTGCTAAAGGCTGGGAGTGCAAGGGCAAATAAGAAAGAGAATTTCTGCCTGAGCTGGTTTGGCTCAGTGGATAGAGCGTTGGTCTATGGACCGAAAGGTCCTGGGTTCGATTCTGGCCAAGGGCACCTACCTCGGTTGCAGGCTCCTCCCCAGCCTGGGCCCTGGTCAGAGATCATGCAGGAGGCAACCAATTGATGTTTCACACTGATATTTCTCCCTGTCTCTCCCTCTCCCACTCTCTCTAAAAATCAATGGGAAAATATCCACGGGTGAGGATTTAAAAAACAACAAAGGAACAGAATTTCTGTCCTCCTGGAACATGTATGTAGTTCGAGGAAATCACAAACACAGAAACAAGTAATTAAAGTGCAATGGATGCTGTGATGCTAGCAACATGGTTACTGTTACCACTGTGCTTTATCACTGTGCTTGCAACTGCTCAGGCTCTCGGCTAACCCTATTATCATCTGCGTTCCTTGGTTATTTCCTAAGATATCCTATGGGGACTGCAATAACAAACCTTATTTTCTCTTGAGCCAATGAAGACTGAGCAGGTTAAGTAATTTGTCCAAGTTCTCATTAGCAGAGTCGTTCGGAGGGTTAAGGAAGAATTTTGTGTAAGTACGGCAGGCAATGCAGGGAGGGGCCAGTCTGCCAGGGTTCAGATTCAAGCTGTGCTATCCACTAGTTGCTTCATCTGAGACCATCTCTCTGCGTCTCAGCTTTCCCCAGGTTTAAAATAGGGATAATGGTAATTCCTCCTCCTGGTTAGTATTCCCATGTTTCAGAGAAGGAAACTGAAGCAGGGATATGAAGTCAGAGACCCAGGGTCAGTGGAAAAGCCACCGCTCAGCCCAGCCTACCTGCTTGCAAAGTTAATGCTTTTACTGTCTTTGCTACCAAGATCTCCAGAAGGAGGCAGTCTTCCAGGCCACCTAGACCACCGAGTGGATTCCTGCTGTCAAACAGGGTAAAATGCCAAACTACTGCTTGAGAGACGCCCTTGGGCCTCCTCCGTTTGATATCTGGCTCTTAGCATATTCTACGAGCACCATTTATGGGAATAGTTCACTTAAGAGGAATATGCTTAAATATAAGCCCTGATATGTAAATATGTATTGGCAAGCAAAGAAAGGACAGGCCTTCAGTGCAGAGAAGACCTCTGGGGTGGTGTGACTGTGTGTGGTTGGTGTATGTTTGTGCAAGGATAAAAGGGTTATCCTTTCTGCCAGAGATGAAAGAAGAATGAAGCAGCTCGATGCAAATAGCCCCACTGAGAGTGCCAACCCTCCCTCCCTTAAAGGTGTCTGTCTTGTGTCACAGATGTCCACAGGTTGCACCATGACCATTGTTTTTTTGAGGATATCTGTACACAGTAAGCCTGGTGTTTCTTCTGGGGCATGTACACAGAGACACTCTAACACTCACACACTCACATACACACACACTCACACATACACAGACACACTCACAAACACACACACAGACACACACACTCACACATATACAGACACACTCACAAACACTCACACACACAGACACACACACTCACACATACACACACTCACAAACACTCACACACACACACACACACACACACACACTCACACACACTCACACAGGTTTTGGCTGGCTCCAGCTCTGCGGCTGCCAGAATGCTGCCTGCCTTTGTTTCAGGGACAGCTGATAACCCTCATTAACATCTTGCTGCAGATACTAGCAGCCTCCCAAACCAGTCCTCACCTCGGGGCAGATTGCTCCAGAACATTCCTCCTCTTTCCCTCCTCCCCCCACCACCCTAATAGGGCCAAATATGTTTTTCCCTTTACCTCAGACATGCATCTTCTTGTCTGGCCTCTTGTTTTTCTCCTCTGCAGATTTCTGGGGAGGATTTAAGAATAAACCCGACCCTCAGCTGGTCCTAGGTTTAGAACCTGCTTCTGAACGGCATTCGGTTCACCCATCCCCTCCCAACCCCCTATGTCATGGATGCTCACACACACTGGTCCGAATGTAATCCCATTGTACGTGTATCTTTCAGCCAGGCCCCAAGTTTAGGGTTTCTTTCTCCTGCAAACCTCTCAGAACTATCCATTCCCTTTCGCCTCCATCAGCACACCCTGAGTCAGACCACCAGAATATTGGTCTGGACTTTTTCAATAACCTCCTACACCTTCCCCGCTTATCTTCTTCCTCCACTCACCTCCGCTCCCTCCGTGACCTTTCCCAAATGCAAATCTGACCTTGTAAGTCCCTTGTTTTAAGTCTGCAAATGTTCCCCTGGTATATCTGGGACTGAAGATGGGGTTTGGCTCATGGTGGACATTCAGCAGAAATTTCTGGAATTAAATAGAGTTGAATCTTCATATTAAACCAATGGAATATTCATTCTGAGAACTCAAAAAATGGTCTTTTCTAGTGAACTTTATTCTTTTTCTAGTTCTCACTTTTACACTCACCTAAAGTCCTTTCTTTCATTTTAGAGGACAATTTTACCTTTAATTTTGTGTTGCATGACTTTGGGAGTCTTATGGGAAAAAATCATCTTACATTTCAATAAGAAATGAAATGGTAGAACTGAAGAGGACCTTTAAAACCATGCTTTTCGTTTCAACAGGTTCTATAACATATTTGAGTCCTTGATCATTTGCCTTAAAGGCGCATATTGAAAATTTTGTTGAGATTTGGTGGAGCTGTCTATACAGTTGTTCATATGGAAAAATAATGTAATAATTACTAATTAATAATACAAGAACAAACTCTGTGTTTTGCATACTAATAACTGTAAACCTACCTTTGCCCCACCCTATGTATGTATATTCTATATATATAAAAGCCTAAGCGACTGTTCAACCATTCAAACGGTAGCTATGATGAACACTGACCACCAGGGGCAGACACTCTGACCAGTAGGTTAGCTTGGTGCTGGGGTTTGGCCTATCAGGACTGGGCGAGATGGGCCAGAAGTGCCCTGGAGCCCTCCCGCAGTCCCTCTCTGGTCCCGATCGTGCACTGGTGGGGTCCCTTGGCCTGGCCTGCACCCTCTTGCAATCTGAGACCTCTTGGGAAATGTTGGAGAGCCTGTTTCTGACCAATCCCTGCAGGCCAGGCCAAGGGACCCCACTGGTGCATGAATCTGTGCACTGGGCCTCTAGTATGTGTGTGTGTGTGTGTGTATATATATATATATATATATATATATATATATATATATATATAGTGCCTACTGTATGCTGGACAAGGTGCCAGGCACCCTGTACACATTCTCAGAGGATGCACAAAGTCCTATAACATCAAGGTTTATTCCCATTTTCAGATGAGGCATCTAAGGCCCAAGAAGGTGAAATCACTTTCCCAAGAACACTCAGCTAGCCTCCTGAGATTGAACCTGAGGTCTGTTTGACTCCATAGCTCAACATAGTCTCACTACCTCTTGGATCCTCTCACATGGATCTTCATTACTGGCTCACTATATTGCTGGTGGTTTCTAAACAGGAAAGGGCAGGAGAGGTATAAAGGAGAGCATTAAATGGCAAGAGATTTAGGTTGGGTGACTAATTGAGTATAGCAGTCGTCTGAACATGCGATGAAGTCTACATCTGGGTAACAGTGGGACTGGAAAGAGAGCAACTGGCACTTGAAAGTGTGAGTCACGATGTCCTGCCAGCAAGGTTTGGAGCTCAGTGGAAGAGACATCTTCCAAGGGAACAGAGCAGAGATTGTTCCTGAAGAGTTCGAACAACGGAGCCCGAGGCAGAAAACAGATGCTGCTGAAAAATGAATGTCTTTCTTTCGGAACTAATGCTAATGTTGGATGTATTCCCACTTATAGTTTGCCTACTGGTGGAAGGGAAATTACCTGTTATGACGGTTGGAGCCTTCTTGTTGATGCAGTGGTGGGATCATGTAGGCAGTCAGATGGAAGGGACAAAGCTTACTGTGTGCTGTTGGATTGTATTGTGCCCAGCTTTGAATCATTGAAGCATATAACTCTGATGATAACGTAATACGCTTGAAGTAGTTGTTTATTGCTCTTTATCTTCTGGAATGCTAAATAAATCAGAGGGACTTATTTCCAGTGTTGAATGTAACTTAAAGTAAGTTTTTTACATTGTGGTCTTGGCCTGGGCTGTTTAAATTGGACCCATTTCATTATTGACTTTCTCCTCTTCTCTATACATTGTTCCATTAATTTCCCCAAAGTCATTTTTCTTGATGTCCTGACTTTGTAAGCTTTTTTTGGGGTGGGAGGGTGAATGGTTTGCTGACATGTCAAATGCTGACTGCTCCTGAGATCTCTTTCTTTCATTACTAGATCAATATTTTCCTCATTATTTTCTCCCAGGATGTAGGCATTGGAAAAATGCTTTGGAGATCTAGCTATGTCCAATGACCATATGAAGTTGTACTAAGGAACCAATTATGTGTTCATATGTGCATTCACTCCATAAATATTTTGAACAATGAACTATGTAGCATTTTTATTTGTATAACACCAATCCCAGGAGGGGGGTTCTTAAAGAAAAGAAGGATTCCCTGTCTTAGAGGACACAAATATACCTCAACCTATTATAAGATTTGAGCAGTCTTATAGTAAAGCAATTAATTTAATTTTTTGTTGGCTGTCTGTCTATATTGTCCTTAGAAACACTGTGTTCTGTTAACTATCTCTATATATTCTTTTTATAAAAATTTTGAGAGAGAGAGAGAGAGAGAGAGAGAGAGAGAGAGATTGAGATTTGTTGTTCCACTTATTTATGCATTCATTGATTGATTCTTTTATGTGCCCTGACTGGGGATTGAACCTGCAACCTTGGCATATTGGGTCGTTGCTCTAACCAATGGAGCTACCTGGCCAGTATTTCTCTGTATATGCTTGAATGTCAGGCCTCCCTGGCTGCCATTCCAAACTTGCTCAGCCTTTCTGCAGTTCTGTTTACATGGCTTTTGAAGTTAAACACTGTTTCCTGACATCTGCCATCCCATTGCTACCAGGTAACTCCTATCATCAGCTCAGCCGACAGAGCACAGCCATTACTGAGCTTCTGAACAATGATGGCGCTCTCCTGACCAACATATTCTTAATCACCTTGGTAAATAGAATGTTTTATAGGCTCTCCCGAGGAACATGGACAGCTAACAAATTCTTTGTTTTCATTCAGTAGACCCATTTTCATGGTCTTTTGGATCTCTTCCTACACAATCTCCTAGCAAATCTGGTATTAACTTCACTTGCTATTGACAGTTGTTTCTTCCAAGTTTCCAACATTCATCTTAGCAATTTAACAAACTGGCCTCGGCCCTCAGGTCAGGTATTTTAACAACAATCAGTGTATTCCAACAATTGTTGAGGATTAGTGTTAAATGAAGTACTCCAAAACTGACACTCTCCCTTATCTGACTTTATTTATTGTTCTCCTTGATCCAATACCTTCACGACTCATCTCCGACATTCTTTCCTAATCCCTGCTGGTACACTTACTCATGTCTGTCATTCAGTTGTGAAGTCCCTCATCTGCCTTCGTAGGCGAAGCACTTTGTCAGTCATGTCAAGCTGAGACTTGACCCTAATTATGGGACTGGTGGCTAGGAAGGGAAATGCAGCCAGATCCTGAGAGGGGTGTCTTATAAAGCACCTGTCTCATTTGAGGTTTTTGTGCAATCTTCAGGTAAGTCTAGGTGGGAAGAGGAGGCTCTGCCTCTAATGAGAGGAGTGACTCACTTCTACAGGCCCAGCATAGAAAAACTGGTAGTTCGAGATTCTCAAGTATATCTACCCAAGTATCCTCATCCCAAACTTCAGGGTCACACGTCTCTATCAGAGCCAAACCGTGGTATTTGAAGACTGTGTAAGGATTAGAATTCAACCTTCTCTAAAGTTCTACTATTACAATTAAGTTTGAGCCTGATTTTGGCTCAATTGGCCTTCTGGCTATAGGATAAGAAAATCTCTTGAAATACTATCAAGTAGCCCATTGAATTTCACACTTTGTTTTGAATTTGTAAGCAATCAATCAGAACCTATCATGTTCTCTTTCTTTAATGTATCAAGGGAACTCAATAACTATCTCAAAAATCCACTATCTTTATAATGACTATTTCCCTAGTATCTTTCATATGTATCTCCTTATACCCATATTCTACCATGTTCAGGGGACAATCCTAGCATTTATTGTGCTACAGCATATCAAGGACCATCAATCTCCCCTGGCCAGTAGAAGTGAGGGTCCCTTGCCAGCAGCAATAAGGTGGGTGATCCAACTCCAGAATCCATAGTAATAACTGTTTTATGTTTAGCTGTTTAGAAGCAGCATCTAAGACAGGGATTATTTTGTAAGTGATTTATTAAGGGATGTCTCACAAAGATATAGGTTCAGCTGAAGTCTAGCTTCATGGGAAGCTCTAGAGTGTGAATGACACTACAGTGTCATCTCATCTTGAAGAAAGTGGGATGAACTTTTTATTCCAGTATCAGACAGTTACCACCTCCAAGCAATCCTTTGGGAAGAAGGACAAAATGTCTTTGAAATCCCTAGGCAAGAAGCCTTCCATGGGCTAAGGCTGGTCATTGATATGAAAGGTATAGCTGTGAGTTGTTAGTATTCAACAGTCAGTTTATCTAGGGAATGGATGCATCATCTCAGGAAAGGAGATCTGGGTGGGGTACCCAACAGCATCGGCTATAGCAATGACCTATTGCTATAGCATCGGATATAGCAATGACATTTTGCTATCATATGGAACTAGGGTTCTCTGAAATATATTTTAGGAAACATTATGCCATATGGCAGGCACTGGGGTCAGAATGGACACATGGACAGATAACTGCAACACAGTTAGCTCCATCCAACATTCATTTATTGTGGTCTACTAGGCGACAGGTGCTGTGCTAAGTATAGGGTGACCAAGCATCTTGATTTATCCAGGGCTGAGAGGGTTCCCTGGACGCAAACCTCTCAGTTTTAAAACTGGGCCAGTCGCAGGAAAACCAGGATAAGTTAATCACTTGAGCTAAGTGCTGGGAATATAAAGGGGAGTAACAGCATTGCCTTCTACAAGAAGTAGAGAATTTTCTAAGTTCAATGAGTGAAGTGCCAGGGATTCCTAGAAGAGATGGCTGCTGACTTTGCCTGTGTGGGAGTTGCAGAGGCTCTTCCCACACAGGCATTGTGCTAACGTGTGCATTTTTAAAACCACCAGGCTGTATTATTTCTACTGGGCCCCGATAACGCAACCAGTGCTGTTTTCCTGAGACCTCATCTTTTTGTCTGAGGCCAGCCCCAGCTCTGGCTCCAGCAAATACGACCACACTCTAAAAGAAATGAAGGCGACAGAATTGTTCACATCATATTAAGCTCCTTGATCTCTTTCCAGATGGAAGGGGCTATTGTAAATTAAGGAAGGTGTTTTAAAGATAATGCCCACCTTCCTTTCTTCATTTATTCAAAAAAATATTGAACACCTACTAAGTGCCATACAATGTTCTAGCTTCCGGAGATACAACAGTGAACACAACAGACAAATGTCTATTTATCTTCTTGCAACTTACATTTTAGTGGCAGGGACAGGAAATAATTATGACATATGGTGATGAATGCTATGGTATAAAGAAAGAAGACAAATTAGGAGGCTAATAAAATAACCCAGGTGGGAAATGATTGATGGTGGCTTGGATCAGGGCAGAAGTGATAGAGTAAAAAATATTTGGGTTCAGATTATATTGGAAAGTGGAGCCAACACTATTTACTATGGGCTGAATGAGGTGTGAAAGAGAGGAATCAAGGATGACTCCTAGATTTGTGGACTGAACCGTAGAAAGATGTTGCTAATTGATGAGATGGGGCAATGCTGTGGGAAGAGAAGGTGTGGGAACAGGGAAAGTTGAGCAGTTCAGTTGCTAGGCATTCAAGTATAGAAGTTGAGTAGGCAATTGGATGTATGAATCTGAAGTTCAGGATACATAATTTTGGGAGTCTTCAATTTATAGATGGTATGAGATCACAATGGAAAGGTGTACATTGAGAAGAGAGGTACAAATACTGAGCCCTACAGACTGAAAAAGAACCAGTAAAAAAGATTAAGAAGGAACAGCTAATAAATCAAAAACAAAACCAGGCTGTGTGTTGTCCTGGAAGCCACGTGAAGGCACTGTTGCAAAGGTGAGGTCATGATTAACTGCAAGTCATGTAAGAGTACGACCAAAAATTAGCCACTGGATTTAGCAACATGGAGATGATTGATAATTTTTACTAATCCAACTTTTGACCACTAAACTGGAAAATTATTTCAGATTATTTTATCCTCTGGGATATCTTCCAACTTCCTTTTGAAAAATAGCCCAGAGCTTCCAAAAGAAGTGATAAAATTTGGCTTTTTTATTCTCAGACTGTGGTAACACCAGGGGCAGGAATCTTATTTATCTCAGTATCTCTGGACCTCTGATGCAATGCTTGATATGTAATAGATGTTCAGAAAATATTCAACATATAAATGAAATGGATGTGATTTTATTCTCCTTTTCCTTCATCTTCTTATTTTTTTCTCTATACTGTCATCTGCTTTATAAATTTCTTCCTTGAAAGATGAAAGATCTGATCTTTCATGGATTTCCATTTTTGGTAAAATGAATGAAGAAAGATAAGAAAAATATACAATAATAATAACAATTATTCCCTGAGATTTATTGTGTGCCTGGCATCAGACCAAGCATTTCACAAATGTATTCTTCACAATAACACTGTGAGGCAAGCAGTATTGCTCCAATTTTACCATTTCATAGGTTAAAAAATTGAGACTCATGAAGGTTAAACCATATGCCAGGGTCTTTGGAGCAGTGATTGCTGTGTGTTCACCAAACCCCACTTCCTCTTCCTTCTGAGCACACAACTTGATACATTTCCCAGTCTCCTTTGCAATTGGGTATGGCCATGTGACTGAGTCAATAATGCAATGTGGGTACAGTGATGTGCACCACTTTCAGACTTGGCCCCTAACAACCTTACATGCAGAATCCTCTCTTTCTTTTTGCCTACAGGAGCTAAATTGAGCAATGTGTGAGACCTGTTGGAGCCACAAGATGGAAGGAAATGGGTCCCTGAATGACTGCATGGAAGCTGTCTACCAAGTAGGAACATGGACAATGGATTTTGCAGGAGTGTGAAGTAAATATATTCGGTAAGCCATTGAAATTTGGGAATTTGTTACTGATGTAGTATTATTTACCTTAAATGGTTATGCAACTAAAAAAAATGGTAAGTCTGAAAACTTATTTTATGGAGGCACAAATCTGGAGATCAGTGGACTAAGAGGTACCAGGCATGAAGGGTAGACACCATATCAAATGGAGTTAAATGAGTGAAAATGCATGCTAATGCTGAGCTATCCATCCCTCTCCCCCACCTTCATCACAGAATTTTGTCAGGATCTTTCCCCTTCCGGCCAGCGATGGGTAGTATCTCCCCTGGGGACTATAGCCTCCAGCCAACAAGAAAGACTGAAAGATACTGACAAAGGGGATTTTCTAACACCCAGCCTGATAAAGTTCATGCTGATGAGCTCTACTGCTCTACTGAGAGCTTCCCATAAGTCTCTTGGTTCCTCCCTTTTATTCACAACAAGCAACCAGGACTATCAGACATTCGGACAGGCTCTAACATGAAATACAGAGATGACAACAAATGAACAGAGGAAATACAATAAAAAGGAAACAGACATAACAGAGATGAAATGTCAAAACATCTCTCATGAATGTTCTTAAGAGAGACAAGATAGACCATAAATGAAATGAGGAAAAGATGCTCTGAAATAAAGAGAGAAGGAAACAAGTTTTTGAAATTAAAAATATGAGCCCTAACCGGTTTGGCTCAGTGGATAGAGCGTCGGCCTGTGGACTCAAGGGTCCCAGGTTTGATTCCAGTCAAGGGCATGTACCTTGGTTGCGGGCACATCCCCAGTAGGGGGTGTGCAGGAGGCAGCTGATCGATGTTTCTCTCTCATCGATGTTTCTAACTCTCTATCCCTCTCCCTTCCTCTCTGTAAAAAATCAATAAAATATATTTTAAAAAAAGAAATTAAAAATATGAGAAAGCAATAAAAGTCTCTATAGAAGGATTGGGAGGTAAATTTGAAGAAATATTACAAAAATTTGAGCAAAAATACAAATAAATAAATATAGAAAAAATATTATAGAAATATTAGAGGACTGCTCTAAAAGGAATACCAGACAAAGAGATCAGAGAAAGCCAAGGGAAGAGCAGAAACAGTCTATGAAATAGCTTGAGAAAATTCCCCAGGACTGAAGGATACGGGTTAACTGATTGAAAGAGTTGTCACTTAGTGCACACAGGATGAAAAAAAAGATCCACATAAAGAACTATAATAAAATTAGAGGCCCGATGCACGAAATTCATGCAAGAGTAGGCCTTCCTTCTCCCGGCTGCCGGCACTGGCTTCCCTCCAGCACCCAAGACCTGGGCTTCCCTTGCAGCCCCAGCTTCGTCTGGAAGGTCATCCGGAAGGATGTCTGGAAGGACATCCAGTCTAATTAGCATATTACACTTTTAGTATTATACATTTCTGAATATTGGAAAGCTTCTCTGAGTTTCTGGAAAGAAAAAACAGACTACATACAAGGTTCAGTTATCAGAATAGCTTTAGATTTTTCAACAACAGCATCTTCAAAAACTCTAAAGGTAAATAATATCCAACTAACAATTATATACCTAGTGAAATTATCCTATATAATAAAAGAGTGATATGCAAATTACCCATCACTCCGCTACACCCACAAGCCATGCCCACAAGCCACACCCACCAGCCAATCAGGAGCGAATGCAAATAAACCCAACCAAGATGGCTACAGCCACAGAGAGCAGGAGGGAGGCTTGGGTTTCCCCGGCAATGGAGGAAGCCAAGCTTTCCACCTGCCCTTGCTGGCCTAGGCCTCCACTCAAGGCTACAAAGTTTCAATGATAGAAGATACATAAACCCAAACAAAAATGGCGGCAGCCACGGAGCTGGAAAGAGCAGGAGGCTAGGGTTGCCCGTGGCGATGGAGGAAGCCAAGCTTTCCACACACCCTGGCTGGCCCAGGCCTCTGCTTAAGGCTACAAAGTTTCAATTATAGAAGATACATAAATCCAAAAAAAAAAAAAAATGGCTGCCGCCACGGAGCAAGCAGAAGGCTTGGCTCTGCTCCAGGCTACAAAGTTTCAATTGTAGAAGATAAATAAACCCCAGATACCAGGGCCTCCGCTTGGGTCACCGGGGGGTGACCAGCGGGCCCCCACCCGTGCACCAGGCCTCTATCCTATCTAATAAAAGAGTAATATGCAGATTGACCATCACTCCAACACACAAGATGGCTGCCCCCATGTGAACACAAGATGGCCACCACAAGATGGCCAGCAGGGGAGGGCAGTTGGGAGGGACCAGGCCTGCAAGGGAGGGCAGTTGGGGGTGATCAGGCCAGCAGGGGAGGGCAGTTAGGGGTGACCAAGCTGGCAGAGGAGGGAAGTTGGGGGCAACCAGGCCTGCAGGGAAAGGCAGTTGGGAGGGACCCAGGCCTGCAGGGGAGAGCAGTTGGGGGGAACCAGGCCGGCAGGGGAGGGCAGTTAGGGGTGACCAGCCCTGCAGGAGAGGGCAGTTGGGGGGGACCCAGGCATGCAGGGAGAGCAGTTGGGGGGGACCAGGCCTGCAGGGGAGGGCAGTTAGGGGTGACCAGGCTGGCAGGGGAGCAGTTAGGCATCAATCAAGCTGGCAGGGGAGTGGTTAGGGGGTGATCAGGCTGGCAGGCAGAAGCGGTTAGGGGCAATCAGGAAGGCAGGCAGGCGAGCAGTTGGGAGCCAGCAGTCCTGGATTGTGAGAGGGATGTCCGACTACCCGTTTAAGCTGGATCCCACCAGGATCGAGCTTAAACGGGCAGTCGGACATCCCTCAAGGGGTCCCAGATTGGAGAGGGTGCAGGCTGGGCTGAGGGACACTCCCCTCCCCCGTGCACAAATTTTGTGCACCGGGCCTCTAGTTAATTATAATTGAGAGTAGAATAGAGACATTTTCAGATAGTTAAGGCCTCAAAATAGAGGATATATATATATAAAAAATGAAAGAATAAATCAGGAGTGAGGAAGACATGGATATAGCAAATAGCAGAGTCCAAAGAGGAGAGGGTGGAAGGGAATTCCCAGGAGCAGAGTGGAAGGATTTCCTAGGATGGCAGCTGTGTCTACCCATGAAGGGCAACCCACTGGATCTGAGCAAAGGCAACCCCACTGAAGGTCATCAACACCAAGTTCCTAGCTCACCTGAGGGCAGGACACCCAGGAGAGTCTGATCTGGACTCTGGACCATACCTGTTTGTCTTGACAATATGCTGAGAAAAGTCTTGCTCTCTGCTCCATGCCCTGCTATTGGATAAGCTGAGGACACTTACTTTGGCCACAGAAATGTTCTGCTTTGACCTGACCTTGAAAGCTAGACTTAGACCATGTAAGTTCAGAGCAGCCCACTCTCTCTAACTACACTCCTTTCATAGATCTAGTGTTTGGCCCACACTAAGCCTTGCCAGAGAAGCTGTAGTGTTCCTGAAGTAAGCCCTAGGTTTTTGAGGGCTCACTGGTGACCTTGCCCAGTGACTTCCCCAGAAGGGGCTCTTGTAAAACCTCAGGGAAACTGAAACCAGACCATGACCTCGAGACTCAGCTCAGCTGGCCTTCTATGGGTCTCTAGCTAGCAGGGTCACACATAGGTTTGTGCTGCTACCCCATTTTCCAACTAAATATATTATTTAGATCTTCATGTGTAAGTGGGAGACCCACGAACTATAGCTGGGGAATGATTCACATAGAAGGTGAGATGGTAGTTACTTCTGGGTGGGAGTGAAGGGTGAAGGGAGAGGCAGGAGAGTGGGAAGACACACTGTGGGTATCTAAGGGATACTGAATGGCAGCACATAAGTACTTTATTGTTCTCTGTGTATGATCCATTTCACAATTTTAAAAACTGAACAGTTGAGCCAAGTAATTGTGCAGGTTCTTTCTATAAAGGGTAAGCTCTGATTTTTTGAAGCTCTCAGTGGAATTGGATGAACAGAATGAATCCAGTGGCACAGTTCATCACAGTCTGTTAGATGTCCTGCTGAGGACGGTGCTGATTTGGCATTAATGCCCGCAGGTCCTAGAGACAAGGATGGTGAACTGCTGATGGAAAATAGGGGTCAGGGAAAAAACCCTATAAGGTTGGTTGATCATAAACTGCTTTCATCCCGGCATTGCCTACTCTCAACAGAGACTCCAGAATGATCCTTTAATAACTTAAATCAGATCGTTTCACTCCTCTCTCAAAACTACTCCACGTGTTATGGATAGAATACTAAAAGAGGTCCTATATTGTCTGGTCCCGTGCCTCTATGATCTCATCTCCTACTACCCCCCCTCCCCATCATTCACTCTGCCTCAACTACTCTAATCGGCTACTGTTTCTCCAAGAGGCCAGGCACGCCTCTGCCCCGGGACCTTTGCACCTGCCAGCTTCCTTTGCCTGAGGAGCACTCCCTACTGGTATCCTCAGGGCTTGCATCCCCGTTGCCTTCAGGTTCCTGCTGAAATGTCTCTTTGTGAGGCTTTTCCTGACCATTCTTTATGAAACTTCAACTCATTCTTCCGTCTTTAGCATTCCTGTCCCATTGTATTTTTCTCATTTCATGTATATATTTTTGTTCATTTGTTATTGCTTTTCTCCCTCTTTTCCCTTCCCCTCTAGAATATGGGCTCTGTGAGGGCTGGATTTTTGTCTACTTTGTTCACTGGGGTAGTCCTGATATGTAGAAGGAGCAACACTTAAGTTTTCTTCCTGGCTTGCCTGATGCCAGGACTCTATTTTCTGATGTATAGTGTGTCCTTGCATAAGGAGGAATGAATGGTATGGCTGCACAGCCGATGTTCATAAAGCATCTTCACCCTGAAGAGAATGAAGAGCTTCATGCAAATGTTGAGCTTGTTATTACCACTAGAAAAACACAAGGGCCTCGGAGAGTCCTGGGAACAGTTCAACCTTCCGGGCTCCAATGGCACCTTCTAGATTGCTTGAGCTGCCTCGTTGGCACGCTTTGAGCCCTTTCAGACATAATTTAGCCAATTACTTGACATGCATACTCTTATTGCTTTATAATGCTTTCATCGAGTTATGACTTACAACAGATCAGGACAAGCCTAAGTAAAAACAGAGATTTGCTTTTTTGGAGGAGTGTGTCCAAGCTGACAGCAGAGACAACACCAAAGACGAGTCAGGGCTTAATGGGAATTATTCCTTCTGTTTGATTTGGAAGGCGTTGTTGATCCTAAATAAAAAAAATTCTGACTCCCTCAAGCTCAGAGACTGAGATTGCTTGAATATTCCATTAGGGATGAAGTTGCTGGGCTGATTTTTTTGGTAAGAAAGAAATGCAGAATCACAGTGAACACTTCATAAGTAGGCAAAGGGAGGATTCCTGACCTGTAAAACTCTTGAATGGCTCAGTCTGTTTACCATGTACACTGAAGAAGCCTTCGTTACAAAGGAAAGGAAACATACTCGCAAAACTTCCTCACCTTAACGTTATTCACCCTGAGCAACATGTGATCAATCCAGGAATAAAAAAAGCCTGTGCAGAGAAGCATTCTGGTTTCTTGTCAATAAAGCAAGGCCGACCATCTCTGGTAAAGGAAATGATTGGGGCTCTTGCCACAATTCTTACTTTTGCATATTGCTTTATATTTAACCAAGCACAAACACGCCATCGGTTCACCTTCCTAGGAGTTCTGGAAAAGGGACAAGTCTACAAATATGGTTCCCATTTTACCGGGGGAGAAATGAGGGCTCAAGGAAATGAAGTGTTTTGTCCAACATCACTTTTGCAGTGCCGCCCAACTTTCTGTGATGATGGGAAAGTTCTGTTATTTACATTGGCCAATACGGCCGCCCCTAGCCACAGGGGCTATGAGCTCTTGAGATGTGGCTAGCGTGATTATTTTTAAAAATATATTTTTATTGATTTCAGAGTGGAAGGGAGAGGAAGAGAGAGATAGAAACATCAGTGATGAGAGAGCATCATTCATTGATCAGCTTCCTTCTGCATGCCCACAACCCAGGCATGTGCCCTGACCGGGAATTGAACCATGACCTCCTGGTTCATAGGTCAATGCTCAACCACTGAGCCACACTAGCCAGCCCTGAATTTCTAATTTTTAAAACATTTTAATTAACTTAGAATTAAATAACCATTTGTGGCTAGTGGCTACCATATTGGACCGTGCAGGGGTGAGTGACTCAGCTGAGGCTCTAATCAAGAGGGTTGATTTAATGCCCACAATTTCCTAGTCTGGGCAAGTTCTAATTAATGTTGCAAAGGAAGTGAAATTTGCTAAGAATGCCACAGCTTATGGAAAGGGTCAAGTGCAATCAGTCCCAGAGGCTCTGCGTCCAGTTTACCTGGGCTCAGTCTTGCCAGTGCTTTTCATTCAGGCAAATGCCTGCAGCGTGGTTTTTACAGAAAAACACAGGATGAAATCTGGTTACCATTATACTTGCTATATGATCTTTTTGTGGCTTCCATCTTCTTACAACAAGAAAAAAGGCCTTAGCCTCCCAACATATGCTAGGATGATAAGCACCTATTTAATCTCTGTCACTGCAAAGGGAACAGAATATCTCCTTTGAAGTGAGAAAAGTTGCCTTGTGAATGTAGGCAATTCTCTTGGGGTGAGGTGTGGTGGGGAGTTGGGGAGAGTTAGGTCAGGCCTCATGTTTCCCAGCAAAATCCCAGATCTGAGAATGTGTTGGTAATCCGTGCTACAGGGGAGGGAGGGAGGAAAAGGGGAGACTCAAATTTAATGGGAGAGAATTGTTCATTTGTTTCTACATCAGCCTCGTAGGTTTGAAACTATTTATTATTATAAAACAGGGTTTCTCAGCCTCAGCACTATTGATATTTTAGGCCAAATAGTTTCTTTGCTGTGGGAGGCTGCCCTGTGCATATTTGGATACTTAGCTGCATCTCTGGCCTCTATCCACTAGAGTAGGACCCCATCCCCAGATTGTGAGAATGGACAAATGTCTCCAGACATTGCTAAATATCTCCTGGTTACATAAGGTTGAGAACCACTATTGAAGAGTCACCTGACATGAATCTACCCAGTCTCACAGAACTATTGTTTTGCTTGGAATATTTTAAAACTTGGATTCTTTTTTTTTTCTTCCCCTCTAAAACCCATTGTTTTTTATGTTATACTGTTTTTAACTTTTGGTGGAGTTTGGGAAAAGGACTTAAAGAAAATTAAAACCAGGAAAGAAAGTAAGAGCCTTTAATGTCCCTCCCTTCCTTCCCCAATCCAATACTCATATATCCCTAGTGTTTCAAATAGAGCCTGATATAGAGACTGCATTCAATAAATACTTTCCAGACTGTGTGCATGAAGTTCAAAGATATCGTGTCTTCCATTTGGGGACATAGGATGGTCCAGCCAGGGCCACACATTAGGTTCTAAGTGGTCAGATAGAAAGGCTTAAGGGAGTTTGAGCTGGGGAAGTTGCATGGGGTGAATCCAAATCAAAGTCTTTGGAAGATATTCTAGAGTAAGGATCCCAGATATCAGCTACAAAGACAAGATTTAGAGGGTAGACAATCTAGTGGTTTACAGAGTGAACTTGGAATCAGACAGACCTGGTTTGGATTTGGGCTTTTTTCTATTTTTTTTATTTTATTATTATATGTGACCATCACTCCTTCTCTAAGCATGAAGAAAAGCTAGATCCAAAGGTAGGGAATCAGAAGGGAATGGGGGGCGGGGGGGGGGGGGAAAGAGGGGGAGTTGGAGCAAATCAGAAACAGAAGAGGAGGTCCACCATGATCGCCCTTAGGGTACTGACCAGAGCAGGAACACAATGCTGCTGAAAGATACAAAAATCACAGGAAGTCGTCTTAATCTGTTGTTGTCTTAGGACCATTCTCTAGAAGCATGACCCAGAAGCATGACAATTTGCCCACAGGAAATTATTAAGAGTGTGCTCCAGGAGAAACGGGAAAGGAGTGAGGCTTTAAAGTAGGTCAGAGAAGAGAAAGAAGGGTTGAGGGGTACACTTGCAGGCAGAGTTCTGTTCTCAGCTGAACCTTTGGGGAACCCTAGAGTGTAAACTGCATCCTGAAAGTTTTCCCACCTCAAGGCAAGGGAGTTGGGCGTCCTTGGGCTATAGTTTGCTTGAGAGGATCTAAACTCCTGGGACCTTGTCTCTCTGTTCATATGGACAAATTGAGTCAGTGGCTCAAGGGTATCTCCCCAGGAAAAGTGGTAGATAATAGCAGTTAGAAGTAAAGCACATAGAAGTGAGGGATAAATATACAAAACCAACACAAAACAGACCTCAAAGGACCTGAGTGTAACCCTGACAGGGTCTGCTCCAGGTGTTGAGGGCCAAATTGAGCTGCTCCTTGATCCATGTCATTAATAGCCTTATAAGTGATGGTGAAGCTGTTGAGAACAGAAGAGTTGGACACATCGGGGCTGAGTGGAAAGGCAGAACTGAGGAACAAAGCATGGCTTTGGAGGTATTGGGACCTGGATCCTGAATTCTCTTACGGTATTCCTGACCTGCTCCAGCTTCAGGCCCTCACAACCACACATTTTTGGACTCTTGGCTCTTTTTTATGAATTCAGGATAACTGCCTTTCTGGGCCCTGGGTATGGGCACCCCAGACTGGCTGAAAGGCCTGCGGTTAATAGGTTGGCTCGTGGTCCTTGTGTTTGTCATCTCATGACTCCAAGGTGGCTTTTGGAGTAGGACAGGCCTGCCCTTACGCCTCCCTCAGTCACTTATCTCTGGAACCTTGGACAAGTCACTTAACCTCTCAATGTCCTCATCAACGAAATAAGTCATGAGCTCACAAGGCCTTTGGGTGGACAACATGACAATAACATGAGCTACTGTATGTAAAGCACAAAGTAAGTGAGCCAAAACAAAGGTGAAAAGGATTTGCTTTCCACTTTCACTCAAAAATCTTTTCTGATTTTTGTTATGCATGTATTTGCATGCTTTGGGGGGAAGGCAGGAGCAAGGGTAAGTAAAAAGGGAGGAACCCACATTTTGGATTACTTTTAGGAATTGAATTTGTAATCATAGTAGCCAGATTCATAAGAAACCACCCATACTTTCTAGGTAAGTATAGCCTATATAATTAGCAGCGTGGCAGGCCAAGCCCACCACAACTGCTGACCCATTGCAAAGCCTGCCCTGCGGTCAGCAGCTCAGAAACTAGGGCAGGCAGAAGGCAGGAGCAGGCCCAGGGTGTCTGGGTCTCCTCTGAGCATTTACCTTGTGCGGTTGGCAGAGACAGCTCAGCATCTTGGAGGTTCCATATCCAAGTTTATTGGCTTTTTATCCAAAGCCAGAACTTGAGGTCAGTTCCAGTTAGTATCAGAAAGATTAACTGTTCCATTAGAAAAGGGTGGCCATTAATTAAGGCCCAGAGGTTGTTGGGATGAATTACGACCCAGCAAGAGGGGTGGAGGCATCTGCTCTTAAAGAAGCTGGAGGGAGATTGAGTTTCTAGAGCTCTCTGTAGCTTTATTGGACATGTCCTGTTTGCCCCGATTTAGTAGAGATTTATTTTTTTCTTAAAAAAATGTTTGTTTGCAAAGTTTATAAAAGCAAGATAATTTATTATTGGTTCAGCTAGGATGGTGAACCCTGGGCCAATGAGTTCATTGGTTGTTATTTTTTAAAAAATCACATACAAAAGAATCAGTATTTTGCTAAGTAGGTGATTTATACATAATTTCTTATTTTCAAAGGAAAACTAGAAAGAGTTCCTTCAGAACAAAGGCAAACCTTTGGCCCACAGTAGAAGATGCCAGTGCCAGATCAGTCGCTGTAGCTGGCGATGCTGGCCTCACCAGGACTGGAATGGGGATGTTGTCTTCATTAGAAATACCCTGACCAGTGCTGAAGGCCTTCAAGAAGAGTCTGAGATCCTGCAGGATGAGCTGGCTTCTCCCCAGGGCATATCCTAGCAGACTGGAAGTGAAAATCCTGCATCATAGAGTTTTAAAGCCAGAAAGAACCTCAGGTCATTTAGGGCAATTCTTCTTTATATGGATGAGGGCCCTGAAGATGAACAGATTCCCGTGGTCCAGATTACAAAGAGCCCCAAACTTGGTTGGGCTATTATGTTCTAGTCCTGGTTCTGTTACTAACTAGTTGGGTGTGTGTGTTTCAATAATTTGCTCAACAAATACAGGATTTACTGCTGCTGCTCCTCTTGCTTGTCTTCCTTCCCCTTCTTAGGAGTAATTGAAAACAGTTTACCAAAGACTATTGATTGTAATGGATCCACAATTAGTTCCTTCTAGAGTAGGTTAAAAATATGAGGGTGGCTCTACTGGTGGAGTAGACTATTGATTGTAATGGATCCACAGTTAGTTCCTTCTAGAGTAGGTTAAAAATATGAGGGCCACTCCACTAAGAGGTGACAGTTGACAAACAAGAAGAAATAACTGAGTCATCATTTAGTATAAGTGCTGATAGCTTTCTAGACCTCACTCAAGTGCTTAACAAAACAGTGAAATACACAGTATTTATTAAAAAATTTCTATCCAGTTAGTGTTTTAATAGTGACCTACATTCTCTAAAAGTGTACTTAAATGGAAGCTTATAGTTGTTAGAAATTTTGTTTAACAGGACAATACTGTATGTATATGTAAGGCCATGATATATCAATAGCAACCCTCCAAAGACCCCCATAAGTAGTCCCCACAAACACCTTTGCTTAGTTACTTCCTGACACATCACCCTGTTTATTTTCTTCAGGGCATTTATCGCAATCTGAAATTATCTTACTTGTCTCTTTCTTCTTCCTGTCTACCTACTGCCTGTACCCCCACCACTTGACTGTGAGCTTCCCGAGGGCCCCGACCTCCTTCCTGCTGGGGTTAGTGCTTCACACAGGGCCTGGCACACAGTGGGGCTTCAGTGAAGATTCACTGAATTGATGAATGAAAGAATGAGAGGTTCCTGCAGGAATTCAGAATAACCAGGATGGATCAGGACAGCAAGTAACTGAACTTGGGTTTGGAAATTTTAAAGCAAAAATCGGTTCTCACATGAGCTGTGTTCATTCATTTAACAAGTGTTTACTGAGGACTGACTCTCTCAGAGACTCTGGAACACGTGTTAGATCTTGGACTAGTCACTTGAAGTGCCTGGGCCTTATTTTCTCCCCTTGCAGATGGAGACAGTGAGATCTACCTCCCAAGATAGTAATGTATGTAAAACCACTGTGCATATTGCAACACTCACATAAATGTAGGATCTTCTTGACTATTTTTATGTAACTTTCTTTTAAATTTCTGACCCTTCTAGAAGAGTCTTCATGACCTCAGTCTGGGAGGGTATAAAGGGCTTCTTATATTTACTGTATAAGTCTATCTGTTGGTATAAACAACGATGGCGATTTTTCTTCGTCTTTTAAATTTTTCGTTGGTGGGAGCGTCCTAAGCATTTTGGATTTTCTCAGGGAATGATGAGATGTCTTCATCCTCTCTTGACACCTCTCCCTGAGATATATGAATGTGGAGGCCTGTTTGGAAGCTGGCCACTGGGGAGGAAAAGAGGAGAAAGGAAAAGTTGGTGTTTGCACGTTGCCTTGGTTACAGGCATCACCTCCCTTCTGATTAGGGCCTGCCCCCCCTCAAAGCCTGGTTTTAATTTCCTCTTTGAAATGCGAACTGGGTCTTGTTGCCAATTTAGATTTCACTGGTCAGCTGTTTGGCACATTCCGGCCCCCTGAGGCCATTTCTTTTGCTCAGGCTACTCACTGGCCTTTTTGCAGTCACGTCTCCTTGGTCTATCAGGTTTTATTTGGGTTAGAATGAATGGCCTTATTACGGCTGTTCCCCAGTCACCCTTAAAAGAACCACTCTGGCCATGATTGTAGGGTGGGGTGAGTGTCACGCCATGAGATAAGAAAAGAATGTGATAAAACCTTATTCTACTGAATGAAATACATTCGATAAATGCATTGCACTGTTGGGATGTTGCTAATATACAAGTCAAAGGTGAGTCTGTGCGAGGGACAGAGTGGAGATATAGGTGTAGGAGGGTTCTAAGAGCTGGGCTGCACTTTGGGGCAACACAATTTGGGTGGTTGCATGGGCCTGGCCAGGTTCATCTCTGTCAGATGAATTGAATTGCCCATGCTCCTGAGGGTGTGGGGAGCTGCTGATGGGGCAATATACCAAGGGCAGGTTTTGAGGGCCAGGGTGTGTTGGCAGAGAGGTACCCAGAAGGATGTGAATATGCAATCATCAAGCTAGAGAGGAGAGATAAAAGTAGCAGCAGGAGGTGGGCCAGACATTCAAAGCTGGGGAAAAGTAAGCCTTAATTTAAACCGATGGGCTTCAGGAAGAGTTACAACCAGGAGGAGACAATGAGCGGCTGGTGATGAAGAGAGTGAGAAAAGCATTTAAAAAGGGATTTAAGGGTAAGATATGGGGTGGAGAGACTGGTATTCATCTATCTGAAGCCACAGAGGCTGGGCATCCACTAGGACATTTCTTGGATGAAATCCCAGGAGAATCTTTCCTTGCTGGGATGTGTGTATGTGTGTGTGTGTGTGTGTGTGTGTGTGTGTGTGTGTGTGTGTAGGAGGGGGTACGGAAGGAATGGCTTTTTCATGCTGAGAAATCAGGTCAAAGCATGATGTTGTGAAGATGATATTGATAAATGTGACAATGTCTTAGAAACTGTAAAGCAGTTCAAATGCTCGTGATTATTGATGTTCACTTTCTGATAACAAACATGTGCATCATTCCCCTTCCCAGGCCCTGGGAGGATCCTTTCCTGCCAGTTGACCTCAGTCAAGTTCACTTCCACCCAGCAGAGAGGTTCTAGCAGTGGAACCTACAAAGAGAAAGGTTCAGCCCCTCCAATTCCCCCCTTCCAGTGCTCACCTCTGCTTTTATGCAAAATTGAAAGAGGCTGAAGAGGAGTGGTCTTTCCTAAGCCAAGAAACTGTCCTATTGAGCCTTTCCTCCTGAGCAATGGGGCTCCTCTCATCCTGCATCCACAACCAAAAGGGGCCTTTGAAGAATTCTTCCAAGAACAAAATGATTTCCTGGAAAATAACTTGCTCCCTTCCCCATTAGAGATATAGTTGGCAACTCAATAGCAGCCTCCCTTGCAGAATGAAAACCAGTATGTTCTGCACTCTGATATGCATGCAAAGCGCCAGGCACTGTTAACAGTGATAGTAAGGTGAAGACTTTCAGGCCCAGAGCAGTTGAGTAACTTGTCCAAGGTCACACAGCTGATACAAGGCAGAACTGGGGTTAGCCCCCAGGCTTTTTCTTTACCTCTAAAGCAAGCATGTCAAACTCAAAAGCTAACACAGGCCAGATAAACAAGGTTTAAGTTTATGTGGGCCACAAAAAAACAAAAGCTTCAATTTTCATAGGAACGTAGGTTTATTTCAATAGAGTCATGCTGAATACAAAGGGCTGAAATAAATGAGTCATTGTTAACAAAAAATAATAGAACATTTTAATAAAAAATAATATTTTTTCTTGAACATTAACTTACCAGACACTGAATAACTGCACAAATTAATCAGCGTAACCAAATAAACCTATTTTTCTTGTTCTCTGAAAGCGAAGTATTTCCTGTTGCACACACCAAACAAGTCAGTCCAAGACTAATGACGTGGCAATCGGCTGCTAAAATATTCGCTGCTAAAATATTCGCTGCTAGTATTAGTGGAGAGAAATGCACATAAGGCATGTAAGGGAAATGAATGCAACACAATTATAGTAATCAGTCATTAGCAAACATTGTAGTTTGTTATTAATAGTTATGTGTAACAGGATATAAAAATTAAGTTATGAAATTTTTATTAAAATGTTTCTTACATGCCGTTATATTGTCTGGGTCGCAAAAATACTCATTGTGCGTTACATGCGGCCTGCGGGCCGCAAGTTTGACATGCTTGCTCTAAAATGTCATACTATCTTTGGGCTGTTATCTCAAAGACCCCCACATTCTCACCCTATTTCTGGGAGAAAGAATATGACTTTTGTGAACCGTGCTATTCAGTATTAAATAAAGTAGGTTAAGTCTGAGGCCTTTTTTGAATAGTGTTTAACATTCTTGAACTGAGGAACGGGCCATCTTGGCCTGCCTGTTTGATGGCAAGTTAAACATCAAGGCTGTAATAATAGACTCTGCATGTCTTAATGGAGAATAAAAAGCTGGGCATTTTGCACGTGCACAGGAAATTCTTTGAAAATAACCAAATATTCGGAGTTTATTTTTTATTCCTAAAATAAAAAGTTGATGTATCTTCAAAAGTTCCTCTGTAGAGCGCTTCATAAACAGTGTATTTTTCAGATGTCTGTAATGTTAATGTCTGCTCAACCAGCATGTGTCAGACACAAGACCCTGTATCCACCCACACAACATCAAGCCGCCACCTTTCCGCTGATCACCGCAGGAGCCTCTACGTGGGCCTCCCTGCTTTCACCCCTGCCCGTTCTGCCCCTCCACCCCCACCTGCTACCGGCCTTTTCTTCACCCAGTAACTCAGAATGAGCCTTGGAAAATGAATGTCAAAACAGTTTTCTCCTTCCCTGCCTTCTTTTTCTCTCTAGGTGTTTTCATTTTTCCAGCAAATGTTTGCAGAGCCCTTGTGCTGTGCCAGGAGCTGTTCCAGGTGCTGGGGATATGTCAGTGGCTAAGACAAAGCTTCCAGCCCTTGGATAGCTAGCAGAGGAGACAGAGAATAATATAGTAAAATAATAAATAAGGAGAAAGAAGTAAAGACTAGAAGAAAAGGAAAGCAAGGGTAGGGGAATCCAAGTGCCAAGGTTGGGGGGAGAAGAGGGGAAGAGACTTTAACACTTTAAAATAAGGTAGTCACGTCAGACCACATTGTGAAACTCAGAACCCTGCGATTGTTTCCCGTCTCACCCAGAGGAAAAGTCAAAGGCCTTACAACTGCCTGTAGGACTATAAGACCTAGATCTCACCCAGCTTCCCTGTCCTTCTCACCTATGGCTGTTCCCCTAATTGCTGGTCCTCAAACTTCACTGGGCATCACATGAGGGCCTTGTTCAACCAAAGATTGCTAACACTGTGATGTCCAAATAAAGGTTGCAGTTTAGTTAGTAAGTAGTGTTGTACCGATGTTCATCTTGGTTAAAAAAAAGAAGTCCCACGATTATGTAAGATGTTAACATTAGGGGAAGCTGGGTATAAGGGAAATCTCTGTACTATCTTTATAATCCTCTATAGAACTTAAATTATTTCTAAATGAAACGTTAACACACACCACAAATTATTTCTGAATAAAACGTTAACACACACCACAAATTATTTCTGAATAAAACGTTAACACACACCACAAATTATTTCTGAATAAAACGTTAACACACACCACAAATTATTTCTGAATAAAACGTTAACACACACCACAAATTATTTCTGAATAAAACGTTAACACACACCACAAATTATTTCTGAATAAAACGTTAACACACACCACAAATTATTTCTAAATAAAATGTTAACACACCACACACACACATCACACACACACACACACACACACACACACACACACACACACACACACACAAACACACAGTCAGGCTCCACCCCAGAGTTTCCATTTCTGCATGTATGGAATGGGCACTGAGAATTTGCACTTTTCTAACTAGCTCCAAGGACAGAACTTAGAGAAGCACTGCTCTAGGTTGCTCAGCGCCAGCCATGGAGACCTCCCGGGTCCACCCCAGGGCATCGGCACTGCTGTTCTCTCTGCCTGGACAGCAGCTTCCTTAAGAACAGAACATGCAAGGTCCACGCCTCACCTCCCCAGGTCTCCTTCAACAGGGAAGCCTGTTCGCTGGTTGAAAATGACTGTCCACTCCTCCCCCAGGGCTCCCTGTCCATCTTTGCCGCTTACTTTTCTTTTCCATAGCACTCGTCCCCGTGTGACACACCAGGTATTCTACTATTTGTGTGTTTTTCTGTCTCCTATCCCCTCAGCTCCAGGAATTTAAGGAGGGTGGCCCTTGGTCTCATGCTCTGGCACTCATTCTTTTCGGCTTTTATAACAGCACCTGATTACAGTATGTGTTTTGAGACTCTATGCTTACTAGATAAATGAAAGAATGAATCGATGGAAGCAATTCTTGAGGAATGGTGTAGCCATGTGCTTAAGAGCCCAGATTCAAGAATCCAAGAGATTTGGGCTCAACTACCTACTCAGCCTTACACTCCTTATTTAACAGTAGGCAAATAACTTTCCTCCACTAAAATGAAAGGGGTCTCAGTTATACTACCTCATAGGGAAATATAAAAATTAATGCAAAAATATAGATAAAGCACTTAGAAAGGTCTGGGCACAAAGTAATTGCTCAATAAATGTCAGCTAATATTATTTTTGCTCTACAAATTTGGTCTTTGTAGTAATTCAAGCAAGGCATTGGTTAAAATTCCACTTGTATAAGAAACCATTTCTTCAGAGTTGATGGAAACCGAGTAAGGCTGCTGTAGGCTGAATTTTGTGCCCTCCCTTGCCCCTCTAATCCATATATTGACGCTTAATCCCCACTGTGATGGAGTTTGGAGGTGGGACCTTTGGGAGGTGACTAGGTCATGAGGGTGGAGCCCTCATGCATGGAATTAGTAGCCATATAAGGGGCTGAAGAGATGAGAGTTCTCCCTTTACAGCCGGTGAGGACACAGAGAAAGAGGGTGGGCCATCTATGAACCAGGAAGTGGGCTCTCACCAGACACCAAATCTGTCAGAGCTTTGATCTTGGACTTCCAGCCTCCAGTCTGTGAGAAATAAATTTCTGTTTATAAGCCAGCCAGTCTATGGTATTCTGTTATAGCAGCCTGAATGGATTAAGAAAAATGTTCTGGGTAATACTTAAGCTACTAAGAAAAAGTCTTGTTTTCAAATAGCCTCAAGCTCTTTCAAAGTATCTGTTTGGTGTTCAAATGACCTCTCTATATCTACTGCAAATCATTTTACCTAATCTTGAAATGAAAATCCCTAAGGATTGCTCCAAAGCATAACAGAAAATACCTAAATGAATTTTGTTGACCTAGCTTATCCTAAAATTTATAAAAATATATTTCTTTATTGATATACTATAACTATATGTGTTTATATATTTATAATATGTATTTATTTAATATACTTAATATTAATATACAATATTTATTATGTTAATGTCAATATTATACTACATTAGTATCCTATATAATAAAGAGCTAGTATGCAAATGGTTGTCACACCCTCATGCCCTCGCGCCGGGGCTGGGGGACCTGAGTCTGCACCCTCCCCGCCCCCCACCCTGCAGGGCTTGACAGGGGTGGGGCAAGCTGGGTCTGGGTCTCATGCAATTTCGAGGTGCACGCGGGTGGGCGGGGACTTGACTCTGGGTCCCGTGGCATGCCCCAGACTCTGATAGGAGGGAGATTTTCATATACATTTGACTAATTTTCTTTCATCTCTGACACTTCTATTATAGAGAAAGGGCAAATAGCAATATTAAAATATTTCCTCTAATTAATTCCCTTTTAATGTGCATTATTTCATGCACTGGGCCACTAGTTATAATGTAACACAATATAGTAATATATACTATACTGCTTTCAATTAATAAAAATAACTTATTTTATCTCTACATTTCTTTATTTATAAGTATGTCTGTTTATAGATATTTTGTGTTCTCCTCAATTGACCACCCGTGTAACTGACAGTGGCTGCCATTCACTGAGTGCCCATGAAATGCCTGGGACCAAGCTTGGCCATTACTGTGATAATAGCTAACATTTACTGAGCTTTACTTTGTCTTCTACTCTTCTGTTTGAAGCACTTTTCATGTGTTAACTCATTCTATGTTACAACAACCCACGAAATAGGTGCTCTTATAATCCCCAAGTTACAGATTAGGAAACTGAAGCAGAAGATGGTAAGCAACTTGCCTGCTATCACACAGCAAGTAAGCTGACTTCTGAGCCCCAGCTAAGCTATTCTGTGCTGTTCTTACTCTATTTGCATATTATTTCATTAAATCCTCATACAACCCTGTGACATGAGCATTATCACCCCCATGTCATAAATGAGGAAGAGAGAGTTTAACTCATTTGCTCTAATTACACTGAAAGTGGCAGTGGGGATTTAAATCTGGAACTTTTTGTTTCCAAGATTTTCCAATACATTCTCATGATGTCTATATGACATTCTTGTTCCTGCTATCCACCAGGTGGCCTTTGGAGAATCCATGTGGCTTGGCCTTGTGATGTATGGCTCACTTGGTCCCTCACTCCAGTGTTCAGACCCATGAGGTGTGGGAATCCCTGGAGCATGTTGGGATTAAAAATGAAGGGATTCTATTTATTAAAAGAAATCAGTATCTTCCAATGATGAGTTATATGTTTAGACTCAGTTTGGTCTTCACTAGGAGACTTCAATGTGCACAGCCCTGTTTTGCTGGTATGTTTTGGGGGTTAGAAAGAGAAAACAGAATTTGTCTGATGTATAGCTGTCTCTTCCAGAGAAGTTAGAATCTGGTTGAACAAATGAAAATGACATTGAGACACATGTGTGCGTGAGCTGTGTGCTACAGATAAACTGCTATAGGAGTTGACGGAAGGGGTTCTGGAGCTCCTGGACAGGCCTCTAGGGGAAGAGGACCTGAAAGGACATGTGGAATTTGGATGAGAGCAGGAAGATTCACCAGGCATGAGCCAAAATGCTGAAGAAGAAGAAGCCAGTGCAAAAATGTACTTGGTAATAGGGAGAGGGGAACTGGCATTTCCTGAGACTCTCTGTATGTGCCAGATGCTGAGCTAGGCACTCAATATGCAGTATTTCAAGGATTCCTCAAATTAGCCCTGCAAGATGGGTGGGATCACCCCCATTTTACAGATGAGGAAATAGGCTCAGAGAGGTTAAGTCTTAAGTGATAGTGTGGGGTTCAAGCTAAGTCTTGACTAGTGCCAGAACTCATGTTCTTTCCACACAGCTAGAATTTTATAGGATTTCTAAGCTCCTGGGAGCAACGATCTACACAAGCAGCTCAACTCTTGTGATGGTTAATTTTCTGTGTCAACCTAACTGGGCCACTGGGTGCTCAGCTATTTGGTTAAACATTATTCGGTGTGGGTCTCTGGTAAGCTTAACATCTGAACAGGAGGACTGAGTCAGGGAGATTTCCCTCCCCAGTTTGGGTGGGCTTCATTCAATCCATTGAAGTCCTGACTGGAACAACAAAGCTGAGGAGAATTGGTTCTCTCTTCCTGACTGTCCTTAAGCTGGGACCTCGGTCTCTCCTGCCATTGGACTTGGACTCTGGAATTTACACCATTGGCTCTTCTGGTTATCAGGCTATTGGACTTGGACTGGAAGCACACCATCAGCTCTCCTGAGCCTCCAGCTTGTGGACTTGGTGACTGCAGATCTTGTGACTATCTATCATCTATCTATCTATCTATCTATCTATCTATCTATCTATCTATCTATCTATCTATCATCTATATTATATTTCTCCAGAGAACTCAGAGGACTAATACACTCCTTTCTGATCTCATGCCAAAATATAATTCTGCTTTAATGAGGCACAGACTCTGGTCCTGGCTCCTTGGGGACATGGGAAGGGGCAGCTGCTGTGCCAAGGCTTCTAGCATGACAGATTAGAGGTCCAGCCACAAAGGTTAACTATGATGGACAGGGCCATGGCATGGTTTGGTCCGCTGGGCCCAGCCGAAGACAGTCAGAGCCTAGAAGCAGAGGCCTGAGCCTGAGCATGTGGGTCTAGGGCATGTGAAGTTGGTGCTGCTCAGAGAAGGAGCCGACCTCCCAGAAGCCTCTGGGGACACAGTTTGATTCCACCAACTACATGACAGGCAAGCCCTGTGCCAGGGGTAGAGATACCAAAGTGAGTCAGACACGAATTGTCCCTCACCAGGCTCGCAATTTAGTTTGCACAAATGGGCAAAGAGATAATTTCAGAACAACGTGTTATGTGTGTTATTGTGCCTTCAGCCAACCAGACTCTGCATTCAACCTCCATGTGTTTGGTTTTGCCTTTGGTGTGGCCTTCGGAAGATCGCTGAGTGCCGAGTGCTGAGTGCCTGCTTCAGCGTGCCCGCTGCTTCTGGCTGTGTCTGTGTGATCTATGATCCATGACCCTGCAGGTTACAGAATGTCTACACAGGGAAATGGCCAGTCATCAGAGCAAGCCATATCATGTGCTTTATTGTTTGCTCTTGAATATGCATTTTTAAATAGAGGACCACAAGCCAGATATATCTTGAGTGAAGATGTACTTTATATGTTGAAATTCTATTAGTCTGCTGGAGCAGAATGGATACTTGTTATTGCAAAATGCTATAATTATTAATGGTGGCAATAAAACCTATGAATTTTAAATATAAAACAGTTATCAGATCTTTCAAATACTTAGTACAGAGACAGTGTGATGCTAATACAGATATTTGAAAGGGAGCGGGTTAGCTAGATAACTTGAAAAACAAGTTAATAGTCTTTTGGAGCCAACATATGTTTATTAAGTTTGAATAATAATACATAACAGAATAAGAGAGATAATGGAGATTAGAATCTTAATGCTTGTAGATTTCATATACTAGTATTTATAACACTCCTTGTAAAGCCTTTAAGAATTAGAATTAATTTTTAACATGCTTTTTAAAATTGATTTTAGAGAGAGAGGAAGGGAGATGGAGAAAGACATTGATCTGTCCCCTTTTTAAAGAAAACAAGGCTTATCTCAGAGGCGGAGTTGGAAGGATTCAATGAGTTAAGTTTTAACTCTTACTGGCAAGCAGTAAGGTACACATTAAAAGACATTCATCTCCCTCCCTCCCTCCCTCCCTCCTTCCCTCTCTTCCCCTCCCTCCCTCCCTTCCTCCTTCCCTTTCTCCCTCCCTCCTTCCCGCCTTTTTCCCACCCAGAGCTAGCTTCACACAGATTCTTCAATTCTTCTTGTAAGGAGTTAGAGCCCCTCCAAAGGCTGCATCAAACAGAGTGGGACTTGCCCAATGTTTCACAGCCTTGGTTACCTCTCGGTGTCTGGCTCAGTGCTGAGCACACGCTGGGAGCTGGAGCAGCACATGTGGGCTGCATTTTTGGTGGAGCGAATGTGGTCCCTGAAGCTCTTTCTCAGATGTTCCTGCTCTGGGCCCCTCAGATTGACCCATAAAACCCCAGGGCTCTTCTGAATGACTAAGGCAGTGGTCGGATTTGTTTTTCCTCCTGAGCCCAGTAAATGGCTTTTCAGTGTGTCTGTCCCAGGTGGCTCAGATGTCCAAGACCACGTGGCTGTGACTGAGACTACTGAAGCCTATTGAAGCTGGCTGGTATTCCCATTGCAAACATTGCTCTCCCCTGGGAGCCGGGCCCAGGAATGCCTGCCACCCTAGCCATGCTGGGTTCCAGCAACTTGAATTGCAATTTCTTTGGATTCCACAGTAGCAGAATCCTGCCTTGGAAGTAACATTGGACAGACTATTGATTGGAGCGAATGTAACGGGTTGGTAAGCTTTCCCAGTGCCAAAGAATATTAAGAGCCTCAGCATTTGCTAGTCTCTTCTGAATGGGTCCCAGATGGAGCCCACGGCTCTGTCCTCTGAAGCGACAGGGCAGGCCTTACCCTCAGGATTGGGTTACACTGAGCATCTGTCTTCCCAGGGTTCTGGGTGAAATCCTTTTCAACCTGGATTCTTACTGGTTGACAAGCCGTGCACTGTCATCCCTGATGGGTAGGATGGTGGGAGAAGAGCTCCCACCTCATCAAGGGCTCAGGTTAACTGGGGGTGATTGATTTTCCATAGCTCTGAGAAAGCCTACAAATCCTTTGGATAAACACGGGTTCCACAGTGAAAACAGTTTTCCCTTCTTCCGTTGAGGGCAGCAGACAGAGTAAATATTGACAAATGGACAGGTTTACTTTCTGAAGAGGCGGCGGCAGGTAAATGGAGCAGGGAGAAATGCTTGGGTTGAGTCATTATCAGCAGAGGGAAAGGCATTCTCTGTGGTGAGGCCAAGGTTTTATGAGGCCGAGATGGCTACACTGGAAATTTGTAAGGCAGCAAAGCCGTCTGGGTCTTGACCCCCACCCGTGGGATTTTGGTGTGGAAGGCCTGAGGGGGGCATCCATCGTGTATTTACAAAGCTCTCCGATGGCTTTGATGTCAGCCAAGGCTGTGAGCCTCTATTAAGAGCAAAATATTTGAGCTTAGCATGACCCTTGATCCCAGCCATCTCCAAGTATTTTGTCCGGTCATGAGAGCTTGGGGACAGTGTAGATGATGCAGATATTACCTTAGCCTAAAGATTTCAAGATGTGTAACTTGGCCCTGGCCAGGTGGCTCAGTTGGTTGAAGCATCATCCCGTACACCAAAAAGGTTGTGGGTTCGATTCCTGGTCAGGGCACATACTTAGGTTCCAAGTTAGATCCCTGGTTGGGGCCCAGATGGGAGGCAACCAATTGATGTTTCTCTCTCTCTCTCTCTTCTCTCTCTCAAAAACTTAATAAACATATCCTCTGGTGAGAAATTTTTTTAAAAAACGTGTAATTCAGACATTGCCAATGGAGAAAGCCTCATTAGGTACAAAAGCTGATGCCCAAGTTGACATCCATAACCCTAATCCTGCCAGTACCCCCCCCCCCCCCCCCCATCACCCTGGGCCGCTAATGATCCCGCCTTGCTTCACTCCCATTCCTAACTGCATGCTAGGCTTCCTGCCCTGATAGCTTCTCCTTGGGCTGCTCCACCCAACTGTTCCCTCTGCCCCAGGGAACTCTCTGTATCCTGCTCTCCTATGAGGTCTCCTCTGACCCCCACCCTGAAGGTGTACCTCGTTATTCTCTCTCCTCACATTCTGCTTATTTATGAACATCGTTTGTTTTTGTTTGTAGCCTCCCTCATCACACCGGAAGTTCCATGAGAGCAGGGACATGGTTTATTTCCACAATTGTAGCCTCAGAGCCCAGCCAAGTTCCCAGTACGTAGTACACGCTCAACAAGGGTTTATCTGGGGACTGAACGAATCCATGCAGAGCTGCATGAACTCAACATCTGCCCTCAGAGGAACCCTGGAGACCAGTGCCTGACGTCTTAAGAGTGGAAGCTACTTTTCTAAGAAAGACACAGGGAGGGTCTGAAGAATGAGGCAGCTTTCCTTAGTAAATAGCCCTCAATGTCTCCTGGCATGTCCTTATCCTGCTCAGTCAGCTTTCTCCTACTTCACTCCGGACTCCCACTCACCTCCCCTCATTCACACAGTGCTCTTGCTTCCTTTTTTAGGGAAAATCGCAGGCTGTTGGGAGAACCTCACTCAATGCTCTTTTCTTTTTCTCCTTCCCATCAAACATGTCATTTATGCCCATTTCTTCCCTTCCCTACAGTCTCTTGGAGGGTAAGATGTCTGTGCTCAGGATGGGCACTGGGTCTGGACAGAGGGCTGGAGGATGCCTTGAGTCCTGGAAGGAGCTGGTAACCAAAGGGCTGGCTCCAAAATTTCCAGCTGCCTCAGTCTTCGGGTTTGGCCTGTAAGGGGTTACCATGGACCATTTCTTCTCACTAAGTCCCTCCTCCACATACCCTTACCACTAAGTCTCACAGAATAAAGATGAAATCACGTTCACCTTTAAGGTCATTTGAGTCTGACTTTAGCACCTCTTCTCAACCCAACACACACACACACACACACACACACACACACACACACACACACAATAGCAAAAAAAGAATCAAAAGGGGAGGGGAAAGGGAGAGTTCATGCTGTTGTTCAATTGATAAATTTTAAATATAATCCAATTTAAAGGAAACACTTTATGGAAATGAACACTTATGGAAATGGCATTTAAATACCAAATCTTATACAGTCGCATGGGATGGCAGGGAAGACAAGAAGGCAAGGAATTTGGAATGAAACCTGATTTGTGTCCTGTCTCTGTTATTTACTATACTTTGGTAAATCATTTATACTTTGATTCTTAGTGGTATCATCTGAAAAGTAGGAAAAACTCCCAATTTTTTGAGGGTTAGATATTCTCTAAGAGAAAGTCTCTGGTAAGATCACAGAATAATATTAGGTAACATTTGTTGAGTACTTACTATAGCTAAATGCTTGCCTTTATTAATTTATTTAATCCTCACAACAGCCCTGTGGATGTTATTCCTACTTTGCAGATGTGCAAACTGAGGCACAGAGCGGTGGAGGACCCAGGACTGCGCACAGAGGCTGGGCGGTAACTGTCTCTCTGTTGGTAAAGGTTGTGCTCATGCTTCAGTTAGTCAGGCTTCTTTTCCTCCATTGAAATAAGGGAAGAGATGGAAGTAATATCACTTTAAATCCTTCAGCAAGAGACAGGCATGTGAAAGCAGAAGCGTTGCCAATGGAGAAAGCCTCATTAGGTACAAAAGCTGATGCCCAAGTTGACATCCATAACCCTAATCCTGCCAGTACCCCCCTGAGATTGAAGAAGTCATGTTTTCCAAAACGTTTTGTCATGAGAGAAGCAGAGAGTGTATTTCAAGGGTAGTCTGTCCTTTGTCATGTAAGTTATCATTCCCCCTCTGCCAATTGCAAAAATCCCCTTTGTTGAAATTTGACCTGTGAAAGGAGCTCCTACCTGTGTGGGGCAGCCCAAAGCACTTGTGTTTCCTTATCCTTTTGACACGTGACTGCTGGCGGTCTCTGGAACCCTCTGTGCTCGTGGGCTACACCTGGAGGATGCCTTTCTCATCAGCAAATGGTTAGAAGTTCAGACTTCCATGAGTCAGCATTTCCAAACATTTACAGCTCTGGATATTTCCATTCTTGCTTACTTCACTAGGTATTTGCTGCAAGTGTCTCCATCCAGCAATGACATTTTGATGTGTCCAACAGAGTTGGCTTCAGATTAGTGTTTCCTGTCTTAGCATAGCGTTTCCATTGTTCAGTGCTAATGGTGGCACTGTGGAGGGTTTTAGCATCCAGATGACACCTCAGAGGAAGAATGTCTGCCTCCCCTTCCCGCTTCCAGTCACCAACACCTTGACACTATCCCTCATCAGTTGTAATTTTAATCTAAGGCCTTCTCATTCCAAAGGTTGGGAGTTATTTATTTTATTCATTTCCTCATTTATCCATGAATTCATTCATCCATCCACGCATTATTTATCAACCACCTACCCAAGCATCCATAATCCATCTACCCATCCATTTGTTCATTCATCCATGCATCCATCCACCCGTCTGTCCCTCACCCATCTACCTACTTATCCATCTTCCACCCATCCATCCATCCACCCATCCATCCATTCATCATTCACCTATCCACTATCATCCATCATCCATCTCTTTATCCATCCATCCATCCATCCATCCATCCATCCATCATTCATTCATTTACCTATTTATCCATTCAGCTCAAGTCTCCAAGGGTCTCCATGTCATGTCTACCATCTTTTAGTTTGTACTTGCTCATGTGTTATCTCTATGCTTCCCACACTTCACTTACCAACTGCACAAATTTTGCCACATTCACATATAACTTGTACTATTATCTGATTAGTATTTTTATTCAAATAACCTAACCTAAATTATTTTATTTAAAATAATGTAAATGAATACATTAGATTTAAAATAAATGTATTTTGAAAGGAAGCTTTATATATCACTGTTACATTATGCATTTGATATAAGTTGTAACTTTTCATAATTAAGATAATTATCTACAATGTATACCCATGCATTACCTAAAACCATCCCAGTTACCACATCGAGGAACTGAGTTATTTCATGTTTATCCTATAAAGTCTGAAATTATTATGATCCCCATTTCCAGGTGCAAATTCTCAAATGCAGTGATTCTTTGAAAGAGAAACTGTTGGTAAGAGTTGGAAGATTGAAACGCAGGTCTCTTGGCTCCAAGTCCAGCAATCCATGAGTGGAGGCCCATTAGAAGATTGTAAAGTTAATTGCTTTGATTGCTACCAATATTTAAAAAAAATTAAATAGAATATAATAAAGTATAGAATATCTTAGAGCGTTATCATACTTAGTAAGGGTAAGTAAGGTTTTGTGAAGCTTGATCATATCTAATGTATCTTACTATGGGGGTTATGGTTTAACACAATTGAAAGCTACTTCTCTGATTGGCTATTCTATTTGAAAACTGGCCTGCCTTGTTGGCACTGCTAACTGGCAATGACAGTGGCACTGCAAAATTCCAGAGACTGCCATTTATATCATCTTCAACTGCCTGCTTTTACAAAGAAAATTTTATTGGAACACAGTCATACCCATCCATTTATGTATTGTCTATGGCTGCTCTCATGCCATACATGGTGTCCTGTATTTTATCTGATCCCCTGAATTGTAATGGCAAAGTCGAATAGTTGCGACAGAAACCATATGGCTCACAAAGAACCAAAAAATACTTATTGTTTTGCCCTTTGTAGAAAAGTGCCTATCCCTAATCTGTACGAATGGTACCCTTTGGAATTGCGCAGTGCCCAGACTAGACAGCTGTACATGGTGGCACTGTGGCTGGCCAGTGGCCTCTTGGAAGTTGCTCTTTCTTTCAACTGCTTGTTCTTCCATTGCATTTCAGTGTTTGCTTCTCTTCATGGCTCTGAACCAAGGCTGTGTAAACAGAGAGAGCTGAGTTTTCCCTCCTAGGAGCTTTCCTGCTAATCTCTCCCAGCACGGCCCTTTATCCCCGCTCCTGGCTGCCCCATCACCACCACCACTCTTCCCAAGCCTCTGGCCCCCTAGGACATATGAACAGAGGCCTTTGGACCCTTTCTGCAATAAACCCTGAGTGACACCCTTAAACAGGGGAATGGGGTTTGAGAATAATGTGAAAAACTGCTAAATTCTCCCAGTGCAGGGGGCCCAGCCCAGTTTTGGACAATGAATTATGGTCTTGGCCAAGATGTTCTCATTACAATCTCTGTTGACCTCCTTGGAGGAGTAAAACTGTTGCCTGAAAACTAGGCAGCTTCTCAGCTTCCTCCTCCTCCAGGGCCCTGCCTTGCTCCATGGTGGTCTTAATCTGCACATCCCTTCTGTCTCTCTGTCCATCTGAGCCACTGCCTTATCCCAACACTGGGAACATGAGCCTGGTCTGAGGCCTACATGTATGCAAGAACTAGAATGACAGAAGTGATAGCTCAGCTTTTTGTCATTTTATTTATTTTATTTTTAAAAGATTTTTTATTGATTTTTAGAGAGAGGAAGGGAGAGAGGGAGAGAGAAATAACAATGAGAGAGAAACATCAATATGAAAGCGAAACATCAATTGGCTGCCTCCTGTATGCCCCCTACTGAGGATTGAGCCCACAACCCAGGTATGGGCCCTGACTGGGAATCAAACTGGCAGCCCTTTGGTGCACAGGACAACACCCAATCAACTGAGCCACACCAAGCAGGGAATTCCTTGCCATTTAAATCTCCTTATTATTTTTTTCTATATATTCTTAACTTAAGATCATGCCTAAAATGATGCATTTAACTCAGGGGCCCATGTCAAGGTGAACATCAGCAACTAGAATGGTCAAGAAGAAAGTCAGAGTGGGCCTGGTGCCTGGACACTGTTTTTGAGGCATATTTGAGTGATTTGGGGTTTATAGAATATTTATGTTGGATGGAATCTCTATTTATCATCATATATAGGTCCTTCACATTATATTTGAGACAAAGATTTATGAAAAAAAAAGACCACTCAAAGTCTTAGTGAAAAAAAGTGGCCACATGGTGAACTTGGATGGGATGGTAGTTAGTCTTTCCATGTCTCCATGGCTAATAAGCTTTCTTTGTTTTCCTTTTCTAGCTTTATCATTGTTATCTTTGACATCATCGCCATCCTCAACATGATATGCCCTTCATAACTAACATTTATAGGGCACTCACTCTAGACAAGCCACTGGGGTAAGCACTTTACATATATTACCTTATTTAAACAGCACAACCACCTTATGAAGTGGACATTGAGGCATGGAAAAGTTGAGTCACATAGCTAGTAATAGCAGGTTAGCCCTGACTACAAAGTTGTATGATGTTTTGCCATTTTGTGTGTGTGTCTACTGCTGGTTCTCTTGGGCTTAGAATGTATCTGGCACATAGTAGGTGCTCAGTATTTATCTGTGGAGTGAATGAATGTATGACACCTAAGTTGGTGCTCTTGACCCATTTTGCTGGTGCTCTTGACCATTTGGCTCATCATTAGAATTGTTTATAGAGCTTTTCAGAATGCAAATGCTGCTGGCCCTCATGGAGATTCTGAGTTGAGGCCCAGGAGTCTGATTTTTAATACACTTCCCAGATTCTGATGCAGCCAGCTCAGCCTGGGGCTGTAGACAAATTTGGCATCCACTACCACCATGCTATACCACCTCATGAAAAAATTTCACTGTTTTTAATACTTCTGCAGAACAAATAAAACCACAATTGGTGTTTCTCAATTTGTGTGGTTGAACTCATGTCCTTTTGACAGACCTTTCACATTTCAGAATGCTTCAAGTTGCTTTCTTTTCTGAAAGATTAGAGCATAACATTGGATCTTGGGAGGCAACTGGCCTTTCTCAATGTTGCACCCAAAAGTCACATATGTTTCTTGTTCTCAGTCCAATTATCTTTCCACTAAAGAAATCAGTTTCCCTTGTTCATTCTAGAGGAGAAAGGACACAGGGAGTAATTCAAATGCCTTATGAGGAAGGGGACCTAGAATTGTTCTAGTTACCCCTGGGATAAACCTAAGATTGAGGCAGTCTTAAGTCTTATTTTGCCAGGAGAGTTCCAGTTTACCCCTATTGTCCTAGTGTAATTATTAATAGTGCCCCTATTTAGTTTCAAACATGAACCTGGGTTTGTACAATAAATGATACGGCCATCCTACCTAAGACCAGAAAGAAAAAAAAAAAACTATAAGAAAATAAATTTCTGTTCATTACAAGAAAGGAATCTCCATAAGACATAAAAAAATCCCCCAAGCCCCCCAAATATGCAATCAGGCTGCCAAGTGAATGAACTTCCTGTTACTGGAGGTGTTAAAAAAGAAGAGACATGGCTATTTGTGGAAGACGATGGAAAGAAAGTCAGGCATCAGTGGATGACCTTAGCGATCCCTCTGACTCAATGTGCCAAATTCCCAGGGGACGGCAGACTCTGTGGTGCCTGAGCTGTGGTAGGAGCATGTGTCACGCCCACACCCACATGGAAGGAAGTCAGGAACAGCGGAGCCTGTCCTTCTCAATCTTGAGTGGAAGGCCATCCCATGGTCAGCAAGCACAAGATGTTTTCCCAATACTGTAGACTTGGAGAAGGCTCAAGGTATTTAGGATTTGACTCTTAACATCACACCCAACGTCCTCTGCTGAGCAGGCTGTGCAAATCCTCAGGGTATGAGTGCACCAGGATGACCTTCCTTTCCTGGGAACCAGAGCCACATCTGCTCTCCTCTGTCCTTGGGAAAAGTGTGTATAGTTTAGGCCAGTGGTCGGAAAACCGCGGCTCGCGAGCCATAGTTTGCCGCTCTGTTGACTAATGAGTTTGCTGACCACTGCGTAAGGCATTACCCTTACCCAGAAGTTTTGACTTCAGGTTAAAGACATTAGTACATTATTAAAATGTTTTTTAAGTGTTTTTCCCTAAGGCAGTGGTCGGCAAACTCATTAGTCAACAGAGCGGCAAACCGCGACTCGCGAGCCGCATGTGGCTCGCGAGCCGTGGTTTGCTGACCACTGGTTTAGGCCATCCTCTGCTCCCCATCCCTCCTGCCCTTAGGTCACTGGGAAAATGTCCATTTGACCTTTGGTGGAGTTTGACCCCTGGTGGAGTTTGACCCCTTGCTCACACTGAGTATCTCAGAGCTGTACAAAGTGTTAGGGAGTTTCCCAACATTCTTCAAGGGAGTTATCACTTTCAGCCCTGCCCTACTTCCTATTCCCTTACACAGTTAGAAACTAAGACAGTGGCCTTTGTGAATTTCCCCAAGATCACACAATGCATGGGCGGCAGGACCAGGGATCCAAACTCAAGATACCCCAGGAGAAAGATGACTGTCGTATCACACATCTTTCCAAGGGGATCCAGAGGGCGGGAGCAAACTGTGCAGATGCCCAGACTGGGACACTTTTGTTGTTGTTGTTGAAAGTCACAGTTTATCCTGCTATAGTTAGATTAAGAGGAAAAAGAAGAACCCACTGGTAGCAGGAAGAAGCAAGAGTTCTCTAGGATTTGGCATTTGATGAGATAGATATTCAGTCACTGCATTTCCATTGTTTTTTCATAGCAGAACATACTGCGGGGATTTAAGAACACATATGCCTGATGCCAGGTTACCTTATGTTCTACAACTGCATTGCTAGAAGGGTTGTTATTGCCACAGGAGTTGGCTGTGCCCCAGAAAAATGGGGTGCTGGTCTGTTCCTGCAAATCTTTATCCTGATCGTCACCTCAAGAAGGGCGCCACCATGTTTCTAGTCCAAAGTGCTTGGTTTGGTGGACAATATCCTGCTTTATACAACTTTGTCCTTACAGCTGTTGTTACAGAGATATGGTGACTGATTTGGGCCAAGGAGCTAGCATTAAAGGGACAAGTAGTCAATTTGTTTGTGACATCAGGATGATTTATAAGTTTCCTCCATGTTGGACATGAAGGAGCAGAATCCAGCTGCTCAGTGGAGACACACTCTCCCCACAGTCACCTTAACTCCATGTCAGCACCTCAGCAACACTCACTTCTTGCCCCTGACTGGGGGTTGGGGGCCACTTCTTGTGATGGGAATATACAAGAATGTCTATATGTCTTAGAAATCAATAAGAAAAGATCAGGAACCCCTAATTCAAAATAAATGAGCAGAAGACACAAATGGGAAACTGAAGAGAAAGCCCAAAAGGCGACGAGGGCCTTCACGACATGACCTCTAGTTGTTTCTTTATCCTTATCTTCTCGATGCATGCTGCATTTTCTAATAATATGAAACTGCTTGTAGTTTTCTGCACTTACCATGTCATGTTTGGACCTCTGTGCCTTAGCTCATGCAATTCTAGAATGATCTTCTTTTTAGAATAATGTTCTCAATTAAAAAAAAAAAAAAACGAGTCTGGCTAATTCTTAGCTAGCCTTGAGGCTCTAGCTTTGGTATCTTCTCCTCCAAAGACTTTTTTGAAGGCCCAGATTGCTTCAGCTAATCAGGGACCACTGCTGGGCTGTGGGGGGAGGCACAGCTAATTTGGTGTGGGTAGATGAATACCCAAATAAAAATGTATTTTTAATATTATCAAGAAGAAGGGAAGATTGGATCTTTGATAGCCAAAACAGCAAATAGCCAATACTCTTGGTTTACAGATGGCTACACTCCCCTGGTTTCTTCCCAAATCCTTATGCACATTTCTGTAGTCACGAAGACTGTTTTATATTATAAATATTCGTTTCTTTTATCTTTCTCCCCATTAAAGAATGAGTGCCTTGAGGGTAGGGCCCATGCACTCTCAGCCCCTAACACAGACACTGACATTTGGTAAAAGCACATCAAATGCATCCATCAACATAATTGAATGAGGAATGCTTCCTTCTCGCTTAATGGAAAAATTGATTTCCATAGCAGCGGGAATAGAATCCCTGCTAGAGGCCAGAAGTCAATCTGTCTCTATAAATTCCAATTCCGATGCCCAGGATTTCCATCCAACAGATGCTTTTTGCATTGTGCAACACCAAGGCATGTGGGCTGCCTGAATTCACGTGTTTGCTCCATCCTTCATCACCCCATTTCCTGGGAAGAAGCGAGAGCCTTGGGGGACCTGTGCTAGCTGCACATGTTTTCCGTTTCATGTTTCAGCCAATAAATGAGAGGGCTCTCTCACGGGCCACTTAACCTGTATCACAGACGTTTCCTTGGACAAATGGTCTCTTCGTCTTCCTCTGGGAACCCAAGGTCTGAATGATCTGCAGACCTAGTAGGGACGTAGAGATAGGCTTAGCACACCCAGTGGCTGAAAAATAGAGCATCTTTTATTTAACGGTGTGACTTGAAGCTGAGCATCCTGGCCTCGCATATATCACATTCTCACAGCACAGGTGGATAAGGCTGGACATCTGGAGGAACTAACATCTGGATGACCACACCCATGGAATGACGCTGGTATCAGCTGGGGCTGGAGCTGGGGCTCCCTTCTCTTCTTCCTTCTCCTTTCATTGGATTTTAAACATTGGAGCTCTCTCTGAAAATGAACAAGGGGCAGATTTAGCAGGGATGGAAGGGAGCGTTGTCTCTGAGTCCTGTTTCAGCTTCCAGACTCATCATTCCCAGCCAAAGTAATATGACATTAAAACTCAGGCCTGGCTGCCTGCTGCAACAAGCAGAAATATAAGACCATAATACATAAAACACAACCTCTTACAGAAATAAAAATCTTTGCAAAGCCACAGAGCTCAGAAATAGCTCAGAAATAGTATTTGGTTCTTCTGCAAAACTACCACTTTTTCTCTCCTGCCAGGCCGAGCCCTGGAGATAATTGCCGGCATTCTCACTACTGTCCCTCCAAATGAAAAAAAAAGGGGGGGGGGAGAGCAGTAAAATAAGGAAAGTGAGACTGATGTTCTAAAAATGGAAACTACAAAATTTGAAAATTTGGGGGGCCAGGGGGCTGCTCTGTTTAGAAGGGAGGAATTCAGAGGGAGAACAGTGTCCAAATGATATGGCACCAGGCTCTCCTGGCAATATGGCTTATCTCAAGAGGCGCTTGCTTCCAGACCTCAAAACTGGCCCCATTTTGCTCCAGAAATTCTTCTCTTCATTCTAAAATAGAACTTGTAAAGAGAAGTTGGAAGTAACTTTAATGTGGTTGTTTTCTAAAAGTCTCATCTCCAACAGATAAATCCCAAACACTTTGCTCAAAGCAACAAAAGGTTCAAATGATATTGGATGTTTATGCAAACCTTCCAAGCCCCCTGTGTTTATAAAAGTGAGTTGGAAATATTCAAGAACAGTTTGTCTAGTGGAATTTCAACATTTCCATTTTTGCTTAACTTGGGAACCAAAGGTCACCTTAGAGATGTTACAGCATCAATAAGACCACATCATGTTGAAGCTCACGTCTTATTAGATAAAACTATTTTGGAGAGAAAGATTGGGTTTTTAGTGGTTATAAAACATGAGGTGAAGCTGGGCTTCAGAAATGAACATATTGTTCAATCAGATTATATATTCAGGGTTTGACAAAATAATATGTAAGTCACTTAGCACAGCATCTAACAAATAACAGGAACTCAATAGCTACTACTTTTTATAATATAATCACTACTTCATAGATTGAAAATACACGTGGTCCCTGAGCATTCCCATTTAACAGGTGAAGATTAATTTTTCTGTTTTGTAGCATCTTTAAGTCTCTGGTTCATCAAATATTTCAGCCAGCCATCAGGTTGCCCAAATTGGTAATAATGATAATAATAATTCCAATTCTTCTTCTTATTATTATTATATGTGGGGAGGTGGGGAGGTGGATATTATGAGGGATAGAGAGTGAAATCAGGCATGGTCATTCATAAAATAATTAAAATATGTGAAAAAAATTAATCCTATCAAATAATCAATGAAATGCCAATTAAAACACAAAATGCTTTTTACTTACCAATATTTTGAAATCCAAAACTGTAATTTTGAATGTTCTTAAACCCTACTAGGAGGAGTATGATTTGGCATCACTGATTTTTGGAAAGCAATGTGACAATATATAAATTAAGTGCCATAGACATGTTTCTATCTGCTTACCCACTTTCAAGAATTTATCTGAAATCTCTAGGAGGAAATGGATTGTGGTAAAAAATTTAGGTACAAAATGTCCACTGCCATGTGTATCTGTCAGGATCTCATCAGGAAACAGCATACTCAAACTGAGTCACTGTTTTTAATTAAAAAACAAAGCAATAACAAAACAGCCACTTACAAAGTGTGCGAAGAGCACCAGGGATGGTGCAGGACTATGGGGCCTGCCCCTTGTCCTTGATCAAGGCCTAAAGGGTAGGAAATAAGCAGTTTCCAGAACCTAGAGAGAGAAGCTGTTTGGGGAGGGCCTCCAAGTGGCCCACGTGGTATAGATGGCCCATCCTCCCTCTCCTCCCAATTTCTGGTCTTCTGCCGGCACCTCCCATCCTGAGTCCAAGCAGAGCCGGAGGCAAGCGAGCCCTTTGACAAAATCCATATGGGCTTGGGGTGAACAGTGGCTCTGCAGGGACAAATGAAAAATATCCAGCACACTTGGTTATTTTTAAGAGCAAGAATAAAAATGGAAGATACTGTAAGTGTCCAACAACTCATTGGGGAATGAGTCAATCAAGCGTGGGATTGGAGGGGATGTTATACAGTCATTGGAAATAACACTTTTCACCCAGCCAGTGTGGCTCAGTGGTTGAGTGTCGTCCCATGCACCAAGAGGTTGCCAGTTCGATTCCAGTCAGGGCACATGCCTGGGTTGTGGGCTTGAACTCCATGAGGGGGCATGCAGGAGGCAGCTGATTGATGTTTCTCTTTCATTGATGCTTCTGTCTCTCCCTCTCCATTTCTCTCTCTCTCAAATCAATTTTGAAAAATAAATTTTCTTTTGAAAGAAAATAATGCTTTTGAAGAAACAATAACATAGGAAAATGTTTTCAATATAAAGTCAACCGAAGAAAAGCACAGGGTGGAAAATTATATATGATTCCAATTATGAAAAAATGCGCACATGACCCATTAAAAAAAGACTAAAGGGAACATGCCCAAATTTAAATTATGGCTATTTCTGATTTGGAGAATTATAGATTTTCTTCTTCTTTTTCTAGTATCTGCATTTTCCAAATTTTACATTACCTTTAATAAGAAATACATTACTTAAAAGAACTTGTCTTCTGTCTGCTATAGTTTATAATCTAGTTAGAGAGAAAAATAGATTTCTAACTAATTACAGCAAATGCAATGGAAGAATAAAGGAACAATATTGATTTCACCAGCAGGCAGAATCAGGGAAACTTCCTGGAGTAGATGGCATTTAAACTGGGCCATGAGAGCTGAGAAATATTTTGGTAGGTTGAGAAATGACAGAGGAACAAAGGTGAGAAGATAATGAGAACCAAAGATTAAGAGCTCGGGATGGTGTAACATACCCAGGGACTACAGTAGATGGATGATTTGAAAGCTGTACATTAGCAAACATCAGAAGGACTTGTACAACATACAGATTTCTGTGTCCCTCTCCAATCTACTGAATTGGCATCTCTTCTGGGAAGCCCGAAACAAATATTTTGAAAATGCTTCCAGGTGATTCTAAGGCATAGTCAGGGTTTAGAAGCGCAGACAGGCAAAGCCTATGAGAGAGCGTGGCAGGCCCATGGGTAGTGGCTGCTGAGAAATCTCTAGCTGTCTCCCTCCCCTGAGGGGACAGGGCCCAGCAGCCACCGTATAAGATGTGACCCTGCCCATGACTGCAGATGACTGGGCTAGGGTGGCCTGAATCCTTGGTGCGAGGTGGAGATGTGGACAACTTCCACCTGCTCTGTGACCTGGAGTAGCCCAGGATGGGGAAGCAGAGACAGAAAGAATGAAGCTAATGTAAGGAGAAGAGAATGGATGGGAAACTGAGACGGTCCTGTGACCTTCCCATTCCTGGTTCCAGTACTTTCTGAGCTTCCACTGGATCTATGGGCTTGACTTTACTGAGACCTCCTTCATCCTTATAATAGAACCCAGTTTTTAAAAATATATATATTTTATTGATTTTTTACAGAGAGGAAGGGAGAGGGATAGAGAGCTAGAAACATCGATGAGAGAGAAACATCTATCAGCTGCCTCCTGCACACCCCCTACTGGGGACGTGCCCGCAACTAAGGTACATGCCCTTGACCGGAATTGAACCTAGGACCTTTCAGTCCACAGGCTGATGCTCTATCCACTGAGCCAAACCAGTTTCGGCTAGAACCCAGTTTTTAATAACTGGAACTGGCCTCAGTTATCTGCAGAGAGAGGCAGGGCAAGCTTTACCTTCAGACACAGCAACATTGCACATTGCAAAGTCCCACCTGGAGTCTAGGGGATGCGGCTCTGCTACCACCTAACCAGCCAGGCTTCCAAACTGTTTGTCTCAGCACAATAGGTTTTGTGGAATTAATGGGTGCTACAGCACCCTAACACATACATAAATGAGCTATCCTTGGCTAAATAAGTTGGGGCATCTCTGGATTAACAGTTAACACTGGTTTCTCATGAAACTTACACCATGTTGTATGTCAATTATATCTCAATAAAACTGGGAAAAAGAAACTTCCAGGCTTACTAGTAAATGATAAGTACATCATAGAAAAAACCCTGTTTGTTTTTACTAGGAAAATTCTCAGGACTTCTATATTCTCTTGTGCATTGTGAATCTCCTACAGTGATTATAAGACTCAATGTTCCCCAAATTTATTTGACTGGGGTACCCTTCTGCTGTTTTTCCCCTCATAAAAGCATGATTTTGAGTTGGTGCTTGGCCCATGAGAGCTAACTCACTCATTCATCTATTTCTTCATTCCGTTAACATTTATGAGAGTAGCAAAAATAAGCACTATTTTTCAAAATGGCATGTTGTTTTATGAAGCGGACACACTAGCCTTCTGGGAATTGTGTATGTGTATTTGTACCCTTGCATGTGTATGCATATGTGCCCAAGTACTTGCATGTATACATATGTGTGCTCATGTGTATACACCTGGGGGGGTGATAATAAAGAGAAGGGGAGCAAGTCAGAGAGATGGGTCCTAGGTTTTGATGCTCACGTATATGGCTTCCAGATGCTCATTAGTAAAGATATCTCCACAATCTCCAAACAGAATTACATGATGTCAAGTGGACTCAGACTAGTTGTTCTGATTAATTTTGACTTCAATTAAAAGAAACCTCCAAACTGTTTATCCTCCAGCCCATCAAGTGGGATATCCTGCCACAGCAGCATGTGCTCATGCTCAGACCACTCTTTAATTTGTGAAAATAACTGGCCTTTTCTCTGTAATCGTTTTCAATGTCTTTTTCTTAAAAGGCCTTGATCAAAAGAAGTTTCCCTTATGATAATATGGGAAAGTTTCCCAATGATGATAATGCTTTTGTCAGGGAAAGACGTTGGAATTAACATTTGTTGAACATTCCGTTTAAGCCACTAGGCTGAGCATTACAAATACTTAATCTTATTTGATTCTTCCAGCAGCCTTGTAAGGCAGGCAATTCATTTTTTCCTTTTTCACAGATAAGAAAGTTCTATGAAGGTAAGCACTCCGGTCTTCATCATTTGGTGCATGACCTGTACTTGTCCTCGGTAACATATTTATTGAATGAATGAATAACTGAATGAGGAAACTGAGCCTAAGCCATTTGGCTCAGGATCATTCAGCTTGTCAGTGTCTCAAACCACATTTGAACCCAGGCTTGTCTGATTCCAAAGCCCGACCACTTTCTTCCTCATCATTTTAGAACTGAACAAAATGCTTTTATGCACATCCTTTGGTTTAATTCTACAAGGAGAGGAGGGAAGGCCACACGATAACGTTCTCATTTCTTCTCATTTCACTGGCTCAGAAGAATCAAGAAATGGGTCCAAGGTCACTCCGGGGGTAGGGGCAGATTCAATACCAATCCAGGTCTTCTGACCCCACCCCAGTGCTCTTCCAGCTACATCAGAGACATTCCGAAAACAGCTGGAGATTTTCTTTGGCTTGAATGGTGTCCAAACTTATGTTCACATGGCATATGCCTCACCACCCTTTCCCTAGATTCTAGTTGTCAGTCTCCACCATAAACACACATGCACATGTTTTTCCAGAATCTTCTTTCCTCATTGGCCCCCCTGCTGGGTCCTGGGGTCTTCCTTGCCTGGGATGGGGTGGGCTGGGCCCAGACTGGAAGTTCTCAATTCCATTGGCAGCTCTCTGGGGCAGAAATGTGTTATTTTTTTCCTTTTGCCCTTCTCTGTTTTCATTTGTCACTTTGTTCCAAACTCATAATGTTTCTCTCAGCTTCTGTCTTCATGGAGCCAACACTATGGAGTGAAAAATGAATAATGCCCTCAGAAAACCCCAGGGTCATTCATTTCCAGACTCAAGGCCAAGAACAGGTCTGACTCAGCTTTTTCCCCTCTGGCCAGTGGAAGAGTAGTTGAGGTGCCTTGGGGAGACAGGGACTGGGGGCTTCTAGAAAAAGATAATGCATTTATTTGTAAATCTCTCTCCCCTACTCTCTCATTTTAGTGTCCTGTCACCTCTCTTCTAGACGATTTTGATAGGAGGTTGTTATAAACTAAATTGTGTATCCCCCCAAATTCATACGTAGAAGTCATGACCTCCAGTACCTTAGAATGTGACCACATTTGAAGATAAGCCTCTATAGAGATGATTATGGTAAAATGAGGTCATACGGTGGGCCTAGTCCAATATGTCTTATGTGTTGATAAGAAGTAGAATTAGGGCACAGATACACACACACAAGAAAGAGCAGGTGAGGCCCAGAAAAAATGCCTCAGAAGAAACCAACCCTGCTGCCACTTGATCTTGGACTTCCAGCCTTCAGAATTATGAGTAAATGAATTTCTTTTGTTTAACCGCCCCCCCCTCCTCCCCCCAGTCTGTGGTGCTTTGTTAGGACAGCCCTAGCAAACAAACACAGATTTGGGTACCAAGAAGTAACAAATACCTAAAAATGTGGAAGTGGATTTGGAACTGGGGAATGGGTAGAAGCTGGAAGAGTTTTGAGGTTCATGTTAGAAAAAGCCTAACTTACCTCGAAGAGACTGTTGGCAATCTGTCAAATGAATACAGAGGTTAATAATAATAATGTAAAAAATATGGGACATGGAGGAGCAACTTCTAAAGTTCCATGGAGAACTTAATTAATATTAATAATTAATCAATATCCCCACTGTATAGCCAACAATAATGACAAGCAATAATAATGGCAAACATGTTAATAAGCTCTCACTATATGCCAGGCACTGTTTTAAGAGCTTTGTATATGTGCCTTGATTTTTCCAGTAACCCTATGAGGTAGGCACCTCGGAATGATAAATGATAAAAATAACATAGTAGTTAAGAGCACAAGCCCTGAAGCCAGATACTGGGGTTCAAATCCCAGTTCTGCCTCTTACTTGCTGTGTGGCCTCAGGTGAATTACTTATGTTCTCTGAACATCAAGTTTATCATCTAGAAAATGAGGAGGAGGAGGATGGAACAGTTCCTATTCTATAAGGTTATTGGGAGGGTTAAAACAGCTAATAATAAAATGAAGTACAGGTATTTAGTCTAGAGCCTGGCCAAATACGTGTCAACTACTATTATCCCTATTTTAAATATGAGAAATTGAGGCTCAGAGAAATTTACCCTGCCTGAGCTTGTTCTGTGAAAGCTTTTTTTTTATTTTAAAAAAATTCTATTTAGTATGCTACTCTCATTACATAAAATATATATTTATGATTTTCTGAACATGAACACTATGGTTTCGTGGGGAAGGGAGGCACATGTCTAATGAGACTGGATCAATCTTGAGCATCACATTTGCCCCACAAGAGAAATACACCCTAACAGGGAAGTTGTAAAGTTGATCAAGTAGAACCGAGGGTGTGGGAGATTGATTGTAAAAATGGCCCTGATTCTCCACTTCTCTTTGTAGCCATAGCCCTTGTTTACAATGTGGCTTTCCAGCTTCTCCCATCCGGCGTTGGAGCCTTGGATGTGGGCTGGCCATAGATCTTGCTTTGGCCAATAGAACGACTGGGAGTGACATGGTCAGTTCCCAGCTCTAAGGAGGCCTTAAACACTATTGCTTACTCTCTTGAAACCATCCCACTGGCACATGAACAAGTTAGCCTAGTGGAGGAAATTGAGAGGTACATGAAGGAGAGCCCATTCATACTAGCCAAGGCCATCCTACACCAGCCTACAGCCGTCAACCTCCAAGCATGCGAACCCTGCCAAGATCAGCAGAACTGACCCAGAGCTGACTACAAATGCATGTGGTCCCAGCCAAGACCAGGAGAACCACCCAGCTGATGCACAAACTCCCGAGCAATAATAAAGACACTGAGTTTTGGAGAAAATTGTTACACAGCATTACTATGGTGATAGACAATTGGTGCAGAGGGAAAGGGGGATCAAGTTTTCAGTGGAAACATTCTACAAACTATTAAATTATAATAGAAAAAATATGTCTTGTTCATAAATTTAGGGACAGTGTTCTGCCATTATAATTGTCAGACATGTCTTGGGATGAAATTTTATGTTGGATTCTCTAAAGATATTCAAAGTCCAAATTTTGAAATACACATGCAGTGAGATTTTCCAATTTCCCTTACTAATGTAATTTAATGACATACATGATTTGCAATGTACCAATGTCCTCTGCAGCTCCGTCTTCCCAATGTCCTCTGCAGCTTCCGGTCACCCACGCATTCCTGGAAGACTGGGTTGCATATTCTAGAACCCTGGTGCAGGTGCCCTCAGCCATGCAGCTATTTTAAGGACCTCTTTCTGGAGTGGGTGCTCTGCAGAGTTGAGCTGGTGGGCATTACCTGTAGGGAGGGGGCCTGGAGCCATCTGGCAGCCTGAAGTGACTGGAGGAGAAAGGACATGACTCTGTCAACTCCCACACTATGTACATTCACTCTTCCCAGATTTCTGGGGTAAAATTCAGGCTGCTGGTTTCTCTGTGAGTCAGGAGTGGAAAGAGAGGCAGTGAAACCAACTGGAATAACTGTTCAACATAGACATCTGACTTATCCCCAAACCCTTCTCATACCCCCACTAGATATAGCTCTCGCTGACTCCCAGCTTTGGATTTCTCAGGGGGTTCCCCTGGAAGACAGCTCACACTCCCATTGTGACCTTAGTGGTGGCGTATTCTGGTGGCAATTACTTCTTCCTTGGCTTCATTTACCAACACATCTCCTTCAAATTGATCGGAAACTTCTGTTCACAGAGAATTTCTCTTTACCAGACGGTTTATTCAGGAAGATCTCTGGAGTTTCAACAAATGAGCTCCCATATTGAACAAGATCTTGGCCCTTTGCTATTTTTTTAAAATTTATGTTCCTTATCCCCCCATTATCCCCCCCATCCCCCCCACTCATGCCCTCACCCCCCTGTTGTCTGTGTTCATTGGTTAGGCTTATATGCATGCATACAAGTCCTTTGGTTGATCTCTCCCCCTTACCCCACCCTCCCCTTCGCTATTGAGAGATGTTTGCGACATTACTGTCCACACCAGCCCCAACCTGCTGCTCTCTCACGTTAAACCCGGACACTGGTTTTCCAGGGACCCGTTGCCAACCCCAAATAACAGGTGTTTATTTTTAAGCACTTTCCCCAGTTTACATATCATGGAGTGAATATGTCTTTGGAAAAATGTAAATGGGTAAAATAAAGATGAAAATAAATACCATCGTCTCAGATTCCGTGGTGTCTCCAATGTCCCTGATGCCAAGGTGGGTGCTTCTGCAGCTGCAATCTCTTAATTTTCACACTCTCCGGAGAGAATTCCCCCCATCGTCTCTAGTCTCTAGGGGAGAAAAAGGAGGCTTAGGGATGTTGAGAATATGCCAGGGTGGCAAGATGGAGACTGGAAACTAGGTTTTCTTACTCCAAATTCAGTGTTCTACCTCCCATCAGATTATTCGGTTACTTCTTTCTTTTCTATTTGACAGTGCACACTCTTCCTGGCCTATGAAATGTGGTCAACTACACGAGTTTATTTACTCAAATTTTATTGTAATACATACATTATTTCATTAAAAGTATCAAACACTACATAATAGTAACAGCTAACATTTACTGAATATTCACTATAGAGTGATCACTGCTACTAGTGCCTTGTGCGTGTATTAGCTATACACATAATAAAATTCTCACTGTCCTATTATTCCCCATATAACAAATTTTTAAAATGTAAGCACGGAGAGGTTAAGTAACTTTTCCTAGGTCACACAGCCAGTGTAGATCTTGGCTGTGGACCAAGACAGTCTGCCTTCCGAATCTATGCTCTTAACCATACACACTGCGTTTTGTTATAGACAAGAGTAAGCAAACCACTTATATTTGATCTACTCCTAAAGACCAGCTAATACATAAACCTTTAATAAACACATCACTTACAATCTCACTGTATGAGTCAGAATAATAGGTGAAATCAGCCTAATGCCTAGCATTTCTTAGGTGTCTGATACATGTTAGTCCTCCCTTCCCCATCCCCTAAAGGTGAGGGAGATCCTTTTTTCATCTATTTCTTCCAAGAGCATTGAGTGAGCGCAGTTGATGAATTGGGCCCTGTGCTAACAAAGTGCTGGGCCTGTGACTTGATCAAGGCAAAGTCACTGCCCTTCAGAAGCTCCCAGTTAGAGGAAGAGGCAGATGGGTCAACACAGTAGGGCTTTCTATGGGCACCATTGGGGGTTCAGGAGAAAGAGTAATGTATAGGGCTGGTGAGTGAAGGGGCACTTTATACAGCAGTCTTTTTTATTTTTAATATTTTTTTATTGAGTTCAGAGAAGAAGGGAGAGGGAGAGAGAGAGAGAAAAACGAGAAACATCAATGATGAGAGAGAATCATTGATCAGCTGTCTCCTGCACTCCACACACTGGGGATCAAGCCAGCAACCTGGGCATGTGCCCTGATCCGGAATCAAACCGTGACCTCCTGGTTCATAGGTTGATGCTCAACCACTGAGCCATGCTGGCCGGGCTGTACAGCAAGTCTTGAAGGCTGGTCAGAAATTCCGGTGCGAAGAACCTGGACTTCAGCAAGGAGATGCTTGAAATTCAGGTGATAATAGTAATTAACAGCTTGTGGGACACTCTGTACCAGGCACTGCTCTTAAATGATGTCTATCTAGATCTATCTACTAATCCATTAGGCGTAGAGAGGTTAAATCGCTTACACAAAGTTACAAAGCTAGGAAGTGGTTGTGCTGGGATTTGAACCCAGTACAGTCTGGCACTAGAGTCTGGGCTGTTGTGTTACCTCTCAAGAGGTTGAAAAGTTAGGGGACAGGTATCATTTGGAACCAAGCAGATTCAGGCACTTCTAGTGCATATTTGTTAACCATCCAAACAGAGCCCAAGTCTGCAGCTGGAATCCTTACCTCCTTGTGAATGAGCAGAAACAGAGGAGCAGGAGGCAGGGGCTGCAGCTCAGAGCTCCCTGCAGACAGCAAGGGCTCTCCTTCTGCCGGAGCTCAGGCCTCTTCTAGGAAAATCACTGGAAGAAGAAAACGCGGCAGACACCCTCATTGGGCTGATTAGCCCTGTGCAACCCGGATTCCTTGGACAACTTCCACATGACGTTAGGCCTCGGCAATCTCAGCAGCGCCTGCATTTGAGGTCCTTCAAGTGATCTCAATAAATCACCCATCATTCATGCAGGCAGGGCTGTGCTGAATGGTTCGTATTAAGCTGGACGTCTAAGGCTGGGAGTCTGAAGAGATTTGAGTACATTGGAGATATATCAAAAATGCCGGAGAAAGGACAAACATAAATGTTTGGCTCTGTTTTTCTCGTGGACAAGAAGTTTGCTGTTCTTGCCTCTGCAGCTTAAGGCTTTGTTTTCTAAAGAGAAGGGTCTGCGAGAGCAGCATGTCCTCCTCCTGCCCACGGGTGCCACCTCTGGGACTCTCCAGTCTCCAGCCCGTCACTCATCTTTCTCGTGAGCACGTAGAGGCCCGAGGATCAAGGCTCGGGAGCGAGTCTTGCGCCTGGGCGCCCAGCTGCCCCACACTCATGTGCTGGGCCACATTGGCCTTTGAGAATGTGTTAACGTCTCAGCTGATTTCTTCCTGCCGGCTTAGCCAGGGGCCTCCTCTCTCCCCGTGTTCCACCCAAGGCGAGGTGCGTCCTGCCTCCTTTGGGTGAGGTTTGCTCTCTTTGGAATGTGGTTTACTAAGTAGCAGCTTTGCAACCTCAGCTCTCTGATCGCGTCAAAAAGGTGATGATTTTATAAAGCGTCCAGCATTTTCTTCCTTCGTAAAGTGGGATCAGCATTCTCTTGGGCTTTTCAACATTCTAAGCAGAAGTGGAATTCCTTAACTAATATCTCTCCTGAATGTAATCACTGACGGAAGGTTTTCCGGAGCCCAGCTCTGGCTCTTGGCTTGAACACTCACTAGCTCTGAGACCCTCTCTGACACTTGGCTGCCTAAAGTCCAACATGAAAGGTTGACGGGACTATCTCACGGGTCTCATTCGGTTCTCATAGCCCATTGTTTTCCAGGAAGGTCCTGGAGCATCCCTCCAGACCCACTTGTTTTCTGTGTCTGTCTTTTTCTCCCCCGCTCCCAAAATGGGGGTGGCAAGGTGGGTAAGTGAGGGGGTTCTCCTCCACAGATTGCAGACTTGGGTGTGCTTCTAGTCACAGGTGAGGTGTAGCCTTTGAAGCAGACAGACCACAAATCTTAACTACTTCTAGAGCTTACTGTAGTCATTAAGGGACTTCTTTTAAACTTATTTTGATTTTCTTTCTAGCACCTAGGGAAAGCTGTATTGGTGCCAGGTGAGGTGAAATCAGGGAGTTTTCCATTTTCTGTTACTCCTCAGACACTCAGGCACTTAAGTGGGCGAGCAGTGCCGGCACCGGGGCGTGAATGTTGGAAACGAGGAGACAGCTTCCCCACGCAGATGCCACAGCCTCCCTCTCTGGCTCAATTATTTTTTATTTTATTTATTTATTTTTTGAAACACTGATTTAATTTTTAAAATTTATTCTTTGTTGTTAATCCTCTCCCCAGGATACATTTCCTTTGACGTTTACAAAGAGTGGAAGGGACAGGGAGAGACAGCAAGAGGGAAACATAGATGGGAGAGAGACACATCTATTGGTTATCTCCAGCAGTCTCTTGACCGGGGCAGGGGATTGAGCCTACAACTCAGGTATGTGCCCTGGACTAGAATCGAACTCGGGACTCTGCAGTCTGAGGGCCCACACTCTATTCACTGAGCCAAACTGGCTAGGGCTCAAATAGTTTTTTAAAAGGGTTTCTGTCTTGGGGACATGCCAAACCCTGGCTCCTCCCTAAAATAAGGCAGCTCCTGTGAGCTGGGGCTGTCTGCAGAACGTCTGCAGGCTTTTGGTCTGGCAGGTGTTTCTGGTGGGTGTTAGTTAGGATGGGAACAGTCCTGCCAATAGTCCTTGAGGGGTTGTATTTGGAACTGCAGGAGGGACCCTCAGAAAGGAGAAAAGTCATGCAAGGGGGTGCAACAGTTCATGCTTCCAAGGCTTCTAGTCAATGTTATGGGATCTCATACTTCAATAAAAACAGACCTTTGAGGAAGCCCTATAACATGAAATTCAGAATCACAAAAGAAAATACAGAGGAACTTGGAAGAACAATCTGATTTTCTGGGAGCAGAAAGAAATTTTAAAGTGAAACAACTGTTAAGGTCATCGGAAGCACGGGAAGTCTGAGAAATTACTACAGCCAAGAGGAACCTAAGGACACATACATGTAATATGACATTCTGGGGGGGGATTCTGGAGCAGAAAAAAATGACATTTGTTAAAAGCTAAAGAAATATGAAAAAAGTATGGACTTCAGTTAAGAACATACCAATATTCATTCACTAGTTGTGAAAAATGTATCATAGTGATGTAAGATATTAATAATAGAGGAAACGGGGTGTGAGGTACATTAGCTTTCTGTAATATCTTCACAAAAATTTTGTAAGTCTAAAATTTTGTTAAAAAGTCTATTCAAAAAGAACTGATTAGAACATTTTGGGATGTGCTGCAGCATTAAGGATAATGATCATTTCACAAAATTTTTGCTTCACTTAACTATAAATACATATGTAGACACATACCAGGTCTTGAGGTAAAATGCATTTCTTACTGAAATGCATTTTTGTAAACTTTGTTTGCAAAGTTTGAAAAACAGTGGATTAGAGGATTTCTGTTAACTCTAATATTTTTAAATTATTCATTTTAAGTTGTTTAGTGAGAGGCTTCATTCATTCAATCAACAGTTGTTCAGCAATTCATCACCATGTACAAAGTTCTGTGCTTTGTACTGAAGGGCATGGCGCAGATGAACAAGACACAGGTTTTCATCTATTAGTGACACAAGCAGGAAAACAAATATGACATCATGCAAAAGGCTGTGAAATAAATGCTACCCAGAGGTTTATAAAATTGCCATGAAAGCACAGAGGATGAAGGAGTCAAGACTTGACTCAGAGAGTCAGGAAAAGCTTGAATGGGAGCTGGCATAGACTTAAAAATTTTATAAGACTCACTAATGCTTGTTCAGCACTTCCTATGTTTTCAGAGTCTCTACAAAAATATTACAGGGATCATCTTATTTTATCCTCACACCCATCTGGCTAGGTGCTAGTTTTACTCCCACTCTAGAGAAGAGCAAACAGAAGCTCAGAGAGGCGAGGGAACTGCCCAAGGATGCACAGCTCTGAAGTGAGGCCCGATCTGTGCCATGTCCTGTGCCTTAGAAATGACTACCCCATCGACACCACTTCCCAGCTAGTCCTTCCTGTTTGCTCTTCCCTACTTTATTTTCCTCTAGCTACAGAGTATGAAATAGGAGTTTCACTCTCTGAAGATACTGTGTTTTTTTTTTGTGTGGAGTGGCTACTTCTTTCTTCTCCCTCCTTAAAACACTCCTACATAACCTTCATAGCCTAGCACAATTGCTAACTCCCTTCTGTATTTTTCACTCCCATCCCTCTTGCAGAAGCCTTTGCTCCCAAAGCTTTTGTTGAAAATCTATCTCCCCCACCTCCACCCAAGCCACCCACTCAAATCAGGACTAGTCATCTTTCTCTTCGTGTTTCTGCCTCCCAGTAGTGTATCTGGTATGGTATAGTTGCTCTATGAATGAGATGGGAAGGGGGAAAGAACTGTAGGATTTCCATGAGCGAATAAGGAGAATCCCAAGTGGAGGAGAACAACACAAGTATAAGTGGAGAAGTGGAGGGCAGTGGAATAGTCCGGTGGTGATGGGGTGTAAGGTGTTCAGATGCACTTGGCAGGAGAGATGGCAGCCTGGAGCTGGGTTCTGTAGAGCTGGGGTACCTTGCCAGGAAGCTGGAGCTTTATTCTGTAAAAAGGAAAAAAAATGATGCACCATGGAGGGGTTTCAGGGTTGAAGGACAAGATTGAATTGAGTGAAACATTTTATTTTATCTTCTCACCTTTGAGGAGGCTAGAGACAAGAGGAAGTATGAAAACGAATATTTATTGTATACCTATTAGATTTCAGGCACTGTCCTAAAATCTTCACACAAACCCTCTCATTAATTCTCACCATAACCCAATAATACCCTGGATAGTTTTCCTTGTTTTACAATTGAGAAGATGAAGCTTAGATAGGTTAAGTAACTGATCCCGGGTCACACTATTGAGAAATGGCAGGTCTAGGATCGGAACCCAAGTTTGTCTGGTTCCAAAGCTCGGGTTTTCTCACCACATCACCCTGCCTATTTGAAAAACTCTTTAGAGCCCCTCCTCTTCCTCTCTCCCACTTTCCTTCTTCCTTGGCCCACTTCTCGTTGCCTTTTCATTTCTGTTTTCCTGGACCTACGTGGCAGCTGCCTGGGGAGAGGGTGGCTTGAGCCCCAGCAGTGAAACCAAGGTGATGGTTTTATTTCCCTCCTGCCGTGGAGGACAGGGATACCGAGTCTGGGACATACCAGTGAGAGGCAGTGGCATTGAATGTGGTCGTGGGAATGCTGCCGATGTCCCTGGCTCCTGGGAAACTCTCAGGAGACCTTCCCTCCAGCTCACCAGTAGCACAAGGTTACCCATTTTAGTGCACTTGAGCGTCTCCTGGTTTGAAATCTCCTTTTATTGTTACGTTATTGCTATTTTCTTTCTAAAAACACACTCCTTCCAAGTCTATAAGGCTAACTGAGGACACCAAAGCAGTTATGAACTTAAAAGAAAAAAAAAGAAAAGCCAGCCCTTCCTTTCTTGATCATGGTATTATGATTCCGACATTCCTGTCCAAGCTTTTCCACAGTTTTCAAGCAATATTTGCTTTCTGTGTGCTTCTGATTAAAATAGAATGTCCCTTAAAAGCCATTCCAGCCTCTTGTGATGCGGTCATAAAAATTATTTCAGCATTAAATACCTCATTCCCATCATGTCAGCTTGGAGACCACTGCTGGATGAATCACTGGAGAAATGAAACGCCTCGCAAAATGTTTTTCTTTCTGATTGCAGGGCTGAGGTTTATTCGATTAAGGGATAAAGGTAAATTGATCAAGTCTGTGGATGTTTGGAGTTTGTTTTTATCTCTGCTGAGCAAGTTTTGAAATGCGACCGTCTGATTAGATTTCCCTCTCTGTGGCTGCATGTGAGCGAGGAAGAGCGGATGAGAAAGGCTGATGGCTTAGCCACGTGCATGAGTGACTGGCCAGTTTCCATTCCTAGTTTCCCTGATGCCGCTATGATCTGGAGAGATCACACCAGGGTCAAACCAGCATCAGAGAAGCTCCCCTTCTAATGGAGCACCCAGCAATCTCATGACAAGCTGACTTTGAAGTTTCGCGGAGTTACATTTAGTTATGCAGACTCCATCGGCAGAGTCCACTCTCACGAACATTTCTCCTTTCAGCTGGGACTCCCTGGGGGCTGTCACTCTTCCCTACTCTGTCTCCTTCACCATTCCACAACCAGGTAGCTGAGGCTTCGGGAACATGAGAAGAGGCTGCGAAGAAGCGGAAGGATGAGGGGGCAGAAAAGGGACCATTGGTTTTCACTTCAGCTGTGTTCTCCATCCTGCCCCCAGCCGGCTTCCAGAAGCTTCTGAGTCCGGGGGAGTGGCCAGCTGCCTCTCTGCTCTGAAAACCTTAAGATTCATTAAATTTTGTTGTTTTGGAATATCACCAACCATAACAATAACGATAAATAGTAAAGTTGGTTAAGTGTATTCTTTGTGCCCAAAGTGTGCTGAAACCTTCCATTCCTTATCTCACTGAATCCTCGCCACACCCGGCCGAGGCAGGTGTCATCATCATGCTTACAGATGCGGGTGACTGAGGTCCAGCACGTTTAAGGAACTGGAACAAGTTGCACAACTCAGATTTGACCTTTGCATTTCGACTCTGGGCCCTGGGTATCTAATCATTGCATTACACTGCTTCCCCCATATTGCAAATGTAACATTTTGTTGTTAAAATTCAGACACTACAAACACATGTGATGCGGAAAGTTAAATTTTTTTAACAGCCCTCCGCGCCCCCCCCCCCCCCCCGCTCCCCCACATATATACAACTCCACCACCACCACCAGCAGTCCCTACCTTCCAGAACATTCCAGCCTGGATAAAGTTGTCCAGTTCTGTCTCCAACCTCTACTGAACAAGGATCCTATGAAGGGACTCAGATTCTGTAAGAAGCGAAACTCCTTGGGGTAGGTGGCCTCTGGGAACGGACTCCCCCAGAGGGTTGAGCAGACTCACAGCCAGACAGATGTGTACATGTGTGTGGAGCATCCCTTTCACAAACCAAACCTGGGACTTCCCTGAGCGGCCAGGCCAGGCAGCGTTCCCGGAGGGGTGGGGGGGGTGACACCTCCACAAGCTCTTCCCCCTGGCACACAGCATAGGCTGTCCCAGTGGCCAGCTGCCCTCTGAGGCTGAGTGTAAGTCCCAGAGGTAGGGGAGCACGGAGAACCTTAGAAAAATAAACTTAATTATAGCTCCTCTAGTAGGCTATCCTAGGTCCCCCACCCCCCCGCTACCCCCACCAACCCCACACACGGTTCATTCCTCTCCCTGCTCTTTTCTGCACTTTCCTTCTGATAGAGAAGGAAAACAATATTTTATTCATTTATTCATAAAATAAACATGCTGCAAGTTGTTTGGAATTCAAAAATAAGTGGAAAAAAGCACAGGCCTCAGGGTCAGTTCCCTCGTGTTTGCATCTGGCTCTGCCACTGTTTGTGTCATCTCAGTCACAACGTTTACTCTCTGAGCCCCAGTTTGCTCATCTACAAAATAGGATTGATGATATTTACACCCCAAGGAAGTTGGGGGGCTTGGGATCACTGTGTGTAGAGCCTGCAGTGCCTGCTCATAGCAAATGGTAACCGAGGTACAAGTGTAGGAGGGGGATGCTTCAGCCTGGAGGGAGGCGGGGAGGGCTGGGCATGGCCAAGTTTTGAATCCAAAGGATGGGGACTTTACCCCTTCCCCTCACCCAGGTACCTGGCAGAGTATCCTGGATCATTTGCCGACTGTGCTTGTGAATAAGGGTCTGGGACTAGCCATGTGCTCTGGGAAGTGAAGACCTGGGAGAACTAGGAAAATTCTACTCAGCATTCTGAAAATATCTATGAATGGAGCTGATAAACACAACCAGAGGGGATTCCTTGTAGGCATTAACAACAAGATGCAGTAACAACTTTCTTTGGCAAATAGTTTACAAACAAAAGAAGGAATGGATGGACCAGCTGGGGCCCTGTGGGGAGGGATGCCACTTTGATGACTGCAGAGGCCAAACCATTGATAAAAATAGCAATATTTCTTGCACAGCCAACCTCTGGAAATGCATCCACAAACACGAGGCTGCTTGAACAGTCCCGCCAGAAGCTGCTCATCTCATTAAGTAGCCCAGGCCTACCCAGGCCAACGCGAGCAAAGAAGCTTGTGATGCTGAGAGGCAGCCCAAAATGAATGAAAACCCATCCAGTCACCCTCCCCGCCTCCCCAGCTAAAGGTGCGGTGGGCCCGGAGCCAGATCTTATTATTAGACTGGGATATTTTTCAGGCTCTCAATTTAACCAGCTGGGGTTCTTTTTAACGTAGTACCATCCTATTCAAACTTTTGAATGGAAGGATTTGCCCTTTGATGGGATTTGAGGAGATCATAGGCAGAACACAGTGTCCTTGGCTTGGCTCTGTCTTTCGAACAGTATTCGGACATGCCGACACCCCAGCGGGACCAGCTGCAGCAGGCAGACACGTTCGCAGAGCAAAGGTCTCCAGAGACTTGACCTTCCCTTGCGGTGACACCGCTAATGTCCTTGTAACTCATAGCAGGCCAGCAGAGAGGAATGTGCCAAGAATGAGGGAGAGAAGTAGGAAAAAAAACTTAGAATGAACTAGGATGTGAGAGAAACAGTACTTGCAATGGAGCCGCACCTTCAGGATGGTTTGAAGTATGCACACACCTTCCTCTCTGTGCACAAGGACTGACACAAGCTTTAGCCAAGAACTTGAGTCACATAAGCACTGCCATGCTTGACTTTACTTTAATATGAAATTTCTTCTTTTTGATAAACAAATAGAGGTGGCTAGAATCCAAAGTGGAAATCAAAATGATGAAAGACACACTAATATTACACAGTACAATCCTAGTTTAGGCAGATAACATACCCATAAACATGTTTCCAAAATCTAGATAGATTTATATCAAGGTGTTAGCAATGGGTGTCTCTACACAGAAGAATTAGAAATGATTTAAATGAGTCTTCCTTTTCTTTATTTTTATTAAAGCATTTTTTTTTGTAAATGAACATGAGCTACTCTTGTAATTGGAAAAAATATCTATTTTTCATTTAAAAACTAGACAAGATGATATGTGAAACTGATTGAACTATTTACTCCTCCAAAATGTGTGTAAGGTCCCCAGGGTGGGGTTAAGGCAATGTATTTATTAATGAAGGGAAATGAAAATCTCCTGGGAATGATCCCTTTTAACCAATCATTCAGTGTGCTGGTCCAGTGTTTGACAGTGTCACACACTCAGTAGCCTTTCTATGCTACATTTTTCTGATGAATAAACTGAGTTGTACATAGTTTCACACTTGGGAAGAATTTTTTTAAATAACAATCATATAGTATTCATTATTTTTACCAAGTGATCAAAGCCATAATATCAACTGTGAGTAGACTGTACTTAACATATATAGTACATGTTGAATGAATGAATGAATGAATGAACCAAGACAATAAAAGACACAGTCCTTGCCCTGAAAGAATTCACAACTTCTCTGGATACATGGAATCAAGTGCATGAAACAAGTGACAGAGAATGGAAAAGGGAGTTACAGCAGGACAGCTGGAGAAGGAAGTTAATATTCACTAAATGCCTTCCATGTGCACATTGGACTAAATGCTTCCCATGTGGTACCCCGTTTAGTCCTTCAACTATCCTATGAAGTATCGTTTTCTCATTGACAATGGAAGAAACCAGGGGTCAGAGAGGTTAAATTAATTCCTAAAGATTCTACAGCTGGTGTATGACTGAACCAGGAAAGGAATTTTGGGTCTTTGAACCCCAAATCAGTGTTGGATCTGCTCTAACCTGTAGCCCCCTCCATGCACGGTTTCATGGAAGTGAAGAGCCTACAGTGAAGGTGTGTGCCACCCAACCAGCCCTAAAAGGACAGACCAGGGGGGGTGTACCGTGGGGGATGTTCCTGCAGTGGTGGTGCAGCCTGGGCCTTTGCACCTACAGTTTTGCTTCCATATTCACCCAATAACAGGTGAAAGTGTGGGGTTCCAGGCACTCAGTCTTCTCCATCTCTGCCCCAAACTGTTCACCCAACTTATTTTGTGCCTCACATCCCAGCCTGCTCCAGGCCCTTTCAGCCCCTGACCCTGTGGTCAGATCTTCTCAGCCAGTCACAGAAGACCCCTGTATCTGACACTCCATTTCTCCTCACCTGCCTCTGGTTGCTTCCTGCACCACAATTCAGCTACTCCCTCTTACAGAGCTTCCTTGGAGTTTCCAATGATATAACGTGTGATAACCACTAAGCATGATGCCTAGGGCATTATGAGTTTTCTGTAAATGTGAGTGCTTGTGACTGTGGGACATAATATGATGTAAGGGTGGGGACTTGAGCCCTAGAGTCACCTAAACTTGCATTCAAATGTTTGCTCTATCATTCGATTAGCTCCTCTCCCCTTTATCTGATGAGCCTTTTGACCTTGGGCAAGTCACCAAACTTACCAGAGTCTCAATTTCCTTGACTTTGAATAATGATAACACTTTGCTTATAAAGTGGTTGGAATATTAAATGAGAAAACATATTTACCACAATGCCAGTCATAGAGTAAAGGATCAACAAACAGTATCATCATTATTAATGACACTAGAGGCCCGGTGCATGAAAATTGTGCATGGGGGTGGGTCCCCTCAGCCCAGCATGCACCCTCTCCAATCCGGGACCCCTCGGGGGATGTCCAACTGCCGGTTTAGGCCCGATCCCAGGGATCAGGCCTAAACTGGCAGTTGGACATCCCTCTTACAATCCTAGACTGCTGGCTCCTAATCGCTCACCTGCCTGCCTGCCTGGTCACCCCTAACTTCCCCCTCCCCACTGGCCTGATCACCCCTTACTGCCCCTGCATGCCAGCCTAATTGCCCCTAACTGCCCCCTCCCTGCTGCCCTGGTTGCCCCCAACTGCCCCACCTGCTGGCCTAGTTGCCCCTCACAGCACCCCCCCCCCCACCCACCAGCCTGGTTGCCCCACGCAGCCTGCTGTTCAGTCGTTTGGCCATCCCTCACTAACCCACCTGCCAGCCTGATCATAGGCGGCCATCTTGTGAGGGCGTGAGGGTTAATTTGCATATTACCTCTTTATTATATAGGATTAGCCATTGATTAGCTGCCATGATTACAGAAATTTTGTTGGGAAAATGGCCCTAAAACTCATCAAAGGCCCTGTGAGTAACACTTGCACTGGCCTCTCCTAGCAGAACAAGCAGAAGCTAGACTTTTAGAATTCAAAACCAAAAACATCAAATGGGGTCAGCATGCTAGAACACAGAGCAGGGAAGATAAGACAGCAGGAGTGGGCATGATGCGTTTGTTGGGAAAAGTATTAAATAGACATAGAAGGACTTTCTGGCATAGGTAGAGATGTTTTAGAAGGAAAACATGTTTCATTCATTCATTCATTCATTCACTCAACATATAATGCCAGGTGTTCAGAATGCAAAAATAAACAAGACAGTTCTTGTAGCTTCCAATCCAACTGGGGATATATTTTCCTAATGAGGTCAACAAATACTGTGTAAAATGATCTACAGTGCTACAGTTGGAGAATAGAGAAATGAGCATCAGATATTAAAAGGGCTAAGGCGTAAGTGTAAAATATTTTGGTAATAAAAACTTTGATGAAAACATACCCAGGAACAAACCTATACTGTGGCTTGTAATGCCTTGTCTCACATGCTCTTGTCCATAGAACCATCACAAGTTCCTAGTTAATTGCAGGATAAATTTCAAGCATTAATGAGATTCCAAGAACAATATCTCTTACTGACTGAGTCCTCTGCTCCCCCAGGCAGCCCCATCTTTTACTTTTTGTGGAGCACCCTGTGAACGTCCCTGAGTTCACCTTCACTCATGACTGATTGACCTAGAAAACTCTCCACTCCCCTATCCCCTTGGTCCTCAGTAAATATTTACAGATCACTAGATGGTGACTCCTAGAAGAGATAACAAAAGGCTGGAAAACTCACTAGCAGGATTAACAGATCTGAGTCACCAGGGTTTTTTTTACTGCTTTTGAAAATATCATTTCCCCATTCTCCCTGGGTAGCCAATGTGGTCACCATCACGTTCCCCATGAGATGGCCCCAGGCTTTGGGATGAAAGCCTTTAGAGGACCCATCTCTTGAGCTCAAGTGAAAGTGAGGACACTTTGGCTGGGCTGAGGATCCTGACCCACCCTGCCTCAGCTTTCAGGTCACGGGCTCTCTGTGGTGACTGAGCATGCGGCATTACATAGTTCCAATTTTGTCCATGCCTGGGTTCTTGTAAGATGTCCACACCATCACACCTTGGGCCAGAGAGATGTGGCAGAAGTCGAGAAACAAAGCAAGTCTAACCTTAAATGTGGTCCAGATCCAATAAGGCCAAGGTCAACAAGGAGCAAGCAATAGGAGAGATTGGAGAGAGATACTGTGGCATTGAGGTTGGTGTCCCTCCCGGACCCCTTCAACTCCACTGTTGAGAGTGAGGCTGATGACACCCCGGAACTGCCTTCGTCTCCAGAGAATGGGCCTTGCCAAACAGAAGACACCCACACTGAAGAGGAGTGGGGAGCGGAGGAGAACCAGAATCTGATGACTGCTGGGCACAGAGATGAAGAGCTTAAGTCATGCTCCAGAGCTCCCAGGCCCAAGCTGAGGCTCATCTCCAGCTTGGACCAAGTCCTTCCTTAGCTTCCTTCCCCTGTCCTATCCTGCTGCCTCATTCCCTCCTTTCAAGAGCACTCCCCCAACATATCACTTTCACAAGAGTCCTCATGTGAGGGTCTGCTTTGAAAGAACCCACATCACCACAGGCACCAAGCAGCTAAAGACCAAATCCAAGGTCAACATGGAGATAATTTTTTAGGGAAATAATCTAATTGCAAGGTGCCATGGGTATCACGGAGCAAGAGATGTCGAGGGAAGGGTTTGCTAGCTTTTGCCCTGACTTTTCCTGGCCTCAGATTCAGGAGCCACACTTCCCAGGCGTATGCTCAGAGGGCCAAGGTCAGGTCTGCACTCAGATGATAACAAAAAGATGGAAACAAATGATAAGGCAGTTCATCATTGCATCATCCAAAGGAAACTACCGTACTATGAGCATTTTTTTCATGAATTTTATGGTACAGAATTTTAATTATATTCCATGTTAATTGAGGGGGTGATTTTTTAAAACTTAATATTAAATGTCAGCATTTTTACTAAGTTGTTTAAATGTCTTATGCTTCCTATTTTGGTAGCTATGTATCATTTGTGCATATCATAATTTACTAAAAGATCACCTCACTGTTGAGCTGTTATACAGAAAGTTCAGACTGTATTTTTGGATATGCCTTTAGGATAGATGCTCATAAGTAAAATTACTGGGACATCTTACAAGAAGCCCCTAAATATACTTAGTAAGTACATTTTAAGGCTAAGAAGCCATATTTATTTCCCCAAGGGCTATATATATTTACCAGTCCACAAATAATTTATGTGAGTACTTTTTGTACCCTGCTACCTCCCACCTTAAATGTCATTTAAATTTTGTTTTCTAAGGAGATAAGGAACGTAATATTTCAGTGTCATTTAAATTTGCATGTTATTGTTTGCTTATAAGACTTGGCATTTTGCCATGTGATGTTTACCAGTTATGAGTCTCTTTTTGTCCATGTTTTATATGTGGCCTTCGACCATTTAGCTTTCAGGACCACACGTTCTTATCAGTGAACTAAACTCTTAACGCTCCAAAGATATGACCATTTTTGCCATATGTGTTACAAATATATTTCCTCTCATTTTTTTCTTGCTTTGTTTTCTAGTATTCCCTTGAAACATGCAGATATATTACATTTTCATCTATTTAAATCTTTTGATAATTTTTTTTGTGATTTACTGCTGTTATTTTTAAACTTAGTAACTTAGTAACAAAACCATTTCAAAAGCCTGTAAATACCAAAATGCTAGCAGATGTAGATTTTCTCAGGATTAAAAGGATGGTTGATTTTTCTTATTTTCTTATTTATATTTTCCAGACATTTTGGAATGCATTAATTTTCTGTAATAAGGAAAAATAATGTATTTCTTAAAATGTCTTCTTTTTTAAACATCAAATTTATTTTAGGGAGAGATAGATGAATCTTTTGAATCCTCCAGGGACTTGTCATTGGCATTGTTTAAATTAGCAATTGCTATGTGACAAATCAGCCGAAATCCCAGTGGCTTAAAACAACAGTCACTTATTATAGCTCATGTGTCTATAGCCAGGGTCATCTGGGGGCAGTTGACCCTGGCTGGGCTCTCTTCCGTGTCTGCTAGTAGATTGGAGGGCTCAGTGGAGCAGAGCTGGGCTGGGGCTGCCCCTCAACTCCCTCCTGGGGTCCACCAGCTAGCTCTGGCACGTTCTCCATCTGCCAAAGGTAGAAGCTCAAGAGGACAAATTTAAGCACACAAGGTCCCTTGAGACCTAGGCCCACCCCACTTCTCCCTTATTCTTTAAACTAAAGCAAGTCGCATGGGATAAGGAAATGTACTGTGCCCATTGGAGGGACTTCAAAGTCCCACGAAGGAAGAATAAAGAATAGTGTCCAATAATGCAATCAGTCTACTACAGGCAAGAAGAGATTTTTCTCTTCTTACCTACATTTACAAAGATATTTATTTGTGTCTGGTTTAGCTTATCAATAAAGATTGTCTGGGGAATATAGTCAATAGTATCTTAATACCTTATATGGTGACAGATGGTTACTGGATTTATTGGGTGAGCAAGGCAGAAGGTATATAAATGTTGAACAACTATGTTGTATACCTGAAACCCATATAACATTGTATGTCAACTATATTTTAGTAGAAAAGAAAGGAAATGAAAGCAGTAAAAGATGTAAAGTTGATAGAGAAAAAGGTCTATTGCATGTTCATTTATACATATTCCTATTATTGACAGGTATATTATTTAAGGTGGAGTTGCTTAGAAATTGCACAAGTTTATGTAAATGTAGTTATTCCCAACTTTTAAAATGCTTATTAATATAAATACTTTGCAAAAATTTCACTCATAAAAATTGTGTTATTTTTATTACAAATAGTATACTACAAATTGATAGAGGATCTTTCTTAAATATTTCACAAAGGGAAATACCCAGTTCCAGATCAAGTAATTAAAGGTTCTGGTTCAGATATCAGACTCCAGGGAACTTAGAAAAGGCAGAGATGGATGAACAAGCTGGGGGGTCTAAAATGCCCCATTTATGGATAAGCGGCCGCTGGGGCACCTCAACACAGAAACAAATGGGCCCCAGGGAGAGACTTTCTTTAGTGCCTTTAGTGTGTGAACAGCCATCAAGAGCCCTGGGCCCTGACCACAGCAGTGAATTGGAGCAGGCAGGTGCACTGACAAAAGCAATCCCTCTGAGAGGCTTATTTACACTGATGTCAGCCGTCTGAGAGGGCAGGTGTGCAAGAACAAAAGGGAGCTAAGCAGGACGCTGCAGGCTGGGCCCTCAGCCTGCCCATCACCAGGCCCTGGTCTGGGCCAGGTTTAACTGCGACCTGATCTTTCTGGTCCCACGGGGAACTGCTGGCTAGGAGGTCATCTTAAGAGGCTGAGGTGGCAGTGTTGATCTCCCTGCACCTTCATAAACATGTCACAGTTGACAAAAGCTTTGCACAGATTTCATTTCACATGTGTCGCACAATAGCTATTCAAATATATAGGAATGTTTCTTTCCGCTTATATGGAAGAACATGAAAGCTCAGAGAGGTAGTTGTTTAACTATCATCAACCAGATGGAAACTAGTTTGGGTCACGGTAATCTGAACTCTTTGCAAGCCCCTTTTGTGGAGAAAAAGGAGCATGTTTGTGGTCCAAGGATAATAGTCAAGCAAGTGTAACTTTTTCAAGGTTTCACCAGCAATGGACTTGGAGATGTAAAGAAGAATGAGGCCAGAATGGGATTCCCAAGACAGCGCTAGGACCCCAAACCTACTCTTTCTAAGAGAGCAGTTGAGGCTCATGCCCAGGGTTGAAGGGCGAGAGGAACAGGCTGGCCTGACTTCTGGGCCTGGCCATTCTCTTCTCTTCAAAGCCCTCACTCAGACCTGAGGTCAAAGGTCTAACCGTATTTCTTGCTGATCCTTTCAGAAAATGAAAGGGCTACTTGAACAGCTCAACTTGCTAAAAGCCCTACTGCCTTTGGAAAGAGGAGCTTTTACATAAGAGGGGCTTGTTAAGTGGGCACTCTGAAATTCTCCATTTATATGAAAGGGTGTTTGATACTCAAGAGGGTGGTTGTCATCTGGGGGAAAGATTGTGTCAATTATTTTGTCTTGAGATGGAAAAGATGAAGAGTCAGTGTAATAACAGGCTTCAGATCTATGAGGGGTTGTTCGGGGGAAGATGGTGAGCACCTGTCCATCCTCTCTGAAGTAGAAGAAATGGGCTTTTGTTGAGGAAAGAAGATCTAAGTGAGGCCGATGGAAAGATGGCTGGCCATAGCACAGCTTGGCTCTGCTCTGGCAGATTATCTTCAATGGGATCTCCCCAACCGGAGATCATCAGCACAGGAGGTTGAGGTTAATGACCCTTAGAGCTATGCTCTGGCTTTATGACTGTGGGATTAGCAGCTGTGAGATAAAATTGGGTGAGCACAAGACAAAGAGTGCTGAGACCCAGGTCCTTGCTTACTTGTTGGGTACGAGAGACAATTTCCCTGCACCTCAGTTTCCCCATGTGTGTAATTGGATTAATGGTTACTCTCCTATCGTAGAGCAATGAATATGGAACAAGGCAATGCATGTGAAAGTGCATTTCAAACTCCATGGCATTAAGCAAATGAATGACATTATTTTTCCTGGAATAACTGCTGATTATTTTTCAAGTCTGGTGTGCACTAAAATTTTTCTTCCTGCTTTGGATAAAGTTGCCAGATGCTTTGGACCCAACTTTCTTCTAATTCTCAGGTCTTTTGCTGTATGTCCTCTTTCAACAAGTCCTGCTTGCTCCCAGCTGTTCAAGGACTTGCGCCTTTCAAGGGAAGCGGGGGGACCTCAAAGAACATTTCCTAAAACAACTTTCAATCCATGTTGGTTGTCCTTTTATGGGTGGTGGTTCTGCTTCCTCTTGAATGTGTCTGGTGATAGAGAAACTCATTATCTCATTTTTAAAGCTACTCCACTAAATTTTTTTCAAATAGTTAGTAATTCATTTCTTCTTATGGGAAGACCAAATCTATACCCCCAAAACTGAGACATACCATCCAGAAGCTGGGAAATAAATAAGTGACATGGGCTTGCTAAAAACAGGAGCCATGGAGGACGGCAGTTAACTGGGGAGGAGATGCACTTCCAAAGCAGATGGCAGCTACTCTACACCAATAGCTTATCACCCTGCAGGAATGTGGGCTCAGACTTACCAGACCTGGGGAGCTTGGCTTAGGCCTGGGGTAGCTTAACTCATGTAGAATGCCCAAAGAGTCACACTTGGAAAGAGGCAATACTTAGGGATATTGTTATATCTCAAAATTAGAAATTGAATTTGAATCATTTTAATAAATTTTTATTTCTTAAAAAGAAGAGTGAGGTAGCTATATCCTCCTCTCCCAGGGAGTGCTCTCCCCCCAGCCGAACTGCAGAACCTAGGGTGGTCTCCCCAGTGACTCTCCCAAAGGATGGCATTTCCAGACCCCCTTAACTTTTAAGACCAATGGAACTCTTTATTTTTGTATAAAATTTCAAGATTTTGAAGTTAGCTTCATATTAAACATTTCACAAAGACTCTATGAGTCAGACAAAATATTCTCTGGGAGGTGAAAAATCACTAGCAAGTTTTTACTTCCCTTTTTGTCAAAACTTCTAGCCATGTCTCCATCTCCTCCAGCCCATAACTCTTCAAACTAGAAGCAAAGCAGTTAGAGTCAGCTTCAAGTTACAAAACATGTGATGAAGGCATTCAGGGAATTTGCACAAGAGGAACTGAGAAAGGCAACCTCAGAATTGGTTCAGCAGCTCAATGATGGTCATAAGTTGTTCACATCATTTTGTTGTTGTTTTTTTCTTGCTCAGAATGTAATTGATGTATCTTAAGAAGACAAACTGTCCCTGCTATCCTGGGATTAAGGGGTTTCCCAGGGTATGAGACTTTCAGTCTTAAAATCTGGAAAGTCCTAAGCAAAGTGGAATGAGTTCATTATCTTACTTCTCTCCCTTTTCAGTCACAAGATGGTTTCCACAGCCCCAAACCTTATCACACAGAAAACAGACCATCTTCTCATATACTACTCTTTCATCAAGAAAAAAATGGTCTTTTCCTAAAATCCCAGTAGACTTTCCCTTATATCATTGACCTCAACCCTTAGTCCAAAGAGGAATGTGATCATACTTTATCCCTTGGTTTGGGCACATTGGGACCAGACCTTAGATTGAATTCTGCTGGTATGGAAGAGAGGAAGAATGGCTGTGGGTGGGCAACTCATAGTATATGCCACACATGCCATGCTGAAGATTTTGGACTTCAGCCTGAAGGCAGTGGGATATCATCAAACAGTTTTAAGCAGAAGGCAATAGGCTATGACTTATGTTTTAAACTTGGAAGCAATAGTATAACTGAATTAGAAGGGATTTGGGAACAAGATTGAGAGAAGAGAGATTCATTAGCACACTTCCACAATAATCCAGACATGAGATGATAAGACTTGAACTAGGGCTGTGATTATCCTATCTAATAAAGAGGGAATATGCTAATTGACCATCATGCCCTCACAAGATGGCAGCGCCCACAGCCACAAGATGGTGGTGCCCAGTCCCCTCAGCCCCGTCTCATACAGCCTCAGTCCCCCAGTCCCCTCAGCCCCACCTCATCCATCCAGAGTACCCCAGTCCCTTCAGCCCACAGGGGAAGGCAATTGGGGGCAATCAGGCTGGCAGGGGAGGCAGTTGGGGACGATCATGCTGGCAGGGGAGCAGTTAAGCGTCAATCAGGCTGGCAGGGGAGTGGTTAGGGGGCTATCAGGCTGGCAGGCAGAATAGTTAGGGGCAATCAGGCAGGCAGGCAGGCGAGTGGTTAGGAGCCAGCAGTTGAACATCCCCCGAGGGGTCCCAGATTGGAGAGGATTCAGGCTGGGCTGAGGGACACCCCCCCATCTCACCCCCCCATACACGAATTTCGTGCACCGGGCCTCTAGTAGATGTATAAATGAAGTGATGAATTTGGAAGAAGTCATAGGACATCATCTCACTTATGAACGAAAATGCTGCACAATGCACAGGTAGGGCTGTGATGTTCCCATGTGTGAATGAGAAAATAGTGGCACAGATCTTAGAGGTCAGATGTCCAAGTTTCTCTCCGATGCCAAACATTACCTGCCTAAAAAGCTAAACTCCTATTGCTACCGGATTGGGGTTTCTCCCATTCCTTGGCTCTTGGACAATTTCAACACCAGCTGGATTGCTCTCTTGGGGCCCCATCATCTACCTGGTGCCAGGTGGGTGTCAGACTGGGCAGAAAGCCCTCATTCTTTGTAGTTAGACAGCTTTGTAGATAATGACTAGGGAAGGATATGTGGATTTATCAAATCTACCTCAACAGAGATGAGCAGTAATGTAGACATAAGAGAAAGAACATGAGGTTGGCAATATCAGTTCAAAGGTTTGCCTCCCACTCCCAGGAATAGTCTTGAATTATTTATGCATGTTTTGCAAATGAAATCAGCTAAACTTCCAAAGACCTCTAATGGTGTAAAATTAACCTAGTGGGAAATGTAGCTTAGGGTGATGCATTCTCCCTGGTGAGGCATGAAAAAAGACTATGAGGGAAACATTGGGTGAATGGTGGCTTTGGTGGCATCGCTGAATGAAAAGATGAGTTGGGACAAGGATTAGCATGGATTGTGCTTGTGTCAAATTCCTTTTGCAGGCCTTGCCTCATATGGTAATTACACATTCATAAATGTGATTTCTAAGTTGTTGTCTGCCTACCCCAGGAGGGTAAGGGTAATTTGTAGTTTGCTCATCATTCTGTTTTCAGAGGCTAACACAGTACTTGGCACATAGCATATGCTTAATAAATATTTGTTGAATTAATTTTTTAAAATATATTTTTATTGATTTCAAAGAGGAAGAGAGAGAGAGAGAGAGAGAGAGAGAGAGAGAGAGAGAGAGAGAGAGAAACATCAATGATGAAAGATAATCATTGATCAGCTGCCTCCTGCACGCCCCCACTGGGGATCGAGCCCACAACCCAGGCATGTGCCCTTGACTGGAATTGAATCCAGGACCCTTCAGTCTGCTGGATGATGCTCTATCCACTGAGCCATACCAGCTGGTGCTTGAATTAATTTGTTTATTAAGTGATTACCACATGCCAGATTCTTTGCCTATATCATCTCTTTGAAGCCTTCCAAAATCCCCATAACATAGATAATGAAACTGAGATTATTTCTGTTATAGATAATAAAGCTGAGATTCAGAGCTGTATAGTGGATTCTACATGGACCTAGGCTGTCCTCAGATCCCATGCCCTTTTTTCTCTAAATGTGGTTTGGATCTTCATTTCATGTAAAGATATTTCTCAATACAGAGGAACTCGATATTGGTTTAGCTCTACCCTTCACTTTACAGATGAGAGGCTGTAGGCCCAGGGAGGCCAAGCATCTCAGCCAAGTTACATTAGTTCTCAAGTAAATCTAACCCAGCATTGTTTTCCAATGGACCTTGAAGTTCCTTTAAGATAAGGCAGCCACTGATTCAGAAAGAGCCAGAGCCTATGGGTTGCACTTGACCTACCTTTACAGCATTGCTGGATGTCTGCATAGTAGAAAGGCATGAAAAAAAAATCTCATCAGATACAAGTTTTAAAATCTACATGGTTGTTTTCTGGTTCTTAGCTTTAACTGGCACAGTTGTCTTTTTGACTGAGAGGAAGTCAAGCCTGAAGCTTTTGGAAAGCCACTGTAAGTTTGCTGTTGAAAACTTCCAGGTTTGGATGTAATCTAGACTCTGGTAAAGTACTTAAGCTAATAAAGGTCTGACGCTTCTTCCAGACTCCTTCCAAACGCCCCACTGGCTCAGCATGTACAAACCCACAGGAGAACACTGTGTCCATAACTTGGACAGCCTTACACATGTGATTCAGGCTGGGGCACTGCCCCAAAGCCACGACCTTTGCACTTACCCATCCCCATTCTTTCCTGCCACTTTACTTCCCCAACATGCTACCCAAGTTACTTCTTCAAAAATTTGATCTGTATGTCCCTGAATTTCAGCCTAGGAAGTTTTACATGCAGGAGGTTAAGCTTGCAATTCAGCTGAAAGCATTGAAAAACCCCAAGTTCTAAATCCATCTATCTGCTCATTCTCTACCTCCTAAGCTGAGCCCCTTCCCTATGCCAGGCACTGTTCTAGGCTCACTGCACAAGCACCTGTTAGTAACACCCAGCTCCTGCCTGTGGGGCTTTCATCCTCAATGGGGGGCGGGGGAGGAGACACATCACAAGACCCAGCATGGTCTTAGGTCATTTCTTTGTGGCTCACTGGACTTTGTCTTCTTCTGCGGCCCAGTGTGGTCCTCTGAATAGAAGAAAGATGTCTGCCTCAGTCCACAAACAACCCTCAGGGCATGAGGGAGCATCTTCAGTAGCAAAAATTTTCTTTGCAGAAACCTCAACAAAATATCCCCTCTTGTCTCATTGGCCTGACTTAGGACACATATCCATTTATGAGCCAATCCCAGAGGCTGGAGAGAGCATAAGAAGAGTGACTGAGACTCAATTTTCTTATAATTTATATATATTTTACCTTGCAACAACAAAAAAACAGAACTTGCTAATAAAAGGCAATGTTCATTTTTAGATTTGTGCCAAGGCGTTGTTGCTTTATATTAATTGATCCCCCTCCTTTCTCCTCCTCTTCTCCCTCCTCCTCCTCCTCCTCCTCCTCTTCCTTCCCCTCCTCCTTCTTCTTCTTTTCATCTGGAAGGTGGATGTTTTAAACAAATCAATCATGAAGGAGAAAATGAATGAATCTATGACAATTGAGTGGTAGATTTCTTGCTGCTGGCACATATAGAAATTTCTAATTTTCATCCTATTTTGACTTCATCCTGAAAGCAATGAGATGTCATCAAACATTTCCAAGCAGAAGGTAATAGATAGGCTCTTACTTATATTCCAATGATTCACGTGGGTCAAATCTGACAGGAAGATGAGGTTATTAAGACACCCTCATGGGACAGCAGTTTCAATGTATGTGAGGCAAACTTGTCTTGAATAGGCCTGCCTGCTGGACATGTGGACTGATTCAGACTTGCCAAAAGTGGCCTGAAGGTGCCACCCTTGTGGGCAGTATCCCTCTCTCCAGGCCCAGCCGCCACCTCTAATTTCACATCATTTGGAACTCAGATGGAGGAGGTGGCCACAGGTCATGCCTTTGTGCCAAAAGGACAGGGGACACTTCTCTTTCACACTTTTCAGGGTGTTGGGGTTGGGATTTTCATCAGCCATGGAGGGTTTGACGATTCTCGTCTTGGTTAGGGCAGAACAGAGGTTGTGAAGGGAATTCTGATACACGGGCAAAGCTTCTCCTCTGTGGTCCTACCCCACCTCTCTGCTCCTCCCTGCACACCCCCATCTATCAGAGTGAGCTTCCGAGAGCTGTGCTTATTACAGCAAACATTGCTGATGCAAGGACTTGCCCACTGCATGGCATGGCCCACTGTGGGATGCATTGAATTTTAACTAAGCAATTGTTTTGAAATGTTCAATTTTTCTAAAGATCAATAAGAGGTCTAGTAAAGCTCTTAGATGGGCTACTTGAGAGAATTCATCTCTGACCCACAGAGGAAGAATGGGTGTTAGAAGTCTTGCTTTTGAGTAGTATCCCCCACTTCCTAACTTGGTGACTTTAGTGAAGCTACTTCTACTTTCTGCACCTTCTGTGTCCTTAGCTGTGAAACGAGAACAGGACTACTTCTCCCTTTAAGAAGTCAATGAGATAAAATGTCTAGAACTCCTCTGGCTCCTGATTTTTATGCATCTGAGAGGCCTGCTTTCCTCCTGGGCAGGTCTCAGCTTTCTCACCTGTGACATGGAAATCATACAAAATGCCTTGCTTGCTGCAGAGTAAACAAGATAAGGAAGGTGGAAGCATTTGCGAACTGTAAAGCCGGTGAGACAGACCATCTTGAATATGGTACTTGGTCTTCAGGATGATACTCTGAGGGGACCAATGCGACTAATCGGCAGCACGGAGTGGGAGGGGTTAGAAATGTTCCCAAGGATCCGTCTTACCAAAAAGCCAGATGCTCCGTTTCCTCCTAAAGCCGATTTATGCTGTAAAAATTCCCCGTCCAAGCGAAATCTTGGGGACCACTGTCTTCCAGGCTTATTCAACTGATGCCCAGGGGACTGGACAAATGGCTCCTCTGTGGCCCCTCTTTTCACTCGGGGACTTCGGTCAGCTGAGGTTTTCTAATAGTGTTTTCTTTTCTGTTAACTTTCGTCTTCTCTAAGGATACATAAGTAACTAAAAGAACACAACTTTTCAAAATTCAAGTCAAAATTTCCCCTTCCCTGAAGACTTCCTGTCCATAACTGAAGCAATCTTCCTAAAATTAGCAAAGCTTTCTTTTCACCACAAAACAACAGTCCCTTTACAAAAAAAAAAAAAAAAAAAGGCTATTTCCTTTCTGGATGCAGATTGATGTGAGAGAATTGGAGGGGGAAAATGAGCTTCCATCCAGCTTCCGCAGTAGCTTCCTCATTGGCCCAAAGTTGGCCTTTTATTGGAATTATACTGCACTCATTCGGGCAAGGGCTGCTTGGAGGCAAAAACTGAGATCAGTTGAAACCAGATGCTTTAATTCAGTGGCTCACACTTGTGTGTGCATCAGAATCTCCTGGAAGGTTTGTTAAAACAGAGAGCTGGGTACCAACCCCGAAGTTGCTGGTTAGTCACTCTGGGGTGGTGACCGAGAATTTGCACTTCTAGCAAGTTACCCAGTGATGCTGATGCTGCTGGTCTGGGACCATATTTTGAGACCACAGCTCTAAGTTCATGGTTTTCAGTCCCTGCAAAGATTTGAGAGAAGAAGCCATTCTGGCCAGAACCATGTGACTAGCGATGACACTCAGTCTCCCGCTCTTGGAGGGCATGGCCGCACAATCTTGGTGTTGGCAATGGATCCTGGTGTGGCCTATGCAGGGGCGTTCAGGTCCCGTCTCTGGCTGGCCTCCCTGGGCCACTGTTCCTGTTATTTTCTGGAGGATGCTTCCATCACTTCTTTCCTCTTAAGAGGCTGTGTGAGAATTGTTAGGGGAACAACACAGTTTTGGGTATCACTCATATAAAGTTGGGTCTGAAATGGGGTTCCTTTGCTTACTACACATGTGATCTTGAGCTAGTGAAATAACTTTTCCTGAGTATGTTTACTTGTTATCCTATATAATAAAGAGGTAATATGCAAATTGACCATCACTCCAACACACAAGTTGGCCGCCCCCCATGTGGTCAAAGATGGCCGTCCCCATGTGGACACAAGATGGCCGCCACAAGATGGCTGGCAGTGGAGGGCGGTTGTGGGTGACCAGGCCAACAAGAGAGGGCAGTTGGGAGGGACCAGGCCTGCAGGGGAGGGCAGTTAGGGGTGACTGGGTCAGCAGGGGAGGGCAGTTAGGGGCAATCAGGCTGGCAAGGGAGGGAAGTTAGGGGTGACCGGGCCAGCAGGGTAGGACTACTTGGGGTGACAGGCCTGCAGGGGAGGACAGTTAGGGGTGACCAGGCCGGCAGGGGAGCAGTTAGGCGTCGATCAGGCTGGCAGGGGAGTGGTTAGGGGTGATCAGGCTGGCAGGCAGAAGCGGTTAGGAGCAGTCAGGCAGGTGAGCAGTTGGGAGCCAGCAGTCCCGGATTATGAGAGGGATGTCCGACTGCCCTGTGGGATTGGGCCTAAATGGGCAGTCGGACATCCCTCGAGGGGTCCCAGATTGGAGAGGGTGCAGGTTGGGCTGAGGGACACACACACATACACACACACACACACACACACACACACACACACACACATGCCCCAATTTCATGCACCAGGCCTCTAGTAAATAGTAATAATACTCTACTGTCCTGGTTTACAAACCTAGCTAAGGTCTCTCTTTTCTCTCAAACCTATTTCCCCATGGCAGTCCCCCTTCTTGATAAAGGCCATCTCTACCCAACCAGCTGTCCATAGACCCCTGGGATCCATTTCTGTCACCTCCCTCTCTCTCACTTTCCACATCTAATCCACCACCATGTCCTGTCCATCCTACTTCCAAAATGTGCCTTGCCTCCCACACTTCTGTTTCCATTGTCCCTCCCACATTCACCTAGCCACCATTCGACTCAACTACAAAAAAAGAACTTTTGACATATCTTACCAGTTCCCATTTCATGTAGAATAAAGCATAAAATCCATAGCATGGACGACACAGGTCCTCAAAGTCTTTGGGCCCTGCCTATTACTACATGAGCTCCGCTGTTCGTTTGATCCCTTGAGCTGTGCTATAGGTGCCAGCCTTGGGATTCCTGAATGTGTCAAGAACCTTCCTGCCTCAGGGCCTTTACACATGCTGTTCTCTCTGCTTTGTATGCTTTCCCTGCTATTGTTTTCCCAGGCCTGCTCCTCCTGCAGGGCATTTATCCCTTTTGTTTCTCTGCCTGCATTCTTCTTGCCTTAGATATTCCAGTGGACCTCTCTCTCACTTCAGGTAAGCCTGCTCACTCTCTCTCTGTCAGTGAGAGGAAGGGATAAATGTTGAGGTAAGAAAATGAAAGGGAGCCAAGATCGACATTGAAAACGTGCATTACAAAAAGACCTTTCCTTTGCTGTGACAAACTCAGCTTGAATTTTTTAGGATACCCAGATGGGTGGCATCTGCTATGGCAATGAGAGTTGAATACCAACTGTTCTCTATTTACTGACAGAGTGTTAGGGGCTGATCTTGCTCAGAACACTGCTTTTGTGCAGTGTGGATGGTCTATTATCTTGAGGCTTATTTTCAACTCCAGCCTCATCAATCTACTTTGGTGGTTTATATATCAAATGTTTATCTTTTTGGGGATCGAAACCTGGGCATGTTCCCTGACCAGGAATCAAACTGTGACCTCCTGGTTCAAGGGTCCATGCTTCACCACTGAGCAACACAGGCTGGGCAAGGGGGGTGTTTTTGGATGAAGTGATTGAGGCTCGGGGGTGCTAAATCATTTGTTCCAGGTCCCATAGCTGGTAAACTGCTGAGAGGAAATTTAGGCAGTCTCACTGGAGGCTAGCTCTTAATTGTTAGGCTTTCAAGTACCTATATATTTATATCTATATTCATATCTATCGAATTTAAGAAATTGTTTGTAATGTTTGGTAGAGTGCCTGATACATAGAGGGGCTCACTAAATGGTTGCTATTATCAGCGGTACTATACAGAGCTAAGTCTATGACTGTTTATTCCCTAGTTGTAAGCACTATAGCATGGGAGTTAATGGAATGGACTTGGGAGCCAGAATTGCCCGAGTTCAAATCCCAGCTCTGCCATTAATTACATATGTGATCTTGGGTAAATTCACTCAATGCCCTCACCTGTAAAATACTTTAGAGGGGAAAATAATAATACTATTTACCCATGTGGTTGTTGTAATGATTAATCAAGGACAATGTTCACATTCATCTGAGTATGTGCCAGATCATAATCAGTATTAATCCCAAGAATGGTAACCAATCTTCTCAATGCAGATCAAACAGATGCTTTTTAGTGACCAATGCAACTTGGGGGTGAACTTGTCAAACTTGTTGAGTCTCACACATATTCTGGCTCAAATTTGAGAAATGAAGGTGTACAAAGCATGTCAATCCAGCCCCCAGCTCCACCCGCCATGGGAAAAATATGTGTCAGGCCAGTGGTACAGGTCACCGGGTAGAGATGCCCCAGCCTTTGAAGACCTGAGCCTATGAGGATTGAAAGGACGGGCGCCCCACTGGGCAACGGTTCAGCTCAAAGTTCACATTGCTGCACATTTGAGAACTTCCTGACCAGCCGCCCTGGTGTCAAAGGGGTCTGAACCTCTCCTTGTCTTGGGCCCTGACATGGAATTGTGGGCGAATGCTCACGTCCACAAGACGGCACAGGGCATCAATGAGCCGATTATGTCAAACATCAGAAGACAAAGCAAAATGGAACTTCAAAAGACTTCGGAAGGGCCCGGAATCCCCTTTCAGAAGTCAGCAAGTCCTGTTGTTGCTAAAGTCCCCATACTGAGCTCCCATTTGGGCTTTGAAATTACTGCTCAGATGGAAAAGAAAATTCTTTAATGTAGTTAAACTTTGATGAAATCGTTTCACCCTCTAACTCTTACCTGAAAAAGATATTTTTTTTGTGTGAACGTTTTCCTTTTGACTGTCACTTTTACATTTACATTATAGGTTAGCACAGCTTCCATAAATATGTGTGTGTGTGTGCTTTTTTTAACTCATATATTTTCTCCTCAAAAATGGAAGAAAAGAGTGGGGGAATTGGAAACCTTAATACATTTTTTTATTATGTAGAGGATCGCATGTTCCTTGGACTTTGAAAAGGAAATACTTTCTAGCTATTTAGCTTGGCAAGTCTAGAAAAAAGGTGCACAGACTCTTCTGAAAGGCTTTTTTAAGGAAGGAAAAGATTTTGTGAAATGGGTTTTAATAAAGGCACTTAGGGAAATATAACTCTACCTGAAATATAGTCTTACTTCCTGCCTATTTATTCTTTAAAAAAATTACAGTGTATTTCATGCTCACCCATAGACACATGCAATTCACTGTTAAACAGTTTTTAAAAATGTTAACTGTAAAATAAAACACAGATACAGAAAATTATAAAAACCAAACATATAGCTTAGTGAATTACAAGGCTAACACTCAGATCAAGAAATAGAAATTTGCCAGATTTTCCTGAAGCCCTTTACATGTGTTCCCTTGCTCTCTCCAAAAATAATCACTATCTTGACTTTTAGAGTAATGACTTCCCCGCTTTTTGCTTGATTTTGTTACCCAAGTGTACATTCTTAGCACTACAGTTTATTCTCACTCACTCAACATTCTGATGTTTTCAATTTTCTTTTAATCTATTTGTTTTTCCTCCATCCCTTGCTTTGGCTTATAATTTATCTGTTAAAGATCTTTGGAGGTTTGACCTGTGGACTTTCCCACTTGTCTGGACTTTGTTGAATGTGCATTCACGATGCTTTTGGACATGTCTCTCTGTCCTCTGTGTAATCTGCAAATCAGAAGCTGGATCCAGAGACCGATAAAACTTTGACTCAGTCATTTTGGCAAGACCATAGGAAGCGGCATATTATTTCATTAGATAGCATATGTCTGGTCGTCTCTCTTTTTACAATGTCAACAGCCTCTGATAGTCATTGCCTAGACCCATTAGTTCACTGGAGATTGAAAAATGGTGACATTCTAATTCTGTCTCTCATTTTACTTTTTAGCTGGAATAATTTATAAAGAGATGCTTCTCTCATCTATTATTTGGTTATCCACTTGCATAGTTTATATATAAAAGGACAAATGCTTGATTCCTTCCCTTTATTTACTTGTTTTTTTTTTTTTAAATGACTTGGTTCTTTATACCCTCTAAAAGTGACTATTTTAATTTTTAAAAATATATATCATTATAAACTCATGAATTTAAACATTTAATGGATTTAAAGACATAGCCTTATCTTTATTCAAACTCAAGTTGTCCCATTTTTTGGCCAATAGAAATTTCTAAAAATTGGCAGCTGAATCCTTCTGACGTGACCCTATTAATCTTTGACAGCATCTTTTCTGTTTGGTAGGACAAGATGTTCTAACCCCATCTTGCATAGTTCCCACCCCAAATTTGGAATCAGCTACATCTCCAAGAAACTCTGGTTTCTTATAATAGGAAGTGATACTTGAAGATCACAATTTGGGCACTACAAATGCTTATTGCAACTACATGTTTCTAGATGTTTTTGGTAGATGGAATGAGGAAATGAATATATTGGGAAATATGAAATACCTTGTAAATTTATAATAGTATTTCCAATTCAAATTCAGAGTTGTAGGATGTTTACTTAATTCCTTCTATATCACATATGTATTTCCTTTTTTCTTTCATTCCCAAAACACCTGCATTAGTGCATGGTGGGGATCAGCTGCCACTGCGAGACAAGCAGAAAACTCTCCAGTGAGTCACTCGCCCTCACTTCAAGGCAAAAGTTGGCTGTAACAAGGGAAGGGGTGGGAAATAAGCCTTCATAGGTTGCACTGAAATTAGGAAAACCCTTCTGCTCCTGGAGAAGGAGCAAGAAAACTCACTCAGGCTTTGTATCAGGATCCTGCAATGGTACAAAGCAAGGTCTGCTGCCACTGGTGGATGGACAGGAAGCGCACTCTCATCCAGAACCCTCTGCCATCACAAGACACAGTGTGAATGCAACATGGAGGAAGGACTGATTTGAAGGAATACTGAGAAAGGCAAACTTAAAAAAATAGATCATTTACATTTAATGTAATTGAAAATACAGTTGCATTAAAACTTACCATTTTACATACTGGTATATTATTCTAGTTTATTCTGCTATAAAGTGTGGTCCAAAAATCTGGAGGTAATCTAATTTTCTTTCCTTGATAAGTTACTAGTTGTTTATGTCTTGATGCCAAGGGAATTTTTCTAAATTTTAAATTTAGTAATATTTCTTATTATTGTTCAGTCTATGTTTATATTTTCAGGTACACAATATGCTCTTTCAGTTTGAAGTTCCAAATATTATTTAATTTCAGGAAAGTTTCCTTGAATTACATTTTTTAAGAATTTGTTTTGTTTCTTCATTTTGGTTTTCTTTTTAGAGGACTCTGATTATTCATACATTGGATCTTCTTTATCTATCTTTAATATTTGTCATGTTCTCTTGAATACTTCCCCCTCTTTCCTTATGTATTTTTTATTTAAAAAACGTTGCTCCTTTCATCTTCTCTTAAAGCATTATTTGTTCTGCTTATTTGTTCTGTGTTCCTTATAGTTTAGTTCTTATTTCTAAAATGATTTATTCTTTTATTTTAAGTTATTTTTTCAGTTCTTCCTCTGAGCTTTTTTAAAATTATGATTTATTTTGTTCTTTCATGTCTTGTATCATTTTCTTAATGTCTTTTATTCATTTTGAAGTAAGAGAGTGGAGTTTTGATCTGTTTTATGAATATGCCATTCTGGCATGCTTGCATCTCCCATAGAGATATTATATATGTCTTAGTTTCCTTTTTCTTAAAGTAATTTTTTATGGAACTTGACCTCCATAGTTTTCTATTGCTTATTTTTTTAAATGTGAAATTGGTTTCTGCTAGTTTTTAGAAGAAGGTGGCTTTCATCAGATAAAATTTTTAACTTCAGAGAGCTTATTCTTCTGAGGTTTTCATGTCATGTTAAAAATATAAAAGTTTCTTCCTGAAATTTCCTGTTGTTTTTTTTTTTTACCCCCTCCTTCCTCTACTTTTATCTGAAACTTCTCTTTCCTCATTAGTATTGTCTCTGACTTGCTAAATTTGATTCCACTCCTACCATTTTGTCTCAGTGTTGATCCTTGTCCTGAAAGGGAGAAATGGCTACTGGTATCCGTTTCAAGATTTCTGACTGTTCCAGGATTTTTAGTTCTTAATGTGGACCTCTTATACTAACCCTAGTCTCGTGGGCAAAATCCTACTGAAAAGTCTGTGCCAGCTGCTGTTCTCAAATTACCTCTCTGTGCTTCTCAGTGAATAAACATTGTCTATTTGAGGCCCTTCAGTCATCTTCCTACCTCCTTTGCTCTTCTAGCACAGGTTGAGCAATGCAGATCCTATGATTATTGGCATTTTTTTCCCATTACCCACTATATTTTGGGGTTTGAGAGTATACCTTGTCACCCATTTCTTACAAATGTTGACCATGAATTTTGGTTCTTATATCTAGCAGCTATGTGGAAATCTGAGAAGATCTGAAAACTATACTTGTACTTCCACCACCTCCTTCCTGAAATTCCTTGCCTATTTATTCTTAAATAGTTGCTGAATAGTTCCCTGAGAAACTTTGTCTTTATTAAACATGTTTGATTGAATTACAACTTCCTCTTTTTCCAATTCCATGCTTCTGGGGGAATTCATTCATTCATTAAACATTCTCTGAGAACCTTCCATTTTCATTAAGCCCTAGAGATGCAAAATTGAACATGACACAATGAGGTCAGAGTCTAGGGTGTGGGCTGTGAAATAATAACCTGCTTGAAGGAAGGACCACAGAAAGAAAGACCTGGGTTATCATAGACCTAGGAGCCTAGCTTCTCTGTGTAGTCCAGAATATGCTCTTATATTCCTCTTTTACTTATTTGTTTGCCCATCACCATTACCTTCATCAGCATAATATATATGTGCAAAGGAGTGATCAGCATAAGGGCTTTCAGATTCTTTCGTCTGATCTCTACAATAACCCTAGGACAAAATATTATTATAAGTGAGGAAATAGAGGTTCAAAGAGAAGAAGTGAAGTGTCCAGGGCCATGCCCCTCAGGAAATGACAAAGCCAAGACTGAAACTTTGGTGTTTCTGATTCCAAAGTTCTTTGTTCCATAGCCTGATACATCTGTTGTTGTTGTTTTTAGAGTTAGTTTAGGGAGCTTTGCAGTAGGAATCAGCTCACAAATGCTTTTATAAGGCCCATGATGATAAACACTAGGGATTGGCTAATGCAATACCCATTTTCATCTCTTCTGTGTTGTCTGCCTCCACTACAGAGGCTGGAATAGGAGAAACTTCATTTTCTCAATCGCCTTTGCAGATGAAGGTGGCCCTGTGGCACAACTTTGGCCATGAGATGTAAGTCTATTCAGTACTTCCAGGAAACATCTTGCTTTTCTGTTTTTAAAAAAAGTGTGCCCTAACTGGTTTGGCTCAGTGAATAGAGCATTGGCCTGCGGACTGAAGGGTCCTGGGTTCGATTCCGGTCGAGGGCATGTACCTTGGTTGCGGGCACATCCCCAGTAGGGGGTGTGCAGGAGGCAGCTGATCGATGTTTCTCTCTCATCAATGTTTCTAACTCTCTATCCCTCTCCCTTCCTCTCTGTAAAAAACCAATTATATATATATATATATTATATATATATATATATATATATATATATATATATATATATATATATAATATAATTGGTTTTTTACATGAGGAGGTAGGACCAGTCACATCTATCTATCTATCTATCTATCTATCTATCTATCTATCTATCTATGACTGGTCCTACCTCCTCATTCCTAGGTCTTCAATTGGATGTGGGCTTGATGTCTGGTACCAGGCCAGCCATTTTACAGCCACGAGGAAAAGACAAAAGAATCAAAGATATCCTGCCCTGAACCAAGGTCTCTGTTGGAGAAAATATGAAAATAATAACAAAATAGCCCTCTATTTTTTTTAAATCCACCTTTAGGTAAGTGTACTGAGATTAACAGCCAGAAGTGTTCCTGACACACTTGCCTTTGATATGAATAAGAACATCATAAACTTTTACAACTTTCCTCATTCTAGGCACTGGGTAAAAGCATTATTGTAACTATGAAAAGTGATTCAGATACAATGGGGGCTAGAGTTCTCCTTTTGATGAACCCATTTTTTTTAAAAAAAAAAATCCTACAATGTTTAACTTTATATTGAGCCTCGCTCAAGGCAGACCAGCGGCTACTGTATTTGAGCAGTCAACATTCATGTGCTTTCTGTTTACTAAAGCATTAGCAGAAACATGCACTGAAAGATATACCAACATATAATAGATCCCAGATGTGTTATATTTTTTAAAGAGAGGAAAAAAAGGTAGTTGGAGGAATAAATAACCAAAGAGCATTTTCTGTCAATTTGATCAGGCTTGGTGGCAACTCATCAAAGTGAAAACTAACCGAACTTGAAGTCAAAATGCACTGGATTAAGACCTGGTTCACTCTGTTTCAATTCAACAAATGATCACTGAATCTTCCTCAGGGCAAGATTACCTGTCTCACGATGCCTTTCTGATTGTTATCCCAGTTTTAAAGACAAAGGAAGGTTAGAGGGCTGTAGGGACTCAGGACACAGGGAAGTGGAACTGGGATTCATTCAGTCCCAGGCTGTCTTACTCTAAAGCCCCCATGATTGCTGTTTTCAAGTATTTCAAAAGCAATTATGATGTCTATAAACAGAAGGAGGGGCATTATTTTTAAAAAAGCAAAGGCTTTTCTGTGGAAGGGAGAACACTTTTTTGGGGATGGCTCCAGAAAGTGGACCAATGACTTTTGCTAAGTGGAAACCACCAAAAAGCAGGTTTTGACTCCATTATCATCACCAAGAAAATCTCTATTTTCTGCCAGCTGTGTATTGGGCAACATGACAGGTGTTTCTCTAGATGATGTAAATAAAAATAAGATGCTTATCTATCATGGTGGGGGTTAGGGTTAGGGTTAGGTTAGGTTAGGGTTGGAGTGAGCAGGGAGAAAGGCAGGTCTCCAACTAGAGCTATCCCATTAACCATCTCTCAAACTCTGCCACAGTAGATTGTGTGGATTTATGAGCCATAAAAACATGCCTACAGGAGTAGCTACGACAGGAAGGGAACCTCAAGGCCTGCTGTGATCTTCCATAGACCGGACAGAGGCAGATATACGGTATATAGCAGGTCCTTAAATAATGTCATTTTATTCAACGTGGTCATTATAATGTCGATGGGGTTATGTAGGAACTTAACTCTCACATATATTTATTAACCTATGGTTAAATTGGTTTCATTATACTTTGTTTCACTTCAAGTCCTAGAACCTACAGGCAGTGTTAAGTGAGACTTACTATATATGCCTTGGACAATTTTCTCTCTTCAGAGATTCCTGAAGGACACTTTGGATTTGGGCTGTGAGTATTACCTGAGTTCTACAAAAGGACCTGTCAAATAGGTAGAATAATAGACATTCTATAATTTCTATACATTTTAAGGCAAGGGAGTAGCTGTTGGCAAAATCTCTAAGTGCTGGAATGTGGATAGTGCTTCAAATTTAATCTAGGTTGATACCCTGCCTGCACTCCACACCTGGGATAGTGAGATCCCACAGAGACAGAACCCCAGGAACTAGAACGTTACTCATTTCACTCTCTATGAAATACTTAAAACATCCCATTCCTCTCAGGAGGCCTTGATGAGCCTTAAATAAGCAGTAGATGAAAGGAGGCTGTAAATTACTTCACCTGGATGGGCCTGGGCCCAAGGCACCCTAAATTTTCAGCCACTCAGGGCTGGAGGGGAATGGGGGGAAATCCACTACATAAATCCAGTGTGGCGTGGCGATATTAATCCTACCACAAAAAGCCGACCTCTAAGGGACACTCAGAACTTGCGGATTACTATATAATGATGACCTTATCCAAATTCTGGAGTGTTGCTGTGGATATTGCCCAGCAGAAGGGTGAGGAAGTTAAATCAATATTCTTTGTCAGGATCAGAGAGGTGGGGTCCAAGACTCTCCACCTGAAATTATACTGAAAGACACTTATCAGAAGTGGGGGTCATCAAAACAGAATCCTAGCCCTAAGGAAGGGGGAAGAGCTAGGCAGCAGAGCAGGGCCTTATTGAGGTTGGCTGGGGTAACGAAGTAGCACGAAGGCTCAGAATTAATGAGGGTTTTTTGATAGAAGACAATCCTATGGCTTGGGATCACTTGGGGACTAGGAGAGCTGAGATTTGGACATTAGGACTTTCCCCCAGTGGGGAAACTTCTTGGTCTACTCAGCAACCAGGAGAATTACAAGGTCTCCATGGGAGCTGAATGGTCATGGTTGCACCCCCAAAACCTGGGAGCCTGACTCAATTCCAAGCCCCACAAGGGGTGAGATGCAGGCTATTGCTGTAGACTCTCACAGAAGGAATTGGTTTATGAAGTGCCCACCACCTTTGGGTTTGTCTCCATCATGTAGAAATGGGCCTCGGACTGCACACATTTCATGGCCTGTGTTCTGATCAACTTCACTCAAGCTGCTTTGAATTCTGCTCTTGCTTGCCCTGCCCTGCTGATTCATCTCTCTGTTGATGCCTCGCCTCATCATGCAGACTCAATGTCTAGTGCCAATCTCTAGTTTTGACTTTTGCTTCCCTGGTCAACACAATTCAGACTTTGCCTGGCTGCACTTCTTTCATCTGTCCCAGATAAGCTCAATGCTCTTACACTTCAGCACAGAGCCCCGGGCTCAGCATCTCTGCTGGGTATGACCAGGACCACAACTAGCCCCAGACAGCGACTGAGTGGGCTGAAGCCTGCAGGTAGGTGACATCAGAAAGCCAGCAAGCTACTAGAGGAGTGAGAAGACAAGGTGATAAGGAAGAGGTTGGAGCTCTGCTCTTTAGAGACTTAATATTTTTCAGCAAATTGCTAATTTTTCACTTTTTAAAAAAAGTACCCAATGTTAGGTGATGGTGTTGGTAATAGAACTAGGAGGGCTCACATACAAGGACTTTTAATAAATTCAGGTAAGGGAATTTACCTGACACGCCACAAAGGATAAGAATTCCCCTGGGAACTAGCATCAGCGAGGCTCTGGCATCACACCCAGGCAAGGACAGGATGTGGTTCCTTGAACATAGAAACTGAAAAGATTGGGAGGAGAAGGAAACCTTTAGAAGGATGGTCAGCCCAGGGTGCCTTGATGAGGAGGATGTTGGAGTACAAAGCCCTGACCTCATCCCCCTCTCTCCCATCTCCTGCTGGTGCCTCCCATTGTCCAACTCAAGAGGAAGCCAGAAGGCAGGAAAACCCACTGGCCACCCTGAGCAGGGTGGATAAGGGGGAGAATAGGTCTTCTGCAGAAAGGGGTCTGGTGAGCAATGGAGCTAGAAAGGGAATAGTGTCAGATATCAACCTGTTCCCTAATTGGGGAACTCCTTATTGGGTCAACAAAGAGAGGAATGTGATTTTGGAACTCTCCAATCACAAATGATGGGTCAAAGAAGACTTATTGCTGACATACTAAATGAGGTATTGCCATCAGCATCAGAAATAATTGAATATACTCCCAGCTGCCTGGGGAATACACCAAGCACTGGACTAAATTCAGGCGTCCACTTTGAACTTGGCACTGTCCTCTAGTGGATGTTTTTGGAGTTACTGCCCTTTTAAAGAATCAAGAGCCACACACCCTGGAAATAACCAAGGTATCTGAGTAAGGTAAGTGAGTAAGGAAAAAACACTAATAACGTTATAAGCACTGTGAATACATGTCCACCAAGCTTTTCTCCCTCTCTCCTAAGCAGCAATGCTGAGCGGCTGCGATTGGTTGGCCAGGCACTGTGTAATTCTCCAGGTGCATGGCGATTGTCTGTCCTCAGTAGAGGTTCTGGCAAGTGAGGTAGACACTCCACCATCTCATTTTACACTGTTGGCGTGAAGCTGGGTGTGGCCACGGCGTGATGAGATGGGTGGATAAGAATCCTTATGAGGTTTACTTAAGTTAGCTCTTGATAAAAGCCTTGGACTTCTGTGACAAGATGACAAGAACCTTGGCTCTATCCAGGGCCAGATATTCTGAACCATTTTGCCATATTTCTATGGCTGGACAGGGGAAGAAGCACTACCGTCAGTACCTGTGTCCCTATCCAGACTGACTCAGTGCCCTCCGCAATGTCCTCCTGCTAGTATCCACTCTGCAGTCGCTCTGTAACAAGCCTTTCTGCTGCATTTCTAGGCCTCACGGACTAGTCTACAGGCCTTATGTCCTGCTAACTACTGGGAGTCTATCTGCTCAGACTTGATTTATTCATTTTCCAACCAATTGCTTCACAATTGTGCCCTCCCTCCCTCCTGGTCCTTTAAGCTTGACCTTTTGCTTGGAGCAGGGCCTGGACTTGTGCTTTAGATTTCCCTTAGATGTGGCTCCCTGGCCAGTCCCACTCAAGCCCTGTAGCCATCTTGGCTCCTGAACACTAGCCCAGGGCTCAGGTCCTCCCATGATCAGGAGAATCTGTGTAATGAGAGCAAGGCCACTTATGCGACCCAGGGCAGAATGTTACATAACTGTTATTTCATGTTATCCCACAGAAACTCTGTGAGGTAAGCGGGGGTGGGGTAGGGGGGTGGGGGGTGGGGATGGGAGGGTAGGAGGTGGTCCTTATTCTCATGTTCAAATGGGGAAAAAAGGCTAAAGTAACCTGCCTTGAGGCCATGTGGCCATTAAGTGGCAGAGCCAGAATTCAAGCTCTCTGTGTCGGAAGCACAATCCCATTCTGCCTACTAACTTGGGAAACTGGTGGGACCTGCAACTAAGTCATTTGGAACTAACTGCTCCAAATGAAGACAATTCACTTTTGTCTCATAAAGACTGGTTTTCTCTTTCTGCTAATTATGGAAGCTGAGAGATAAGGGACAAGGATTGTCCGACTTGCTTCTCCTGGCAGCAGGTTTGTAAGAGATTTGGGGTATTTGTTCTCCATCCTCTGATTCCTAGACCAAAGGAAATGAAGGAATCTCCATCAGCTGGTGGTGTTTTGGGGGCCTGGACAATTCATTTTGGTCGAAGAACAAAGTTAGGCCAAAGTTAGAACAAAATGTCCTCAGACAAAATAAGCCGTCTCTCCCATTACACACACACACACACACACACACACACACACACACACACACACTTCTTGACGTACTTGTTGATTACAGCTGCATCATCTGAGGAACATGGACACATCCATTTGACTTCCTTCCTAAGCTGCACACGTGCACCACATGCAGAGAGTGGCAGAGCGGGCAGGGGTGTTCCCACTTCGCCTGTCCACTCAGCCAGCCACAGGTTTGTTGTGCAGAGGTGAGCCAAGGGGTATTCTCACACCATATGGCATTGGCTTATGAATTGACTCCTGCTTCCTGGTCCCATTGGCAACCATCCCACAAACCCTATTCATTATCTACCAACATTCCTATATAAGATGCTGCAGGGAGATGAAACAAACAGTTCCTAAGGAATCTGTGGTCCCTCTGATCTTCCCAGTCATTTCTGAAACTTCCGTCTGGGGCAGCTCTAACGTAGAAGCAGTTCTAACCAGGAAGACAGCTTAGACCTGCAGCAAATGCCTTCTAACCTGGGAGGTGTACCTGTGGGCTCATTTTATAACCTCCAATTTTGCTTTGGGGACCATGTCTTGAAACCAGCTTAAGGGTTAGGATGAAACACACTTGCAAGTCTCAGCTGAAATCTTGAAGCAGGTGATCTAACATCTGGAGCACCTAACTACCACGACAAACTAAGTGCTTTCTCATCCTTTTTAAACCCATGGTGTCAGTCAGAAAGAGGAAGAGGAAACCAACAGAGTTTTGATGATGCTTACAAGTCTATTTCCTGCCTTCATTCTCAAATAGTTCTGCTGACCCCTCAGACGGCCAGTTTTAGAAACTACGCTATAAATACGAACAGTTATGGTAATACTGCTTCGTGTTTCCATTAGAGCTCTTCCTCAACAGCCATTGCCAGGTGCTTTCCCAATTGTCTGATTTGTCTTCTCAGTACTTGCGTCAGCTCAGAGGTCCACTACACTGCGGGTCTTCTTTTCAGTGGCTCAAATTCACCTCCACCACGCCTAGAATGGAACAGCTGCTCTGCGAGTGCTCTTTCAGCTTCCCCTTTCCTTGTTCTCTCTTAATCCTCTGCTGCCCCTCACACCCTCTTGCCTCCACCTACCCAAATCCAAACTCAAAGACAGGCAGTGTAATATAGGAGTCCCAGGCAACCGTGTTGGAAAGGGGACAATGTGATCAGGACAGAGAAGAAGAGAAGCTGACTTCTTCTTTCCCCACAGGAAGTCCTGATTAAAAAAATAGTCTTCACAGTTCTTTGTCTGTAAAATAAAGGACTTGAACTTGCAATTCTCTGAGGTTCCTGCCAGCTCTGGTGATGATCATTTCATGAACATTCCATACCCATTTTTGGAAACCTATTGTTTCCTTTTGTCCCAAATACTTCCCCCCACCAAACCTGTTGTAAAATGAATGCTTCTCCCCCCATCCCATAATAACATGTTTTTTCTATCATGAAAATATAACAAAAAAGACACTTCTGCCATAAAAATATATCTGTAGAAATATATCTGTGGAGATATTTTCGTTTTCACAATGTTTGGGGGATCCTACTGGTATTTAGGGATTAGAAGGTCAGGGATTTCCCCAAATCCTGCAAGATTCAGGATAGAATCTGTGCCTGGCCTGCTTAACAAATATTTGTTTATTGAATGAGCGGAACCATGACCATAGCTTCCCTTTCTAAAGCCTCATTTTATAGCGGAGTAACTTGCTCATCTGAGGATCTTCAAGTAGGCCATGCGCACACACAAGTAGGGCAATTTCATCACACAAGAATGACTACATGAACTCAGTTCCTCATCTTGCTGCTCTAAATTGTAACTTTCTTGGGGATAGGGGTGATGGTCCATGTGGTGGTCTTTGGGGTCATTCCCAAATATTTCCAGATTGCCTCCTTCTGGACATGATAGGATTACACTTTGCCACCCCTTTGGATGTTAGCCACGATCAATGACTTGCTTTGATTAATGAAATATGATTAGAGGTGATGTGAGTCATTTCTGGAGGGACACTGTGCAATTCGCCAAGTTTGTTTCCTCCCTCTGAGATGACCATGGACTCTCATAATGAGATAGGGCCTCTGAGTGACTGTGACTAGGATGAATAGTCTCCATGCTGAGCTGTGTAGAATCCAAGTTCCATCTAGGAAAGCTGATAACAGAGTGTGAGCCAGAAATAATTGATTGTTTGGTAAAGCCACTGAGATTTGGAGGTTATTGGCTACCACAGTAGAGTTGACTTTTCTTGGCTGCTATGGTCTAACCTGGAGTTTTTGAGGAAAAGCACTGCTTCAACCAACATCTGAACAAAATGAGAAAAAAGACAAAAAGGAAGGCAGATGGAGGCTGAATTCTTAGCTTTCTTATGAATTTATTCCAGAGAACACTGGATTGAAGGGGGTGATGACAGTGGGGGTACACCTGCTCAACTAAATCTCACAGTTTTATTTAGACATGGGTTCTCGCTCAGGTAGAGTATGTCAAGGTTGCCATAACAAATATCACAGACTGCATGGCTTAAAAACAAAAATTAATTTTCTTACAATTCTGGAGGCCAGAAGTCCAAGATCAAGGTGTCGGCAGGGTTAGCTTCTCTCCTTGGCTTGTAGATGGCTATCTTCCACTACCTGCATTTTTACATGGTTTTCCCTCTGTGTGTGTCTGTGTCTTGATCTCTTCTTCTTATAAGGACAGCAGTCATACTGGATTTGGGCCCACGTCCAAAGACTTTATTTAACCTTAATTACTTTTTTGAAGTTGTTATCTTGAAACACAGTCACATTCTGAGGTACTGGGAGCTAAGACTTCAACACATGCATGAATTTTGGGTGGAGGGTAGATGAAATTCAACTGATAACAGTAGGCTTCTCAGTTGGCAATGCGATTCCAAAGAACCAAAAAGGTGGACCTGAGATAAGCATACCCCGTTATAATCTTTTCAAGTGTACTGTTCATGACACTCTTTTCAAATGGACTGATCGCCTGACCCCCAAATCGTCCAAGGGTGACATGGGAGAAGGTGTGCCATTTCACACCCGTTGCAATCCTTTCACATGGAGGAAACATTGGGAGTGGGAGGAAGTATCCCCCTCCAACAGTTCAGATCTGACTCACCCCTATACCCTCAGCCCCCAATGCAATGGAACTGGGCTTGGTTCTATTGAAGACGTGGTTCATGGAAGATAGTAGGACAAAACAGTCCCTTTTGTGACAGTTCTTACATTGTTTTCTTTTAATTTGGTTCAACCATGTTACTCTTTAGTTTATGTGTCTATTTTTTGCCTACTCCACCCCAACCACCAGTTCTGCTAGGAGAAAGGATTCCTTAACTACACCCTGAATTGTGCCAGGTTCACAGCAGCTGCCTAATGGGGTGGTGGAAACTTGAACTCCGGGTTTATTTCTGAGTTTCTCACACAGCAAACAGGCCTGAGAAATAAGAATATGGTATAGCAGAACATGGCTCGGCACATGGTAGGAGAATCCTTCAGGCACAGGGCTGACAGCTATCTCCCCAGGTAAAGATGAGTCACTGTGGTACCAGCCATTGGTCCCTGTGGTCCTAGTGGGTATTGGGTGGGTATGCCAATTTCCATTGCTGTTGGGGAGAAAAAAACACGACTGTCAGGTAGCCAAGCCAAATGTGCGCAGCTCTGCCATGAGAAGCCAAAGTGGCCTTTTGCAAGATTAATAAGGCATTTGGCTCTCAGCTTCTTACAAGGGAGAAGGCAAAAAGCTTTCTGAAAAATAGCAGTGGTTCCTGGCAGGGATTCCAGAGGAAGGTTTGAAGGCTGCAGGATGCCTCCCCCACCCCATACATTTTCCTCCCAATTCTTGCTTTCTTTTTTTTTTTTTTTTTTCATAGTCTCTCACCATCCTACTGCTCTTGCTTCCTTTTATCATTTCTTCTTTGGTGTTTTGGCCTCCCAAAATGAGGTCTGCCTTTCCTTTTAGTTGCCCTGTCATCCGATCTTCTTCCTCTTCTCATTCATCAGGATCTCAACACTTTGCTTGGTGGAAAGACACAGACTTTGGAATGCAGCTTGGGCTTTCAGCGCCACTCTGCAACTTTCTGAAATCTGTGCGATGGACACGGATTGTGTTTGCCCCCTTCCTTTGGGGATGGCCACCATGCATTTCATGGTGGAAAGGTCCCTTCCTGCTGCAGGTGATTCTGGTTGAAATGTCAGTCAAGCATCCTGTGATCAGAACATGCAATTCCACTTGACTCAGCGATTGGTCTAAGGCAATGAAGCAGGGCCAATCAGAGTGCTTCTGGGGGTCAATATGGGCGGCAAGCTGGAAGAACCATGGGAACCTACGGCTGAGGATGAAGCAACACACAACAAAGGAGCCAAAGACAGGGCACAGATGGAGCACCTGGATCCAGGAAAGAAGCAGATCACTCCCCCTCCCCCACCCCCCGAACCCTGTACTTTTTCATCACTTGAGCCACTGTGGGTTTCCCCCCGTGAACTAGTTTGACTTTAGTTTCTTTCACTTGTAACCAAAGAAGCCCCAATGATTACATGGTATGACTTTAGGAAACTCATTTAACTTCTTGGAATCTCATTTTTCACCTAAAAGTGGACTCCTTGACCCTCATGGCCCCAGTTTAAGTGGAATGCATCCAAAACATGTTCCCCTCTCCTCTAAAACTCAGCAGACCTTTTTGTAACATTTCTATACTAGAATTCCCTCCCACTAGTCTGGGAGCTCAGGGATGTGTCTTATTCATCTTGGTATTTTCAGCACTTACCCTAGGACATAAAAGGAGCTCAAAGATTATTGATTCACTCCCATTTCCCCCCTTCCTTTAGGAATCTAATTATAGCCTCCTGCTTGTAGGTCTTAGTTTTTTCCCTCTATTTCATTTCTTTTCCCCTGGGCCAAGTTTCCAGCTGATTTCCCCTAGTCCTCCTGCAGGTGTTTTCTTACCTGGGTACTTGGTGTATATTAAAAAATTATAGTTGTTAGTAATTGTGTACCTAAGTGGTGCTGTAAAGAAAATCTGTTTCATCTGTTCTTGCCAGGGAAGGGCTAATTGGCCAACTGTGACCACAAATGGCTAGTTGCTACAAGTATTGCAAAACTCTAATGGTCAAAGTCATGGCTAGTACAAGAATTAGGTGCAACCAAAGGTAATTTTAGCTTGGTGTTAAAGCGATGACTCATGAAATTAGTCACATGCAGTCTCCATCCACCTCCCTCTCAGCCACCACCCAGTCTGGCTGGTGTCTTCACAAGGGACATATTGGATATTGTAGATAACCTGGAACATTCCCACACAAATTCATGATGATCTCAAGGTGAGGACATCACCAAGCAAACACCTTTCTCCTCCTTTTCTCATTACCAGTTCCTTCTTCTGGCTTTCCAGTTTGGGTGAATGGCACCAAACTTGTCCCAGGTACCAGGTCCCCCACCTGGTGTTCATGTTAAATTCCTTTCACTTTGTTCCCAAGTCATGACTATTTCATCTCAAATCCACTTCTTCTTTTACTGCCATTACCCTAACTCAGGACCACTTACCTTTTACCTGTGTTATTTAGGAGTCCCTATATTTGCTTCCTTCCCTTCTAGTCCCTTCCCCATTCAGTCCAGTGCTTTACTCCCTCACTCCAACACTTTTCGTGGTTTCCCACTGCCAAGTGAATCCAGTAAAAATATTTCACAGCAGAATTCAAGATGCTCTGAAAAATAACTCCAAGCCATGTTTCTGGTCTCACCTTCAGGTTATTCTGACCAAACAATTTTATATCCATCCTATCCCCTGTCCAACCTGCCCCTGCATTTGCTCGGCTGCTCCTTCTGCCTTGAATAACTTCTTGCCTGTTAGAAACCAAACTGTTTTCCCAAGACCAATCCAGATGCTGTAAATATAGTCTCGTTCAGCCACCTTGACATCGTACAATTAAGAGACAAATGAGGAAACCCTTCTTGGTTTAAGTTGCCTCAAATTTGGTGAGTTTGATGGCAGATCCTGTGTCACCAGCTTTGACTCCAGATGGCCAGTTGTTGTCTCCAACCATTAAAGCCATCCTCAAAAGATAAAGAATTCCTATGCCCGAGAGACTCCCAGAATAATAGCTAGGGTTTTGTGAGCACTTCCTTTGTGCCAGGCTAAGACCTTGCCACACATTATCTCATGAACACCTCACAGTCACCTTATGAGGCTGACGCTGTTGTTACCTCCACTTGACAACTGAGAAATGTGGCTTAGAGCAGGTAACTTATTTCCTCTGGGGAACATCACTAGCAACAGGTAGTTTTTCAGACTCTTAAGCCCATGCTTCCCACTCAAAAAGTGCTACAATGCTCATAAGAGAGCTGTGATCATAGATTTTTGGAGGAAGATCTTTGGTCAAAGTTAGCCTCTGATGACATCCATCTTCCCAAGGAAAACTCATTCCCTCATATATTTTGGATATAAGTCAGTCTCTTATTTATGTGATGGTTGCATCTCATATCGTCATGTTATCAAAAATAAGTCTTGTGTCTGGCTATTTAAGTGTGAAACATATGGTCATGCCTGAAGATTCTGTTTTTCTGTACTAAACTAAAGAAAACAAACTAAAACATTCTACCTTCTAAGATCTCCCTGAAAACAAATACTTGGGTTAGTAAGCTAGATAATTATTTGCTTATCATTTCAGTGTTTAAGCACTTTCCCCCCAAATTTACATATTTTAGGAAGACCTAGAAATAGTTGAAGCCTCTGACCACCTATACACTCAAGTTCTTCAGCTATCAATCATGCCTGTGTTTAATGTAAAATCAAAGGCCTTGAGGCCACAACCTTTGAAAATAGCAGAACCTCATCAGCTGTGAGAGCTTCTAGGAAAACAAAAAAACAGCATGAGGGGGAATTTTGAGAGGAATATTGTTGATTAGTCCGGTGATGCTGGGTTATGTTGCAGTGACAAATTCCCAGATCTCAGTGGCTTTCACATGAAAATGTATTTTGCTCACATAAAGTCCTCTGAAAGTCCCCTGCTTCTGTAGGGGAAGTCCCTTCCAAGTGGTGACTCAGGGAGCCAATATGCTTCCATCTTGTGATTCTAAAATCTCAAAACATGGCTTCTGGGGTCACTGAGTCAGGGAAAGAGGGTCATGAAGGAATTTTTCATTACCTCAGCCTGGAAATGACTTTTGTTTATGGCCCACTAGAGGCCCGGTGTATGGAATTCATGCACTGGGGAGAGGGGGGGCGAGGTGGGGTGGGGGGAAGGAGATGTCCCTCAGCCCAGCCTGCACCCTCCACCCTCTCTAATCTAGGACTCCTCGGGAGATGTCTAACTGTCAGTTTTGGCCCGATTGGCAGTCGGACACCCTCTCACAATCCGGGACTGCTGGCTCCCAACCACACACCTGCCTGCCAGCCTGATCACCCCCTAATCACTCCCCTGCCAGCCTGATCAAAGCCTAACTGCTCCCCTGCTGGCCCGATTGCCCCCAACTGCCCTTCCCTGCAGGCCCAGTCGCCCCCAACTGCCCTCCCCTGCAGGCCTGGTTTTCCCCAACTGCCCTCCCCTGCAGGCCTGGTCCCCCCAACTGCCCTCCCCTGCTGGCCTGATTGCCCACAACTAACCTCCCCTGCTGGCCATCTTGTGGTGGCCATCTTTGACCACATGGGGGTGGCCATCTTGTGTAAGGGCGTGAGGGTCAATTTGCATATTACCTCTTTAATATATAGGATTAGCCTGAAATAGCCATATGGCTTTGCCCAACTTGCAGCTTCAAAGTGCAGAAGATCTCATGAATATTAAGTGAACAATCAGTGTTCTGACAGGAGGGCTGTGCTCAGGTTGATTCACTTGCTTTTAATCCATTTACTAGGCAATGTTCTAAAAGAGAACAAGGAGAGAGAGAGAGAGCGAGAACAGAGGTAGAAAAGAGAGAGCAGTGACACTCTCTGATTTCACTTTAATCTCTTTGGCAAACAACTTGAAATTTACATTTATATCTCATTTTAGATATACATTTTTATTTTTTTTAAATAAATCTTTATTCAGATTATTACAATTATTTCTCCTTTTTCCCCCCATAGCTCCCCTCCACCCATTTCCCACCCCACCTTCTGCCCTTACCTCCCCCCCACTGTCCTCATCCATAGGTGTATGATTTTTGTCAAGTCTCTTCATGAACCCCCCATACCCCTTTCCCCCTGAGAATTATCAGTCCACTCCCTTTCTATGCCCCTGATTCTATTATATTCACCAGATTATTCTGTCCCTCAGGTTTTTAATTCACTTGATTTTTAGGTTCACTTGTTGATAGATATGTATTTGTTGTTCATAATTTTTCTCTTTATTTTTTTCTTCTTCCTCTTCTTTAAGAATACCTTTCAGCATTTCATATAATACTGGTTTGGTGGTGATGACCTCCTTCAGCTTTTTCTTATCTGTGAAGCTCTTTATCTGCCCTTCAATTCTGAATGATAGCTTTGCTGGGTAGAGTAATCTTGGTTGTAGGTTCTTGCTATTCATCACTTTGAAAATTTCTTGCCACTCCCGTCTGGCCTGCATAGTTTCTGTTGAAAAGTCAGCTGACAGTCGTATGGGTGCTCCCTTGTAGGTAACTAACTGTTTTTCTCTTGCTGCTTTTAATATTCTCTCTTTGTCTTTTGCTCTTGGCATTTTAATTATGATGTGTCTTGGTGTGGTCCTCTTTGGATTCCTTTTGTTTGGGGTTCTGTGGGCTTCCTGGACTTGTAAGTCTATTTCTTTCACCAGGTGGGGGAAGTTTTCGGTCATTATTTCTTCAAATAGGTTTTCAGTATTTTGCTCTCTCTCTTCTTCTGGCACCCCCATAATTCTGATGTTGGTACGCTTGAAGTTGTCCCAGAGTCTTCTTACATTATCTTCAACTTTTTGGATTTTTTTTTTTTTTTGCTTTTTGCTTTTTCAGTTGAGTGTTTTTTGCTTCTTTGTAATTCAATTCTTTGACTTTATTTTTGTGTTCCTCTTGTCTGTTTTTGGGTCTCTGTATAATATTTTTTATTTCAGTCAGTGTATGTTTAATTTCTAGTTGATCCTTTTTCATATCTTCGAGGGTCTCATTATATTTGTCGGCCTTTTCTAGGATATTCTTAAAAAGCCTTATAACTGTGGTTTTGAATTCTATATCCAGTCGTTTGTTTTCCTCCATTTCTTTCGTTTGTGATCTGATTCTTTGACGCCGCATTTTCACTGCTTCCCTGAGTTGGTAAGGTAGATTTGTGTGCTAGGTTTCCAATATGGCCCAGTGGGTCTGCCTCCCCAGTTAACCTGAGGTGGACACTCTTGGTGCACCCCTTTGTGGACTGTGTGTGCAGCCTTGTTGTAATTAAGTCTTTATTGTTGTTGGTATCACTGGGAAGAATTGACCTCCAGGCCAGTTGGCTGTAAGGATCAGCTGTGTCTATGCTGGGAGAAGTTCGGTGCTGGAGACAGCCTTATAGGATTAGACTTGCCAAATTGCAATAGCCTCTGTGCTCAGCTTGGATGGGGTGGAGTCTCAGTCTTGGCTTCCCGTCAGCCTTGCCCTTGCGCGCATGTGCGTGCCTTCAGACCTCTGCCTTCCCGGCTCCCGAGTCTCCGCCCGAGAGTCCAGACTCCCCCCGTAAGAGCATGGGTCCCCAGGGGCTCGCCTGGAACTGGGGTTCTCTGCAGTCAGAACTGGGGCTCAGTGCATTCAGGAGCCTCTGACTCCCTTCCACTAGGGAAAGCCTGTGGCAACCTCCGCAGCCTTTGTGCGCACTGGCGTGCGCGCGCTTTCAGTCCTCCGCCTTCCCCAGCTCCCGAGTCTCTGCCCGAGAGTCCAGACTCCCCCTGTAAGAGCGTGGGTCCCCAGGGGCTCGCCCGGAACTGGGGTTCAGTGCAGTCAGAACTGGGGTTCAGTGCGGTCGGGGGCTTCCTCCCCGCTTCCGCCAGAGAAAGTCAGCCAGGCTCTCAGCCGCCCTTCCTCTCTGCGCGCACAAAGACCCTTTGCCGTACCTCCAATTCTCTGTGAGCTTTTCTCTTTCCTTCTAGTTGTAGAATTTTCACTCAGCCAGCTTTCCTGTGGTTCTGGATGGTGTCCGTTCTGTCTTTTAGTTGTAGTTTTGAAATTGTTGTGCGAGGCAGCAGTTTAGGTGTTTACCTATGCTGCCATCTTGGTTTCTACCCTAGATATACATTTTTAAAAGAGCATCCCAGAACAGTCTAGAAATGGGCATCCTAATCCCAATTACTTCATGAACTAATCTGTGCCCTTGAATAACTTTACTTCTCTGATTCTCAGCCTGATGATTGGTATATTGAGAATGATAGTTTATATGTTTCACTGAGTTTTTGTGAAGTTCAGGTCAGATGCCTGACATGCAAAGTGCTCAGCTCCTAGTAGGTGTTAAAGAATTTGTTAAGCAAATATCCATGAGCAAGTTAACTGTTTCCTACTTAATTTAGTATGTCCCTCTGTTTTCGGAGTAATCGGGTTGTCCTCTTCCCCACTGAGTGCTGGGGGTGGGGTCCTTACGATATCTCAAGAAAAAGAATTTTCTGAGACTCACACAAGAGGATGAGTGACTTTTATTTGCATGGAATTACATCTCTGCATTTCCAAAGTCCCATCTCCCTTAGCCCAGACGTATAAGAAGTGTAGCTGGGGTTTCAGTAGAGTTAGAAACAAAGCCAGTGTCCAGAGTTTCCATTCCATGCTGCAGCCAGGTCCAATTAAGTATCAGGCTAGTTGCAGCCCATTAGTCCATTGTGTGTGGGGTCCACATGGCTGTAGGCCACATGGGAGAGAGCCAGGAAGCAGGGGAGAGAGAGCCCCAACAAGCCAGGAGTCAAGCACAACATACCAAGAGTGCAAATTCCTTTGTTTAGGGGATTAAATATTCAAATTTCATGCCCTTGAAGTGGCCATGCCCATTCTGGCCAATGACCTGTTCCCAGATGTGACTGATAGTCAAGTACCTCTCCAACATCACCTCTACTTACTGCGCATGCACCCATCCTCCTCCCTGTCCAGTCCCTTCCAATTTTCCGGGAATAGATTAGTGGCTCTCTGGGGCATGTAAAGCTTTAGTTTCCTGGTGAAGGTGCCCAAATGACATGCCTATAATATTAGGCCTTCCCTTTGCCCCTTTTCTGTTATTAATAACTAGATAATTAAACGGTATCACTGCTACCATCATGATATTAAACATAAATGGTATGAAGGGCATGGAGTCATTTTAGTCTACCAGAATGTCATGGTTGGCAAATTCATTCCTGAGGGGAATTATTTTAAAATTAAGACAACACTCATTCTATTCCACTGGGCTACTGTAAAACTCAAATTAGATCTGTGAAAAGGCTGTGTAAACTTTGAAGTCCATATAAATGTAAAGTATTGGCATTAAGAATATTGTGATCAGGGCTGGCTTCATAGGCATGTGACCTGAGCAGCCATACAGGTCCCTGCACTTCAGAAAGTTAACAATCTGTGGTCACCATCTTGAAAGTCTTAATAATTTTTTAAATAGGGGCCCCACATTTTTTATTTTGCACTGGGCCACACAAACTATGTAGCTGATTATGATTATGACTCAAAATGTAGCTACTTTTTGTAAAATAAAAAAAAAAGGGAGTTTTAGATGCATTTTATGGTCCCTTTCAGCCCTAAAATTACATGATTCTAAAACATATTTCAAGCGTTGTACCATTTTTATTTTTGTTTTTTTTTTAAACCGTTCTGCCATTCTTCTCTTTCTAATCAAACATTTTTTAAAGTGCCTGTTATTTCTCACAAGCTCTCAATCTTTCATTTTCCACTCCCATGAAGCTCTGGGAAAAGATTTAATTTTCCCCACTAGATTCAGACTACTTAGCAAAAGTCCTTAGAGACAATTTCAACTTTGTGTTCTTATGAGGCCTCTTTCAAAGTCTGCCGTGCTGCATGCTTGATGGTCTGGATTCTAGACTGAAGACTTATATTGGCATTGAGCAATATGTTTTATGCTTTTGCAAAATTTGAACATATTTTTAAAACATCTACTTTGGAAAGAGAACCTAGGAGTGATTGCATTCCTATTCCAAACCAGGAAAGCTGAAATGTAGCAGAAAATGTAGGAGACTTGGCATCAGTAGATTTATGTTCAAGGTCTCTTTTCATCATTTACAGGATGTATGAGCCTAACTAAATTGCTTAAATCTCTCTGGGCTTTGTTTCCTTTGCAAAGTGGGGTGGTGAGGGGCAAGCACAAATAGTATCTCATTCATAGAACTCTGAGAAGATATGAAAATAATGTTCTTGACATTACTTTGAAGGTGTGATATATATAGAAAGTACTAGCCCGCTATAGAGATATTTTCATTCTAAATAAGTTTGGCCCATCAATGAATTAATCAACCATGAAAGCCTAGAGAATTAAAGTGACCCTGTACCTCTCTGCACTATTCCTCTTTAACATCATGGTGGTTAGCGCCACAGATTCTACTGGGTTAGGTAGAAAATGGGTTATTTTGCTGATCGATATTCATTTAACAAATATCTTTGAGCACCCACTGTGAGCTAGGCACTTTGCTAAGCACACACAACAAAGATTCTGAAATTATTTCACCATCCAATCTATCCCCCAAACAAAACTGCATAGCTTTATACATTCCATCATAAATAGTTCATTGGCAAATATTTAATGGGTGTCCACTGTACTCAAAAGTTCATAATATGGAGATTTTTTAAAGAAGTGGTAGGAGGTGCTATGAGAATTGTATCAGAGAAACTAACCAAGTCTTTTTTTTGTAAAATAATAATAATAATAATAATGTAGCAAGGTGGGGGGGGGGGCAGTTAATATAAAAAGCTGGAAGCAGAAATCCTCAAGGAATTAACAGAAAAATACAATGGCCATTTCAGTTAAGAAGGGTAACCCTTGGGCCAGAAGTGATATGCATAGGAGAGAGAAGTAAAAAAAATCAAATATTAAAATAAAGTAAGAATTTATGTGCTGCTAGTCAAGATAAAGTAAGGATTATAAATTTCTCCAAGGAACTTCAGAAGGAAGAGAGTAAAGGGACCTAGAATAGAAGGAACCTGATGGAGATTAAAGGAAGAAATGGGTTGGAGAAAGAGAGAGAACCAGGTGTGAAGATGCAGGAAGACTGGGTCCTAAGAGGCAGCAATGGCCAGTGAGAAGCTCCCAGTGGCAGGAGGGACTGCTGATTGCCATTGTGTCCATTGTGCATGGCACGCCCCAGGCAGAGAGAGCAACCTCCTGGTTCATACAGTTATTCAAACATGTTCTCAGCAGGTGATAATAAAGGAGGTCTTGGGAAAGATGAGCTTTTCCCCTAATTCACACAAAAAGTCATCGTTTGGACTAGCAGGACTACCCTGGGGAATGTTGAAAATTGCTGTTCTCTTTCATGTTGCTGCCAGCAATGTAGCCCATCCAGCCCATTGCTCTTGGGCGTCATCTCCAAATAGTCACTTAAATTATACTGAATTTCCTTCTATGGTGGGGTTCTTTTTAAAACTCGAGGATAAAGGTCAGTCAGTTGTGGTTAGAAAAGACGAGATATTCAGGGAGACACTGGTAAGAGATCAGGAATTCGGTAGAAGCCTGAAGTCACCAGTAAAATCCTAAGAACCTAGAGAATCCTCGGGGGTAGGGAGGGTTGGGGGGCTGACAATGGAGCTCTGTGTATTTGTGAAATGAATGCACAAGAAGCTGTTATTTAAATATCACAGGATAAGGTAACTCCATCAGGCTGGAGAATCTGGGTTAGTAAAAAAGCCAGCATTGGTATTATAGGATGAAATCCCCTCATCTTTAAGAGTACACACATAATGGGGCTGTTATCTTTATAACTAGCTATTTATTAATATTAATAATAGGAAGAAAGCAAAGAGAAGGCCAGACATTGTAAGCATAGTCATCTGGGCAGCTTCACCAGGAAGCTTCAGTATCACTCTCCCCAGGGAACCACCAGTCCATTCCCTGCAGATCTCTGGGGGAAGGGACCAGGCAAAGGGGAAGATGGTCCATGCATGGGGAAGCCCAGGTGACATAGGGAAGGTACTTGTCTGTCAGTCTAACCTGAGAACAAAGGTCATTGGCTAGGAGGGTGGAACCCAATGCAAACCCACAAAAATTTGGAAATACGTAATCCGCAGACAAAGGAATTCTCTCTCTCTTATTCCTCTTGCTTTGTTCCTGCTTGTGTTCATTGTTCTGTGACCCTCACTCGCCTGTCATGTGGCCCTAGAAACCTTATGGCTCATGGCCACATGGACCCCACACGCAATGAACTGCAGCTGGAAATATAAGCTAAGCCAGCTGGACTGGACTGTGCTTCAAGATGGAACAGAGGCTCTGGGTAGCAGCCTTAATCATAGCTCTGCTGAAGACAAAGTGGGACTTTTTCCATGGCAGAACAGAGGGAGATGGGACTTTATAAACCCAGGGGACAGAAATAAGCTTTCTACAATACCCCATCCTCCCATGGGGGCCTCGGGAAATACTTATTCCCATGGCACCCCAAGAAGCTCACTTCTACTGGCAACAGATGGGAACATGGAGGTTACCCCACTAATAACAGGGCTATTGGTTTCTAAACTCTGCCCACTAGGTATGGTCTGATGGATAAATTCCCAGACCACATCTTCCAGATCCCCAGAACCATCTCTCTCCCATCCATAGTTGTAATGGGACTTTAGGAAAGATACTGTACCCTCCCGAACCCTCAGGGTAAAACACCTGTCTTGCCTCTCCCATCAGTTGTGATTAAAATGAAACAAAGCAACCCAACAGTAACAAAGCATCCGTGGAAAATGTGAGAGGGCCATAGAAATGGAGGAGGTGATTCACGCAGAGGTATTTGTTCTTGTCCCTGGACTGTGCCCGACCACATTCAGAACTGTAAGGGACCCTGGGATAGGCCATTGTTTTCTGGGAGGGAAGGCACAGGCCAGTTTAACTGGTTCCAGCTGCTCAGAAGTGGTGCTCACAGGGACCAGGGGGTGTCCTAGCAAAGGTTTTCGTTTTACTGGAAAACACAGATTTCTCCATCCCCAGAATTTGTAATCTAGATTTGAAACCACATGTAGTCATGCCGATCATTTTTTTCTGAAACTGTCAAACTTTTGCAGCTAATTATCAGTTGGAGTCGGTGCAAAAAAACCTGCGTTTCTATGCTGGATTTTATTAAAATGCCTCTGATATCAGCCAGGAGCTGTGGTGAGTGTGTATAGAGGGGTTTTTCCTTTTCCTCTGAGGAAAGGCTCAGCAAGCTTCATAAATCAGTACTATTAACTGGAATGGGAGAGACTTACTATAAGTAAATGCTATCACTTCCACTTTTAAGAAACAATGAACTATTTCCTGGATTTTCAATTAGGAAGGTGGCAGGGGGCGGGCGGGGGGGGGGGGGGGGGGGCTACAAAGGAAAAATGTAATGTCTAAAAAGTATATAAGGATGAAGCATGATTTATGGCAGCTCAATCATGAACTATGCCTTATAACCCAGGAACCCGCATTTACTGACATCCTCTGAAAATCTAGCTTCTACAAGTGCTATCATGAATACTCAGAATCCCAGAAAACACCACTTCAAGCTCCATGGCAGAACAGAGGGAGATGAGACCTTGTAAATCCATCCTTGAACTGTGGAGTAGTTTAAAAGACTGTGAATGCCCCTCTGTGTCTTTTTTATCATTTGTGTTGAAAATTCAACTTCCTCCTGCCAATTATTTCCTGGGGTGGACGGAATGAAGGAGAACAGATTGTTCTCTAGAATATTCTTGGGACTTCTGAGCTTATCAATATAGAAAATTCTAGAAGAGGTCATTAGACCTGAACATATCTCCCAAATCACTCTCATCTGCACAGAGAACTAGGCTTCCCTCCTGTCTGATGCTATGCCTTGGTTGGCTTCACCATTTTTCTGGATGTATCTGCACCATAATCATTCCAGCTTCTTTTTATCTACGGACGTGCTCAAATCCCCAAAGGATGAAGGATTCCTTCTCTTCTCTTTTCATCACAGCTGAATTTCAAAAATATGCTGCTTGCACACTCTTTACCCGCCACCCAGGTAAATCTGGTTCCTCCCACCACCACTATCCCTGAAATTTATAAGAATCACCATGTACCTTCTACTCGGCACATCCTAAAAACCTCTCTTCACTAACTATTGTAACATACCTTTCTGCTGCTGTGATTATTTTCACACTGATGCTCCTGACCGTCTTTCTTTCTTTTTAAAAAAACATGTTTTTATTGAGTTCAGAGAAGAAGGGAGAAGATTTTTATTGAGTTCAGAGAGGAAGGAAGAGGGGGAAAGAGATAGAAACATCAAATATGAGAGAGAATCATTGATCAGTTGCCTCCTGCACACCCTCTGCTGGGGATTGAGCCTGCAATCCAGGCATGTACCCTGATGGGGAATCGAGCTGTGACCTCTTGGTTCATGGGTCTGCGCTCAACCACTGAGCACATCTGACTGGGCCTGAACTTCTTCCTCTTTACCTCTTGTATGATGATTGTCTCTCCTTCTCTTGCTCTTCCCAATTGTTCTTCCGTTTTCACTTCAGCTCTTTATTAACAGCTCTTTCAAATGTAGAACTACAGCAAAATTCCATCCTCTCTTTTCTATAACACGTGTTTCTTCATCTGTAAAAAGAGAGTGATGATGTTGGTGGGAATGTGAAATGGTGCAGCCACTTTGGAAAACAGTCTGGCAGTTACTCAAAATGTTGAACATAAAATTACTATTTGACCCAGCATTTCTACTCCTAGATATATACTCATACACCCAAGGGAAATAAAACACATATGGGAACACAAAAACTTGTATACAATTGTGCATAGCAACATGATTTATAATAGTGAAGAGGTGGGAACAATATAACTGTCCATCAACTGATGGATAAATGAAATTTGATATCTTCATATAATGGAATATTATTAAGTCATGAAAAGAAATGGTATAGTGATACAGTCTACAGTATAAATGAGCTTTGAAAAGGTGCTACAGAATGAAATGAAAGGAGTCACAAAAGACTATGTATTATATGATCCCAATTATATGAATTGTCCACCACTGAAAAATTTAGTATCTTAAAACAACAGCAATTTGCTGCTTCTCGCAATTCTGTGGATCAACCATGTAGTTCTTCTGCTTAAGGTAGTAATGGTTTGGGTACTGGGAGGGTTGGAAGGTCTGAATGTCCTCATTCCCATGGCTAGCAGTTGGTGGTGGTCATTGTCCAGGTGTTCAGCTCAGACCAGCATTCAGAGGCTTCAGTTCTTCTCTACATGGGCCTCTCCCTATGATTGCTTGAGCTTCCTCATAATATGGGACCTGGGTTTCACCAAAGAGCATTCCAAGTTGAAAAATTCAATATGCAATCACTTATCAAGTAGCCACTTTTGTATCATGCTTGCCAAGTTCCAATTGGCCAAAACCAGTCATATGGGCAGGCCCAAAATCAATGCTAGAAAGGCTGACACAAGGATTTGAATGCTGGCAATCATGGACTATTGAGAACCACTAAAGTAACAGGCTTTATGAAAACAAAAATTACAAGTACTGGGCAAATTTTTAGAAAACTGATGAGAATTTTTCATCTCTAATTAGTTATTTTGGTACCTTCTCTGTAGAACATTTACAAGGTATAGAAGGTAAACTTACTCATCAAATGTCAGATTAGATGCCTGGCCCTTTGCTGGATGCTAGATATACTTTACAGGTTTATAGAGACAAGACTAAACCTGAGTTTAAGGAGCTTATTATAGTTCAGTGCTCTGGACTGTAAAGGGTGTGTGTGTGTGTGTGTGTGTGTATGCGCGCTAGTGCTTAGAAGATACAGACAGACAGGTATATGGACACCAGATCAAGAGGACCTTGTATTTCCTGCTAAAGTATTCCAGGGCCCTCACGCCTCACCCCATGGGGGATGGGGCCCATGGAAGATTTCATCAGAAGAACAGAGAGATTGGCTGTGCATATGCAGACTGGCTAACTCTGCATTCTGCTTTGGTTTTGTTTGTTTGGCTTTGCCCCATGCCATTCTTGTAGCATGACTCAGTGCTTCCACACAGTCCCTCCAAAAGAACAATCCCCTCCACAAAACATTAGTGAGAAATATAGATTTTCTCTATATTTGTACAATGTAGAAGTTTCTACATCTGTACAGAAACAGAAGGTTTCATGTGTGAGAATGCAGAGGGAGTCACATTAATGGTGCATAAAATCTCACTACCCCAAATTACCATTCCCCCTAGTCTCTCTTTTGGCTGACATCAGGGTCCCATCTCTTTCTCTGACAATTGCCCTACAAAGCCTTCCGTTTCTTCTGACCCTAGGTCTTTATTGGAATCATGCTCTCCTCCTCCTCGATCTCACTGTCTCTTCCTCTTTCTCATGTGCTATCCTAACACTTCCTTTCCCATTGTCTCACTCAACAATAACAGAAAAGACCTTCCAACGTCACTATCTTCATACACCTTGAAAGGCATCAGGGAATATTAATTATGTAAATAAAATGTCAATATATAATTCTGATGTATCTATAAAATCTCACTTTGGAAGCAATGTGAAGAATGGATTAAGTTGGGACACAGTGATACTAAATGCAGAGAGACCAATAAGAAAGGGATTGATTAGCATCAGAAAGCTATGTGGAGAAGCTGAGCCAAAGGGGCTATTGAGATGGAGGTAGAGGGGCAGCCATGATAGCAATTAGGAGGTAGAATCAAGTGGACTTGGCCATTAATCCAGTAACACTACTAAAAATAATGTGACTCCCTCAAGAAGAATAGGATTCATTAGAATATAGTACTATTTGTTGAGCCAGACCTAGGAAGAGAAGTCACAATATGACAGGGAATTAGTTGAGGTATTGCCATGGTGATCCTCTCATTTCCCATGTTGAAAGTATCAGGTAAGACAATACATAAAGAGACTAGTTTTTTACAAACCCAGATCTCACCCATCCAAATAGGTGTTGGCCTCTAAATCACCATGAGCGAGTGTCACTTATTCCAGCAGTGCTGCCATTGGTCAGTCCCTTTCTGAACAACTCTGTGGCATCTACATTTGGAGCCAGGATATGAGACATTTAGTAGTTTGGCCTCATCACTTGATGGTGATTTTTAATTTTTCCTCTGAATAGCATCAGCCACCATGAACATCCAAATTGCTTTCCTGACACCAAGACCAAGGCTTTAACTTAGGAAAATAAATTGGGATGGAAGAGCCTCCGCTGAGGTTCATGGTTGAGGATGAGACACAGCCAACAGACTTGTCATGAATAGATGCCAGAGCCAGTCCTGCCCACTGCTTTACTCCCAATGTCCTGAGCCCCACACATCATCAGAATGCAGTCCCAGCCTCCTCCCCAGGTGTGACAGTTCATGCCTGGGATGCAAGAATAAGAAAGGACACAGAAGCCTGGAAATGAGCTTTCCTCAAAAAGAGCTGATGCTGGTTTTCAACAGAATGAGGCTAAAAATGTGTTTTTCTTATGTGGACATTGCTCATCTCTGGGGTCTGCTTGTACCAGGGAATGATGGGTGTTTTAGAGCAGTCCAGGTTCAGTGGGAAGTCCAGGGAGGTTCAGTATGGACTGAACAGGCATTCCTGGTTGTTACAAAAAAGTAAGAAAAGACAGTATCAGAAACTTTAAGCTATTAAGAAGTAAATTCATTTAATACATGTGGAGTGACTAGCACGATGCCAAACAATACAATTTGTTTAATTTGTACTAAATAAATGCTCAGGGAAAATGCAAATTTGTTGTTTTTTGTTTGTTTTTGAATGAAAAAACAAATAATACATAAACTACTGTATGCTGGCCACAGATCCTACTGTTTCTATGTAGCCAGTTATTTTATGGAATGTCCCTCATACAGAGGTAGGCAAACGTAGGTTTACAGTTGTAATACAATAATTTTTTTAAAAATATATTTTATTTATTTTTTTACAGAGAGAAGGGAGAGGGAGAGAGAGTAAGAAACATCCATGAGAGAGAAATATCAATCTGCTGCCTCCTGCACACTCCCCACTGGGGATGTGCCTGCAACCCAGGTACATGCCCTTGACTGGAATCGAACCTGGGACTCTTCATTCCACAGGCCGGCGCTCTATCCACTGAGCCAAACCAGTTAGGGCTGAAATACAATAATTAATAAGCAATAATAGAAGGATAAAGTCTGTTTCAGGTACTCATAACTGTAAACCTACATTTGCCTACCCCACATAGTGTTTTTCTCAGATTAGACTGGAGCTATGGGAAAAGGACCACAGAGGTAAATTTTCACCACATTATATCAAGGTTACACACTATCAACCTGACTTATCACTGTTGTTATTGATGTTGATCTTCTGGCTGATAATTCCAAAATATATCTTAAAGCTGAGTCTGGTTCTGATGCTTACTCTGATTCTTCAGACTATGCCTTCCCTTTCAGTATGCCCTATAGTACTTGTAGAAAGCTGAATATGTTGCACCAGGTAATAGGAACTGAACTAAATAGGCCTGCAGCGTGAAGATTATGTTAATCTGGCTATGAATTGTGTCATGCTTAACATGTGCTATGGCTGTAGGTGCCATACGCTTCCAATTCCTCTGCTGTCCTTCTTTTGTGTCTCCTGTTGAAGCCTTGTTTGAGCTTCCCACCAGACTCTCCAGATTCCAGGGTGGCGGTTTCCCCTGCAACTTCAGCTCTCTGATGAGTCTATGAAAAGTCATTGATTTTCAGGTTGCTCAGTTTTTTTTCTTATGACTTTTAAGTCCTTTACATGTTGGAGCTGAACCCAGAAGTCTTCCCAAACATTTTTAAGAACAGGAACCTTTGCAAATGAAACTGTATGCAACTGGGGCGGGGGGTCTGGTCCAGACCCAACCAAGTACTAGCGATGGAGTATTTCCCATCTCCACTCTCATGGTCCAGTTGGGTGTCTAGGGCACCCTCTCCTCAGCCATGCTGTGTTTCAGGAGGTTTACAAGTATCCTAGGTCATTAAAAAGTGGGGTGTCTATATGGGGAAGTAAAGATGAGACTCAGCAAAATGTTAGGGGAGAGAGAGAGAGAGCTCTTGTTATTGAACTTCAGATTGGTCGCCACCTGTGAAGCTGGGATTGATTTGGTGGTCTCCATCTGCTTAGCTGGCAGCTTTCTCATGAGGGCCTGGGCTCATGCATAAATCACATCAGCTCTGCTGAACAGTCAATGCGAGTAACTCAGGAGTCCAAAGGGGTGCCTGCTATTAGTGCTTCCAAGTGGTGACAACTTGCCCCCATTTTCATGCATTCCTTCCACACGTTGTTAATGTCTCACCTTTGATAACAGCATTGATTCCAGAGAAATAACAATTCAAGGCCCACCTCTGGGCTCAGAAGAAGGACCTTGGTGTTCTTGCTAGAGAACAAGAGAAAAGCTGGTTTCCAAGCTGTGCTTGCTTACAGGAGCGGCCCACATATGCCCTTCGCGGAATTGTATGCTGTTCCCATCTGAGGCCTGCCAGCTTCAGAGGTTAAGTCTGCAAGACTAAAGGAAAGCGGGGGCTGGAAAAATTTTGGATGGAGTCCAGAACTGCCTGGGCAAGCCAACCCAAATAATTCAGGCAAGCAAAAATGTGCTTGGACCTGAGCTGGCTGTCTAGACGGTCCTGATTGCACACAGGTATGACCTTGCACTTCATTTGGCCTGTGCTAAACTTTTTTAAAGGTGCCTGTCAATGTGTGTCTCAGTTTGGGTTCCCTCAGAAACAGATTCAGAATGAAGGATTTCAGTGCAAATAATTTACTTAGGAAGTAACCCCAGAGTATCTTGGTAGGAAATGGGGGTGTAGCATGAGATAGAGAAGGGAAAGACATGAATAAAGGGGTTGTTGTTCAGCTTGTTAACTCTGTGGGAAACTGCAACTCAGTCCTTCTGGGTGACTGTCAAGTTCATTTTAGAAATGCCCCCAGAATCACACCCCAACAAGGAGGCTGGGGAGTTTGTCTATCATCAACTGTCCTCTGTCATGGGTTGAGGGCATGCTTAGCCTGCTAGGAATACAGAACAAGCCACACCCTCTCAGGCTGAGTCACAGAGTGCTTGGTAAATAGCCTTCAACTCATGAAGGAGAATGTCTAGGGCCTGAAGGCAAGGCATCGCCAATGTCTGAAGCCAAAGAGTCGAAACACAAGGCTCCCTAAATCTAAAGCATTGACCCGGTTCCTCCTAGAGATTGTTGAATCATGGTCATTAAGATAAAGAAGTCGGGAACCTTGGCAGGTAATTACTCCCAGTGCCAGGAGTCCCTTCTAAATAATAACTACATCTACTGAGTGCTTATGATGTGCCAGGCACTTAAATCATCTCATTTCATTTTTTAACAACACTAGGAGGTGAGAACTGTGAATATTATCACTCATGTTGCATAGATGAAGTAACTGAAGCTCGCAGACTCTGGGAACTTGCCCAAGATCATCTAGTCAATGAGGAATGAAGCCAAGCTTTGGACCCAGGCATCCAACTCAAGAGCTCACACCTCAGTCTCCGTGCCTCCTTGCTAATGTCTCCACACAGCCTGTGTCATGGCTCCCACCGGACATCATGGCTTGTTCTGGTCTCAGAACTGCCTGTTAACAAGCCTGTCGGTCCTTAGGAATACAGCGCCAGGTCCAGTGGTTTGCCTATTTGCCACCTGCTCCTTCTAGGCTGGAGGGAGGATGGAAGGAAATTGGCATTTGCAGAGTGCTTCCCCCTACATGCTTTCCTGAAATGTTCAGAGTAGCCTGCGAGGTTGGGGTCAGGATGCCCCAAGTTATAGGTGAAGAGTCTGAGGGAGGTTCAGAGAAATGAAATTACTTGCCCACACCCCAGCACTAAAGAAGCAATGGGATGAAATAAAGGGGGGTTTGGACTGCAGGGTCAGCCCCCTGTCAAAATTAAGCTCAAGGCCTCCCTCTTCCTGATCAGGGACGAAGGAGCTATTCCCTGCTTCTGACCAACACACATTCTACCTACTAAAGCACTTAGAAGACTTCCCTACACACTACTGGTTTACAAATGTCTTCTCCCACCGTGGGTCTTCTGATGACCTGTGAAATATCAATTCCCATAATTATGTGTCGAACAAATGAAAAATGAATGAATGAAAGAGCAGGACCAGACTTCGGTTCTTGGAACTGCCATTTTTCTGTTGAGGCTGTGGATGCCGAGAGGCCTGGATTCCCCTGCCCTGGGCTGGACCTCACCACCCAGACATTTGAGCCCCTGGTTGGCTCATGCCTGGAGGAAGACCCCACTGGACTGTCACCTGACTCCTCACTCCTGCTGACCCGTCATTGGGCTCTCCCTTCTCCCCCATCACCTTTAAATCTTACTTTGCCTTTTGTCCCATTCCCTCAAGATCTAGCAAAGTGACTAAAACTTCTCTGACCAACCTATCCCTTCTGAAGTGTTGATGGCCACTGCGAGCGGAATGTACCACCTTTGTGTGGGAATTTATATTTTAACAAGGAACTATTAAACACCCAACGCCTTAGCTCAGCAGAATAACAAATATAATAATTAATAATTACTTCATTGCTACTATATGCCAGACACTATTTTAAGTGATTAAGTGATTTACAAGGTTAAACCTCATACTAATTATATAAGGTGTTAGAATAGGCTCTCAAACTTCCAGCCAACATCTTCCAACCAGCCTGCCACTGGTGTCTGAAATCACTGGTGTCTATAATCTGGTGGCTCTTCAATCAATGAATTGTCACCATGAAGCCTGGCACATAGTTGGTGTGTGGGTTCCCCAGAAGTGGACTCTGACACACAAAGATTCGAGTGGAGGCAGTTCATTTTGCAGGCAGGTGAAGAAATAATGGTGGGGTGGGGAGGTGTATGAGGAAGGGAAGGCCACCTATAAAAGGGTGTGTTATCAGACCAGCTGAAACTGTCTGATAGAGCTCAATTCCATGAGGGAACACTGTGAAATGGTATAGAAAGTGTCCCTTAATGTTTTCCCACCATAGGAGTGGAGGGGCCGAGGTATTTATAATTAACTCTCATCAGTCATTGGTGGGGAACTGCTCCCAGGGAGCATTAATTCCTCATCACTTCATTGGAGGGAGCAGGTAGAGTAGCTTTGGAGAAATCCCTCAGGTAAAGAGATACAGGTACTGGCAGAGGAAGTTGGCTGGAGTGAACCAGTGTGGTAAGGTACAAAGGACATGGATAGACACTACCACAGTCTGTTAGAATGAATGAATGAATGAATGAATGAATGAATGAAAGAATGAATGAATGAAAAGATATTTGTTGGTTTTGTCTGACTCTTAGGCTTTATTGTCACCTGAGTGATGTTCCACCTTTCAGGATACTCTGCTGCAGAACACTCAGGACGCCTGGTCTTGTCAGTGGCAAGAGAAGATGCTTTACACGAGTCCTGGGAACATGGACAGAGTTCTGGTTTTAAATTGTTCAACCCCCACATAACATTTCCCGTCATACATCCGAAGCTTTCATCACAGAATGCCAAGGCCGCTGCAGTAGCTATCAGGAAAGACAAAAAGGCCTCAGTGAGCAGATGTCATCCATTTTTCACTAGTGAACCAGACCATAACTCTAACCTTGGTAACACAAGGACAGTGGAAACTATCTGAAGCACATGTTTGCATTAAATTCTCTGTTGACTCCCTGTGATTTATAGGTTAAAACCCAGCCAGTGCAGGTTTCCCCCCACCTTACCAATTTCTGTCTTGACCTAAGTGTTCAATATTTTGTGAAACTACAATTTTTGTTATTTTTAGCCTCATAAAAATGATTAAAATTTCAAAGAGCCCTGCACAAGATTGGAAGGTAGTTTTTCTGTTTTTGTTCCAAGAATTATTTCACATTTCTGAATTAATACAGCGCCAGGTCCAGAGAATCACATGATCTCACTTCTCTTAGACAGATTTCTCCTATTAATTTCTTCATGATATGTCAAACCAGAAAACAGAGCTTTAGATCCACAAGCTACACATGTGGTGATGGCTCTTAGGTTAACAACACGAAACAACTGCGATATGATCCTCTCTGGAAAATCCTTCCTTCCCACGGGAGATAGCATCTCTTTTCTCCTTCTCTTTCTCTCCTTCTTTCTTTTCTTCCTCCTCCTCCTTCCCTTCTTCCTTTTCCTCTTTCTTCTTTTTGTTTCTAAGTGGACTGTGTGTGTGTATGTGTGTAAGACCTAATACACCTTGAATTCCAAGCTCATGTCTTGGAGAAAATTTAGAAGTTGCTCAAAAGGATGGTCCAAAAAGACATCTGTAGCTTTGTGAAAACATGAGCAGGTTTGGGATGCTCTGACAGGGAGTTATCCACCAGGGACTAATAATAGCTCTATTGACTATAAACTAAGACTGCTACCTGAGCCCTTTGAGAACCAACAAGCAAGAAAAGGAGGGGGCTACTGCACTGGATGGGGTGATCGGCCCTGACCACCAAGGGGAACTGAGTCTCTACTACACACTAAGAACAGGGAAGAGTGTATCTGGAATGCAGGCAATCTTGGGGGTCATCTTTTAGTAATACCTTGCCCTTAATAAAAATGAATGGGAAACTACAAGTGGATGAAAACAAGACTACCAGTACAATTAGGATTGGGATCATTTCTCTGGACAGGAAACTATAACTAGCTATGGGGCTCCTCGTGGGCAAACAAAATATAGAAAAGATATGGAAGGAAGAAATTACAGGTATCAGCTATGATTATATGACCAGTTGCAGAGAGTATGACTATGATAGCTATGAGCATCTATCCTTTTCTTTGATATATTTGTATCTATATTTATGTGTGTATATATATAACACATATACACTGAGTGGCCAGATTATTATGACCACCTGACTTTTGTAGGCAAATTGTTTGAACACTTTTGCTGTCTGCAGTTACCAGATAAAACATCTCCAATTTGCACAGGAACACAAGGATTGGACAGTCAAGCATTGGAAAAAAGTCATGTGGTCCGATGAATCACATTTCCAGTTGCATCATGCAGATGGCAGAGTGAGAATTTTGCCGAAACAGTATGAAAGCATGCACCCCACATGCATGAGTACAACCCTTCAAGCTGGTGGGGGCAGTGTTATGGTTTGGGGCATGTTTTCCTGGGATGATTTGGGCCCTTTAATTCAGGTGGAACAACGTCTGAATAGCACAACATACCTAAGTATTGTTGTTGATCAAGTTCATCCTATCATGTTGATGGTATATCCCAATGGAGATGGCTTCTTCCAACAAGACAATTTGCCATGCCACAGTGCTCATATTGTGCAAGAGTGGTTTCAAGAACATGAGGGAGACTTTACCTTGCTTAGATGGCCCCACAATCACCAGATCTCAATCCAGTTGAGCATTTGTGGGACAAAGTTAAAAGAGCCATCAGGCAGCTGGTTCCACAACCATCAAATCTCACAGAACTGGACAATGATATTCATCAGGCATGGTGTCAGATTCCTCGCAAAACCTTTCAACATCTCGTGGAGTCAATGCTAAGAAGAATCGCCGCAGTATTGAAGGCAAGGAAGTACTGATGGGGTGGTCATAATAATCTGGCCACTCAGTGTGTATCTTCTTTTTATATATTTGTATTTGTTTATCCACTTACTCTATTCATTTACTATACTATCTAATAAAAGAGTAATATGCAAATTGACCATACCTCTGCTACACCCACAAGCCATGCCCACCAGCCAATCAGGAGCGAGTATGCAAATTAACCCAACCAAGATGGCTGTGGCCACAGAGCGAGCAGGAGGCTTGGGTTTCCCTGGCAATGGAGGAAGCCAAGCTTCCTGCGCACCATGGCCAGCTCAGGCCTCCACTCAAGGCTACAAAGTTTCAATTATAGAAGATAAATAAATCCCAACAAAAATGGCTGTGGCCATAGAGCGAGCAGGAGGCTTGGGTTTCCCCGGTGATGGAGGAAGCCAAGTTCCTGGCCTGCTCTGGACTCTGCTGAAGGCTACAAAGTTTCAATTATAGAAGATAAATAAATCCCAGATACCAGGGCCTCCACTTGGGTCGCCAGGGGGCGTGGCCAGCCTGCAAACCACCACAGGCCCCTCGCCCAGGCCACCCCACGCCCCAAGGGAACCCCCACCCTGATCCGGGACACCCTTCAGGGCAAACCAGCCAGCACTACCGACCCTTGCACCAGGCCTCTATCCTATCTAATAAAAGAGTAATATGCAAATTGACTGTCACTCCAACACACAAGATGGCTGCCTCCATGTGATAAAAGATGGCTGTCCCCATGTGGACACAACATGGCCACCACAAGATGGCCAGCAGGGGAGGGCAGTTGTGAGTGATCAGACCAGCAGGGGAAGGCAGTTGGGAGGGACCAGATCTGCAAGGGAGGGCAATTGGGGGCAATCAAGCCTGCAGGGGAGGGTAGTTAGGGGTGACCAGGCCAGCAGAGGAGGGAAGTTGGGGGCAACTGGGCCTGCAGGGAAGGGCAGCTGGGGGGAACCCAGGCCTGCAGGGGAGAGCAGTTGGTGTGGGGGGACCAGGCCTGCAGGGGAGGGCAGTTAGGGGCAATCAGGCTGGCAGGGGAGCAGTTAGGCATCAATCAAGCTGGCAGGGGAGTGGTTAGGGCGTGATCAGGCTGGCAGGCAGAAGCGGTTAGGGGCAATCAGGAAGGCAGACAGGTGAGCAGTTGGGAGCCAGCAGTCCTGGATTGTGAGAGGGCAGTCAGACATCCCTCAAGGGGTCCCAGATTGAAAAGGGTGCAGGCTGGGCTGAGGGACACACACCCCCATGCATGAATTTCATGCACTGGGTCTCTAGTATAATATAAAATATGATAAAAGTGGCATTTAAGTTACAGAATATTAAAACAGAAATATGAGTCAGCTACTAATGAAAGTGAATATAACCCAAAGATGAATAAAGTATATATTCTCTTGGACAGAGTTAGCCTGTTTTCATTTGTGTGAAGGATATTTGCATTATGTTATAAGAAACCATGATTTTGCCATTGTTTTTATTTGGAAGTTAAATACAGAATGAGAGAGAGAGAGAGAGAGAGAGAGAGAGAGAGAGAGAGAGAGAGAGAGACACTAAGTTAATAAGAGTTGCACTATTCTAAACTGTTTCATTGTCAACTTGGTTAATCTAGAAACTTTCTCAAAATTCTCTTCTTTTCCTCTCCCTAATCTGCATGGTTCCAGGTTACAGTTGGCCAAAGGAGGAACTTGTTTAAGACTTTGAAGGTAGAAGTAATGGTGCATAGATAATACAATATGTATTCAGGTATGGTTCTGGGGAAATGCAGAGGTCCTCACTCGTCTTTGCTCTGAATCCAGTTCTTATACTTGATTGCTAACCCTCTGAAATTCTCAGCGATGGGCTCAGAGATTCGGTAGTACAAAGCAATAGTGACATTGGGAATACATTGTACTGCTCTGGCTTTTAACGTAAGGAAATAGAAGTTCTATGTAGAGCTGGAAATAGTCTTGGGCACATGGCATATAAATTTACTTCTGAGCTTTAAATCCCAGCCTTGTAATTAGTGTCATACTTGCGGACAGACCTGAAGGTCAAGGGGCAATTAATTATGAGTAATTTTTCTGAAGTAGAAGCCTGAATCATCTTGTATCCAACTAATTGCTTCAATCCCCTGGTGTTACACATTCCACTTTTGAGAGCCCTGGATTATGCAAGGGCTCTCACCCCCTAAGGGGGCTTCGGAGACAGGTGGGCTGGAGGACAGACAGAAGCAGACACATCCCAAGCCTCTGAAAGCATGTTTATGACCTCACTTGGGGTGAACTCATCCCTTGGGGTTCTTTGATTGCAGGCAACAGAAGCAAATCTCATCCAAAGCAAAAGAAGAACTTGGAGGAAGAAAAGGAAGCGGTTCTGAGAACATAAGGTAAAGTTTGGAAGTGAAGAGTGTGTGTGGGGGGGTGTAGGGTGGGGGGAGGAGTTGTCTAGGGACCAGACACGAAGGGGCAAGCTCTTCAAAGAGCCACTCACGGTCTACTTGATTGAACTGCAGCTGGTACCCATGAGTCACTCTGCTCAAGACTCAGACCCAGGGAGGAGGGATCATCAGGCTACCCTGGCCAGAGGCACGTGGCTGTCAGACTCTTAAGACAACACACTGGGAGAGGAACGGTTTCGAAGAGAAATCAGGATGTTCTTACTAGATAGTGAGGTCACTGTGTCTGACCACTGACACTTCGTACAGGGAATTTGAGCATGTCCAGGGCAAGAGCTAGGGTGGCCCAAGGACAAGCCCCTCCTCTCAGTGCTATGCTTCCATCTCCCCTCACCTTACTCAGCAGCCCTTGGGTGTGGGGATTACCTGACCCAGATGGTATTTGTGTTTCCAAGCGCCCCAGCCATTCAATGTCTGACATATGCCACACGAAGAAAATTATGAAACGGAAGCCAAGTGACAGTTGGGACAAAATTTTCCAGACATGTCTCTATATCTAGATCCCAGTTACAAGGAGCCCGAAAACTTGCATTATCTAGGCAGAAAAATCACCCCAGGGGAGTTTTCTAAGATGCTCGAACTTCTTTGCTGCCCAACAACTCAATCCCAAATCCCTTATCTCCTGTCAAATGCATTTTTTGGCCCCAATCTGGGCTCTTATTTACATAGCTCCTCATATTTGGAACAGCCTCACAGCCAAGCCAATGAGGCCATTTTCTGAGTCTCTTCAAATCCCCAGAGATTTCCTTCCAGAAGCTTCCAACAATGCCCCGAGGATACATGCATACGTCTGAACATCTAATCAAGTGTATACTCTGGGGGCATTTACACATAGATTCATTTATCTGCCTCTGTCTCCCATTTTAGATCCAAAGAGTCCGGAGAAGAAGGTCACATCTGGTTTGTCCCTCTGCCTCTTCCCACAGCGACATGCAGAGTGCATGCTCTATCAGTGGTCACTAACTTACATAAATAACGTGGTGAAAAGGAGACAGAGAAGCAGGTTCTAGCTCCCATTTTATAGCTTGCTAGCTGAGCGACCACGGGCAAGCCCTGCAGCCTCACCGAGCCTCCATCCTCTCATCTTTGCAAAGGTGGCCATGATTCATTCCATGTCTATTGCCACAAGGCTGCTGCCATGCTTGAAGGAGAGAGCCCATGTGAAAGTGGCTTATGCCCAGTTGGTGTTTGAGCATTGACCTATGAACCAAGAGGTCATCAGTTCGATTCCTGGTCAGAGCACATGCCTGAGTTACTGACTGGCTTGATCACCAGGAGGCAATGTGCAGGAGGCAGCCAACCGATGATGTTTCTCTCTCATTGATGTTTCTATCTCCCCTTACCCTTCCTTTCTCTAAAAAAATCAATAAAAACATTTTTTTTAAAGAAAGAGAAGGTAGCTTGCAATAGCTGTGGACAGGCCACGTGGGTGTTAGTCTGCCCTGGCATGCCTGCGACAATCGGAATGAAGACCGGCGAAGTTCAGCCAGCCCTGGTGATGCTGGCACTCAGCTCTCCCAGGACAGTGTCCCCCATTTATGCCTTTCCGGGAAACACTTTAGCTACAAGGCCACAGAGCAGAGGCCCTGATTTTATTGCGAGCCCAGCAACAAGTACATTAAAAACAAGGCCTGCTGAGTGCTGGCGGCGATGAAATACTTTATCCGTAAGGCGTCTGACTCTTCCTTTCTCAGCAGTATTTCTCTAATGTCCCTTTTGCCATCCGTCCCTACCATGGAGACACTTGTTCTCGCTCGGCCTGTTTCCTGCCTGGATCCCTGCCACCTTCTGCTGCCTGACTTTCTCTTGCCTCCTGACTCCACGTTAGTGCCAGAAACGATGCCCCTTCTCCATTCAACTTGGAAGGGCTCCTAGGTTTTGCCCTGCCCGCCTTTTGTATCTGCGGGAAGAGAGAGCTCTAAGATTGCCTTTCATTTCACTCCAGCAGTTCCTGTCATCCTTTCTTCCCCAATTTCGGATTTTGTTTGCTTTTCTTCCCGACATTGCCTCTAAAAGCAAAAGCTCACAGTGACTTCTTTACGTCCTGCTTTCTTCCTTTCTTTTTTTGTGTGTTGAACATAAATCAGTTTCTCTGTCTCTGGAAACTAAAAGCAACATGTAACCCCCACCCCACCCCTCCCCCCAGCACTGGGAGATGATTCCGAAGCCTTGGCAGAAAGTTCTAGGAGATTAACATGAAAAGGAACTCCCGTCTTGCAAACATTTGCTGGGGAACCCCGTCATTCAGTAATCACCCCCAGTGCTGAGTGTTCTGATCTCTTGGTCAAAAACTATGCAGGAGTTTTGCTCCAAGCTTTTCTCCTCCTAAACCTGGACCCAAATTCCTTTCTTTCGGACCATCTGGTCTCCTCATTTAACTTGGCCAAGCACAGCGTGAGGACTCTCCCCCACTGTGATGGTACAAAGGGAAGCGAAGGAGACCTGAAATCAGCCTGATGCAATCTCAGACTTCAATTCCATGCTACTTAAGGTGAAATAAACCATCAAAGTGATATATTAGGGAACGATGTGCAGCAAAGCCATGTTCATTCAAAACTAAAGGCAGGGAAGAAATGGATTTAGAGTAAATAGTTCTGGTGCTTTGGGATGAAATGGCTGGGAATTCTATCCTGCTGTGCCTCACTTCGAAGTAATAATGGCCAGCAGCATTTTTTCCTTCTTCTTCTTCACAGTCAACAGAGTGCTTTTACAAATGGACAGACATCAAAGAATAGCTTAAAATTAATATATATTGGACTCTTTCTATTTTTAAAGTCCTTTAGGATTGGATACCTCATTGCATACTTTCCTAAATTTTAGGAGGTGGATAAAGTGGGATTTAGTCCATCGGTCATTCACCTACTCAACTCATGTTTATTGGATGCCTACAGTGTGCCTGCCACTATCCTAGGTTCTGAAGATAGGAAGCGTTGAATAAAACAGATGAAGTCTCTGTCCAATTAGGAGGAAAAGAAAGACAATAAGCAAATGTGGACAAATAGGACTCTATCAGATGGGATAAGGTGGGGATAAAAGCAGGAAATGAAAATAAAGCAAGGTAAGGGGACTAGAGAGTCACAGGGGAGGTGTGTACTGTTTCCTATTAGGTGCTCTCAGATGCAGTGATATTTGAGCAAAGACCTAAGGAACTGAGGTCCGAGGAGAGCAGATGCCTGGTGGGGAAGAGGCTTCCAAGGGCTCTGAGGGAACCTTCAGGCAGGAATGTGCTTGGCTTGTTAGGAAAGCAGCAGGGAGGCCAACGTGGCTGACCCAGAGTGAACAAGCCAGAGAGAGGTAGGAAATGAGGTCAGAGAGGTAAGAGGGACAAGACATGTAAGGTCCTGTTGGACCCTGCAAAGGCCCTGGCACCTAGCCTGAGTGGGTGGGAAGTCTTTAAACACTTTTAAGCAGAGTAATGTGATCTGACTTACATTTTCAAAGGGTTACTTGGGCAGAAGCTATGCACCTTCCCCTAGTGTCCATTCCCTCTTCTTTGCATAACAATGGAAAACCCAGCTTTTTTAGCTGGACACATGACATCTGGAATAAAGACGATATTTTCCAGCATCGCTTGCAGGTCGGTATAGCCATGTGATTAAGTCTAGCCAATGGGCGAGAAGCAGTGTGTGCCATAGTGCTTCAAAAAATCATGCCTGAAAGACAGGCAGTTTGTACCTTTGGACCCTTTTCTTCTTTTCTCTGCTCTTCATCCGCTGCCTGGAATGCAGATGAGATGGCTGGTACTCTAGCTGCTACTTTGGACAATGAACACAAGGGTCACCCCTATGGATGGGTGAGTGGTGAGCTGGAAGAGGCTGAAGTCCCCAAGGACTTGGTGGAGCAGATCCATAACTGCCCACACAGGCTGCCTCCAGACATTTATTTTGCGTCTCTGTTTCTGGCAGCACAGCCTAGTCATCAATGGCACAATCTTTCTGTCCACTGTGTGAAAAACAAACTATCAGGTGGACAAGGGCAGACACAGGGACAATCGCTATTTCATGAATGAGAACACAGAGGTTTGGGAAGTGAATGAAGAACATTAGGATTGTGCTTTAAAGTGTTGGCTTTTAAAAGTTGGCAAACCTGCCTGTGTTTAAATCCTGACTCCCAACACTATCGAGCCCGTAACCTTAAGCAAGCTCCTTAGCCTCTCCGGGCCTTGATTTCCGTGTCTGTCATATGGGGATGAGAACAATACTGAACGCAGACTGTTATTGTGAGTCTAAAATAAAATAAATTATGTGAAAAGACTTACTAGGGCCTGACACACAATTGTACTCCTGTCTATGGCCAGGAAATAACAGTCCTTCCAAGATGAATATACGTCACACACAATGAAGAGGAAATACTTTTGTTAGCAAGGGAAGGAGAGGGAGAGAGGAGAAAAGAAGCCTTCGCACATGAACAGATAGGATGGGCTCTCAGGTTCTCCGAAGGTCTCAGCTCACAGGAGAAAAATGTCAGTGGCAGCTCCGGACAGGTGCAGGATCTGAGGAGAGAAGGCCAGCAGTTCCTCCTTCAGCCGGGGTCTGTGATATTGTTAGTGCTCCCAGCTGTTCCCTTTCTGACACTCGGCTGCTCGCTGCCCTTCTCTGCCACCTCTTCTCTTCCCTCTTCCAAGACAACAAATAGGCAGAGTGAGAAGTTGGGTCAGTCATCGGGTTCTCAGGCTGTTTTCCTCGGAGGGCCTGCATTTTTCAGTGGCTGGCAGGAAGCTGTGAGCCCGTGTGGAAAGCCCTCTCCATGTGTTTTTTTATGAGTGCTGGGCTTTGCGATGCCAAGCAGCACTTACATATTTCCTTTTGGGGTAGTAGATTCTTTTCCTAATTATGTTTTGCTCAGGCTAATATTAAAAGGAATTGGCTTCCTCTGACAGCAGTTAAGTGTAATAATAACAGGAAATGGCCCAGAATCACACAATAATAAAAATAGAGCTGGAAGAGAAGCAGTAAGATTCTTGAGAACATTTTTGCTGCCATTCTTTTTCCAGTTCATTCCATCCCAACCCATCCATCTAGCTGTCCATTCATTGTTCAGAATATAATGAGTCGATCCAGAAAACCACTTTTATAACAGTTGGAACGAATAGGGAGCCTGAAAAAGTCAGCTTTTGTTATATCAGAAATTTTTGAAACATCAAATTCCAAAAATTAGAAAAAAGATATGCATGCCAGTTGCTATATAAAGACTGGCCTATTTTATACCTAATATAACTGTTTTGTAAGAAAGATTGAGTCAAAATTATATACTTCCTGCCTGGCTGGTATGACTCAGTGGTTGAGCATTGACCCATGCACCAGGAGATGGCTGGTTCGATTCCCAGTCGGGACACATGTCTTGGTTGTGGGCTCAATCCCCAGTAAGGGCATCCAGGAGAAAGCCAATTGATGTTTCTTGCTCATCGATGTTTCTATCTCTCTCTCCCTCTCCCTTCCTATCTCTCTAAAAATCTATAAAAACATGTTATAAAAGTATAATAGTAATAAAACACTTCCATTAATGATATTCTACATTGAAGGCTCTGATAAGTCCTATAAAATAAAAAACAACCTGGCAAAATATGCCTCACCTAGTTGAGGCCCAAATTTATTTAGCCATGGAAGTTATTTTGTAATTTTTCAATGATTACTTAGACATTTTGGAATTAGGGTTACAGAATACAAAGCTTTCATGGTGTTAGTTCTCAATGCAGTGTTATATTTGCATTCTGATTGCTGCCTCCTGGGTATTTCACCTTAACATAATGCTCCTTAGTTCTGTTAGCTTGTTGTTTAGGCCTCCAAAAAGGAGGCTATTCTCTTAACAACAGTATATTCTGTTCATCAATATACTTAATTCAGCCAGAAATTTAGAAGGTAAAATGTCTTTCCTTTTGCAAGCTGATAACCATCACCTTGACCTTACCTGGCCAGTGTACATTCAGGAAGAAAGAATGGGGATGTGTGTGCTCCAAAGCACATTCTTCCCTTCTCTCTCTGCACAGGAAGTCCTTGGTCTCATTTCTACCACAGGACGGAACCAGTTCCCTTCACACCACACAGCCCTCTTTGTTAAAGAGAGAGATAAGAACTACTACCATCTCTTCACTTCCTTACATCTGAAGAATGGAGCATCCACTGGAAATCCACCAAGGACTAAGAGGATAAATGCATGGGAAAAGAGTCTAACCTGTGTGTGGATTAAATGAGGTGACAGGAGACAAGGCCTAGGTGAGAGTTCAGGAAAAGTTGATCTGAGCATGCTGGGTTGGCCCAGGTTTACCCAGTAGTCTTTGTACATAGCCAGCGATAATCAATGAGCGTGCTTGGTGGATGACAATTGCCAAATGGGATCACGCACAGTACCAAAACCCAGCTAAACCCCAAAGGGGTCTGCCTATGGACACAAAGGCTTTTTATTAGGTGAGAGGTCCGTTCTGATCTCTGTTGCCAATTAGGTCCTCCTTAGACTCAGCCAGCACTTACTGATAGCAGAGATGCCATGGAGAGGAGACATTAACACCTTGACCGCTAACTGGAAATCAGGGGCTGCTCTAGTTGTCTGAGAGCATCTGCAGAAACACCTCCCTCTGGCTGTTCCAGTTAGGTCTTCTCCTCTGTTCCTGGAATGACACACAGCCTGGGTGACTGTCTAAAAACCCAGGCTCGGTGGGATCAGCCAGAGCTTCCAGGGCAAAGCTAATGAGCTCCATGGAAAGTTTTATACTAAAGCATTTATGTATTTTTTTTTCTAAAATAATACACACATGTAGTAGAAAATCTAGAATATGACCTAAGGTTTTTGGGCTCGCCTGGAAGCCTATGAGTATAATTGTCCTTCACCAGGGCTCCTTCAGGCTTCCTGTCAAGTTTCCAGAGCCTTGCTCTCAAAGCAGCAGTTCTCAGAAACCATGGTTTGTGGCCTACACTGCATGGACCACACCCTGAGGTGGAACTTCCAGGCCTTGTTAAAACATGGGTGTGCACGATTTCTAGAAGTATCTATGGAGAGTTGATCCACCTGTGGATAGATGTGGCCTAAGGCCTTTAATCTTGTAATTAGAGGCCCTCTGAAAGCCTCACATTTTGGTATAAAAAAGAACAAAGTTCAGAATTTCTGGGAGCTGGGTCATAATCATGAGTAAACTTATGAACATCATTCCACATCAAACTAGAAGCAAGGATACGGTGTAAAGCATACTAGTAGAAGACAACGGCTCTTTATGATGGAGGCGGTCATTCCTGTATTCAGCGAATGTGTATCCATTGCTTGCTATGAGCCAGGCACTGTTCCAGGTGCTGGATGAAACAAAACTCACTGCCCACATGGAAATTGCAGTCTATATCCAGAAAAGCTTCCTGGTGAAGGGGCATTTGAGCTGGAGCGGCCTTTCTATTGCACAGCTCCAGGGGCCACCACTCACATCACAGTCTATGTAAATGCCACTCCCTGGGTTGTGAAATGTCCAAACTATAGAGTCTTACAGGGTGACTGTGACTTGAGTCTAAAAGGACTAGGATTTTATTAGGTACAGAAGGAGAAGGAGTAAGTTTACGGTTGTGACTATGCAAAGGTAAAGGGAAATAGTATGTGCAAAGGTAGCAACAATCATTTATTTAGTGCCTACTGTTTACAGGGCTCTAGGCCCTGGGGCTACTAGGAGGCAAATTCCTGTGACCTGCCATTACAAAATGGCATCACTCCTTCAGCCATAGAGTCTTAGAAATAGTTACTGAGCACTTTACCAAGATCCAGGCTCTGCCATGAAAGATGGGGATGTATCAGTGAACAAATCGGATATGGTGCCCAACCTCATGGAATTCACAATCCAAAGGGGAAGACATTGAATGATTACAAAAAGAATAAGCATTTCAAATGTAAAGTGCTGTTCTTAGGAGCACTTAAAACTGGAAGGATATACCTATTTTGGGTAGTTAGGAGACTTTTGTGATGGAAGAGGATGAAAGAAAGTGACAAAAGCATGAGAGAGGGAAATGGATTTGGGTTATTTAAGAAATCAAATGTCCACGCAAAGACAAATCAGGGGCATCTTTAAGGAAAGTGGATGGCTACCAAAAAGAAAAGATTTAATACAATTTAATACACAATCTTATTGCTAACTGTAGATAGTAAGTGTCCATGGGAATGGGTCAGGGGCGGGGGGGTGGGGAGAGTTGATCTCAGTGTGCATTCTTCAGACAGATGACCTTGACAGGGTGGGCATGAGTATAAGAATTACCAAATACTAAGGGAACAGACTAAGGAAGAGCAGTGGTCCATGACTACAAACATATGCCATTCCTGAGAGTCTGGCTTCTCTTGGAAACATCCAGGCAGAGGAATCCCACAAACAACCTCTGTAAGGAGGGGAAGAGTGGTCCATTGATAAACTTGGGAGCTGGGAAGAGGATACAATGTGTTAATGCAGAAATTATGGACTGGGCTGATTTTTGAGGTCAGCCTTCGCTGAAGATGTCTGACATATGATCCAGAAGCCAACAGAATGCACCACATTATAGTATTCATCTGGGCAAATTAACCTCAAAGTACAGCCTCCCTCTGGAGGTTTGGGGAAGATGTTTCATAGTCAACATAAGTACAGCAACAGTGGCTTGGGTTCAGAGGAAAAGCCCAAACATCTTAGGGTAGTTCTCAAACTCCAGCACACGCCCGAATCACCAGAAGGGCTGGTGGAAACAGGTGGCTGGGCCCCACCCCCAGAGCTCCTGAATCAGCAAGTCTAAGGTGGAGGCAGAGAATTTATTTCCCTTACATGTTCTCAAGTGGTGCAGATACTGCTGGACCACATTTCCATAACCTGCATATATCATGGGGCTTTTAAGGATCTGGCCCCAAGTCTCTTGTTCACACTTCTTTGCCACAATTGGTTACCATGATGCACTTGACCATCTCACAAAACCGAGATTTCTTTTTCACATGCTCAGAACATAAATGAGGTTTCCTCTATATACAGGGTGGGGCAAAAGTAGGTTTACAGTTGTGAATATGCAAAACAGAGTTTATTCTTGTATTTTTATTTATTAATGATTGTATTATTTTCCATACGGACAACTGTAGATCTACTTTTACCCACACCTGTATTTGTTTAGCCTGTTCCCTACTTCCTTAATGCTTCATTTCTATCTCATGAAATTCTTTAAACACCAGCTTAAATACTGCCTTCTCTATCAAGTTTTCTCTGACCTCTAAACCAAAGAATTAAAATTTTTTAATTCATCTAGTGTCATGTGCACTAATGTCTGTGATAGATTATGATCTTCCCAAAGATAGACACCTTGTCATTCAGCCATCTATTCAATAATTGTGCATGAGGTACCCATTGGGTGCATGTGCCTGGACCCAGCTTGGAGCTGAAGCTATAATGGGGAAGGATGTAAGCTCTCTGCCTTCCAGAAGCTTATTTCATAGGGAGAAAGACAGGTAAACTGGCAATACAGAGTGATCAGTATACAAGTTGCTATGGAAGTACTTGGGAAAGACATTTGTGCAATGTTGGCTGATTCAGGAAAGACTTTCCAGAAGAAATGATTCCTTCCTGACATGTGAAGGATGGATAGGATTTATGGACAAAGATGTAGGAAGAAAGAATTTGGAAAAAGAAAAGGGTGACTCAGGCCAGAGATGAGAGGAGAGGCATGGCTGAAGAGTCAAATTTGAGGAGAGGAGGGATGAGAGGTGAAGCTGGGAAGAAGTTTTATTTCTTTTATCCTTCATTTAAAAAAATGGTAAGAGCACATCTGGGGATGGTTTGTGAAGATCCTTAAATATCATGGGTAGCAGTGTTCAACCATTTGGGAGGTAGAAACTATATGGTAGGTTAAGCAGAGGAAATTTTAGGCCATGAATTGATATCTGACATGCTATGTCAGAAAATATTAAATGAACTATCTCTTCCTCTTCTCAATGCATACCCGAGAAGAAAACGTAGCACTTTCCCCAGATAATTGCTTTTTAAATTTAATTTTCCGCGGGCTCTATTACATACACAACAACAACAAAAACACCAGCACCACACCTAGCACTGAGTTTAGGGCATATTTTCCACCTAAAGCCATATTCCAGATTCAGGACTGGGCAAAGAACAACTGGAAGTTTCTCAAGCCAAGCCTCAAGGAAATCCATCCAACATTCCCAATTGCTATGAAACCCCAAACCTAAAAAAGGCAATTTGCACAGTGCCCATTATGGTTTCATTATGGAAGTTTCTGTACAGCTGTGGTCAGGGTCCTCCCAGTGCTCATGAAGGGATGAGTCACAGCAAATGAGGGAGCATGCATTATTCCAGAAGACTGGCCATACAATACATTTAAATAATACTTAAGAACCTTCCTAGTAAACATATGGTAAATTTAGACATATCTATTTGTATGTAGAAGGTCTTGTGGAATAGTAAATAATCTCTCATTGCCTGTGTTCTAAAGACTTAAAAGAAAACTTAAATGAACTCTATTCTATCCTTTCAAAATACTTATTTTGGTTATAATAGGAATCCAGTGATTTAAAAACTGGGATCAGAGACTTCAGCCAATAGTTCATTTCCCTTATCTGGCTGAGAAAGAAAGCAGAGGTTGAGAGTAGGGGAAGTAAGTCACACAATGCTGATGGTTAAAACCATTAAAATATTTGCAGGACCTTTGGGTGTTTGAAAGCTGATTTCTAATAGCACTTTCTTTTGCACTTTGGGTCCTCTTCCAACGTGATGGCTCTCCTCCTTCTCCCTACCCTGCACGTCCTCCCTAATGCAGCCGATACTAAGGTTCCAGCTTCAGTCCTGTTCAACGCCCTCCCTTCTGTCTGCTGTCAAACACATCGATGGCTTCTACCAAATGTGAATGCCTAGCTTTTGAATACCAGTTCTGTATTTTCAGCTGCCTACCTATTGTAGCTGAGTTATTCTGCCCAATCCTTTACCTCCTCTCAGTTAGGGAAGAATACACCCATGTCCTTTGCCATGTAATCATGCAGGACATACCTCTAGAGTGAGGAGAGTACATCTCCCACCGCTTTGATGGTAGGCATGGTCATGTGACCTGTGTTGGCCAATGGAATATTAGCGGTCCTGAAACAAAGAGAAATTTTAAATGAGCCTGCATGGCTTGGCTTTGCTTCCAGTGCCTCTGCCATCACGAGGACAGGATAATACTTTATGTGGCTGCTGGTCCCAGAATGAGACATCTGAAGCAGAATTGAACCTTACCTGCAGCCTGGGGCCAGGCAGGATTGCAGGGAAAGATTGTCCAGGTGCATGTGAGAACTTTTGGGGATGACAGATATGTTCATTATCTTAATTGTGTGGTAGTTTCACAGATACAGGCAATAGTATGGTGGTTACCAGAGGGGAAGGGGGGAAGGTAGTATGGGAAAGAGGGGGTCAAATATATGAAGACAGATCATATTTGACTTTGGGTGGTAAACACACAATGCAATATACAGATGATGAATCATAGAATTGTATACTTGATATCTATATAATTTTATTAACCAATGTCACCCCAATAAATTTAACAACAAATAAAGATTGGAAAATAGGGGGGCATCTTATCCAAATGCTAGAAATTGCCTTTTTCAACTTGAGAGATAGTTATTAGTCAGTGAATTCCTAATGCATCCATTTGGTTGTCTTCTGCTCTCAATAGTATTTCTTCATGATATGTCGGAGCATTTGGATGTGGTTGTAAAATATGACAAATAATATATCATCAGTGGTTATCTTCAACAAGTGAAGAAAATCATAAAGTACTGGGAATGAATCAAATTCCCAGCAATGGAAGTTTATACCATTTGGATTTCTTAAGTAATCCTAATATCTAATCCTTGACATTAAAATCCATGATATTTTGGAACCAATTCGGAGTATATATCATTGAGACAGTTCGCTTGCACAAGACACTTGAAACGATATTTTAAAATGGGTATTTTAGTGTCATGGAAAAAGGTTTTATTTCTTTTATCCTTCATTTAAAAAAATGGTAAGAGCACATTCTCCCTCAAGAGCCAACATATTTTAGTGCCATAAAGAGAATGTTATACTCACTACTCAGCTGGTCACAAAGAAAAAGAAAAGGCTCATATTAGACTCATTACACTCATTAGACGTGGTTTGCTTGGACTTGGACTTTTCACCATTGTTTTTCAACCCTGACTCAAGAGCAGGTGGCATAGCGTTGTGCACAGTTGCTGCACAACTTTGGGGAGTAACAGTGCTGTGGTCTTCTGAGCACAATGTCAATACTGCTTCTTGGAGTGGTTTCTGCCAGTTCTCTTTGAATCAAGCAGTGTGTGAGCTGGCACTGGGTTCGAGCCCTTTTATTTGCAGAGTAGGGTCACTGCTACTGATCTAGCCACCTTTTGCAACCTGCACATGAATCCCCAAAATAACTATTAACTGCCTAGAAGGTGTCTTCTCCTGTGGCAGGGACTTAAACGATTAAATGGAACAAGATGTCATCTTGCACTTCTCCCTCATGCAGTCCTGCCTAAAGCCTGTGAGCTGTTCATACTCTGCATAGCAATAGTCATCCAACAATAAATAACAGCAACTTCTCCACCACGAATAAGAAATCCGAAAGTGTCCTTGGTTGAGGGAACCTTGCCAAAGCCTCAATCTGCTTTTTTCCAGGGCATAATATTTTTTATTAAGTTGAGGCCAGTCTTAATAACGGTCTTGGCCACAGGGTGACTAAGTTGTTTTGCTTCCAGGAATATAAATTGGGATGATTCTTCAAGAGTTTTGATCTCTTCACTGCTTTAACTAATTCACCAATTTTGTGTGGAAAGCATTATTTTGTCCTTGTTCTGGAGGAACTCAATGTTTAACAGTTATACCACTAGGCTTGTCTTTGTTTTAAAATTAAGTGGTAATAAATGGTGACAGGAGATGATTTGACTTTGGGTGGTGGGCACATGGTCCAATATACAGACGTTGTAACATAGAAACCCTCACCTGAAATCTATATATTCATGTTGGCCAATATCACCCCAATAAATTTAATAAAGGATATATATATATATTTTTTTTTTCTTTTTTCTTTTTTAGAGACCTGGTGCACAATATTTGTGCACAGGGGTGTGTGCCCCTCAGCCCAGCCTGTATCCTCTCCAATCTGGTACCCCCTCGAGGGATGTCCGACTGCCCATTTAGGCAGATCCCAGTAGAATTGGGCCTAAACAGGCTGTCGGACATCCCTCTCACAATCCAGGACTGCTGGTTCCCAACTGCTCGCCTGTCTGCATTCCTGATTGCCCCAACCACTTCTGCTTGCCAGCCTGAACACCCCCTAACCACTCCCCTGCCAGCCTGATTGATGCCTAACTGCTCCCCTGCCAGCCTGACTGTCCCTAACTGCCCTCCCCTGCAGGCCTGGTTCCCCCCCCCCCCAACTGTTCTCCCCTACAGGCCTGGGTCCCCCCCAAATGCTCTTCCCTGCAGACCCGGTTGCCCCCAACTTCCCTCCTCTGCCGGCCTGGTCACCCCTAACTGCCCTCTCCTGCTGGCCTGATTGCCCACAACTGCCCTCCCTTGCAGGCCTGGTCCCTCCCAACTGCCCTCCCCTGCTGGCCATCTTGTGGTGGCCATTTTGTGTCCACATGGGGGCAGCTATATTGTGTGTTGGAGTGATGGTCAATTTGCATATTACTCTTTTATGAGATAGGATAGAGGCCTGGTGCACGGGAGAGGGTCGGCTGGTTTGCCCTGAAGGGTGTCCCGGATCAGGGTGGGGGTTCCCTTGGGGCATGGGGTGGCCTGGGTGAGGAGCCTGTGGTGGTTTGCAGGCCGGCCACGCCCTCCAGTGACCCAAGCGGAGGCCCTAATATCTAGGATTTATTTATCTTCTATAATTGAAACTTTGTAGCCTTGAGCAGAGGCCAGGGCAGGCCAGGGGGGGGTGGGTAGCTTGGCTTCCTCCATCACTGGGGGCAACCCAAGCCTCCTGCTCTCTCCAGCTCCATGGCTGCTGCCATTTTTGTTGGGATTTATTTATCTTCTATAATTGAAACTTGGTAGCCTTGAGCAGAGGCCAGGGCCAGCTAGGGGGGACGGGAAGCTTGGCTCCCTCCATTGCTGGGGAAACCCAAGCTTTCAGCTCGCTCTGTGGCCGCAGCCATCTTGGTTGGGTTAATTTGCATACTCGCTCCTGATTGGCTGGTGGGCGTGGCTTGTGGGCGTAGTGGAGGTATGGTCAACTTGCATGTTTCTCTTTTATTAGTGTAGATATATATCTACTGAGTGGCCAGATTATTATGATCTCTGAACACATAATAATCTGGCCACTCAGTGTATATCCTATATAATAAAAGGCTAATATGCAAATTGTCCCCTCAACCAGGAGTTCGACCAGTAGGCAGGATGGCCAACCGCCCATGTCCCCTCCCCCTGGCCAGGCTGGCTGGACCCCACCCATGCACAAATTCATGCGCGGAACTCTAATATATATATACATATATATATATATATATATATATATATATATATATACACACTGAGTGGCCAGATTATTATGCGTTCAGAGATCATAATAATCTAGCCACTCAGTGTATATATAAAATAAAAATTAAGTGAAAATATTTTTGGCTTTATGTTTGTACTCTACCAAATTTCAAAATAGATAATACCCTGGATATTAGAGATTAATACCTTTTGGATATTTATTTATTTCTTCATTTTGAAAGTTGGGATTCTTTAGGTATAATTTGCTTATAGTAAAATGTACCATCAGATATTCATTTTAACTTTTCCTGTGCATACATTTAGGGAAGAGATTATCGAAAACATCACATTAGCACACATAGCCACTTCCCAACATATACATATCCACACTTACACTTCAGTACTATTCTTTGTAACATTATTTTGAAACTACACCCTTATTTTCAAAACTAACATTATGCTCAGCAAATTACTTTTGAGCCACTGATCTATTTATGAGAATTGTAGATATAAAGCCATATAATAATGATGGAAAATGAGACTTCTGCAAATGTAAACAGTAATGCATAAATGAGGTGAAAACACATTAATCAAGTTAAGAGAACATTAGAAAAAACAACTTTTGAAAATATAATGAAATCTCTATGAAAACCACAATTATTTTTGCATTTCAAATTTGTGAAAAAATATAAATAAATTTAGATCACTTTTTTTTTTCCTTGAAAACAGTCGAGTCACTTCTAACTGCCAGCAAGACAACACTTTGAGAAACAACCCTAAAGTGACTACCATCATGCTGAATAAATGAGTGAATAAACTGAATTGAATGATTTGGAGAAAGAAGTTGCCAGGTTCATTCATAGTCCCAATGAGTAAACACAATCTTCTATCAAAGGCTAAGAATTTTCCATTCCAAACTGATGGAAGGGCCAACAAGGACCAGTAGAGAGCTACCATCAAGGATACAAACAGGAGACATGAGAAACTACTTAGTATAAGCTTACCATTTAGGCAGATTTTAAGGAACTCTTCTGGATCATCTGAAAGGTAGAATAAAAGAGCAAAAAGGATGGCTGCTCAGGCAGAAAATATATACACCTTTCTTACCTTAAGTGACTGGGGACAGTCCCTATGATTTCTCTGTCAGGCCTCAAAATCTCAATGGGTTGTTGTTGTTTTTGAGCAATGACTCTTGGTTTTTTCAAATGCATGAACATTCATTTGTGGACTATCAGGTTTCCACCATGTCTCTGAGTTTTTTTCTGTTAATCTGATTGCAGTTTGCAAAACACTGACTTACAATTTCTCTATTAGCAACACTCACAGTCTGTGACTATTTGGGAGAGACAATAGCAAATATAGATATTTATACCTAATTTCACAAGCTAGTGTGTTCTATGTGACTTGGGATTTCAGTATCTCCACTCCACAAGATTCAACCTCAACACAAGTGAGAAGGTTACTTTCATTGCATCACCAAAAGTTGGTTTACTCAGGTTGCCCCTGAAGCAGCTTCCTAGGTCCTTAGCCTTCAGAGGGTTCAGATTGGAGTTATTTCACCTGCAAACAGTGGAAAACGGGATTCACTGTGACTAAGGTCGGCTCGCTATGCTGGGCTGACTATGGTTCTTTGGGCCTCACGGTTACGACATCACTGCTGCACCTCCAGACAAACATCACATTTCATAATGGATGAAGGCAGATGGGGAACAGGGGAAGACCAGATGCCCTTTTCCCTTGTTTAAAAAAATCAAGAGCTTTCCCAAGCTCTCACTTGTAGCCTCTTTCTGCTGACTTCCATTTCTGTTTTCCCAAATTGTGTCACATGGCCAGCCTTGATGTAAAGGATGCTGCAAAATTACGTACTTAGCCATCTGGCCAGTTAGAAGAGGAAGATTAGGAAGAAAGTGCTTGGGAATGGATGTTTAGAGAGTCAAACTACCATGTCTACCACCATTATGCTGTTCTAAAAATAAAAAAAGGGAAGAAAAGAATGGGCTGCAGATGAGCTGAAGTGTAGTCCCAACTCTGCCACTTCCTAGCTCAGAGAAAACTGGACTTTGGGAAAGTTATTTAATGTATCTCTGCCTCCATTTTCTCGCCTGTGAAGTGAAGATAGTAATGATTACTATCCCACAGAGAAGCTGTGAAAATAAAATATGACTTACGTAAAGAACTAAACCCAACACCTGGCACATAGTACTCACTCAGGGCCACTACCACCACCTCACTGCTATCATTGCTAATACTACTACTAATAATAACAATAATAATGATACTGATAATCCTCATTATTATTATATGTGAAAACATTTCCACTTAGATAAGGAACTGTATAAACAATGACATTCATAGAATTTTAAAAATCCCCTTCCACTTCTCCCTTTTTAATCATTGGCGACAGGATATTATTGCAAACATTTGAGTAATTGTCTATAGACTTGAGATTTCATTCATTCGCTTGGTCGATGATTTATTGAACACCTGCCCTATGCCAGGCACTCTGCTGAATACTGAGGATATGGTGGGGACAAAAATTAAGTAGAGTCCTGACCTCATAACATATACAATCTAATTGGTGAGACAGACATTAAATAAATAATCATAAACATAAAAGCGTAAGTAAAATCTTGGTTATTATAAACACTGGGGTTTTCCTCTTTTAAGAACATTAATGCCTTTAAAAAGTCCAGAAGTTGAGTTATTTTCAGACATCTGTGAAGCTCACTCTAAAAATCTGAAACAAATTGAAACTCTTTGCCTGCTTTTGTATTAAGGGCATTTTAAAATTAATTCCTGTACCTTGTTAGGAATGTATTTCTTTGTATGAGAACTATATTTCCTGCAACTGAAAATTAATGTAAGATGTTGGCTGCCCTGGAATGGAACAACCGACCGTATGAAATCATTTTGTGGTTTGATACTTCATTATTAGCCAAAGGAGTCTCCACTCCCTCCCCTGCCCCCAACCTTATGCCACTGCAAATATCAATTAGTTCAAGTAGAAAAGATTACAGCCAGGTGCACTGTTTGAAGTTTTGGTGTTTTTTTTTTTTTCTCTTTTAGTTGTGGTGGGGGTGTGTGAGGGAGGAGAAACCTCTTTTGTTAAGTATTTGCAGTCTGTGGGCATCCTGGTAATTCAACAGGCATCTGTGGAATCTTAGGGCATTGGGACCTTTTGTATTTAACCATCAAGCTCTAACCTCCAGGGTGTCTGCTGTGGGTTGAAATGGGAGTTGTGAGGCTTATTTACTGATGTGCAAAATGACATGATCCTCTTAAGAGTTAGAATGAGTTTCATCAGATGAAGGGCAAAGACATAGTTGAGCTTAATATCTTATAAAGGAATCCAAGAGATATTTATTAGAAATTGAATTATCATTTTATAAATACATAAGCTGTGACAGATAAAGTCCAAATAAAGCATGTTTGCATGATGGTTCTTTTACTTCCCCAAAGAAGAAGATGAACAAATACCTGTAATCTTTTCCTTAATATATTTTATTGATTTTTTTACAGAGAGGAAGGGAGAGGGATAGAGAGTTAAAAACATCGATGACAGAGAAAATAAATCAGCTGCCTCCTGCACACCCCCTACTGGGAATGTGCCCGCAACCAAGGTACATGCCCTTGACCCCCTTGACCGGAATCAAACCTGGGACCCTTCAGTGCACAGGCCGATGCTCTATCCACTGAGCCAAACCGGTTAGGGCTCCTTAATGTTTTTTAAGGGTTCTTTAGAATTCTAAAATTTTAATAAGTTTAAAATTTACGTAAGTTTGAAAATTAGAATTGAATCAAGAGAAATAGACTGAGTGATATTAGAGAGGGTCCCCTGGGATTCCAAAATTCTTTCAGGGTATTATTTATTATATCAATCCCCCCAAACTTCCCAGGCAGGACAGAGTGACAGGTTTTGAATCCCGAGTGCAGAATGAAAATGGGTCAGGAGCCTCCAAATGGTTCTGCACAGAGCTAACCCTGGGAGCCTCGGTCTCCTCATTCATTAAATAATGGAACCAGCAGTCCCACTTCAGTCTCAGAGCATCGCGAGGACAACACAGCACAAAGAAAGCACAACTCCTACTACAGAGAAACCGGGAGAGTATTAAATATCCCCTCTGCTTGACCCACATGTCCTAGGCCCCCTTCTCTGGGCTAACATTTTTAGGGACAGGGTCTTACTGGTTTCTTGTCCAGCCCAAAATCTTGATCACATGACAAATGCTTAAAGAAGGTAGAAGGTAGAAGGAAGAAGGATCTCATAAAATGTTTAGAAAAATATAAAATCGACAACTCCCAAGTTGGTGGGAAAGCATGAATTCACTCAAAATAGAGGATGATAGCAGAATCTGGAGCCAGACAGTCTATAGGTTCAAACTCAACTCTGCCACTTTGGATTCCTCAACTGTAAAATGGGGACAGTAATACCTAACTCACGGGGGTATTGTGAAGGTTAACTAAAATATTCTCTATAAAACACCTAGACTCATTAGGAATAGGTCTAGCTGCCTGTAAGAGAAAAATCCAAAATAAGAGCAGCTTAGCTGCACAGGGATTCATGTCCACATGAAAAAGATACTTGTGGATAGCCAACTACAACTAATAGGTTGGTCCCAGGAAGTCACGGGGACCTGGGGGGTAGTGGGGGGGGCTGCTATATTTGACTCTGGCATCTTAGAGACAGACTCCACCTTCAAGGCAAGATGGTTCCATTGTAAGAGTCAGGAATGGGGAAAGGGCTTTCCTCAAATGTCTATCCATCATTTAAGAAGTCCTTCTGGCCCTGGCTGGTGTGGCTCAGTTGGTTGGATGTTGTCCCATGCACTAAAAGGTTAGTGGTTTGGTTCCTGTTAAGGGCACCTGCCTGGGTTGTGGGCTTGATCCTGGTAGGGGGTGTGCAGGAGGCAGTCAATCAAAATTTCACTCTCACAATGATTCTCTCTCATCATTGATGTTTCTATCTCTCTCTCCCTCTCCCTTCCTCTCTGAAATCAATAAAAAAAAATATGTGTATTTTTTAAATGGTAAGTTCAAATTCCAGTTGATCTATCAAGGTAACCTTGGGAAAATGACCTCTGAACCCCACTTCTACATTTTAAAAATGATAAATCTGTAAAGCACTCAGAATTTTTGTGAGATTAAATAATATGAGAATTGTCTGTTTCTTTCTCTAGGAAATCTAAGTTGATGCAGACAGTCACATGATCTTTGTGGCAACATTCTGCAGTGTCCTAAACAGAAATGTGACTTCTCCGTTGGACCAGACAGAAATGTCTGATTACTAGAACTACATAGCTGACTTCAAAACTATACCATTGAGACTTCTTATTCTTTAAGATGAATTCTCTTCTAGGAATGTAAAAATTTATTTTTTAAATGAATTTTTTCTCCCAATTCATCCCTACTTAGAAACAAAAATACATTATGAATGACATATTGGTTGGGGAACTACATATTTTAAATATTCTTCCAGTGTTTTTATCTGACCTTTGCCCCTATGTCTATGGCCTTCAATGGAAATAAAAACAGTGCTCAAAGATTTATTCCTTTATCAAATGTAAGTTACTCATCTGCTCCCTTCTGATTGACACACTCTGAGTTTCTGCAATGGGTAGGACTGTGGTTGGAGTGATCAAATGTCCTAGCTTACACCTGTTGTCCCACTGCAATTATTAATAGTGTCTCTTTCACTCTCACACATGCCCTGGTTTAGAGAATAAATTATGTTGTCATCCCACTTAGGGTCCATGTCAAATGCATATTTTGATAAGAACAGAGTTCTGGGACTCATTACATATTTGTTTTTGTGTTTTGTTTTTTCTCTCTCTCCTTACCTTACTTAGATCTGACCATAATCTTGAAATGCTCTTTATAAGTGCCACTTTGCTTGTATTCCAAACTGAACTTTAGGGTCTCTTTATTCTTACAATATATGATGCCTTCCACCCTAATTCCCACCCCCCTCCCAACTCCTTTCCCCAATTTGATTTTTCTGATTACCTCATTATGTACCTATAGCAACATTAGATGGAAATAAGCCTCATTCAGACAAATGTGTGTTTACTTTCCTGAGATGTCCCACTCTGGGTGACTGAATCTTGACTACTAGCTACTGGTCCCCCTGGCTCAGGCTATAACAATGCACAGAGAGGTTCTCAAACATTGAAGACGTGACCAAAATAAAGGTTGACAGTGAATGGAATGTGTAGATAGCATCATGTGTTAACTTTAATAATAATACCTTTATTTCAATAAGCATATATAAGGTCAGCTATAGGATGATAGGCACATGGACCGCCTATACTCAAAGAAGCATTAGGTGCCTGTGTGTCTCATCTCACCATCTTAAAATTAGAGGGGAACAATGCCTACATAAACATGAGTACTTATGCTTTGATGGGAGAGAGGCGGTAGGAGGGCTACCAGAGTAAGAATGGCAAGTGATGTTCTACTTGAGTATAACTCTATTTCATCGGCTACTTAGGTGACATGTTAAAAGGAGCCATGAATCTGAGTCTGGGTTTAGAAAGAGGGGTATGATTGATTAGTGAAGTCTGCATTGGGTGCAGGAAGGGAATGTGGCTGTATCAAGGTCAATGCATTAGCTCGCCCTGTTCTAGGGCAAGGGGTTTGGCAGAGAGATCAATGGCATATTAATTGGTACTGAATCAATAGGAGAAACTCTCTGGTTCATCAATGGCACAGATATGCCCCAAAGAAGAAGTGACTTTCCTAAAGTTCTCCAGCTCAATCAACTAGTAGCTCGGCCATTAGTAGCCAAAGCTCTAGTCCATTGGGTGTTCGTCTATTCAAAGAGCAAAAAAGGGTACAAAGAAAAAGAGTGGTGAAAATACACTCTGTCTACTTCCCAGGTTATATCTATATATAAGAAAGCAAAACCAAAACAAAGCAAAGCAACAAACAAACAAGCAAAAGGTGAATGAGGCTGATTTTTAATGGGCCACATAGAAATTTCTAAGTTCGAAAGCTGTGGGCAACAGATAATCCCTTAATGAGGAAAGTTTAACTTAGAATAGCTTGCTGACAGCTTTGTCATTGAATGCAATGACGTTTTTTCTCCAGGGATGAACATTAGGATTATACACGTCAGGCAGTATCCATGGACTATGTCCTCTGTGTGGAATTTTCCAGGAGGCGCTGGAATGAACTGGAACAGCTGTGAGTGGCTTTCAGAGAATTCCCTGCTCTTGCTGGTGAAATCAGTTGTATGACCTGAGTGACCAAACTTATGTTACAAAGGAGCATGTAGAACCAAACTTACGTTCCAAAGCAGCATGGTGCTCACTTTGCCATTGAATGCAACTAGCCTCATTCATTAATTTATTTTAGTGTGTCTCCTGCTTCCTGGAAATAAACCAGCCTGGGCTCTATGGGAATTACGGGTAAAAGCATTCATGGTCACTTCTGCTTACCCTCAAGTGTCATGTTTTCCAAGGTCAGTCATGACAAACACAAGGTAGCTTAGGAAGAAGAGGGCTCCTATGACAAAGCATTGTGTATGTAATGCCTGATTCACAGTAAAAAGCTCCATCCCACTGATGGCCCATTTGAGGACCTAACTTAATTCAAATCAAGACTCCTCTTACAACAGCTTCAAACACCAATGCATTTTTTAACCTGGGTCAGAAATCCACAGGAGCTTAACCTCTAAACATTGGACTGCCACTTATAGCCCCCACTTCTCTAAATATCCCCAATTCCATAATACTTCACCCAAAGGAATTATTCCTCAGTGGTGGGATTTCAGAATCAATGAGATTTATTTTTAACTTTTTAAATCAAACCAGGTAACAAATGGTTACTCTGCCCTCTTATAAAACAAATTGTGTTTTGTTTTGTTTTTAATATATATAAAGACTAGTGGCCTGGTGCACAAAATGTGCATCAAACCAGAGAACACTGAATGGCCTTCAGAGATGAAGGTGATACAACTGAATATAGTAAGCTTTGTAATTGTCTTCTGTGCCCTATTATAGTATTACTTTTTAAAAAGAGTTCTATTCTACTCACTTACCTACCTGCCATCCATCTGTTGATTTTTTATTCCAAACTAAAGCTTCATTTGAACACTGGAGGTGGCTTTTAATTATTCAGACATCACATGATGACCCTCCCTCAATTAAGCTATTGATTGAGTGGTACATTGCTCTGGTGATGATGTTCCTGGCTCCAGGCACATGGCAGATGCTACCTATTGTCTTTTTAAGGACACACAGTACTTATGTGTTCTCATCAATGTCAAAGAAAAAAAAACACACAAGTAACAGGTAGTCATAGGAACCCACTGATGTTCAGCCCTGTGACTGTCCAACCCTCTCCTGAACATTTCTACTTACAGGTTCCAGAGGCACCTAATACTCAACGTGGTTCAAACTGAGCAATTTCTTTCTCCCCTTATCCCCAGACCTGTTCTTTCAGGAGTAATTTTTATGTGGGTTAACAATTCTGCCATTTTACTGGTCTATTTGAACTCTTATACTTCCCCCTTTCTCTCAAACCCCACAACCAATTGATCATTGGGTCTGATTTATTCTTCCTCTGCAACAGCTTTCAAATTTAATTGCTCCTTCTTTGCTATCACTGCCTTGTGCAGGTTCCTGCGTGTGTCTTTTTTTTCCCCTCATTTGAGCTATTGAAGTTGCTTCTTCATTATTCTCCATAGCTCCTCTCTCTTTCCCTTCCATGAGTCTTCACCCTAGTCTAAATGACTATCCCAACATGCAAGCACCCTTACATCTATTTTATCTATCCTTCCATTGACTCTGTTTCTTATAGTTCAATATTCTTAGCAAGACCTTTCACCTCAACCTGCCACCCTTCTTCATCCATGGCCATCAACCCAACCCAACCCAACATGACTCTAGAACTCTATGTACCTGCCATCCTTACACCTTTAGGCATTTCCATATGCTTTTCTTCTGTTTGGGACCTTTCCCCATTTGGGAAACTGATATTTATCTTCTGAGACACAGCTCAGACATTACATCCTTTGGAAAATCTCCATAGATTCTTTCTGGGTGGATTTATTTGCTCCGTTCTTTGGCTCCCAAGCTCTATGGCTATCCCTCTGTTATACCCTTCAAATTAAAAGCTTTCAGGTCTATTTTCCCCACTAGAGGGTGAGAGCCTGTACATATAAAGAACAATATCTAATTTACATTCCCATTCCCAGTCAATGACATTTTTAATGCTATTAAATAAATCTATCAAATATTTAGCATTCAAAAAATCTTTATTGAGTACCAGCCATTTGACAAACATTGGGCTAAATAATGGAGACACAGTGGTAAAACCACATATGACCTCTATCCTCATGAAGCTTGCAGTCAATTGTAGAAACAGATATTAAACAAGCAAACACAACAATACCTGTACAATTAAAACTGCACTATGTTCTGAAGGAAGATATATGGCATTATAAGAATGAGAGAAATCAGGGAATGATTTGAGCTGGGTTATGTACTCTGAATAGCAGTTACTTGGATGAAGAGCTGAAGGAAGATCAAGCAGAGGAAATCGTGTGTGCAAAGGTCTTGTGACAGAAGGGAATCTGAAAAATACAGCAAACCGAAAGAAAGCGATGGTGCCTGGAACAGAGAGAACAAAGAGAGCTTGTTGGGGGATGAAGTTGGAGAAGGGAGCAGGGGATAGATCAGGACATACCTTGTAGTTCATGTGGAGAAGTTTTATCTTTCTTAAAAACAATGGAAACCGTGCAGCATGAAGCCAGGGAGAGAAATCATTTTTTATTTTGAGATCACTCTGGTTGCAGGGTAGAGGACAAATGGGGTGTGGGAACACCAAACAGGGAATTAGAGCAAAATCCTAAGTGAGAAAAAAAGGCAGCTTGGACTACCTAGAGAGGTGGTGGTGGAGATGGATAATAATGGGTGGATTTGTGAGATTTTTTGGAGTTGAAAGTAACAGGATTTGTGATGGATTAGATATATATGAAAAGACAAATGAGAATCAAAGGCAGGATATGTTTGAGTCACTAATTGGGCAGTACAAACTAAAGATTTTCAACACTATTCCGTGGTTTCCTACTGCAGATCGCAGGACAGTGGGAAGAAAAAAAATGGTGAAATACAATTAGGATTCTAGCTCTAACCAGAATCTAACAGTGAGGGGTACAAAGGCAATAAGATTTGCTTGGCCAATATGAGGATTGGTTCAGAAGAGCTGCTAGACACAAAGGTGTCATGGAAGATCAGAAAAGAAGGTGACAGTCAGAAGGGTATGCTTCCCAGTGAGGCCTGAGCTAAGCCTTGGATGATGAGTAGGTTTCAGACAAGTACAGAGTTGGAGAAAACATCCCTGGCAGGAGAACATGGGACCTGGGCAATGACAAATGAAGGAAAAGCTGTTGTGTTGCCTCCTGCAATGCTCCTTCATTTCCTTTAAGCAAGATAAACAAGGTTGGTACAGATGCTAGTTAAATGATAATGCAAAATCTATGTTGGAGGGAATGAATTTGTACAAAAATGCAAAGATTGGCCTCTTTGGAGGTCAGATCGTGTTAATTTTTGTCTTTCAGAGTTTGAGGCTGAGTGCTAGAGATATTTTAAATCACAGCTAAACCTTGGGCTCAGTGAGATGTATGAATACACCTGTTGAGATTCTACCGCACTGCAGGAGTGTGCTAAGTTCAGGGACCAGAAAGAAGAATGAGACATAGCCTCTACCTCCCTAGTGTGTCTAGAAATCTAGAGAATGCTATCAAATAAGTTTAAGTATAATATGAACAATACATCTAAGCCTTTCAGTGTATAAAGTAGCCAAAATAAAAATTAAAAAATTCTAACTGGACAAAATTGAATAAATATAAGACCAGTGTTTCTTAAAGTGCAATCTCCCTGGACTAGAAGCATATGAAACACCGTGGAGTGTCTGCTAAAATACAGAATTTGGTAACCAACTCAGCTAATACAGTCAACAACTCTGAGGGGTAGGGTCTGAGAATCAATGTTTAAACAAGCTCCCCAGTGATTTTCGTGCCCACTAAAAAGCACCATTGTATTCAATCAGGAGTGAGTCTGGAAATTAGAAAATTAAAACCTCTCTTCTACTCTTTGGCCCTTTTGGGGAAAAATAAACAAATGCTATATTTAGTTAATAAAAACCCTTCATTTAAGTCCTTTATTTAATAAACATTCAATTTATTTAAACAAAAACCCTGTGTATCCAGCTTTAAGATTAGGGTCCTAAATAGTCAACAGACAGAGAATTCCAAAGTTAAAATTCTTTCCACCCTTTCTTGCCCATACACGAATAGTCTGTGCTCTGGTTTGCCAGTGCCTGTCACAGGCCTTCAGATGTGATTACTTATGTTGCTGTCAAGTACATGACATAAAATATAAGTTACTCTATGTGTGACTTCTTATCAGTATGGAGTATGCACATTTCAACCTCAATGTGAAATCAGCATTGAATTTGCTTCTGTGGGGTATCTGTACATATGTAATTTGTAACCTTGTCACTTTTGGTTAAGAGAAGATATCAATGAAATTCTGCTTTGTTGTGCAGATTCTTTCCTTATTGCTTTTCATCTTAACCACATTTTTTTTTAAAAAAGGTGAATCCATTTCAAAGGGAAGAGCTCTCTCAGATTTTAAATGAGGACCAAGTAAGATCTACTGAGAAATCCTTGTCCCATGTAGCCTGTAAATAAGCAACCAAAGGTGGGCTTTCATGTGGACAAAGATTCCAAAAAAGAGGAAGAGAGAAAGAAGTCAAAACCTTCTGTGCTTATCTGCTTCGTCTACTTCCTATAATCTACACTGTGGGTTAATTACTGAGAAGTAGGAGGAAGACACATCTGGCATTAAAGTTAAACCTTCTGGAGAATAAGTAAGATTCCAAACAAATCCCAAGGCAATGTACATGGAAAGAGCAGAGGCCTCCTAAAAATGATGCATAGGGATGTTTGAGTCTCAAAGAAGCCTGGACTCATAGGCTTGGAGCTGAAGAGGTCCAGGGAGAGAAATCACCTAGCACAGAGGAAGAACATGAACCCCAGATGAGTGCCCCTCCCAAATTCACACAGTGGCAGAATTGCACCAGAAACCACACCTTCACCCCTACTTCCAGCTCCCATCTATCAGTGTGGCCAATCCCAGCGTTAGACAATTTTGCCCACTACATGTTCCCAAATGAATCTTTATATACAATGAAAGACCCAATAAGAGCTATTTCATCATTGTCCCCCTCCCCCCATAACCTAGTGGCCTTATCCTCATGAAGCAATGACTTCATTATACTTTGTCATTTCATAAGTATAAAAGCCAGCCAACCACTAAGATGACAACACATCCCCCAGCCTACTTTTTCCAGCCAGCCTTTCAAAGGGCAAGGCCTGGCTTTGAGGCAGGAGGGTCCGTGTGTGTGTGTGTGTGTGTGTGTGTGTGTGTGTTCAAGGGAGTGGGGGCGAGGGGAAAGCCAGTCACAGGTGCCTGGAATGCAGCTTTGATCACATCTTCTACTGCCCAGTAAAACAACTTGTAACTCAGAAAGCATTTGGAACACCGTTATCTGATCCAGCAGCCATGGGCCCCTTTTCTCAGATGACCAAATGCCTTCATCATGAGACCACTCACTGCGTTGCCCTGAAGGGTAGGTCCCCCATCCCTCGCCTGATGTCATTCCTTTCGGGGGGGCCCAGGACAGTCTAAAGAGCCTTAGCTGAGGGCTCTAATTTGGCCCTTCAGCCTCGTGAGTCAGCCTTCCCAGGTGAAAAGAAGGCAGGTATAGTTTTGCATTGATGTTTTCTATCATGGGCTGTGGGGAGAAACTACCAAGGGCCCAAGAGCCCATGAAAAGTTTGCATGGAAGGTGGGGTGGGAAGGCGAGGGGAGAAAAAGCTGGGAGAGCAGTGAAAAAACTCATAAGCAGTATCTTATTCAATTATTTTATAACTACTTAAAGTCAAGTTCCTTCCAGATCTAAATGGGTCCTCCAGTCCTGTAATTAAACAGGGAAAACGAAGCTATTTCATGCCTTTTGCTCCCTTTGATCATTGTTATTTTTGTGACTAATGTGTAACTGGAGCTGCTTTTTCTGGGGCCTAAGCCTTGACTGGGCAGCTGCTGGAGAGAGCCCAGGTCCCCTGTTGTCAGTCTGTGGGGGCCCATAGCGATGTGGGGCCCACAGCGTCCCAGCAAAGGCAGACCCAAAGAGATGCGCCTGCGCTGACAAGCCTCCCTCTGCATTTTCTTCTGGCACGTTTTTCCATGCGCTGCCTCCTTCTCAAGGACTCTATGTGGGAAATGGTATTGTTTCCCTGGAAGGGAAGAGATGGGAGCATTTCACTGACAGTGCAAAACACTGTCTCTCAAGTCACAAAGGTGACCTCTAAAGGCTCATTATTTTACTTTTCAATCCCTTTGGTCCCTCATCACTCTCTACTCTTCACTAGCCACCACGTGTGCAACACACAAACACACACACACACACACACACACACACACACACAGCATGAATAGCCAGGCACACACGGTTAGAGCTCCATGACTCCTTCTAGGCTCAGGAGGCTCAATCAGACTAAAAGGTGCTATGTATCTACCCCTCCTCCCCATTTCCTATGGCCTTTGCTCTTGTTGATTTCCTAGAGCGCCCTCGTGTGACTCTCTGTTGTAATACCATCCAAGCCTTTTGAAGGATATAAGGATATGGTTAAACGCAGTGTCACCACAATTTAAAGTATCACTTTCCTCTTTGCACCTTTACTTCTTGGGTGGCCCCATGAAGCTGAGAACTGCTATTGCACATGGTCTTGCTATATCACCAGGCCCTTGTCATTCCCCAAATGTGGGTCTAGGCAAAGCCTGGTAGGTCTGAGACGTAGGGCTGAGTTCAGGTTCTAATTTAAGGCCCTGAATGCTCTCTCAGCCATAAGCTGAGAATATCCTCTGAACTGCAGAGACCATGTCAGACCAGAAGCAGCTCTACCTCCCCTCTGTCTCATTAGAGAAGTGGCCAGCATAGACTGAGCTGACCTCTGGGCCAAGCACCTGATTAACTAATTAAAGCCTAACACAGTGTTTCGAAAAGTGATGCTCAGGGAACTACATCACCAGAACAGCTGGAAGTGTTGTTAAAATTTCACATTTCCAGACCCCACTGTACCTGTCGAAACAGAATCTTTATTACCGACCCTCAAAAATGGGATGCTTCAATACATTTTCAAGTTAAGTTTTAGGCACAGTGAAGTTTGAGAAACCTTCCTTATTGTTGTCACACCCCCTCAGATTAGATTTATAGTTTAACAAAAGCTTTTAATTCCATAAACTAATGGGATGACTCAAATACTACTGGCAGGGCAGCAGGGGAGATATTGTTAAGTGAAAGAAGAAGGGTTTTCAGTCCTTCTAGATTTCCCCCCAGAAGCAGCTGCCAATGCATCCAAAACAAAGGGCAGGCTTCTGTGTTCTAACGCTATGCGTGCACCCCAAGGGTAGAGCACAGCCTGGTGGAGGGCTGGCTTCTGGGATAAAGGACTCTACCTAGAAATTTGGACATCCACTTGGGAGGGGAGAAGGGCTCAGCTCACCTCTAGAGGGCGCCAACCCAGGTGACAGTAGAGTACACTTCTAGTCTCTTCTGCCTCATCACTTTCTGGTTGAGAAATCTTGTTCAAGTTGCCCCTCTGTTTTCTCTGAGGAAAATGGGGACTGATATTTGTGCCTGACTCAATAAATACATTATTATTATAATTAATTTTTAAGGGTCCTGAGATTTGGGGGAAAGATCCTGTCCTCAGAAATAGTATTGTGAGTAGTAGATATGAAGTTACACAAAAGTCTTCCACAAGCTGTGTCAGCAGTAAGGGAAAGAATATACATGATGTTTATAGGATATACTAGAGGCCTGGTGCATGAAAATTCATGCACTGGGGGGGGGGGGGGGGCCTCAGCCTGGCTTGCACCCTCTCACAGTCCGGAGTCCTCAGGGGATGTCCTACTGATGGCTTAGGCCTGCTCCCCACGCAGGCCTAAGCCACAGTCTGGCCTCCATCTGCAGGAGGCAACCGGACAGTCCCATCAGGGGACGGTGCCGCCCCCCTCCCCCTCACATCATGTTCCCTCCCTCTGCCTGCTGGCATGCGACTTGGCTGGCCTGGTGCTGCCTGCTCATTGGCCCCGCCCCCACCAACTGGTCATTCTGCCATTCAGTCAATTTGCATATTATGCTTTTATTATATAGGATGTTAAATTAAAATAAATCAAATCTATAAAAAGAACTCTGATCTCTGATCTGCTCCATCTTAGCCCCTACTATCCTTTTTCTCTCTTCCATCTAGGAGGCTTCTTTCTGTTGTTTGAAGCCAACAAATATTGCCGGTCCTCATGGGGAAATTGAGGCTGGTCTTGGATGTTTCCATGGCAGGTCGATTGTATATTGGCTTCTCCTCTGCCTTGGGCACAGAACATTGGATGGTCATTCTCATTGTCATCCTTGGAAAGGGATGGGATGAAGTGGGGAGGAGGAAGAAGGCAGCTTTCTTTCCAGCAGATGCTCTCAAGAAGACCCAAGGGCAGCCACGAACAGAGCAAGGAGAGCCTGAACCCTGATCAGGCAGACAGGGCTTATACCCAACTCTGCCACTTCCTAGTTGTACAACTTTAGTTAATATTCCTGAATGCTAAGTCCTCGTTTTCTCATATGTAAAATGACTCTAAATAATAACATTTATCTCATAACTATTCTGACAATTATCAGAGATGAGGTATGTTGAGCAATTCCACTGTGTCTGCTGTATGTAAGTGCTCTATTCATATTAACTATTGTGATTGGACTTTTAGGGACTACACTCCTTAGTGTATAACTTTAATGTCTGTGTAAGGCTTCTATATTGATTAATTTTATATTATCCCATTTATTCTCCAGTATCACTCCTAGTCCCCTACTCCATCTTCTCCATTCCTGGGATTTATTACAGGTATTTAGATTTTTGTGTATACTTGAAAAACACATAGCTTTGTGGTATGTATATGTTAAAACTTAATAACTGTAAGTGGTATTATGCTATAAATCGTTTTCCACCTTTTGCACTCAACACTGGGATTTTTAGAGCTGTCTATAGTACCGTTTGCCAATGGTTCTAAACTTTTCTACATAACAGAATCACTTGGGGAGCTCTTAAGAAATACCAATATCTGAATCTCAGTTCTAGGGATACTGATTTAATCTGCAGAGGTGGGGGCTGAGCCTCAGCTCTTTGCAAATGCAGACAGGACTGAGAACCATTGCTACAGATTAAGCTGGCTCCCTGGCCAGGATTTCTCAGGCAGCAGAAGTCCAGTGTCCTACCTTTCTCTAGTCTCAGCAAGTTCCTGCAGCCAAATCAAGTAGTAATGACCCTAAGGGCAGTGGCAAAAGGAAAAAGAAGAAAGAGAGAGGACAACTTGCAGCCTAACGGATATGTAAGGAAGAGGAGAAATCAGTCCCACCTCTCCGCCCCTTTTGTAAGAGTGATGGATCCATATATTGTTGATTTGCTTGTTTGTCCATTTAATCACCCAGGATTTATTGAGAATCTCTAGTCAACATTTTTATGAAAATCAGGTCCTTTTAAGCACATTGGGTAAGTATACTCCATTTCCTCCCTTTAGAATATCCTGAGAAAGCACAACCTCCATTTCCTATATATCTTTCCAACAGTTACAGCCTTAGCTGATATGTCATTACACCCCTTCCTCCTACCAGGCACCCCTATGCATCACACCACCAACAATTCATTCATTTGTTGTTTGTCTTCACTGTACAGTTTCTAGAGAGGCATTGTCACATTTAACCCCTGCAAAAATTCTGGGAGGGAGGACTCACCTTTCATGTGACTTTCTCCATAATTTAACCCCATCCTCCTTTGACTGGAATAACCATTCATGGATACTGTTGGATCTTCCAAAGGAAAATAGGATGAGAGAAGGCTGTCCTGGTGTTCTAGGGGGGCCATATGCAACATGATGGTGAGGAGCCCAACTTTTGTATTGCATGGGATTCCTAAGAACCCCAGGACAGTCTTCACTCATCCTATTTTCCTTTGGAAGGCCCAACAGCACTAACAGATGGCTGTTACAATCATAATCACCGAACCAGCTGTTAGCTGGGTGACACATTCTTTCCATACATGAAGTATACAGAGGACACCCTTTTATCTGGCCATAACTGGCACAAGTAGTAGGTTGGCTCATTGGAAAAACATGGCTAACACTGAGAATCATTAAAAGGTGATGTACACACACACATTAAGCATTTTATTTAAACCTAAAACATATCAATGTACATTCATGAACCAGACTTCTGATGTAGAGCCAAGGCCTTTTCTTTGGCTTTACGTTCTCTAATTGGAGTTCCACCATTCTCTCTAACATAACTACGCCCATAACATATATATTAGGATGTCTAGTTTCTTAAAGTAGAGTTGAACTTCATTGTCCTTCTGAAGAAGTCTAGGTGCAAAATTCCATTTAAATTTTTTAATTGAAATTTTAAATATATAGACAAACTGAAAGAGTAACATGGTAGTCACTAAACTAATCCACTGCCTAAATGAAACAAATTGTAATCTATTGCCATATTTACCTTACGTCTAAATACACTGAGTGGCCAGATTATTATGATCTCTGAACGCATAATAATCTGGCCACTCAGTATATACATATATATATATATATATATATATATATATATATATATATATATATTAGTGGCCCAGTGCATGAATTCGTGCATGGGTGGGGTCCGACTAGCCTGGCCAGGGGAGGGGACATGGGCAGTTGGCTGGCCTGCCTGCTGGTCGAACTCCTGGTCAAGGGGACAATTTGCATATTAGCCTTTTATTATATAGGATATACACTGAGTGGCCAGATTATTATGCGTTCAGAGATCATAATAATCTGGCCACTCAGTGTATATGTAAAGATTGATGTCTACATCTATTCATTTATCATCTATCTAAACTTCTTTTTGCTAAATACTTGAAAATAAATTGCAGATATCATAATACTTCTCCCTAAATATAAAAGCATGTACCTCCTTGGGATGAGAATTGCCTCTATGTCATTTCACACAATGAAAATTAACAATAACTTTATAATTTCACCAGCCTTCAAATTTCACCAGCTGTCACAGGTTGTCATGTATAGGTGTTTTTCTCAACCATCACCCAGTCCTGGTTTATCTGCTGCATTTTTACGTGGGTTTTTTTGTTTGTTTGTTTGTTTGTTTTTGTGTTGTTTGTTTTTGTGTTGTTGTTTGTTAGAGGGGCGCACATTTGTTTTGTTTTGTCCCTCTTTGACAGAGTTCCTGAACTTTTTAGAGGTCAGGCCATTTTGTACAGTATCCAATATCCTGGGTTTATCTGAGTGTTTTCTTATGGCATCATGGTTTCTCTTTACCCTGTATTTACTTATAACCTGGAAGTTAGGTTTAAAAGCTTGGATAGATTTGGGTTAAATATTTTTGGGTAAAGTTCTTCACTGGCAAAGCTGTGTAAGTCATATGGCATCACATCTTCTGCAGCTATTTTTTGGTGAATGGATAAAAGCACGTATCTCGGGTACATACCTGGCAATAGAATTGCTGGGTCAAAGATTATAAAAAGGCTCAGTTTTCCCAAGTGGTTGTGCCAATTTACACTCCTACCTGCAGTATATGAATGACAATGGGGTGCCACATCTTTGTTAACATTTAAAATTGCCATTCTACTTGGTTTGTTGCCTGAACTGATCATTGTCCCACTAATAGAGGGATGTGGAAAGGGAATCCAGAAGGCTGTTCAACCTTAATTGCTCTGAAAGGTCAGAGCTGATCACTCACTGTTTAGTTGAAACATTGTTAGCTGAAGCAGCCTCCACCTCTGTCTGTATTATGTAAATTTCTGTTATTGGAATTTCCTGCCTAAAGGTTATGGGTGTATCCCATAGTCTCAGTAAAAGGGATAGCAAGGCCAGAGCAGGGGGTAGTCCTCCCACTAGAGGTGGGTTCCCGCCTGGCCCCCAATATTCCCAAAATAATACTTTTCTAAGTCTCTTTTCATTTGTGTGCGGCCTTATCCAGAACCCGAAGCCTGAACCGGAACCCTGAACCACGCAGGACGTGAAAGGGGTTCCCACAGTTTGTAATAGTATCAGACTGTGATTTTAATTTGCCTTCTGATGATCTTAAGCACATATCATGTTGCATTTATATGTGAAAAGCTTCATTCTTTTGCTCATTTTTAAATTGCTTTGTCAGTCGTTTTTATAACTGGCAATTTGTACATCTTAATCCCTTCCCCTCTTTCACCCATCCTCTAATCCCCCTCCCTTCTGGCAATTGTCAATTCGTTCTCTGTGTCTATAAGTTTGTTTCTATTTTGTTTGTTCATTTATTTGTTTTGTTTTTTTAGATTCCACATACTGTATAAGTAAAATATGATATTTGTCTTTCTCTGTTTGACTTACTTCTCTTAGCATAATACTCTCTAGGTACATCCATGTTGTCGCAGATGGCAAGATTTCCTTATTTTTAATGAGTGAGTAATACTCCATTGTATATATGTACCACATCTTCTTTATCCATTCACCTATCAGAGGACACTTAGGTTGCTTCCATTTCTTGGCTATTATAAATAACCCTGCAATGAACATAGGGTGCATCTGTCTTTCCAAATTAGCATTTTGGATTTTTTTGGATAAATACTCAGAAGTGAAATTGCTGGGTCCTATCTATGATAGTTCTATTTTTATTTTTTGAGAAACCTCCATACTATTTCTCATAGTGGCTGTACCAATTTGCAATCCCACCAACAGTTTGCAAAGGGTTCCCTTTTCTCTACATCCTCACCAACACTTGTTAGATTTGTTGATTTATTGATGATAGCCATTCTGACAGGCATGAGGCGATCTCTCACTGCGGTCTGAATTTGCATTTTCCTGATGATTAGTGATGCTGAGCATCTTTTTATTATGTCTCTTGGCCATCTGTGTGTATCATAGGAGATATGTCTGTCCAGGTCTTCTGCCTATATGGTTTGTCTTTTTAAAAATTGATTTGTAACAGTGGATGTGAGTCTTTTGTTGATTCTCTGTGTACAAACCATTTCTCACTGTGTGGGTTGCATTTTCACTCCCTGAATTGTGCCTTTTGAGAAACACAAGTTCTTAATTAGAATATACTCCAGTTTATCAACCAATGCCATTATGTGTAGTGATTTTATATCCTGTTTCAGAAATCTGTCTAACCTAATATCATGTAGATATTCTCTACATTATCTTTCATAAACTAAATTGTTTTTGTTCTTTTACATAGAGATCCACAGTCCATGTGGAATTATTTTTTTTTCAGTATGGTATAAAACGGGGATCAGTATCATTTTTCCACTTGACCAGACATTTTATTGAAAAGATAACTCTCTTCACTGCTTTACTATGCTCCTTTTGTCATGAATCAAGTGTTCATATATGTTTGGTTCTTTATCTGGACTATATTTTGCTCAGTTGGTTTGTCTATTGTTGTGCCAATAATACCATGCTGTTTTAATTACTATAGCTATATAATTCTAATATCCAGTAGTATATGAGGTCCAAGTTTGTTCTTCCTCTTCAAGATTGTCTTTGCAATTGGAAGGCTTTTATATTTCTGTAAAAATTTTAAAATCAACTTGATAATGTCCAATAAAAGCTACTAAATTTTGATTAAGATTGCATTGTATCTAAGTAGATCAATTTGGGGAGAAACCATGGTATATTTCTCTCTTTATTTAGATCTTGTTTAGTTTCTTCTCATATTTTTTTAGTTTTGCTTAAGTCACTTATTTATCCTAATGCATTGTTTGTAGATTATTTTGGATGGTTTAAGTATGCAATCATATCATATATGAATAATGGTAATTTCTTCCTTTCAATTCTTATGTACATTTTTAAATTTTTTTTATGGATTTCAGAGAGAGGGGAACAGAGAGGGAGAGATAGAAACATCAATGATGAGAGAGAATCATCAGTTGGCTGACTCCTGCATGGACACCTACTGGAGATCAAGCCCACTACCTGGGCATGTCCCCTGACCAGGAAGCAAACCGTGAATTCCTGGTTCATAGGTAGATGATCAACCACTGAGCCACGCCAACCAGATTCTTTTATTTATTTATTTATTTATTTATTTATTTATTTATTTATTTATTTATTTATTTTATTTTTATTGATTTCAGAGAGGAAGGGAGTGGGAGAGACAGAAACATCAATGATGAGAGAGAATCATTGATCGGCTACCTCCCGCACGCCCCCCGCTGGGGATCAAGACCGCAACCCCGGCATGTGCCCCCTGACTGGAATCGAACCCAGGACCCTTCAGTCCACAGGCCAATGCTCTATCCACTAAGCCAAAGCAGCCAGGGCCAACCAGACTCTTAGGCACATTTTATTCCCTTTTTTCCTAATTGCAAATGCTAGGCCCTCCAATACAATGTTGATGGTGGTAATAAAATGGTGAGTGCCAGCATTTTTTCTCAAACCCAATCTCAGGGGGAAAAAATGTATAATAGTTTATCATTAAATATAAAGTTTGCTACTTTTATAAATATTTTTTAAATGAAAGAAGTTCCTATTTCTAGTTTGCCAGGATTATTTTAAGTAATGTATGGATATTAAATGTTATTAAGTGTTTTTCTATCTGTAAATATGATCACCTAATTTTTCTTTTCTAGCAGTTGGGGAAACATCCAATGAACAAATGAGGGACAGGTGGACATCCATGCATCATCATTTAATTGGAAATGTTTTGTAAATCCCAACCTCATTTTCTTAAAATTTGACCCATGAGTTATTTTGAAGTATACCAGGTACCTTGAAATTTCTACCTTAATTCTACTGTGGTCAGAAAACAGCCTCTGGATAATTTGAATTCTTTCCAATTTGTGAGCCATGCTTTACAGCTCAGCAGATGGTAAATGTTCCACGTATATTTGAACTGAATTATAGTGGTGATTTTCTAATGTTAAATCAACTGTGCTTTGTTGGGGGGGGAGCCTCACTTGGTCATAATGTATACTGTTTTTGTATACCTAGTTTACATATATTTTATTTAAAATATCGTGAATATTCATAAAAAAGACTGAATCCTTTTTTGTAATATCTTTGTCAGGTATCCAGGTTTGCTGGCCTAGTAAGAGTTGCAAAGCATCCCTACTGCTTATATTCTCTGAGAAAGTGTGTGTAAGGTTAGTGTTATTTTTTTCTTAAAAATTTGGGAGAATTCATTAGTGAAACCATCTGGGCCTGGATTTTTTTTCATGGGAAGATTTTAATTATGGATTTACTGTTTTTAATAGATATGAAATTATTTAAATGTTTATAACCCCTTGTGTTTTTCTAGGAATTTATCCATTTTATCTCAGTTGACAAGTTTATTCATAAAAAATGTTTATAATAATCTATAATTATCTCTTTAATGTCTGTCCTCTTGTTTATACTGGTTATTTGTGCTTTCTCTTTCTCTTTCTTTTAATTATTTTTTCTGGGGGTTATTAATTTTATTAGTCTTTTCAAGGAAACAAATGTTGGTTATGCTGATTACTTTCTTTTGGATGTTTATTTTTTTTCATTTCATTAATTTCTGCCCTTATCTTTATTATTTCCTTCCTTCTACTTTCTTTGGATTTAATTTGCTGCTCTTTTGCCAACCTTTTTGATAAATATTTAATCACAGATTTTTGGCCTTTCTTCTTTTGTATGTATTTAAGGCTTTTAACGTTTCTCCATTGCAGCATCCCACTTTTTTTTTTCTTAGAGAGAAGGGTGAGGAATATCATTCTTGTAGTGGAAATGTTCTCAGAGTTCCGCTCCCCACGGCCCCACAGCCACTGAAGTCCTGCTGCAGAGTCCCACCAGTCCCCTCTGTTCTCTCCCTGACATTCTGAGTTGAGGGCCTTCATGTAAATCTGATTTCTGGATCTAGCTGGCCCAGTCCTTCTCTGGGTTGCAGATTTTGAAAGTCAGTTTATCCAATGAACAAATGAGGGACAGGTGGACATCCATGCATCATCATTTAATTTGAAATGTTTTGTAAATTTTCTTAAAAAATTTTGTAAATTTTCTTAAAATTTGACCCATGGGTTATTTTGAAGTATACCAGGTACCTTGAAATTTCTACCTTAATTCTACTGTGGTCAGAAAATAGTCTCTGGATAATTTGAATTCTTTCCAATTTGTGAGCCATGCTTTACAGCTCAGCAGATGGTAAATGTTCCACGTATATTTGAAAAGATTGTGCTTTTGTTTCTTCTACATCATACTGACTTCTTTTTTTATTTTTTTGTCTTCTGTCAATTACTATGAGAGATGTTCAACTCTCTAATTATGATGGTAGATTAATCTATTTCTACTTCTAGGCCTGACAACATTTGCTTTATTTTTTATACTCTGTTCTTAAATACACTTAAGTTAGAATTACTATATATTTCAGTGAAATGAACCTTTTATTATTATAAAATGTTCTTTTTTTATATCTAGTAATGGTATTTGTCTTAAGGCCTCCTTTAAAATATATGGTATATATTTTTCTACCCTTTTCCTTTTAAATTTTCTGTATTCTTGCAACAGTCTGACAGTCTTCCCAATGCTGTGTAATTGCTAATGATGTTTATTCCTATTTCAATTGGTCAATAACAAGAAAAATAAAATAGCCTTTGGAACAAAGAAAATGACCAGGGACAGAGAGGGACATTACATAATGATAAGAGGGTCATTCCACAAAGAAGACAGAGAGATCCTAAATGCATATTCACCCAACTGATTTATGACAAAGAGACAAAAACAATTCAGTGAAGGAAGGACTGTCTTTTCAAAAACATGGTGCTAGAGCAATTGGAGATCCATAAGCAAACGTGAAGCTCAGCCTAAGCCTCACAGACCACATATATATTAAAAGTATATTTTTTATTGATTTCAGAGAGGAAGGGAGAGGGAGAGAGAGATAGAAACATCAATGATGAGAGAGAATCATCGATTGGCTGCCTTCTGCACGCCCCACACTAGAGATCAAGCCCACAACCCGGGCATGTGCCCTGACTGGGAATTGAACTGTGACCTCCTGGTTCATAGGTCGACGCTCAATCACTGAGCCACGCTGGCTGGGCAGCCTCACAGATTATAGAAAAATTAACTCAAAAAAGATCATAGACGTAAGTGTAAAAAGTGAAAGTATGAAACTTTCAGAAGAATACATAGGAGAAAGTCTTCAGGACGCAGGCCTTGGAGAAGTGCCCTTAGACATGACACCAAAAGCATGACCCATAAAAGAAAAATTACTTCATCAAAATTAAAAACTTCTGCTCTGTGGAAGACCACACAGCTGATGCTGAATAACTCAGCCAATGGCCCACAAATAAGAGTGCAGCATGGAGGGGAGAGTGGTAATGCATGTTGGGCAGCTCAGCAGACAGTATGTATGGGTAAAGGATGAAGAATGATGAAAGGGCTCCGATAAAGTCCGGATGGTGTATCATTTTAGCTATGGCCAGGAATCCATTGGTTCCTTAGTACAGATTGACATTAAGAAACATAACAAATAAAGAAAGTGGAAAAGGGACCGCCTTGGAATTACACCATTGAATATCATTTCAGAGAGCCAAAGTGAGTGTAAGTTTTCAGGATAGAAAAAAAAAGGAGGCATGGAATTCCATTTGGCTTTTGAGATATGAGCACAGACACTCAAACATTCCTGTCCCCAAATTTCTGCTTGGAATGCAGGGTCCTGGGAGGAACTGGTACAGAGGATGTCTTAGATGAATTCTATAAAAGGAAACCCTTCAGTAGCTGACATTGTTAAAAACAGTTCAGAAGGTTGTGGGGAGAAAGAAAGCATACCCTGTAGTTAGCTTTTCTGTAGGAACTCATGTTCCCTTTTCTCTGTAAATATTGGTTACCATATTTATACATGTGTAATTAAGTTACATTTTAATCTTAAACTTACTGACTGTACAGAGACTACTTAACTAGACTACTTCTTCACACAAAACAAGTGTCCAACAGGACTTACAAATGGATTTAAGGGCAGAGAAAGGACAGGCCTATTGTTGCTCTAATTTTGAATCTTTCCCTCTCTGTGTCCCTCCCACCTCCCTCTTTTTCCTCTTTCCTCCTTCTTCTCTTCCTTCCACAACTGAAAAATCAGTTATTCAAGATGATATTGTATAAAATATTTCTTTTCAAAATAAAGTGAGAACTTTTCTATTAATTATTACCTTTTCTTTTTTTTTTAAAGAAATTAGACCCCTATGGTCAAGAATAATAATCATCGGTTGCTTGATGCTTGTTACATGCCAGGCACAGTCCTGGGCCCTTTTCATTGGATCACCTACTAGCTCAGCCTGGGTTAGTGGGAAGTACACAGAATTTGGAGTCAGTCACTTGAAATGAAGAACCAAGCCACAGTTCCATTGCTCACTGCTGTAGAGCATGGTAGATGAACCTTAGACTCTAGAACCACACTGCCTTGGTTCAAATCCCACTCACAGCTTACCCCTCTGCCTTTCTGTGACTCGGTTTCTTTATGTGTAAAAGATAAAGGGTGATAATAATTGAGTGCTTATCTCTCTGGTTGTAAACATGTAAGGAAATTACATTTTTTCCCTGGCCCAGGGAAAGTGCCTGCACTGGTCCCACCTCCAGCCTCTGTACGGCCCCTGGGTAGCAGCACTGGCCAGCAGGCATTTCTAAAATGCAGGAGTTCACTGTAGCCTGTTTCTTCGTTGATTAAAGAGTAACTATTTCCATCTTCCTCCTGCAGCTGGCCTTTGAGGATTGCCTCAATTCATAGATATAAAAGCATCCGGATCCTTACCTGGCACACAGTTGGTACCCAATAAGCATTATTATTATCCACCTATGATCTGAGCCTTGGCTTACTTCTCAGCCTAATGGGTACCTCAGGAAGCCTTCTGGTATGGTCACTAGGTCAAAATGCTGCAAAAGCTGTGAAATGCTGTTCAAAGGTAAGTTGCTATGACCACCCTGTGGTCTTCCTCAGTTTCCAGTCACTCCCTCCCTCCTATTCCCTCTGCCTCCTGGCTTCTTCTATCCCTTGTTATTTCCCAGCTGCGCCTGGACTCCACCCCTTCCCCCAGACATGTCCTCTCCCTGCGCACATGTCCTCTGCTCTCTGGGCCCACTGTGGCCTTCATGCTCCTCTTCCTTGCCCACCGGGCTGCTGGCAGGAAGCCCTTCCCTTCTCCCTCCACCCTGTTCCCTTCGGTAACACCCTCTACACGTGGGATTATTTCTCTTGGCAGCAGGTGTCCAGCTGTCAAAGAGACAGATCCATCTTGGCCAGAAGGAGGCAGGAAGGGAGGTGGGGAAATGAGACCCAAATGGAAAAGGCCCCCCCACCCCCCCCCCGCCCAGGCAGGAACTCTAAGAAATAAGAAGGGTGTGCACAGATGCCACTGAATCAGGAAGGGTGCAAGGAAGCAAATCACAGAGAAATTGACCCCAAAACAACCTTGAGCCTCAGCTCCCCAGTCTGTGAAATTACAGTCTTGCCACTATGGACTGAATCGCATCTTCCCCAAATTCATATCCTGAAGCATAGTGAAGCCCCAATATTTAGAGATGGAGCTTGTAGGGGGTGATTAAGATTACATGAGGTCATAGGGGTGAAGCCTGACCCGATGGGATGGTGGCTTTTTAAAAAGATGAAAAGGAAAAGATTATACACACACACACACACACACACACACACCCTGTGAAAAGCAAGAAGGGGGCATGCTGATCTCAGACTTCCAGTCTCCAAAACTCTGAGATCAGTGTCCATTGTTTAAGCCACCCAGTCTATGATATTTTGTCATAACAGACCAAGCAGACTAATACACTGGACATGAATGGCAACAGAGAGGTCTACCCTCTCTGTATTTCCAAGCTAAGGAAATAAAATGAGAGATGAGAACAGGCGACATTATGTTCTACAGTGATGTTCCTTCCCATCAGTTAGAGTTTGTGAGAGCCCAGTGTCATTTCGGGGTCATCAGCCATCTTTCCCTAGTGGGGATAAAGAGAGAAAGAAGGCTGGCTGTCAGAGAGACGGGTACAACAGGGGCAGTGGGCGTGCAGTGTTGCCTCTGCTTCTGAAAGAACCCCAGCTTTGGAGTCAGAATATCTGGTTCAAACCCAGCTCTGCCATTTACAAGTGTGTGACTTTGGGCAAATTATTTCATCTCTTTGAGAATCCATATTTTGGGATGAATCAAATGAGTAATATATAGAAGCCTGAAGAATTAAGATTCTCCTGTTTGCAAGGGACAGAAGTAAACTCAAACAATCTTACAAAAAAAGAAGGGAATACGGTGGCACAAGCAATAGTCTGAGTTCCTGCAATGCAGGCTCTCTCTAACCTCTCAACTGCTCCTTTCCTCTCTGTTCTAACTAATTTCTCCTCTACCACCTTGACCTCATATTCCTTCAACCTTTTCTTCTATTTCAGTCCTGAATTGTTGTCTTTAGAGTTGACCTGATTTCCTTTCACCTAAGCTCTGTTTACTTTTGAAAATGCGTGTTTTCATACCACAGCTCCCCCACCACCATGCACTTGGTTCCATGAAAAAGACAGGCCATGGAAATCAAAACCTCATAAACCCCTTATCCCAGACTTGAACAGACTTACTTAGAGGTTTTGAACCCTAACCTCCAGTCATTTCCAAAGTTTATTCTCCAAGAAGGTCAAGCTACATACAGTGAATGTATATTTTGAGTCCAAATTCCTCAGGGCACCAGTGACTAAGCATTTAAACATCAGCTTTTTGAGAAGTTTCTAGAAGGAGAATCAGATCCAGGCTAAAAAAGTATGGCAATCCACTTCCAGCCCCGGATTCTATTCTGGAAACTCGGCCTCAGTATCCCTGTTTAGTTTTTCTTCACTTTTACTTCCTATGCAGTGCCTGACCCCACTCCAACCCCAGACACACACTCATGTAAATAAACGGCTACATAGCTGGGTTCTTCAAACACACCAGACACTCCCTTGCCATCCCCAATGGGAAACCCTGATTCATCGTCATGACCTGGCTTAAACAAAGGGTATGCAGCTCATCTCCCAATAAATGTGTTCCTTTTCTTTCATCTCAGTTTGCTTTAACATATTATCATATGGCCATTTGTTTAATTGCTTTTCTTTCTTATTATAAACCCCTCAATGTCAGAAACTATCTTTTTTTTTTTTAAATATATTTTATTGATCTTCTACAGAGAGGAAAGGAGAGGGATAGAGAGTTAGAAACATCGATGAGAGAGAGACATCAATCAGCTGCCTCCTGCACAGCCCCCACCGGGGATGTGCCCGCAACCAAGGTACATGCCCTTGACCGGAATCGAACCCGGGACCCTTCAGTCCGCAGGCCGACGCTCTATCCACTGAGCCAAACCGGTTAGGGCCAGAAACTATCTTAGTCACATACTCCCCCTAGCACCTGACACATAGTAGGTGCTCAATGAATGTGTGAAAAATGAAACAGTGGAATGTCTGGAAGGTTATTACATGGGAATGAGCCTTGTACCTTACATATGACCTGCTGGTAGAGCCATCTTATTCCATTTATTTACTGTATAACAAAAATCCCCAATACTTAGAAGCTTAAAACAACAACAATCATTGTAATACCTCTCACAGTGTCTGTGAGTCAGGAAATATTTGGCTGGGAAGCTCTGGGTCAGGATCTCTCACTTGGAAGCAGTCTGAGAGTAGTTGAGTTGGAACAGTGTGGATTTATAGCAACTGTAGGTCAGGAGGCTGGAGTCTGGCTGAGCATCTCTGTCCATGTAGCTTCAAGGTCTCTTCTCCAAGTGGCCTGTCTGCATGGCAGATTGGGCTCCCAACATGGCAGGCTCAAGACAGGTGGACTGCTTATACAAAGTCTAGAGGATTCAAGATGAATCCCCACTTATAATCTAGACTTGGAAAGTCATGTATCATCACTTCTTTTGTACTTCATTAGCCAAAACTGTCACCAAAGCCTGTCCAGTTTCAAGGTAAGGAGACATAGATCCCACTTTCCGTGAGAGGAGTAATGAAACATTTGTGAATGCATTTTAAAACCACTAAACTTAAGTGCAATGTGAAAAACTGGTGAAATTAAATGCTTAATACTGGTGTACCAAATGGTAATTTCTTAGTTTTGACAAAAGTACCAAGGCAATGTAAGATATTCGGAGAAACTGGATGATGGCTATATGGGAACTCTTTGTACAACTTTACAACTTTTCTACAAACCTAAAATTATTCAAAAATAAAAAGTTGAGTTATAAAAGTATACTACATGCCTCCTTCTCCCTGCTCTAATTGCTGGTGGAGAGTAACTAGTCTTAAGCAAAGAAGCTCATGCGATAACTAAGAATTGACATGGTAATCTTTTCTATACCAGATAAGCAAGATTTTCCACATCCTCTATAATTACACTATTCACAAAGTTCTGGAATCATCTACTTAAATGCCCATCTCCCTTATGGATGCTGTGTTCCTTAAAGGACCTTTTCTTAGTGTTGTTTTCAGTACCCAGCACACTGCTAAAATATGAAGTAGATGGAACCATATGAAACTGCCAGTTTTGTAGCTCAAAAATAGTTGAATAGTGGCAATTAATCTATAAACAAAAGTGAATGAATGGACTTTGTGTATATTATTCCATGCTTTTGCTCAAAGATAATAACAGAGTCCAACCTTCCTGAAAGAGTAACTCAGAAAAATAAATATTGACCCACACTTTTCACTGGGAACTCCACAAAGACCTTGAATTCCTTACCCATTGGTTTCTTCAGTCCTCTCTGAGTTCTGGTCTCCAGAGCCAAGGCCTTCGCAGGGCTGAGAAAATCCGCCTTGCTCTAGTAGGCCAACAGCCAGAGGCCGCGGGGGCCTCCAGCTGCAGATACGAACGTGCAGGGTGGGGTGCACGATAGCAGAGTGTCCAGGCCCAGCTGGAAGGCAGCCATGGGCGCTGCTGGAGCGGGAGGCTGCAGGAAGTGGAGGAAGGAGGAAGCTATCTTGTTGGCAAGCCCCACCCCTCTTCCATTTCCCAGGAGGTCAGGCAGATGTCATCAGATGAATTTTGCCAGACTTGAATGGAAGCTCTAATAGGATTCTAGCAGGAGACAGGGATGGAGGGGTTCTGGGAGAGTTACATTTTTATCACTTTCTTCCTTTTTCTCTTTTTAAATCCACACTTAGGAGCAGTAACAGCTGCCCTGATAGCGTGTTAGCTTGTGCATCACTCTGCAAGGCTCTCCATAAGCAAGAAATGGTCACCAAAAGGACCGAGGTGACTTGACAAACAGCCTCACGCATGCTGCTTGGCTTCTTCCAGGATGGGATTGAGACATATCTGAGGGGAGAAGGTAGGGAAGGATGCTTCGGCCAAAGACTTCTGCCAGCATGATGGCTTCCAGCTAGTTGCTCAGCCAGATCCAAAAATGCATTGCCTGTTTCTCTGTTTATGAATTATCCTTCCCCACACAGAGCAGCTGGAGCGTTCTGTTCTCCATTCTTTGAATACAGCTGGGCTTTCCAATTTCTTGTTCTCCATAGTGTAACACACACGGTAATAAAACAGAGAGGCATTTTCTCTCGTATTTCTTTCATGATGCAGTATCTGGCAGCCTCTCCTCCTTTACAAAGCCATCCTTGGGAAAGTTCTCATTCAAACACTCCAAAAGTTGTTTTTAACCAACAAGTCCCAAGTCTTTGACATTTTTTGGGGGGTGGAGGGGGTACAAATCTGGTTCTTATTTCAGCTTAAACTAGTTTATTCTCCTCAGAACAAAAGAATGCCAACAATTTGGAGGTCCCTTGCCCTGCTACGTCACCAGCCAGAGCTTTCCTGCGCTCTGAGAAACAGCACGGTGTGGCTTCAGGAGGCTAGAAATAGAGAGAAGTCCTGATGGTGGAGTGGACCATCTGTTTTTCATTGGTCTCATTCTTTATTTTCATGGGACCATGCAGGCAGTCAGGAGTATGCTGAGACCCAGTGTACATCACAACTGAGAGCCTCCAGGGCCAGACGTGATCTCCAAGATGAGAACATGGACATAGTCCATGCAGGGCTAGCAAGGGAGAAGGCATTTTCATTCAAGATTATGAATGCATATGGATCAAGGGCCTCGATGCAAAATGATCTTTTTGAAAGAGCATCCCTGCAGGCTGTCCTTCTCAGGAGACCACACACCAAGGGGGATTGATAACACTACACTCAGGGATTTACCTGACAACCACCTAAAAAATAATAGGATGCCTTGAGCTCCTGGATCCCATCAGTAATCTGAAATGTGTTCCAGACTGCCATGGAGGGCAGGAAGTTTTCAGAGAAAGCACCATGAGGATACAAAGAGAAACTGGTGAGGCATGACTCCAATTGGGTGGTCTCTCTGAGGAGGTGACTATTTTTTTAAAATATCTTTTTATTGATTTCAGAGAGGAAGGGAGAGGGAAAGAGAGATAGAAACATCAATGATGAGAGAGAATCATTGATTGGCTGCCTTTTGTACACCCCCTACTAGGGATGGAGCCCACAACCAGGGCTTATGCCCTTGACTGGAATCAAACCCAGGACCCTTGAATCCACAGGCCAATGCTTTATCCACTGAGCAAAACCAACTAGGGCAGAAGGTGACTGTTGAGCTAAGACATGCAGAAGGAGACAGCGTTGGGGAGATCTGATGTCAGGCATTCTGGGAAGGACCAGCCAAGTCAACACCTTGTATTAGAAACAGTCTCAGTATCCAAGGAACTAGAAAAGGGCCAGTGTATGGACGTGGTGAGTGAGGAAGAGAGTGATGGAGGAAGTGTCCTTCCAGGCAGGCAGAAGCCAGAACCTATTGCATCTTATAGGCCAAGGCAAAGAGTTATTTTATCTTGGTTTGTTTTATCTCTAAATTTATCTTAGCAAACAAAGCCCACATAAGCTTCAGAGATGTTAAGCTCTTTCAGAGTTTGGACCTTTGTTAAGATGCTCTCCCAACTCAACTCACTCAACTGTCACCTCCTCCAGGAAACCTTCTCTAACACTCCACTCTGATTAAATATCTCAGATCACCGATGCTATCAATTATGCACTTGCTTTGCAGAATCCTCACTACTACAAGCTCCTTGAGGGCAGAGATCGAGTCCCTAGCATGGTACTGGACAACAGTAGATCCTGAGTTGAGGATGATCAATTAATGAATATGTTCCTTGTACTTTGTGACATTAGGCAGTATATGGGACAGAGCTTGGTGAAATGATACATACATATTGTTATCATTACCACATATTTTCCACATGACCTAGACAAGTGCTTACCACAGATAAAGTGATTAATGAAGACGTTCTGAATTGATTCACAAGAGGCCTAGCTTACTCCAAGAAGATAGGCAAAAGTAGGAAAATAAAAAGGCTGTATTGATTATATTTATATACCAATCAATCATCAGCTCCTCTGGCCACTTTATCTCATTTAATTTTCACAACAGCCCTATAAGATGTAACACTGAGGCTCAGAAAAAAATTAGTAACTTAAGTAAGTTGAGACCTCTAGCATAATAAGTGCTATATAAACATTAGCTGCTATTATTATCATTGTTAGTATTATTATTACTGAAAATAAGAGAGGGGTTTGGGGCAGTATATTCCACCCAGGGGGAACAGTATGTTCAAAGCAGAGAAGAGGGCCCAAGTTAGGAGAGCTCCAAAAATAGAAAGAGATGCCCTTGGGCAGAGAGCCTTTTACTCTCTGGAGGTCTGGGACTCCTTTGAAACTGATGAATATCATGGACCCCAGAAATATGTACATACACACAAAGGTTGCGTAATTCTCCAGATTTACAGACACACAAAAGCCCATCCATGGATTCCAGAATACTAAATAATAATGGTGACCATATAATGCTAATTGTATGCCAGGCCCTAGTCTATACACTTCACACAAATTCTCATTTAATCTTTAGAGCAACCCTAAGAGTGAGAAGAATATGATTATAGCCTTCTTTGTAGACCAAGAAACTGAGACCAAGGAGTTAACTAACTTGCCAAAGGTCACACTAAAGCATGAGAGTAAGTGACAATGCCTGGGATTTGAACCAAGCTGGCTCTAGAGGAAGTATACCTACCCACCACACCCACTGCCTCTTAAGATCCTGCTCCCCAGAGAGTTCTGAGCTCCCTCCTGCATTCAAAGGAGAGACTTGCTCTTGTAAGAGCAGACTCTTTGACCAATCAAACAACAGCATAGGCCACCTGTTCCTCTTACCTGGCACCTTCAGACCAAGACCTTTTCTCCGCATGACCATGAAAGTAAATTCTATGGCCATCCTAACTGAGAAATAACTGGTTCCAGAGGTGTACTAAGAACCATGCAAATCCTTTGAAATAATGAGCTGCCTCACTCAAGCAGAAACTTCCTCTCCACCAGTCCCCTTATCCCCTCTCCAGGGGAGTGTGCAAAAATTCCTTCCCACCTCAGAGTATCAGATATATTGATGGCGTCAGCTCTCACCCATAGTACACCTTCAAGTTTACTACCATTCCTACTCCATTAAGCCCAGCAGTGTAACAGAGAGGAGAGGCCAAGAATTGTGGGAAGGTCTTAACTAGTAGAGACAGGTAGTACACCCACAATTAATTATACGCATTTATTGGAGAGCTGGTAAGCAAATCAATGTCATCGATGATTTATTCCCTAATTTGCTTTGAGTATGCACCTCATAAATCAATAATAGAAAATGGCATTAAAGCATTGGTGTTAACTGTCAGCAGAAGGCAGTGTACTGATTCTTTTAATTAAAAGAATGTGTGTGGTGAATATGTCCATGTGTTATATTAGATATGTTACATTTTAAAATTGCTTTTTCACATCAAAAGAAATGCTCGGAGTTTGGGAGAAGATGAAGAACTGTAAATTCACAGTAAGTGGCAAGAGTCCTGGAGTTCCTGGGTAATGAATGGTAATTTGACATGTAGCCTCATCCAAGAGCATTCTGGGAATGGAGATAATGTTCTCTGGTTCCAGGCCAGGCTAAATGAATCCAGAATTAGCCATTGCTGACACACTGTCAGAAAGTCATAAAGGACAATGAGATGTGGTATCATACCTTTTTTGGGTACCAAATAAAATTGACTCTATCTTTCCCAAGGAAGTATATATGGACATTAAGTGGTTATTCAAGATTAAGACAGTCAAGATTAGCAATGCTTTCTGCCTCCTTCAGAGTTCTGAGGATAACATTTTTAGAGAAGAAGCCAACAAAAATTCATATTAAAAGTTACACTATTCGCCTGGGTGGAGAAGGAAAGAAGCCATTACAGCAAAGCATGAATTTTCATTTCAGTCTTACCCCCAAATGACAGCTGTTGTTAAAATATGCTTTTAAAAGAGGAAGCCTGTTACTAGTCTGAGGGACACCCATGTCTCAAGGAGAAGAAAAACTGCCAGAACTGCCAGCCAATCAATGCTTCTAGCCTGAGAGCAGTCAGACTTCCACAGGGCAGAAGCTGTGGGTAAGAGGCATTGTAGCAGATTGGATATGAGCCCAGAGTCAGGTAGACATGGAATAAAATCCTGGCTCAACAAAATACCAACTGTGTGAGCCAGAGAAGAGCACTTTTTAAAAATATATTTTTTATTGATTTCAGAGAGGGAGAGAAAGATAGAAACATCAATGATGAGAGAGAATCATTGATCGGTTGCCCCCTGCACACCCCCCACTGGGGATTGAGCCTGATGTGCCCCAACCTGGAATCGAACTATGACCTCCTGGTTCATAGGTCAATATTCAACTACTGAGCCAACCGGCCAGGCATGAGAGAGAGAGAGAGAGAGAGAACACTTTAATCTCCCATTATCTCCATTTTTGCATCTCTAAAAAGAGCACAAAGATTCCTATACAGGATGGTGGTAGCATTACAAATGATGAGACATAGAAATCAATTTGTAGAGTCTCTTGGCCCACAATAATACTCAATAAATGGTCAATAACAAAATAAAATACAAAAACAAGCATACAAAAACTAAAGGTAGAGGACAAGGTAGAGAGAATGAGATGCACATTACAAAGCCACACCTTGAGGTAATGAATTCGTGTTTATGCCTAAGGGTAGAGAAATGTATTGGAGCTATTTGGATGGTAAGGATGGGGAAAGAAACTGGGAGAGGGAATAAAATTCCAGAATAAAGAGCTACATGACTTGGGGTGGTCACTTCTCAATTTGAGTTTCAATTCATAGGAAGTAAAGTGAGAGCTTTGGGTTGGTGATCTTTTGGGTCCCTTCCTGCTCTAAAGATCTCAGAGTGTGTTAGTTAAAGATCACAGGGAGAAAAAAAATAAAGATCACAGTAGGCTGAGGATTTCCTGACTTCCAGGGGATAATATATACGTTCTGTACCGGCCTGTGGATTAGTGTTAGGCACCCATTTCTTAAATTTCTTTCCAAAATCTCATTCCTCAAAGTAGGACTAGGAATGGGGCAGGAGGCCAGTGGAGACACACTGGTCCCATGTTAGGATAAATGTTGAATATGTTTCTTTGCTACTCCAGGACTGTAAAAATGGAGGCCCAAGTGAATATTCAATAACTAGCTACAATTCTGTGTGTGCCTACATGCCTGCAAGAGCACTGCGTGCTGTTAAGAATGTCTGGGGAAAATTGGCAATGCCCTGGCTTGCTGTGGCTCAGTTGGTTGGAGTGTCATCCTATGCACCAAAAGGTCGCACATTCAACCCATGCCCAGGTTGCGGGTTCGATTCCCAGACATACAGGAGGCAATGCTTACATTGATGCCTCTCTCTCTCTCTCTCTCTCTCTCCCTCTCTCTCTCTCTCTCTCTCTCTCTCTCTCTCTTTCCCTGTCTCTCTCTATAAAATCAATTTTAAAAAATTTTTAATTGGCAAGGCAGGAGAAGGAACTGGCATGGTCTCCTTAAGTAAGCCCCCTGCCTCTACTAACAACTTGTTCTAAATATTTTTCTCTCTGCCTGGGATGCTCTTTTTATCCTGGATCTCTCTCTCCCTGCAGAAACTCTTCCATATTTCGTTCAGAGTCTAAAGGAAATGGCACCCTCCCCAGGAAGTCATTTATGTTTCTCTCAAATAGATGAAGTCTCTCCCTAATCTTCCCCTGCAGCACACTGTGCTTCTCTGCGGGCATTCATTGCATTCTCATTTGTGTTACAGCTCCTGCCCAGATGCCTCCTTTGGGCTTATCTATCCAACTGTGGCTCCATGGCAAAGGGAGTTGTGACATTTCCCTGCCAAACAGAGTGGTTAAGAGCTCTGGAGAGAGAGGATCTGGCTGGACCATGCCTAACTGGGTGATCTGGAGCACATTACTTAATTCCCCATGTGGTTTGTCATCCATAAAATGAAGACACTAGTACCCCAATTTGGTTATCTCCCCTGTCAATGCTCTCGTGGTATCCTGTACTTCTTTCCTTTATGGTGTTACCAGAACCCTGATCTTTTTCCTTGAGCTCATCTGCTAAAGTCTCTACTCCACAATGATGTGTAGGTTACAGATTATACAAGGCAAAATTACAAGACATTGTGGGAAAGGAGTTCAAGACTGCGGGGGAGTGCTGGGAGCTGATTGGTCAGAGGTGTGAAGTACAGATAATGAATCATTTCTTGAGGTCTTAAGAAAAGAAGCCAACAAAAGTTTTTTTCAGGTGTCCTTCTGTCCTCTGTCCAGTCTCATGGGAAAATAGCCAGGGGATCATTCCACTTTAGGGCTCAGGAGCTGAAGTCTAACATAAGTCAAGATATGATCTTCAGCCTGCCAGAGGTTTGGACCATGTGACCATTTGTCAGGTCCAGGCTACTGTCTTCTGCTGCCTTGAGGGTTGCTAATTATCAGAGGAAAGGCTATTTCTATGAGGGGGGAGGAAGGAGACAGAGAGAAAGAGAGAGAGTGAGGGGGATCTCTAGAGCTAGGATTTAAAGCTAAATTTAATCAAAGTGATACCTCAGTTTTAATAGTACATATCACAAATGTAGTTAAGTCATTGATTAGGTAGTTAACGTTTAATATATGTCTTCTCTATTATAATACAAACTCTATTGAGGCAGAGTCCACATCTACATTATTCACTGATTTATTTCAAGTTTCTAGAAATTGGTTGAATGAATGAATGAGTGAAAGAATAAATGAATGAACATATGTATGGATGAGTTATATCTTTGTCATATTCTCCTACTAGAAGATTAGTCTTTGGAGGAAAGATTGCATATTTCTCATCTTTATATCCCTCATAGTGTCAAACATGGAATAGGTCTTAAATATTAAGAAGACCTGAATTGAAGGGCCAGTTCTGTGGAGAGGCAGGTACACTCTGAGGAGCACTGAAAACTCTTAGTGTCCTTCTGAGGTAGACCATTGTCTTCCTGCTGTGTTTTGTTTTTTTTTTCAGCGTCTCCATCTGTAAAAGCAGAGTAATTGGCCCATGCCATGCAAACACTACATAACTGTAACAGTACCCCAGGCTGTCAGCTTAGAACCCAGGGCAAACCATGTCCAGTTCCCATGACCTCATTGAACAAAATCATGGGGCAGGGGGGACCACACCCTCACTTTAGCTCACTAGCATGAGCTCAGAGCAGACATCAGGGCTTCGATCATCCTTGCTCATTCAGTGGAGTTGCAGCCTCAGCCACACTCTTAGGGTTTTATTTTTAAAAAACATTTGTGTTGAGTTATATTATAGGCCATTGCTTCAAGTAAACCCACCTCAGACATACTGACTCTGAGAATCTGGATCTTAGAATTGGGGTTCTTTGAAATTTTTTGGATCTGTCATATCCAAACATTTAGAAGTAAGTTGGTATTTATTATTCTCTCTATATAACTGCATAAAGCACTAAACCTGAGACCTATAAAAAAATCTAAAAGATCATATACATACAAAAGTATAAACATATGGCTGTAGATACATTTTCATTACCCACTCTACAACAAACATAGTACTGTGCCAAATACAAACATGATCATTAAATAGACCCAACTCCCACTGATCTCACTGATAAGCAGGGGAAATGATACCATAAGAATAATTCATATCGATTATAGTGTCTTTGGATTCAAACAACAAAAAAATGCTAATTACACCTGGCCTTAATAATTTGGAAATGTAGCAGCAAGTCCAATAGTGGGGTAAAATTTAGAGTTGAGTGAGTTCATGGATGACAAGACCGGTGGGAATGCAGACTGGTGCAGCCACTGTGGAGAACAGTATGGAGTTTCCTCAAAAAACTAAAAATGGAACTCCCATTTGACCCAGTGATCCCACTTCTAGGAATATATCCTAAGAAACTAGAAACACGAATAAGAAAGGATATATGCACCCCTATGTTCATAGCAGCACAATTCACCATAGCTAAGATTTGGAAACAGCCTAAGTGCCCATCAGCAGATGAGTGGATTAAAAAACTGTGGTACATCTACACAATGGAATACTACGCTGCTATAAAAAAGAAGGAATTCTTACCATTTGCAACAACATGGATGGAGATGGAGAGCATTATGCTAAGTGAAAGCCAGGCAGAGAAAGATAAATATCACATGATCTCACTCATTTGTGGAATATAATGAATGGCATAGACTGATGAACAAGAACAGATCCAGAGACTGAGAAACGTCGATCAGAACCTCAAACCTCAGGGAAGGAGGGGGTCGGTGAGAGTAAGGGGGAGAGATCAACCAAGGGACTTGTGTGCATGCACATGAGCCTAATCAATGGATGCAGACAACAGGGGTGTGGGGCATGAGTGGGGGGTGGAGGGTAATGGGGGAATAAGGACACATATGTAAAAAAAATAATAAAAATAATAAAAAATAAAAATGAAAAAAAATAGAAAAGAAATTGTGAGGTAACCAGAACCGCCCACCCCCCCCCCCCAAAAAAAAAGGACCCAGATCCTTTCCATTTCTCTGCTCTGCATCTTCAGTGCTTCCCTCTTCCTCAGTTTAGGAAGTTACTAAATTCCTTTAAGACAGTTTCAGATGTAACATCTATACATGATCATTTCCTCAGGCAAAAATGAAGTGATCTCTTCTGTTGTCCTTTTTATAGGAGAAAGGATACCTTTCCCATAACTTCCTCTCCCATCTCATTGTTCAGATCTGGGTCTCATTCCCGTCCCTACTCTAAATACAGGCAAAATGTGTATGGGACCATCAAACTGAGGAATAACTGAGGCTATGAATGTGGTCCATGTGGGAGACATAGACAATAAACCATAATCCAGGCTCAGGAAAAAGGGAGACTAGGTGGCAGGAGGGCAACCAACAACATCTGCAGAATAATGTTAACTTGGCATTTGATGATATTCAAATTCTTTTCATACTCATTATCACTTGAATTTAAACTCCGTGAACTCAGGGATCTTTTATAAGTTCATTCTAGAATATGTCATGAACATGTAGAAAATAGCAGTCACATAATAAATATTCAAGCAGTATTTGTTGAATAAATGAAATATTGACCTAATTATTGCACCCTCACTTTACAAATGTGGAAACAGAAGTTGAGAGTGGTTATGTGGGTTATCCAGTTACTAGTTACACAATGTTCTAAGAAGGATTTTAACTTGTATTTGCTAGATTTCAAATTCATTGTTTATGTGACTCATTTTGGCTTAGATGCTTTGTTTATTAGAGAGGTACAGATAAAGTATTCTGGAATTTCCAAGGACATAGGTATTCTTAGTGGGAAAGTTAGGAGGTTTCATGTAGAAGGCACACATAACTTCTGCATGGAAATTATAAACTCTTTCTAGCTGGGATCAAGTCCAGAATTCTAATTTTTCACATAACAGTCACAATCACACGATCTGTATCTGAGCATAACAAAAACATTTTTATTATATTTTTCTTCTAAATTTTTCGTGCTATTTTCAGCTACTGGTTGGATTTTTATCAGCTTCTATCCCATTATGTCAACATTTACCTTAAAGTTATAATGTGAGATTGGCTTCATACTCTAGACTGGTGTGCCTGGGCCATTTCATTCAGCAATATAATCATTTAACAACTATTTACTGAGTGCATCATGGGCCACATGGTGTTTTAAATGCAGAGGACGTAGCAGGAAACAACACTGGCCAAGCATCTGTTTGTGTACCACGCCAGATGGTGGTGAAAGCTATGAAGAGGAATGAAGCAGCAGAAAGGGTAGAGGTCCAGGGTGGTGGGGGAAGAAGAGGATTTTTTTATACACAATCATTAGACACAGCCTCTAAGCTTAGGTGATATTTGAACAGACTTAAGTGAAATGAGGGAGTGAACTCAGCAGTTATTAGGGTGAAGAACATTCCAGAATGCAGACCAGGAAGCACAAAGTTCCTGAGCCAGGGGAATGCTTGATGTGTTTGAGGAACAGTGAGGAGACCAAAACAGGTGTGTGGGGGTAGAATGATGGCGGGAGGTGAGGTCAGAGGTCCCCACAGAATGCTGATGAAGGTTCATAGAGTGACAGGCACAGCCCAAGACAGAGGAGTTAGAGGAGTATGCAAGCCCCTCAAATCAACTCATTCAATTCCATACAAGGGAGAGGACACATCAGCAAGAGCGTCATATGTCATATAACGTCCTCGGGTACAGATGGAATTATTCCAGCTCAGCATCTGAGGGAAGCCACATGACATAGTAGTGATGAGGCTGGACTGGAGCGTCATAAAGGCCCATGATAGAATTCAGGTTCACTCATCTGCTCATCATTACACTTTGTCCCTGCGCAAAGGTGCAGAGAATTGAGCCTCCAACCCCATATCTCAGTCTAGCCTCACTCGTCAGAGCTGCACCTGAATCTGAATTTTTCATCTTAAGGTGTGATGGTCATACCTACCTCATATTGCTATGAGGCCTAAGTGACATAATACATGCAATGCAATGAAAACAGTGTCTGGCACGTAGTAGGTGTTTGATTAAAGTTCACCATTGCTATTACCATCATTGCAACTGCAACTATCCACTGGCATACAGTCAGCATCACAGACACAGTCAGTTAGGCTCTTCCCAAGCCAGGCTGACTATTCGAAACTGAAAGGAGTCTTCCAAAAAGCATAAACCATGCACACGTGCAGAAACAACAATGATGTCCCTTAGTGAAAGTCTGGCAGCTGCACAAGGCAGCTAAGAAGCTGACATCCCTGCAAGTGAATGAGCAAAGGACAGCCACCAGAGGCTGGGGGGCGGTGGGGGTGGTTTGGGGAGAGACGAACAAAGCACCCTCTTGGACAGCTGAGGTTGCTGCCTGGGCTTCCGCACCTAACAAGCCTTTTCAAGGCACTCTCTCTCTGCATCCTGAGAGCAGATTGTCGTCCTTACATGCTCTCAAAAGAGCCTAATGTGACTCATCCAGACCAAACACCTGAGCCTGTGGTTTGGGCCAAGGTGGAGGGCAAAGGGGTGGGGAGCTACTGTAAGGCCTGGGACGGATGCAGGTGACTTCGATGTAGGTGATCCTAAGGCTGCCTGACTGCAAAGCCATCCTGTCTCCCTGCACTGTCTCCAGTAAGGATAAAGGGGACCCATTTTTTTTTTCTTCAGCTGGGTCCAAGGAGCTTCACGTTAGGGGTTTGAAGATGACTTGTACCTGAAGCAACCAGGGTATCAGGCAGAGGGAAGGGAGATGACACAGGAGTGAAAGACACAGAAGGGGCCAGGCCCTGAAGGACTGCTGTTTGCAACATGGGGCAACATGAAGGCAGAGAAAGGCATCTTATTCTATTCCCTGGTCCCAGCTCTTCCTTTATGACCAAAACAAGGGAAAACAACATATTGTATTATTGTGGCAGTATGCAGTTTAAAGCATATTTTGGGAGAATCTTTTATTAAAAACTGTGTATCAGTCCCCTGGACTCTCTCCAGCCAGAACTCCTACTCCTACTGCATAAAGGCTCAGTCCTCCGCTGGTCCCAAGCCAATCCTGACTTCTGGAGGGTTCCTTTAAGCAGGGGTCCTCAAACTTTTTAAACAGGGGGCCAGTTCACTGTCCCTCAGACCGTTGGAGGGCTGGACTATAGTTTAAAAAAAAAAACTATGAACAAATTCCTATGCGCACTGCGGGCCCGGGACGAGTCGGCTGCTAAGCAGGACAGGCAGCGGCACCTGGCGGGCCGGATAAATGTCCTCGGTGGGCCGCATGCGGCCCGCAGGCCATAGTTTGAGGACCCCTGCTTTAATGCATTTTAAACAATATCTGAAACCTCCTGTGACGGGCAGGCACAGGTCCAGGCAGCAGGATGCAAAGGTGCAGAGAACTGAGCCTACAACCCCACATCTGTCTAGCCTTAGTCGTCAGAGCTGCACCTGCTCCCCCCATCCACAAACACGTACCTCCTGGTTCAGTGGGCTTCCTAACAAGCTCTGAGTTCAACCTGATGCATCCACTCACCAGCTCTGTGACCTCAGGCAGGCAATGCATTCTCTTAGACCCTGTTTTCTCATCCGCAAAATGAGAATAATCACTCCCGTTCCGCCCACCTCAGCATGGTTGCTGTAGATCCTTGAGACAACAGTCACAGAATATTTTCAAGAAATTAAACATCATATGAACCCCAAACACTAAAACGTGCTTCCTATTTCTTGGGGGGGCATGCATAGCAAATATGGAGGATTTAGGACAATGGGATGGCATCAATGGTGAGGTTCTAGAAGCCTGCAGCCTCCTTCTCAGCTCTATCCCAAAGTGTTGATTAAAGCCATTGGCCACACATAAGGGACTAAAAGACCATCCAGAACCAAAGCAAGTAGCCTGAGCACCCACACAACTTCCTTCCTGTCTCTCCTCAAGTGACTTGTTTTTACTGGAAGCAGGTTTCCTCTTCCTGTCTGGGAAAACCTGTTTACAAAAACTAGCCCATAAGGAAAGCAAAAAAATTCCACCAACTAGTCTTGGAATTTCACCAGGTTATCCTTCTAACCTGAATCAAAATAGGCCGTGACTCATCATGTGTACTTGGGTGTTCCATTCCCCATGTATCTTCCAGGAGATCACATCCTGTGTGCTTACCAGTAAAACAACAATGACAACAAAAAACAAGCTGTAGAGATGCCTCCATGGCGGCGGGGTGGTGGGGGGGGGGGGGGGGGGGGTGGAGAAAAAGAAAAAAAAAAGCGAGGGAAAAATTTATTTTGGAACACTCCATTCTCAACACATTTTCAATATCTAAGCTCCCTTCCAGGCGATTTCCTACTATCTTATCTTGTCTAGCACGTTGTGCTCCCCCTGCTGTGTCTGCTCATCCAACTCAATTCTTTCTCCTTCACTCAAGTCTACGAATTCCTGGCTATGGGGCCCTAGATGCAGCTCTTCAAGCTTTAGTTTTCTGACCAGTAATATGGGGCTACTAAAGATAGTAATAGCCTACCTACATCAACAGAGTACATTGTATTTGTCACATATTCATTCACTTCATCCCCCATGATCTTCCCCTCAGACAGCCCAGAACAGGCTGTTTGAAGGTTATTCATGAAAAAGTTGAAGTGCTCAATTTCTGAGTAATGTGAAGCATTGAGGTGAGATCTGCCATTTTCCAGATGGTGCTTTAGTTCAAAGGCACTCAGCCATGGGAACAAGTACCATTAATACTACTCAGAGTTTCTATAACAGCTGCTAAGACACCATGGTTCTTGGTGAGAAAGCAGGGTTGTTATTTTCACGGAGTTAATATTCCTGCCCTTACCCATCATCCTCTTCTTTATCTCTTTTCATCAAGGAATGAGAGGTCTCTCTGACAATGAGAATGAGAGAACAAGTACGTGTGCTATCTTAGCCTATGGATTCTGATCTGCCTGTGGAGAGAAGATGTCCTGGTCCCCTAGCATCCTGGGGAAAGAGGGCTATGGGTTGTCCAGCTAGCCAGTCAGTGACTATTAGGATAAGTATCTAATTCAAGGGAAGTATTGAATGCTTACTGTATCTCAATATCTAAACAAGGCCAGTCCAAGTTGTATCAATAATAAAAATGTATCTTGACCTCTGTGGTAGACATTAGTGCTATATACCAAATATTTCTTCTTTTTCCCCTTCTGGGCACAGGCTTGGAGGACACTTCATGGACCTCTTGTGATAGGCAGTCATGTGACTAGATATAGTCAATGCTTTGGGAGTGGAAGTGACATGTGTGGATTGTGGGATAAGAATTCAAAATTCAATGCAGACTCCTGGTTTCTAGTCCAGCGTGTAAGGAGCTTACCAGTCTTTGCACCATCCTAATAATCAGCAAAAAGCTGAACAAACTGAAAAACCAACATCTTCTTAGATCTGTCAGAGAAATGAAGTCACAAGGCAAAGCACCACCCCAAAATTAGAGAGGCAGACAGTCAGACAGGCAGATACTTGCTGAAGTAGAAGCCTCTGTGGGAAACAGTGCCTGGAAAGAAAACCTGATCTGCAATTGACCAATTGCTGGAGGCTCAGTGTAGACAACCCTGAGAGAGAAAAACTGCAGGGCAACCGAGTTACAGAAGAGCCCTCACACTTTTGTGAGTTTTACCTCCAGGAACTCTACCAGGTCCTCCCATGGAATATTGGAGAAAAATGTCCTTGGGGAGAAAGAACCATTTTGCATGTGCCAGAGCATTTTGTTCTTCTTAACAAGATCTACCCTCAGGAAAAACTGTTCACCAGAGCCTAACCTGCTGGGGTGATATCAAAGCCTAGCCTACCTGGGTGAAGGGACTCAACTCCAGTCCCCACCAGTCATCTTGTCCCACCTAAAGAGGGGAAAAAGATGAGAAGCATGGGTGATATTCACAATCCAATCCAGGGGTGCAGGCTCACCCAGAGACTGAGACTTTAATCAGAAGACTATGGAATGCATCTCTTCCCCCATGCCTTACCACTACATTAGCAAAGGCCTGTTTACGATCATTTTTTTCACCCTGTACATTATGTCCCAATTTCAGCAGAAAATTATAAAGCATACTAAAAGGCAAACATACACACACACACACACACACACACACACACAACACAACACACATTTGAATACTGAATAAGGAATGAATATCAGAACCAGAATCAAATGTGGCAGTGATGTTGGAATTAACAGACCAGGAATTAAAACAATTATGATTAATATGTTAAGAGCTATTTATATATATAAAAGGCTAAGTGACTGTCCGACCGCCAGACCGGTTGGTACATATGACACGCAATGACCACCAGGGGGCAGACACTCAACGCAGGAGTTGCTGAGCTGCGGTGACTTGGCAGCAGTGGTTCTCGGGTGACGCACTCCAGAACCAGAGAGGAGAAAGCCCGATTCCTTGTGGGGCCGTGCGATTCCACCTTCAGCCATGGTTTCCATGTGCATGAATCCATGCACCAGGCCACTAGGAATTGATAAAGTAGACAGTATGCAAGAACAGATGGGCAATGTAAGCAGAGAGATGGAAATTATAAGAAAGAATCAAAAAGAAATGCTAGAGATAAAAAACTATGACAGAAATAAAGCATGCCTTTGATGGCCCCATGAGTAGACTGAACACAGCTGAGGAAGGAATCTGTGAGTTTGAGGATATGTCAATAGAAACTTCCAAGAACTGAAAGCAAATAGAAAAAAGACTGAAAAACACTGAAGAGAATATCCAAAGAACTGTGCGACAACTACAAAAGTATAACATGTATAATGGGAATACTTGAAAGAGATCACCTATAACAAGCAGAGGTTCCAGGTTCTAGCCTAGTTTGATCACAGCATATACCTGGTATATCTAGCCCTTGCTTCTATCACATCAGTGGTTCCATGTGTGTGTCTCTCTGTGTGTAAATATGCACATTGGGGCTTGGAAATAGGTTGTAGGATATCAATGCAATTTTGTAACCTACATTGTGACATGTGCCAAATAACTTAAAATACATGACTTTTAATCCTCACCACTACCCTGAAAACCAAATGCAATTTTTATGCTCATTTTACAGAACTTGAGTTCAATGGCAAGTTTCTCAAGGTCATGCAGTGGATCTGTGATGAAGCCAAGTTTGAACACATATTTGTCTCTCTTCAAAGCCTCAGTGTCCTTAACCACTGTGTTTGTCTGGCTTTTAATTTATCACTTCCTGCACTGGCTAGAAAGATGGTCAACACATGGCTGGGCCTCAATAAATACTTTTGCATTTACTGAATCTTAAGAGAAATTACTGTTAAAGCTATTTGTAAAGCACTTGTTGTGTTATCAGCACTTAATCACAGTGCCTAGCACATAGTAAATGTTTAATAAATAACTTTTGTTTTAAATATGCAATATTACATCTAAGTGGGACATTGTGCTGTAGACTGTGAAGACTCATGATTAACAACAGATGTCATTTTGTGTCCCTATTTTATTTGCAATTATTCTTTGTCTATTTTAATAACATGTAATGTTTTTATTTTATAAGGAAAGATAAAGCATAGCTGAGTGGGAAAGAATACTTCCTTTGACCAAGTCTTTCTTCTTAACCAGGAAAGTCTATTTACTCAGCCCAAGAGGCACTAGCTTCAATACCACTTATTTCCTCCTAACACAGGTAGAATATACAATAATTTTGAGAGAACAAACAGCCTCCTGAGTGTTGACAAACCTGGGACAAGTAGAAAGGAGAAGGGAAGTGAATACTCAGTGGTCAAGAGCATTCAGATTGTTTTATAGAGAACTAACCCTGCTCCACTCTCAGTCTTATGTGTTCCTGAAGGTTCACCCATCCTATCTAATTCCACCCCCCCACACACACCCACCAAGTTCCAGGAGGGGGCATATCTCCTCAACTTGACCTTCTGACCTATTGCCCAGCTTTACGGCACAGTGATTTGTACCATTGGATATTTCATTAGAGCTAGCTAGATCATGTCGCTTAATTCTGGATCTTTCATTGGAAATATTGGATATGAATGGTTTTCTCTGTTCTGGAATGGAACCTTATAGGATAGAAGCCTTGAGCTACTAACAGCTCATCGTGTCACACCGAGAGGGAGCCAGCCTAAGAATGTCACCTATGCAGAAGAAAGCTATCATTTCTAATGCTAACACTTGGGCCTACAGAACCAGCCTCTCTTGAACCAAAATCTACTCAACATCATACAGGTGTCCCAACAAATTCCCTTTTATGCTCAAGCCAGTTTGAGTTTCTATCATTTGCAAACCAAGAGTCCTAAAAAGAAGGGGACCAAGCAATTACTGTGTCCAAACTTGCCTGGGGAATATCATTTCACTAAACTGTCAGAACATCCTTAGGAAGTATGTATTAGTCTTCCCTACTTGATAAATAGGAAAACTAAAACCCAGAGAAGGTAAGAAACCAGGCACACATGATCAAGAAGTAATTGAACTTGGATTGACGCCTGCTTCGCCTGGCTCTGACACCAGGTTCTTTCCACTACTGAATATAGCAGGAGCAAATTTATAAATTTCTGTGGTAAATCACCCTTTCTAGTGGGGTGTGTTGAAAGCACACTAAACAAAATCCTGGCTTTTTTTTTTTTTTTTTTTGGTCTGGCTCACCATACCTTTCATATGACCTTGGGCACTTTTCCTCTCTAAATTTCATTGGGTTTTGTTTTTGTGTTTGTGTTTGGTCTATAAAACCATGGGGTTTGGGTAAGATAGTGATAGTTTAAGTTCTTTCCAGCCCCCCAAAAATGCATAATGTCAATTCTTGACTATTTTCTTGAAATTCCCAAGTTAAGTACTAGAATAACCAGACGTTAAAGCAAGCCAACAGGCAAAGGGTCCCTCCTTAAACCTTCTCTCCTAATTTGGGCAAATGAATGAGGTATGTGTAATTAAAACTGCAAAAATAACAAGCTTCTAGCCAAGTTCTACCCTTACTTAACCATACTCTTGGGGGTTGATTTTAGGGGTGGGGGGTGGAGCAGCGGATGTTGAACCCAGAGTGGAATTTGGCCTGATATGTGGATTCTTATAATTTCCAAATGATGTCAGTGCACTTATTTGAAAAACTGAGAAAGTGCTGAGTTTAGTCTATTCACCTCCATAAAGAAAAACTGGAAACCGCTGGGCTAGGGCCAGTGTCGACCAACGTTATAAAGCTAAGAACACTTTTGGCAGGACAAAGTCATTCAGGGAAGATTGTACCCAATTTATGTCGATTTATGGTTGTGGCCTTTCTTTTTGATTAATGGTTTGTTCTAAGATAGGGAATACCATCAACTGGCTCAGAGAAAATGGATCTGTTAAAAAGTTTCATCATCTGTTGATCCTGGAACCACTGAGGTTATAGAAATTTCGACAGCAGCTAAGAGGGACCAGAGTTAAGTGCTCATTCAGAAGAGAGTCAGCAAGCTATTGGAAAATATCTGTCTAGTAATGCAACTCAAAATAGAATTGTGGTTCTAATTAGTCAGATAATGACTTTGCATTCCTGGGTCCTTTTGCCTTCAAATTGGCCTCTATTGAGGTTCTAGGCAGTTTTGATGATACGTAGATGGTGTATATGCAGGGGACCCTAGAACTCCAACATCACCTTGATTGTCCATCCCCTTCCCCAGACAGTTTCTCAGTATAGTGGGTAAGAGTAGACTCCGAAGGATGAGGTATGTGTAATTCAAAGCCTAGGTTCAAATCTTGCTTACTCACTAGTGAGAACACCTTGGGAAATTTTTTCATCTGAAAAAAAAAAAGAAAAGAAGAGAGGATCCAAGATGGTGGCATAGGTAAACACCTAAACTGCTGCCTCGCACAACAATTTCAAAACTACAACTAAAAGACAAAACGTTTATCACCCAGAACCACGGGAAAGCTGGCTGAGTGGAAGTTCTACAACTAGAAGCAAAGAGAAAAGAGCATTGAGACGTGCACAAGCGCTGAAAAGCTGAGGTACGGAGGCGCACGATCTGGGCTGGTGGCAGGCGTTGCTTTTTTCAACCCGAAGGGAGACAAGCCCCCGATTACTCTGAAATCCAGTTTCTGGGGAGACGCGGTGTACCCAAACTCCTACGGGGAGAAGCTGGACTGTCTGCCATCGGGTCGGAAAGTGAGGGTGGCTTGCTTGCAGAGCTGCACGCAGGAATAATAGTTTACTGTGCTGGGGCGCGGGGCGCGGGGACGCAGTTGGAGACGCAGAGCTGGCTAACTGGCAACCATCACTGTTTGCCACGCCCTAGCCTAGTGATGCCCTGAGACCCCACCCTGCACAACCTACAAACCCACCCAAGCTCCAAGCAGCGGCTTTAGCATATGAATGGCCTGCCCTATCGCAGCTTAACCTAGCAAACTTGCAGCCCGGTCAGACAGCTCCAAAACCTCCAAACCCCAAGCAAAGAGGAGAAAACTGTAGTTCTCACTGTAGCTCCTGCTGGGTGGCCTCAGACAGCAGCTAACCTGCACCCCATTGGAGATCCAGAAGCCAGTGTACCTAGTGGTCAGTGTGAGACACCAGATTTCAACTCCTCATATCAATAAGTGACACATTCAAGAGGCAGACTCAGTGAGCACCAAAGCCCCACTGAAACAAGTCCTGCACCATAAGCGTGTCTCCAGCGCAGCAGTTCTTCCATTATAGACACAGCGGGTCCTCACAGCCAATTGGCCTGGAGGTCAATTCCTCCCAGTGAACCAACAGCAATCAAGGCTTAACTACACCAAGACTTTGCACTCAGCCCACAAAGGGGTGTACCAAGAGCGTCCACCTCAGGTGATTGCGGAGGTTGAGCTACTGGCCCCTATAAGTCACCTACCACACAAAGCCACTCCATCAACACAGGGAAGCAGCCAAAATGTGGAGACAAAGAAACATGTCACAAATGAAAGAAATGGAGGAAAGCAAACTACTGGATGACATAGTGTTCAGAACCACATTTATAAGGTTACTCAAGAATCTTCTAAAAACCTCTGAGAAACTTAGTGAGACCTTGAAGGACCTTAATGAGAATGCCAAAAAAAAAAAATGGAAAAGGACCAGTCAGAAATTAAGCATACACTGTCTAAAATAAAGAATATACAGAAACTCAACTGTAGATCAACGTACCCCAAGAATCAAACCAAAGCTCTGAAATATAAGGAAACAAAAAACACCCAACCAGAAAAACAAAAAGAAAAAAGAATCCAAAAATATGAAGATAGTGTAAGGAGCCTCTGGGACAACTTTAAGCATACCAACATCTGAGTTTTTGGGGTTCCAGAAGAAGAGAGAGAGCAAAATATTGAAAACCTATTAGAAGAAATAATGACAGAAAACTTTCCCTATCTGGTGAAAGAAATAGACTTACAAGTTCAGGAAGCGCACAGAACCCCATACAAGAGGAATCCAAAGAGGACCACACCAAGACACATCATAATTAAAATGCCAAGGGCAAAAGACAAAGAGAGAATCTTGAAAGCAGCAAGAGAAAAACGGTTAGTTACCTACAAGGGAGCACCCATACGACTGTCAGCTGATTTCTCGGCAGAAACTATGCAGGCCAGAAGGGAGTGGCAAGAAATATTCAAAGTGATGAACAGCAAGAACCTACAACCAAGATTACTCTACCCAGCAAAGCTATCATTCAGAGTTGAAGGTCAGATAAAGAGCTTCACAGACAAGAAAAAGTTAAAGGAGTTCATCACCACCAAACCAGGATTACATGAAATGCTGAAGGGTATTCTTTAAGAAGATGAAGAAGAAGAAGAAAAAGGTAAAAATAAAAATTATAAACAACAAAATGACATCAAATACATACCTACCAACAAGTGAATCTAAAAATCAAGTGAATAAAAAATCTGAAGAACAGAATGGACTGGTGAATATAATAGAATCAGGGACATAGAAAGAGAGTGGACTGACAATTCTCAGGGGGAAGGGGGTGTGAGGGGTGCAGGAAGAGATTGGACAAAAATCTCACACCTATGGATAAAGACAGTGGCGGGGGGTAAGGGCATGGGGTGGGGTGGGGAATCAGGTGGAGGGGAGCTATGGGGGAAAAAAAAGGAACACCTGTAATAATCTGAACAATAAAGATTTATTTAAATTAAATAAAATACCCATACTAAAAAAAAAAAAAAAAGAAAGAAAGAAAAGAAAATGACAGTACAGTACCTTTCCACAGAGCTGTTATAAAGATTGTACGAGCTGCTTTGTGCATAACACTCACTCTTTTGCACATGGTATGCATTCAATAAGTGCTAGATATTAATCCCGAAGATCCTATACATATAGGAAACAAGACCAAATATATGCAATGTAAAACTTCACTTTTATTGGGACCAATGCTAACATATCCAAAGTGGAACTCTGGGGAAACTGAGAAACAGTACAGTACAGATGACTGGAATCATAAGCCAGCCAAAGGAATGACACTCCACTTTTTTCACTTTTATTTTTATTTTTTTATTATCCCTTTTTTCTTTTTATTTTTCTTCTTTTTTTTTCTTCTTTTCTTCTTTGTTTTCCTGTTTTTGTTTGTTGCTTTGTTTCTATTTCTTTTCACATTATTTTTCCATCACTATTTTTTATTTGCTGTTTTTAATTTTTTATACCATTTTTTAAATCAATTTTTTTTGGTAAATTTATTATTTTTTCTTCTTATTCCCTTTCTACTTCCTCAATACTAAATTGATGTCCTCCCCATATTCATTCAATTCTTAATCTTATTTTCACTATATAATCTCAGCCTCTACAGATTCTGCCCCAATCCTCTTTGCTGGGTGTGTGGTGTTTGTATTTTTTTTGGCTTATCTATTGGTTCTGTGGTGTCTTACCCTGACATACATATATATATTCTCCTTTTTATTCCTTTGTCTTTTATCCCTTATCTTTTTCTCTCTCTTTGATAGCATTTGTGTTCTCTTTTCTCTGCCCTAACTCTCTTTGCTCAGGTGGTCACTTATATTGGGGTTATTGGTGTCGTGTGTACATTTGTGCTTAGTTCCCTCTGTGTTGTGTCTTGTTGAGGTGAATTTTATCCTGTCTGGTCAAGGGGCTTGAGAGCAAGCCACACAACCAGATACCTAGAGAGGAATCTCCATCCATGAATGGGTCAATAACACCCCAGATCCAACTATAGAGACAGGAAGAATGCGGCAGTGAGGGAAAAAGCATGAGTGAGTGAGGGAGTAAAAGAGGAGTGTGTGGTCAGGTGGTGTGTGTGTGTGTGTGAGAGAGAGAGAGAGAGAGAGAGAGAGAGAGAGAGAGGCACAGTTAGATCCCACAGATCCTTCAGGGGCAGGCTAATCAGGCTCACCTAACTAGGCAGCTTCTGCTACCATTGCAAACAGTAGCCGTGAGGCCGGCTTGTCCTTAGAGGCCTAGCTTTTTTGAAGGGGAGAGCTGCTGTAACTGGGTTCCCAGCCTCAACTCCACCCAGGGTGCCCTCAGATAACACCTGGCACTCTAAAGCCACCCCTGCCAGGGACATGCTACCTAGGCTGTGATCCCACAGTCAACGAGGCTCCAGCCACCCTGGGCGCAGGCTCCTGTGAGTTTGGAAGCAGGCTCCCCTCTGACCGGCCCAATGCTTTAGCCCAGGGCACTGCAACCATGTGAACAGCAGACACGTGAGCAGCCTGCTCCTGTCTAAGGAGCAGCAGCCCTGCGAGCAACCCGCCAGAGGCAGTTTCATGTGGCCTGCCCCTGTCCAAGGAGCAGCAGCTGTGTGAGCAGCCAGTTCCCCTGTCTGAGGAGCAGCAACCACACGAGCAGCTTGCCCCATCCGAGGAGCAGCAGCCGCTTGAGCAGCAGCCCACCCACTACTGAGGAGCAGCAACCCCATGCAGCCGGCCCCACTCTGAGGAGCAGCAGCTGCACGCAGCCCACACCCTGCACCTGTCCAAAGAGCAGCAGCTGTGCTGCACGAGCAGCTAGCTGCCTTCCAAGGAGCAGCAGCTGTGCAAGCAGCCCGCCCCCTTCTGAGGAGCAGCAGCTGTGTGAGTAGACGGTCCCTTTCCGAGGAGCAGCAGCCGCACGAACTGCCTGCCCCCATCCTAGGAGCAGCAGTTGTGTGAGCCACCTGCCCCCAACCAAGGAGCAGCACCTGTGTGAGCAGCCCACCCCCTTCTGAGGAGCAGCAGCCACACGAGCAGCCTCCCCCAATCTGAGGAGCAGCAGCCACATAAGTAGACCGCCAACGTCCAAGGAGCAGCAGCCCTGTGCAGTCCGCACTGGTCCAAGGAGCAGCACCCACACGCAGCCTGCACCTGTCTGACGAGAAGGAGCCGGGTGAGTGGCCTGTCCCGGTCTGAGGAGCATCAACAGCACGAGCAGCTCACTCCCACGCGAGGAGAAGCAGCCGCATGAGCAGACCACCCCCCATCCAAAGAGAAGCAGCTGCATGAGCAACCTGCACCCGTACAAGGAGCAGCAGCCCTGCAAGCAACCTGCCCCTGTCCAAGTAGCAGCGGCATCATGAGTAGCCCGTCCCATCTGAGGAACAGCAGCAGCACGCAGCCAGCCCCCATCTAAAGAACAGCAGCCATGCGAGCAGTCCACCCCTGCCTGAGGAGCAGCAGCCACGTGAGCAGCTGGCCCCCATCCAAGGAGCAGTGGACACAAGCAACCCATCCCCATCCGAGGAGCAGCAACCTCATAATCAGCCCACCCCTGTCCAAGGAACAGCAGCTATACGAGCAGCCTCCCCCACCAGGCAGAGGAGGCACCACTGCTGCGAACAGCACCCACTAGAGGAGCCGCTGCCAACTGAGAAGCAGCTGCTACCGTAACCACCCGAGGAGCAACCACAGCCAGAGAAGCCACTGCCACCCAAGGAGCAGCCCCTGCACAGCTCGACATCTAGATCAGTCAGTGAGACCAAAAATGGGTAGACAAAGATACCCCCAAAGGAAAGAAAAGGAGGAATCACCAGGAAAGCAGCTAAGTGAAACAGAGGCATGCAATGTGTCAGAAAAAGAATTCAGAATAAGGGTCATAGAGTTCATAAACCGGATGGAAGAAAAAATCAACACCTTATGTAAGAATCAAGAAGAAATGAAGAGTGATATACGGTAGCTGCAATAAAAAACACCATGGATAGTTTCAACAGTAGACTAGGAGAAGCGGAGGACCGAATTAGTGAACTAGAAGACAGGGAAGCAAAACACAGCCAAACTGAATTGCAACTGGAGAAAAAAATTAAAAGACAGGAGGAGAGCCTAAGGGAGCTATGGGACAACATGATACAAAGCAACATCCGAATAATAGGGGTGTCAGAACAACAGGAAGAGGAACAAGGGTTAAAAGAACTATTTGAAGAAATAATGTCAGAAAACTTCCCTGATGTGGCAAAGAAAAAAGTCACACAAGCACAGAGAGTCCCAAACAGGATGAACCTGAAAAGACCCACACCAAGACACATCATAATTACGATGGCAAATATTCAGGACAAAGAGAGAATCTTAAAGGCTGCAAGAGAGAGACAGAAAGTTACATACAAGGGAGCTCCCATTAGATTATCAAATAATTTCTTAAAAGAAACACATCAGGCCAGAAAAGAATGGAAGGAAATTTACAAAGTGATGCAAACCAAGGGACTGAATCCAAGAATACTCTATCCAGCAAGTTTATCATTCAAAATTGAAGGGGAAATAAAGAGCTTCACAGACAAAAAAATGCCAAGGGAGTTTATCACTACCAAGCCAGCAATGCAAGAAATGCTAAAGGAACTGGTGTAAAAAGAAGAAATAAAAAGGTAAGAAGGAACACAGACACAAAAAATAAAAATGGCTACAAATAAGTTCCTTTCAATAATAACTTTAAACATAAATGGACTAAATGCTCCAATCAAAAGACATCAAGTGGCTGAATGGATAAAAAAACACGACCCATATGTATGCTGTCTACAAGAGACCAACCTCAGAAAAAGGGACTCATACAGACTGAAAGTGAAGGGATGGAAAAACATCTTTCAGGCAGATGGAAATGAAAAAAAAGCTGGGGTAGCAGTACTTATTTCTGACAAAATGACCTCAAAGTAAAGGCCATAACAAGAGCTAAGGAAGACCACTTCATAATAATAAAGGGATCGATACAACAAGAGGATATAATCCTGATAAACATATATGCACCCAATGCAGGAGCACCCAAATACATAAAAAAAACTCCTGGAAGATATCAAGGGAGAGATCAACAACAATACAATCATAGTAGGGGACTTTAATACACCACTGACATCACTGGATAAATCCTCTAGACAAAAAATCAGCAAAGAAACAGCAATTCTAAATGACTCACTAGAGCAGATGGACCTAATTGACATCTTCAGAGCATTTCACCCCAAAGCCACAGAATATACATTCTTCTCAAATGCACATGGGACATTTTCAAAAATAGACCACATATTGGGTCACAAATAAAGTCTGCCAAATTCAAAAAGATTGAAATCATATCAAGCATTTTCTCAGACCACAATGGCATAATATTAGAAATAAACTACAATAAAAACATTCCAAAAAATTCAAACACTTGGAAGCTGAATAGCATGCTATTAAACAATGATTGGGTTATCAATGAGCTCAAAGAAGAAATTAAAAACATCCTGGAGACTAATGACAATAAAAAGAAAACAATGCAAATAGTATGGGACACAATGAAAGCAATCCTGAGAGGGAAGTTTATAGCTCTACAGGCCTACCTCATAAAACAAGAAAAAATGCTAATAAATCATCTAACTCAACAACTCAAAGAATTAGAAAGAGAGCAACAAGAAAAGTCCACAGAGAGCAGAAGGAAGGAAATATTAAAGATCAGAACAGAAATGAATGACATAGAGACCAAAAAAAAAAAAAAATACAAAAGATCAATGAAACCAAGAGCTGGTTCTTTGAAAGGATAAATAAGATTGATGAACCTCTAGCTAAGCTCACCAAGAAGCAAAGAGAGAGGACCCAAATAAACAAAATCATAAATGAAAGAGGAGAAATAACAACAGACCCCACAGAAATACAAAGGATTAATAAAAAATACTATGAACAACTCTATTCTAACAAACTAGACAACCTGGAGGAAATGGACTCATTCCTAGAAAAGTACAACCTTCCAAAACTTACTCAGGAAGATACTAAAAATCTCAATAGGCTGATAACTATGGAAGAAATTGAAGCAGTCATCAAAAAGCTTCTAGCAAACAAAAGCCTGGGGCCAGATGGCTTCACAGGGGAGTTTTACCAAACATTCAAGGAAGAACTAAAACCTATCCTCCTTAGACTATTCCAGAAAATTCAATAGGAAGGAACACTTCCAAGTTCCTTCTGTGAAGCCAGCATCACCCTAATACCAAAACCAGATAAAGATAACACAATGAAAGAGAATTACAGACTAATATCCCTCATGAACATAGACGCCAACAAAATTCTAGCAAATCAGATCCAGCAGTACATCAGAAAGATTATACACCATGACCAAGTAGGATTTATTTTGATGATGCAAGGATGGTACAATATTCGCAAATCAATAAACGTGATACATCACATAAACAAATTGAGAGATAAAAATCACATAGTCATATCAAATGATGCAGAAAAAGCATTTGACAAAATCCAACACCCTTTCTTGACAAAAACTCTCAACAAGGTGGGAATAGAAGGATCATACCTCAACATAATAAAAGCCATATATGACAAACCCACAGCCAATATCATACTCAATGGGCAAAAACTAAAACCATTTCCCCTAAGTACAGGAACAAGACAGGGATGCCCACTCTGACCACTCTTGTTCAACATACTGCTAGAAGTACTAGCCATTGCAATCAGACAACAAGAAGAAATAAAAGGCATCCAAATTGGAAAAGAAGTAAAACTGTCCTTATTTGCAGGTGACATGATACTGTACATAGAAAACCCTAAAGACTCCATCAAAAAACTAATAGACTTAATAAATTAATTCGGCAATGTAGCAGGATACAAAATTAATGCCAAGAAATCTATGACATTTCTATACACCAATAATGAACTTACAGAAAGAGAGACTAAAAAAGCAATCCCATTTACCATCGCACCAAAAAAATTAAGATACCTAGGAATAAACTTAACTAAGGAGGTAAAAGACCTATACGCGGAAAACTACACGAAACTGAAAAAAAGAGATAGCGGAAGACGTAAACAGATGGAAGAACATACCATGTTCATGGATTGGTAGACTCAACATCATCAAAATGTCCATACTACCCAAAGCAATCTATAAATTCAATGCACTTCCCATTAAAATACCAACGGCATATTTCACAGACCTAGAATGAACTCTCCAAAAATTCATCTGGAATAAAAAAAGACCCCAAATAGCTACAGCAATCCTGAGGAAGAAGAACAAAGTAGGTGGGATCTCAATACCAGATTTCAAGGTGTATTACAAAGCCACTGTTCTCAAAACTGCCTCGTATTGGCACAAGAACAGACATATAGATCAATGAAATAGAATAGAGAACCCAGAAATCGACCCAATTCACTATGCTCAATTAACAAAGGAAGCATGAACATACAATGGAGTCAAGACAGTCTCTTCAACAAATGGTGTTTGGAAAATTGGACAAATACATGCAAAAAAATGAAACTAGATCACCAACTTACACCATACACACACACAATAAAAACTCAAAATTTATAAAGGACTTAAACATATGATGAGAAACCATAGAAATACTAGAGGAATCCACAGCCAGAAAAATATCTGACATATGCCGAAGCAATTTCTTCACTGACACTGCTCCTAGGGCAATGGAAACTAAAGAGAAAATAAACAAATGGGACTACATCAAAATAAAAAGCTTTTGCACAGCAAAGGAGACCATCAATAAAACAACAAGAAAGCCCACTGCATGGGAGAACATATTTGTCAATGATATCAACGATAAGGGTTTAATCTCCAACATTTACAGGGAACTCATGCAGCTTAACAAAAAGAAGATAAACAACCCAATCAAAAAATGGGCAACTGATCTAAATAGACACTTTACAAAAGAAGACAGAAGGAAGGCCAAGAGACATATGAAAACCTGCTCTAAGTCACTAATCACCAGAGAGATGCAAATCAAAATAACAATGCGGTACTATCTCACACCTGTCAGAATGGCTATTATCAACAAATTAACAAATGACAAGTGCTGGTGAGGATGTGGAGAAAAAGGAACCCTCATGCACTGCTGGTGAGATTGCAGACTGGTGCAGCCACTGTGGAAAACAGTATGGAGTTTCCTAAAAAAACTAAAAATGGAACTCCCATTTGACCCAGTGATCCCACTTCTAGGAATATATCCCAAGAAACTAGAAATACGAATCAGAAAGGATATATGCACCCCTATGTTCATAGCAACACAATTCACCATAGCTAAGATTTGGAAACAGCCTAAGTGCCCATCAGCAGATGAGTGGATTACAAAACTGTGGTACATCTACACAATGGAATACTACGCTGCGGTAAATAAAGGAGTTCTTACCATTTGCAACAACATGGATGGAGATGGAGAGCATTATCCTAAGTGAAATAAGCCAAGCAGAGAAAGATAAATATCACATGATCTCACTCATTTGTGGAATATAATGAACAACATAAACTGATGAACAAAAATAGATCCAGAGACAGAGAAACATCAATCAGAACGTCAAACCTCAGGGAAGGTAGGAGACAGTGGAGGTAAGGGGGAGAGATCAACCAAATGACTTATATGCATGCATGTAAGCCTAATCAATGGACACAGACCACAGGGGGGTGGGGGCATGAATGGGAGGTGGGGGGGGGAATGGGGGAATAAGGACACATATGTAATACCTTAATCAATAAAGAAATTATAAACAAACAAACAAACAAAAAACAAAGTGGAACTCTGGGAAGACTGAGGGCAACTTGCAACCTAGTTGAATTGCCTACAAAGGCTCTTCCCTCCCAACTGAAAAATGTCACCTTCTGGCTGGGCTGTAGGATACAGGGAACTAGAGTTTTCATGACAACATTTTGGAAAGCATGCAAAACAAACAAACAAACAAAAAAGACAGGATAAAGTAGTCAGGAACGCAGGGGTCTTTGCTCTGCTCACTGATGTCACATTACAACAGCAGCAAGAAGCAGAAAAGAAGGTAGAAAATACAACTACTTGACATTGAAAATATAACGATCATGTTCATTAGTAAATATGGCCTGATTCATGTCCCAGAACTGGCCATGAGATAAGCAACTCCTCACCTACAGGACAGTGGGAGAGGGGCAGGAAAGGAAACAGAAAGGGACTTAGACATCCTTACTTCAGTGATTCTCAAAACGTGGTGGGTGAGCCATCCACGTCAGACTCACCTGGGATATTTGCTGCTATGCAGATTCCTGGCAAACATGCTGTACGGTTCATCTATGTCAACTTGACAGGGCCATGGATGCCCAGAGAGCTGGATCTCTGAGTGTGGCTGGGAAGGTGTTTCTGGAACAGACTAGCATTTGGATCACTGCACAAAGCAGATGGCCCTTTCCAGTGTGCATGGGCATCATCTAATACTTTGAGGGCCTGAATAGAATGAAAAGGTGGAGGAAGAGAGAATTCTCTTTCTCTGCCTGACTGGGACATCAGTGTCTCCACCCTCACCCTGGGATGTACTCCTTCGGTGCTCCTGGTTCTCAGGCCTTTGGACTCTGACCAGAACTGTGTGCCCCTGGTTCCCTGGGTCTCCAACTTATAGATGGTAAATTGTGGGACTTTTCCACCTCCATAACCAAGTGAGCCAATTCCTCATAATATATCATTCATATATATATATATATATATATATATATATATATATATATATATATATATATATATCCCCAAACCATAAATCTCTTTATATGTGAATAAAGAGATCAATAGGAAACATAGTTTTTTCTAATGTTTCTGTTTCTCTGGAGAACTCTAATGCACATACTGAAACTGGATCTTTTGGGGTGAGGCTAAAAATCTGGATCTTACAAGCTCCCCAAGTTAACTGACTTTTAAGAATCACTTATTTAATTCACTATGAAATCATTGAAGAGTGGAGGTGGTATTATAAAATGCTTTGAAGCAGCCATACTTGGATGGGAGGGGTACTTTAATAGGAGAGAGGAGCTGAAAGGCCTGAAGTCACTCCCAGCCTCGGCCAGCTGGTTCTGGTTCTTGTCTCCATCATGGGCTCAGTTAGTCCAGAGTCTGGACATGTCAGGGCTCTCCCACATCGCTCTTTTCTCATTTATCAACATCGAAGAGAAGCTCTCCCTTGCTTTCTGCATAGGGTTCTTGTGAACATCAAATGAGCTGATTGTGAGAAAGCCTTTAAAACTTATGTAACTGAAGGAAACATGTATTCCTGTGAAATCAGAACTAACCACCCTTCCCCACTTCCCCTGCAGTTATGGGGAACTAGAGGTTTGTTTTCCCCTCCATGGACTCTCCACAAAGATCATATTCACCGGATAATTGCAGACTTGATTTTCTTCAACTTGTGGAATCAGTTTATCCACAGGATGAATGCCCATAACTAATGGAAATGTGCTGTACCATTTCAGGCAAAAACTTAATAAAAAAAACTATAGCCCTAGCTGGATTTGCTCAGTGGTTAGAGCATCAGCCTGCTGACTAAAGAGTGAAGGGTTCGATCTCAGTCAAGGGCATGTGCCTCCGTTGCAGCTCCATTCCTGGCCCAGGTAGGGACACGTGTGGGAGGCAACCAATCGATGCGTTTCTCTCACATGGATGTTTCTCTTTCTGTCCCCCTCCCTTTCACTCTCTCCAAAAATCAATTGAAAAAATATCCTCGGGTGAGGAGTAAAAAAAAACCAAAAAAACAAAAAAACCTATATTATCATTACATAGTTACTGTATTTTAACTCTGTCTCTTGGGCTCTATGCCTGGATTTCCAGTTGTACCCTAGACATCCCCCCGGATATGCCTCTATTCAACCTCAGACCTTCTGTATGTCCCAAACTGAACTTCCCAGATTCCTCTTCTTGACTTCCTCATTCCTATTCATGGTTTCCCCACCATCCCAGCACCTCCAACTGAAGAACCCATCGTCAACTTGGACACCCGCCCCCGCACATCCAATTGCTCTCCACCAGGAGAGGGTGTCTTACTCACAGATTCTTTCTTCTCTAATCCCACCACCACTGCCCTCATTCTGGCCCCCATCTATCACCGCTCAGGGTCATGGCTGTGCAGCAGCAAAAACGTTGTGAAATAAAGTCTAGGGTGTCCACTCACCGCTGAATCATTCTTCAATAAGTGAGCATAACAATAAGACAAGACATTATTTATGTTGTTGCATATGTGTTTGCCAGTTGACAAGATGCAGGAGAGGATTTTGGAGGTCTTCCCCCTTGGAACCTCTTCTTTGGAACACACTGAGAGAAGCTTCTAGCTAAAACTCTGAGCAGCATCTCTCCTGGGAATCCTGAGATACACTGAGTGATTTTGCTTGTTTATCTCACCATGGCTTATATCCTTTCCTGAAAATAAACTACATTCCATCAAGATCTTTGGGGTTATGTTTTTGTCCTATAACAACCCCCTAAGGATGTAGAACAGGAAGTTGAAAGGAAATGGTCCACAATGGCATCCCTGAGCCACGGGGATGGCCCTGGCCTGCCTCCTTCTGGAATTCTGGTCATGTAAGATGAATAACTACCGTAGGTCCTCACCTGAGCCATCATCGGCCATCTTTTCTGTTGCTTTCAACCAAATGCAATCTGGACTGAGAGTGAAAAGATGAAGTTGGAACTCAAGCTCAAATCTATTCAACTTCAACACCTGTTCTCTTGACTGATACTTTCTACCATCTATGGCTTATCTGAGACAACAGCTATGCAAATGGACAAGAAATGTGTCCTAACTTGGCCAGAGAAGGCCCAGCTAGCAGCTGATATTCTGCAGCCCCTGCTTCAAGATTTCCAACCTGGACAACCACTCTGAGAGGTGCCAATTCCAACTTCAGTGCAACTATAAGCATGCTAGGAGCTAATTCAGTTGTGTTTCAGGGATGGGGTGGGAGTAAGACACTGATTTGGTTTTCAAAACTTTCCAGGGCCAATTCCTTACCATGGACTGTTCCCCGGGGCTTCAAACCTCCACCTCTTCCTTGGGAAATTTTGTGAAATCAGGACCTTAATCATCAAAGGCATAGCCTCCATCAACATTTGAACCAGATGGTCCTGCCACTCTGTGTGACAGAAAGGGATCATCTTTGCCTCCTGTTTTAGAATATAAGTGGCCCTCATCTAGTTTGATCAGTATCTGAATCCTGCGGCCTGGCACCAAACTGGAAACATGCATGAAAATAAAAACATAAGGTGGGCAGTTTTGTACTAATCACAACCTTGCTTCCAGGGCATGCTTAAGGGGTCAGGATGAAAGAAACTATCTTAGCACAAAAGGCTGGAAGGAGTTGGAGAGAGAGAGAGAGACAGAGAGAGCAGCCAGCTGACTCACTACAGAAGAATGCACCATCAGCTTTTATCAAGTCTGACATGGCATCTGTCCTCTATAGCAGGTTCCATTCTCCTGTGTTTACACTTGTCACATCTCTTTTCCTTCCAAAGAAAAGGTTCTTGACAGTCTGAATGGATAATTTGTAAGGTGCCAGGGTTCCTCAGCCATCCATGCATATACATTTTTGGATGGGGAGAGGTCAAGTGTAGGGCAGCAGCTACATTGGGAGGCGATGAGGCCATGATACCCCTGAAATATGCCTAACGCAAACTAACAAATGGGGAGACATTATTTCCATCGTGAAAAACTAAGTTAATGACTCTCACCCACGACACAAGCCAGTGTTTATCAGAGCCCAAGACATCAAGAATGAGGCTCAAAACATATCTACAGGAAATTTTAGTGATGTTGACTTTCTGCCCAGACTAATAAACTTCATGTTGGCAAAGGGCTCATTTCAGTTCTGGTTGTCCTAGCCCCATCTATTGCATGAAAAATCAGTTTACATTGCTCCCCTTGCGTGTTTAGAGTTAGGGATTTGCCTTCATTTTTGCACAAGAAGTGAGAGGGGTATACTAGTATGCTTGTCGCATGAGCATGAGTTATAAAGCCCTTTTGAACCTTGTGTTCTTGATTAATTTGGGTCACAATAGCTGGGCCTGATCCAGTTTATTTTCAGTTTTGCAAATAATCTCTACCTGTTGATCAGCTACTTGTTTGTTTTCAATCAGACCCACCATAGGAATGCCAAACTTCCTTTGTTCAGCCAATCAGCATATTTGTTGGAGTTACTGTTCAGACACTAGACATGACTAAGACAGGAACCGGGCCTTTATGGGATGACAGGAGAGACAGGGGGGGGGAAAGAAAATGCAGTTTTATGTGGAAGTTCGTGTGTGAATTTTACTTGGAAATGACTCATTTGCACAAGATTTGCAAAGCAATCTGGATGCAGTGAAATGCTTTAAAACAAGAGTATTGCCTAGTGGGCTCTGGCGATGACTGAGATGCTTGGGCAAAGGCAGAATCTCCATGAATCTTGGTTTCCTTATTTGTGAAGTGGAGATGACAAGGTGGACTTGTTATGAGGATTCAACAAAATAATTCATATAAGCATTTAGCATGGTGCTTGGAATACATCAATACATTTTCTCTATCATGACAAAGGAGAGAGAAGAAGAAAGAGGAGGAGGAGGAAGAGGAAGAAGAGAAGGAGGGAGAGGGAAAGGGAAGGGGCAGAAGGAGGAGGGGAAAGTGGAGAAGGAGGAGGAGGAGAAGTGAAAAGAAGGCATTGGTGTAGGGAATTTTCTGAGAAAGAACCACACTTTGTGAGCCCCATGGGCATTCTCTCCTTTATCCTACTCTTGGAAACAAGACCTGACTATAAAGTACTCAATTTTCATTGAATTTAAAATGAGATGAGCTACCTCTTCTTTACATGAAAAGATTGGATACTATTGAAAGGGACCTAGCATGAGAGAAATTTTAGTCTAATGAAATTTTGCTGAAAACCAACAAAACAAATAATTTTAAAACCATGTGAAAATGTATTTCTATAGTTACCAAGAAGAAAAACAAATGTGCATGGAGCCATTTTTATTTGTATCAGAAAGCACGTAATAAACACTAATTTATGCATAACAATTTTCTAAATCAATTGATCTTATACATGAGAGTACCAGGGACAAAGAGGTAAATATGAAATATGGTAATTGAAACATATTCACGGGATAATACATTTGTAAATCTCTGTACAAGTTTTCCAAATGTACTTATATGTGTTCTCATTTGATCTGCCAATGTTTTTTGTGAGGAGTATGTAAAATCTATTATTGTGATTAAATCTACTTTATACATTTAAAGCTTGGGAAGTTATTACTAATAAGTAGAAGAGCTAAAATTTAGATCTAGATCTTTCAAATTTAAATCTTATTTTCTTAGGGTTCACCATGCTACAGATAAGGTAAAATATTTACTCTTTTTAAAACAAGAGTGAATAATCTGTGTATTGGATAGGGCAATAGCACTACTGTATGTTCACATTTATACATGGTGAGATTGGGAATGTGTGTGTGTGCAATGTACATATGACCTCTATACATATATACTGTATATATGCACACACATGCATATATTTTTATATATGTGTGTCTGTGTGTGGTGCAATATACTTGGGGATATATATATATATATATATATATATATATATATATATGTATACAGTTGGGAAAATCTTAAATTAAATCTTAAATTTTATGAAGACATAAACTGATTGCATAGAGAAGAGATGAGTGACATAAGACTTTGGGAGAAGAATCAAAGAGCCAAAAAGAAAAAATAAAAGTAAGAACTGAGAAATGGTCCCTGGTGCCAGTCATTCCATTCAACGAGATATAAATAGTCTAGCACTCAGGTCACCATGACCTGCACATCCATGGCTGACCTTGCTCAATGACCATGGCACTCTTCCCCACTGAGCTTGATATAATCCCAGTGCTCCTCAAAACTGTGCTCCAAGCAGCCTTTGCTATTAGATCAGAGGCAGCACCTAAAAAACCTTCTCAACACTGCCTTAGGAAATGCTCATTGACACTATTCTCAGGAGTATTTTTAATTGGACATGGCAAACCATAAGGACCTCTCATTGAGATTCATTCATTCCATTAATCACGGAGCAGTCAATATGCCCTGCCTTAAGCTAAATCCATTTTCTTTGGCTCTTCACTTAGATGCCATCCTCAGGAAAACATCCTCTGGAACCCTCTTTATAATATAATAGTCCTCCCATTTCTTTATCTCAGCACCCTGTTTGCTTCCTTCATAACTTTTATTGTTATCTGGTTCCTGTGCTTTTTGTCTCCCTCATTAGACTGAAACATAGGACGTGACTGCCGCGTTCTCCCTTGTATCTCTAGCACAGAGTATGTGCTCACCGAGTACTGATTCAATGATTGCACAAGAAAATGAACAAATGCTTGGCTCAAAACCTAGGGCGAGAGGCTCTTATGTGAACAGATAAACAATGCCAACAAGCTCAAACAGAACATGGAGCAAAGTGCTAAGAGAGAACCAGGACAACTGGAAGACTTCCCAAAGGGATGATCCTTGAAGGGTGGGTAGGGATTGGCCAAGCAGAGAAGAGAGGAAGGACAGTTAAGTTCAAAGGGAAATTTTAAATAATAACATTATACCTGAAACCTATATAATTTTATTAACCAATGCCACCCCAATAAACTCAATAAAACTAACTAAAATAAAATAAATTGAGGATGAACCAGAGCTTGAGTGACGCTGAAACAAAGGAAGTAATCACTGGGTATGGATGAATGAGTGGCCGGTGAGGGGCTACCGGGCCAGGGGGGCCACATCTACAAGGGCTTCCAGTTGCTTGCTGCTTCTGTCAACCATCCTCCCCTTCCCCTCCCTCCCTCCCCCGCCCCACCCCCAGCCTGGCTCCCAATCCTCCTCCTCTCAGACTGCCTGGCCAGGGATCCTGTTCATTTTTACAATGAATGTGCTTCTCTCTGGTAGACAGTCTAAGCCCAGAAATGGAATAAGATTATCTTTTGTTTATTTTAGTTTCACTTTAAGGATCTTATCTCTAGCAAATTCACCATCATAGTTCCCCATAGCAGGACACGATAAGAAGAGCCACTTTAAAAAAAAATAAAAGGGGCAATTATTTTTCCTGACCCCCATTAAACTGCCATGAAGTTATTTCTTATTTACCAATGCAGATGCACTGCTGTAGTCCACATAGGATCCAAGCGAGGGGAGCAGAATTGAAACCCTGAGCTCCATGATAGTTTTGGTATCTGGACTTTAGAGAAAACTTTTCAGGGTTTTATGAAGAATTTGCTTTCTTATCGAACTTTATTAAATTCTACCCCTGAATTCTTTCCCTTTTGGAAAGGACCTTTCAGCCATTAAGCCTGGAGAACGGTCCACGACAAATGAATTCCAAATTAAATGGAGTGGACTGTCTAGAGAACCATCTGAGCACAGACAACAGAAGTCTCATTAACTGTATGCAGACTCTCACAACAAAGCCTGACTCATTTACTAGTATACCGCAAGAATGGCGCGCAGAGAGACTGAAGCGGGCAAGGCCTGGTCCCGGGGGCATACACAAAGAGGGCTGCCAGGAGAAAGCAAACAGCACTCTCCCTCATGACATTTTCTTTGGCCAATTGCAAAAGGGGGGAAAAATCACTTGGAAATGCCAATTAGCCTCACTTCTTTTTGTCCATGTTAATTCCTTTTCCCTTATCAAATCAAGATCTGTGACGGCTTAATTTCAGCTCAAACTCTGGGTCAAATGTTTAGAGGCCAAAAGTGCTAAAGTAAAAGACTGAGGGAGACCAAGGATTTAATTGACTTTGATGCAATAACTGCATTGGTAACATATTCAGAACAGAAAATGACATCAAGTGACAAAAGAACAGATGCCCCTGTTTTCGCCCCCTTCACCCTCCCCAGGAAGCAGAAATAATTAACCCTCAGCTGCCAGCCAGATACAACAAATATTTTTGGGACTTTTTTCGGGTTCTATTTTCAACAGTAGGTTTTTCTTTAAAGTATGGCAAATTTTACAGAGCGAATAAGCAAACTGCTTATTCTCTTTGCAGACCCAATAAGCTTGGACCAAGTATATTCTGTGAAGATTGATTTTAGCACAAGAGAATAATCCAGAGGGTCATGTGCAGAGGGGCAGGCCTGCATGGTGAAGAGCTCCTTGGAAGCAGAATGAATCAAGAAAAGATTCTTTAGCTAAATCAGTACTGAGCCTTTTCTTGACATTTGATGAATAGTCCCTATGAAGATGTGTCTTCAACTCTCAGACCTAAAACTTCTTCACATTTTAATGTGTCTTGCAATTAAAGTATTCACTTACTTAGTGTAATAGTGTTTCTTTTCTTTGTGAATAGCTATTATGAAATTGACTCATCAAACGTACTCATTATAAGTAACACTTGAATATTAAAGAATTTATTATTATTTATTATTATTACTAGAGGCCCAGTGTATGGATTACTGCACTGGTGGGGTCCCTCAGCCTGGCCTGCACCCTCTCACAATCCGGAACCCCTTGGGGGATGTCGGAGGCCCAGTGCATGGATTCGGCCCCATCCACACAGGCCAGGCTGAGGGACCCTGTACACTGGGCCTCTAGTATGCATATAAGATCTTTGGTTAATCTCTTCCTGCCCTCCCCTTCCCCCCTTCCCTCTGGGATTCATCAGTCTGTTCTATGTTTCCATGCCTGTGCATTGAGCGTCTGCCCCCTGGTGCTCAGTGCACATCATAGCTAAAGGTCAAATGGTCGAATGGTCACTTAGGCTTTTATATATAGAGTGTTGTTTTTTTTAAGTAAAGTGAAGAATTGACAGGGGGAGACATCACATGGGAAGAGACTCTGATTGATGGATTAGTACATGGTCAATTAAGTGACCAGACAGTGAAGGCCCTCGAGTGCAATGCTTAAGACTTTGTTAATTTATGGTCTGCAGTGTTCAATGTTTTTTGAACAAGGGAATGGCACACCTAGAGACATTTCTAATAGTGACATGGAATGAAGAATGGTAGAAAGAGAGGCTAGAGGCAGAGATAAAAAAGCTTTTGAAAGTGTCCTGATAGAGCTAAGAGATCTGAGCTAGAGTAATATCAGTACCCAAGTGGAGAGTAAGAGCAAGATTTGAGAAGTATTTAGAACATGGAATTGTCAGGATTTGGTGACTCACTGGGTAGACAGCCTTCTCTGATTTCCCACATCTCACAGACATGGGTGCTGAGTTTCCTCAGTGAGCATGAAGTTGGAAATGGAAAGCTCCAAGTGGGCCTCCAGGCCATGGAGCTAGTATAACCTTTGAAAGCTCTGTGTTTCTTAGCGTACACTAAATCTTTCAACCGTTCAGCCTAGGACCCCTATAGCAGAACAGGTATGCCAATGCCTGAGGTATCCTTGAAGACAGAGAAAAAGTTGCCCATATAGCAGAGACAACTCTTAAAGGCACCATCGCTTGTGACAATAGGAGGCGATGCAGAGGGAGAAAATAACCTACTCATCTTATACAAACTTTTCCATAAAATCATCAGGAACAAAGATGCAAAATTTTTAACAAAATATTATCAAATTGAACCCAGAAAGTATATATAAGAGATAACATATCATGTTCAAGTGGACTTTATCCTGTAAATTCAAGATTTTAACATTCAAAAAGTAATCAATGCAATTTAACATCTTAAGAGAATAAAAGAGAAAAACCGGTATGATATTTTAATAGATTCAGACAAAGTGAATGGCAAAATTCTACATCTCTTCTTGATAAAAATTCTCAGCAAATGAAGAATAGAAGGGACTTTCCTCAATTTCATAAAGGGCATTTATAGAAACTGATCACTTAAATCATACTTAAATCACTCCATAGTAAAACAGTAAACCCTGGTTCTCTGGTATTCATAAAAGACAAAAATGTCTCATCATTTATATTAAACATTGCACAGGAGGTCCCAGCCATTATGAAAAGGCAAGAAAAAAAATCAAATGCATAAAGTTCAGAAAGCAAGAAGTAAAACTGTGTCTATTTGCAGATGGCTTTGTACATGTAGAAAATTGTAAGAAATCTACAAAACTTTAAAATAAGTGAATGTAATAAAGTCACAGGATATAAAAATATTAATAAAAATAAAATTTATTTTATATACTAACAGCAAGCAATTATAAAAAAGACATTAAAATATAAATAATTAAATTTATAAAAGTGTTAAAAACTTAAACTACTTTGGCATAAGTTCAACCAAGAACATACAAGTCCTCTGTACTAAAAAATACCGTGAGATAAATTAAAGATGACGTATATAAATGAAGAGCTATATCAATGTTCAGGGAATAAAAGCCCCCAAGGTGGTAATATGTCAGCTATCCCCAGGGTGACTCATAGAATCCATGCAATTGCAATAATCCTGCAGGTGTTTTGTTTTGTGGAAATGAACAAGCTCATTCTAAATTCATAGCAAACTCAAGCTTGAAAAAGAAGATAAAATTAGAGGAAATGGTATACAATCTCTTTAAAAAGGCCAAACGGCTTTTTTTTTTTAACATCTTCAAAACACAAATTGTGGGGCTTTATATCATTTTTCGACATTAGTAATAATATGATATTACTACTACTAATAATAATAGTTCTTGGTGGCTCAAACGTGATTTATTCTTCTAAAGAAACTTTTCAAGTGATTGTGAGACTCTCATACCCAGCCCAACTGGGAGAATTGAAGGTGAGGGTGTGTGTGTGGGGGGGGAGAGTACCTCCTCCAATGATTCCAAAAGCAATATCATGACACCTCTCACACTGAAAAATAATTTTTAAAACACCAATTTTAGTTTCTGATTGTGTATTCTACTACATACATGTATGAGTAGTTTCAAATGTATGTTGATCTTATGGTCATTAATAAAATACCAATGAATTTCAAGACAATGCTAATTCATAGTGACCATTGTCATTTTCTATTTCTCAATAAATGGGTATCAAATGCCCAGCAACCCTCACGCATGTATGTGGAGATGAGGGAGGATAACAATGCAAATTTTAGGCCATAAAGGTTATACTCAAAACGTTTGTGCTGTTCACCTAATATGATTCCCCTTCTTTCATCTCATATCATTATTCCCTTATTATATTATTTTTTAGCCTCGTCCATGTGCCAGGCACTGTACTTAGGTGCTGTACCTACAGTAACAAGAAAGATTGATACTCTCCCTGACTTCAAGAAACCCCAAGGCCGCTAGGACAGCCTTGAATTTCCCACCACAATAGGAAAGGTAAGCACCCTTCATCGTTTAAGGAAATACAGAGTACTCAGGGAAGCTGGCTTCTAAGAGGAGGGTCCAGCAAGAATTTGCACAGAGAGCTATAGTTAAGTTCGGGCTTGAAGGATGTGCAGGAATTAGCCAAGCAGAGAGGAAAGGAAGGTGTTCTCTGGAGTAGACGAGGGAAGAGCTTGGGTAATGGCTAGCAGCAAGAGGAAGAAGGAAAAGCTGAAAAAGGTAAAAGAATCCCTGTGAGACTGGGGTGTCCCAGAGGCAGGCAATGGCCAAATAATGAGGGGCCGTTAGGCGCCCTGCTTCAGAAAACTGGGTTCAAGGCTACCAAGAAACCTGCTCCAGGGTACTGAGCGAAGTAGGCACAGAGCCAATCTAGACTCCCTCCTCTCTGGATTTTAAACTGAACCTTCCCACTGCCTTCCCTGAGATCAGACTGAGGGCAGATATTTCTGCAGAATGAGAATGACACGCAGGGGCCCTGAGCCCAAGCCTATGTCACTAAGTACAAACAGTAGGCGAGAATGCTTTGGTCCTTATCACCCACCTGGGACTGTCGGGGCTAATTAATCATCGTGACAGCTCCCTGGATGCAGTCTGAAGGATTATTTTTTTCCCTGAATGCTGCTAGTTTAACCTGCCCGAGGCAAGACTTCACTTTGCGACACCAACACCAGGACGAAGCCCTGTTGAAAATGATGAATGCCTTTTGGAAAAGAATAACATTTTGATAAAGGCCCTTGCAATCAGCCTCCAGGTTCGAATCGAGTGGTTTTCCTTGCGTGTTTTCACAGTCATCTTACAAGAAAGCCAGCTTTATATCTGCGCTCCAAATCAGCTAACCTAGAGGAGGCCTTTTATAGATTAAAAAATCAAATAAATAATTGGTCACTGTATCTGGTTTTTCATAAGTAATTATGGGTGGAGCTGCTTCTTAGATTCCAACTTCCGTCCAGAGCCCTGTGTGCATCTCATTGCTCTGGTTTCTGATCCACCAGCAGCTCCTGAAGATGACAATTTGGGTTTAAGCCACAAACAGGGCCTCTCCATTGCCCAGAAAACAGATGTTATATGGAACCAAAGAGGCTTTCTGCTGCACATTGTTATTTCTATCCCTGTTTTTTTTCCCCCTCTTTCATATAATTCTTCATTTTCTTGTTTTCTTGCTTCAGCATGAAGAGGAAGAAGAACAAAGAGATGGAAGGAGGGGGGAACAAAGGAAGAGAAGTCACTTCCGGAAGGCATTTGACAGCCTGCTGATGAGGGGAAGAAACCCTCCCCTTCGTATTGCATGCAAGTGGAAATGCCTCCACCCTCCCCAGGTCTGGGGTCTTCTGGGGACCCCCAGGAGCTTCATAGGGGATGAAGAGGAGCCAGAAAGGTGCTCCGCTGGGAAGAGCCCTGAAAGCCGGTGCTGGCAGAAGGCGCCCTCATCTCCAGCCCAAACTCCAGGGCTCCGGACTGACTTGCTGACTCCACTGGCCATTGCTGGAAATGCAGAATCCAAAGTGGGAGAACAGAATCTGGTGTCAGAGCCAGGGTATGGAGTAGGGTTCTGCACATCAACCGGGAAAATAAGGGCAGAATGGTGGGTCGGGACTGAGAAAGGAACTGACTTAGAAGCAAGGACTGCTGGCTTGTTTGTCTACCTGAGGGAATCAGCAGGACACATACATGCTCATAAGCATGTGTGTGTACCCACACATGCACACACGTGCACACAGGTATACACATAGTGTCTGAAGTGCAACAACCAGCTAATACATAACATGATTGAGGACTGAGCTGAGCCTGACTTTAACTGTATCTGCTTCCTTTGCCACATCTGTTTACAAACAACTTACTACTAGTCACTATTAACACACACAAAACTTTGAAAACAAGGCCTTATAATGGTATATATTCTTTATCTACTTTATATTAGGAATTTATACTAAGGCTACAACTGAGCATACCCAGATTTGTCCACAAGAGTACTGCTATAGACTGGATGTCCGTGTCCTCAATGCATGGTATTAGGAGGCAGGCCCTGTGGGGGGTGGTAAAAGACACCCTAGAGAGCTCCCTTGCCCCCTTCTCCAATGTGAGGACTGCAGAAGTCAGCAGTCTGCAACCCCAAAGAGGGCTCTCACCAGAACCCAACATGCTGGCATCCTGATCTTGAACTTCCAGCCTCCACAACCGTAAGAAATAATGTGTGTTGTTTATAAGGCACCCAGTCTATGGTATTTTGTTATAGCTGCCCAAGTATTCATCACAAAGTAATCCTATCTAATAAAGAGGGAATATGCTAATTAACCATCACTCCATCACAAAGATGGCTGCACCCACAGCTGAGGCCAAGTTCTCATAAGGAGCCTTAATGAGCAATCAGCAAGGACCTGAGGCTACCCCCTCCCCCTCCCCCATGGGGCTTGACAGGGGACCTCAAGGTGCGCTTCCCATCCTGGTGCTAGGCTAGGGGACCTCAAGCTGCTCCCCCCGCCCCAGTGCCAGGCCAGGGGACCTCAGGCGGCGCCCCCCACCAGGTGGGGCTTGACAGGGGACTTCAGGCCACACCCCTCACCTGGCAGGGCTTGACAGGGGACCTCAAGGTGTGCTTCCTGTCCTGATGCTAGGCTAGGGGACCTCAGGCTGCTCCCCCCGCCCCAGCGCCAGGCCGGGGGACCTCAGGCTGCGCCCCCCCCCCCGACCTGGTGGGGCTTGATGGGAGACCTCAAGGTGCGCTTCCCGTCCTGGTGCTGGGCTAGGGGACCTCAGGCTGCTCCCCCCGCCCCAGCGTCAGGCCGGGGGACCTCAGGCTGTGCCCCCCACCTGGTGGGGCTTGATGGGGGACCTCAAGGTGTGCTTCCCGTCCTGGTGCTGGGCTAGGAGACCTCAGGCCATGTCCCCCACCCCAGCACCGAGCCAGAGGACCTGAGGCTGCGCCCCCCTGCCTGGTGGGGCTTGACAGGGGACCTCAAGGTACACCCCCAGTGCTGGGTCGGGGGAACTCAGGCCATGCCCCCCACCCAGGGGGGACCTGAGGCTGCACCCCCCTGCTGATGGGGCTTGACAGGGGACCTGAGGCTGTGCCCCCCCAGCCTGGCAGGGCTTGACAGGGGACCTCAGGCCATGCCCCCCACCCAGTGGGGCTTGACAGGGGATCTCAGGCCATGTCCCACACCTGGCAGGGCTTGACGGAGGACCTCAAGGCATGTCCCCCCACCCCGGTCTGGGCTGGGGGACCTCAGGCCACACCCCCCATCCTGGAACCGGGCCAGGGGACGTGAGGCTACGTTCCCTGCCCAGCGGGGCTTGTCAAGGGTGGGACTAGCCAGGTCTGGACCTATCCCAATGAGGTGGGGGGGGGGGGGGGTGCAGCCGGGTCTGGGTCTCACGCAATTTTGAGGCGCATGTGGGTGGGCGGGGACTTGACTCTGGGTCCCGTGGTGTGCCCCAGACTCTGACAGGAGGAAGGTTTTCATATACATTTTACTAATTTTCTTTCATCTCTGACACTTCTATTATAGAGAAAGGGCAAATATCAATATTAAATTATTTCCTCTAATTAATCCCCTTTTAATGTGCACAAATTTTGTGCACTGGGCCACTAGTCTATATATATAAAAGGCTAATATGCTAAGTGTCCCTCTGCCTGTCCAACCAGTTGCTATGACGCACACTGACCATCAGGGGGCAGACACTCAACACAGGAGCTGCTGTGATGCGTACTGGCCATTTACAGAGAAACAGCAGCATGGACCTGATGCTGACAAAGCAACGCTCAACTTCCCCCAAGTGGGACACAGGCCCCACCACCACCCCAGAGTGACAGCCCACCAAATCACAGCTGATGCTGCCGAGACCCCATGGTGCAAAATTTGCAGCCCACAGCCCAGCACAGTCCAGAAATGGTGGCTGTGGGTGCTGGGTAATGACATCACGTAGCAACACCCGGCTTCCTTTCCCTAGCGACTAGTGTCTTTGCGGTTTCTTCAGCCCAAGAACATGACTTGCTTTATAGCCAGGTGGAAACATTTACACTTTAACCAAATGTCTGTGAAGCATTTTCTCATGCCTCATCTCATTTGATCCTCACAGAAGTCCTGGAGTAGGTAGATAGGAGACGTGGTGGAATCCTATTTTCTTTTCATTAGCCAGAAAACAGAGATTTAGAAAGCTTAGAAACCTGACCTGACTGAAAAGAAGTAAGAAATGGTGGACCTTGAAAATGGCTTCAGGTTTTCTCACCATGCAGAATATAGTCAAACACTGCTGCAGTTAAATATTTTACCCTTTGTTCTCCCTGTGTGATCTACAATAATAATCTGCTTCATGTTGGTATTTACTACTGTCTTGCTGACAATTACCTGAAAGAGAGTTGGGGTGCTTCACTGGGCTGGAAAAAGTTTAGCTAAATCAGAAAGCAGGTCTAATTAAGCAAGTTTATTCTATATCTATAAAAAGCTAAGTTGACTCGTGCATGCGCAATACATATAAAGCTCTTGCTGGCACCAATCTTATGCATGTGTTTCCATCTGTCATTGCTAATCATGAATTTGGTTGACACTTCTATTATAGAAAAAGGGCAAATAGCGATATTAAAATATTTCTTCTAATTAATTTTCTTTCAATGTGCACGAATTTGTGCATCTGGTCACTAGTTTATAATAGAAATATCCAATGGTATAGGATTAGTTAAATCACAGTACATCATAAAAATCAAATCTTGAGCTATTAAAAATTACATTGTTAGAGAATATTAATTCATTTAAGCAGACAAGACATTTTATTTGACACTGTATAAAGTATGATAAACAAAGTGGAAAAATACAGCAGTTTATAAAATTGTAGTCATAATATTCTTGCATTTTTAAAAAATGTATAAATATGTGCATTAAAACGTCTAAAAGATAGACAGCAAACTGTTAGCCTATGTTATATTGGTGGGGTTATAGGTCATTTTAATATTTTACTTTCATTTATAATAAACATGTATAAATTATATAATAATATAGGTAATACTTTTTTTTCAATTGTATTTTTTTACCCATATACAATAAATCTGATATTAAAACCTATAAAGATTTTGAAATTAAATGCCAAGGTGTCCTTCAGATCAAACAGATTATCACAGCTATACTCTCATCAGCTGTCCAATTCCCTATAATCTAAAACCTTAGCCATTACTGTTGTGTGTGTTTTTAATCTATACCAATTTGATGGGAAACAGGTGAATAGTCACCCCAGTCTTTTTAATCTGCCCTTCTTTGATTTTTCTAGTGAGATTGAATGTGTGTATTTTTAAATTTTTAAATTGATTTTTAGACAGAGAGGAAGGGAGAGGGATAAAGAGAGAGAAACATTGATGTGAGAGTGAAAAGTACATCGGCTGCCTGCTGCACACCCCCTACCGGTGATTATGCCCACAACCCAGGCATGTGTCCTGACCATGAATCAAACCGGCAACCTTTTGGTGCATGGGACGATGCCCAACCAACTGAGCTACACTGGCAGGGCAAGATTGAATGTGTTTTCATATGACTACCAGCCATGTGTGGTTCTTTTGTGAGTAAAGGATCATGCTCTTTAAGATCACAGAAACTTCCCCCAAATTTGGGATGCTTAGATTCTGAACAGCTTAGCCCATATATCCAGCCCTTGAATGCCACACCCAGCTTCACCCTGGGGTTAGATCAATGGTTCAGCTTTGGTTACACATTGCAATGACCCAGGGCTTTAAACATACTGACATTTGGGTCTTGCGGGAAACCGATCATTGTCCCACCAATAGAGAGATGTGAAAAGGGAATCGGGAAGGCTGGTCAACCTTAATTGCTCTGAAAGGTCGGAGCTAATCACTCATTGTTTAGTTGAGATATGGGTAGTTGAAACAGCCTCCACCTGTTACTCATATGTAAATTCTTGCTGATTGGCTATTATTGGAATTTCCTGCCTAAAAGATATGGGTGTATCCCATAACCTTAATAAAAGGGATAGCAAAGCCAGAGCAGGTGGTAGTCCTCCCCCTAGAGGTGGACTCCCGCCTGGCCCCCAATATTCCCAAATTAATGCTTTTCTAGTCTCTTTTCATTTGTGTGTGGCCTTCTCCAGAACCCGAACCCTGAACCTGGAACCCTGAACCACGAGGGACCTGAAAAGGATTCCCACAGGGTCTTACCTCTAGAGTTTCTGATTTAATTGGTCTGGGTGCAGCCTAGGCATTAGAATTTTAAGCTCCCCAGGTCATTCTAATGTACAGTGAGGCTGAGAACCAGGGAGGGCTTCAGTTAGAGGTCCTGCTAAGGTGGACCAGTGAGCATCGCAGATGCAGGAAAACTGCCTCCCATTAGCACCTGCACCTACTGTGAAGAACAGGAAAATGAGATGCATATGAAAGACAGAGATGAGGAGGAAACAAATAGATTCATGACCAATGTCATTTCATTCATTTAACATATTGACTCAATAAATATCTGGGCATCTACTATGATAATAATGGCACACATTTTTGAACATTTACTATAGGTCAGGCTCTCTTCTAATCCCTTTACATATATCTCTTCCAATAACCTTAGGAGGCAATATCTTCGTTATCCTCATCTTATAGGTAAGGAAACTGAGGCATGGAGAAATGAAGTTATTGGCTTACGGTCACACAGCTAGCAATAGGTGAGGAAGGATTTGAACAAAAATCTGGATAGCTTTAAAGTCCGTGTCAGAACATCACAGGCCAGATGCTGTGAAGATATAGTTGATATATCAAAGAAAACAAAACAGGTAGCAGGCCCTACTCTCGCACAGCTTAAATGTTACTACTAGAGGACTAGAGAGTAAATGAATAAACACAGGAGATCTAAAGTAGAAGAGCAGGTGCTATAGAAGAATATAACCATGGACCCATGTTCATAGCAGCATTTTCACAATAGCCAAAAGATAGAAGCAACCCATATCTCCATTCATAAGTGAATAAAGAAAAGTGGTATATACTTACAATGGAACATTATCCAGCCTTTAAGAAGAAGGACATTCTAACACAGGCTAAAACATGAATGAACCTTGAAGACATTATGCTAGCTGAAATAAACCAGCCTAAAAAGGTACAAATACTGTCTGATCTGATTTACATGAGGAATAAATAAAAGAGTCAATTCTTAGAGACAGAAAGAAGAATGGTTATCTTCTTGGATGAGTTATTTAGTGTACTCTTTAATGAGTACAGAGTTTTCACCTTGGAAGATGAAAAATGGTTGGAGATGGGTGGTGATGATGGTTGTGCAAGAATGTGAATGTGTACTTAATGCCACTGAGCTGTACACTTAAAAATGGTTAAGGTGGTAAATTTTGTTATGTATCTTTTACCACAAATTTTTAAATTAAAAAAAAATAATATATTTTTAAAGAGCATAACTAGAGGCCCCAAATTAGAATGGGGAGAAAAACAAGGAAGGTTTATTTCAGGAGGTGACATTTTTTAAAAATATATTTTTATTGATTTCAGAGAAGAAGGGTGAAGGAGAGAGAGATAGAAACATCAATGATGAGAGATAATCATTGACCGGCTGCCTCCTGCATGCCCCCTACTGGGGATTGAACCTGCAACCCAGACATATGCCCATGCCTGAATCAAACCTGGGACCTTTCAGTCCATAGACAGATGCTCTATCCATTGAGCCAAACCAGCTAGGGCAGGAGGTGACATTTAAACTGAGACTCAGGGATCAGAAGGATCAGCTAGGAGAAGAGTAGAGAGGGGCTATTCTGAACAGAAGGAACAGCATGTGCAAGAGCCCTGGGGCAATAAGAATGGTGAGGGCAGCATGGTGCAGGGCAAGGCCATGCAGGGCTTCACTGATGTCAACAAGGAGCTTGGAATTTATTCTAAATGTTTTGGAAAGCCACAGGTGGATAGCGAACAGAGGCATGACAAGATTTGCTTTATGTTTTCTAAAGCTCCATCTATCTGCCCAGGAGAGTGGCTTGGAGGAGGGCAAGTTAGAAGGCAATGACCTCGGTGTGAATGTAGGTGATGTCACATTTGAGCTGGGGAAACAGGTTTCAAGAAGTTAAGTAACTTGCCTAAGGCCACACAGCACACGGTTCTCAGAACTCAGAACCAAGGTCTCAATTATTGGGTTCATGGGCAATCCTCTACATGAAGGAGAAAAGACAAATACTGTAAAAAATAATAAATTATATTAGAGATTTATCTAAAAACAATTTCCAGGGGCTCAAAGACTGTTTAGCTGAAGAGACAGCATAAAATCAGAGAAGATTAGAACTGAAATAGACTCCAGAATTTTTTTCTGTCCGACTACTTTGTCTTAGAGGCAAGGAACTATAGTATTGGGGAAAGAAGTGACTTGGCCAAGTCACATGACTTCAGACTGGCCAAACCATCCAGTGCTCTTTCTAATACTCTCTGTGCCACTCCACTCCACACCTGCATTCAACCACAGTCCTGTGAAACAGCAAAACCATCACCCACACCCATGCAACAGCGCACTGCATAAAATATTACCCCCATTGATTTTCTCAGCTCTCCTGAGAGGCAGAGGGGCTGATAGGACAGGACTGTGTCCTTGTTCCTCTTCGTAACTATTCTCTATGCAGAGCCTGGCATGTAGCAGGCCCTCTGAATGGAGGTTGAGTTAATAAAAATAGCTGCCCTTTGCCCATTACTGACCATGCACCAATGGGAGCTGAGGGCTTGACTGTGATATTTTCTCTTTACTCCTCACTCCAAACCTTTGAGGTGGGGCCTTTTATCATCCTCCTTTCACAAATAAGAAACTGAGGCTTGGAGACATTTGATGTCACAGGTCTTCTCATAAGTTCCAAGACTTAAGTCCACAAAGTTGGACTCAGAATGTACTTTCTTAATATCATACAATTCTCTCTCTCTCTCTCTCAATTATTGGGTCCAATTATTGGACTCTCTCTCTCATACACACACACACACACACACACACACACATATACACACACACGCATATACACACACACACATACACACACACACACTGGCAAATGAATTCCTATCCATTTGACAAATGACAACCAGAGAGTTGAAGGCACTTGTCCAAGGTCACACCACAATTAAGATATAAAAGTGAAGTCCCTGCGCTAGTCCGCCAGCTCCAAGTCTAGTGTCCTTCCCTCTATCCCCAGACACCTGAAGAATCTCAGCTTCTTAGTGAAGGAATCACTTGAATTACATACCATACTATACATATGTTGTTACTGTAGGAATACAGAACACTCTATTTCTGAAAGGAAGGTAGTGACCGCATGCAAGGAGCTCAGCTTTTAAAGGGAGAGATGCCTGACAGAATCCTGGAAGCCTCCAATTAGGCTGGTTGACCTTAAGGTTTTTATCCTTCCTGTGTCCCAGTTATTTTATCCATAAATGGGGACAGCATCATCTCTCTCAAAGAATTTTGGTATGACCTGCTGTCTGTGATTCACATGTAGATAATACTGCGTGCACGCGTGCACACACACACACACACACACACACACACCCTTATCTGAGTCTCACTATAGCATGGAGTTCATCCGCACAAACAGCACTCTCACTGCTCAGCTGGGTGACTTACACCTTTCTGTGTCAGGTTTCCTTACGTATCTGGGATAACAATACAACCTACCTCCTAGTGAGTTGTTACATAAGAAACACTCAGAGCAATGACTGGCACATGCTACAGATCTGTTAGCTGATGGTTATGTTCATTCATGTAAATGGAAGCTTTAGTTTAGATCTATAAAGACCTACAGTTTTATATCTTTAGTTTTACATATATATATGAAGGAAAGAGAAGCTTGAATGTGAGGAGAGGGGAGGGAACAGGAGGCATGTGAAGAAGCTGGAAAACATCCTTCTAATTCCAGGTCCATGAGTCCAGTTGCAACAGGGAGAAAGAGGTGGGAGTAGAAGTGAATTCGTGATTCGCTGGGCACAAGTAGAGTTGATTTGGGGGCCCAGCAGCAAAGCAAGGTGTAGAGTTAGAGTAATGAGGTCCTTCTCCCAAACTCTGCAAAAACAAACAGACAAAAACCCAACTTCCTTCTGGAAGCCAGAAATAAACCTGACACAACCAACAATGGCAATCACAGTAGAAGAAGAGGGCGAGTTTCCCAAGTAGCTGAACAGGCACTGGCCAACCGAAAGGGGGGTTGAAGTAGGCAAGAGGCTTCAGGGCCTTTGGGCTCATCCTGCTGTTAGGCAGGTGAGGGATACTGAGGTGGGGGACATTTGGACTAGAGTTGTGGATGTTGAGATAATGCATTGATCATCAGTGTGCCTGTCACAGCGTAGCTGCCCCATACATAATAGGAAAAGTCAGGGGCATTTTTCATGAGGAGGGTTAAAAGTACTTCTGCTTAACCCTGAATGATGAAAGAAATATATTGATTGGGATCATGTCCCAAGGGTAACTGAGGTTGTGATATAAAGACCAGAGAGAGAGAGAGAGAGAGAGAGAGAGAGAGAGAGAGAGAGAGTTTCATTCATTTGGGGGCAGGAACCCAAGGAAGATACAGCATTTCTTTTCTATAGCCCAAGTCGACACACTGAACATTTCAAGCATGAGAAAAGCTGGAATTCAGCGAGGGCATTTTGACAGCACTGAAATTTATGTCTGGCTGGGAGGAGATAGTACCCCACATTTTTAAACAGTTTTGGTCAGAGGAGAAAAATGTAAAATTGGTCCCTAGCTAATGAGGGCTGGTCTTCCTTTTATGGAGCTCTGGTGTGCAATTAAGGTTAGCTTCATGTAAACTACCAGTGCACTCAGACTTTTAACAGCCTTATGTATGTCAGGAAGGAAAATAAATAGTCCCCTGTTTTTGCTTTATGTGGGGAAATTATTGAGATAAACAGCTTGGACCTGGCAGGTGTGACTTCTTGCAGCTTAACGTGATGGATTCGCTAATGGCAGCTGAGCTGATAGCACCAAACTGTGGATGGATGAGAACCATGGTCAAGATTCTGACAGTTATGTAAGTGCCAGGGCCTGGCAGGGTCTGACTTTTGACCGTGAGGCACTCAGACTTCCAGCATTTGGGAGCATAGAAGGAATCTGGAATGCAGAGGTGGGGGAGACTCGTTCTGCAGAGTAGGTAGAACGCTTGAACTTTAGAGGATCTCAGGAGTGGGGACAGGGAGGCTTAGCAAGGTGAGGGGACTGCTGTACCAGCTGTTCAGTACTGGACCCATGTGTCCTGGCCGTGCTATTTCCACTATCCTAAACTGCTTCTAAGAACCGTGCAGAATCATGAAATGATGAATTTAGACCTGAAGTCCTGGTTTTGCCCCTACCTCCTTGCCTCTGGTCACCTCCTTCTGTGGCTACCCTTCTACTGTAATCTAGATCTGAGCATGTCTCATACTCTTTGCCCCTGTTTAAAACTCTTCGATGACTCCCCTCCGCTATTAGGATAAATTCTTAACCTGGCTTAGAAGGACCTTCACAAGCCTGGCCTCTGCTTACTTCTCCAGCTACATAATCCCCAGTTCCCACCCATGCAGGCTCTGTGCTCTGGTCATTCTGAATAATATGCTCTTTCCCAGATAAAGTACATGATGCTGGTGAAAATGTAAAATTCAGAGACAATGAATAATTTGTAGTATAAGTATGTTTCATGAAATATTTGGGACATACTTGTCCTAAAATATTATTTGCTATCTATCTGAAATTCCAATGTGACTGGAAGGCTTGTATTTTTATTTGCTAAATCTGCATAAACATGGCCATCCTACTCTAACTGGACCCTGCTCTTCTTCACTTTAGGTCTTTGTTAAATGTACCATCCTTTAGCTAGAAAGCCAAGCCTTTTCTCTGTTATTGCTTAACTAACTCATTGAGTCAGGCCTTCAAAGCTCCATGTTCACCTTCCATAGTGTAAAGTTATTGCTGGGCTGTGGCTACCACACCAGCAACTGTATTTTCAACCCCCCTGCATCCAGGTGGGACCATGTGACTAAATTTTACCAGTGGAATGTGAGCATGTCATTTCTAGGCCAAAGTGGTTAAGAAGCAGGTATATCTTCTCCATATTTCCTCATCTGCCAACTGGAAATAAAAGACTCCAAGATCCTAGAAGATGCTGAAACTGTAGGCTGGAAGGAATCTGAGTCCCTGAATCACTGGAAGGGCACTCCCAGACCAATCACAGTGATAGTTACATGATGAGAAGTAAACTTCTATCATGCTGTCACTAAAATATGGAGGTGTGTTTGTTATAGCAGCTAGCATTATCTTAGCAAATAAACCCATTCTTTGTGTCTTAGTGTTGATATCTCTTAAGGTCTCTCAAACTAGAATAGTTGCCCCTCTTATGTGCTCCCATAACACACTCATTTTCACTCCATTAGTAACCCCTACCATGCTATACTGTAATAGACTATTTACGTGTCTATGCATTTTTCCTACTGGGCAAAATATTTCTTGGAGATAGAGACCATGATTGTGTTGGCCACAGTTATATCTGCCAACCATAGCATTGCTGAATGAATGACTATGTAGAATCTCTTCGATTCTGTGGGTTGGGTTTCTTATTTTTAAAATTGAGATGGCAGACAAATGCTTTCTATGATCCCCCCAAATCTTTAATTCAGGAGTGATGACTATGACTGAAGTAGCAACCTGCTGTTTTTTACTTCCCAGAACCAAACTTTTCCATTACGGAATGGCACTCCTTTCTTCCCATGTGGTTCTCATGGGATGAGAATCATTGCAATTCATGACACCCAGCCTCCACCCTCCTACAGCAGTGAATGGTCAGGGACAGGAACAAGACCCAATCAGAATTTCCCCTTAGTTTATAAATGTATGTTGAAATACAGGTGCTATTTTTTTCACTAGGGTTCCTATGCCAGAAGGATGTATGAGGGGGCCTCTTAGAGGCAATTTGCTTCATTACTAGAGAGTGAGGGTCTACAAAATGAAGCTAGCATACACAGGAGATCAGAGCCAAGAAATTAAGAGAAAAACAGATTCCCAATAATATTTTCTGAGTTCCTGGATCTAGCTGTGCCTATAGCCAACTACCTCTGGGTTTCCCACTATGTGAGCCAATAAACTCTGATTTTGGCTTAAGCCAAATCTTAGAGTCTGTCACATACAATCCTCACCTCACCCCCAAAAGTCCTGACTAATGTAAAAATCATAGTTTTAAAAATAAAATATACCCAGAGCAATACTTTGCTTTACATGAATAAATATAAAATATACTTTATTGAATTGATTGGGGTGCAATAACAATAGAGAAAATTGGTGTCTTAATATTTAACACAAAACATAAGGCTTGTGTCTGCACTATTGTCTATATAAATGAATTAACTTAAAAATACATTTTTTAAAGTTCAATTTCCTTCAACCCTCAAGAACAGTTAAATAATGTAATTTTGAAGATTTGGAGAGCCCTTGTCCTTATTGTCACACACTACTTGAGGAAGGTAGTTTTAAAACAAAATTTCTAATGATTTTCTATAAGGAAACCAAATTAAGACAGCTCCCAGTTTATGACAATCCCCCAACAATCAAATCTGTGCCACCCCCTGTCCCCAGCAAAGGCCAACTCACCCAGGAGTAGAAACACCTTATCAATCTGGGGCCATCAGGTCTGTCTACCTAGAATTTAAAGCTTGAACAGAGAGACACAGACTGCAATTTGGGTTACTAGGTTGCAGGAAGAGCCCATCCAACTGAAATGGAACATAAACTTCCACTTCTGTGTTTCAGGGGCTGTGTTTGCTTCCACTTCTCTGATTCTTGGCTGTCTATTTACTCCTCCAGTCCTATGAGCTCCCAACATATTTGCCCAGAGTGTTTTGCTTCAGTTAGACAATGTCAGGTGCTAGGGTGACAATGAAAGAAGTGTCATTAATTCAAATGGGGTGAGAGAAGAGGGCATTTCAAGTGGGTATCAGATATCATTGCTCCCGGGTCCATCAACTCTGCCCTCCTACTAGTATCCATCCTGACTGGAGCGCTCCTCTGCCCTCCACCATGTTGACAACCAGTCCACATCCCACCCTCATCAGGGTCATGAAATCCAACCCCCAACTCCCCTCAGGCAGATAATACTTTCCAGAGTTGCAAATCATTAGGTTACTCTGCATGGTCACCCAGAATAGGTCAGCTGTTCTATTGAGCTGCTCTTGTTCTCAAACTTCTCTACTCAAAAGTAGGGTTTTAACTTGACCTCTGCATAGTCCAACATTTTCTGTTTTTCACAAAATAAAAGACCAGCCTTACTCCAGAAATAAATTCTGCTTCTATCCTTATAGAGTAAATAATTGTGGGCAGCTTTAAAATATCAGTTTGTTGCTGCATCTAGCCTTAAAGAGTTCAGAGCCATTGGAAGTCAGATGCATAGAACACCTAGTTTGCAGCCCTTTCTTGGAACACTGCGTGATTGCTTGCTTCCTAACTTTCTTACGAAGTCATTTCCCTTCCTTGAAAATCTGGTGCCTCCCTGGATGCTTCCAGCTTCTGCTATTGGTCACATGACACTGTAGATCATCCAGATCTTTTGTTTCTCTCCAAGTTCGATTAGTAACTCAGAGCCAAGGAGAATAATCCAGAAGAGAAACACTCCCTCCAGGCATCTGGTGTTCCTCACGCAGCTGAAGTAGACAGGCCACGTGGCGACAGGCAAATAGGAAACAGACCTCCACTCGGGTGGTCTGACGCTGGACTGTCCATTGTAGGCCAAGGAGCAATAACAGCTGTCCAGCATGGAGGCCAACATGTCCCCAGTGCAGAAAGTGACAAAGCAGTCCACTCCTTAGGCTGCTTCTTCCCTCAGCACCAGCTAACTGGCTGCCAACTGGCTGTCTTTCTTCACCAAGTAGGTCCACATTGAGATAGTTGGCAACAAAAACCTCCTGAAGGCCATGTATGTCCACACTTGGACAGTCATCATGGCTGAGGGGCCAATCAATCTGCATGTGGAGAAACTCACTTAGGCATCCTAAGATTTGGAAAAGAAATGAAACAATAAATGGCTAACTAGCTGCACCATAGCATACAAGAAGTCAGGGCAGCATTCCCTCTGCTCCACCAGATGTCTGGAAATCACTTCATATTTGGACTACTTTCCCAACCATAAATTGAGATGGTTTAACTAGATCTTGGAGTCAGGATACTAGAGAATGAGAGGTCATCTAAACCAACTCTCTCATACTACAAATGAGTAAACTGAGGCTGATTCTTATATTCAACATGTTTCTTGAGACCTACTATGTGCCAGATGATCTACTAGGAGCTAGGGATCAAATATCAAGCAAAGATACACACACAGCCCCTCACCTCGCGGTGCTTGCAATATGGTGGGGAAGAGAGACACCAATTGAATAATCACATGTAGGTGTATTAATACAAATTAATGAGCTCTGTGAAGAGGCACACAGTGTATAAAGAACATATTTTAGGTGGACCTGATCTAGTGAAGGCAGCACTATGAGGAAGTCTTTTCAGATTTAATACCTGACTGAAGAATAGGCTTTAACTAATAAGAGGGCAGAGGAGAGGGGCATAGATGGAGTATATGCAAAGGGCCTGAGGCAGGAGAGAGCAGAGGACTTTCAGGTAAGTATAAGCAGCCGCTGGGCTAGAACAGAGAAGAGGGCAAGAGTGGACGTTGAGTAGGCAAATGGCAATTTCTGACATTGGGGAGAACTTTAAAAGCAAGAAATCTGGTGGATTGGGCTAATTCAGTAGACCATAGGTACCAATGAAGTCAAATAATATAAAGGATATAAAGGGAGATGAATAAGCAAGTTAGAAGGATAGGAAGTTACAGTGAAAAGAGGATGTTTGAATTAGTAATCTGGGAATTAGAGAAGATTCAAGTAATAACTAGATCAAGAATGTGAATAAGAAATGACACAGCTAAGGTGGAGTGGGAGAGAAAGTCAATGAAACTTGTAATATCAGGCTGAAGTCATTCCAGACAAGTCCGGACTTGGAAAGGATAGAGACATTGAACAAGGAGTCAACATGTTCAGAGAATAAAGAATGTCCAAGAGGTCAGTAGTAAGAAAAACGAGGAAGAGAGAAACTTACTTAAATGGAACAAAACTCAAAGGATCATGATTTTTAATAGCCATCTCTAGACCTGGTATGTTTGAAATAAAAGAGACATTTTAAAAAAAGAAAGAAAATAAAAGAGCTATCACTTATGAGGGCTGCAAAGAAGCATGTCCTCAGAAGCAGCAAGTTATTGGATGAGGAGCTCAGAAAAGTGATTGAATGCAAAAGGGAGTTGGATTTTGAAGATATTTCTAGAGGTCAGAGTAGAAGGCATTGGGAGGTGCAGAGGGAGAGGAGGTCTGCAGAAGCAAAGAAGGACAAGCTCCCTCTGGGACAAGGGTGGAGGAAGTGACAGGTGGTAGGTGGAAAAGGGCTGAAACTTTGAGCACCAATTAAAAACAGGGATGAGAGTACAAATTAAATTTGGTCTTTTTTTAAGAGGAAGGGCTCTGGGTTAAGTGGCCAGAGAACTTGGCTCACTTCACCAACAGAGGTTGGGAGATGTCCCTGGTCTCAAAGCCATATAGTGTCAAAGCTGGGACTGGAACCCCTGTTTTCTGAATCTCAGCTCTAAAATCGGTGATCCCACAACCTGAGAACAAGCAAACTATCTCTCACTGGTCTTCTTGTGTTAGTTCATGGGTTCCAGGGGCCAGCACCAGTCCTGTTCTGTTTGGAGGCCTCTCCCTGGAGTTGGGCCACTGGATGGCACTGGTTCAGTCACACACCTCCTTCATAGGCAGAGCACTTTGCAAAATGGGCAACTGGCAGGGCATGGGCTTATCTTCACCTCACTGGCAGACTGCTTCAGGAAGATTCTTTCTAGAAATTAGGATTAAGAAAAAAGCTTTTCCTTCTATCCTTGCTTCCATTAAACTATGAAAAATCTTAAAGCCATTAATTTATTTATTTTTGTCTTATTCTCTAGGACACTTAAACTTAAAGCCAAGAACCCAATTGTGCTATATTCTTAAAATGATTATTTCTCTCCTAAATCAGCTCAAAACAATTTTATTGAAAACAATCTTATGTTATATGTATTTTTAAACTATAAACCACACTTAAAATTATTTTTAATAATAAGCAGAACATACATGTTTTTCTTTTTCTTTTTAATTTATCTTTATTGTTGAAAGTATTACAAATGTCGCTTTTTTCCCCCCATAGACCCTCTCCTTCCATCTCCCATCTCCTCCCCAGGCCTTCACCCCACTATTGTCTATGTCCATGGGTTATGCATATATGCACCTATTCCTTGGTAATATTCATAATTCAAAAAATTGTTAAATAAGAATATATAAAAAGCTCTTAGAAATCAAGAAAAGATTGAACATAATAATAAAAATATTACAAAGATAATAATAGGCAATTCGAAAAAGGAAAACAAATGAAAGATAAACATAAAAATAATCAACCTCAACAATACTAAAGAATTATAAGTTTAAAAAATAAGAAATAGTTCCCCACTATAATACATTAGATTATAGAAGATTAGTACGATTGATAAAATGTAATTTTAGATAAGGGGTTGGAAAAGGGGTACTCTCATGAAGTATAAAAAGGAGTATAAATTAGTAAACACTTTCTGGAAGGTAAAATTAACCTCAAAATAATAAAGACCATTTATGAGAAATCTACAGCTAACATTATACTCAATGGTAAAAATACAAACAAAAACACTGAAAGGCTTTTCTCTAAGATCAAGGAAAAAGCAAACTTCTATTTAACATAGTACTGGAGCAATTAGGCAAGAAAAAGAAGTAAAAGACATCCAAATCAAAAAGGAAAAAGAGAGATAAAATTATCTCTGTTTGCAGATATCACCTTATATATAGAAAACTCAAAAGACTCCACAAAAACACTGTTAGAACTAATAAACAAATTCAGTAAAGTTGCAGAATACAAAATCAACATACAAAAACCACTTGTACTATACTAACAACAAACTATCCAAAAGGAAATTAAGAAAACAATACCATTTACAATAGCATCAAAAAGAAGAAAATACTTAGGAATAAATGCTAACTAAAGAGAGAAAAGACTCATACACTGAGAACTATAAAAATTGGTGAAAAAAATTAAAGAAGACACAAATAAATGGGAAGACATCTTGTGTCCATGAAGTAGAGGATTTAATATTATTAAAATGTTCATACAACCCAAAACACTCTACAGATTCAATGCAATCTCTATTAAGTATTAAAATTTAAGTGTACTCTTTAAAACCAAAATTCCCCATTTTGGAAGTTAGACTATGAAGATAATCACACAAGCACATAGTATATATGATCATCACAGAATGTTTGAGAATGGGCAGAAATTATCAACAACCTAAGTGCCCATCACAATGGTACCAATGTGGAATACTATGTAGTCATTAAAGTGTTTATGAAGTTCTACATAAACATACTAAAATATTCACAGCAAATTGTTGAGGGAAGCAGCAATTACAGAGCAGAATATACAGTATGTTCCCATATCTGTAAATTTACATATTTCTATATAGGGATATTTGCATATTTACCCATGTCCTGAAACTCTAGATGGTGAGATTTGTAATTTATTCTTTATGATTTCTCATGATTTCCCCATTTTTTAAATGATGAGCAATAATATATTTTGTAATCAGATTTTTTAAAGCGATTTTATTTTGTAGCAAGTGTGCAAGTGAGTGAATAAGGAAAACGTCCCACACAAGCATAATTGGAATGTGACTCTCAGCAAGAACAGCCCTGTAAAGTGATGGTGCATGAGCCCTGTCATGCATGTCAGACTGGCCAGATCTGGAATCTGCCTTCTCTCCAGCTACCCTAGTTCCGCCTTAGATTCCTCATTTGTAAAGCAGAATTGTAGTAACTTGCCTGTAATCATGGAGATAACAAGTGGAAGAAAACTGAACTTAAACCCAGGTACTGACCCAGAGGCTCTGCATGACTGCTCCCCTGTGTGCCTCACTCAGCCTCTTAGGAGTGAGATTCCTATCACAGCCTCTGAAGACTTAGCTGCAATCCTTTCTTTATTATCAGTCATTCACGTTAGACTCGTGCAGTCACATGTGGCTATTTATGTTGAAATTAATTAAAATTAAATAACATTTTTAAATTCAGTTCCTTGCATAATGCTCTCCAAGTCTATCCATGCTGTCACAAAGGGTAAGATTTCCTTCTTTTTTTATAGCCAAATAGTATTCCATTGTCAATAAATTCAGTATGGATAAAGCCATGGTACATTTACACAATGGAATACCATGCAGCTGTAAAAAAGGAAGGATCTCTTACCCTTTGAGATAGCATGGATGGACCTGGAGAATACTATGCTAAGTGAAATACTAGTAAGCCAGTCAGAGAAAGACAACTATCACATGATCTCTTTTATATATGGAATCTAAGGAACAAAATAAATTAACAAACAAGATAGGACCACAGACATGGAAGCATGAAACAGACTGCCAGATCTCAGAAGGAAGGTGGGAAGAAATTAACCAAAGAACTTATAAGCATATATGCATAGCCCATGGACACAGACAATAGACTGGTGAAGGCCTGGGGTGGAGTGGGAGATGGGTGGGGGGGAGCAAAGAGGAGGGTGGGGGACAGCTAAAATACTCTCAATAATAAAATAAATTTTTTAAAAGAAAAATAAATTGCCCAGCTGGTGTAGCTCAGTGGTTGGGCATGGGCCTATGAACTAGGAGATCATGGTTCGATTCCTGGTCTGAGCACATGCCTGGGTTAACGGTTTGGTCCCCAATGAGGGGCGTGCAGGAGGCAACTGATCAATGATTCTCTCTCACTGATATTTCTATCTCTCTCCATCTCCCTTCCTCTCTGACATCAATAATATATTTTTAAAAAAGAAAGAAAAATAAATAATAAATAAATAATAATTCAGTTCTTTAGTTGCACTAGGCACTTTTCAAACACTCAAAAGCCACACACAGCTAATAGCTCTTATATTGGAGAGCACAAACATAAAATATTTCCATCATCTCCGAAAGTGCTAAACTCCAAGAAGCCAGGAATGGTGCCCAGTTCACCACTGCACTCTCAATAGCTGGGTGAGCATCTAGTACCCCAAGGCCCTCACTGAGCGAGTGAGGAATTAATGATTCAATCCATCAAGTGCAAGCACACTGATGGGAAAGGCGGTTAGCAGGAGCTAACTTTTCAGACAAGTCCCAAAGGTAATTATACAAATGGGTGGGTCAAGGGGAGGGTAGAGTATTCCGGATGGGAAAAGACATTCATTTAGAGAGAAATGTGAAGGGAATTGGCACCGCCAAGCTATTGTTCTCTAGCTCTTTTCTTGCTGCCATTTCGAAATCATCTTAGGTGGTGTTTTCTTATCAGACTTCCTCCAGTGTGCACTCACCCGGAGTTGGTATTATTGTAAGGTCTGCTCTGACTAATTGGGCTCTTGGCAGTTCAACAGTCAGGCCATTTTTTAAGTCTTTTAATTTTATTTTGTTTCATTATTAATTTTTGATGGGAGGTGAAGGCATGAACCCCAGAGAACTACAAGAAATTTTCCAAGTAACTTTCAACCCAAATGCCCACTGGCTCCAATGGTCATATAATGATTATTGAAATGGCTGTACACTCGATGGCCCTGGGGTAGAGGAGGGGACAGCTGAATTCTTAGCAGGAGCTCTGTTCATCCACAGGCAAGAGATTCCGAACCAGTTACTGCTGGAGGCATCAAACAGAGTTGGTTCCAAACTAATTCTAAGAATCATCTTTTTTTTTTCAAGTTTAATATAAGCCATACTCTATGAAACCCAGTTCTATTACTTACTAGTTGTGTGATAATCCTGAGCCTCAGTTTCCTCTTCTGTAAAATGGGGACCATAGAAAGGTTAGGAGTATTAAATAAGCTCATGTAAAGTTCTTAGTACAGTGCCAGGTATATAGGAATTTAACTACATACACAATAAGTAACTACAATGTATAGGTTTTTGCCATGTCTTAAAATATGTGTCTGTAATTGACTAGTGTTATTAAGAAAATAATAACCTTTACCATAAATATTATGTTAACTGTCATTTATTAAGCTCCTGCTAAACCATTTATTAAGCTCCTGCTAAACACTAATCTTTACAACTTGGAAATTCATCATAACAATCCTACCTCACTGACCCAAACCATCATCACTCCATGCTTGGACTAGTGCAGTAGCCACTTGTCTGGTCCCCTAGTATCCACTCTGACCTCCCATATGACATTAGGGGTATCTTTTTAAATGGCAAATCAGATCTCCTCACCTCCCTATCTAAAACCCACCAGTGGCTGCTCATTTAATAGGGTAGCAGAGCAGGAATTCAAATTTGTTAGCAATAAGAATTTGATTAAATATTCACTATATCCAAAGCACCCGGTGTCTTATATTGCCATTGTTCTTTCAGCAGGGCAAGGAAACTGAGGTTCAGAGAGAATAAGTAACTTACCAAAATGGCTGCCCTGCAAATTAGTGACAGGTGGGATTTGAACTAAATGAATTCACCCACATGAATCCAAAACTCTTGCTCTTAATCACAGTGATGGATGGGTGGCCTGTAATCACTGACCTATAGAACACAAGGACCTCATAACACAGGTATCCTCAGCCCATTTTCAGGCTGGAAGCCTGGGAAAGTCCATGTGAGTCTCTTGATTGCCCTGCCCCTTGAAAACACCTTTCACAGAGAGGAAAAAGGATATGGGGTGTTCTCTTTGATCACAGTCTCCTGTCCCTAAAACTCAGTCCCCCAGTCCTGTCTCAACTTGACATTCCACTGCCCTGACTTTGTGCTTTATCCCCAGAATGTTCTTAGACTCAACACAAAGGAAATGTCTATGGCATGACTAACATCCATCTGAAATATTAAACTTTCTGTGTCCAACTTAGCAGGAGGCGCTCTGAGACACAGACACACCACTCATTTGTGTTTATATTGTCTTTTGCAGATGGACCAACTTGGAATTCAACTAATCCAACCTCCAGTGAATGGTTCTGCCATTTTGGTGTCCACTAAACACTGATCACTTCTCAGGCTGATATTATGTGTTCTTCATTCCTGAATATTACCAGTAACTTAATTTCACTATATGCATGGTTACACATGTATATAATTTTCTATTTAAATATCTGTATGTGTGTGTATATATGTATATATATATATATGTATTTATGTATTGAGTATATCCCATGTTTTCATGTCTATGCCTGTACCTTCCGTTATTAACTAGATGCTGACAACTCCCAAATTTATATCTCTGTCCCAGATATCGCTGCTAAGTTCCAGACCCATATATCCAGCAGCCCACTCACATCCCCACTTTCATGTCTCACAGACACATAAACTCAGTAAGTCCAAAACTAAACTTATGATCTTTCTTCCAGACCCTGCTTATCCTCTCATGCTCCTTATCTTAGTAAATGGCAGCTGCCATCAAACCAGGTGTTCAAGCCAAAAATACCTGAAAGCCATCCTGGACACCACCTCTCTCACTACCTACCACATCCATTTATCCCAGGCCCTGACAACTTTAGCTCTTCAAGTCGTTTATTCATCAATCCATTCATTTATTTAATAATCACTGATTCTGCAGCACTATATGAAAAATGGGTGATAACATAGTAAACAAGATAGATACAGTCCTTACCTCTCAGAACTATTAGTCATAAACCACAACAGCATATTTTATTGAATGAATGAAGTGCATACATGAAGATAGTTTTATACAGATAGAGACTTGAAATAATTTTACTAACGTGCAATTGCGTATTTTGTACTAGATCTTATCAAGAGCCATCTATAGAGGGCTGACTGTTTGCCAGTGGTTTATCAGGTAATAGGAGAAAATATTCATACCATCTGCTCCTTTGATACAGAATTTAATAGTTTCTATGTTTTTATATTATTATATTTGATTTTCACAATAACCTTGAGAGAGGTATGCAGGATAGTTATTTTAATTCCTATTTCATAGAAGAAGAAACAGAGGGTCAGAGAAGTTGAGTCCAAGTCAGTACTTTTTCTGCTATCCCCAAGTTTTAGGGGTGCACAGGGCATTTCAATTACGCCTTTTTCTTATTGATCCAAAAGTTGTGACACTAAATTAAAGCACCCCAGTTTTCTAGCTTACCATATATTAATTTTTCAAACATCTTCCTACTCTTAGAGGGACTCCCTACTAAGTGATCCCACAAGAAAGGTCAAAGAGAACTCCCTGCTCTCCAACACCTGGAATCAGGCACATGACCTAACATCGGTCAACAGGAATTTTCCTCCCAGGAACACTGACCTAGGATCAGTCAATGGGTTGTTCCACCTCAGGCCTGTGGCTATTGAGTAAGCAATTCAACGACACAGAGGAGTTGAAGGTTTTTACCCAGTGGCATCAAGGTTCAGTGCTGTAAGCCTCAGGGTCCAGCGGGGGCAGCAGTGGTCATGTAGTGGCAGCGTGCTAACAAGGAACTTCAGGCTTGGCCTTACCTTGCTGGAATACATGTATTTCCTAAGCTTGGTTCTTTAGTCTTTCATTGATTTTTGGAAGCTACTCAATGTCTTTTCAATACATGCACTTTCTGTTAAAATCTGTTTCATGCATCCAATAACTCTGAGTGCTACTCCTAGAGAAACCTTCATATGGAGAATTTAGATGTTCTCTGTAACACATTTGGCCTCAGAGCAGGATTTATGGGTAGGTTGGTCTGGCTTGGGCCCTATCCAAGTTCCAAAATCTGAAGGATGAAAGAGCTTTGAGTCACCTACAGAGTAGGCCCACAATAAAGACCACAAAGACCAAGGGCCCGCCAGACTCCTATGTCCTCTGGACTCCTGTCCACACTATAAATTCGATGGCTGCATAAGCAACCTCAATATTTAAACAATTCATTACTAACCAGTCTAGTAAGGAACTTACTGAAAGAATACTGTGAGAGGATATTTACAAAATGGCCTTAATGAGAAGCTACCACTAAGAAGGATATAGACATAAACTTAGAGCAAAAGAAAGGCTGATTCATTAGAAAGACTAGTGAAGACTATTTAATAAGAACATACTTATGCAGAGCAAATGTTGCATGCTTTCTGGAATTTCAGAGTCTTCAAATAAGTCTTGTTGTATATCAAGAGGAAAAAAACCCATAAAACTGCAATTAGCCTACAATGGAATCTTCTCAATATATTAAAACCTGTCAACCATGTGGCTTCCAGACCCGGTTCAAGCACTGAATTGCTAACCTTTCAAAAACAGTTCTGTAAGATCACTATTATCATCTCTTCATTATTTATTTTGCAGAAAAGGAAGTTGAAAGTCAAAGAGGTTAAGTGATTGGCCCAGGGTTACCCAGGTATTAAGTGGCAGAGCTGGGAGTAGAGCCCAGGTTTGCCTGGATCCAAAAGCCACATTCCATTCTTTCCACTAAACCATGGTGCTGTTTTCCTTCCCAAGGCAATTGTCAAGATTGTTTGCCAAAAAGTGCTAACTAACAACTAGTATCTCCAACAGTGGAATGAACAGGAAGTCTCTCAGTGGCCCGATGACATGTGGGAGTGGCTGCCATGAGATAATGGGTTTGTAGGGATGGGTCTGGCTGTCAGAGAGACGGGGTGATTTCTGACTTGGTTGTTTTTCTCAGGAAGTCCTGGTCGAGTTATTAATTCAGGAAGGGTGAGAAAAAAAAGGGAGAGGTTAGGAGTAGGGGAGGAAAAAGAGGCAGAGAAAAAAAAAGAAAAAGAGAAACAGAAAGAGATCAAGATATTGAGAAAGAGAGAGAGAGACTTTATTCTCAGTTGTATCCTCACTGCTGACTTGAATGGAGTTCACTGGCCCCAGTCTAAACCAGCAGGTCCTCTCTGGAAGCAGCCAGTGCCCTTCAACAAGCCCCTCACAGCCCAGCTCCCTCCACCCACCTCAGAAGCTTTTCATCAGGGCCCTGTCCTGACAGATCCCCTTCATCACTTTTGTCTCTTGGCTGGACAAGAACCTCTTTGGAGCTACAGGATGTAATGCAGCTAGACAGCATTTGGGATAAGAAATAGGAAATGGAATAACATTTTGGCCTTGATCAGAATGTCCTTAGAGGTAATTTAAATAATGTATGATTTGCTTCATTTCAGAATCTTCTGAGGGCAACGTTACCCTGTCCACCAGCAGCCCAAGGGGAACACTAGAAAGTGCAGGGGCTGGGTGGGAAGGGCAGCTTCTGGAAGGGGGAGAAAAGCCATCGTGACAAAGGACTCACCTCCCCTGGGGAGACAGCTCACCCCATACTGACTATGGGTTGACTGTAACAGAAACATGGGGAATGTTCGAGGGAGATGATTTTTCCCCTCTCTACTTGATCACTGCTATGAGAGGGATTTCCCCTGAACACTTCTGGCCTCTGTCCCACCTCTCATTACTCCCTGGAGAGCCAGAGTGAGTTACCAGGTTGACAAACAAGAGCAAAATTATCTATGTTTCTTTAATGGATAGTACTAACCTATCAAAAATCCCCTAGGGCAGTGGTCGGCAAACTCATTAGTCAACAGAGCCAAATATCAACAGTACAATGATTGAAATTTCTTTTGAGAGCCAAATTTTTTAAACTTAAACTTCTTCTAATGCCACTTCTTCAAAATAGACTCGCCCAGGCCGTGGTATTTTGTGGAAGCGCCACACTCAAGGGGCCAAAGAGCCTCATATGGCTCTCGAGCCGCGGTTTGCCGACCACGGCCCTAGGGGATCATTGGCCTCTCTTCCCTGTTCTCCTCTACCTAGAGATGTGTGGGGAGTCTACCCAATATTCATGCAAAGTGCTTGCTCCTGTCATAAAGGTGACAGTTTGGCCCCATCTACCTTGCACCTCTGTCTTGGTTTTAGAATCAGATAATGACTGTGCCCTCTCAAAAAAAAAACTATCAAAAATTATGATTATTGTTATTAATATCATAATTTTCTTGCTTCTGAGGCAAAACTATTAACAACAAAAACATAGGATTTTCCTCTCTAATAGTTTAGTCAGAGATGTCCCAATATTACTGCAAACAGCCTCAAAATCAGCACCTGTCCCCTCATTTCAACTCCTCTGCACTTTTCACCCCAAACAACCCATCCATCATGCCACACCCACATATCTTCCTGTTTCTTAGCACATAAAGTTTTCCCTCAGAAACAGGGTACTGAGGTCACTCACGATACAAAGAGAAGCTGTCATAAATAATGCTGAGATCCGCATTGTCCCACTGTCTTGGCCAGGCCTTGTTAGGTCAGCTTTGCAAAAGCCTGCCAAGCATCTAGGAGGAGGAAGGGTCTTACCCTATTGCTGCTCAATCCCTGGAGTGTTTGCAGACATTCCTATCCGATGATGCAAGGGAATTAGACAACAATATGGTGTCACAGGGTACGTGGGGATATGTGTGTGCACATAAAAGTGTTTGGGTGTTTGCATGAGCCCAGATATCTGCATCTGTCTGTGCCCAGGTCTCTGACAAATCCAGTGCCTCCATTTCCAACTAAGGACCAACTGTTGGCAACTTCTGAATTTATAAGGAACCAGAGGGAGGAAGTGATGGTACAGAATGTCTAGTGGGCTGAGGAGACAATCTGGTGATAGGAGGCAGGGGAACTTGAGGGTTATTTATATAACACTTTAAGGAAGAGATGATTGTACAAAGAACATGGGGTGCTAATGGAGATTTGGGGGAACACTAAAGCTTCCCAATGCCATATTGGCCCTTGGCATTGTCACCATCTGAGGGACACTTTCCAAGGCAATTATAAGCTGTCCCTCATAAAGTGTGTGTGTACCATTTCTATAGAACTCAAGGGCTGATGAGATTTTCAAGGACAAGGTTGGGTCTGAGTCACCTTATACCCCAGCCCCCAACAGAGCTTGGCACAGGTTAGACGCTCAGGAAATGTTGGTTGTGGCAGAGAAGCATCTTGCTATCTTGAGTATGCATAGCCACTCCTAATCAACAGCACATCATTTCAGACTCTCCCTGGGGGCTCCACAGTGAATCATCTGATATATAGTTCCTGTCAAAAGCCTGGCTGAACTATGATGCTCCAGAGGAAAAGAAAAAGATTTACCAAGATTTCTCCAAAGTTTCCACCACAACAAAGAGGAGAGGGGGTGAAATTGTGATTCATTTGAGAGTTTTCAGACACGACCTAAAAAGCAGCCTCGACCCCACTACCCTATAGAATCATTACTTGAAGAGTTGATATCTCATTTCACCCTCAGCTTTGTTGAGAGCCAATAAAGCAACCAATAATGCATGGAATGTCTCTGTATTAAAATAAAATACTGCTATTGTGGACATCATCCATTAGGGTGACCAGTGTCCCTTTTCTTTTGCTTTAGGCAAACTCATAAAGAGATGAAGTAAATCCACATGGTGTGGAGTGCAAGGGAAGCCCCAAGTGCTTAGCCTAGCAGAAGTCAAAGAGGCCTTTTCATGGCAATATGCTGTAGCAGCCAGGGAGAATGGCAAGTAAACCGGCAATGACAATACATAGTCAAAAAGGGATAGGTGGCTGCAGAGACACATGAGGGAATCAATGACGCAAACAAAGGAAGAATTCCTGGAGAAAGATACAGCTAGGCAAAGAACGTGAAGATTCCATAGAAGTTGAAAAGGAAATGGGGGTGGGGGTAAAAATTCCTGACAGAGGGAGCAGCATGGGAAAAGGCAAGGAAGAGTATGGCTCATCTGCGGAAAAGGAAAGCAGTTTACTATGTCTGGAATAAATAAGTGAAAGATGAAATCAAAACTATCAACAGGGATTCTCAGAATGGTCAGCAACATTTAAAGCTTTTTTCAAGGACAAAGGGATGACATTGGAGGGTTTCAATTGGGGAATTACCCAGATAGACATTTTCAAGGTATTTCTTTGGCAGCAATGTGGACCATGAATGATGGGTGGGGGGAGAGGAGATCTAAAAGGATGAGGGTGCTGTACTGGAAGTGAGGTTGTAGTAGGAAGGTGGCAGAAGGGATGGAGAGGAGCAGATGGATCTGAAAGATATTTTAGAAGCAGAATTGATAGGACTTGGTAAATAGTTGCGTATGGGGCTGAAAAAGAGAAAGAAGTCAAGGTTGACTCCCAGCTTGTGATACTGAGGACAAGACAGCCATGATTTCTCATGCTCAGGGTCACTGTGAATGATCCAGGATAAGACATATGTCAGGCATGTTCTCCTGAACTTTCCACACACGAGGCCGAGCCTAGTCCATCTCATCAGCTCTGTTCCAGCTTCGCCATGTCTGCCACTGGATGGATAGACAAGCAGGCTTTTTTTTTACAGATCTGTCTTGGCTTTTGGGAGGCACTGGAAACCTGCTTAAGCTTCCAGGTCTCCGTCCTGTACCCCAGCATGGCTGCCCAGAAAGCTCTGAGTGACAGCAGGGATGGAGGTTGGTATAGAGAGGAAGGGGGTGTGAGGGATTTGGCCAGGTATTACTAGAGCAATATCTTATTTCCATCAGTGCTTGTCTCTGGGAGTCTGTTCTCTCCCTGGGGAAGTCAAGAGGCACAGAGGAGAGAATGGTGAGGTTCATGCACCTAAGTCTTAATCCAAACTCATGTCATGATTCATCTCTATAACACTAGCATGTTCAGAAAGGGGAAAGGTAAATAAAGATGTCCTCAAGCCATAGCAGCAAGGTCTCCCCCAACTTCCCCACCCAATCCTAAGAATGGGTCCCACCCAGGGCCCTTTTGAGCAGAGTCCCTCTTCCAGCCTTACAGGGAACATTCTGACTCTTAGCAGAATTCCCGATGAAGTCCCCCAGAGTCCACTCCTTGGATCTTATCCTAGCTCTTAAGGAAACTGGAACTTGGTGCAACCACTTAGAAAGGCTGAGAAGGTGGGGTGTAAAATAGGGAGTCGACCACTATGCTGCACCACCCCAGGGGGCACCATTGGCACTGTAGCTATGGGAGCCCTCTGGAGTTATATGGTGCTGGCAGTCTAGCTCAGGAGTCAAGAAACCGGGTCCCACTCCCGAATGTTTGGCCTGTCTGCATCATCCCCACCCCACACCCCACACCCCACATACACACACCGCAGACCTCAAGCCTTGCCTCTGAGTGCAGGGCACTGAGTTCCTTTCACAGGTTTCACATACCCTGACCCTCTACACCTAAGACGCAGTGGTGTTTCCCAAGGCTGCAATACTCAGCACATTTGTAATGAGAAGGAAAGTCCGAAAGGAAAAACAAATGTCAAAACTGAAGAGCCTAGGCTTGACAAAGGAGTTAGGAAAACCAGGCTGAGGAGAAGTTTTCCTGGGACACTAGAGCACTCTGCCCCCTGCCAGGGCTGCCATTCCTGCCAGAGCCGAGCCTTGGACTGCTCACCCACCCCTCCCATGTGTCCTCTGCGGAGCCTGCCAGCACCCCATCTGCTCGCCCCCCCACCAGGGCTCCTTAATGACAAGCCCACGCCTCCCTGGGCTCCTTTCGAGCCAGAGGGCTGCATTGTTGACATTTATCTCTGGGTCACTCAATGACATGATCATAGGAGACACAAAGGAGGCATATTTGTAATAAATCCTGAACAACAAAAAAGTCACTAAAAAGTTGGGTTTCTCTCCAGTGCCCTTGGCAAAAGGAAGCAAAGAAAAGCTGTTTGCTGGTTGGTTTCAGCGTCTTTAGTTGGCTCCCCACTCCTTCTCCCTGCTATGGACCCAATGTTTGTGTCCTTGAAACTCATGCTGAAGCCTGATCCCCAGTGATGACTTTAGGAGGCGGGGCTTTGGGGAGGTGTTTAGGTCATGAGGGTGGAGCTTCATGAACAGGGCTAGTGCTCCTATAAGAAGAGACACAAGAAAGCTGATTCATTCTCTCTCTCTCTCTCTCTCTCTCTCTCTCTCTCTCTCTCTCTCTCTCTCTCTCTCTCTCTCACTGCCATGTGAGAACGTAACAAGGTGCCCTCGCCATTTATCAAATCTGCCAGCACCTTGATCTTGGACTTTGCAGCCTCCAGAACTGTGAGAAACAAATATTTGTTATTTAAGACACCCACTCTGTGGTATTTTGTTATAGTAGCCAGAACTATGATGTTGAAGAATATCTCTGAGTTAGCCTGTGGGCCCATGGATCTGAGGTTGCCCCTAGACTCCCAGGAGTTCCCTTATGCAGCCTCTACCTGAAGGACTCAGGCAACAGAATTTTGAGGCAAAGTGCAGGGGAATTGAATAATGAAGGCAATCAAAAGGAAAGGCTGGCATATGAATGCTACATAGCTTCTATGTGCTGGTTAGCAGGGCCAGGCAGCAATAGACACGATCTCCTCAGCAGGATGTTCACTCTGAGAGACAGGAACGCATTCACTTTCTCATTCCCTGTAAAACCCCCAGTGCTCAGAACAGTGCCTGGCACATTGTAGTAGCTCAATAACTATTTGTTGAATGAATGAGTGAATGAATTTCTCTTCATTTTTATGGCAATTTTATGGGGGATTATTATACAGATTTCAAAGATGAGAAAATTGAGACTCTAAAAGGTCAAATAATATACCCGAGGTATAAACTTGTAAACCTGGCACACGGATCTGACTCTATCAACACATAGAAAAGATATAATTGGCTGTCAATATAATTTCAGGGGCTGGATCAATCAAACAGAAAGCTCTTCTCCAAAACGCTTAGAAGAGCATTTGCTTTGTCTATATTATACTTTAAATATCCAATCCATTATATTTATAGCAACGTGAATCTATCTCTCCCTTCTTTATCCCATGAAATGTAGCACAATTATGTCATTTACACATGAAATGTAGCACAATTATGTCATTTATTACACTTTATTTCAATTATTCTCTAACATCTCACTTGACTGTGAACTCTTTGAAAGCCCCTTGTTTATCTCAGCATCTCCAGCACCTACAAATCTTCACAAAATTGTGCTGCATAAATGAATGGATAGATGAATGAATTTGTGCAATACCTTGCATTTCAAAACTACTTTTATTTACATTATCTTGTATAATCTTCATGTGAGTTCATGAATTGTTGGGATCACTAACAAATGCATAAATTTCATGTGGAGATATAATAGTTTTTTGTGGGAAGATGCTTTGAGGTGCTTAAAGTAGGTATCAATCGTGAGGGTGTGTTGACCCAGACAACAGAGAAGGGAGAAGCATTTTGACCTTGGGCAAGAGGCAAGAGCATGAGTTTGTTGGCATCAGTGAAAAGAAGATACACTAGAGGATAGGTGATAGAACAGAGAGAGAGAGAGAGAGAGAGAGAGAGAGAGACAGAGAGACAGAGAGACAGAGAGAGAGAGTGTGTGTGTGTCTTGGACTGGGTGAGCAAGGAGTCAGCAAGACCACCTGGGTGGACTGGGTAGCTGAAGACCATTTTATGGATGTTATAATGCCTACTATACTTTGAAGCTGATTCCATTTCTGCCATGTAAGCCCCTCAGCTCTCTTTTCCAGGCCAAAACAAACAAAACAAAAAAAACAAGGCACTTTGGTCATTTCTACTAACCTTACTATTGCTACATTGTAAGTGGGCTTTTTTAGAATGCTCAGTGACCCAGCTTCATGTTGGGTTGAAGTGGCACAGAACACAGGTGCATGAGGAAGCTGGAGCCCAGAATTCACCCATGCAAGAGATTATTGTGGGCTGTGGAAGGAGAAGGTAGAGCTTTAAGTCTCCTTTTCTACCATCTCACTGACAAGGTGGCACTAGTCTCCACCTGTGTTATTCTCTGCGAAGAAACTGAGGTCCAAAGAAGTTAAATGCCTTGCCCAAGGTCATACAAGTAGCAGTTGATAAAAATAGAACCAAATTAAATTCAGGATACTTGACCTTAAATCCTTTGCTTTCCTTATATCTTGATGCTACTTCACAAAAGATTACTGTCACCATCAACAGGATGGAAGATGGGGCTGGTATTACTTTTAGGGGGCCTGTCTTTTGAGTGGCATGAGCCAGGGCTCAGGATCAGCTCACCATCTCCCTCACCACGGCCAACACTATTGCAGTTTGCCTGCTGATTATCACCAGACCCTTGAGTGCAGCAGTACAAGAGGTGTACCTCCCAGGGAACTCTAATGCCAGCTCCCATCTCAGAGAGAGGGGAAGAAGGGGGTTCAGGAGAGCTTGTCCCATGGCTTTGCAGACAACTCCCCCAGCAGACCAGAGCATGGCCAGTGAGCAAACTTGGCAAGCGGAGGCCCCCATTGCATCTGTCAGAGGCCCTCACACACACACAGGCTTTATTAGGAACAGGCCCTGGCGAGAGCAGGCTGGGACAATGTGGTAGAATGTTTACCCGCCTGTCTGCCTGTCCTCTCAACACCCTGTCCTCACACCAGACAAGGCACAGGCTGGGTCTCCAGGAGTGGCCAAGCCACTGCAAGCGCCTCACCTACCTTCTCCCTGGCTCAGCCATTGCCACAATAACAACCAGGCTGGCTAAACCTCAGGAGGAATGAGCTGCTGAAACTGGGCCCAGACTCCAACAGGGTTTTCCCAATGCTCCTCTGGCTCCAACAGTGCACACACATAGCTGCAGTGCTCAGCAATCGCTTTGAAAGACTATTGAATGAATGAATCCATCCATCTCCAACAGGAAGGGACTTGAGGAATTCTCATTCTTCCCATCCAATCCTCTTTCTCCAACAGATGCCTGAAATGCTATGAATCCTTGTTAAAACTTGACTATCTCCTAACTGGGACAACACTAAAAAATGTTTCAATCAGTTACTTATAACTTGTAAAGATATTTCATCTTTATTAGTCACCTACTATGTGCCAATCACTTTACCTACATCATCTTTACTCCTCACTATATATATAGCCTTACAAAGTGGGTATTTTAAAGGCAGCCACCAAGGCTCAGAGGATTAAAGACGTGTAGCTAATAAGTTGGGAGGGAGGGACTTGAATAGAAATCACAAACTTTTTAAATCACTTTATAGTTGTAACAGCTTTAAAAATATAATTTAGACACATTGCCACCTTGAAATTACAGTACTTATTAGACCCACTGCTGATTCTGGTTATGTAGTATGTTAATAAAGAACCACTTACAATACTATATTTTTAAAAGTTTAATTTTTTTATATGCTTAACCCTGTATCTATACTAATAAAAGGGTAATATGAAAATGGTTGGGACGCCCTCATGCGTAACGACCTATCAGCTGGAGGCTGCGTGTGCAGCAGGCGTGGGTGGGTGGGGACTTGTAGCGTTGGGGACAGGGGTGGGGCACAGTGGAGGCCTCTCCACATGCCTGCGCTGGGTGTCCACAGGCCTCCCAGCTCCAGCCTACCTCTTTGGGGCAATCCATCGAGGAGCCCCGGATGGGTGGGTGGGGCCTACCTCTTTGAGGTGATGGATCGCGGGGCTCCTGCACTGTGACAGGGCACAGGCCAGGCTGGGGGGACTCCCCACCCCGAGTGCACGAATTTTGTGCACCGGGCCACTAGTTTCAATATGGCTTCCTCTGTAATCCTACATATTTTATTTTGTGCATTTAGGAGCCACATTCTATTCTGAGAAGGGTTTGCCTACTTTAGAATATTATATACCCCACCCCTCCAACCTATGTTTCCTTAAATACCCTCTTTGGCCATCAATGTTTTGTTAAAATGTAGATTTCCAGGCCACACATCCAAACTACAAAAATGGAATCGTGGGCTTGGAACCTGGCAATCCTTGCTTCCACCTGCTCCCCAGTGGAACTGCGTTGTATGTTGCTCCTGAGTGGATGTGGCTGCCTGGGGTGGGCTGAACCCCCTTCTGGGTGAGAACAACCTGCACAGCTTCACCTGGGGGCTCTGACCCTCCAGGTTCCCAATCCTCAATGAAGTTTCTCAGTGAAGGAGGAAAAGATTAAAATTGCTGATTTTGAAGTTTGGGTATCTGTTTCTGCATTTTAGGAGTACCTTAGTTTTTTAGGGCTATCATTACAAATTGCCACAAACTGAAATGGCTTAAAACAAGAGAAATTTATTCTCTCACAGTTCTGGAGACTGGAAATCCAAAATAAATCGGGGTGTCAACAGCATTGATTCCTTCTGGGGGTTCTGAGGGAGAATCTGTTCCACGCATCTGTCCAAGCTTCTGGTGGTGGCCAGCACGTCTTGGTGTTCCTTAGTGGTAGACACATCACTCCAACCTCTGTCTCCATCTTCACATGGAATTCTTCCCTGTGTGTCTCCATCTCTGTGTCTGTGTGTCTCAATTTCCCTTTTCTTATGAGGACACCAGTCCTAATGGATTTAGGGCCCCCTCTAATCCAGTGTGACCCCTTCTTAACTTGATTACATCTCCAAAGACCCTGTTTCCAAATAATATCACAGTTTCTGATGGACATGAATTTTGATTGGAGGGTGGGGTGGGGACACTAGTCAACTCAGTCTAGGAGAGATATTTTGTTTCTGCTTTTGTTTTAAATGCTAATGGCTAATCTACCTCCCATCCCCAGGAGAGAACTCTGTAAACAGTCCTTCCCAAAGCATGGGGCCCAGGATTGGCCTCACCTGGGAACGTGTGCGAAACCTAATTATCAGGCCTCCGGAATCTGAAACTCCGGGGTTGGCCCAGTCATCTGTGTCTTCCCAAGTCCTCCAGGAAACTCTGAGCCTGCTCACCTTTAAGAACCTCTGCTCTATAGAGAGTGTGCGTGATATGGGTGATCTTCCCTTCAGATTGAATCGTCAGTTTGGTTTTCCGGTTTTTTGTTTGTTTTGTGTATTTTAAAGAAAGGCTTAAAGAGATGAGATAACTGCTCTGCCTGAGAGGAGATGTATTCGAAGGGTAGAAAGACTGAGAGGTGACTCAAGTGGAGGTGTCATGGGTCTTCCTGAGATTGGGAGAGGGACCGTGCCTTGAAAGTCCCTGAGGGTGGAGACCCACAGCACCAGATGGGGGAAGGAGAGATGAATTTGGGGTGTGCCTAGCCAGAGACATGAGGCTGCCTGCCTGGGAAACCTCTGCCCAGACGCCTTGGCAAGACTAGGGATGGAGGGAGGTGACAGGCTCTCTTCAAAATGGTGCTTGCAGCCCACGGGCAAAGAATTTCTCTAAAATGGAACCAAGACAGAAACTTGCCCCTAAATCTTACCAAATTACCTAATTCCCAGGGCTTCATTCTGTTCTGGAGGGAGAGAGAAAGAACATCTCACCACATAACTAGGAATGGGCTTCCCGCCAGGCCTGGCAGGTGGAGAACCAAGCCAGTTTATTTGCTTTAGAAAAATAAAGAAAACGTGCCGTGACACTGCTCACACCCAAGTGTCTCGGAGCAAATCGGCACAGGTTGCAGCTGGTGAGCACCGTGCTGGGAGTGTAGCTGCCCCATCCTCCCTCCAAAGAACAAGGGCCCCCACCTGTACAGGGAAGTGGTTCTTTCCCCCACTCTACCCATCCCTTCTGGCCCGGTGCGGACGAAGGCACAAGGCAGCCGGTAAAACTGCAATCATTAACTTGAGTGCGCCTGAAAGATGATAACAATAATTTATATTTCTCCACCACCCTCGTCCCCCCACGAGCTTTCCAGATTTTATGGCCATGACTCACCTCCGCTACTGCTGGGGGGTAGCGGACGCACTTACGGCACACTGAATTTAGGCAAAACATGAAAAAAAAGAAATCCCGCCCGGCTAATTGCAAGAGGAACGCTCCCTGTCACGTGCAGTCCAGCTGACTTCATGCCTGGGCGGCAGAAATGCGATAAAACTCCCAAGTTGGTCCTTAGATTTTTTTTAAGTCAGATTGCTCAGCCATGATCTCACAGTCGCGCGCCCCAGCCAGTGGCCCTGAGCCAGTCTTTGAAATATGACCTAAGAGGGGGCTGGTGACGGAATGGCCATTTCTGGCATGGTTCATCAAAAGTCAGTTTTCCTATGAGACCTCATCCTTCTCCAGCTGCCCAGGAAGAACCCCCACCCACAGCTGCTTGCTTGAAGCCGTGGCCAGGCCACCTGACGGGCCCCCAGCAACACCAATACTGTCTCAGAGGCGATCCACTCTTCTCCGACGCCTACCGCACTTCCCTCTGGATGGGCCACTTGGCACATAGCCACACCTGCTCCTGTATTGTTATTCAACCCCATTCAATCAGCACATGTCTACTTGGAGGCACAATAGCATAGTGGCTGAGAACACAGTGTCTGGATTAAGAAATACTATAGGTTTGTATTCCATGTCTCTCTATTACTGACTGCATGAACTTGGGCAAGCAATTAAATCTGAGCCTCATTTCCTCATTTGTCATGAGGAGGAAATCTCACACACCCCATATGGGATGAGGCATAGGGATAAATACCTAAAGTAGTGAAGACAAAACATTGTTGATTACACCCCACCAACAACAGTGGCTGTCTTCTGGGTAGAGTGGGCACCCATGTAAGAATCCTCCCAGTTTCAGAGGGACTGGCACACCCTAGTTTGGTGGTTGAGGTGATCAATGGTTTCTGGATGGTTCCAAATTTGGGATCTGGGAATTGTTTGGAAGCCACTATGGTAACACTGCAAATGACCAAAACAGTCTGTATATATAAAAGCCTAATATGCAAATGGCCCCTGTGGGAGTTCGACCGGGAGACCGATCGCTCACTTTCACATGCACTGACCACCAGGGGGCAGCACGGAATGAAGGAAGGCCCCGACCAGCAGCTGGCAGCCAGAGAAGGGAGGCCCCGGCCGGCAGTTGGAAGGCCCCAATCGGCCCTGATCGCTGGCCAGGCCTACGGACCCTACTCGTGCATGAATTTCATGCACCAGGCCTCTAGTTCATTAATAAAAGCCTATGCTCAGGACCTTGATCAAGCCCCAAACCAATGGTCAAGATTGCCTGGAAGCTAACCAGACCGTGAGTGCCTTGGGTCTCGGGTTCTTTTTGGATTCTCCTGAGGTTGGTCACACCTGTGGTGCTAAGTGAAGACTTGACCCATCACCTAACATCCTCTCTAAAGAAGAACTTCATGCAGATTGTCTCAACCTATCCTCCATAAGACATTGCCACCTCTGGCTATGAAGGTCGAGTCTTGTTGTAGGTCACACACCAGCAAGCAGCAGTGGGTTCCAGTGCAGGCCCTCAGAGGCCACATCTGCTTCACTGAACACAAACCGTGCAGTGGGAGAAGCCCAAGAGCAAAAGGATTGAAACCTAAGGCTGGTCCAAAGTGGAAAGGCCTGAGTGTAATTGCTGTCCACAAATCAATAAGTTTGTGTTGACTTCTTGTGAAGGGTCAGATATGGATCAGGCTTCTTAGAGGAACCAAAGTGTCAGCTGAGATCCCCACCCTCTAAGCACCTTTCATTTCACAGGGCAGACAAGACTCCCATCAAAAACAAACACTAGCATAATGAGTACATGATGCTCTTATTTTCTTCATAGCACTTAACTCTAGCTGGATGTATCCTACTTCGATGTGTGAGTGTTTTCTGGGTGTCTTCTCCACTGGCAATAATGAAGGACAGCCGTTCCTAGTGACTCCCCAATGTCTAGAAAAGTGCCTGGCACCTAGTAGGCACTTAGTAAATGTCGGTTGCATAAATGCCAAGAATTTGGCCAGGCAAGAATGTGGAAGAGAAGCTGAAAGGAGCAAAAGGTGGGCTAAGGTCTCACAGTGAGGAGGAGTATGGAGGATTTGAAGGTCAAGAAGACAAAGCAGAGAGGTAGATGTAGGTCAATGTCGGCCTTTGGGAGGAGAGCACCACTTCTCTTTAACTTTTCTCCACCTATCCCCAACACACCTACAACTCAATCCCTTCTTACCCACCCCAAATCCACCCCCAAAGGGGAGAAATATTTATGATAGGGAGGGGAAGAATTAAGCCAAGATGTGGTCTCAGCTTAAGCCAAACCTCACAGGAGCTCTGTAGCATGAATTATAACTGAGTGGATTTCACTTTGGAACAGGGATCAGCCTTTTGTATCCCTTGTTGGTTACTCATTGGATGCAGGATGCAGGCTGCAGGGTGCAGTTAGAGGAGCTCATATTCTCCCAAGTCTGGAGCCAGTCTCCTATGGGTGACAAAAAAATCTCTAGAGAAGGGGGCAGCTGTGAGCCCTTAGCAGACATCACCCAGAGCAGTGGGAGTATGGGTGCACCCACTGAGTAACAGGGAGCGGGGTGGGCATACGAACAGCACCCACTCCAGACTCCTCATGGCCACTTAGCTTTAGAAAAGGAAATTTCCATGGGGTAGAACCTGGATCCACTTGAATTTGCAACAAGGTTGGGGGGCGGAGAGGTAGATTTACTTCCATAGAGACCCATCCTGGAGGGGTTCAAGTACAAATGGACTTTAGGCCAGACACCATCTTAGTCTCATCACTACCTGCAGCATCATTGAAGCATCTCATTTTGACATCACCTCTCTGAGAACTAACCCTGAGAAGACAAAAAAGGCTGTGTTCTCCATCCTCCGTGAAACCACTGTTCATAAGGCTTGAGTAGACATGATGGGCATCCAACAGACACCTCTCAGGAAGCCCTCCTGGATAGTCTCTATGCATGTGGAGACCTGACTACAATGCGGTGGAGGGGGGGGGAACATTTTCATTTGCGGAGGTTGATTTTTAAGTGGAAAGTTCTTAACCTTCCAGCTAACTACATAAATTGAATGCAAATATCCTACTGAAAGAAATAAGAAGACTATGGAAAACTAGTACATATTCCTATCCCCCAATAAAGCTGCTTCAGTCACCCTGTCAGGTCACATTGGACCAAATAAGGAGGAAAAAAAAGCTACAACACCTTTGAAAAGAAAGCTGAGAAGGCAAGGAGGGCCTGGGGAAAAAAAGGCTGAGCTAGAGGGAGAAAGCTGGGGAAAATTGGAAGTGACAGGAGTTTCCAAAGAAAGAGGTTAAGATAACAGAAGTCAACACAAGAGCCGGCATGACAGCGAGACTGAGGTGGCAAAGCTGAGGAGTAGGAAACAGATATCTGGGGAAGGGTAGGGGGTCCTCTCCTAAAGAGAAGAAAAGCTGATAAGGATATCCATGGCTGCTCCAAGGATTAGAAATAAACTGCAAGGTGTGAAGAACAAGTGAGGGAAAATGAGGTATCAGGGGCTATGGGTTTTGTTTAATACGTACCCCGTGGTGAGAGGCATGTCTGAAATGTGGTGGCCAGATGCTCAGGAGACTTCGAAATTCCCACCAGAAGAGGAGAAGTTCAATGTCAGCCTCAACTGGTTCCGCTTTTCCCTAATCCGTGAGTCTGACTTGTGGCTCGGGCAGAGAGGGGTTTATCCCGCTCAGTTTTGGGAACAGAGGTGTTTAGGCCACCGGCCATTCATTCGATATAGAATAAAATTAAAGACCAAGCAAAGGCGTGGGACAGGGGAGTGGCCAAGTAAACAAGCGGACACCTGGGGCTCTCCCCAACTCACCCTGATACTGGGCCCCTGGAGAGCAGGACCAGATCCACAGACCACCCATGGGATCCTTCTTGGCCTGACCTGGTAGGGGTAGAACATCCAAGTGAACAGTCCCTGGGCCCAGCCCTTGATCTGGGGGAAAAGGAGGCTGAATCTGTACCACTGCGTAGATTGTCCCGTGCTAACCAAACTTCTCAACCTGTTATCCTCAAATTTCACGTCATTCATTCACTTTATTGATCAAACACAGAGGGCCATATTTCAGGCTCTGGAGCCAGGTAAAGCTGAGTATGCATTTTACGTCTCTGCTTCTCAGCTGTGTGTCCTTGGACAAATTACACAACCTCTCTCAGTCTCTGTTTTCTCATCCATTGCAGGGACATAATAATAAAATGATCTCATTGGGTTGTCGTGAAGATTAGATGACATAAGTATCCTGCCCAGAGCCTGCACAGAGTTAATACTTAGTAAATGGTAACTTCTGTCATTATTATTATTAATTCTGTTATTATTATCATTAATTTTAGAACCATTCGTGTGAGGGTGGAGGGTGCTTCTGCCTCACTCATGATGATTCCTTCCATGTGGGAGAGGTTCCACGTCACTCTTGGTTTCTTTCTGTCCCTTCACTCACTGGCCCCCAGGGGAGAAAGAGTGATATTATTTTTATTCTGATAAATTTGGAGGGAGAAATCGGGAATGCTCAGCCAGCCCCTTTCCTTACACTTCCTCTTGGGAGTGAGCCTGTCTGCAAAGAGCATGCTCAGTATGTTTCATGGGCCTGTCCAGAGCTGCTGTGACCAGGGACGGTGAGTTTTTTTAGGCTGGAGGCTCAGTGGCAAGAACTCCACCAGTCCACAAATATCAACTCCATGTTCTGCTTTATCAGAAACAAAGATGGTCCTGTATTTGGATCTCCAACCGCCAAGTCTTTTGTTTTACTTCTTAATTAGTTCATAACTGGGGTGAAGAAGAGAGGTGCTATTTAAGTGGTACCCCTCAAATCCAACAATTACAAATAATTATTTGCATATGCATAGCTGAGATTTAATCGCCTTGGTTCAGTGAAGCAGTTCAAAGGGAGCATTGAATTCAAATCCACAGACTTTTTTCTTCCCTTGAATCCCACCGCTCAGCATCCCCATCAACATTCCAGATACTTGATGACCCTTTGATTTCAAACAGAAATTTACAGTTTCATTATATAAAAGACAAAAATAGGGCTCTGTGCCCATTTACTCTTCCTAACACATTTCCCCCCTGGAGTCAAGGTTAGCCGCTTTCATTACCACTGCTTGCTTTTTGTTTAGATCACCCTTCCCTGCTGGATTCCAGATCCTTATCCAGGGCCTGGTGCAGGAAAGGGCTTCTTTTATGTGGTTTTTCTTTATGGGCTTCTAGGGCTGAGCTACCTTTGCTAAACTAAGAGTGTCTTTGGTTCCCTGGCGATCACCAGGGTTTCATTTGTGTAGGCTGACTCTTGTTTGGAAATGGTGATTGCACGAAGCAGAGAGATGCTGAGATTAGGGGGGCTGGAGCATTCCAGCTCAATAAATCAATCCCCTTTTAATTGTGCCCCTGTCAGTCAACATTGTAACAGAAACTGGAGGGCAAGGAGCTTGTTAGCAGAGCGATTCCTCGCTGCCCTTTGTGGGCTGAGCTGACTGTCCATCAGATTAAGCCACAGCAAGGAGAGGCTGTTGCAGGGGCTACCACCTCTGTTCCTGTCAAAGAAAGAAGCCAATCAATACTCTTGGCTCCATTGGAGCTTCTGAGAAATTTCCACCTGGGTTTTAATCTCTGTGTAAACAGCCAAATTCTAACCCCACTTTGTGAAACTGACCAGCTCACCTTGCATACTTTTAATGCCTTTAAGTTAAAGATCATTAAATCCTTGGCTGCATTTTTCCAAGTAGCCTCCTAAGGTTGTTAGATAAAAAAGCTTCTCTTTGGCACCTAATGTTATCTTTTCTCATAAGAGAGGTGTTCCTGCCTCTCTTGACCTCCTGATAGTATGTTTACATCCACAAGACGAATGAAAAGCTCAGCCATATTATTATGATTAACCAAATTACTCACAAAAGCTAAACATTTCAGGCTATTGAACATTGTTTGGTTTTTTGTTTTGTTGTTTTGCTTCTCAAATTTCAGCGTGCATGAGACTCACTTGGGAGTTTTGTGAAAATGTAGAGTCTGATTCAGGGGGTCTGGAGAGGACCCAACAGTCTGCATTTCTAATTTCTCTTAAATGGTGCGACTGCTGCTGGTCCGTGGACCAGACTTTGAATAGTATGGCTCTAGAATTAACTTATACTTTCATCGGGATAATGTACAAAAATCCTTAACATTGTCCCCTTCGTCGGAGCTTCAGAGTCTCACAGGCCTGGACCAATGAGCCCACATTCCTCACTGGTGTCTCAGGACATAGTACTTGGAATAGTACCTAGCACAGAGTATGCACTTAACAAACAGCACTGTCTATGAGCATCAGCGTTGACATGAGAGCTCGGCAACCAGCCTGCAGCCAAATCTGTCCTGCCACTGTTCTTTGGAATGATTTTATTAGAACACAGCCACATTCATGTATGTCTGTACTGCTATGGCTGCTTTTGCACTGTAATGGGAGGGTTGAGAAAGTGCCACAGGGACCAGATGGAACACAAAGCCCAACATGGATACCGTGGGGCCCTTCACAGAAAAAGTTTACCAACCTCTGATTTTCAACAATAAAAATTTCCTGAACACCTGTTGTGTACCAGATAATGCAAAGTCTCTTCTGCTGAAAGATCGCAGCATCTCATAAATACTTAATTAACCCCTGTGATAGCCCATACATGCACATACCCCCAGCCCCTCATCTTTCAAATGGATGTATAATAGCACCTACTCCAGAGTGTTTATAGCGTGGACAGTGCCTAGAACATATTAAGTGTCCAATAAACATTAGCCATAATTATCATTATCTGTATAGGTATTTTCATTGAAATTTTATACCCATGAGAATATTGCCATTGCTATTGTATAAATGTAGAAACTGTGAGCACTCGGGACCCTTGGTCTTATTAATCTAAAGCCTCCCTAAGTAATCAGACCACAAATACCTTCCCTGTCTCCTACAGTCTAGCCCAGGACAGTCCTCAAGTTTGGTACAATAATGATAATAAAAATATCACCAATAGCTAATGCTTACAGGGGCTAGCTATAGGCACCACGTGGAATACATGATCACAATGAATCACAAGCTATGAGATAGGCAACTTCTATTTCTACACGCACAGATACAAAAAGGGAGGCTTCAAAAAGATTTGTCTCACAGCTAATAAGTGATAGAGTCGGTATTCGAACCTAGTTCTGTTTGACTTCAGGACCCATAGAACAAGCCTTACACTCTACTGTGAACATCAGACAATTCGTGGGCGTGCAATAAACATTTGAGGTATCCTTGTAAATGGCACATATTACTCCAGTGCTCAGTAACATCACACCCAATGAGTCAACAAACACTGTCCCAGGCCTTTGGTTTGTTGGCAACAGATGAAGCAATCACATGGTCATACTGACATCTGCTCCTAGGAGAACAAAGCAGAAGCTAAAGGTAGTGGATAATCAAAGCTGTTCATTAGCCTATGTGGCCCAAGGTGAGGAGCCGAGACTTCAGATTCTGATCTCAATTGATAAACATACCTTTACCTACAGCCTGAGTACTTGACCTCGCAATGGTGAACAGGCAATTACTGGTAGCTGTGCAGGCATAATGAGGAGCTTTGGAATCAAAGACAATAGGATTAAAACCTCAGCGCCAGCCATTACTGGCTATGGTTTCTCAGGACCTTGGTTCTTGTTCTGCATAATGAGGTCCATGACAGTGTCAACTTTGTAGGGTCAGTGTGGGGATTAATTTACATGAGGGATGTCACATGTGTACCAGGAAGCGTATGAACATGTAAGCCCATAAAGTGCCATTTATTATTATTTTCACAACCCCAGTACAGCGCTAGCCCCAAAGAGGTCTCTACCAAATGTTACTTCAAATCCCCTCTAATTTCCCTGATGAAAACCTAACTGGAGACATATGCAACAAGTCCTTCCAATCCAGAATCAAGCCTTCAAATATTTTTAATAAATTTTTCCTTTAAGTGCAATTTTATGGCAAGAGAAAGTAGGTTTCCTCTAAGAGGTAATGGATTAAAAATAAGTTGTTGCATGTAACACAAATGCTTGACTCAACTCTTCTCCATTGAGTAACATTTTCATTTAGACCTGCTTTACTTTTGCTGTTGATTGATCTTTATTCAGTCAACAAATCCTTAGTAAATGCCTGCTTTGTGCTTAGCACTGTTCTCAGTGTTGAGGATACAGAATCAAAACAAATCAGACAGCAGGCTATTCTCATGGAGTTGACATTCTTTTGGGAAAGACAGACAATAAATAAGTGGACGAGTTAAGTCACGTAGCTTCTCATGTGGTTAGTGCTCTGAGGAAAATAAAGCAGGATTGTATTAATAGCAACTGGGGTGGGAAGGGAGGTGGCTTTAGACTGTGTGGTCATGGAGACTCTGAATTATAAGGAGAAGTGAGACATGCAAAGATGGGAATGATCATTCAGGCCAGTGGAAAGACCATGGGTGAGGAAGAACTTGGTCTATTCCAGAAACACACAGATGTGATGGGGAAGCAGAAAGTATTTTGATTGGAGAAGACCAGGAGTGAGAGGCAAGTCTCAGAGAGTGGTCTCAGAGGACCTCTGGGCTATGAGAAGGAGTGCGGATCTTCTTCCAAGTGTAATGAGAAGCCACTTGAGGACTTAAAGCAGGAGCGGCACATGATCTAATTTGACTTTTAGAACAATCACTGTGGTTATACACAGAGAATGGGCTGGAAGGGGCTGCAAGAAGCAGATGGACCAGATAGGAGGCTACTGCAGCTGTAGGGGGGAGGAGTTGGTGGTGTGGCCAAGAGTGGGGGCAATGGAACAGAGAGGAACAGAGAGGATTTGGGATGTATTTTACAAATCAAGCTGACCTGTCTAGTTAGACGTAATTAAACAGAGAAAGAGAGCCTTTCATTGGCAGCAGGTTCTAATGTTTGCACCTATCTGTCACTGATTGTGACTTTGATCTGGTCCATTACAAGATCTGTTAATTCTGAATTAAGAGCATTAGAAAAGCTGGTCACATTAAGTAGAAGTAGCCTAAAATGAGAAGTTCCTCTGAAGACATTTGTAGACACCAGTATACCCAAAATATCTGGGTGCCACTAAAGACAAATGCTGATCAAGTCTCCTGGTTGTGTCTCCATCCTGGGAAGTCCCTAATCCCTGCAGGCAGCATGATGCAGTAGAAAGTGCATTGGCAGGGGGGCACCCCCAGGGACCTGCGTTTTCACCTCAGAGCACCTCCCTTCCCAACTGCAGGTCCAGTTTCTTAATCTCATTGTGGCAAGTTCATTACAGAGTTAATGAATGCATTCTGTCCAATGCATAGTCACTGCTCGGTAAACTCTCACTGTCCAACAGCATCGCTTTTAATAACCGGTGACTTGGTTAGCTTTCCTGAATTTTTTCAGAGCTGATACTCCCTGAGGCAGGATTCAGAGTAAGATATAAGTATCCTACACTACCACACTCCTGCTACTTTATTTGCTGTGCTAGTCTGAGTCCTCCAAGAATCAGTCATCAAGATTGGATTGAACATGCAATAATATTAGGGGAAATACCTTCGAGAGAAAATGGGAAGGGAACAAGGTGAGGCTGGGAGTGTTGTGAGACCACAATGCAGGTCTGACCCCTAGTGAAGGAGAAAAGGAAGGAGGGTGTGCTGAAGTGTCCCTGAGAGCAGAGCCATCTAAGAAAGTTTGGCAAAGTTGTCAAGGAGACTTCACATGCAAGGTGACCATCAGAGGAGTCTCCTGTCCCCAGGAATGAGCCTGTGTCATTATCCCAGCATCTCTCAGTTGCTGGCTGGGAACAATCTTTGGGGAGCACCTCAAATCTCCAAAGAAGCCAGGCTGGAGATACTGGGATTATTGACCAAGGGTGATTCCTGTTGACATCACTGTTTGTGTGCTGGGATTCATAGGTGCTTCTAAAGCCTCTTTTCCAATCTGAATGCTAAGTGGTCTTTGGCAGTTCTTTGTTATCTGTGCCCATGATTATGCTCTTGTGGCCTCTTGTACCACTTTGCAGTCACTTGCCTCACCCCTCCCCTGGCAGGCCTGGAGACTTGGGCAGGCTGGTAAGAAAAAGGTGCCAAAATATACCCCTCTCTTCTCCTCAACCATACACAGGCTCCTCACCACAGCATCACTGGGCATTCATACCCAAGAACTGCAGTGGTTAGTTTGTAAAGGTTCCACCCCATCCTGGAGATCATCTACCACCCCTCTGGAAAGTCCCCTTCCTTCATGAAAGATTCTGGTACATGGCACTGAGTCCTTCCTCCCCCTAATCCCTTCCACCTATCTGGGTGACTGTCACATGGATGATCTTTTCCATACTTTGGCCTTTTCTCCACCTACTTCCCCTGAACTCCTGCTCTAGTCATGCATTCTTGTGGCCACATCTGAACCTCAGCTTCAGGAGGGATGGCTCCACTTCTGAAACCTTAAAATCAGAGAGACCTCACTTTTTGCACAAAGCCTCACATTTCAGAAATTATCCAAAGGTGGTGCATAGACCCTTTGAATTAGAACTTCCCGAGATGTTTGTTAAATACGCACATCCCAGACCCCACCTCAGACCTACTGGTTCAGAAACCCTAAGAGAGGTTCTCAGAAATCTGGATTATTGACCAGTGGTGATTCCTGGTGACACCACTGTTTGTGTGCTGGGATTCATAGGATTAACAAGTTCCCTAGGTGATGCTTATGTATAGTTGAGTTTGGGAACCACTACCTATCAGTCCAGACCTGGCATTACTGTCAACACATACCTGTCCTTCAAATCCACAGAGCTCTCCAGTCCTTGATTCCTCTGAATTTACTCTATCAGCCTTTCCTGTCTTCACTTCCCTCCTATCCAGCATACACCCCATGTTCCACCACTTCAACCCTCTAGGCAATTTCAATTTTCTTGCCCAACTGGGATACCTTTGTCCACCAAAACCCAAGCCCTAGAACAATTCAACTATACTGATATTTTTTTCACTGGGGCTCATTGATTTATTTATCCTTTCACTAAAATTTTGCTCAAAGTCCAAAGTATTACAGTCATTACATAAAGTAATAGAGTTTGTTTGTTTGTTTGTTTGTTTGATCCATGATCACTTGCCCTTGAGGAGCTCATGGCTGAGTGGGTAAGAGCCATAAAATGCTAGTTCAGTGAAAGAAGTAAGCATAGGCCTCTATGAATGTGAAGGAAAGGATCCCAAACCAGTCGGGGGTGGAGCAAGATTAGGAAAATCTGCTGGAGGAGATGTCTCAGATGAGTCAAAGAATGGTGAAAAGGAGGTAGACAGATAAACTGGAGGGGGAGGCATTCCAGGCTGAGGGTTCAGCATATGCAGAGGCAGGGAAGTGAGAACAGCATAGCAGGTGTGGGATGTGAAAAGCAAGTCAGTATTGCTGAAGTGTGAAGTTCATGGCATGGAGGGGTGATAATATTTTCCAAACAAAAACTCGGAATATATGGCCCCAAGGAGGCAGAATGTTCCAAATCAGGAATGTCTCAGAAAATACCAGAGATGATGTAACCAATATACTGGGTAGTTAGGGCTCAATCTACCGCCTCTTATACATACTCCTGCACCTACACACCCCTCAAATCCTTACTCAAAACCACCAGACCATAAAACTCACCATGCATGATTCTTGGAGACCCTTCTCACATCAACCCTAGTAATACTTATAACAGTGAAAAATAAAAAATAACCTAACCATCCATCAATAGGAAATTGGTCAAATCAATTGTGGTACAGTCAAATACCCTATGCCATCATCTTATACTTTATTTAATAATAATAATAATAATAATAATAATAATAATAATAATATGAATAAATCCTCACAACATAAAATTATTTTAAATAAAGCAAGTATATTTAATTTCTTCACAGTGGCTTCTTTTTAAAAAAATAAGTCTACATACAGGGTGGGGCAAAAGTAGGTTTATAGTTGTTCGTAGGAAAAATAATTTAATAATTAATAAACAAGAATACAAGAATAAACTCTGTGTTTCACATACTCACAACTGTAAACCTAATTTTGCCCCACCTTGTATATATGGTAATGTGATATAATATCATCATAGAACAAAGAAATATCAATAAATTGTTAGATTCCAATGTTTTTCAACAGTGTGACTCCAGCTCAGGGTCTCTTGTGAGATGTTGACGTGGGCTCTAGTCATCTGAAGCCTTGACTGGGGCTTGAGGACTTAGTTCCAAGACAGTTCACTCACACGCCGTCGGCAGGAGGCCTCCGGTTTTTCACTAATTTCATGTCTTCACTGGGTTGCTTGAGTATGTCATCATGACATGGCAGCTAGCTTATCCCAGGGACAGCAAACCAGGAGAGAAAGTGGGAACATAACAGCCATTCAGCATCTGTCTTAATCCCCATTTTATTTGTAAGGAAACACAGAGGAGCCAGGAAATGTGTCCAGGGTCACACAGTTAGTTAGTGTCAGAGGCAAGATTTGAACCAGGCGGCCTGGCGCCAGAGCTTTTTTTTTTTTTTTTTTTTTTTAATATATATTTTATTGATTTTTTTACAGAGAGGAAGGGAGAGGGATAGAAAGCCAGAAACATCGATGAGAGAGAGACATCGATCAGCTACCTCCTGCACACTCCCCACTGGGTATGTGCCCACAACCAAGGTACATGCCCTTGACCAGATCGAACCTGGGACCCTTGAGTCCGCAGGCCGACGCTCTATCCACTGAGCCAAACGGGTTAGGGCCAGAGCTCTTGCTCTTAATCATTATGCTATGCTACCACTCTAGGCAAATCGGTGCATATTTGCTGAATAAAAGAAATATGCTTCCCCAAATTAGCTCATTTTTGGTTCATTTATACTATATGTCAAGCACTGTGCTATAGACTCTTCAGGAGACACTTTAGGAATGTACATCACCCCTGAGAAAAATCCCCAGATTCTAGAGGGCATCCTAGAATCCTTTGCCCTTTGTTTCATGATCCAGTTCCTTGAGAAGGGCTAGGTTTCTCTGAGGAGGTCACCTGAACTCAGCTACCTTAGGGCCAGCAAGCCCAGCATCACCACTGCTGACTAAGGCAGTCTGCTCACCCCTCAGTACCTCCACCATGGGAGATGAGGCGGCGACCTGGGTGTGCAGAGCAAGGCTGACAGCTGCAGTTTGGGTCCGATGATTTCACTGGAGAACTGTTTTACAGCTGCCTTCCCCAGGCGGCAAGCAATCTTGGAGTGAAATCACCAGTGAGGTGCCAGGCACAATGGCACCCTTGTAGGATGTAGCTTGTGATCTCATGGGTCTAGAAACACTAAGCCATAATCCCTGCTCCAGTCCAGCCCCACCCAGGTGCAGCCTGGTACAGCCTGTGATGTCCATGAACTGGTATTACTCTTCTCCTCCAGACCAAACCTCAGAATAAATGAGGAGAAACCAGCAATATTCCCTGTACAAGAATTTGTCAGCTCTCTCCTTGGGTTAAATATCATAAAAGGAGAACTTGAATGTCCTTCCACTGAATTACTATTCATCTTAATCTGAATATAGAGGTTATTCTTATTCCAGTACACCATTCATACTAAAAGACAATTCTTTATTCATTTATAAAAATTTTCCTCAACTTGATGGACCTGGAGAGTATTATGCTAAGTGAAATAAGCCAGTCAGAGAAAGATAAATATCACATAATCTCACTCATATGTGGAATCTAATGAACAAAATAAACAGATGAACAAAATAGACCTAGAGACATAGAAGCATGGAACAGACTGACAAATTTTAGAGGGAAAATGGGGGGAGGGGGTGGGGATGAAGAGATTAACCAGGGAACTTACATGCATATATGCATAACCCATGGACACAGACAATAGTGTGGTGAAGGCCTGGGAGGGGCAGGTGCAGGGTGGAGGGTGGGTCAATGGGAAAAAAAACAAAGGTGACATCTGTAATACTTTCAACAATAAAGATAAATTTAAAAAATGTTTCCTCAACTTATAAAGAGAGGATTTACTAGTAGGATTTAAACACACACAATACAGCAAGAAGACATGAATTATATCAGCATGAAAGAAGAGAAATCAAGATTGGAACATTAAACAGAGCCAGGAATGAGGCAAATACAGAAAATGTATTCTGTGGAGTCCTTTACACTCAGCATAGATGGTCATACTTTGCTTCTGAGATTCCTAGCAACTAAATGAAGAAGGAAACTCAGTATTCAGCAACATTTATTGCTAGTATACTTTACTTCAATTTTTTTTAAATTATAGTGTTCATGAGATTAAAACCAGCCATTTGCTCCAGAAAAGCACAGCTACCAGAAAAAAAATTTATTCCAAGATTTATCATAATGGGAATGTTAAATAAAGTGGTAAATAATATCCTCATAAAAAAATCTCTTGGTGCAAACCAACAGTATCACTCTAAAGATCAGGTGTTGGCAAACTATTACAATTCATGAGACAAACCTGGTCCTCAGCCTACTTTTATAAATAAAGTTTTATTGAATCATAGCTATGCTCACTGTTTACATGTCTTCTATGGCTACTTCTGTATTACAAAGGCAGAGTTTAATACCTGTGATAGATCTTATGAAGATAATATACCCTGAGGTGACTCCTGCTGTGAGTCATACCCTTGTACAATCTCCTTCACTTGAGTGTGGGTAGAATCTATGATTTGCTTCTGACCAATAGATTACAGCAAAGTGATGATCTGCTATTTCCTTGATTGAATTACATCACATGGCAAAAGTGATGCTATATCACTCCCTTGATTGTGTCACTTTATGTAAGACTGTCTTCTCTGATTGGAGAGAGAGAGAGAGAGAGAGAGAGAGAGAGAGAGAGAGAGAGACTCTCCTTCTGGCCTTGAAGAAGCAAACTGCTATTATGTGAACCGCCTATAGAGAGTGCCTCAGTCCTACAACCACAAGGAACTGAATTCTGCCAACCACCATGTGAACTTGGGTGTGGCTTCTTCCCAAGTCCAGCCTCCAGGTGAGAATGCAGCCCAGCCACCCACTAGACTGTAATTGTGAGACCCTGGGCAGAGGACCCCATTAAGCCATGCCCAGACCCTTATCAACTGAATCTGTGAGATAATAAATATGTGTCATTTAAAGCTGCTAAGTTTGTGATAAATTATTACTCAGATTAGAAAACCAATATACCATGTAGCTTACACAGCCTGAAATATGTACTATCTGGCCTTTTATAGAAAAACTTTGCTAATCCTAGCTCTAAAACACAATTCAGGGGAAAAAATGATTCTGCAGGGAGTGTATAGGGTTTTCAAAATACACATGGGTAGAAGTAATAAGAATCTTTAGAGGCCCTACGCTGAGCTGGCATTGGCAGAGCCACTGATATTGGAACAAGGGAGTGTATGACGCAGTGGAGCAGGGCCCACAAAGGCAGCTGAACCAAATAGAGTAGTTCCCCCTTATCTGTGGTCTCACTTTCCGAAGCTTCAGTAACCCATGGTCAACTGTGGTTCAGAAGTATCAAATGGAAAATTCCAGAAATAAACAATCCATATGTTTTAAATTGTGCACTATTCTGAGTACCATGATGGAACCTCGAACTATCCAGCTCCTTTCTGCCCACAGTGTTGCTCCCTGCTCTCTCTCTCACACCTGGCATAGCAGGGGCTGGATGTTTGACCGTGTTGATCTATTAAAGCAAACAGTGACGGGAAAGGAAGCATGCTCTGGTCTCTGGTGCACTATTCCGTGAAAGCAGCACCTGCCCTGTCTCTCTCCTCGGACTCAGGCTGCATCAGGACCACGTGCAGAAGGGTGGTTAGCAGATGCTTCTACAGGACGATGATTTGAAAAATTCCTCAAACTTAACAGCACCGTGGATTCCGGCATCTGAAAGACTCTCCCTGGCCGCCAGGAGAAGAAAGTCTCTCACCACCATGGCCCCCCTTTTGTTGCTGGAGTGGTAATGTTTGGGAGAGCCGAGCAGACGGAGCACTTCACCTTTCTTTCCATGACATAGAGCGTCTAAGAATGTGCGGTTGCCCCAGCCGGCGGGACGGCCGTGAGCTGAGCGTGGGCCCGGGTGTCAGCCCCCCAGCACATGCTCTGTGGCTGCAGCACCGGCTAGCTGGTGAAGCAGCAGGGGGGCTCCCCCGTGCACGAAGAGAAGAGGCTCCAAGCTTCCCACAGCTGAGAATGTGAGTTAGCTAAGATGTCTCAAGAGGTAATAGCATCTTGTCACCAGATCCCAATATACATACATGCACGCACACACATGCACACAACCGGAAACGAGCAAGTCTGCAGTGCCCAGACTGCTTGCTTTCATGCCCTCTTTCCTGATCATAGCCCATATTTCATCAGTCAGGTGACACTACTGACACATTAAGACGGGCCCAGCTGGACTCCACATTGAGTGAGTGCTGAGCTCCTGCACTGTGGTTTCTGGTTTTGGTCTCTCCCACCCCATCCACACCCAGCTCTGGTTCACCCGCTGCAGCTTCTCCCAGTTTCTCCTCTGGACCCAGGTCTCAGCTTCTGACACTCCAACCAGAACCCCATCCCTAGGGCTAAGTTATGTGCTCAGCACCAGCCACTGCATCCTCAACTCACACTCCCTCAGTGCCTTCCAACTGGAATAAAGAGAGACCTATTCCCTAGTCAAACAGGCAGGGCCCACTAGTATCACCTTCTGAGGGGGCATTTGCACTATGAATAACAGACCCAGGGCCCACCAGGCAAAACAGGATCCACCAGGTCACTGGGGTCCCTTATGGACACCTATATCCACCATGGAACACCATGATCCTCCAGGGGTACCTGGATTCACCAGAGACAGAGGGGCCCACAGGGACAGTGGGATCCACCAGGGACACTTGGATCCTCCAGGGACATAGTGATCCACCTGGGACACTGGTTCCTCCAAGGAAAACTGGGTCTACCAAGGACAGCAGGGTCCTCCAGGATGAGTGGGTTCCACCAAAAACATCTGGATTCAGAGGGAAACCTGAGTGCTTTGGGGACACTGAAGACCTCTCTGGGTCTCTGGGGGATACGGGAAGGAACAGTCTGTGCTGGGACCCCAAGTCTCTTCAGAAAGATGGAAATGTCTTATATCTCAACTATGGTAGTGATTACACAACTGCATACATTTGTCAAAACTCATTGCTCTGTAGGTACAAAAAGGGTACATTTTACTATGCATAAAAGTAAACCTCAATAAATCTGGCCTTAAATTCTTTTAAGATATTTATAAAGAAGTCTTTAGTGTTAGCTCTCTCACTCTTACCCACTCCAACCAATCCTCAAGCTTGATGGAGAATAGTATCCTCCTTCCTATCTAATAAAGACAGAATATGCAAATTGACCATCACTTCATGACAAAAGATGGTAGCACCCACAGCCAATAAGGAGGGAATATGCAAATTGACGTGACAAAGATGGCAGTGGCTGGGCTGGGATGCTTACATCGTTGCCATGGCGACAACGGAGGTGTTCTGCCTTGCCCCACCCTGGCTGCTCTGGGCCTCTGGGAAGCATGCAAAGGCAGAAGGCGGCTCCGGGCCCAAGCGAAGGCGGAAGGCGGTAGCCAGAGCGAAGGCCCAGGTCCTGGGTGCCAGCAGCCAAGGCAAGGAAGGCCTATTCTTGCACGAATCTTCATGCATCGGGCCTCTAGTTTTAAGATAATAATGAATCAAGTGGTGCTTTAGGATCAACAATCTGCTTTAACAAGAGCTCTTCGGGTCATGATCTTGGTAATACCTAAGATCAACATGAAGGGGTGGTAAAGGAGGCAGGAGGGTGCTGAAAATGTTACTCCCTAGCTGAAATGCTCAGAATAAAGGCAGATCCTGGGAGAAGAGGGTATAAGAGGGAAGGGAGAAAGGTGGATCCCTAGAAAAAGGGTTGTAACAAGGAGGAGAGAGGGAAACTAAAGGAGAGAAGACTCCAAACGCCCAGGAAAGGGAGCTTCAGCATTGCCTAAAAGCCATCTGAGAAGAAGAAGAAATGTTTGCAGCTTCTTCTAGCCTCTGAATGTGTCCCCAAGCACTTAGGATCCCTGTGCCCCGGTGCAAGTGCGGCCTTGGCAGCCAGGGTTGGGTGTATGATTGCAAGGCTGCTGTTTAACCAAAGAAGAGAGAAGTCATGATGGAACTTGTCACTGTCACACCAAAGCAGGAGATGGACTTGAGCACAGAGATCTTTCTATCTCGACCCAAATGCTAATTCTAAGTCAGCCCAGTCCAGCTGCTAGCTAGCTCTGGACCAGACATAACAAACAACCCCTTGAAGATGGGTCTGTCGCCTTCCAACCCTGCTGATCAGAGAACAGCAGGGTCTGGAGAGAACCTTCAGTCTCAGGAGACAAACTGATGGAGATGTTTGTAAACTCCTCCCTGGATCCCATTCCCTCCAGAAAGTGAGAATGGATTGAAATGCACATGGCCAAGAAAGAGAAAGGAAAGGGAGGGGATGGGTGGAGCAGGTTGGACAGCTGGACAGGACTCAGCTCCGAAGACCATAAGGCTGAGGTCAGCACTTCTCAGTGTGGTGCCAGAAGAGACCTGCCCCTCTGAATAACAACCCTGCCCCATAAATTCTTTACAGCCATTTTGTACCCATCTACCTCTGTGAATCTTTGCAGTCCATAAATACTTAGTGAAAAAGAAATGAAGGTGAAGTCCAGAACTCTGGCCGATTCTTCATAGAAGAGAGACAAGGGCTCCCCCAACACTACATGAATTCTTGCATTTTTTAAAACATTGGGAAACTATGTATTTGACAAAACACAGTGTGAGAAAACATATTTTGTCAAGTACATAGCTGCCAAATTGCTGTAGTGGTGACAACTGCACTCCTGGTCACATACCCATGAGAAGTCTGTGCACAGGCCCGCCAGAGGACATGCAAAAGAATGTTCATAGCAGCATTATTTGTTATACATCCCCACAGTGGAAACAACCCAGTGACCTATCAGTAGTACAATGGATAAATTAATGGTAGCATATTCAGACAATAGACTGCAATACAGCAATAAAAAAAGAACTACTAGGACATGCGTGACATAGATAACTCACACACATAATGTTGAGCAAAAAATGCCAGAAAACCCTGACCGGTGTGGCTCAGTTGGCTGGGCATCATCCCATGCACCGAGTGGTTGCAGAGCATATGGCTTGTCAGGCACATGCCTGGGTTTTAGGCTCGATCCCTGGTAGGGGGCTTGCAGGAAGCAGCCGATAAATGTCTCGTTCTCACATAGATGTTCTCTCTCTCCCTCTCCCTTCCCCTCTCTCTCAAAATCAATTAAAAATCGAAAAAGATGGAGGAGGAGGAGGAGGAGGAGGAGGAGGAGGAGGAGGAGACTGGGATAGCCCAGGCATAGACTGCGGGGCTGGTGATGAAGAATGGCTGACAGATTTCAGTTATTGGAATAACAGCACCAGCCCTGATGAAAAAAACAAAACAAAAACAAAAACAAAAAGAAACACAACATTAAAAGTAAGCAAAAACAATAACAACAAATAAAACCTTTAGTGGACGACAATAGCACACATTAATCCATATACTTTTATATCCCTTGCTCCATCAACATCACATTCAAAATTAGCCCATAAGGCCTCTTTCAATTCAGAATACAAATATTTTTCTGTGTCATATTAGGCCATATCAAGCATATTGGGAGTGATGTGCTGTTTATCCTAATGGTTAACATTTATTGGGCACCTGCCTCTTGTCAAACATCCCTCTTAGCATTTATTTGAACTGACTTATTTGATCCTCATAACAATTCCATTAGGTAGGTGCTGTGATTTCCCCCATGCACAATTGAGGACGTCAGACAAACAGAAGCAACCCACATTCTCTGGCTTTTGAAATGCAGGTTGTTTGGTGCTTGACCTGCATCTTAACAAACACACTCTAATTCTCATGATCAAATCTTTGATCGTGACCTTTTGGGAACCTTTGACTAACAGAGTAACTTTCAGGAATATCAAAGAACACAGGACTTTGTTTGCATTTCCGATTTGGTTAAATGAATTGTTCTGTTGTTTCCTTCATAGAAGTCTAACATTCCTGGAAGTTAAAGGTCCACTGGGAGCTTTGGACAGCTATACGGTGGGTGCTTTGATGTTCTTCACGACACATGAATCAGTCATACCAACCGCTGTTGTCTTTGACGAATCTATGCTGAATTCCAGGATATTTGACAATTTCAACTGCATCAGTGGCATTTCCTGATGATAGAAAACCTGAGAGAATTCAGCGAGTTCCTGTTTCAGTGCTAATCCCTGCATAACCTTTTGAGGAAGCTTCATGAAGGGGGCAACATTAAGTAGGAGTCATTGCTATAAGGTGCCAGCAAATCCAATAATACAACTGAAGCAGCAATCAGATGAGTGGAGGAAGGTTGTGCGTGTGCTGGAAACGACAGGTCTGTCACAGAAGTCTGCAGTACTGGCAGCTGACAGGTTTCTTTTGATATCAACTGTAAGATGCATCCCCTTTTTACAAGAACATAGAATCATATAAATAACAAATTTCAGACGGAGGGAAATAAGGTATTCTGGAACTAAAATCTCCCATTTCTTTAGGCAAGAAGTCCATTTCCCCCATGGTATCAGGTAGCATGGTATCATCTTTTATTACAGCCATTGATTAGCCTTGTGAGTATCAGCAGATAACTATGAGTTCAGTTTCTCCTCCCAAAAAAATGAGACTAATAAGTTTCTTAGGAGGATGAAATGAGAGAGCACATAGGAAGGAAGTAGCACATAGTCCTGCACCAGTGACTTAGCAATGATTGTTGAGCAGCTATTATTACTATTGCTATCATCATCATAGTGGTATATCTCTTACCTCTTACTAACCAAGGCCTTTAGTCAATTGGTTAAATGGGAAAGTCAGATCAAGTGTGAAATTAATAATAATAATAAAGATCTATTCAAATGTCAATTTCTATCTATATTGAGTACCTTGCAGCAGGCCAACATTTATGCCAAGAAAAGGTAGGAAAGACAATTAAAATACAAAAATAAATCTGCTTGAAGTGATGAGAGAGTTTCTGACGCAGCCAGTATGTGATGAGTCAAGATCCCAGCAAGAAGGGGACCACAGAGAGATGAGCCAATACTCTCCTCTCTCTTTCCCCCATGGCATGTGCAAGGTATCCAAGCAAAGGACAGCTGTCAAGAGCAGAAATGCTAGGAAGGTTCTCAAAAACTTCACAGAGCTGGGGAGATAAAAATCACAGTTTGGGGCTTTCAAGGCAATAAACAATTGAGGGACCAAAATCTCCAACAGAGGGAAGCATAGCAGTGAGCCCAACACTTCCTCTCAAAGCATTTATGAAGAGCAGAAGCTCAAAAAGCCAAATAGAAGCATGCTGAAAATTTTAACCCTACAATGTCTTGTCTGTTGACTGTTTAGGATTTTTATACTGAAGCTGAATAAAAAGGACTCTTTTGTTTGCATTTAAAATTCATTTTTGAAGAGGACTAGAATAGAAGAGCATCAGAGTTCATGTTCTTAACTACTGGGCTGTATGAATATGGTGACTTACACTTTAATGTTGACCTCTTAACACATTCTGGCTTAACTGTGTATTTTCAGAAATAGCAAAGAATTCTGGAACCTACCTGAAATTGTACTGTGTATATCAAATTTTAAAATTGCATCTATAATTAAAAACTTTCACAAAGAAACCCAAGTCCAGATGGCTTCACTGATGAATTTTTCTAAATATTTGAAGAGGAAATAACATTAATCTTAATGTCTTTCAAATAAAAACAAGAAAGAAAATACTCCCCAACTTATTTTATCATGTCAGCATAACCTTGAAAACTAAACCTAACAATCACATTATAAGAATCGGAAATTATAAGTCAATCTCTCTCACAAATATAGATAGAAAAAGTGTAACCAAATATTTCCCGCCACATATAAAAAATAATAATATATGACAACCAAGTTGTGTTTACTTCCATAATGCAGGGTTGGTTTTACATTCAAAATTAATCAATCAATGTAATTCGTCACATTAGGATAACATAAGAGAACAAGTATGAGACCAGATCAATAAGTGAATAAAAGGCATTTATAAAGAAAATATTCATTTGAAATTTTTAAAAAATCTTAGCAAATTAGGCCTGGAATCAAATTTTTAAAATTTGATAATATATATATTTTAAAGCTACAGAAAACATACTTAATAATAGGTTATTGAAAGTTACCATCTGAGATCATGGATGAGACAAGCATTTTAGTCAACATTATACTGGAAGTTATAGCCAGTATAAGGAAATAAAAATAAATAAATGAAAGGTACAGTTATTGAAATGGAAGACAAATATTGCCTTTATTGACAGATAACATAACGGTGTACTTAGAAAAACCAAAAGATTCTCCCAGACAAATAAGTAAATTTAAAAGGAAAGCTGGAAAGGGTTAGCAGATATATCAAATATTATAAAATTGATATTTTAATATACAAACAATAAGCAATTACAGATTTAAAGCTACCTATTAATATCAAAAATATCAATTACTTAAAATTAAAACAAAATATGTATGACTTTTAAACTGAAAAGCATTGAAATTATAAAAGACCTACATAAATAGAAGCATCTGCTATATTTCATCTTTTATTTTTAAAATTCTTCTTCATATTTTCTTTTTTAAAATTTAATATGTTTTTATTGATTTTAGAGGGAGGGAGAGAGAAACATTGATCGGCTGTGTCCTGCATGCCTCCTACTGGGAATTAAACCCACAACCCAGAGTACCCTGACTGGGAATCAAACTGGCGACCTTTTGGTGCATGGAACAATACTCAGCCAACTGAGCCACAATGGCCAGGTGCATCTGCTATATTTTAATAGAGAGAGGACTTGATAATTTAAAGGTATCAAATTTCCCAACTAGATCTACAGATTCAATGAAATTTGCAGCAGGAGTTTGTGAGAGAGAGAGAGAGAGAGAGAGAGAGAGAGAGAGAGAGAGAGGAGAGAGAGAATGAGAATTGATGTGGTGTTCTAATATTTAAATGAAAATGAGAAGGACCAAGAAAAACTAAGATAATCTTGAAGAATAAGAAGAGAACAGCACCCTGACCAGGTAGCTTAGTTGGTTAGAGTGTCATCCCAATACACTAAGGTTGCTGGTTCAATCCTCAGCCAGGATACATACAGAGTCAACCAATGAATGCATAAATAAGTGAAACAACAAATTGATGGCTCTCTCTCTCTCTCTCTCTCTCTCTCTCTCTCTCTCTCTCTTATCAATAAATAAATAAAATAAAATTTATTAGAGAAAAAAAGGGAAGATTTACCTACCAGATGTCAAGACCTAAAGCTACAGTAATCAAGATAGTATGTTAATGGTGAGAGGAAAGACAAATAGACCTGCAGGATTGAACAGAGATTCCCCTGAAGATGAAATGCAGGAGTGAGGAAAGGATGGTCTTTTCAATACAGGGGGGGCTTGGTCAGTAGGATATGCATATGGAAAAAAATAAAGCATCTTGACTCTACCTCACTCTACACACAAAAATCAATTCCAGGTGTATTATAGATCCAAATATGAAAGGTAAAACAATAAAGCTTTTAGAAGATAGCATGGGAGAATATTCTTATGATCATAAACAGGACCATAAGGGGGGAAAATGATTAACTGTACCATGATAATATCAAGAACGTCTGTTTTTCAAAGATGTTACAATACAATACAATTATAATGTCTAATACAATAAAAAGACAGGCTTCAGACTGGGAGAAGTTATTTGTGATACATATATCCAATGAAGAACTCAAATCTAGAATATACAAAAAGAAAAGATATCTACAAATCTCTAAGAAAAAAAGTAGACATTCCAATAGAAAAAAAATTAAAAAATGACTTGAATAGGTGCTGCATTAAACAAAATAGTCAAATGGCCAATAAACATTTGAAAAGCTTATCATCTTCATGGGTCACGAAATTAATGCAACAATGAGACAGTACTGAGATCTTAATTTCTAAATACTGTTCTCTAATAAAAGGAATCAGGGCTCCATAGAGAAATGGAGGGTTCTAAGATTGGGGCAGAGAAAATACAATATGAACTGGGAGTATCTTATAGCACCAGAAAGTAAGAAAGTGCTTTAAAAATGGGGGGGGAGGCACATTAAAAAGACATAGAAGCCCCCTGAAAGAGCTCACAATGGCCAAAGCTAGAAAAATTTGAGCAACAAATAACATAGTATTGGATTATAAAAAGTATAAAATTAATATACCTGAGCCCCCATGGAAGGAAGGAAGGAAAGAAAGAAAGAAGGAAGGAAGGAAGGAAGGAAGGGAGGAAAGAAGGAAAGGAAGGAGAGAGGGAAAGGAGGAAGGAAGGAAGGAAGGAAGGAAGGAAGGAAGGAAGGAAGGAAGGAAGGAAGGAAGGAAAGAAGGAAGGAAGGAAGAAAGGAAGGAATGGAGAGACAAATCTTTCTTGCAGAATTACAAATAATATATGTACATACTCCACCCTCCAGAAGGTGAAACTTAATTCTTCCTCCCCCCACACCTCTCCCCTTGAGGGCAGGCTAGACTTAGTGATTCATTTCCAAACTGTAGAATAGGAAAAGGAGAAATAGTGACTTCGCAATGGAGTAATCTGCCAAACACAACCTTAACCAAGTGATGAATGTTGACATCATCAGCGATGTCGTGTGACTGGTATGTAGTCCTTAATTATGGTGTCATGAGAAGAGCACTTCACTTCTGTGGTATTCTTTCCAAAAACCTTTAACCCCATTCTAGTCGTGGCATCAGACAGACCCAGATTGGGGGATATGCTTCAGGATACCTTGGCAGTATTCCTCAAGACCATCAAGGTCATGAAAACAAGGAAAGACTGGGAAACTGTCACAGACCAGCAGAGGTGGGAGACACGATAACTAAATGCAATGTGGTTCCCTGGAATGGCTCCTGGAACATAAAGAGGACAGTAATGAAAAAACTGACAAAATCCAAGTAAAGTCTGGAGTTTACTTAACAGCACTGTCAGTTTCTTAGCTTTGACCAATACACTGTGGGAATGTAAGATGTTAACAATGGAAAAAACTGGGTGATGCCTGTATAGGAACTCCCGAAACTATCTCTTCGACTGTTCCCCAAATCTAAACTCATTCCACAATAAAAGGGCTTTTAAAGCCCAGCCAGGGTGGCTCAATGGTTTAGCATCGGCCTAAAAACCAGGAGGTCATGGCTCTATCCCCAGTGTGGGGCATGCAGAAGGCAGCCGATCAATGATTCTCTTTCATTGATGTTTCTATCTCTTTATCCCTCTCCCTTCCTCTCTGAAAGCAATAAAAAAAATATCTTTTTTAAAAAAATAAGTAAACAAACAAAAAACAATGAGATACCACTTCACCCCCACAAGAATAGCTACAACTAAAAACCACAACAACGATGTAAATGAGACCAAATATCAGCCAGGGTAATGGCGCCACTAGAATTACCATATGGGAGGGAGCATAAACCAATGACACAACCACTTTGGAAAATACTTTGACAGCATCTACAAAACCTAAATATGTGTACAACTTAGGATCCAGCAATTTCCCTCTTAGATAGATACCAAAAGAAATGCATGTGTATGTTAATCACCAGACCTGTATGAAAACGTTTATAGCAGCACCATTTGTAATAGCCAGACACTGAAAACAACAGAAATATCCTCCAATAGTAGAAAGCGGTATTTACCTCTTCTAAAGCACCATGTTAACTCAGGTGATGGACAGCTGTCCAGGTGCCTTATTTTGGTAGAGGTCACTTACATCTTTTTGGCTGCCATTTTTGAGTGTTTACTGTGTACCACCACATAGCTCATTGAATAGTGCCCAAGTCATTTCTACACGAAATGGCATGGATGGATTTTACAAACATAATGCCCAACAGAAGAAATCAGGCCCCAAACAAAAAACATTCTGTTTGGTTGATATAATGGGCAAAAGTGATCGATGCTTATAGAAGTCAGAGTAGTGTTCACCTTTGAGGTGTAACTATCGGGTTAAAGCATGAGGAAAGATTTTGGGGTGCTGGCAAAGTTTTATTTCCTGATCTGGTTGCTGGTTACACTGGGTGTTCACTTTGTGAAAATACCTCCCCCTATACTCTTAGATCTGCGCACTTTCCTCTAAATATGCTACACTTCAATAAAAACTTTTCTTAAAGCTAAAAAAAAAAATGAGATGTAATACTTCAAACCTGTTTAATTTTAACTTAAAGCATATAAATGCACATTCATTCACCACTCTTTTGATGTGGAGCCAAGGCTTTTCTTTGAGAACGGTTCTGCTAACTGGAGCTTCTTGTCATCTTTCTTACATAAACCACACCCATAATGCATCATCTACAATTTCCAGCGTCAGTTTCTTTGAAGTAGAGAGAAACCTTAAAGACCCTTGTAAAGCAATCTGAGTGTAGAATCTTGCTAGAATTTTATGATTTTCCCAATCCTTTCATTGTCTCAGCCACACCCAATTTCATAGCAATTTTTCCCCCGGTAATTCTCCTAAGTCTTTTCAAAGCTTTTAACTCAGCATTCATAGACACATTTCTCTCTCTCTCTTTTTTTTCGCACACTTATTCAAGTATTGGCTATTTCATTAAGTAATGAACAACGAAGACTGACATAAATAGATTTGGAAGCAAACACAAATGATCCTTGATAGACATACAATTCTACTGATGGGAGCAGACAGACGTGGGCGTTCTGGAGAGTAGCCCAGATTTGCAGGCAGTTCCCATGATATGGGCATGCATTCATCGATGTGTTTTGCAGAGGAAGTGAAGGGCTTTAGTTAATCCTTAGTATTTGTCAAGTGGAGAGGCCACTCATATTCTTAAGTGCCCTCCTAAACTCCCAGCTCCTACCACTGTCATTTTTTGGATCATCTTCCACCTGGGCCTTTATGGAGGCCCCTTCATAATTTTCCACACAGGTGCCTTTTTTCCCCTGTAAATTACAAAGCATACACCTGTTTCTGGCTTAAAGCTCTTTAGATGTAGAGTGCCTGGTGTATAGCGTATAGTGGGTGTGCAATATGTAAGTGCTGAATGAGGCAAATAACTAAACAAGTGGGTACATGAGTTTTCAGCTCCGTCAGGTCAAAGGTCCAGTTCTTTGGACTGTCCTACAATGCCCTTCCTGTTCAGATCCTTCTCACCTTCCGAACCATCTGACCTTAGGTCTCCTCAGTGCACCCTGCACTGCAACCCCACCGAGCACCTCATGATCAGCCACCACACGCTGGTCCTCTGTGTGAAGTGCTCTTTTTCATTGTCTTACATGGAGTCACCTATGTAAGACCCACCCATTCTCTCCTTCTTGAAGCTAAGCTTTCCCTTACCCATCCAGGTAGAGTTCATCAGATCTCCTGCTTTACAAATCCTGTTATCATTCCTGGTCATGCTCCTGTTTCTCCCATAGACCATGCAACCGAGAGACTCGAGGGCTGAGATTCAAGCCCTGTTATTTGGCTTCACAGTCTCAATGTCTAGCTCAGACTTGGCATAGAGTTTGGTGCTCAACACAGGCGTGAAGGCAGGAGTCAGCTGGCCTGGGTTCAAGTCCTGACTCTGCCACTTGATAGCTGTGGAGCCTTGGGCAGATTTCTTCGCCAGCACTCAGTTTCCTGTCAAATAAGAGCAATGATACCTGCCTCTCAATGTTCCTGTGAAGACTGAATGAAATCAATGTAAAAGCACTCAATAAACTGAATATAAAAACACATAGGAGTGCCAAATCTCAAGCTCTGGACAGCTGGGCACCTGTGTCCACCCAGACCAAATGCAAGTCTGGATGTGATAAGAACCCCAGTATCTGCATGGGGTAGACATTCAATAAATATTTGTTGAACAAGCGAATGGTCCTCTCCCATCCCTCACTCCCTTCTTTTGTCCTGCTCTCCTCTTTGCCCTTACCACCATTCTCCATATCCAGGCCCCAGCTCCATGGGTTATTTGAAATTAAAATCCCAAAGTTATTTTTCATAAGCAAGAACAATCATTCTTGGGTCTGCTGGCACAGCATCCTGACAGGGGGCTGGCAACAGCCAGTTCACAGTGAGCCCTGCCAGGGGGCTGTGCACATGCTTCTAAGAATAACTCAGTGTCCAAGAATTCCGCCTGTTCTATCGCAAGCTGGGGCCGGCAGGCAGCTGGTTTGCATTAGCGTCGAGAGCGATGGTATTCCACTTTACTACAGCAAGGCCAACGCACCTCTTTCCCTTCCTCTGCTCCCACTCTGGGCTGCCATTGAGTGAGTGTCTTCATTTAACAGTCTTGAAAGCACCAGGAAGAAGACTGGCTAGAGGTAAACTGCAGAGTGGATGAAGTCTGCCTCTGGGTCCTTTCATCGCACATCTGGGACATACATCACAGTTCCATTCGGGGTATCATTCTGAGTCTCCCCATGATCTCAGTACTCCAAGGCCACAGGAATATCTCATCCAAACTTGCCCTCATAAGAGCAGCCAATGCCTGGGCTCATTCCAGACCTTCTCATCTTTGTTCATTCATTCATTTATTCCTACACAGAATTATTGAACACTGAAGCTAAAGGGGACCTAGGACATCACTTAGGGTGGCAGTTTTGTCTGTAAAGGTTCTTAGCATCGAGGAGGTAGTACACTCTCCTAAGGACATTTGAAAATATTTGAGTACTTATTTTGGGAGTGTCACAAAGAGAAAGGGCACTATTAACACTTAGTAGGTGAGAACTAAGGATATAAAATACCCTGCAATGCATAGAATATTCCTACATGATGAAGAACTATCCAACCAAAAGTGTCCATGGTGTTTCTCTTGAGAAACACTGCTGGAATGGGTACACATCCTCTCCTCTCCTACCGCATAGCATATTAGTTGTGAGTGCAGGCTTCCTCATTCCTGGCATCTACGTAGCTTGGCCTCAGGCACTTGAAATAGATTTGTTTTATGGTGGAGAGAAAAAAAAAGGCCATGGGCCATGGAGTCAAAAGGATCAGGACAAATGTTCTGTTTCTGCCCCTCCAGCTGCAGAAACTTGAGCAGAGCTAATGATTCTCAGACCCCAGGCTGCTCATCTGCACAATGGTGCTCACAATATCTATGTTATAAGATGATTATGAGCATGGTTGCCATATTGCACAATTCCTGGGATTGAGTAAAATGGCCCAGTGGTGAGAATCAAAAGAACTTACACAGAGTACTGGATGCATACTAGGAACTGAATATACTATAGATGTTACATGTAATGTGCCTTATGCTGTGCTTGGCATATAATAGAGGCTCTAAAAACTGTCAGTCCTTTCCCTCCCTCTCTCCTCCTGTAGATACCATGTGGCTCACTGAAGATCATCTATGATTCATTGAATAAGAGCTTATAAAAAAGGCATGGTTCCTAGTCTCATAGAATTTAAAATTTAGAGGTTCTGATAAGTCCTGTGTGTGTGTGTGTGTGTGTGTGTGTATTTGCACATTTAAGAGTGAGACAGGTCTAAAAATATATTAAACTATAAAGATTTAAAGTCTACCTTTTCTGCACCTCCCACTATCCCAAAAGGAATGATCATTTGATTATTTGGTCCATTACCAGGTCTTTGTCTTGCTGACAGAAGGATAGTGGAAGCCAAACTGCTCTAAATATGGCAGGTTGAGACAGAAATGAGGAGGGAGGAGAAAAGAAACACCATAGAAAGTGAGAAAAAATGAAGGGGAGAAAATGAGAAGTAGCTTCCTGGAAGAGTGGGTCCATGGGACTAGAGATTCCTATACAGGTTTGGGGATTACCAAGTTGCTGTCGCTGCTCTACTCTACAGAGACAACACCATTGTGAGGCCCTAGGAAATGGTTTTGATTGGCTCAAACTCCCTAAAGATTCCTCCCAAAGATTTCTACAAAGTTCTTGTGTAGTCACTGGATCCAGGTTCTTGCTTCCCTCCACCCATGCTTTCAGCTTCATGCCCGTCAACTCAGATATAAAACCTGGCTCTTCAATTCTCTCTAAAAGCTGCTCACTCGAAGCTCTTGTGAGAGTGGCAGACTTCCTTAAAGATGAGAAAAGAGATTGCATCAACCTAGCACCAATGTTAGGAGGAGCATCAGACAATTTTTTTAAAAGGCCTTTGCCACCCACCACAGGGAGACTGCTCTGCACTGCTCAGAGGCCCCACTTTGACTGATCTCACTGGCTCCTCCCTCTCTTCCCCATTCTTTCCCATCACCTCTCTTCACTTCTCTGCCCCTCCCTCTTAAGAGCAGAAAACAAATGCCTCTCTTTTTCTCAGCCATCTCTCTATGTGCCATGAGCCCACTAAAACCCATGTGTTTTGGACTTGCTTACCCCCATAATGGGCAAATTCAGGTGTTTATCATCAAAGCAGCTCCTTCTCTAAAAGAATGATGTTAGATCATAGACGTTTCACCTCATTTTTTCTATCTACAACTTAAATAACAAACCCAAATTGTTGAGAGAAGCAAAGTGGTATGGAAATCCAATGGGCTGGGCTGGGAGGAGTCCCTGGACAAGGTTGACTTGAAGGATAGATGGGATTTGGAGAGAACTGGAGAGGGAATCCAATGGTATCACAACATCAATAAAAATGTGGAGGCTGAATTGGCACAGAACTAACTAGGGAGATGAAGGATTTGTTCAAGCCAAAGCCAACAATCCATTGGCTCACAGTAAAGGATAAAAACATGGGCATTAAGGTGGGATCATGAGTGGAGGACTCTGAATGTGTTAGGTTAAGAATCTGACCGAAATCTGATCTCTGTTTTGGGATAGGCTAATCCGTCCTTTAGGACTTGGTTGTTGTTGTT